>NC_140127.1:17189739-18687683 GCF_964035555.1 Netta rufina
CACTGTTATATATGAAACATGTCAAAGCTTTGATTTCCACTTACCACCAAATAGAGAAAAAAGCATACACACAAGCACTAAACGAGCTCCTTTTTAGGAAGAACACTGCAGATGAAAAGCAGAATTGATGAGTGCACAGTATCAGCAATGAAAAAATTCTACTTCATGTTTAGCACAAAACTGGGAAAGATCTTTTATCTAACTAGTGTTTTCACTGACACCTGCAATATAATCGTATAGATATCTGTTCCTATTTTGCTTTGCATTTACATTCCTCCTACCATTCACTTTTCCTATTGCCTTTTTTGTTTGTTTTCTTGTGTGTGTTTTTTTTTTATAGGTGTGTTTTCTTTTTCCAAGTAACTATGATATGAGTAACATGAGTGATAAGCCTACATAATTGCACAAGTCCACAATTTCTCCAGTTTCCCCTTCTCGTTCTCTCCCAGTATATTTTCTCCCCTTTCACAAAACAGTAAAAATGCAGTCTATTCTTGCAGTCAGTTCGAGTAGTTCTCCCACTTCTGGTAAGATTTAAAGCAAAATCAAAATTAAATGAAAAATCCTTAGTATTTCAGCTACTTGGTCACAACACTGGTCTTTTTCCATTCTAATAACCACTGTGAGACAATATGGAAGAAACTTTCCGTACATCAAACTCTAGCCTTTCAGAAACAGTGATTCTCTTCACCTCCTAGCTCTTAAAGATCACAACTTAAGTTGATATGATCTTGACATATTATTTTTTTTCCTAAGGCTAGTTTACATGTCCTCCATTTTCCAGTTTGGTTTGGTTCGTTCCTTCAGTCTAAGTTTATCTTTCATTCAGACAACGTCACAGAGTCTTCTTGAACTAGTCTTCTTGAACTTTGATTTTTCTGAGCTTTGTCTGGCTTCTCCAGTTACTGCTAATCTCTTTTCCACTCGCTTACTCACACAATGAGCAGTAGCTTCTTCTGTTCCACCTGATTCTTAAAGCATCCATTTTTGAAGATGTAGTTTACCTGTGTCAAGAATACTAAATACATAGCCATGACAATGCTATGACAAGTAGTATTTTGTCACTCAGAGTTGTTTCCTCTGTTGAGTTAAGAACACATAAACAACAAGTCTGGTTCAACTACAGCAGTCACACCTGCAAAACTGCATTTGCTACAGAGATGATGCTGAATTGAAATGTCCCTTTTTAATTCTGAGCAGGAATACCTTTATGGAGATAGAGATTTTATTATTATTATTTATTTATTTATTATTATTATTATTATTTTTTTAATCTATGTAGAGAAAGAGATTTTAGGGTGCACCCATGAAAAAGGTGCATTTGTTGAGAAGACATTTTTGGAGCATCACAGAAGCATGCATGTAGAAGACTGCTCAGAATTGAAATCCTAACAAAAATCCAGCCTGTGTTGAAGTATTAAATATAATACACTTAAGAGGAAATAAACATTGGAAGAGAAGTCCATCAACCTTCATTTATGTGCCTACTCATAGTGCAGCAGGCCTTTATTACTAGATTGCAACAAGTATTTAGATAAAGATCTGAATAAATTCCAGTTTAAGTATTTTACATTTTTTTAAATGCAAATTAATGCTTACAAAAATGTATCTACTACCATTTTAATGTTATATTGGCTGCCTCTAAGTAACTGTATTTAAATAGTCACACGAAGAAAAGTGTGCCAAAAACTCTAATGAAAGCTAGTAATGAAAACATGTCACAGAAGAGTGGCTCCCCAGTAGACTACAGTGATATCTACAAGCCTAACAAGTTCAAACACTGTAGAGGATAGAATACTTCATACTTGGAATATTCATGAGTTCATTCACATAAATCCATCATCTTGATATTTACAAACAATGCTTAAAAATTAATTTGAAATGTTACTTGACTTTAAAGAAGTGTCAATTCAAGATAAACCTCTTACATCAACAGAATTTATAAACACTAGAATATTTCAAATTAATATCATGAGGTCATGACTTATACTTAGTCTAATGGATAAACTGATTGTTGTTGTTTTGGTTTTTTTTTTGCTCGATTGTTCTAAAGGTTTTGTTTTTGTGAGGTTTATGTTTGTTTTTTGTTTTATTATTTTGCTTATGTTGCAGGATGAATTCATTCAGTTAAAACTGACTGCAAAAGCCTTTTTGATGAAAAACAGGAGGAGCGTATTCAATTTACATCACAAACTATAACACCAGTCTGCTGCTCTTAATCCTGACCCTTCCTTGTAACTTTACTCAAATAAAGCAGTAGTATAATGACATTTGGGACATGAATCCCCCAGACATGCCTAACTGCAGGCTCTCTTCTTCTACAAGCCCACTGGCAACCCCTCTATAATTGGACAAACTTAGAATTCTTTGTTAAAGGAGAACTTAGCAGTGACAAAATGGTTATCATCTATGCATAAAACTGCCAGAAGAGCACCAGCTACTAACAGGCATCAGTCTAGGGCTACTGCAAACTGAAACACACATATTATAGCAGGGACATCTGGGCCTTAGCACTGGCCATTTTGCTCTACAGATTCTCTCCGGTGTTACATCACCTGCTATCACAGCTCTGGCCAGTACTCAGGTTATTTCAGCCAGTGTCCTGACAGGCTTTCTGGATTGTACCGAATGTATGGGCCGAGTTCCTGCTTACAGCCAAGGGAGACATCTGAACACTTTAACTGAAGGTAGACATCTAATTTCACAGCTCTGAATCTCACCTGAAGTGTTCATCCTTCTTTGATCTTTGTTCATTCACAGCCGTTGCACAGAAAATATAGCACCCTCACTGGTAATACGTTTATATTAAATAAATTTATTTATTATTATTATTTTTTTTTTTTATTAGATACTTGTCACATAGCATTCACACTAGCATGTTATAGAAGAGCAAGAGGGGCAAGGAGGGCATGTTTATGTCAGGCTGGGGGCAAGGCTGTCATTTAGGCTTGTGCAACCAGATTCAGACATGTACATGGTACAAAAAAAAAATAAAAAACAGCAAAGGTCTTGCTGTTGATAAACAGATATAAATTTCCAGATTTATTTTTTCTAATATCTGTTCCAAGAAGTATTCAAGGCTTTTTATAATGGCAATATTTTTCA
This sequence comes from Netta rufina, assembly GCF_964035555.1. Classification (NCBI taxonomy): domain Eukaryota; kingdom Metazoa; phylum Chordata; class Aves; order Anseriformes; family Anatidae; genus Netta; species Netta rufina. Next base: position 17,192,845 of record NC_140127.1, read on the forward strand.
TTCACTTTGAACCTGGGAGACATGAGTAGTCTTTGCATAAAGCCTGTATTAGAAAGCAGAACTCTCACCATGGAATGGATATTATTCAGAAGATTTTTTTTCCAGTAGCTCCATGTTGGGGCTCCAGGCAATAAGCATGTAAACAACAGTTGCTATTTACATTCCACAGGGAGATGTAGAAACTGCTTTTGTTATTTATAGCATTTGGGAAACTAAAGCAACAAGTTCAGAGTGTATGTACAATTGTCTGTAATAAATTGATTCTCTAGCACTTCCATTTAAGAAAAATGACATCTGCTATCTTTCCTTTCTGCTCATTAGTTCTCTTTCAATTATAAGCACCCAAAACATTTTTACTCCCCAATTTGCACAAGACTTATGAGCACTGAGACAGAGTTCAATGCATCCATTTAGAGCACTCTACTTGATGTGTACAACTTGCAGTCCAAAAGAATCACAGATGTAATATTGTGGAAGCTACTAATGAAGATGATTGGTGCTTCCATTATACGTCGTAGGTGTAATTACTTCAGCGATTTTGGTATTTTTCAAGTCTTTAAAACACTGCAGTTTTCAGATTTGCTTCCTCAAATTGTCCTACAGTAATTAAGTGAAGAGAGAAATAAAGATACTGCAAGAATACAGATATTAAATAGCTTAACATAGCACCGGCATAAATCTAAAGTTCCAATCCTAACATATCTGATTTTATGAGTGCTTCTAATGACTAAGTATTATTGCGATTTTCTTCCAGTTTAAGATGTCTAGAAAGCAAAAGAAAGATTTATATTACATTTCAAAATATCAGAACTTGAGTTCCCCTTTGTTACACATTTATGCAAAGCCACAGGAAACAAATACTTTTCCATCAAGAGTTCCAATCAGTGTAACTATTTTATTTTACAGAAACTCATTATATGGGGAGAAGAGCATAATAGATCTTCCTGTTTTGTTTAGTAAATCAAACTCAGTCATGTCTCCATAAAAATATATCAGTTGAGAAGCCACTTCACTGACAAAATCAGCAGTTGCATTAACCTCATCTGATAATTTAACCTGAAGGATGTTTAAAAAGTGTGGCAAAATAATATCTAAATGTTTGCTGCAATGATCTCTTCAGAATAATGCAAAATCAGAGACTTTATCAAAAAATCTGGATAACATCATAACTTGTAATTATTTGGGGCTTAAGATTTGAGAAATAGATCATACAAATTACATTAATATAACATCTATTACTGACTTGTACTATGTCTTGTACTTATACTGAATTAAAGGTACAGAAAATTATCCAATTATGTTAATGTTCTGTGTGTTGCACAGAAACTAAGAAAACGTCCTCCCTCTCAGAGAAAGCAATACAGCTGCAAAATTCAACACAAATAGTAAAAACTGAATGTACAGACGTATAAAATCCCCCACCAGGCTTATACATTTGTCTCTTATACATTTAAGTCTTGAGAGCTTTCTTCTGCCCTTAGTTACACACAAAATTATAGGTGCTACCCTCTGGTGGTTACTCGGTATGTATGTATGCATACATACATAGCTGTTCATACAATATCAATAGATTTAATGTCTGCTCAGCCATCAAGTGTCATCAATATGCTGGCATTGAGCATACTTAGACGCATCTGCTGGAATCTCAGCTTTTTTTTTTTTTTTTTCCTCCAAATGAAAAGGATAGATAGTAAAGGGTAGGTGCTGCTGTGAATTAAGATAATGAACCCAGAACATCCATGGATTGTTTTGTCAAATAGCCTATGTTCATAGTTAATTATGAAAAGAAATATTAATTTTCATTCCTAGTTACATTTTTACATTGAGAATTAGAATTACCACCCTTATACTGAATCTCAACTTAATTAAATTAAATAGACTCTTAAAGCATTGAGTTATCTGGCAAAATAAATTAGGTATAAAGTATGGATTAGCACTTTTATAAAATATAGACAATGCTATAGTACTTTTTCATGTTTTTCTTTAAAGCTGGCTTGTTAAGGATCAGCTACACCTCAAGGATGATTTACACTTGACAAAACCAGTATAATTGAAAAATTATTATAGTTACTGCTACTACATTTATACCTGTTACCACAACATAGTAATCACACAGTCAGAACTTGAAGAATGCAAATGTGTCAATTTGCATTTTAAGTAATGAATTTTACAAAAGAGTGTTTTGCCACCAGTTTTGTGTACCACGAAATGCAAATAAAGAAGGTGTCAGAACAAGGCTTTGATAATGCAACAGTGGCTGGAATCCATTATAGGGTGAAAATGTTAACACTGACCGATTCTGTAAGAAAGTATTCTAAAACCAGATATTTTAGCTTGAATTTACTTTTTTTTTTTTTTTTTCCTCCCAGCTATAAAGAAGTTAGCTTACTTCCAGACTCTGAGATTGTAACTGTGAAGGCACTGGAGAAACATAGAGGTAGTGATGACAACAGAGTAATCAAAGAAATCTAGCTGGGGACACAGACACATAACCACTCATAGAGTTACTGGGCTAAATGAGGATGCGCATATGCCATAAATCAGTCTTTGCCACGGCAAAATATGTAAAGACGCCCTCAAAAGAAAATATTTTGGAAGTGTATGACCAATGGGAACTCTGATTTCTTCTAGGAATACTCTGAAATCCAGGGCACTGACAAGCACAGAGGTGTAGGAAACTATCCTACCATTAATGTGTTGAAACCTAATGTGATGTTAGAAATACCAATAGTCATAATTCTAATTGACAGTTGAACAAACTGTAACCTCAACTAAGAGAAAACTTGAGTCTACTGAAGTGTAAGCAGGTAAAAGAATGCTTACTTTTCCCAGTTTCTACTGAGGGTCTTGGAAGTTTTCCAACCAACTGCTTCTACCAACCAGCCTGTGTCTGTAAGTCCTAACCACACAACTACCATTCACATGAATGTCCACAGCACTGTATAAGCCAACAGCTTCATGGTTATACCATGTCATCTTCCTCATGTTTCTAGTACTGAAGATGCCATAACTCAGTCTGGCTAACACTGCATTTGTCATCTAGCAGACTGATTATCAGCTTAATTTACTAGAAAAGAAACTTCAGTGAATGAACTAGCTGTCAGTTACATATTTTGTGTTCTTTTTCCACTCAAAAGTGCTGATTCCTTGGTACAGCTCCAAACAGAAAAATTAATTCTAATGTACAGCACGAAAATGGTAATGCCAGTAACTTCTTAACTCTCAGAGAAAACTACTTCACAGCAGAGCACAAAGCATGGACCAGCATTTGAGTTTTTTATTCTACAGCAGCAATGGGTGGCTGAGTAGCTACTGAATGGTAAACAAGGTGTTGTGGCAGATATCCAACATCTTCCCTCCCTCTTCTTTTCCATCTACTGCATAGATGGGTATTTTACTCTTGTTTAGAGCAGAATTTGAGAAAAAACAAAACAAAACAATATCTGTGGCAAAGAGGGTAGCAGGTTCTCTTGCATAGCCAGAAGTATACAGCCTACAAAATACTTCTGTGTTCAAAAATTAATTATAGCTTTTGCTTAATAAAAACCTTGTACATGAATTTAGGAATAAAAAATAAAAATAAAAATAATAATAAATAGTCCTGAAGTCTTAACTTGCTCACAAAAGGATATTTACAGAAAAAAATGGGATTACCTGCATGAAGTTAAATGAGATCCAATTCCAAAGTCATTGTTTTTAAAACACTGAGAAGTATCTAGGTTGGAGTTTGACATATTGACTAGCTATACCCTGGTGTGAGTAGTTCTATCTGTAGCAATTTCTGTGATAACTACAAACTAATCAGAGGGCACATTTACCTGTATAGTATCCCCATTACTTCATAATTCACAGTACCTAGTAGAAACGTCCTCAAATCATACTAGACAGAAATATTAAATGGAAGATCTTTTCTTGCTCTCATACACCAGTCATAAGCCACAGAACGTGGGAAAAGAAGTGATATGCCAACATAATCATTTCCTAAATCTGCAGCTCAAGTCCTAGAACAGCTGAATTGCGCTACTAAAATTAGTGTTTTACAACAAGACTGCTAAATGAGAGACGGAATGTGATGGTTCATTCAGATGTGGAAGTTACAGAGTTAAACATCGCAGAATTCCAGATTATTAAGTTCTTTCAGAACCTTTAGGCAAAGTGCTGTACCAGGGTCAGGTCTGTAGGTTTCCTTGTAAACCAATATAGCATACCAATGCTGATCCAGTGTTGTCCTTAAACATATAAACCTCAGTACACAGAACACTGAAGAAGAAATTTAGGTTCTTACTCCTGCAGTTTCTCAGGGTCAATGCTTAGAAATCTTGAGGGAGAAAAATCTTCTTCAGCAGAAGATAAATGTTTTGAACACCACTTGCAAATATAGGCAATAGTATGTTTTTGAATAGGTGAACTAGCAGCTCAATCCACCACAAATCTCTTTTCCACCTTCCTGAACCTTCACTTTTCTGCTTTTTGACACTGACTTGAATATATGGCATATACAACCTATGACTATATGTGATGTTCATGCATAAGTTTAACCTTTATAACAATTGGAACCCTTTCTTTGTTTCTTTCAAGATTTTGTAGGTCATTTGTTTTCCTAAGACAATGCGCAAGTCTGAAGGACAACTAACATTTCTTGGAGTTCTTGTTTTGTTAGGAGTAATTGCTTCTAGCTTAAATCTACAGATATGAACTGCTGTATAAAAGCTTTTGTTAGCCTATTATCTCTAGGTAAAAATGTGACAGCAGAGATCCGTAAGTGGGGTCTCCTACAAGAAGCAGCCAATGCGTTCTCTTGTTAGAGAAACAAATAGTTATCTCCTAGCAACTAGATAATATTCACTTTCCAAAGTGAATTTTAAGGAAATTGTCCTTGAATATCCATATCTGCTTAAGAAAAATAAAAAGGTACAGACTGAATGAGTTTTGTACAGTAGAATAAAAGAAAGGCATAAGAAAGGCATAAGAAAGGCTCAGTGACTGAAGCCATTTTTTTCTAATTATCTTTTTCTTTTTTTTTTTTTTTAATGCTGATACTTTATGATTCATGTATCAGAACCAGTTTAATTAGAAATGTGAGTTTGTTGAAATACACTTCCCTCTTTGATCTGAAACCATACGAAAACCCCAAATGTTATTTTATTTTACCATCTAAGTCAAATCCTACATTCAGAAAAAATGTCACTTCTCTGTCCTGAAGTACAGCAGTATCTTAAGACCCTGGTCTAGACCACTGTTGTTTCTCAATGCTCAGACACCACATGCTGGGGTATGGCACAGATCTGTAACAGTCGTAAGAGGATTAAGTCAGCTTAATATAGAATAGACATTTTAGCTTGCAGGAGACAACATCAGCAGCTACAGTAAAAAAAAAAAAAAAAAATAGAAAGGGGACTTGCACAAATGAAGCAGAAGTGCTTGAATATTGAATTTGGACTATGCTACCAGCTGGTACCCTTAAGACTGGGTGAAAGGAGTGTGAGAAAGTGCACAAAGAGGAGCATGACACTGGAATCCCAAAACCCTGAGAACATCACCTTGTTGCATGGTCAGCAAAACAATTCCTTGAGCTAGGCTGCCATATCCAATGCTACTCAGACAAACAGCATTATGTTCCTGACACCACACTGAGAAATGAGCTGAAAGAAATGATAACTGCAAGGCATGAAACATGTAACCGCAAGGAAATGAAACTCCACCCCACCCCAAACCCGGGAGTCTCAGCTCAGAAGACTGTAGATAGCAACCCTCTTCTACCAGGTAAATAGCTGCTGCACACTTTCCCATGATTTAAAAGCATGGCTGTAAACTAAATGCAATTTGGCAGAGGCATCCACTGAGGCTCCCACAGGTTTGCACATGCAGAGGTCCTCAAATCATTTGTATTGAATCATTACAAATCATTTGTAATATAAAAGCCATGAGATGGCTTTTATACTGGTGTTGGCATTCACAGAGAGTTACAGTCACAGCCACCCTATTCAGTTCAGGACAAATAGTGTGTGAAGGATCAGTAGTAGGTTTTCAGCATGAATATCAGCAAGGCCATAGTACCCTGTAATGGTATGGTAGCGAGAGTAAGGCTCTCCAAAAGCTCAGAGTTGGGCAAGAATGTCAAATGAACAATACACATTCATACATTGTTATTTGGTGCCCTCAGGTTAGATCCAAATGTATAGACATCTATAAAAGAGATGTGTTGAAATAAACATGCATTTTAACAGGCCCTTCACATTCAGCTAGTGATGGAGAAAGGTTTCTCAGCCTGAAAGATTCACCCTAATGACAGTCTATAATTAACAGAGTAGATATCAAGATAAACAGATCATCATCCTCTCTTTCACATCATCTGAATTTGCAAAAGCTATGCCCCTGTGACAAAAATATCTCAACAAAAAATTACTTGATCTTTATTGAAAAATTACTTACAGACAATGAAAGTTTTTATGTCACTTAACTCCATATAGATGAACTGCCTACAGATGAGCTAATTTAAGAAGAATTAACGGTCTAACAGAATTCTAATTCTAACAGAATTAGTGGTTTGAGATGGAATAGTACCTACGGTGCATGACAGAGGTTGCTAATCTGTTGCCTATACGAAGAGTGGATTCATGAATCAGATGTTCAGGAAACACACCTTGCACTATAAAGTCTTAAACAAGAATTTGTAAAGCATCCCTCTTCACACAGCTTATTGCTCCCTATTTAAGAGTAATTTATGAAAGCATAAATTTCATTTATGGAAAAAAAATATATAGATTCTTCTTTTGCTGATTTTGTGATCCTGTAGGGTATAATCAATCAGAGAAGAATCAGGTTCATATGAGTGCACGTGGTCCTGTAAGTTGGTGGTGTGACATAAAAGATATTTTGATAAGATTTTTAAAAGCTAAAGAAGACATTGTAACTGTTGCAAAACTACTGCTAATACAAAGAATGGTTAGCATTTTTTGTATTAGCAGACTTCAGTCTTCGATTTAGTCACTCACTTAAATGATGTGTTATTTGAGGAACATGAATGTTCTGGCAAATATCTACTATGCCTCAGATATTTCCTTTCTTTCTAAAAGGATTCATATCTGACCACCTACCCTCAGGATATGAGGTGAGGGAGTAGGAAAAAGGAGGATTGGTGTACAGTGGACAGCCTTGGACACAATCCAGAATTGTAGCTAGAAGTAAAGCCAATTATTATTCAGCATCAAACATGAACAAATTTTGTGGTGACTAAAGAGAAGACATTGTTATTATATACCTTATTTAGTGATTTCTTCATATCTTTCTTACAAGACTACTATATAATGATGGTAAATACGAAAAGAAAATCAAATAAGAGTAAGAATAAAAAGAGAAATAAGGATTAAAGAGCAAGATTTAAAATTAAGATATTAACCAATTTTGAATGTATGAAAATGAAATTTCTTTGAACATAAGAACATAATTGTGAAACATACATTTCAAAATTCCATGCAAAATAAGTTTTTTTTTTCTTTCCTTTTTTTTCTTTTTGCCTTTTCATATGAAGGAGACAGCAGAAAGAGCTTAATGAAAGAGAAGTAGACAGCCTGAAAAGCACCTTTAGTCACTACCATGTGCTTGAATGAATGCATGGAGGTTTTTGGAGATCAATAATGAGCATGGACTGAGCACTACTGCTGTATACAATATATGAATTTTCAGTACTTTGTTAAGGGGTGGCATTTTGTATTTTTCTTAACCTGAATTTTTAGTGTCTGGGCATTGATGAGAATACATGCAGCAATAATAGCACAGTGCTATCAGCCTCAGCTGTCATTGCTAAGAAGACTGCCAGCTTTATGGGATTCTCCTTTACTCCTCTTTCTCTCCCCTTCACAAAGTGGAAATCTTGAAATTATGTTAGTTATGTCATAAGTTAATTATACCAAACAACATGAGGATATATTTGATGTCACTATATTCCTGCCTCTGACAGAAACTAGCCTTCGTTCCAATAACATGATGTAAAATGCATCCTTAGAAAAATTCATCACAAGTAGCCTTTTTTTTTCTTTTAAGTGACTAGTGCTATATTTCCATATGTATGTATTTACACATGCATAAATATTCATGCATCTGTCTGTTGTGCATGCATACTAAGCAAGGATAAAATGTCCCTTAATTTATAGAAGGTTTTAAGTTTTCACATTCTTTAACTTGTTGGTTTCAGTTACGCTGCAACAATTGCATGTTAATATTCAGAACTGACCGATCCTATGAATAGGTCAGCAGCAATGTTTTGTACACCCTCCCAGAGAGATGATGCAAGCCCACTAGCATATTGCAGCTGAAATCCTGGCTCCTTATTTTCACAGAAGACAATGAAATCAATAAAATCTTTTGGTAGGTATAATCAAAATCTGTGCTACATGTTATTTTGCAGTACTGATGGATCCTGCCTAAAATTCTGGGTTTAATGAAATCAATGATATTTCACTAAACCTTTCCACATGTAGATGTTTTACATTTCAGATGTAATTAAGTAATTGATTCTTGATAGAAAACTATATTCTAAGCCAGATTGCCTAAAAGTAATTCTCTGCTCTTTTTGTAGAAGAAAAAAAAGTGATTCCTCAAAAATCTTATTAATAGATGGATTATCACACTACTTTTAACAAAACTACAGTTTTGAAAGAGGTTATATTTTTCAGAGGTTGGCAGTACAAATTTTATCTTGGAAACATTCAGCTATCTTAACTGATATCACTATTACCCTCAATTGCTTGCGTCAACTGTCAATTCTTTGTTCCATAACAAGCAATCCAACCAATCTTTATTCCATATATACTTTATATATAATCACCAAACAAGGTGTTTCCTACTGTAAAGTGTTGTCTGTGAGCTGAATGTTTCAATTTCAATGGTTTTATTTGGCTTCCAGGAATCTGGAATGATAAACTGCCCATTTCAATGAACATCACATGATGATCTTGTACATGGAATGAAGGAATTCTTTCTGATGAGGTCATATGGCATCAAAACAATCATTAATAACTTCCAATATTTCATTATATTAATAAAGAATTATAGATATATAAGTCCAGGGGATTCCCAAGTTCTGCTGGGATAAAATGCTTCCTTTCATGGTTCAGAAAACAGTTTCCATTAGAGCTCTAATGCTGGGCACCAGGTGGATGTTTTGAGCTGCATACCACAGGCTGCACAGGCATACGTGGAGGCTTCACATTTGTTAAAACAAAAGCTATTCTGTGATTATATATTATACTTCAAATGCATGCTACTTGTTTGTTCACAGCAAGGACAATAACTCTATTGTTTCACTATCACTTTACCGGAGTCCCGTAGCAAATATCTTCAAATGCTTCCTATGTATTAAGTTATATTTCACAGGTAGCATAAGATAATTTCTCTGAGAAAAGTCAAGTCAAGGGAAATCACTGACTAAATTGAATCACAACGGGTTAAGGCAGAAAGATATCTAAGTCCAGAAAGCCACTGGAATTAAATGAATCATTATAACCTTGATATTTGTACCTCTGTACTAAGGATGTCTAGAGGACACAGCAACATAACACCAATATTCTCTCCTATATGCAATGGATATTAGTATGCACAAGTGGAGGAAGAGTTAAGGCTATAGAGCCATCTAGAACCAACATTTCTCTCACTGTTAATCACTTGAGTCTAAGACAGCCTCTTCAAAACACTATCACTACAATCAACTAATCTTCTCTGTAATTGCTTAAAAAATAAAAATCAATGAAATTCCAGAAGCAATTAGATTACTGAACTGGTGCCTAGATAGGCATTTTGATACCATTGCCAGTAAGTATAATGTATGAATAAAAGAAATACTCTCCTGTAGATAATCAGAAAGCATCTTTCAAATGGGACAGGATTTAATGTAGAGGATTGCAGTTCTTACTGAAATAGAAAGTGTAGCACATCTAATTATGCTGAAAGGATTTGGCAACTATTATACACTTGGAAAAAAACAAACAACAACAACAACAAAAAAACACGTAAAAAAACAGGACATATTTTGTGTTGGTTAGATGTAGGTAGGAACTATATATAAAAATTATAATAGACCAGCTTGTAAGTTTTACACATTAAGAATATTTACAGGCCTCCCTTTCACATGCTTACAGAGCATTTTGGCAATCTGAAGTATTTTGATATCTTAATCTCATAGTGTTCAAATTGCTTCATCAGATGAGGTGCAGCTGCAAATTTAGAAGGGTCTACCACTGTAAAAACCATTACGGAGTCTAGCCATATGCTCACATGCCAAACTGGTAGTCAAACATTCTCTTCTTGCTGGATGTGACAGTTATTACTTGATCCAAATTATCTTTAATTGCCGTGTCACACTGCATTTATCATGCAAAACTTGGTACAGCACTCTAACTTTCCCTTGTGTTTGGCATAAAGCATTGTCATTACAGTCTGTTAACTGTTCAGATGTGGCATCAGGTGACATTTTTATTTTCTCTCAAACAGTTGGTGATCCTAGACACCAAAACTAGCAGCATGCCTTGCCACGAGGACCATTTAGCATCAGCTGCCATTCCAGCCTTCTATGGCACAGAAGTTTTCTGCTCTGCAACTTCCACAAATTTCTTGCAAGCTTTTATTTCCTTTAAGATTTCAGTAAAGAGCTGCTAAACTGCTTGCCCTTATTGTCAAGGTTCATTATTGTCATTGTGACAAACACATACTTACCTACTTTTAATCATAAAATTGAAAGCATGCTTGAAGCTTTCTTTCTGTACCTAGCTAGGGGAACGTATCAGGTAAGTACCCAAAAGCGCTGTTCCTTAGGACTCCCCTTTACCTTGCAATTACAAGTTGGTTTGCCCTGGCACACTACATTTTGTCACTGCTAGGTTTACTGTTGAATTTCACAGAATTTAGCACCTTGGAATCAAGTTGTCATTATCTGACATCTAGAAAGAACAGCTAAATGGCTCTAACACTTTGTTACAATACATATTTACAAACATGTTATAAAGTCACATTTTCTTATCCCCCCCCCCGTTATTTTTTTTTTTTTTTTTTTTTTTAATATAAATCATGAACAACTCTTTGAAAATGGACAAGCCAACTTAAGAGTTTTTCCTCTTAGTACAAGGCTGAAATTAATAACATCACACAGCTCATTAAGGTTGTATTACTTAACATTTGTGGTATTTTGCTTTATCACATAAACCAACCATTCTGCATTCCTCTACAACTCTTCTTGCCTCCCTCATTCCTAACACTGTGTCATAGCAATTAAGTACTTAGTTATTTCAAAATTCTAGTACTCTACACACTTCAGAACGTTGCAGACCTTTCCTTAGAAAGGTAATATTTGGATTAGTATTTCAAACTGAGTTTCTAATGCTTCACTAGTAATATTTCAGATAATGGTGTCTAAAAAAGCACAAAGTCAGAAGGTCCAGGAGTCAAGTACTGCTGCTTCCTGGATTCAGGAAAAAGGCTCTGAATTTAGCATTTGCATTTCATTTAGTGCCTCCTGCCATGCCAAAAGCCCTGTGTTGGAAATAACTATTTTAAGGAGGAAAGTTACAAAAATACTCACTGTCATGTTTTTGAGAGCCCCTGTTAGTGTTTCACAGAATTTTTTTTTTTTTTTCTCCTTTCAAAACGATGCTTTTTATTACAAATTACTGAATTTCCTGTAAGAGGTACAGGCTTACATGAACACTAAATAAGGATCCAGTTCTTTCCGTGGCACATTGCTAAGAGAATGGCAAGTGCCTTCAACGCTTTAGGTTTAATGCTATTTTATTTTGACCACTAAGGTGCCAGGTGTACCTCCTTCTCTTCCTCTTTTCCCCTTCCGATGATATCTTTTTCAAGACAGCCTTTTCAGGTAGAGCCATAGCAGTCCTTTGGGCAAAGAAAATGAGTGTAAAGTCTCATGAGCTAAGTAAGACCAAAGCTGTCCCTTACCTTAAATAAGCTGCAACATCAGTTGCTTGTTGCTGCTAGCTTTCTCTCAGATCCAAGGCTTAAAAATCAATAGCAGCTATTGAACAACTGGAGTAATAAAACTAGACAGTGTTAAGGAGCACATGATGCATTGACTGCATCACTATATTGCAAGTCAAGGTAACAGTGAAATACCCATGGTCACCATGGAACAGGGGGTGAAATAGGGGGTAAATGAATTAAGGCATTTTCTCCTAAGTAGCATAATAGAATCTGATTTAATAGTTATGTCAATTTTTCAGAGACATGCTACAACACCCTAAAGAAAAGTGACTAAAGGAATGATGACTGCTTGCACTTAGGGCTTCTTAAGTGATATCTTCGAACAAAACAAAACAAACAAACAAAAAACATTAAAGACCAACCCACCACCTCCCCCAAGCCATATACAAAAACAAGAGGAAAAAACACTTAAGTGAGCAAAGTTTAGACCTAGTGTCTGCTGTAACTACCATCTAACTCGACTAGGTTAGTGTTTTTTTCCTGAAGACACTGAATAAATGCTTAAGTGAGCAAGTGTCAGAGAAGTGACAGTGCATTTTCAAAAACTCAGCTTTTTTTCTTTTTTTTCTTTTTTTTTTTTCCTTTTCAAGATTTTGATGTACCCTGTGGTCTCAGGGAGCAGACAAAACAGCTGTTATACAAACAGCACAATTATCTGAATATCTTTGCAACAGAGAAGAAACACCTCCATCAACAGCAATGAGCAAGCACTTTAGACCACTTGGGATTTCAGGGAAATAATTCTAGCAAGCAAGAAGTGCAAATTGGGAATGTTACTTACCTCTTTTGTGTTTTGCAGCAAAATCTTGCTGATTAGCCAGGTCATGCCTTTCTTTAAATATGGACATTTACATAAAAGGACCAGCAGAGAGAAACATGCAGTTTTGTTGCAGTGTCTTCAAGGCACTTTAGTATGCTGATTTTTTTCCTCTCAAACTTTAAGGCCTGCAATGCAGAAGTAACTAAATGTTGCTTACATAAACTAGTGCAAAGTGATTCAAAATGACACAGAAAAGACAGTGTCAGAGAAATGAGGCAATTAAAAACAAAATGAGAAACCCTGAAGTTTTACTAGGAGTAAGAATTGGCCTTTTTTTTTTTTTTTTTTTTTTTGCTTCACTATTAGGTGTTGACACTATGGAAAAAGTCAGAAATGATGACTTAAACTTAACAGGGAGCTTGGGCTTACCTGAAAACCATTCGCTGACAGCTTAGTAAACATAACCCCCACACAGCCGATATTCTCACAGAAGCACATGTATTTTGTATTGATAGCAAACAACCACCTAATGTTCCACCCACCCACCCACACTGCAGCTTTACCTTTAGGCAGTTACAATAATAAGAATTACAAGCCGTAAATTAGTCTTTCACACTACCTACAGAAGTCTAATGTCTCTATTTACCCAGCTGTTTAAAGTTTGAAAGAACCTGTAATGCTGTCAGAGATGCTCTGAAGATCACTAGACAGAAAGCCATAGCTACCTCTCCAGCTGCTTTGGGCAGGTATTTAATGGGTCTGTTCTTCCAGCAATGGTGACTTAAAATGATTTTTGGATATTTGCACCTTTTTTTTTTTGTGCTGGAGAATCCTGAGTAAACAAGCATTATTCATCTGCATAATCACCATAACTCCAGCTCAATCACACAGCCAGTTATTCTGCTGCATTTACACAACTCAATTACACATGCACAGTACAAACAAAATGCACCAGAAGTGCTGTTTTTGATTAAGAGTGGTTAACCACCACAGCTGACTGGGAGAAGGAGTACATGGACATATTACTGGGGTTGAGAGGGGAACAAAAAACAACATCAAACCCCACTCAAATTAAAGATAGCCCAGAGTTATGTTTGCATATGAACCCTTTCATTTCAGAAATATGTCTACAGATCTGGAAGTTCATATTTCATACTTCGAGGAACTGTTAACAGACAAAATTATTGTTTGAACTTCCTACCTGACACTTTCCTTCTCTTTCCCCCAGCCTCAAGAACTAGCTTGGAATTAAAATTATAAACTATTTAGACATACCACACACACCCCTCCCTTCCCTTCAGAAAAGCCCTAGATACATTAAATACAATAATTTCATCACATTTAATAAATTAGCTCCTTGCTACATTATCTGACAATTTACAGCAACCCCTATTAAAAAAACAAAACAAAAAAAAAACACAAAACAAAAACAAAACAAAAAAACACCACCTTTTAAATAGCTCACCAATTCACCCTTTCCTCTGAATTTGGAACTGGTGAGATTAATTAATGATTCATTAGAATCAGATGCTTAAATTTCCACTTTGTGCTGGTTTCTATCATTGCATCTATGTAAGTATGAGCAAAGTCATTTGGAAAGAGTCTTGGTTAATGACTTCGAACATATCTCATGAAATATTCCTGAATATCACGAGACCTTGCAAGATCTCACAATTCTTCTGTCGGAGAAGCCCAGGGGGATGTCATCAATGTACACAAATATTTGATGATGGAGGGGTAAAGAAGATGGAGCTAGGCTCTTTTCAGTGGTGCCCAATAAAAGAGGCAATGGGCACAAACTGAACTGGACACGGTCCTAGGCAACCTTCTCTAGCTGATCCTGCTTTGAGCAGAACGCTGAATGAGATGATCTCCAGAGGTTCTGCCCAACCTCACTTGTTCTGTAATAACTATCACGTGGCATAGTAATTTTGAAAAAAAAAAATCTGCAAAAATACAATAGAAGTGAAATATTTGGAATATAATAGATCTCTGTAACAGTCAGGAAAAAAACCCTGCATACCAAGAACAGCTCTTTCAAGTATTTTTGTACCTTTTAAGATGTAGAAGTCAAACAAGCATGATTTTAAAGGAAATGACAGGAAAATGTCTATTTTTAAGCTTGTAAGAGAATATTAAATTAGCAGTCATATAATGAAACAAAGCTGTTCAGCTAATAATCTTCTCTCCTGAGTCTTGCCAACCAAGTTCATTCTTTCATTAAATTCAGCTCTGCAATGATTATTCAATGTGAAAATGCATTTGAACTTGCTATTCAAATATTCTCAAATATTCCTCTGAAGGAAATGCTCTTAAGGTATTTCTGTGGTTGGGATCCATTATATCTACTGTGTCATAACCCAATTCTATCAATTGCGGAGTTTGAAATAGCAACCAGTTCCATGTTTAACCAGAGAAGGAGGAAAAACTTTAAGACATTATACATTCCCCATTGCAACTAGCTTACATGACACTATTTAAGTTATTTTATTTCTTACTTAATGACATCTGCTTAAAAAAAAAAAAAAAAGTAGAATACACCCAGGACAATTCCCACCCCTCAAAACAGGTCTTCTTATTACCAGTAAGGCTACATCCTAGCAGAGGAAGCCAGAGAAGTCTTTGCCTGGGAAAAAAAAAAAAAAAAAAAAAAAAAAAAAAAAAAAAAGGTGAGACAATAAATGCAGCTTACAGCTATATCACTATAACAGAGTGGACTATCTTTCCCATATGAAGACTACTTTTATTGTATTAGAAACTGATTAGTTATCTATCAGTTATTCAGTCAGAAACTGATTAGTTATCCATAACTTCCTATCCATTTCCCACCTGGGAACCACTGCCAGGGCTTGTCCTTCTTTGGTTTGTGTTACTACCGTTAATGAGTCTTAATGCGGCAGAAAAACTTAGGCTGATGAATTTCTCTCTGGGGGTCATCTAGTCCAACCCTCCTGTGGCAGTTGTACATGCTGCAGAAGTTATCTGCCCTGCTTATTTATTTTTAGTCTAAAAGTTATATCTTTTAGAAAATCTGTAAATGTCACTGCTTGTATTATTATGGCTGTAAGATATCAGTCTCTGAAAAAAAACAATTAGCTTAGTTCAGGAGAGAGTTATTCATAGTGTCCAAGTCTCTAAGTATCCTGGCCAGTTAACTTTTCCTCATTGAAGATCCAGAGTCTGAACATTTGAAAATAGTCCCTAAAATAGAGGGAAAAAAGGATGAAACTACCTCCTTGTACACTGACATGCTTTTATGTGTTTGGATGTTAGATAATAAATGACTTATTCCTGTTCCTATTGAAGTTACTGGCAAATTTCCTGTTATCTTTCCTGAAGGGAGGAACAGTCTCTGTGGGTCTCTGAGGATGAGACTTGAACGTTACAATAAAGGAATGTGGGTTATTGTGGAAAAAGACCAAAGGGGCTGAATCAAGAACACACAGTGAGATCCTTTGCTGTTAGTATCTCTGTGAAACGATGTATTGTGCACCGTTGCTTTTCTGTTGAAATCCATCCAGTTCAAAGCCTGACCACCATAATGGGAACATACAGGCAGATAACTGAAGATTCAAATATTTTCATGGGGTGCCTGATGACTGTTTGCTTTTCCTTCCAAAATAAATTGGTATAATTCAAATAATTAATACTTTTATATGAGAATGAGATATTCTAAAACCAATATCCTAGGATATTCACTCTTCCCAAAGAGCCACGTTGCTGTGGTATTGTCCACTACCCTCCCACAACCACCCCTCAAAACCTGTTCATGGTGAATAAGCAGATAGGGCTTTAACTCCTTGTAATCCTGCTTTTATAACTGTTTTGGCTGGTGATGAGGAAGTATACCTTGGTTCTTGGAAAAGCTGTGAAACATTTTTAAGTTGTACTGATGTTCCTAATGTTTGTTTCTATCCAGAAAAGTAAAACGCTTCCTTCTAGTGCCACTAACCCAACCATCTGACAGACTGCAGAACCTGATGCAACGTGTGTCATAAACCTCAGTAAGCCACTGACAAGAGAATTAAATGTTTGTACACTTGTGTTTTTCTCTGCTTTTGGATAACCACCTTTTACATTGAAATGCTGATTTTTATTTAGGCTACACATTCTGGCTTCTGAAAGTACCCCAGTAAATACTTATACTCGCTGTTTAAAGAAGGGTATAAACTCAAAATGCATTAACTGGAAACATTTCTATTTGCTTGTTTGATTTGAGAGAATAACATGTAATTTCAAGTAGTTACTTTCTCTAAAGATAATTTAAGGTTATTTTAAAATTTAAATGACTAAAAGATAAACAAAAGGTAGACTGTGTTATTTCTTTCTTTCCTTTCTTTTCTATTCTTTTTTTTTTTTTCCTTTTCTTTACACTTTAAATACGAAGGGCCAATCTAAATATTTTAAAATTACATGTGAGTAGCAAGTTCTTTTGTGTTATATATGTCATTAGAAACTCCATTTACTTATAGACTCTCACCCTGCCTGTCAAAAGCATTATTTTGTGGAGGTGTTATCCTTGAAAGATTTTTAGAGAGCATTTCATGGGGGAAAAAATAGGATGAGCACACCCCCTATTATGCAAGGAGACCCCATATAAAATTTGTGCTGTCTGCCCTGTGGACAACCAGGCGGCTGTAAATGAACAGTACAGGGGTGACTTAGACCCTGTCAGGACAGGACTCCAGCTGATTCCCACTATGACTGCAAAAAAGAAAAATTTCTTCATCACCCACCCTGATGAAGAAGCACTTCATCTTTTCCTCAGTCACCTTTCTACTGGAGTGCAACAGGCAATTGTGCCAGTAAGGTTGAATGCAACTGGGTGTGGGGGGGTTGAACATACCTGTTTTGGAGCTTAAATAATAATATTTGCACCTACCAGCATTTATAAGATATCTTTACTGAGAAAATGCTTAGTAGCTATTCAGATATTAACAAAACAGAAATAAACAGCTCCATTTGTTTCACCATGGCATTCAGTAATTAGCTTTTAAATCTTTCAAGGCTAAAATTTCCTCATTGTAATGCAATTACTGTAGTTGCTACATTACCCTTATTATAATGGAACTTCATTTACAATTCATATCATCAGTAGCAGAAGAGGTTTTACCACTTAAAGGTCAGTTACTTCCAAATTTTCCTGTTCCATATAAAGATTAATTAGAAAGAAATAATTTGAGGTCTGTTACAATTTCAGCTGTTAAAATATCTTAAGGGTACATGAAACTTACTTAGTGAATTAATTATTGTTTTCTTTAGGTACACGTCCTCAATATGACTTAAAAGAGTTAATTTATCAGAAAAATAGTTTATTTTTATTAATTGAAGAGTTTATATTTGGCACATTTGTATGCACTAGTTTATAACTGGTGGAGAATAGTGAGAGGCCACTATTCTTACAGGCATATTTATAAAATTAATATTATTTAATATTAAGATAGATTGTTATCGCATCTGTGAAAACTGAATGAAGAAACATTTTTTTTCCTCCTCAGTTACCTTCTATTACATTTTCTTAGTCCTGAAATTAGAGAATCAAAACTAAAATTTAAGACAAGCTTCCAGCACTGAATGATTAAATGTCAGTTTTTCAAAAAGCCTTTTCCTTATGCTAAATTGTCCTACATATTTTTTCCTCCTTGCTCAGCTGCTGGATTACATACTAGAGTGGCATTTAGATCACTGTTTCTGAAGAGTTCAGGACAGATTTTCAAAAAGAAGATTCCTAATGCAGGAAGATTCCTGCACTATAGTAATGCAGGAATAAATGTACATGCATATCAGATGTCATGAAATGAATAGTCCACAAATAGCCCTCCAAGTCAAAAAGAGAAATATCTGAGTTCTTGTTCCTTCACAACAGTAGCTCCTGATCCCTAAAAAGAGAATAAGGATTTCTTTAGTGATTCAAAACACCAAAGAGATTAACTGAGCAATCCCAGCCACGAGTTACAGGTATTTACAGTTTGCATTTGATTTTGTATACTGTTAATGATTGTCACTAATGCCTTGTGACTGTGAAATGACTATGTATAGGAGCTGTACGTTTAAGAGAAAGTAGGACCAGGTACATGCTGAAGAAATTAATAATAAACATTTAAAACATTTAGAGGTCTAAATTAAATGCTTTATTAAAATGAAGCCAGTATCTGTGAGACTCTCAGGCTGCAAGTAACTGCCAAATACCATAAAGACTAAATAAACATACGGTGATGGACACATGAGAAATGCAGATATAAAAGATAAAACAAAGATATAGTCTTGGTACTTGTTATACACTGTCTGAAAATTTCTGATCCTTAATCTTTAGTAATCAGTTTTGCAGATCTACATAAAAACCAGTTTGGGGATATTACTTGTATTTCACTAACAACAGCTAGTAAACACACCAGACAGGTTAAGGCAAAGAAGATATTTCAGAGCCCTTGGAGCACGGCACTAAAACTTTGCATATAGACATACACGTGGGAAAATATGAGTGCCCTTTTTTGCTAGATATCTACTTCATTATGCTTCTTTATCACTAATGGCTTCATGAAGGATTGGGATCTCTAGGGAATTAACAAAGCCTTTCTTAAGTTTCTGTTCCAATCATACAACTCCCATAGCTACCCAAGAATTAGGAATGGACACAAACTCTCTGAAAATTGGCAGGCATAAGCTCTCCACTTTAAACTTTCTGCTCATGAGGAAGAGAGTAATCTGCACATTACAGATCTCTTATACACATCTAATGGGTCCTTTGCCAAAGAAGGCTAGTGAAAATCTAGTTATACCCTCTGAGGGTATATATACTGAATTCTCACGGTTTGGGAAATAATTCTGCTTCAAATTCAGAATACCTGATTTCAGATATTACTCTAATACTTAGTCCTACCAAGAAGTCCATTCAGCATGGCAGTTTCAGAGTTCCTTATCATACATGAAGTTCTTATATTTATTTTAAAACTTTGGATCATACCTCCAAGGATACACACACACATATATACACACACACAATATATATATATAATACATATATGTTATATCCAAGGATATAACATACATATATATGTATGTACGCTGTAAATGGCATGAGAAGACATTCTTCCTTTTATCAACCTTAGTTTTATCTTTGGCAGATGTTTTGCCAGACTGAAGCCCATGAAGGCAACTCTCAGAATGGCAAAAGATTTAGTTTGAGTTGTTTTTTTTTGTTTGTTTGTTTTTAAAGATTCATTATTTTTTTTTGTAATTTATGAAATACAGCTTCATTCTGAGAAATTTCTCGTCATACTTAAATGTGAAGAACAGCTGGGAAATTAAAATTCCAAATAGTCCCTTACTCTGTATCTTGTAAAGGTATTAGAGATATAATTAATTTCACAGAGATATGTAGGAGTATACTATACCACCTTACTGCCTTGAGTGGCCTTTAGAAAATATTCTAAATGGTTGTTGAGTGAAAGATCCAAGGAATTGATCATTGTGTCTTAAATACATAGTATGTTTTTATACATTTATATTGTATGCAAAAAGATATACATTTGTTACACATCTGAAGGTATGGAATATGTTAAGGTGCTTCCAGTTTAATTTTGCATAATTTTAACAACTGTAAAGAACTAGTAAATATTAACCATCTAGCATAAGACTGTCATTACTGAATACCTCAGTAGTTTAAATCTATTTAAGAATCACTACATAATGGTGTATACTGAATATCCACCATCTAGATTTTTTCTTTCCCATGTTGGTGAAAGCTTAATGGTCTTATCTGCAGCTAATGAGGAGGAAAAACTTCCAAGGGACTGGGATGTAGTAAATGCGTAAAGAATGAAGTTTAAACAAACATGAAAACTAACCTTTGGTAACCTATCCATTGAACAGTATAAAATATGCTTAGACACAACAACAACATGCACCAAGTTACTGCTGGGCTATAGAGTCCAAGAATACTGCAAGAATTTTAATTTACTATTTCCAAAAAAGGAAGCAATGCATTAGTCTGGTCTGATGAGCTAGGTTGCCCTGTGTTGACCTACCATGCTACATCTGTTGATGCTGATGAAAATCTGTGCCAGATGGAAGAGACATAGATTGCAGCTGCAGTAAGTGACAGATCTCCTCCTACAGTATAAAGCACCTGAGAGATTTATTTTTATTTTTATTTTTTAAACTGCTATTTGGAGGGCAGATGAGTGTTTAAGAGGAATTTGGAGTATTTTGAGTCTTTAAAAAAATTAATTCTGTTAATGAACAGCCAATATTCATCTGTACCAAATTGCTAGGTTAGGGGAGGAGGGATTCTTCATTCAAAAGGTACTGAAGAGTTTGAATGCTAGATAGATAGAACAAATTGGTGGGGTGATTAAGCTAGCTTTCTTCTTTAATTAGGAGAGAAATGAGTTGTTTATGCTTGTTTTGATGACCACAAGGCTCTTAAGAATAACTCTCCCAAGACATCTTATATAAATATATTTTTGTAAAATCCAGTACATGAATGCATTGATGTAAAAACTAAGCTTCAGAAAATAATTTTTAACCACATATTAATTAAGGCTGAAGAGACTAAAACACATGTTTTGAAGCAGCTGGAATCAAGATTATTTTACTCTCTGGATATGGTAATTTAAATCAGCTCTAAATGTGCAGAAAGAATAATAGTAGTTAGCCAAACCTGATTTCCATCATAGATGTGCTGACTATAGCTGGTACACATAATTTTGTGCTTTTCAATAAAATAAATAAATTTTAAGCCCTTTTATTAATCCTAATAAAATCCTTATGATGACCATTAGGGAATGTATGCATATCAAATAAAGCCCATATAGATGTGAAACAAATAAGAGAAGAATCATGAATGAATATGCACCAGCCATTTTGGGAGAGTTATTGAATACTTCATGAGGTTTAATAAATTAGAAGGATTGGCTATTAAGAGGTGAATTTGTTACAAAGAGGGAAAATAATATTGTATCTGAAACACAGATGACTAGTATTGGTACTTTATAAAAAGCTACATATAAAAAGACTACATTAAAAGCAGTTTTTAAGAGAACTCAGTTTAAAAAAAAAAAGTCCATAGAATTCTAGAAGGTATCTTTGTACGTTTGTAAAATGCAGGGTGGTGTTTTTTTTTTTTTTTTTTTTTTTTTTTTTTTTTTAACACTGCATGATCTTTTTTTGTATTTAATACACAGTATAAATAACAGGGACTTCATAGATTTTTTTATTAATTATTAGTGAAGTGTCAAAAGAAATTAACTAACTGATTAAAAAAATGAAAAATTACCTAAAAGTGAAAGACTGCTTAAGAGAAAAATGCTAAGTACTGATTAATGAAAAATTCAACCTGGATGGTTAGTGGCTAACAGGATTAACAAAGTTATTTATGCCTTTTCCTAATATAGGTGATCTCCATCAGCATACAGAAGTTGTATCTTGTTACTTCTTGTGACCCATATGAAGTGATTCAAAACTAATGTGGATCACTCTGCTGAGAGTATTCAATCAGAAAAAAAAATACTTAATACAAGATTAAATCTTTTAAATAACTCATTAGTCCTTTGCACATCACTCATGTTCTTTGGTTCTTTAATAATTAAATCACTAAGTTTTCCTAAAAGACATTAACCTAAAGGTTCATTCAATGTCTGTTACTATTGAAAGTGATAATCATTTGTATTATATTTATCTGCAGCATGATTAAGTTAATAAAGGGCAATAATTAATGATGTTAAGCAGCCGTATTGGAATACTGGAAGATCGTAGAATCATAGAATATCCTGTATTGGAAGAGACTCACTAGGAGTCTCAGCCAGTAATCTCAGACATGAAAATCCTCTCTACATCAAGCAGTTGTAACTGGGAGCTTTTGCTCCTGTAAGTCTAAACTCAGAGTTTCAGCCACATCGATTTATCTTGAGAATTCTCTTTCAGAGCTCAATTAAAAGTTTTGTGCTCTTGGAAAACCATATCATGATCCACATCAGCCCAAAATTCTGGGAATAACTAAGGAATCCAATGAAAGTATGAAAGCTTGCCATTTGGACAAAGCATTCAACGCTACTTATTCAAAATTATTCATTTCATTCAGAAATGTGGATCAACAGATTTCAGTCAATCCTGAAATTCTGAAAAAAAAAAATTAATCACAATGAGTTGGGCAAAAAGTATTCCTTGAAAGATGAAGGTTTCATTTTGCCCCTTAAGTTTGCTCATGTGGAGAAAAAAAAAAAATTATAAACACAGGAAATGTTTAAGAAACATCTGAAAGTCTAAATATTTTGTTTCTGAAGTTCTGGAGAGGTCTACTTGAAACAGGCATGAGTTTGCTAAATAACTGGAGTTAATAAATACTATTTTCTGCCAAAACACCATGTCAGTATTATACCAATGGGGTTCTGCTTGTTAATTCCATTGAACATAAGGATTTGTGACAAGTTATCTGCTATGTAACTTTATTTGAGGCAATGAAGAAAAACATGTTGCATTCCTTCCAAAGATTTAAATGAATGCATACCTAACACCTTTATGTCCACTCAGTCTGAATTTTGATTACTCTGTCTGTGAGCAAGTTATCACACAGGCCAGTTTCAGAAATTGTCCAACTAAGACCACATTACATTTAACCCAATATTTTCTCTTTAAAATGTTGCAAAAACAATTATCAGGAAACCAAACCATTACTGGAGACTACTTCATTATTCCTCACACTGCATAGTCCTTTGTTTTTTGAGTACAGCCTTTAAAAGCAATTGAATAAAATAGAATAAAATTGGCATGCTCAAAACCTATTAAAAATTGCACATTATTGCCCCAAAGCCACATAAATGTGTACACTAATAATAACATCATACTATGTCTTTTCTGCATTGATTTCTCTGTAGAAATCAATGACTTAGTATGATAGACGGTTGCATAAAGATTGCTGTTGTAGTGGTTGTGAAAAACAACTATAGTTGCAACAGAGGTAAATGTACTAGTCACAGTAATAATAATAATAATAATATCAATGCTATTGTCTTTTTACAGTGTCCTAGAAGATGGACAAGGCATTTTTGAATAAACATTGTATGAAAAATAATTTCTGCTTTCAATTAATTCCTGTTTCATTTTGATATGACAAATGGTCAATTATATATATATATATTTTTTTTTTTATTTTTTTTTTAGAATCAACATTTCTGCAGCCCAGAGAAGATTTCTCTAGTCGTTCTAAATAATGGACTATAACAAAACCATGTTATTTGGTGTAAACAATCAATTACCATATTCCTGTTACAAGGGGAGGAACTAAGGAGGATGATGCAAGGTAGAGAGGTTTGCAGAGTCCTCTAAGATAGGAATTCCTACTTTGCTGTACTACAGACAAGCAAAGATATAGGAATTGCTACAGAGATTTCAGGAAGAATTATGGAGTTAAGTCTGTTGAACCAGGTCCTTGTTGAACCATTCCCTATATAAACATGTGAAATGATAATACCCTTTTCTTGCCCTGGCTACTGTGCTTCTGAGCACATTTACTCTGTACCCTCCAAGATCTTCCTACATACTCCCAATACCACTGCCAATAACTCAAACCCTTTGAGTGTATTAACATGCAAAACCAATGATTTTCAACACATTGTTTTTAGCAAGCACCGTTGGTTTCCTAACTTCTTAATTTAAGCAATCCTTAGACACAAAAGCCAAATGAGTCAAGGTAAAGCCCCTTATGCTACTGAATGACATGTTAAGAGTGTCATAAGTTTACTTAAGACATGAAAAAAAGAACAAAACAAACAAAAAAGATATATTCTAAAACCTTTTCTAATGTGTATTAAAAGAAAGTTAAGTAATGATAAAATTGCACTAAGCTATTATATTGACAATCCTAATTTCAATGTAATATATTTAAGTGATCTCTAAAAAGCTACAAATATATATATTTTTTCCCATTGTATTTGTAGGAAATTAAAATAAAACACTGTGGTTCAGATTTTGGTCATAATCCTGATTAATTAAAACAAATAGAGCCACACTAATGCAAATAAATAAATAAATAATGGAAGTTCAGGAAGAACAGGATTCTGAGTTGTGTGACATTTATTTTAAGAGACCATTTTGAAAAATATCTTGAAGCTTTTTAAAGAACAGGCTTCTTTATAAGTTTTATTTCAAGATTTATAATAGAACAGGAAGAAAAAGTGCTTCTTCAATCATTCTATTTATAAATATACACTTTTTCTAGCTGACAGTTCACTTAGAGTTCTGCAATTTCAGATCAAGCAAAACATTTATCAGAAAGAATAATTCTTATTTTATACTCAAATAAAACAACTACTACTTTCTATACTTAAAAAAATATTTCAACGTATCCTATAAAAAGCGTTATTAATTTTAAATTCCTTAAAGGCAGTCACAACCGTATGCATTATATTTTTGAAAAGCAATAAACTTGTCTATCAAGATATAACTTCAGGTTATCTTCCTGATAAAACTGAGTCATTTTCTTTCTAAAAATCACCTATTTTTGTTTGCTACCAAAAATATGGAAGCTTGGAAGTATAATATTTATTGTATACATTACATAAAATTGTACAGCTACCACTAAATAAAGCAATAATTACTATTCAAATGTGTAAGCACCAAGTGGTTTTTAGAAGGTAAAGCCTCATTGGTGTCATTCCTGCTGTGTTTTCAATAATATTGCACAATCTCTAAGCTGTATGTTTTCTTTTGCCACTAGGCATAATTATTTTCTGCCAACACTTTTTATGGTTTTCTTTGTTTTACTACTTTCTTCTTTTAACAGGATCATTCCCATCTATCCCTGTTTAAAATCACAGATCCATTTGTGGACTACACAAGGAAAAAACAATAAGCAAGTTTCCAAATGACAATGTGTGGAAATAATCACTACAGAAACTTAAGATACGGCTTTTTCTAGGGAACGCATTCTCCTTTCATTTTGTATTCTCTTTTATCCTGGTAGCTTTTTCTTTGAAAATCTATGTTTCCAGGCAATAACAAGGGCATGAAGTTATTTTCTGCAAATTGTGCAGTTCTAGCAGTCTTTGTTTCTCTTAAGCATCTCTGCTGAAATGGCAGTATAAGAATTTTCCTATTACACATCAAAGTGTTAAGTAGTTCTAATACATGCAGAGGCCACAATGGTATGTGTCACTAAGTACCATTGCACTAGGTGTTCTCCTTCAGCTGCCTACCTGACACAGATCCTATTAACACTGTTAAAGAGTAACAAGAAGCTCCTTAACAGTAAGCAGATAGGTACAAAAATAAGAAAAAAAGAAGAAAAACTACTGACAAACTGGTAGTAAAGGGGGAGCATTTTAGTTTCTAAATAAAGTTTATAGCTATTCATAGCAAGCACTCAGTTCTGCTGTGTGCATTACAGCTATTGGTCTGAAGGCTGCATCTGCTTCGTTCTCTTTTCCTTCTTCCAAGTAGGCTTCTCACAGCTCTCCTGTGCCTGAATGCCTTCAAAAGTTAGGACCTTCCTATGTAAAATAATTTCATTCTTTCTGAAAATTTCCATTCCTTCTGTTCTCACAAAGACAATTTTGCATTTGATTAATACCTGCTGGATGAATTGATTAATGTTCTGGGACACATTTCCTTTTCTTTATAAGCATAGGGTGAGACAAGTCTTAGGTTTTCCTATGACCAATGCAGTTCCTTCAGAGGCAGTGCTGGACCTGCTCAAAAGTGACTTGTAGAAGGCAAGACGCAGTAGCTTCAGCTGTGCTCTGGGAACCACCTCACAGCTTCAAGAGGCAGAATAAGATTTCACCTTTTACCCCTTTACTACAAGGATGGAAAACCTTGTACCTGAACAGCACAGGTAGTGAATTTGGATTGGATTATTTTAACTGTCTGTAGTGTGCTCCACTATGACAGATGCAGCCAGGTTCAACATTAGATCATAAAGAAAATATGTCTTAAATAATCAGTGCAACTTAACAGTGCTTAGACCAGCTTCCTATCCCACTATTTATCTCATGAAAGAATAGAGGGAGTATTTTTAACTACTAAATCTGTTCTTTCTTGAGACATGTAAAAGTCTTTTTTTTTTTTTTTTTTTTTTAAAGTATCAACATTTTGAGTGAAATATTCAGGATTAAGCTTCTGAGCAGTTCCTCTTATCTTTTAAGTGCCCTCATGTTAATTCCAAATTGAAATCAAATCTGCCTTTTTGTAAGGTACCGGGCTTTATATAATCATTTGAAGGAAAAAGGTACTCTTTGGCTTTTGTTATTTCGTTATGAAGTAGAAAACTATAATCTTGCAAGATAGCCAAAATTTGCTAACCTATTAGGGCACACTTGATTCCTTGTTCAGATATAAACTTAATCGCTTCTTCCCTACAAAGTGGTTTGAGAAGATCCCCACCTCAAACACTGTGCAGAGCTCTACCCTTAATTCAGGCAACCTGCTTACAGAATGGCCAGCCTCAGGGGTCTGATTTAAGAAGGTGGGTCAGTCCAACCAGTCACACACCACAGCATCACCAATTCACCAAGACTAAGACTTTGAGAAAGGTATTCTCACACAGTTGTTGGATTATACAACCTTAAGAAATGTGTGTTTTGTTTATTTATTTTTAATTACTGCTCAAAACCTACAGCAGTTTCTTGTTTTTGGTAAATAAAGTAATTGATCAGTTTTGAGTTGTAGGAATATGTCAGACTCATACATTTTTTTTTCGCCCTTTAAATATTTACCCGTAATTCTACACATTGTTTATCTACATGTATAACATTTTTTTTTTTTCCCCCACTTTATAAACTTGCCTTTTATGTCCTTGGAGAAATCCTCATAACTCACAGCTCAGAAGAAAACATGCTGAAGCACCTGACAGTCAGGCTGATTTCCTCACTAACTGATAATCTTGCCACTATTACCAAATATTTAAAAATTCATAGAATGTTAAGATTTCATCTCCATAAACTGATATTTCAGAAACATGATTTTATTTTATTATTTTTTTTTTTTTCCAGAAACAGCTTTTGATTCACTCCCACAAACAGCTGATCCTTTTAGGCCAATCAGGGAAGGCCATTGCATCTGTGTTCATCTAGCCTGATTCTGGGTTCTACATCACAACAAAATTCATGATGTTGGAACAGATTTGAATATGGAATGAGAAGAGACCAAATATAAGCAGGAAGCAAGAAAAGGAAAGGAATAAAAAGGTAAATGCAGAAAGTGATGGGGAGCCAGGCTGTCAAAAAAGAAACATGGATGTGGAAAATGTTATTTTCTAGCACACATACAAGGGGAACAAAGCAGAAACACGAGTCAGAAAGTGACTTCCATCCGAACAAGATCAAGGTCCAGACTATTTTGGGAGAACTAAATAGCTCATCAATTTTGCTAGCCTAAATTTATCGGAGTACAGAAAACAAGGTGCTTCCAATCATCTGATAGATAGTTCAGATGCAAGTTTCTCTTCCACATATCCAGATTACAAACATATCTTCTTGCTTAGATGCTTTAAAATACTAAGTCTTTATTATGTAATTATAATTGGTCACTAGTGGCGTTCCCCAGGGCTCCGTGCTGGGGCCGGTCCTCTTTAATATCTTCATCGATGATCTGGACGAGGGCATCGAGTGCACCCTCAGTAAGTTCGCAGATGACACCAAGTTAGGTGCGTGTGTCGATCTGCTCGAGGGTAGGAAAGCTCTGCAGGAGGATCTGGATAGGCTGCACCGATGGGCTGAGGTCAACTACATGAAGTTCAACAAGGCCAAGTGCCGGGTCCTGCACCTGGGGCGCAACAACCCCAAGCAGAGCTACAGACTGGGAGAGGAATGGTTGGAGAGCTGCCAGGCAGAGAAGGACCTGGGAGTGATGGTGGATAGTCGGCTGAATATGAGCCAGCAGTGTGCTCAGGTAGCCAAGAAGGCCAACGGCATCCTGGCTTGTATCAGGAACAGCGTGACCAGCAGGGCGAGGGAGGTGATCGTCCCCCTGTACTCAGCTCTGGTGAGGCCGCACCTCGAGTACTGTGTTCAGTTTTGGGCCCCTCGCTACAAGAAGGACATCGAGGTGCTTGAGCGGGTGCAGAGAAGGGCGACAAAGCTGGTGAGGGGCCTGGAGAACAAGTCCTACGAGGAGCGGCTGAGGGAGCTGGGCTTGTTCAGCCTGGAGAAGAGGAGGCTCAGGGGTGACCTTATCGCTCTTTTTAGGTACCTCAAAGGAGGCTGTAGCGAGGTGGGGGTTGGCCTGTTCTCCCACGTGCCTGGTGACAGGACGAGGGGGAATGGGCTTAAGTTGAGCCAGGGGAGTTTTAGGTTAGATGTTAGGAAGAACTTCTTCACTGAAAGGGTTGTTAGACATTGGAACAGGCTGCCCAGGGAAGTGGTGGAGTCACCATCCCTGGAAGTCTTCAAAAGACGTTTAGATGTAGAGCTTAGGGATATGGTTTAGTGGAGGGCTGTTAGCGTTAGGTTGGAGGTTGGACTCGATGACCTTGAGGTCTCTTCCAACCTAGAAATTCTGTGATTCTGTGATTCTGTAATTAATATTAAAATGTTTCATTTTAAACATTTTAATTGATAAAACAAGATTGTTATGAAATTATTTTTTTGCCATGGACATATGACAAAAATACCAAGCGGAGTTATGACAATCCCAAATGGAAACAAGTAATTTTTACCTGAAAAAGCAGTGTTTTACATGAATTCTATGAGTATTTCATAACCATAATTTCTCTTTATTGCTTTACATCTTTTTGTCACTGTTTTTTTGTGTTTTACTATGTAAGATGAAGAGCTATATGAAATATTTCAAACCAAGTGGAATGGATGGAAAAGATCTAATATCAAGTATTATTTTTACTCTGATTTTATTATTCCTTTCTGTATTTTTCGGTTGCTTTCTCCTCTCCTCCTGACATCTATGTTTTCATTCTAATCCATTTTTTTTGTCCTTTTCTTTCCATTTTTTTCTTCCTCAGTCTTCTGTTATTTCTTGCTGCCCCTACCTTATACTACTATTTTCAGTTAACCTGTTCCTGTGCCTCTTTCAACCATCATTTAAGCCCTGCAAGAGAGCAAAACCATCTCACAGATGGCAAGAACTGAAGAGAAAAAGGACACTTCCCTCACCCCTCTACCCCCAGTCTAAGTGCATCCATAGCTTTCCCAAGAATTAAGGATATTTGTTGAAATTCACTAGTTTAACGCAGAAAAAATACAGCTATTTTCTGCTTCAACAGAAACTTACTTCAGAACCATCAGTCATGCAGTACGGTTCTTGTGGCCACACTGGAGAATGCATTATTGAAATTGTAATTTACAGGCAACTACATACTAGGTAAAAACAGATATACTATTACAGAGTATCTATGGCTTGTTAAAGAGTGGGTTTAATCTTTTAGTTCTTACTGCTTATTACAAATGTAAATTTAAAAGAACCAAAGTGAATGTAAACAGTTACTGAAGTCTTGCATCTATAGTCATTGTGTTGGTTTAAGTCAGTGACAAAAAAAATGTAGTAAAAATTATCAACTACAGAGAAGTAAGACTGTCTCAAGAGATACTTGATGCTAGCATTAATTTAATATAGTCCCTGATTTAACACAGTATGTGGTTCAAAACTGAAATATTTTTCTCTAGTAAAAACTTTCATAGACCAACTTCATTTCAGAGTAGGTTCAGAAGGTGACAAGTAAAGAAGTATGTCATTCTGGTTTTCATAATATTAAGGTAAACAAATGAACAGACCCTTTATCCCTCTCCCAAAATTATGAAGCAGAAACAATCTGTTCGAAGTATAAGGAAAAAGTTTTTCTGATAAGACTTTTTACTACCAATTATTTTCAAAATTTTGTATTAATAATTTTTTATTAGGATATATAAAACTATATTGCTCTTAAAACCCAGAGGTTTTCAAAACATTGGAATCTCTTCCGCATATGTATTACATTAAATGAATGTAAAGTTTCTGTTCTTAGTACAACACAGAACAAAGCAGATGGATGAAAAAAGCTGCTAGACAGGAAATGAAGTCAGAAGTACAATATCTTTAGGTTTTCCTAATTTAGAAATTTGTAACAGTCTAAGCCAACAACCACGGTTTGGCTTTCAAGTGTTGAAAACATATGCAGCCTATTAATATTTTTTCTAAGTATTTTCAGATTTTCCGTTATATATCCAGTATAAACATGTACTTGGAGAAAGGGCTCTTGTACAATTTTATACAGGATGATTTTTTCATACTCTGGAAAGACTGGAGAGAAGCATAAGGGATATGAATATCTGTGCACTTCATTATGGCAAGAGAACTGTCTTTTTAAATAAGTTCTTAAAGCTGACATCTCAGTATTTTTAAGGTCTATGTGAAAGTTGTGGAATAAGTATTCTAATTTTAAAGTTTCTCCAAAATTACGGAATAATGAAGAGTAATTTCAAAGAAAGGAACTGCAGGAAATGTTCACTATTCTTTTTGAAAGAAAAGAACTCATCTAAAACCTTAAGATGTTTATAAAATAGTCAACCTCTTTTTTTTTTTTTTTTTTTTATCTCTAGGTGTTTGAGATAATAAGGTAACTCCAACAGGTTGCTTAGATGAAATTAAATAGAAGGCTGCTTATAATTATATATACTTAAAGGAATTGTACAAAAGAATACTAAAATACTTCAACTAAACCTGCTTGAAGCTCTTTTGTTGTAGTACCTGCCACAAAAGGAAAATGAAATTACAAAATAGAATTTTTAAAGTTAAGTAAAATCATAGTAAAATCATAGAAACGCTCAGGTTGGAAGAGACTGTTCTACTTTGTGATGTAGCCTGGGATGCAGTTGGCCTTCCAGGCTACAAGCATACACTGCTGGTTTGCGTCGAACCTTTCATTTATCAGAACCCCCAAGCCCTCCTCCAGAGGGTTGCTCTCAATGAGTTTTTCTCCCAGTCTGTACTCCTGTTTGGGATTGTCCTGACTTATGTGCAACACCTTGCATGTCTAACACCCTAAAATGTCTTCTAGGGATAGCTTGCAAATGGCTAGCTGACATGTATGACAAATACATACATTTGGTGTTCCATTTTCAACGTGTTTGATGAAACTCCTGAGGAAGGCGTGATAATTGTTTCAGTAAAAACACAAAATTCAGTGTTCTTTAAAAAGAACAGATTTTTCATTTTGTGTGACTTCCACTCCCCCCCCCCCCACCTTCCTCTCAAAATGACTTGTATCACCATTTCTAAATTTATTGGAAACCCGTCCAGTCCAATCCACAGTAGAAATGTAATGAAATAATTTGAGCTGAGAAGTATATGGTGTATTTCTGAGTATTAGGTCACCAGTATAGGTGTATGCAGACCCCCTTTACTTTTCTTATTAAGGAAGTTCAATTATCTCATTCCACTTGTTAGTTTGCTTCACTACCTCAGGATGAAGCCACACACTACCATGGTCAGTTAAATGAGGAACCTGAACCCAAAACATTCAAGATATTGAAAACAATCTGAAACATAATAAGATATGTATTTTAAAATGTTAGATTGTCTTAGAAAATCTGACCTGAAGCAAGCCATTGGTTTGCTTTAAGTCATAACATGCAAGATAGTCTCCAGGCATTTTCTGATTTTGTAACCTGTGCAGTTTTTGTTGCAGTAGATGATTTTGCAAGCCCATTAGATCTGAATTTAAAAGTAACTTCTCCATCCTAAAGTTAGATCACAAAAGCACATGTGGAACAAGCAGTTCTGAACATTTGCTAAAAGGTTAAAAAAATATATTTGTACATCATCAATAGCTTCCCTTATTTCCACGTAAAGCATGCCGATTCCTCAACTTACTTATTTTTATATAGCTAATTTTTAAATTATCACATGTATGGTCTTTAGTGATCTTAACTACAGAAAAGTGACCTTTAATACTTGTGTTCACTTGGCTTTACCACTGCAATCACAGTTGGGTTAGAAAGGCTGTAAGAATGTACAAGTCTGTACTTTGTCATGGTCTTCGATCATGATAAAGCTGGTTGCTAACAGAGGGGGCACTTAACACAATTTTCCATTATACATTTATCGAAGAAGAAATGGGTATCTGACAGAAGAACACTGATAACACTACCAAGTAAATCTTCATACATTAAAGGAATATGCATGTGTGATTTGTCATACATTTCAATCAACATGGAAGGCTAATCAGTGTCCATAAAATGATTGTCGTCTTTGAAGTAGTTGTCTAGTTTCCAATTGAAAATCCTTCTTTCGGCAATCATATTTTCCATGATTCTACAATTTTAAGGTGATCTGGGTGTTCCAGTGCTGCCCCTCCTTTCTCCATCTTTCAGGTGGCCTATGAGTAACAGCCATGACACTAAATTATCTCACCTCTCTTTCCCATACACACATTGAATGGGAGCTTTTCCAGTTTCCACGATCTATTTATAGATAGAAATTGTATTTTTGTTTTCTGAGGTTTACAAAGAAATAATAACGCAACAAAATGCAAATTATGTATCTGACTTTTAACAACAACAACAGTGGAATAAGCAGAAGCTGATAATCTATAGTTGTTCCAGTGCTGTCAGGCTGGTCACTGCAAAGGCAAAGAATGTGTTTCTATGCATACTTATAACACTAATTATCATAGTAAACTGCCACAGTACCTTCCTGCTTAATCTGTTTATTTTCTCTTATTCAGATAAGAGTTGCCCATTTTGTTGATGTACCAGATTTTAAGCTTAATCTGAGCACTACTGATTTGTCAAAGACTCTTCCCAGTTGGCAGTGCTGTGAAAAATGCAATTATACAAAGCTGATAAAAAATTATTTTTTTAAGAAGCAGAAACCATCACACTTATTCACCCTGCATGTAGAAGCCTGCACACAATTATGTCAAAATGTGAAGACATTATAGACAGACATTGGCAGAAATATTTCCAGGTCTTTAGTGTGTCCAGATTATGATTAGATCACCAATATAGCTTAGAAAGCATGAAAAATGAACGTATTCAACTAGACTAAATTAACAGCTCTTCTCAAAAAGGATTGTAATGAAGTTTTCCTCTTTACCTGATTGATGTTAACTTTAAGTAGCAAGAAGGCCGTTCATCTTAAGCAGGAACTGCGGGAAATAAAGTCTGTTATCTTTATAGTTCTGTATCTCTCTTCCTTCAGCAAAAATGATGCACACATACACTAAGAAGACTAAAAGAAAGATGGGGGAACCACATAAAAAGCTACTGGAGATAAGAGCTTTAAAGACTAATTTTTATTTTATTTTCTACTTCTATCAGCTGCAACACAAAGGAGTGGGCATGATCTCCACAAAACCAGTGACCTAATAACTGCTAAAGCTCTTCCGGAAGATACAATCTTTCTCCCATAAGGGAATGCCCATCAGAAAGATGAACTGTGCTTTTCTTTCTATTCACGGGACACAGAGCAGGGATTGCAGGGATTCTTTCCAGTCCAGAGTAAACTGAACTTTCTGCCTCTGGGATTGGAATCTTGGATGTGAAATTAGGAACTGGCAGCCTCAGACTGTGCCAGGAGGATCCAGAGTACGCAATTTATTTTGCTACCAGGTGGGTCTCTCCTAATTCCTCTTGCAAGCTAGCTTCTACGCAATTAAAATCTAAAGAAAATCTCTAGTTTATAATTTAAAATGATAGAAGATGCTGTAAGGATAGAATCATATCAATAAATATATACAACTATACAGAGAGAATATATTTGAATATAGACTAAAAAGTTGTCACTAAGATGGAAAATATAAAATACAGATGCATTTTAGTTGCAATTAAAGCCACACTAATCTTCTGAAAGAAAACTAAAAACCAAAACATGCTTTTATGATTTTGAATTTGTTTAGATTAGCAACCTGAGAGTTGCCTGAGAAACTGGGAGTCAAGTTTATATTTATAATAGAGTTGGAAATTTGTGATTGATTTTGTACCTTTTTTTCATTTTCATTGAAAAAATAATAAAAAAGAGTTTAAAAGTATATCAATAGTAAAGTAGATCTGTAGAAAATTTAACCTGGTGACTTCAGACCTGATACTGAAGATTTTTGTAGAACTGCAAAATACTGTAAAAATACTGGCTAATATCCATCACTAATATCACTTAGAGAGAAAAGCAGATACACTTAGCATGTGGTTAATAGGAAGTCTTTAATTGCCGTCATAGAGAAGTCCCTAGGGAACAGAAAAGTCAATGTTTTCCCCTACTGATGGCTGAAAGTTTCAATGGTTGCAGAATTATTACACTGTAACAGGTGGGAATCCTCTAAAACAATATTAAGTGGCTTTGTTTCTCTTTCAAATAGTGAGAGTGCTTAATGTCTAATGTGGAGACATGCTGGCCAGATCCATGAACAGAACTGTTCCTACTGTGCCAGAGGCTCTGTGTGGAAGATAGTAGCAAATCCCTACTGACTTCAGCAACAGAAACAGACCTCTTATCTCCACCATTATTGCACATACCAAGTACGCTTTGATTACCATTTTTCCCCCCCTCCTTTTCTCAATCAGTACCAGTCCCCAGCCACCAACTAAAGCATGGTCCTGATAGAGGGCATTCAGCCTTTAACATCAATAACCAATAGCCTTAGCACTTGGCAGCTGCTCTTTCCCCATAGCAGGGAAAGTGGCAATTCAACTAGTGAGTAGCTTATTTGTATTACTGATGACTGCCTCTCTCTAATGCCATGTCAGTATTTCATAGAAGTTTTATTTATTGACCTATTAGATTAAAATCTTGGTTTATCTTATACTGGTGAACACCTACAGCAAAGAATGAACTCAAATGCTGAAGCAAGTTATGGGGTGGAGATGAATCCTAAGGAGCTTTGGACCTGGGTTTTAAAGGCACTAAATATTTGGAGCAGGATCAGAACACAAATGGTGTTACAGCAGCCTTCCACTAAGCAGCAGAATCTACAGATATTTGGATAATCAACCATGCAAAATTGTTGCACATATTGAATGTATACTGACATAGGCTGACACACAGAAACTTTGAAAAATGGTAAGGCTGCAAAACCAGCCACTCAAAATATGAAAGATGCTATAAATCAATGCTGTCAGTGCAAAGCTTGCCTCATTTGCAATTTAAAACCTGAAATCATTTCCATCTAGAAGATTTTTGAGATGTCTGCAGAGTTTGGCACCAGAAGTATTAAAATGCATTTCAGAACTTCCTGTTGTATAAACGCAGGATGGATTCTGTAGGAACAGCAAGCTATCACCATGAACTAGCACAGGAAATGGAGTGAGAAACACTCATACACAGGTTTCAAAGATGATGGAAAACAGCAAGAATGCATGAGCTTTCATACCACCTATTGGTGGTGTTCCCCAGAGCAGTCAGAATTGGTGTCCTCAAACCTCATGATTTAAACTTTTGTTCTTTCACCTGAATACATGTCTCAGCCCGTCTCATTTTTACCAGGCTCTGCTCAAGACCTCCTCACAGCTGTTTCTCTGTGCTCTAACTCCTTTAACCATGACTGCCAGTATTCCTCCCTTGCACCTCACGTTTGTCTCCAGTTTCACCTTCATAACCCCTGTTCTATCATATTCTCCCTTCTGTCTTTCATCCAATTTCTCCCATCAGCTTCGTTCTCCTAATTAGTACTATCAAGCTTCTCTTTTACCATTCTCTGCCTCAGATCCCTGAGGTTATGTCTAAATGAAGAAGTAGCAGAAGATTTATAGGGCGAATCATACTTGTAATCCACAGTATGCATATTTTATAACTATATTTCACTTCTCCTGCGAGTATGACTCCAAATAAAGTCATATTTCCTGATGTGAAATCTGTAATATTAACTACACTTGGGTATTTTATAACATGAAGCAATCATTTCCCATGATGTGCTTTTGTTTGACTAGAAAGCATGCCAGTGACAAATTACAGTGAAATAAATAACATCTTTTTGAGATGCATTTTATTATTCCTCCTTTGGTTTGTTTGCTTTATTAAAACCAGAAAAAGACTTTTGCTACTCCCAGATTTGAGACCTACCTGGGGAAAAAAATAGCAGCGTTGATTGATTTACTTAAATACTGATAACAACAGCTCTGAGGTGACAAATCGTTTCTAATAATAATAAAGTTTTTGTTAGAGTTGTCATGCAGAGAAAATGCCATCTTAATTTCCTATTAGGATATTTACATGCATGAAAAAGTAGGTCAGTGTTAGCTTACAGTTCCAGCTCAATTTCTTTCTCAAATGTCTGTCACTTGTAATGTATCATTTTGTGTCCTTGTCAGATACTTCACAGTCCAGCCTTATCAGAAAATCCCTTTTTTCACTCTTCACTTCAGTTTAATATATATTTTTTCCTTACTATCTATTTTCATCTTCTTGCTCACTCTACTAGCCTTCATACTTCCACAGCAGCCCTTCTCTTTTGTTTCCTATTTAAATCCCTGCACCAAATTATATGAAAACAAGAAAATCAGGTGTACTACAGAGGTGTCCCTGTTGTTATCTTCAACTGTTACATTTAAGAAAAAATATATTGAGTGCAGAAATTTTGACTCCTTACTTCATAAAGGAGGTTAACATGCAAGTGTTGAGGAAATCTGGGTTAGAATTTTCATATCATATGCTATGTGTGTATGCTCAAATAGCTCTAGGCTTTACTTTTCACTATTGCTAAAGAGTAAAATTGATTGTTCAAAAGGTTCTCATTTCTAAGCCTAGCGAGAATGAAATAAGATTGGTGATATATTTAGGTTACCAAATATACACTTTCTTGAAATTCAACACATCTTTAGATGATATAGATGGACATAATCATCTGTATGATCTGCCCATGTTACCTTAAAACACTCAGTGCTCATATACTTCTGTTATCAAAAGTTTAAAATCATTATGTTCTCAAGTAGAAAATTTGAAATTATTTTTTGTCCCAATGTGTGTTGATTTATTTTTTAATGCTTATATAATTAAATAAATCACATACTACTCCAGAATATTCATTCGCAAGAAGCTAGAAGTTTGGAAGAAATGATTATGCCAAACTGCAATAACTATGAGGCTGATGAAGCCTAAATTCCATTATGTGCTACATAAATAATACAATATTAAATTAAAAATTCTGCTAATTTTCAAGGAAAATAAAGATGTACATGGTTTATTTGCACACTTTGTAAATGCTAACATTTATGGAGTTTACACAAAAATCTGTCCTATTTTGACACTTGGAAACATGTAAAAATCACCTCCATAATAATTTTAAGAACCAAGTCAAACAAGCCTTATTTAGCGGGAAAAGTTTGAATGCAGTCATCTATGCACTGACCCCACTGCAGACTGCTGAGGAAAGGCAAAAAGAATGTTTAATGAGAGTTTACCAGAGCAAAAGGTGTGGTGTTTTGGACTAAGTGATTAAGCTTCAAGAATTATAGATATCATACAGATCTCCACCAGATTTCTGGATGGAGTTGCTCATTTATTTTGTTTCCATAGTACAGAACATACGTGTCTGTAGTAGCATACACACGTACACTTTCCTTTATTCTCACCTTTCTCCCACACACTTCATAAAACATACCCCACTTCCCATATCCACTGAGAAATACTTAAGCATAACGTAAAGATTATACGGTTACACACTGAGAAGTCAGGAAGCACACCGAAGTGAAGTTTGAACTTTCATGGTTTGTGATAATGGCTATCTCATTACTGCTCTTTGAGGTCTCATGGGCATACTGATTATTTCTATGCCTTGACTGAACTAGAATTTATCTTAATCTATTTAGTTTTTCATTCTTTTCACAAGAAAATTAACAGATTAAAACAAATTTGATTTTGTTTGCCAGGGCACTCCAGTTCAGTGATATCCAAGTGTCGTGGTTCCGTTCGAGTGGGCAGCCGAGCTCCACCACAGCCGCTCTCTCACTCCCCCTCCTCAAAGAGGAATGGGGAGAAAATATGTGAAAAGGGCTCAAGGATTGAGATAAGGACGAGAAAATCACGCAATAATTATTGTAACGGGCAAAACAGACTCGGCATAAGGAGATAGTAAGATTTATTGCCTACCACTAACAAGCGAGAGAAGTGAGAAAACAAAGGAAAAAAAAAAAAAAACCAAAAGCACCTTCCCCCCATCCACCCTCTTCCATCTCCTCCCCCCGAGCGGCGCAGGGGAACAGGGGAATGGGGGTTATGGTCAGTCTACAGCACTTCTTCTCTGCCGCTCCTTCTCGGTCACTCTCGTCCCCTGTGCTGTGGGGTCCCACCCACGGGATGCAGTCCTTGATGAACTGATCCGGCGTGGGCTTCCCACAGGCAGCAGCTCTTCCAGAACTGCTCCAGATATGGGTCCGTACCACGGGGTCCATCCCTCAGGAGAAAACTGCTCCAACCTGGCTCCCCTACGGGCAGCAGCTCCTGCCAGATCACCTGCTCCTGCGTGGGCTCCTCTCCACGGGCTACAGGTCCGGCCCAGAATCTGCTCCGGCAGGGGTCTTCCACAGGCGGCAGCCTCCGTCGGTGCAGGGCCACCTGCTCCACCGTGGTCTCCTCCACGGGCTGCAGCATGGAACCCTGCTCCACCGTGGTACTCCATGGGCTGCAGGGGGACATCCTGCTTCACCATGGTCCTCACCACAGGCCACAGGGGACTTCTGCTCCGGCGCCTGGAGCATCTCTCCCCCTCCCTCTACACTGACCTTGGTGCAAGGCTGTTCTCTCACTCCCGGCTGCTGTGTGGCGCAGCGTTTTTTCCCTGTCTTAAATATGCTCTCACAGAGGCGCAAAACAACATCGCTTATTGGCTCGGATCTGGAAAACAATGGGGCCCTTCCCAAACATGGGGCAGCTTCTAGATCTTTCTCACAGAAACCACCCCTATGGCTCCCTGCTACCAAAACCTTGCCACGTAAACCCACTACACCAAGGTACCTAAAGGAAACGGGCAAAAAAAAGTCCGAACTCTTGCTCTTTCATAGAAAATAATCCCATATAAATTGACTATGATGAATATCAGTTATGAAACGAGTGATATTTTAATGTAAATCTCAGCAATTGAGCTGAGAAGAGTTAA
The DNA here is from genome assembly GCF_964035555.1 of Netta rufina. NCBI lineage: Eukaryota > Metazoa > Chordata > Aves > Anseriformes > Anatidae > Netta > Netta rufina. The sequence continues at coordinate 17,232,603 of NC_140127.1, forward strand.
ACAGTTCTAAGTTACTGAAGCAAAACTTAAGAAAGTAATTAGGTAAGGAATAAAAATGCTACTTCAAATTTTTGACAGATGCAGCTCACATCTATAGAGATATTCTTTTGGGATCATCTTTTTTAGCCCTGTTTCTTGTACAAGGATAAGAATAAAAACAATTATTTTTGCTGCTTTGTACTACAATGATAAGCCAGACTGTCAGCTGCTCATTGCGCTACTTTTTTTCAAGTGTGGAATCTGCAAGATTCTGGTTCCCAACCCTGCTAAAGCTGCTTTCACTCCAACCCCATCTGCTCTACAAGTGCACATTAAAAGTTTTTTTTTTTTTCCTGTATTTAAAAAGACCATTTTCAGAAGGCAGCTGCCATTTTCAGGGGATAAGTTTTCTCCTGAATCATTTGCATCTCAACATCATTCTGCTGTTTATATGTTAGCTAAGGTATGTTTGACACAATTAGGTTAGAAATACTGAATATTTATGCCTATATATTGTATACAGTAAAGGAGACATGCCTACTAAAACCAAAATATCTTGTTGACCGTCCAAGATTTTTCAGCTTTGATAACGATATAATCCACAGTGTGCTCTCCAAAGGAGTAAGAATACAGAAGACAACAACAGGAAACATACATTTAAACTTAGGCCATATACTGACTTACATTTATTGATATGCACATTACTGTAAACATGCCAAAAACATCTACTGGCAAGCTTTACCGAACTGCCGCAATAACTGCCTACAGCAATGCTAACATGGGATCTCAACAGATCCAGGACATCAAAGGGAAACTGTCAAAATAAGTTGAAAGATCTCCAAAGCCCCAGGTTCTGTCTGGAAGTTATTTAATAAGCATCACTACCTCTTCTGGGTCAGCATAAAACCTAGTTTATGTACCAACCGAGGTGATATCTTTGAGCTTATTCAGTGGTCTTTAGGGATTCCATGGCTGTTCCCTAAAGGCAAAGGGAAGGAACTCAAAAGAAGAAAGAATTGGGGAAAAATATGATACCATGTCAACTTTAATACAAAGGTATATAAATCAAAAGTGTTCATAAGAAAAATGAAATCACTTTTCTTAAGCTTCAGCAAATTTATTCGGAGCAAAATGGGGAAGTGAGAGTCAGAGCTGGGAAATAGAAAATGTGGTAGACCACTAGGCTACTTTGAGGTAACAGTGTCTGAGTCTTTAGAAGCACTGCATATGTCTTTTTACTTACCTTTCAAAACTGAGACTTTGAGATTCTTTAAAGAAAAGCACTAAGACAAGAATGAATCATGCTATTAAATATGATTTGAAAAGTCTATACTACTTCATTATTTTTCTCAGTGACCATGTTTTCCACCAATGTGGAAGCATTAGTTAGTAACTAACGTAATAAGATTACAACAAAAATTGAGCCCAGGTGAAGCTATAGCTAATCAAGACAGAGGTGGTTGTGTTGGTTTTTGTTTGTTTTTTAGTCTTTGTAAGTCCTATTAAATAGTGTGTATACATGCACACACATATATCATACACACACACACATACACACACACATAAACCTGAAGTAGATTTTACAAGACCACAGAATTGGATAAGCCTTCTCCTGAACTCCAAATGCCAGCATCAAGTGACAGATTGAGGGATAGTCTTTTCTACCTGGCAGACAGATCGGTAACTTTTTGACAAGAAGCAGATGGCAGAAAGACACCTGAATGCTCTGAACATTCCCCAGGACCACTTTGAGCAAAAAGGAAAGCACAGAATAGCCAAATGTAAACAAGAAATTGCACTATTCAAGTTCAAACCTGGTATCTGCTACAAATCAAGCAAAACAGAAAAGGGGAGAGCTACTCTACTTTCACAAATTGCTTCCAAAGTTATCTTGCTACTTGCACATGTTTGTCTACTCTAGCAGGTGCTAGGCAGCTATCAAAAATGAAGTCTCACTTCTTAGCTCTATTATCAGGACAGGTAGTATTAATCACTTGGAGTCTTTGTAAAGAAAACATGATCACAGAAAAAGACTAAGTAGGACTAAGATGTTTGAAAGAAGCTAATTGATCAAATGGATTTTTTTTTAGCTTTATTATTCTTTGAGATAAAGAAAAAGAGTCAAACTAATATTGTTTCAGACTGAAGTAAGAAGATATAAGGATATCCTGGTCAGCAGATTATCTGGTATTTTTTTCTGTACTTTTTCCCTTGATGTTTCCAGACTGTATATGTACACAGATCTGCCTTGTGGAAAACTTAAATTAGAGCTCAGTTTTCAGTTCCAAAGGCTGTATTTAAACATATTGGGAAACAGCATTTTTTCATACAGTGGTATGAATGTAGATTCGGTACGCATCTATTCACCCATGGTTATAGAACTGGGAGCTGAATAATTCTAGTTGTTACAACTCTTGGAGACAGCATGACCCACTGCAAATGGTTTCAGATATAGGATACATGTTATTTAACTAATGATTACTGATTTTTCAGATAATTTCATCAACAAAAATAAAATGCTGTCATATTCAGTCACACAGTAGTCTCCCATATTCCTCTGAGCTATTTTATTCTTACTAAGAGGTATTTTGGTACTTTGGACAAATCAATATTGACTTCAACAAGAGCTGCCTGTAATATGCATCTGGATATCAGAGAATTAGTGCTTCAACATCTAAAAATGCAACTGTTACATTCTTCACTTTGGTGGCAATGAAGACAATTGCTGAATGCCCAAAACAATATATACACAGGGAAAGTTGAACAACATTGAGATCATTATTATGCTGCTACTGTATTTGCCAAAAACATTGAGCTGACACCTGTCAGGTGATACAGGGAATACAATCAGGACAGTTTGTTACTTTTTTCCTTTTATTTTATAATTATGAGCTTAGTCAAAAGGTTTTGTATGCAAGCTTTGTTTCTAAAATCAAGAATATTTTTTTATTTAATTTCTCAGGCAAATGTAGAGAGACAAAGTTACCTTCAGATTGCATGTATTTATAAGAGTGGCAAACTTCAGTTAAAGGATAAAGTTTCTTTCCAGTAATTAATCTCATTAGATTACAGGTAGATGATACCTGGACAACAGGAGACGGCAAACTCTGCTACAGTACCAAATCCTGGCAACTATATGACAAAGTTTCTCCTTGGAAGGGAGTATTGTAACAAGTTGAGGGCCAGCAGGGTAGAAGCAGCTTTGCAGAAGCTAGAAAGTAGTCCACACAGAGGACAGTCAGACACTGAAACAGCCCAAGGAGGCTGTGCAATTTGTATTCTTGGATATATTATAAGAATCAGCTGAGCCAACTGATGCAAACTGGACCTGCTTTGTATAGGCTGCAGGGAAAAGTGTTTCAGAGCCCCCTTGTGGAAAATATTCCACATCTGTAAGTTTTTGTTATTCTATTTTCACCAGCTCTACACAAGTCATTTTCTCCAAACCATTTTACTAAGAGAGAACAGAAAATCTGAGCAGTGAGCAGACAAGCAAAACAGGAGTGAACATGATGCTCAGAGGTAATCGCTTAATTATCAGAACCAGCAGATAAGAAATGTTGATGCTAAAGAAAGTGAAGTAGGTTGTTTAGTCAGTAGTAATTCTAGTGAGAATTTGCTACTAAGCTCTTAGTAGAATTAATTGTAAAGCCTGATTGAAAGGCAAAAAATGAAATTCATATAAGCAGAGCAGGAAACACTGGAAGTGGAGAAATACAGGGAAGGATGGGCATACAGAGTAATCAAGATTCAAAGTGAAATCATGATGCGTTTCTTGTTTGAGAGAGCAGAGATAAAGCTAGTGGAAAGAGAGCGAGGTCAAATTAATAAGACAACAACTATGCTACAAGAGTGAACTTGTGGAAGAAAACAGTCAGTGCCTAGGGTACACATGTGATGGAAGAAAAAATTTATTAGAGTTGGCAGTGACTAGTGATAGACTCCAAAAAGATTAAACCAACAAAGACCTTCTTGTGCACATCAGTTTTGCTGCTGAAGTAGTAGATAACATTCATTGAATCAATATGCCAAAGTGATAGTAGAGAAGGAACAAAATCCATGGGTGTTAAGAAGATACAACTTTCATTAGTTAAGGAAATGTCTACTCAACAGAATGAGTTATAGAACATTATTAAAAACATAAAATAAATATTCCATAGTTCAGGAGTTTGATATTTAGTACTGCACATGGAGTGTTTTGGTTTTTGTTGTGTGGGGGGTTTTTTGGTTTGCATGTTCTATAGGTAGTGACCCAAGTGGCTGTAAAATTCTTCTGGGTATTCTATTCCTTCCTGCACTTTCTTAAATTAGAAGTCTTAGTCCAGGTGAGGATCAGAAGCAGTTTTAGGGAATAAGACAAGTTATTACATCATAAATCATATTTTTGAGCATGTGACAATAATTCAGGAAATAGGTTTTGTGCATAAATTTTTAATGACAGAGAACAGATGCATGGCATCAGAGATTAAGACAAGCACCCTCTGTCCAGGATGCTCATAATTGCAACAAATATTCTCTTTTCACAAGGAATGTTGCTTCCTTTTCCTCACCATTCCTCATTCATTTCTACTTACAAAATTTCAGGAATTAAGTCTTACTATCTGATCTTGTATCAAGCCTCTATAGACTAAAATAGCTTTCTGAATTCTTTACTACTGCATCTGAGTGAATACCATGCATTGCAGGCTAGCCTCTCTGCAATATTTCCCCCCCCCCCCCCCCCATATTTTAATCTTTTAAAAAAAAAAAAGATTTATCCAGAGTCTCAGAAGTTCATCAAATACTTAAGCACATGTAGTATTTTTATTCAAATATTAACCTGTGCTGAAAATTCAAACCACTTTCAAGCAGAGAAGTACTAACAAGATGAAGAACCAGAGCTGTACAATATAATTAGTACCAGCTCTACTCATTATACATATTACGTACCAAGAGTAGACTTGTACTTTCTTCAAAGATTCAGTCATGAGTCTGCCACTAATGAATGTCTGAGAATATTGAAATAAATAATCGATGTTTTGGTTAGATCCCCATAATAAAGGGCTTCTAGGACTTTTTCTCTTCTATTTTTAATGTTCTTGTCCATCCAATGCCAGGAGACTAACCAACAGCCATTCACAAATGGAAAATTCTAATAATAATTACAACAGTAGCCTTTGTACTAGTGGAGCAATCCCCACTTTGTACTAGTCGCAATCTAGTGGAGCTATTTAACACCTTTCACAAGCACCAAGAAAGAATATATAATCAGTATTCTAAACATCCTCTGGTCGCTCTACATCAAGTGCTCCCAGTTCTGTAGACACCAATCAAGGACAGTTGTGATAAATTTAACAACAAAAAAAAGAAAATTAACCGCTAGGTTCATATTAATGTAGATTTGCCTAATGTTTTCAAAAGCGTAGCTTCTTTATTGTTATTTTAAAAGTGTGGGACTACATGGGTTTTCGCAACAGTAAGGCATCTATCACTAATATGCAAGGGAAAAACTATAAGCTTTTTCCAATCTTCTTACAGGAAAGACAAACCCAAGATTTTCCACATAGCTTTTTTTGCAACTTTGTTCTCTATACTTTTCACATGTAGAATTTGAATCTGAGAAAGACAAACTTCAGCTGGCTTAATGCAGCACATCTATGCTCTCAAACAGAGCAGACTTACATCAAATATCTTTGAGGTCTTATTTCCTGAGGATGCATACAGCAATTGCCTCTATTTCTTGTTTTTCATTCAGTGTTAAGTATAACTGTCTAAATTTAGGATTATCTGAGACATAGGTAATGTACAGATATGTTAATAAGAAATTGCCTTTTTTTTTTTTTTTGTCATGCCAGCCTGAACAGATAAACACAGTCTTTGGAGGGAGCGAAATTAGAGGATTAGTTCTGTAATCCTTTGTAGAATATTGTTGCTCAGCAGCTTCTTTGTGAACCAGAGAAGGTGACCCTGCTATCACTGAAGCTCATCAAATTTCACTTAATGAGAACTCAAGAGAGTACTGGTGAGAAATATGGTATAGATGGATAACTGGAATGAATTTGATGATACTAGTTGACAAATTGCATTTTGCATTATCCAATTAGTTTGTTATGTTGACATCTTGGAGGAAAACTAAGCAAGACATGATTTATAGGGAGAAGGCTTTTTTTTTTTTCTTATTACCTCTCAAGCAGTATTGCTCAATACACACAAGCAAACTTTCAGGTCAGAATGACTTTATCAAAGCTTCTTCCTTTTCTCCAAACTATATCAGTTGTTCTATCAGTCTCTTCCTGAAAGCCATTCCTTTCCTCATACATCACGATAGTCGATAATCACAGCACCACTGCAGCAACTGAGGAAAGACTTGCCAAGGATGTAAATGACTAATTCATCCATTCAGTGAGACTAATTCATAAAATGTATTTAGGAAAAAAAGAACTTTTTTTCCCCCCGTAGTGATACAGAATCTCAGTCAGTTCAGCTTTAAATTTTCGTAGGAATTTTCTTGTTTAAATAAAAAGATTCAACTGGAAACAACTTGCAAGAGCAAGTTTGGTTATTCAACATAATGGAGACTGATTCACTCCCTGTAGTGGGTTTACGTGGCAAGGTTTTGGTAGCAGGGAGCCATAGGGGTGGTTTCTGTGAGAAAGATCTAGAAGCTGCCCCATGTTTGGGAAGGGCCCCATTGTTTTCCAGATCCGAGCCAATAAGCGATGTTGTTTTGCGCCTCTGTGAGAGCATATTTAAGACAGGGAAAAAACGCTGTGCCACACAGCAGCCGGGAGAGTCAAGGGAGTGAGAGAACAGCCTTGCACATGTCAAGGTCAGTGTAGAGGGAGGGGGAGAGATGCTCCAGGCGCCGGAGCAGAAGTCCCCTGCGGCCTGTGGTGAGGACCATGGTGAAGCAGGATGTCCCCCTGCAGCCCATGGAGTGCCACAGTGGAGCAGGGTTCCACACTGCAGCCCGTGGAGGAGACCACGGTGGAGCAGGTGGCCCTGCACCGACGGAGGCTGCCGCCTGTGGAAGACCCCTGCCGGAGCAGATTCTGGGCCGGACCTGTAGCCCGTGGAGAGGAGCCCACGCAGGAGCAGGTGATCTGGCAGGAGCTGCTGCCCGTAGGGGAGCCAGGTTGGAGCAGTTTTCTCCTGAGGGATGGACCCCGTGGTACGGACCCATATCTGGAGCAGTTCTGGAAGAGCTGCTGCCTGTGGGAAGCCCACGCCGGATCAGTTCATCAAGGACTGCATCCCATGGGTGGGACCCCACAGCACAGGGGACGAGAGTGACCGAGAAGGAGCGGCAGAGAAGAAGTGCTGTAGACTGACCATAACCCCCATTCCCCCGTTCCCCTGCGCCACTCGGGGGGAGGAGGTGGAAGAGGGTGGATGGGGGGAAGGTGCTTTTGTTTTTTTTTTTTTCCTTTGTTTTCTCACTTCTCTCGCTTGTTAGTGGTAGGCAATAAATCTTACTATCTCCTTATGCCGAGTCTGTTTTGCCCATTACAATAATTATTGCGTGATTTTCTCGTCCTTATCTCAATCCTTGAGCCCTTTTCACATATTTTCTCCCCATTCCTCTTTGAGGAGGGGGAGTGAGAGAGCGGCTGTGGTGGAGCTCGGCTGCCCACTCGAGCGGAACCACGACACTCTCCCCCCCCCAGTATGGGCATTTTTAAAGTGTTTGTTCTGCTGCCAAACCTGCTTATTTGAGGAACTATCTGAGGTGAAGGCGAAGTTTCATTTCATTAAGTCACACACATTGAATTCCCCACCCCATGAGGGCTCATTATGTTGTACATTTAATCTATTAGACATAGCGGTTATTAAACTGTTGTAGGTTGGACTTCCTAACTTGACTACAGACTCTTCATATTACATTTTAATTCTGTGTTCATGTATCAGAACATAAGTGTCATGGTTGTGATGCTACATGAACAAACAATTTGTGTTTCTCTCAGACTTGAACACCTACTTTGGTTTCACAGGTATAATTATTTGGAGACTTCAAAAAAACCTAACAGCCAAAAGGAAATACAACTGTTTTGATATTAAATGATTTTCCATAAACCCTGAGTACTGATTTATATTAAACAACATTCCATGATCTTTTCAATTATTTTTCCCCAACATACAAAGAAAACCAAGTCATTTGTGCCCAAAGAAAAGCAGGAAAGAATAAGTCATTGTCTAAATATTTATCAAGCCTAATAGGCTGGACTCAATTTTGAGCAGAAAATGCTTTTGGCTCTCCTGGTACAAGGGTGGCTTTCTGCAGGCACCAGCTGCAGTTCTGAAACCACTTGAAAGGTGTTCCTGCTTTTTGATAACAGCTTATGTGATAAATATGCCAATTAATTGCAGCAACCTGCAAGCAAATCTTCAAACTGATGCCATGCGTAGCCCATAATTGCTTAATAGTACTTTGGCTCAGTTCAGATAAGACTCTTTAAAGACATCCCCCCCAGTCACAAGAAGTTGGTAGTACAGACAGCATCTCGGTCAGAACAGACAGACTGGAGGGCTACAAGTGCCCTCCTCTGGATGTCTGATGCTACTCCAGTTTATTCAAGGAACAGCACAGATGGAAATGACTTTTGACCAAGTGCCTAAAACACCCCTGTGCTGAAATGATTTACACTGTATATATACACACACAGTGAAAATGTAAATGTTTATCACATTTGCTAATGCAATCTACAGACTAAGAGCATCAGCCAAATAATTTAATAAAACACCAAACTCTAATTTAAGAGATTTAGTGTCATTTATAGCTAATTCTTCCTTGAGGATGTTTATTAACTAGTTGAACACAGAAAATTGATCTTTAATACTATCACTTTCAAGTAGAATTTAGATTAAGAATACACCTCCTTCTTTCTCCTTTAAGTCTAAAAATAAGGTTTTGAACTGATTGTCTTATAATATCAACACATAATCTATACACAAAGGAAACCATTAGAAAAAAGAAGAAAAAACAAAATGTTAATATAGTTTATACATAGCTACCAGTTGATGATGAGGTGAATAAAGATTTTCAATTCCCAGCTGTGCTGAGAACATTCACAGTTCTGAGATACATAAAAGCACATCTATAATCAGTGTGTGTCTAAATGTGGATTTAAGATGTTTACTCTAAGTTTAGACACCTGTATTTTGCAATCCGGGCATGTACATTCACATACATTAGACATTAAATTGTAAGTTGTGCTTCCATGCACAGCATTCACGTTAATGATTACATAGCTATCAGATGGAACATTAGATAGATGGTTTTATGCTGTACTCAGAAACACAAAAAGTAATACACAAAAAGGAAGCAAAACTTAGGACACTGTAAACTGAAGCACTGATTGGATTCTACTTCATGCATTAAAAAAAAAAAAAATAGTTTATATGCCAGAATGGAAAGCTAAGAACAAGCAGGATATTCACACAAGCTTAAAGTGTCCTTCCGTCAAGCTACCTCTCATACTCCCTGTTGGGTGTTTGCAATATCATTTCATCCACTGAAAGACAAGTTACGAAACCTGAGAATTCTGTATTTATGCTGAACAAAATGAAATACATGTTATTCAGATCCAGCACAGCATGCACATGTTGCAGCAACTCTTCTGATAGTCACCCATATTAGAAAAACCTATTGCTTGTTTCCAATTCATAGAAGGAAAGGCAGATTAAATTTGTCAGTCAGTTAAGGAATGGAGCATCCAAAGTCAAAAAACAAAGGGTGAAATTCAAACTCAGAATTTGACAGTATCACAGATAAACACAATTGGTCTCACCAAGTGTTTCATAATTTTTCTTCTTGTCTGATATTAACGTGTCTTTCTTCAAGTTGAGAGTCTGGAAATCAACATACACAATGAGAAAGGATGTTCTTTCCATCATCACAACCAAGCGATGTGGGGACACCATCCAGTTGTACTGTTCTGTTTCACAGTTCAGTACCTCACGATTTCAAGCTATGAGATTCCATTGCAAAGCAGGATAAACATACTGTAAGTCCCCCATAAAATATATTTCAATATTTTTAAATGCCTCAGCCCAGGTAGTCTCACTTTATGGAAAAGAGAGCAACTTTTGTAGCTCTCAGATCTATTGCTGGATTTTAAATTTGCATTTTTTCCTCATTGACTTAATCGAAGTCACTATTGGCTCACAAGCAGGAAAATGAATCAAGAGAAGGGGGAATAATCCAACCACCTGAAAAGTAACTGTCAGCTGGAACAGTAAAATTGTTCTGGAAAATCCTAGCCCACAGCACAAAATGTTGCATTAAATAGTCATATCGAGCAAGAAAACAGAACTAGCAGCAGAGTTACTATGAAAGACATACCAGTCTGCTATTGCATACTGACTTTGAATAAAGTTAACCAAAACAGCCAGCAAAGGAAGCAAAGATTAAAGTAACAGGTTCAAAGTAACACTCAGAATCTACAGCCCATTTGCTGTACCCCAGTGCGTTTCAAAATACTACCACCCCCCAAAAAAGTGCTAGATGTAGATACACTGCCTCTTTTCTGATTTAATCTTTGCAGACATTTCTTGTCTGAGCCTGTAAATCCATGCAAACACATTCAAATAAGATTCTTTTCCTCTTCTCCACTCACATCAGTTTTACCAATTTATGTTGCTGTCTGCAATTGGGTGGAAAACATGAAGTATAGATGCTGCCAAAAAGCAAAGCACAAGCCACCACGGACACGATAGCAAGCGTGGAAGTGCCAACACCATGTTCTAAGGGAAGAACACCAGAGCACTCACCACCTTCTTTTTATTTATTTTTTGTTCTTCTGGCACACAGACATTTTTCCAAATGTAGAACACTGATCAGGACTTCCACACAATGATTTTCTTCTTAACCCAATATTAAATGTGCTTTAATACAAAAAGGTCCAAGATTACCTATGCCTTAATGATTTTTCCACCACATATGAAAGCTTGTGGCCTCTCACATCAAATAATTTTGTTCCATTTTTAACCTCTAGATCTTTGAACTGACTTTACTGGTGACTTTATTCCTTCCTAGTACATCTTTATCTGAAGAAACTCATTAACTTGTTGGTTATATCATTAGCTGGTTACTAATGAAAGTGTTAAATTAGATCAAACATTGAACTGATTTCCATGAGACCCCACTACATATCTTTCTTGCCATTCACATCTGAGCACAACACATTGTTGCTTATTATCTTTTGTTTGTGGTCTTTCAGACAGTTTTCAGTCCTTGAGTTACTCAAGCAAGTTTCCATTAACTTTTCAATGAGATTTCACAAATCAATTTTTTAGTAATTCCTGCCATCAAAAATGTTTCATTAAATTTGAGATATATTACACTTCCTGCTTTCCTTTTGTCAGCTATTTATTATATGATATGAAGTTTATGTTTGCCTGATATTCTTTTTTCTTTCCCTACTCTATTTATTGCTCAGTAAGCTTGGAGTGTTTGTAAAAGCATTGTTTCAGTATGTTACCAAAACTTATAGTTTGGACTCTTGCACAGCGCTGCAATTTTCAGGATCATGCTTTTTGATCAGCAGTACATTTATTGTGTCCCAGTGGCATCTTCACAAATCTCCGTGACTTTTCGTAAATCACTGCAGGTGGTGTGGTCCATACCATTTGGAGCCTGGGATGCATATGCTTAGAATATGTACTCTTCCCCATCCTGAACAAAATGCTTTCTTACCAGGTCCAATTGCTCTTTAGACAAAAACCTTAAACGTAAATTTTATTCTTCTGGGATTTACTAAGTGCTTTCATTTCCTATAATAATAATTAATAGTTTTAAATAAAAATTTAAAGTAAAATAGCTTTTAGAGTATCTTAGACCTTCCAACAGCATTAGTAATACATTTCCTTTTTTTTTTTTTTCCCCTTGTTTTCTTTATTATTTCATACCATCCCAGTATCTTTAAAATTTATGCATATTCTGGTTCACCCTCCTTTCCCAATATCATGACCAGGCTCATATTTCCTCTACGTGCTTTGGATGAAAGACGATTGTATAAGAATGATCCTCCAGCACTTGGAAAACCAAGCTAGAAACCCTAAGAGCATTTTTTCTGCAATTCAGACATTCATAGAAAAATAACTGAATAACTTTATTCATTTTTGTTTGTTTGCTTTCAATTTGAAGACAGCACAAGCTCTCATGTGCTCTGTGCCTTCACTTCCTGAGGATTTCTAAAATTGTTTTTGTAAGACTTGAAGTCTTTTAACTTGTGTTGCTCACAAAGTCAAAAACACACAAACACATCCTGTCCAAAAATCCCCCATGTTTTGGGGTGTAAGCTTCCATATTACAGTTTTCAAGAGTCTCAAATGTTAGTGTGAGAGATTTTTAATTTTTAACAAGCCAATTATTAGTCAATTTAAGATGCAAATCCTGCTTTTTTCATAATAATAAATTAAGATACTACACATTTTTTCCTTCTCTATACCTAAGAAGATTCCCTGTTAATTTGATTCCCTCTTGTCACCTAAGTTAACCTCCTTGATGCATTTCCACCTGTAGTCATCATCCAAACATAACTTCACAGTAGATTTCCTGTTGTTCATATAGTATCCTGGAGTACTCAAATCCTTGCAATTAACATAGTAGTTTTCCATCTACACTCTTTCTGTCCTCAGGTCTGCAAGAGGCAGCCACTTCAGCTCATTTCGTACAATTTCCCTACAGCCTGTGTAAAAAAAAATATCTTAGAAATTTCATTCTCTGTAGCAGCTATAGATCCCTGAGCTGTTAACATTTAGGGTCATAACTTCAAATGTGTGGAAACTTGCAGAATGTGTAGAGTACAGTTACACTGAAATCTTGTTTTAGGGTAGTCAGAAATAAATTGAGTGCTTTGGCAACATACCTCATAGTACTATAATAGTAAAGAAACCTTTGGCTAATATTCCTGTCTAGCTCTAAAAGATTCCTCTTTTTTTTTTTTTTTTTTTTTTAAGCTTGAAATTGGTGATCAATTTAAAGTATTGACAGGAAATTAACAAAAATTCCATTCAAATGCATAAACTTTTTTTTTTTTTTTCCCCTGAGGGAGTGTTATAAATGAGTAGAGAAGCTACCATTAGATTAATGAAGTGTAAGTTTCATTCATTTACATTTCTGGATTCCTTTTTGCTGTTTTAATTAAATTCTTTTTCTCCATGTATTACTTTTGTTATGATCAAAATTTGATGTGCAGCTAGCAATATCTGATTTTTATTTTTATTTAAAATAATATCTTGCCCCCAACTGTCATTTGTTAGCTGCGCTTCTTGTGATCACTCTGAAGCAAGGAAGAAATGCTCCTATCTCTACAGTAAGCACTGGGAATACTGTAAGTGCTGCTAAAGTACACGTTAATAATGACAAGAGTACTAACTTTATCTGAGCTATTTTCCTTAGTTGCTCTTCAGAATCAGTTCACTCATCTAACATTAATGCTTTACTAACATCCACCAATAATTTGCCAAAATATTTAACTTTAAAATTGACAAATATATCTTGGCTGCACATACTTAAATACTAAAAGAAATCTGGAAAGCAAGCTGCATGCTGCGTGTGTGCATTTTATATATACACAGACATGAAACCCCATTATGTGCATTATCGTCAGTCTATAAGCATTTCTCACATTCCATAATGTTTTAGCCAGGAAAATCACATAAGTATCACATAAAAGTGGACCCCTTTATTCAGTGATGTAGTATTTCAAATAAGAGGCAGCAGCATAAGAGCCTGAAACTTTCAAAATAACCAATAACAAGAAACAAGAGACAGAGTCTCTATGACCCTCCCCCCCCTTCCCCCCATAGGGGGAATACTTATGTGGTTAGATTGGATCTTTTGTCATAGTACGTCTTGTTTCATGGTCACGCTACTCAATTATGTAAATAGCGGCTTTCACCAGGACCTATCTAGAGCTCACAATCCTTAACAACATAAATCTTTGTGAGTTAAGACTTGAACAAATTAAGAGCTAACACAAGGTTAGATGGATATACGGTCTGTCAAGAACCAGCATGGCTTCTGTAAAGAGCAAACCTACCCACAAGCCTGTAGGGAGTTTCAGCAGGTAACAGTAAGTGGATGTTTAAGAGGATCAAGTGGAAGAAAAAAATAATTATATTTTTTAAGATCTATTTGACAAGTTTCCGCATCAGAGATCATCAAAGAATCTGAGTCAACTAATGTCAACCTTCCAATGCCCATGGAGATGAGTAAGAAGAACAGCCCACCAAGGATCACTGCTGCAACCAGTTCTATCCAACATCCTTAACAATGATTTGCAGAAGGTGGTTTACAGGGTAAGCGCACAATAGACATATGATACTGAACTCTTTGATAGTAAGGAACTCTAAATAGTTCTCAGAGTGTGGAAAAGATAGCAGATGCTTAAATATACGTAGATAGATGCCTAAATATATATTAATACATATTAAAAACATTATATATATATATATAAATACATACATATAAAGAAACAACAACCTAAACCATCTACCACTAATCCAGATCTGAGAATGACTACATAGGAAACAGTTGTTGAGTCATCATTGACATTTCTCTGATGTCATCAGCTCAACACACAGCAGGACTCAAAATGAAACAACGAGGTGTTGGGCACTCCTCAGAAAAGATATTAAGAGTAAGGCAAGGAACATATTTATAAAAAGACCTTCTAAAAACCTTGGCAAGTCCACATCTTGAGCAGCACATGTGACTCCACATCTCAGGAAAGATGTATTTGACTTTTATACCAGAGAAATACAGCAGAGACCATAGAAGCACAGACAAGGGCAACAGAAATGATTAAAGTGTTGCAGCAGCTGCTACGTAACAAAAGATGAAGAAGACTAGGACTCTCAAATTCAGAGAGAACAATACAAAGGGAATGTGATTAAGCTTTAGTAACTCCTGAAAGTAGTGAAGAAGTAAACACATAACTGTTACTCACTAAAATGCATAATACTAGAACTAAGAACTACTTGATAAAACTAACAAGAGAACAAAAAAACAAATAAAATAGAGTACCTCACACAGACAATAGCACTTATTATTATTTGTTACTACATCTCAAGGTTGTGGAGGCAAACAGTATCTGAAAATCTGGAAGACAAAAACTCAGTCAGAAGCTACATAAATGGAAATTAAGATGATAAGGAAGATCTTACCTTCCAACACCCTTAAAACAGTGGTTCTGAGATACTGAAGAGAAAGAGGACAAAGACTAGACCCCATAAAACAGTGAGGCTCAGGTGCTTTCCCTAATTAGCACTTCCCATTGCCTGCTCTTAGACCTTGAAAATAGCATAACTGGGTGGCCCATTGATCTGACTCAGCTGATGTTCTTAATCCACTTCACCTTTTACCCTGAGAAATTCACTTCAGTTTTTGGAACCATGAAAATGCAATTACTAATACAAGCAATCACATGTTTACCAGGCAGCATGTTAGTTAAAGTAATATATGTCATTTCAAAGTGAAATGGAAGTGTTTACTTAATACAAGGAACAAAAATAATGTATTTAAAATAAGTAATCATTTTAGTTTCAATATAAAAGATGTTTGCATTCCTTTAGAAATACACACTTTCTTTCACAAAGGCATTTATTTTTATCAACTGAGAAGTAATATTATACATTTTAAAAACAATATATTAAATGTGTCTTTATGATTCTGCACTGACTTTGATAAGTGTAAGATTGTTAAATTCTAGCTTGTGTGTCACTTTGTGTCACTTTTTGGGATTGTTGGGTTTTGTACCTGTGAAAAAAGAAATTTGACAGAAAACACACCATCTCCCAAACTACTTTTCCCCAAATAAACTGGAAGAAACATAGCAATGAGTGTGACCTGTTTATGAAATGACCATATATTAAAAAATCAGTCATAGTTATTTCTGACCTTTAGCAAAATGTTATTAAAGATTATGATGTAACTAAATTGGCGAGGTTTTTCTCTTAAAAGAAACAAATTAATTCTGTGTACTTTTGATATTGGATGGCAATGTTTTCTTTCTCAGAGAGAGAAGTATTTTCAAAAGGATAACAACTCTGGCTAGTGAAGAGCAAAACACAAAAACTATATTCAGATAAAACCTCTGGTCTCTTATCTGGATTAAAAATCAGAAACAAATGGATTTGGTCCAGATTAACATTTCCGAGTTTTTCAGGTCATAAATATATCTTCTCTTGTTTTTGGCATTGTGCATTTCAGAAAAGCCTTTATATACTGCTTTATATCTCTACACCACACACAAATATTGTAAATACTGAACAGAGTTAGCTATAACAAAACAGAAACTCTACCGTTCTAACACAGAAAAGCAGACTGTTGTCCAGGATTATGGAAATGCTCCCAACACAGACCTCTTACTAAGCAATATTATTTCTTGTTTCTTCTCTGCTGAAAATGGCACTACTGAAGAGTTAGATGTTTGATGGTCACATTTTGTCTTTTCTCATATACGATGCACAATTTCTAAAAATGTATTGCAGCTTATAGACAGTAAATCCAGCACTGATTTATCACTACTGACATTAAAGAGTATAGAACCACTTTTCAAACCCATCTCTCACATTTGTCTGTACCTGAAATTAATAAAAGTGGAAAAGATTAAACTCCTTTTCCTGTCAGGAACAGAATATTAGCAGTGTGCTCTGCTGTAAACAGACCTCACTTTTATATCATAAAAATAAAAATAATAATAATAATAATAAATAAAAAAAAAAAACACATAATTAACTATACATAATTAAACTCATTAAACTATGTTTGTTTGTTTGTTTTTGTGCTAAGTACTAGATTTAGTGGAAGTTTCAGGTCCAGATCTCCGGTAGAATTATTCAAGTTCAAGTGCCTCTCCAGAGCTGGTAAAACTATTTAATCCTCTTGCAGTTTGGCTGTAGTCAAGTCAGTAGACACGAAAGAGGGAACTTTGAAGTCAGAAAAGCCACCTGATGTTTGGTCTTTCAAGAAAAAAGCCTAGGGAGTCTAATAGGACAAAGCTCAAATCTTGTGGTCTCATTTGAAATTAAAGATAACAAAGACCCATTAAATATGCATAAATTCATAGATGAAGGTGGAACCTTGAATCAACAAATTCTTGTGTTTACACAGTAGGATTAATTTGAACATTCAGATATACTGACAGCTTCTGTAGATCATGACCCCTAACAGGTAGCAGCAGAAGTATGCCAGAGACAGTAGAACAGATGTTAAGTACTACTTGAAATTAGGTTGGGTCAGAAACTGTCTAGGAAAAGAGAATCTATCACTGATCTGGACACTGAAAATGGCAGTTTTTCACACCAGTATACCACACCAGGGAAAATGTTCTTTAACATCTTCATTTTGATTTAAATAAAATCCATATAGATGGATGTAAAGAAATGTAGGTATTATATTATTTAATTCTGACATTTCAAAATTTTCAAACAAAAAATATTAAAAAAAAAAGAAGCCATTTGAGAATACTTGCTTTAGTGAACAAAGTGGTTTATTATAGTCCTGTGCCACCTGGTTTGCAATTAGCAGTTATAAATCATGAGAAATCATTGACCCAATGTATTATTATGATGGAGAGAACACAAATATCTGTAATGACCATAATTAGACCTTTGAAAATTGAAATAAGCAAAATCATTAAAGCAGTCAGTTTGTGAGTCAGACAATCACTGAAACTACTCACTAGTTTGTTTGCACTATGTAACTCATTATGCACTATGTAACTCAATTTGCACTATGTAACTATGTTACATAGGCAAATTGCAGTTCATAACACACTACGCAGGCATTTTGCAGGAAACCATGTTTAATTCACTCCTATCCTGGCTTAAGGATACTACCTGCTGTGTTTCAAGTACTGCAGCAATACACTGCAAAAAGATAGGACAGAACAGCCAACAGACCAGGAGCCTTTTGAATAAAATACATAGTCCCAATTCACAAAAATGCAACCAAGTAATGCAAATCGGCACATAGGGAAATGGCATACACTATACCACACAGCTATTGTTTGTCACCTGAAGAGTTGTGATCCTGGGCACCGCAAAAGAGACGGAGCCCACGTTGACTGTGTGAATTTAAATAATGCTGAGTGGACATATATTTCTAGAAGAAAAAAAAAAAAAAAAAAAAAAAAGGATACACTTTAAATACAGACTAAACAGAGAAAAGAGTGGACTATTACTCTGGACAGCATTGGCTGACAGCATACAGATTAATGATCATGAACTCAAGTCATCCATGAAACACCATGAGTAATATAATCTTTGCATATATGTATATAAACAAAAATATCTGAGAATATTATTACGTATAAAGGTATATTCTGACAGAGACCCTGCAGTATATCTTGCTCTTCTGCTCATCAGAAAGATCTCTAAATAGTTCTGGAACTTCCTTCTCATAACAGACACTCAAGGATTGTGAACAATATTGAAAGATAGCCACAAACAAAAAAAAAATGAATACCTAAGGACCTGTTTTACAATTAAAGATTCAAAGAACTCAAGCTGTTTCTTTTAACAAGTAAGAGGAAAAATTTGATTGCTCTATGGAAGTATCTCTATGGAGAGAGAAGCAAAAATAGGTAGGAAAGTGCTCTTTAATCTAGCTGAGAAAATGAAACAACAAGTAAAGGTTAGAAGGTAAAGTGACACATATTAAAATTCAAAATTAGTCACATGTTTCCACCCCAACCAATTAGCAAGTACATCAGTAAATTCTTTTCCTACTGATGCCTTTTGAAGAGCTCTCTTCTAATTTGAAAAGACACAATTATATATGAATTTCTGATCACTGCTGCTTCCTTATGAATAAAGATAAAATAAATGATTTTATAAGATTAATGACCATCCTCTATAGAAGGAACAGGGAAGAGGAATGCCATTTTCTTCAGTCCTGTTACAGAGCTAGCAACTTGTTGAAATGTAAATTTAACAGAAGTTTCAGTAGACTTACCATAGTTTAAATGAGTCAAATTATCAAATTATCAAATTATCAGTGGTGTTCCCATGGAAAGAACTTCACTGAGAACAAATAAAAGCCTGAAGTTTTGAGCTGCTTAGGGTTTGGGGCATTGCACTTACGGTTCTATAGAACATGCATGAAGTTTCTGAGTACTTTTGACTTTGGTACTTTCAAAAAAAGAAGTGCAAATTCTTAACATATCTTATAAAAAGACTTCTGCCATGTAATGTCAGTCATGTTTCATCATAATGAAATAGCTCAACAGTGACTGAACAAACTGGAAAATAATGATAATAATAATAAAAAAAAAAAGTCAAGTTTTCAGTAACATTAGGCAGACAACATTAACAGATTATATTCCACATTGTCAGTTGTAACAAGAATAATAATTGAAGTCAATTGCCAAATCCAAAGTAATGTAATACATGTAAGTATTCTAGCTAAAAGGTTTCTAGCCATTTTTCAAGTACACTCACAGGCTTAAAATAAGTTGATGATCTAAAAGTAGAATCTTTAAAGAACAGGAGAGTATAACAATTTTGATTAACTGATCATTTATTATATGCTAAGCATGGAAAGATGGATACTGTGGAACTCAAGCTGTTCTGCAGTTCCTTAGTTTTATTGTATCATTGAGAATCTAAACTAGACCAAGTTGGTTAAATCATTTTATTTACTGCAATATTCATTTTTTCTTTGCTCATTTTTGTGCTAGTGTCTTTGACTAAATTTGTCTTCCTGGTTGAGGTAATCCTATTCTACCACTAATAATCGGAAAAACAGCCTTTTTCACCTCTTTCCATGAGATACATATTATATAGATACACTAACCTATCTAGTTGCATCGCTTTTCTTCCTTCATTTTCTATGAATTATGAATTTCCCTTAGGTACATCAATATTTGACTACACAACTACACAAAATCTAAAAAGTTAGCTCTAAATTAGGCAAAATAAATTTATTCTAAAGCAATCTCTATAAATTACTTTAACTCTGGAATTTATCTTAATTCTACAATTTGCTTTCTTTTTTTAAATTTATTCCCATAAATGTGAATTTTACACTTTCACAAAATTCTGATTCTGTGGCTATTCAGTCACCTATTCCACTGGCTTTTTTGAGTTATGCAGCCACTGAACTGTTTGACATGAAAGTCAAACTGTTCACTGTTGCTCAAGTGTGCCTGCCTTGCAGCTGCCTGGTTGTGAGGAGCTTCTGATGCTCCAGATACCCAGTAATCCAACAGTGGATGTCAATCAAGAGATGCCTTAGCAAAAAATTGCACATATCCTTAAAGAGAGAAAAAGAGCTGCAAACTGTGGCTTTTCTACTCCTTCTCCCCTGTCATTCTCAGTGACCAGACTAGTGTCTAAAAACCCAGGAACAGCGCAAAATAAAAAATAGCATGAGAAACAAGGTGTACCTTTTGTTGAATAATCTTTATCACTGTTATTTGCCTGGTGTTAGCAAATTACATGAAAATATTCAATGAGAAACTTAAAAATATTCTGAGAATCTTTTCAAAAACTTTGACATGAAAAATGTGTGTGCTGCACGTGGGGAATTATGCTTGGTTTTAAAGCTTCACAGTTGAAGAACACATTTTATCACTCTGGAGTTTGCTCTGTCTTCAGTTATTCTGTTCCAGAATATTGCCAGAAAGAGCAAGATTATCAAATTCTCTGATTTGTATATTGCTTCTTTAAAAGTTATACCAAAGTTATATCTTGGAAAATTCAACTGTTTTCTAATCTACAACTAAATTAACTAAATTAATAAGAGTGAACAGAGTGAAAGAAAGACTCTTGCTCTTGCTATCCCTTTAAGTGGAAAGTTCAATTGATTAATACTATGGAACCAGTAACAATACCCCTATCAAACTCAAGAAATACATAGTTTGGGGTCCAGAAATCTGGTGATGTTTTTGTGTCAGGTAAGCTTGGATATAAAATTTTAGACAGCCCAAACCATCTAAGGAGATTCAAAACTGAAGAGCCATAGGCTTTTCTCCAACAGAGAAAGAAAATGTTTCTCATAGGCTACAAATTGCTTTTTAAACTTTGACACATGCCATTGAAATCTTATTTAATATCTTGACTGTGGAAAGTAATACACCAATCTGTTCCCCCCCCCCAAAAAAAAAAAAATATATATATATATATATATATACATGTATGTACATATGTATATCAGTTTCTAGCAAGTAATCAAATTTTCAGCCTCCTGGCAAGTTATGATTAAGTAGCCAAAGGGGGAAGAGGGCAGATTGCTGGTGATAATAGGCCTGCTGGTCAGTTCCCACTTAAAGAAAGAATAACTTATTGACTAAATCAAGCATGATGTTCTAGAAGAGACTTTCTCCAGTCTCTCACAATTTATTTCTGAAAAGGAAGTCTACTAATTATCATCAGTTAAAACAGTCTCCAAAGTCAAAGAAAGGTAACTGTATGCTGACATCATCTTCTTCTGTTCTAGGGAAGAATATATATGGCAGGAGACTGACCCAATGTGATGCCTGTTACTGAAATTGAATGAATAACCTCATGGAAAGAGTAAGAGATACCAAGTTGACATAAAGAAACTTGCTCCAGACTCATGACTCACAGTAATGGTACTTACAGCATCAGGTCTTCTGACTTCCTCACTTACAATTATCCACTTTTCATCCATCTGTGGGGAACAGAGGTCGTGAATGAGAAATTCAGTCTTGTGGGGTGTTTTAATTCATGACTTCCATAAAAGGGGAATTTGTGTTATAAAACAGTCCTCTCCTTTTCTTTCCTTGATACTATACTCCCACTACCTCTGCAAGCAAACCATATTTCGCTTTTTGCTAAAGACTTCTGTGATACAGAACAGAAGTCCTACTCTGCATCAGCAAATTGTAACACTTTTTTCCTTACCCAGGAAGTCATTCCTGGGACAAAATATGTGAAGAGAAGAGAAATCATGGGAGATGCTGACATGCATTGGAACAAGTAACTTGTGCAGGGTTCTAGGACCTGCCTGAGTACATGGGGACAGAGAGGATTTAGCAAATAGGGAAAATGTGAGATGGGTGTGTGATTAATTGAAGATAGTATTGGACTGCAATTCTGGTTTCAGAGCTGTAGGAGTAAAGTAGGGTAGAAGAGATATAGTGAACTTGGGGGAACAGATGTTTTAGATGTCACTGCTGGTATCCAAGAGAATAAGAATAGAATTTCCCTTCATTTGTTTCATTTCTCTAGAATATTCACAACTGTAAATTATAAGCAACCTTACATCTAAGCACCATCTGAGTACACTGCAATAGAGTATATGAAAATGTAAATTCCCAGGGTAATCTTGCCAAGGAAACAGACTTCCTTCTAAAGTGGCCAAATGGAATAATGTTGGAAACATGGTCAAGGAGGAATGAAATGTTGAAATAATACAGTCCAAAGGAAACTGCAAGATTGGAGAGGTTTTCCTATGTTAAATGTTTCAGTTTGTACTCCACTTTTTTTTAAGGACATTCAGCTACATTTTCTGCTTTCAAAACATTTTGACTAGAAACATAAATCAGCTGACAGAAATAAACGCAAGTGAGCTGAGGTTTAGATTTTATAGCAATATTGATACAAAGCAGTGGGCATTCCTGGGAACATTGGCACTTGGCCTGGGAGACAGTATTTTGAAAGAGTTCTCAGAATCTTTATACATCTAAAGACATATTTGCTGCAAGTAATAAATGAGGAAAGTGGAATGGGGGAAAAAATAAAAGAGGTTCTCTCCACGGAAACCACGAAATAACAATTTCTCTTACTACATTCCAGGGGTGTTAACTTGCTGAATACTGTGTAAACCTCAGAGCCACAGTAAGTTCTAATGAGAGATGTAGGGGAAGATAAAGTAATGCCTTTATAGGTTTCTTCATCTTAGTACATCCTATCATGCACAAGGGGAGTGTATAGAAAAAACATGTTGACATTTGACATTGTTTTAACTGGTGACACAGAAGCTGAATTATGTAGCATGGAGGATATTTAAGGAGGGTTACAATTAAAAGAAATGCTTAAAGCAAAAGGCACTTAAGTATTAGAGGTAGTAGCTTTCATTCACTTTTTTAAATTTACTCTCTTCCTTTTATGTAATTTCATACTGGAATACCTATATACTTGCTAGCCATATAAAATAGAACTGAAAGTAACTCAGAATATCTTCATCTGCTTCTTCCTCCTAAATCAGTACCAACTGCACCAAAATCTCATTCTCACAAGCCTTTGTGTAACCTATTTGTAAAAAATAAAAATAAAAATAAAAAATCCTGTGACGATTATTTCACAGTAGTTCTCTGCAATCAATTCCATTTACTAGCTAGAAAATATTTCCTAACGTCTACAAATCCCTTGTTGCAATGTTAGCTCATTACTTCTTGTCACTGGTTGAAGGAAACATTACTTCCCTCCTGGTCAGATCATGCTTTCTAGACATCTGATTGTTCTCCATGCAGTCCTTACAGTCTTTCCATCTTGTCAGTATTTATTTTTTATTTTTATTTTTTTTGAAGTGCAATAACCCAAACCAGAATAGCAGATGTTTTAACTATTGATTTATTCTCTTTCAGTATTTTCCACAACAATATGAATTTGACAACTTGTGTTCCCTTCAATAAAATATCCAAATCTTTTTATTTTTCAAGCAACTTTTACCTAGCTAGCCAGTTTCTATCTTTCATTGCTCAGCTGATTATTCTTACTGAAGTGCAGCAATATGCATTTGTCCTGCTTGAACTGCATCCTGCTTTTCAGACCAAATCACCAATTAATGGGATTTTTTTTTTTGAGTCTTAAACTCCAAAGTGCTGGCATATATGCCCCTCATCTGTTTCCACTTTAAATAAAAGAATATATAATTTTACACAATTCTGAAATTATTTGCCTTGGCTTCCTTTAGTTTAAAGAGTATCATGCAAGAATTTTCACTTTTCCCCATGGAGTTTAGATGTAGTTTCCACTATAGTTCTGTAATTCTGAGGGCTTAATGCTAATACAATTGTAATTAACATATTTCGGCTTCTAGTTGAAAGGGATAATAATAAACTTCCAGTCAACAACAGCTATTTTATTAGAAAAATCCAAAATAGATAGAAATTCTGATCAGAATGTAATAAACATTTGTTTAAAAATTCTATTCATAAGAAAATTTGTTTTCCCTAGTATAATCTAGAACATACATCTAGATTTTAAAACAATGGAGTTACAGTGTAGAAAGAAAAATATGAAAGACTATATGTTATTGAATAATATATCAGGTGTATATGGAGAGAGAAAGAGAACAAGAGCATGAAAAACCCTTGTTCTAATTGTCTAATATAAACATTTACATTTTACATAAGGATTAATGGATTAAACTACTTTACTAGGAAAGAAAAATTGTTGTTTATGACCCAATGCTAGACAACTCTAAGTGGTTTAATCTGGTTTTCTCTGAAAGCAAAGCTGTATTTAATAATGGATTTAAGAGATATGTACAGAAGTCTTTATGTAATTTTATTAGCATGCAAACTCTAAAAAAAATTTACCCATGTATATGTATAATCTTTTATAACTATCATTTGCTCTCCAGTATTGGATGAGATTCCTTTTTTTTTTTTATTTTTTTTTTTATTTTTTTTTCCTCCTTAAGAAAGGAAAAGTACCCTGTGCCAACTGCAAATATAGTGAGATAATCTTTATAATAGTGTGCTTGAATGCAGTGACTGGATTCCTAATGACAAAGTGATGATATGTGAATACCAATTAATATGTGAATTAGCAAACTCTCATGCTGAGAAAAACCAAGGCACTTATAGGCCATAACCATATCCTGAGCTTCAGGCTATCTTCTGTCTGTATCTTATTACTTCTTTGTGAGATAGTACTCAGCAAATAAAAAGGATGATGTAATTTCTGTCTTGTGTTTGATAGAAAATTTATAAATGCTGTGTAATACTCCAGATATATTTTGTGTTGCAAAAGAAAATTATCGAAGTGTAACAGTTCAGAATGTTAAGACAAATAAGCAAGTTTTGTCAGCAGAGTGGAACACCAAGTTTACCTTTGAGCTTTGTCTACATAATCCTTACATTGTATGCTGCATTTGCTGAACACAATGCCTTGCCATGAGTCAAACAATTAGTCCGGAAGAATTAGTTTGGAACTTGCACTGGCTTCAGCTAGACATAATCAAAATTAAAATTCAGCTGCAGAAACATCATCATAAAATTGGTTACAGTATAAAAATAATGATAAGATAGAAGTAGCACACTGTAGAAAATATCACTAATGGCACAAAAGCAATAGGTAGAAAAATGAACCAAATAGAAATGTTAGAAAAATACAAATAATGGTATTTTCCAAAAGGGAGAGTTTTGAGAATGTATACACATTATTCTATTTTAATTCTAATGTATCATTAAGTAATTCAATATCAAGATTGACACAGGAAAGGAGATTACTCAGGTGCCATTGCAGCATTGCTCAATTCTAGGAAAAAGCCCCCAGAATTAAAACAAGCAAATAGACAAAAATAACTGCAACAACAAACAACTTGGACAAATAGCTTTTTTTTTTTTTTTTCTCTTCCATCAAACCACCTAATACAATTGAAAAAGTAGGCCATTTTTTGGAAAGCATATAGTTTATTTTATATGCTATTTACTCCACATTACATGTGTCAATTACATACATTTGTCAATGTGTGCTTTTGGGACATCCACAGGGAACTTAATTTGGGACCTGCAGAACACACCTGGGTCAGCTGCTACAGTCGGAGCTTCAAAGCCAGGTCTTGGCAGCCTGAGTCTGTAACAGCTTGACTCCAATCATTACTGACATGGATGAAAAAAATATAATGCATGTGAAATAAAAGTTTACACTTGTAGGCTTAGTGCAATAGAAAATAAATATAGAGGAACTGTTTCTGATTTTTAAGTTTTATGTGCTGCAATTTCTTTCAGATGACTAAAAATAGCTTTATTCTCATGGTTAAAAATCATGAGACTTCATTTATTTTGTTTCTCTTTCTCCTGTTTATTTATCTTACCTTTATGAAGTATTATCCATTTAACCACACCCACCCCCCCAAAAAATTCATGAAAGTAGTCCTGTATTTTCCTTCAGACATGAAATACAACATGTATTTAGCTAAAGACTAACAATAATACCACAGCAAGGCATAGTAATTCTTTTATTTTATTTTATTTTATTTTATTTTATTTTATTTTATTTTATTTTATTTTATTTTATTTTATTTTATTTATTATTTTATTTTATTTTATTTTATTTTCAAACAAACAAACAAAAATTTATTGTCCTTTTTACTGGAAAACAAATGATATGTTTGTAAACATAGAATTGGAACCTCTTCACTTGTGCCACTGAGGATGCTGCTTTTATTCAGATTAGTTCAATGGTCAAAAAAAAAAAAAAAAAAAAAAGGAATACTAAAATCACTGCTGCACGTGATATTTTTAATTGGGGAATATATTACAACTCCTAAATTGTATTTTCAGGCAGATAATATAGTGCTCTGAATTTCTGCCTGGAATACAATCACCACTTGGAAATACTTTCTATTAGGGTCTATTAGGCCAGGGGGATAATTTTTCAAATGAAAGATGCTATGTCTTTCTGACAAAGGAATCTCCTAGGAATCTATTTTTGAAATCTTTGTGCAACTAAATTATTTTGAAAAAGTCGGCAAGAAATTGGAGTTCATAACAAATGCAATCAATTTCAAACTGTGGTTGAACTGTACTCAGCTCTGGTGAGGCCGCACCTCGAGTACTGTGTTCAGTTTTGGGCCCCTCGCTACAAGAAGGACATCGAGGTGCTTGAGCGGGTGCAGAGAAGGGCGACGAAGCTGGTGAGGGGCCTGGAGAACAAGTCCTACGAGGAGCGGCTGAGGGAGCTGGGCTTGTTCAGCCTGGAGAAGAGGAGGCTCAGGGGTGACCTTATCGCTCTTTTTAGGTACCTCAAGGGAAGCTGTAGCGAGGTGGGGGTTGGCCTGTTCTCCCATGTGCCTGGTGACAGGACGAGGGGGAATGGGCTTAAGTTGAGCCAGGGGAGTTTTAGGTTAGATGTTAGGAAGAACTTCTTCACTGAAAGGGTTGTGAGGCACTGGAACAGGCTGCCCAGGGAAGTGGTGGAGTCACCATCCCTGGAAGTCTTCAAAAGACGTTTAGATGTAGAGCTTAGGGATATGGTTTAGTGGAGGGCTGTTAGCGTTAGGTTGGAGGTTGGACTCGATGACCTTGAGGTCTCTTCCAACCTAGAAAATTCTGTGATTCTGTGAAATTCGTATACTACACACGTACCAGCTAAGGTACTATAGCACATTTATTCATCTGATTTTGGGACATTACACTATGTTCAGAAAAGCAATATATCTTTTCAACAAAACCTTGGCCAAAATAAAAAGTGAGAAAATTAGTTACTCTGCACATAGCTACTCAACTCTCTGCTGCCCATTTGAAAATGTGCTTATGGCACTTGCAAACATTGCTTCATTTTGTCAATGTTTCAAGTCAGAGACTTTGAGACCACTCCACTATTCCAGATATTTAATGTCTTAAGGAACAATTGCATTATTCTTGGTGTCATGGGCTTATTTCACTTGTTTTCCTTATTTACTCATATTAAGCTGGTAACATAAATGAGACTAAAACATAATTCATGATTGCCTTAGGCATGTCTTCTTGAAAGGCATTCAGTCTCAACCTGTAAACATCAAGGGATCAACAATTCATCTCTTTCCTGGTTAAGTTTACTCTAGCAGCTAATCATGCTCCCTTTTACAAATTCTTGTGCCTGATAGGGATACATTTAGGTTCATGCCTTGAGCGCATATTACTATGCCCGTTTTCATTACATTGAAGTCCTTTAATATGCTGAAGTTACCCTGCATTCTATCAAGTCTCTCTCTTTTTGTTGTTTGTTTATTAAATTAAATAGGCCAAGCTTATTCAGACTTTCACTGGGGGGTATTTTTCAAGCTACTTGAGGAGTTAGAAGAAATGTTTTATGTTATTTAAAACCACAAAAACAGCCACAGAAGATCAGACCAATAATGAGTCATCAGAGTAGTGTGCTCAGAGACACCATATACATGTATTCAGTGGTATTTTCTGCAATTTACGTTTCTGGAGAAGTGGCACTAATTACATATATCTTCTCTTTTATTCAGTTACTGTTCTTGATTTTTTTTATACTGCAATTGTTTTAAGAATGTTTGGTGAAGGACCACATCAAAAGGAATTCAAATGGGCACATTTGAGATCACTGAGTGCTACCTCAGGTTGCCTTACCCAGCCCTGCACTTCACCAGACAAAGTGACCTTGAATGGCAAGATTCCATGTGTTATCGCTCTTCTCTGAACCACCTTCTGCTTTCCAAAAGCCTTCTCAAGAAGCCTTGGGATATCAAGGTTCCCTTCTACTGTACATCTAGATGAAATCATTCAACTCTCTGTTGAGGAAGTGTGGGTAGAGCTGATTGGGCCTGGGAAGCATTTCAAGTACTGTTAATTTCTCTTGAAATATATGGAAGATGAAAACTTCGTGATACATTAGCATGGAATAAAAGATGAATTTGCACATGGTTAGAAATACTTAGACTACTAATGATGTTGCTGTCATCCAACAGTATAGCTATTACAGAGCTGTACAAAAACTTTCATACAATATGCCAGCACAATTATTTGGACAAGGATGCATTACAATGCATAAATGATCTTTTTACATGTGAATAAAGATTTAGAGCTGTCTAGATTGTTTGGTTACAACGTGGCTAAAATATAATTATATCACTTCCAGAAAGATTCCTATTGTGTTTCCCATAACTATGCGAGACATTTTCAATGCTTCATATGGCATCTGCATGCAGAGCACTCCTAAATATACCATACTATATGTGGTATAATTCTCACACACAGATAGTGTATGTATCACAGGCATGAATGCATTCACTTGCTGAATCAGAGTGCTTGTTTTTCTTGCTGAAAACCAGGGGGAGGGGAGGGGAACAAAGACATAAAATCTCTGTTCTTTGTATTACAAACTATAAGTTACTCAGCGCAAACAAAGGAAGATTATTTTTGATGACATGGCGGCAAAATCTGCCCCTTATTCTTATGACTAACCTCCACAGGCTTCCATCTCCTACAAGTACTGACTAGCTGTAAAATATAAGCCAATGCTTGATTTTCTGCTTTGAAGCTGAGTTGAAGCTTGATCTTTTGAGTTGAAGACAGTAGCAGAGGAGACTACTTCATATATATCAATTCCCAATGACCTTGTTAAGAAGACTCAGCCACCTCCAAGCAGAGAGGAAAGATGCTTCAAGGTGAGCATTACAGGTGCCAGAGAGAGGCAACTGGGACTGCCTTTCTTTATAGATATAGAGGGAAGACAATACTGCCCAAGACCTCACTGTATTTTCACCAGAGCAGCTTTTATAACATGAAAGGGAAGGGTCTCAGAGTCTAAGCTGGATGAAGAGATGGGGTGGGATTGCTGCAGCAGAGCCACAGCTGCCCTCCAACATCTTCCCTTAAGTGTCGGACAGTCCGCCCCAGCACTGCTGCTGATCAGAAGATGGGTGGGAAACTCTGCCTCTTCAGGAAAAAGCATTCAGTCAAAAGATCCTCACAGTGATTAATTGCTACAGCAGTTACAGAAACCTGAAGTGTCCTTGCCCATTATTGTGGAGACCTTCAAATTTTGAAGCCTTTTTTTTGAATTTTTTTTTTCAAATTTTGAAGTCTTTGTTGTTACACTTGGCTACAGAATGCCCATTATCATGCACATGCACACAGCTACAGTAATTAGACCCACACACTGCCCTGTTTCTACATGTTGATTGAAATTCTGCTGTGGTTAATGAGGGTGTGCAGTAAAGAAAGTAACTAGACAGCAACAAGGTCAGCAAGCACAAATCTGTTGTCTCACCACACATGACAGGAAATTTTGTCCCACCTACTGTGTGAATATTTCTTCTATTGTAATCATGTTACAGTGTAGGGCTCATATTTTCAAGTCATGAAAAATAATTTTAATTTAAAAATGTCAACAAAATTTTCCACATTTTACTGAAATTAATGAAATTACTCTGATGAGAGCTTGTAAAATCAAATGCAAACCAACAGACTAACTTTACAATAAAATACTTTTTAAAGTACTGCTGTCAAAAAGAATTTTTAAAACTCTAAAACTAAGAAAAAATATATATACATGCCTATAAAAATTGTACACATATATGTCTCCATATGTCTCCATACTTCCTCGTAAGGGGGTGTCGAGAGGCAGGAGACCTTTTCTCCATTAACACCAGTGACAGGACCCGCGGGAACGGGGTTAAGCTGAGGCAGGGGAAATTTAGGCTTGACATCAGGAGGGGGTTCTTCACAGAGAGGGTGGTTGCACACTGGAACAGGCTCCCCAGGGAAGTGGTCACTGCACCGAGCCTGGCTGAATTTAAGAAGAGATTGGACTGTGCACTTAGTCACATGGTCTGAACTTTTGGGTAGACCTGTGTGGTGTCAAGAGTTGGACTTGATGATCCTTAAGGGTCCCTTCCAACTCAGGATATTCTATGATTCTATGATATGTACATAAATACACTTTTTAATACATGTACTACTTCAAAAAAGGTTGAGGAATTGCACTGATGAAAGAGCAGGATTCAAAGAGAAAGATGGCTTTGGCTCAGCCATTGTAGTATAGGTTATGAGCAAACTGGCCAGCAAAAATCTTTTTCTTAGAGGGGGTGTTTTTCAGAAAACTAATGAAAGGCCAAAAAACTAACTCAGAAGTAAGGTAAAATGGTAAAATGGAAAATAAATAGAATCTAAGATCTTATATTTTCAGTTCTCTTTATCTATATCAGCTGTAAGCTGTTGAAAGAGTCATTTTCTGCTTATGTTTGTAAAACAGCACATGATCTTCCCTTCTGATTGTGCAGATAAAACAGATGTTTCATGCAGATCTTGCTGTCTATTGAGAGGATAGGAAGCAAAAGTCCTTCCCAGAAGCAAATGTTAAATGTCCTAAAAATGTGTTGCAATGTATTAGCTTTTACGTCAATTTATGTGCAAAGTCTCAATGATGCAGGGACCCAGGCAGAAAACAGGCAAGGCTGACTCTAAGTCTTAGATGCACCTTAGACCTCTAAGGTGCATCTCTTTACCATGGCCTTGTTTGCAGCAGAGACAAGACCCATGTGATGGTCACTTCAGGTACATCTGCTTCTTCCATACTGTTTCTTCAGGGAGAGGTATAGGTAGCATGTGTACATCCCACACATGGAAGAACTGGATGAAGCCTTAGAATTGATACATTGTGAAGATAATATTTTGCCACCAGCTATTTTTCTTCGCTGATATTTTGCTGCAGTATTAATAACTGGACCCAGCTGGTAGTAGACTTTCAAAATGACTGTTCAGAAAAGTTTTGAGAGCATGCCCTCAATAAAACTACAACTTGCTTGAATTCGTTATGTAGTAAATGACACCTAAAATCAGATTTGTTGTACTGCTTTCAAAGAGTCAATGGGTAACTATATTATTGTCCATAAATCTTATTCTTCCACATGACTCAAAAGGTACAGACCTATTTTCTTCCTGAAGCTAACAGTCAAAGCAGATGACTAGAAACCAATACTAAATTCTTAATTTACCTCAATGACCATGAACAGAAATACCTTTTCTACCAGCCTATGTGGACATTTACTCACATAATAAATCTGATCATAGCATATTCAGACCAAATGTGCAAGCAAAAATGCCAAATGAAAGCAAGTTCCTACTTACATTTACACTGTTTGGATTCCAAACAAACATGCACACACAAAATATACTTGGGGCTTGTACTGGTTAATTTTTTAGAAAGACGTTAAAAGAATGTCTTTTTTAAAAGAAGTTAAATTCCACAGATTTATTTCTTCACGCAGTCTTGACAAAGTTGTTGGCACTTGATCAGAAATGTCCATTTACTCATGATCCAGTCAGTATAATATTTCCAAGAGCATTGAGCTGGTTTTACTGACATCTTTGTATTTTCCTTTCTGCTTTGCCCTTAACCACTTTAAATGTTACAGACTATCAATTCTGATAATGCAAAATGTAAAAATGGGAAAATGGGCCCACCTTCTAACCTCTCTGGCCACAGTCAATGTACATCAGCTGAGCTGACATTTGCATTTTCATTTCATCAACATACCTCCATCACCAGATATATCCTAGTGAGAGAGATGTTTAATACTAGGATGGGAATAGCAATATTTTGAGTGTAACATTATTCATACGTGCCTTGTCTTTCCCCAAGAAACTCTTTTTCTACCCATTGACCAGCAACAAGCAGTCCCATATCTATGAAAAAATATTTGTGCCAGCATTTTTTGATAAGGGAACAATAGAATTCAAGATCTCACAGGTTACAAAGAAAAAGCAAGGCTATAATGTATGCAAACAGCATCCCTTGATGCATATTTTTAGGTGTATACTGATTGACTTGTCTCAGTGTTTAAAATTAAGTTGCCTTTAGGCAGTCAGGTCTCTTTCAAGAGCTACTGATGATGATATTATTAACCTTTGGTATTGAAATTCTGTTAGTAGTACCTGATTTACTCTGGTAAACAGCATTGGCATCTCTTTCTTAGCCGTGGCCTGTAAAAATGTACAGCTATATGTTTTGTTTATGATTTTTTTTTTATTTTTTTTTTTTCAGGAGAAGGTACAAATATAAGCAAACTACTCATCAGACTTATCCTGATACAGACTGTGCATGAGGGATGCATTACAATTTTACCTTCTTTTAAAAGGTGTATTTTTTAAATGTATATTTTTTTGAGGGAAAAAAAAAAAAAAAAGCTATATTAATTGGTTCTAGATAGAGTAAATTGAGCTGTGAGGTAATTCTCTCTCTACCTGCCTTCCCCTGATATATTCACAGAAGGCATTTTTTTAATTAAAAATAATAATAATAAAAATACAGGAATTGTGTCTTTCATCAGGTTTAATTGTGATACAGCTTGTACCAATATAAGATAAGAATTAATTTTAATGAAGTGTAAAAATGACCACAAAGACATCAGTATTCAATCCAATTCAACTTTTGGATACAGGCACCTCTCAGTTCACTGGGAGATGACCTGCCAAATCCCATGTATTCTGGCTGAGGGCTCCAGCTCAGAAAGTCAATAAGCAGGATTTCTTTGCCATGTAGGAGTACAGCATTTCCTTCTCTTCATTCAAATCACATTTTTGTAACTACTTCTGAGCAGGTGTTTAGGACACAAACCTTATCAATGCTACAATAGGGAGCTACAATCCCAGTTCTAGAAAGGTGTGCTCTTGTGTACTCACTGCTGACAAAGTATTTTACAGGAACACATTTGACTTTTTACAAGTTTCCTACCATAGCAAACTTTATTCCTGCTGACAGCAGAAGTAATTGTTACGTGCAAAATAAAAATTCATCATTTAAAATTGTTAACTCTGTTTTCTGGCTTCATTTTTGTGCTGAATTACATTTAAATCTGTTCCAGATAAAGTGTTGCTCAAATTACGACTCTTTCTGTTACTGGTGTAAAAATATATATAGGTAAACAGGTAAGGGAAACCAGGCTTTTACCTGATGTAGAAATAGATATTTAAGTTATTAGTGTAGAATAATATTCTTTTCCTTGTGGAAATTCCGTAAGAAAAAAAAAAAAAAGTCAATTTTAGACCTCTTTATTTAAACCAGACATATAGGAATAACAATTAAAAAAATAAAATACATAAAAAAAAAAGGAAAAAAACCCACCATCTTAACCTTCTACAGCAAGTGGACAATTTATGTAAATGTACCAACCATTTACCTTTATGCCATGATCCTTGGGCCAAATTATGGAATAATGTGGCTAGTGACAATTCACAATTTATATACACTCTCAAAAAACATTATATGCAGAAGAAGCAGTTAACACTGTGATTTCCCAGTTCTGCTTTGTGAGTGATGATCCAATTTTAGATGCTCCAGCTACTCACCGCCTACTGCCAGCTCTTGAACAGAACTTGCTACTGCTAATTCAGTTGCACTCAAGTTTGGGCCTTGATTTAAAAGTGACCCTAAAATTAAAATTTCCAGCACCTTATCACTGCTAGAAAAGTTAAGTTTAATCTGTGTAACTTGCGGTGGATCAGATAAGAGAGAGGGAAAAACATGGAACTGTATAGCACTGACTTGGGTAAGACACGGAAGGCTCATTTAGCTCATGTTTTTCTTTTGGCTTCTTCTAATGGACTAGCATTCCTGTCATCTTCTATTCTTCCTTTCTTTTCCATGACATTGACTTTATCTGGGGCAAGTCATGTGAAGATGTAGGAAATGTTTGCATACTAACGTTATAGAATATTTTGGCATTGTGATAAATTATTAAAATATCTGTAGTTTAAAATGTAAATGCATTCTCATGCATATACACAATCAAAGATATGATGATAGTGCCATAAAATTGCAATTAAATTGTGATTTTAAAGAAAAAGCACAGCATCATCATGAGACAAATGTAAGTCTATTTATTTTCTTGTTTTTAAGAGCGGACTTAGACTGTCTTCTCCACAGATGGAAACAAGCTTAATACTTGTAATCACTAGTCTCTACTACCACTATTAGCTTTTTATTAAAGAGAGGGGTATCAAACAGGTTATCTGACAATATAAGAAGCAGAACTGTACACCTGTTCCACAGAAGAGGACAGGTTTTCCCTGAGATAATATCCAGTGAAAGCAAGGAGAAATGGATGCCAACCACAGATTTAGGGGAAATCCACAGTGCCCAGAAGTGCAAGTTTCAGTCTTATACTTAGATCAGAAAGCAATAAAGCACATTCCATACTAGTTTGGGAGTAATATTCCACTGCGACAGTAAGATATTATCTTTAACACCACCCAACACAGACTTGACAATACCAACATCAGTTGCTTTCACAGGTTCTCTTATTTTTCTCCTTTCATCACCTCCTACACCAAAACAAATGTCCACAGACGTGTTTCCTACAAATTTTCTGAGTAGTCATTTGAGTTTTCTAGTGCTTAGAGAAATAAATTTAATCCAATATTTCCTCATGTGTGTTTACATATTGCACATACTACACACATTGTGTACTGAGTGGTAATATTAGCACGAAACACTTGGTTTACCTGATTTTTTAAAAAATTACAAAACAGAGCATTAAATCTGTGAATAATTAAGATATCCTAGTGATGCATCAGCATGAATAATAGTGCAGACAGCTGTATAACCATTTTGAATCAGTTTGCCACAAGCTCAGCACATGATCACTATGCTATCATTTGTTATTGTACCACTCAGCTTTTCCTTTCCACTTGAAATCTTTACATTCCACTTGGCTATTTTAAAACTGCGTTGGCAAGCTATGTATGTCTGTTGCAAAATAATAGCTTTGTAGTCTGATGCAGCAGCCTATGCCCAAAACCGAAATGAATTTTACTCAATATAATCTATAATTCTTGACATATCAGGTGCTAGGCTTCAGTACAGTGCTCCTCAGCATTCCCTCTTTGCCCCGTTCATCATGCTTCAGTTTGCTGCCTACTAGATACATTCATTCATTAATCATGGCTTAGAAAATTCTAAGTTTAATAGGACAGACAGCACTTTGGCATAGGGTGCCTTCTGCTTTATGACTGTCAGCAGTATGATGGAGATTTTATCATGGGTAACAGAGACACTACTCACATATCCATAATTTTATTAAGCAATAGCGCAAGTGGTCTCAGTAGACTGAGTAGATCACATATTTACATGAACAGTGAATATTATCTACCTCATCTAAATT
Source organism: Netta rufina (assembly GCF_964035555.1). NCBI lineage: Eukaryota > Metazoa > Chordata > Aves > Anseriformes > Anatidae > Netta > Netta rufina. Next base: position 17,268,379 of record NC_140127.1, read on the forward strand.
AATGCTGAATGAAATAGGGAGCTTAACTAGGTAGAGGTCTGCTCTGGGCAAATAGATCATTTTCCAATCACATAGTCACTTGCACCTAATAATGAGTTGGGGGAGGCGTATGAAGAAAGGTATGAGATCAATTCTAAAGATAGTATCTAGCTCCCCTGAAAGCAAGATATCTTAAAAAAAAAAAAAAAAAAAAAAAAAGAGAGAGAGAGAGAAAGAGAGACAGAGAGACAGACTCTGTCAGTGTTAGTACTGGGGAAACACTGACTAACTTGTTGTTAGCCTCTGAAGAATGATATTCTTTTGCCAATTTTTTCAGGAAAATCTAATAAAATATTGATGAAATGGGTAATAATTTTCCCTGAATGAAGATTAAGTGGAAACACGAGTCTACATGATAGAGAGCTTCTGCATTCATCTCATGTCTGCCTAACTGCAGAAGTCATTGGGAAAAGGCATGTAGCATATATTTCTAAACTGGAGTCTATCTGAAATAGTAATGTCAACTTGTAAGCCCTACAGGAAGTGACAGTCAGTACCAGCTTGTTGCTGCATATTTTTGCAACCACCTATGAAGTCTGACACAGCTAGGAAGTCTTGAGGTAGGATCGAAACCTGTAGTTTCAGAAGAAGTAAAACGGAAGATAATTAATACAAATATTTACATAACAGGTACTGTATTTGAAGGCATAACAATGCACCAGCCTGCGTGCTTGTAACTGTCCAAACCTCCAATGCAAACTGAGTTTTTGACATAGAGTATAATGTTAGAACTAAGGGTGGTGCCTCAGGTTCTCTACAAACTGGAGTAATTCAGTTGAGTGATTTCTACAGAGTACTTGCCATCTGTTGGTGATGACTCAAGCAAAACAAAGCACAGATGGATCTTAGTCCTTTATTATTTTTTTTTTCTTGAACTCTTCTAAACTTCAGTGGTGATCAGGATGTTTTTCATCTTGGAGGAGTGTATTTTTATAGTGAGTGGCTCCTAGTTTGCAATTATTCACAGCTAATTTTCAAACTACTGAAAGCAATAAATAATGCCATGAGTTTCAGCTTGAGGACAAGTAGTCTTCTTGGAAAAACTTCCAGTCTCTGTAATGCATTCTGAAATGCACTCTGCTGTTTATTGGGGCATAGATCACTCAACTTCTTTCCTCACACATATATTACCTGGTGAATGGGATTTACAACAGCCAGCCTGCTCTGCAGGGAGACTCCTGAATTAGCCAAGACAAATTACCACTAATAAAAAAAGATGCTTACAGAAATTTTACATATTTCCTGAAACCGTACAGCCTTGACGGGAGTCTCTCTATTAGACTGTGATTCACATTCTTAAATGCTCTACTGATGCCCAAGCAATCACTTTGAGTACAGAAAACTGGCTTTTCTTCAAAATTGAAACAAACCTCTCAGTTGTGGTACAATCACCTTTTATTGTTAAAAATATAAGTAGCTTAAGATAATAGCAAAAACTCTTTCCCTTTAAAGGGAAGATGTGGGCAGTTTACCTTGCCTGGCCATTTATCAAGTGAATGCCAAGGTCTGCTATTGTGTGTTGAACTCATCTTGTAATGAATCCATAATTTGAATACTAGATCACAGTCCTTTGGAGAAATCAACATATCTGAAAGATGAGTCTCAATGCCCCTAAGCAGGACAGGTCATAAGATGCTCCTCTTCTCTCAGTCTGTCTGGGACAAAAAAATGGCAGTCTTTAGAGATGTGGCTAAGAAGCATTACTATGGAAGACTGAGGAACATGCAGAATGTCGTTGCCTGGTGGTGAAGTGTTGTGGGTTTTTTTGAGGACTGTTCTCCAGAATTGAGCCTCTGTAGTAGTGCAGGTACCTTTCTTGTAGCACCTCCTAAATGAAATGATGATCTTTCCTGGACTTCAAGCTAATAATGAGGCTGTTGATGGATTGACTTCTCCCTAAGCTACAAACAAAGCTTAGTTACAGCCAAACAGCATTTATGTCAGATCCACAAGTGCAAAAAAGACAGAGTGGAGATAGGGTACCCAGCCAGGACCCCCTCCCAGGATACAGTTATGCAAACTGGATGTGTGATGCTTAGGTACACTTCTGAGTTCAAATTTAATACCCTTTTCAACATAGGGCTTTGAATTGAATGTGACTTTAAGCTCAGATTCTGAGGCTCAGTTCAGCTGGTTCTCTTCTTCCTTTAACTCCTGAAATTTTAAATTACCTTTCAACTTCTGTCATCTCTATGGATCTACGTACAGAAACATATCAGGTTATAAAGCTGCAAAGGCCTTACTGATACTTTTCACTTTTAGTTTTGACTGTTTCATGTATGTTGGTGATCTGTTAAATTAAATTCTAAGTTGAGCAAACACAAAACACTCCTCTAACACAGTTAATTTACTTGTCTTCAACTAGTTAATGGGCAGTGCTGTTCATTGAGTGCTTTATGCACATGGACTAACTTTAACTAGACATAATATAATTTAGTATTACTAAATAACCTCATATGGACAAAATGCTACCTGTAATTTCAGTGGTTTATGGCTTTTTTTTTTTCCTTAGCTACAGGTCCTGGCATACCAAAACATATTTTTGTAGTAATTAGTCAGATAATTTTGCTACCTTGAGTTAAATTGATTTTCCATAAAGGTTTTCCTGAATTTAAACCTATAATGATTTTAAAAAGCTGTTGTCCTATGTACCTACTGAACTGGGGTAATCACATCGCTTGTGTTAAATACAAAGGGTGGGGCTTTTTCCCCTTTCTTGAATACAACTCAAAATTTCCTATGAAAAACTTTGAGTAGGAAAAGACCTACATAAACGAGAAGCAGAAGCATTATGAACACTGAAATTACAGAAAGTAATAAAAATACTTAAGTAGATCTGGTTCAGCAACCTACACTTTCTACCCTGATACAGATGATAAAGCCTAAAAAGCCATATGCAGAATCCATGATGCTGTAAATATACGTTTTTCTACTCAGGATTGTGGCATAAGAAGCAATGTATTTAGAACATACATGTTCAAAATAATTTCTATATGTTTATTAAAAGTATACAATTACCTTCTCACAAGCTGGAAAGGAAGCAATTTTTCACTTTACCTCTGTTCTAATTTGTCTGTTTAAGAATTGTAGGAACAAGAAGGTAGAACCTATAAATTCTGGACCATGCTGCCCAGATGAACTGAAGAGAGATGATAAAACATAGAAATACGGCTAAAGGTCAGGTTTTCATGCCTGAGGCATTTTACTGCTTGTGGCACTGATTCACTGATTTTGAGATGTATCACTGCTATGCTGCTGCTGATGTAACTACACTGATTTCACAAAGCACTGCTAATTTAAAATTGAAGAAAGACACTCCATCCTTATATAGCACTTTTCAAGCAGAGCAAATATACAGGAGTTAAATCACACAACCCTCCTCAATGTATTATCTAGAGGTGTAAAAGGGAGGTATGGTCATAACAGTATTTTTTATTAAAGGTGTTGAGCACCACAAGCTTTCTATGACTTTCTCAGTATGCCCGTAAATCTGGCCTTGTGTGATGTAGTAATACTGCTAATCTGGCCTTGTGTGGCTGCAGTAACACTGCTAACTGAGAATAAAGCCTCACATTTTATACCTCTCACTGTTGTGGCTTAGCCAACAGGCATTGAAGGAACAAAGCCCAGTGCTCGCATACAGCAAGCTCAAGACATCCTTTTTCACAGAGAATGGTTTTGTTGTGGAACGAGTTAAAATGCAATGTCTTAGAATTAGCAAAGGATCTGATGGCTTAGTAGATAGCAGTTCAAGAAGGAAGATGAACATCTAAGTAATTCTCACTTCTCAGTGACATTTTATACAGCTTCAGCCTAATGTACAGCAGAACATTTGTTTTCTGTAAGCTCTTAAAATGTAGAGTGTTTCAAAATAAAGACAGTGGTGTAACTTGTAAGCCACATTCTATGTGCTCTTTGGTTGGTTGGTTGGGTTTGAAATAAAAACAGAAGAAAATGACACTGATTTCTCCATGAAGAGGCCCCTACAACTTCCACGTTAAACTGAGGAAAGAGTCATTTTTGTTTGTTATTTGCATCCTTATTTTTTGTCCTTTGTAATGATGGATCTTTCGAGGAAGTAGAAACTACTATGTTGGACATGGATTTACAAAGTTTACATAAAATAATGCGAGGTGAAATGATTTCATAGGAAAAGTCACCTATGATGTTTTTGCCATAAAACTTAAAAAATAATCTTGCTCATGACCTATTCAGGAAATTGGGAAGGCAATATCCAAAAGATTAAAAGACATACCAAGAAAGCATGACTGTGACTCCCAAATACATTTTTACATCAGTAAATTAGATTACCTTTGAAAGGCTCTAGTGTAAGGCATATGTTCTTCTCAAAGTCTTAAATTCAGATCTATAGAATCAATCCACTTTGCAGCAGTATCACACACTAACCTCTTCCATTTCAGGAAGAAAAATAGTGTTGCTAAGGTTTATGTAAATCTCTCACATCTATTCTTTAAAGTACAGAATACAGTGGCAGAGAAAAACACAATATTTATCCCAAAAGCCATGGAGAACAAGAAGATAGAGTGCTTTTTTCCTTTTAACCAAGCCTTCAGTTTTTGATGTATTTTCCGTTTAAAGAGTTTTGAGCATAGCACAGCTGTAATGTACAATGTCAAAAAGCTCAGCTACAGGTTAGTACAGTTTTCTAGTAGTGATAGCATGGGAATGATTTCTAAAAGTGTATACTGAGATCACTGCTGTTGTCTTGACCTTTTTTCTATGTCTGCTGAACAACTATATCTTATGCATAGAATTCTTTCCAGCCTCCTGGACTTCACATCTAGTTTTCATACATACTGGGAGACTGAGAGGAAATCTTGCAATAGGAACACAGAGAATTTGCAAGTATATTGCTTTAAAACCTTTTCAGCTTGACCTTTCATGAAGAATAGTTTAAAGATTGAATTTTCTGGTTGTGAATGCAAAGGTTAATTGTCTTTACTGAATATTATTGATAGGCCCCTAGTAAACGATGATGATTTCTTGCAGGGACATAGGTAGAGAAAGGTGGGATAGAGTAGGTTTTGCATTAATAAGACAAATGCCTTAGTATCCACACAGAGATGTCAGTGTCCCAAGCAGAGACATAAATAAATGAAGTAGACTATGCTAAGAATATGATTGTTATAGAGTACTATACTTCTCATTATGGAATGACTAACTTAAAACAGAAATATAACCACCTACCCAGGCTTATCAGAAGTCCTCCCACACCACATCAAGCCCATGAGTTTCTCTGTCTCCCTCTTTAAAACAGATAAAAAAAAAAAATACAGAATTCTTCCAATTACTAATCTCTTGTTTGATTTAAACAGTGAAGCAATTTACAACCCTGTTATGTTTAAGACCACAAAGCTATTGAATAATCTCTTGTTTAAATTCTCATGGTTTTCTTGTTTGAATTTCTTTATGAAATATTTCATAAATCACATAAATTATCTATCATTGTAAAACCTCATCTGTGGACAGTTTCATGCAGAACTTAAGTAAGCAGTTTTAATTCACTAAGAAAAATAAAACTGGAAAAAGGCTATGAACGTTCTCTCAAAATGAATAAAGAAATTTAGATAATTTGTTACACAATGATTCAGAAATCATGTACAGTATTAAAAGTTATTTGCATATTGAAAGTAATAATTTTCAGACACTTAAACATACTATTAAAAATAACATCTTGGGAGTGTAATGATGGTTTTCTCTATATGATAGTTTTCATTCCATCCTAAGAATCCCACTGTTATACATTCAACTACAAATGAACTTTCCTTCAAAAAAGTATCAGAGTGCTTTATAGACTACAGGAAATACTGTCTGCTACTAAGACATACTGTCTGCTACTATCTAATACCACGCTGAAATTGTGGTTGCAAAACAAACATAAGATAAATAGTCAAGAAATATGCTAAAGGAGTTCTAAGTTGAACAATGACTGGACAAACACAAAGAACAAAATCTCCAATGACTTATTCAGCATCAATGAAAATCATACATTGACAGTGGACCAGCAAACACAAACGCCTCTCCACTTTCCTTGGCAAAACAAACTCGAGACAATTTCAGGAAATTAAATACAAATGCATTAAGGAAAAAAAAAATGAATATATTAAACACAAGTTTGTAAGTTAATTTGTAAAAATTATACACATCTACAAACTACAAAGCTCTATAAAATACATAATATGCAGCCATACAGTTTCAAGTATGTTCAAAATGTAGGCATAGGTAATCACACATACTTTCAGTGAGAGAAAGTACTTGACAACACTACACCTAAGACAGTCCAGCTATGCAATAATTATTTAGTCTCTTTTCAATCCTCCTCCTTTAGAACAAAAGCCCTACAGGCTTGTGAATTAAAAAGTCAGAGGAAAGTTCATGTACGCATCTGAGAGAGCTGAGTCAGATCAAAGGAAAAGCAGAACAGCCCAAAAATCTCTATTACAGAAGTCTCTCTGTTCAGCACTGATCTGTTTCATCAGGAATTTGTGCATGGACTAGTAAGAGGAAACACACCTACCCTCATTAACAGGTGTTGACACGCATGATGTTTGTTCAGTTTTTCACAAAATGACCTTTCAAAATGGTCAGACACTATTCAGTATTATATATAAATTCAGAATTCATTACAATCGGTGCAATAAATACACACATTTCAAATTGAAATTTAATACCTGATCCGAGACTTATAGAATCTTTATATATCAAATAATATATATTTCCAGTATCGGTATGATATACTGTCATTAGAGCCAGCACTTTTGACTTGTAGGAGTAGCAGGGAAGTTATCGTTATTCTTTTTGATGCTTATTTGCATATAGGGAGGAAACCCAGTGTCACCAAGGACACTGTTTCCAACATTCTGGGTAAGTTTCACTGTGTCTCCCCAAAACCGTAGTTGACATTGATCATAGTGATCCTCTGCACAACATAATGTGGCAGAGACTGAGCTGGACACCTCAAGGACCCCAGGTACCCTCTAGCTGCATGCCACAAGTCCCTCTGGCCTGGCAGAGGGACTGCGTTGGCCTAAGGGGTAAGGAGCGGAGCTGTGAAATGACTGAAGTCATTTCAGACCTGAACCTAGCCAGAAACTGATGAAAGCTTTTCATAACTTAGAGCGGTGCTGGCACTGCTCTTTATTGTGCCCAAGTGCCGCAGGGTCACCTGATGGGAACTGCTGTAGCTCCCAGGAGCTTTGCCCCCCTCTTTTTCCTGCGGGTGGGAAAGAAGCCGGCCGGTTCGCACTGCGGGAAAACCCAAAACCTCTAGCGTGAGATGCACAGGAGCTGTGCGTCACTGCTCGGCACGGAGAGCCCTGTTCGGGTGGGAAATTTCTTCAGGGTGCGCTTGGTGCCGGGCAGGGAGGCGCTGGGGTGCTGGCCGGCGCTGTGCCACCCCCTGCTGGCCACACGCCCCCCGGCAGCTCTGGTGCCACCGTGCGGCACCCTGCTCGTGGCGGGCACCGCTCGCCAGCAGCCACGGCGCGATGCAAACGCTTGGGAGAGACAGGAAAAGCCTTGTGCCACAGTGGCTTGCACAAGAAAGTTGCCAAGATTCCAACAGCAGCTACAGCAATGCCTCCCTTTAGAGCTCTCCTCAAAAATTAAAAATAAAATTAAGAAAAAAAGTGCTGATGCCTAGGAGTAGTACCACTTCCCGGCTATGCTGCTTCTTCATTCAAGGTCGCATAGGCTGTACACGTTAGTCTTAATTGCAACGCAGATGACTGCGAGATTAATGGAAGCAAGCCCCTTTCCCTGCAGCAGCTCTGCTCCCAGCGGGATGTGCATCTGGGTCCTTAAGGACAATTTTCTTTGACAAGCCTTTAAAAATAACCGGCTAAAACAAAACTTTCCCCCTTAATTGGAGGACCGAGCTCCCGCCGCACCCCCACCAGCCGCTCCCTGTGAATCCCGGCCCGGCTGAGCAGGGAGAGAGCACGGCACTACTGGAAGCGCTCCTCCTCATTTTACCCTTCTCTGTCCTGCACTTGGCACATCTACTGCCAAGCAGCTGTCCTCCTGGTGGGCATTTTCTTAGGGGATTTACAGCAAGACTTTGGGGATCGAGGGGCTCGGTCTGGTTGTTCATTTCTGTCCTACAGGCAGGTGGTACTCGAAGATGTGCCTCGCAGAAGGACAGGAGCCCGCGGCAGCCCCTCGGTGCTTCCCGGAGTTTCCCTTCCCGGGCGGAGAGCTCTGCTCGGAGCCGCGGGGATGCCCGAGGGTGTCCCGAGGAGGGTCCCCGCGAGCGCTGCCCCCCTCCCTGCCCTGTTAACCCCTGTCCGGACGGACACAGGGATTTGTCCTTACTATCACGACTGCCCTCTGAGCCCCAGCTCGGGGCTGAGGGGCTGACAGCAGGTGTGGGCAGGATCTCCATCACCGCAAAGGAGCATGCTCAGCGCTCTCAGGCATGCTCTTTCCGCGGGGAGGGAGTCGGAGCTGGGCCGGGCCGGGGGGGGGGATCCTCGCTCTGGCACCGTCCTAACGCAAAGTTTTATTACTCCGGCGGCCCCGGAGCCGGGGGTCGACCCGGCGCCCCCTAACCTGCACCCCTCAGCCCCTTCCTGGGCACGGGGAGGCGACTGGGGCGCTGTGCTGGGGGCGGGCGGAGCTGGGGGGTTCCCCTCGCTCCCGGCGGAGGAGGAGGAAGAGGAGATGCCCAGGCGAGGAAGGCTTCGGAGGCAACTTCTGCGGGGAATTCCGCAGGTCCTCCACCGCCTCCACCCAGGGCGAGCTTTCTGCTTCGCCTGGCGCTGATGCAACGCCGAGAGCACCCGGGAAGCACCACCACCATCATCATCACCACCATCACGACCATCAGCAGCATTAACACTATCACGACAATGCAAACAGCCGCGGAAAGGGGGGCGCCGTGCCGGGCTCCGGCAGCTGCCCTTCGGCGCTTCTCCCTCCCCCTTCCCCGGCTCCGCGCCCCCCGCCCGGGGCTGCGGGAGCTCCGCGCACCGGCAGCAGAAGCGCAGGGCGGGATCCAACCCAAATCCTCCCGGCCGCTCGCCTACCTTGAGCTCCTCCGCGTCCAGGTTTGCGGATCTGTCCATAGAGCGCAACTGAGCGGAGCGGTGCGGGAATCGGGGAAGTTGTGCCAAAAATAATAATGATTTTTTTAGAAAATAATAAATAAATATAAGATAAAGCGGGGGCAGAAAGGAGGGAGAGGGGGGATCTAGTCTCTCAGTTTCCAGCCTAAACTCAGCCTTGTCCTCCAAACCCCGGCGGCTCCCTTCAGTCTCATTCTCCGCGATCACGCCTCCACCGGTTAAAATAAATAAATAAATAAATAAATAAAATAATTCACTTTTTTTTTTAAAAAAAAAAAAAAAACTCCCTTAAGGATTAAAGCGACAGGTGATCCTTCCCTGGTGAAAGAGCTTCGCGTCCTCTGGCAATGAAAGGAGGAGACAGAAAAAAAAAAAAAAAATCCACTCAGTTTAAGATTATTTTTTTTCCTCCTGCAATAAGCTCAGAAGCCGGCGAATCGCTGCATCCCGAGAAAAAATCCGGCTTCCCTGGACAGCATCATGCAGCAAATTTCAAGCAAATGTGTTCAAACTGAAGAGAAGAGTCTCTGATAAAAGCCGTTCTCCGTCATGCCTACTCGGGTAGCTAATTTAGCACCCTGCGAGCGCAAGACAGAGATGAACAATTTCGCTGGCGAGATAACAAAATCCCCCAAGTCCTGCATAGACTCCCAAATTGTTCTGCAGCTGAAGGTATTCTCTCAATAATACTAATTAAAATAATAATAATAAAGTCTGTAGGGGACAGTCTTCTTTGAAGGTTACGCTAAAAGAGTTGGGAGGAAAACAGGAGGTGGGTCTCTTGCAGAAGAGAAAGGAGAGAGACAGAGCTTTCCCCCTTCTTTCCTGTTTTACTGTCCTTCGCCGCCAGGTGACTGCCTTCCCTCCCCCCTCTCTCTCTCTCTCTCTCTCTCTCTCTCTCTCTCCCCGCGGCCCGCACGGGGGGGATTTCTCCGGCTCCCCCAAAGCAGCGCCTCCTCCCCCGGCCCTGGCTCTTAACGCCGGCAGCCGCCAGCGCCGCCCCGCCGCGGCCCCGGGGGCGGGCACGGCTCCCGCTCGCACCCCCCGGCCCCGAGATGCTCGAGCTGTCCCTGCAGCTCCCACCTCTGTAAGGAGCCTCGTGTAGAGCTCCCTGTGCGTGTACACCTCTCCCTATATTACACACAGATCTCATTGTTTATGGTGTATGTATATGTTATGTATTCGGGGACTCCACGAGTGTCTGACTTAACAAAGTGATGTGAAACTCCCTAGGCTGAGGTTGGGAGGTGTGTGGGTTTTGTTCAGCTGTTGGGTATCAGTAAAGCACTGCACTTTTGGTGGAGCAGAATTTCTGATGGCACGCAGGTTAAGTCCACATCTCCCTTAGAGCATCACTTTGCTAATGTCCTTTTCCAAAGGATTCGCTGGCCTACAGCTCTCATTGACACCAAAAAAGTGACAAAATGAGATTTAAAAATTCAAATTGCTCCCCACAAAGATCTTGATTTTGCCAGGCTCCTTTGTCATAAATCTGACTGTCACTTGCAGTTTTGGAGAGCAAGGCTATGATATATATTTTTTTTTTGTCTCCAGATTTCGGTCTTTTGGGGGCTTTATTTATTAACTCCATGAATGGCAAATTCAACACTAACACTTTCTAGTACTATCACCTCCTCCTCTTAGGCATTTTTCATGCTTCGTTAGATAGAGTTAGTATTCATGATTATTTAACATAAATAAACCTCATAGCTCAAATTGCATACTGTGCTTCCAGTTCGATACAGATTTGTTTTCAGCTTCCGACACTGCAAGGTTAACAGAAGCTTAAGCCCTGGGTGACGACCAGTGATAGCCATTTCTAAAGACTGAATATAGCCTTTGTCTTCTAGAATACTCTACAGATGCAAGGCAGACACAGTCAAATTACATTTCTCCTCTTAGCACAAATTGTGCATGACTTACAGGTTTGTTGTGAATGCACTGTAAATATCATTATTATCATTAAATCTGGAACAGCAATATGTAAAGATTAAAGGCTTGGCCTGGTGTTCCAGTTTGAGCCAACAGAATCATGTCCAAATGAAAGACTGCCAAACTGGAGGGTAAAACAAGGTATTGTAGGACCTACAAAAATTGGAAAAAAAAAAATTCCCTGACAAACACCCCCACCAAAATTGGAGGGACTTCTGTAAGAGACCCTGCTGAAGGAAAACTCTCAGACACTTCTAAGGCTCCCCAGCTCTGTCAATATGCAATCCTTTGGACAAGAGAGGAATGTCCCAGTGTGAGACACCAACCAGGTGACATAATATGACAGCACCTTTGTGCTATCAATGCCTCAAGGCAAAACCTGAGCCTCTCCATAATCCACACCTGGTCACATGGTGCTTCAGCAAATCAAGGAGTAGTTTCACAAAATGCAGCTTTATAAAAACAAGCAGTCTGCAGAGCTGTGACCTTGCTGTGCTGCCCCACCACAGACTTCCTTGGATCGGGCACTCCATAGTTTGTATTCATACGGGCACAATATAAATGGGGATGTGATACATTGACAGTCCTCTGCTGAGGTCAGTTCAAATTGGTCAAGAGTTTAGGGAAGAGACAAGGAAAATTGTCAGGGCAATCATATAAGCTTCATTGCCTTAGAAAACAAGGCAAAAATCGATTTTGACAGTCTCTTGAGTAATGTGTTAGAATGTGTTTAACTCTTTGTAGGTGATATGCCTCATCAAGTGACTTTAAAATTGTTTTTTGTTGCCAAATCAGGTGTTCCTAAGATAATTCTTACCAAACTTCTAGTTGCTTTCAATACCTATTTTTTTTTTATTTTTTTTTAACCTTGTGTGTAGTCAATAAGACATTTCTCATTGCAGGACCCTCATTCAGAAGACAGGGATTATACAGGTATTTATAAATATCGTCCTCGTTATTCGTGTATGGCCCTGTGTCTTAGTGGTTGCATGCAATGTGGAATTATTTTTCTTAGAGAGGGCCTTCTGTTTCATTCAGCACTGTTAACAACTGTATTCTGCATAAGTGTCAACACAAAATTTTACTGTAAGGATAAATATTATCATTAGCATTAATACAAGGGAGAACTGAAACAAAGCCAAGAGGCTAGATCCAAAGAGAAACCAGCAAATCTTTAAGCAAATCAGTCTGAACTCTGAAAATGTGCCCTGAGCCTGATGCTTGCAAATGAATGTCTGGGAATGAAGAACATGAAGCAAGCAGCAGTCTGCAAAGTCACCAAGCAGTAGCTTTGACTCTAGGCCCCATGTCTAGCAGGTCACTATGTACTGGACCAGTGAAATAATTCTGTTCTTATGTACAAGTCAGCTTTATTCATGTATTCATCTGCTTCATTCATCTACAAATTCCAACTTTTGTTTTCTAGCCAATAAACCACTATGCAAAAATCTTTCATTGCCAAGTCCTATGTCTTTCATGTCCCCTATGTCAGGCATTCCCAGTAAGTATGTGTCAGGATATAATTAAGGATTGTATAAGATAAGAATCCTGGAAGAATAAGCATCAAAAAAACTGTGTATTCAACCCCACAGTACTTGGTTAGATTAATGTAAAGTTTGGTTATTTTTTGGTATTTAGTCTTCTGGTTTTCCTTTCCCTTTTATTACAGTTATAAATACTTATTTTCTGCAGATTCTTGTTGTACATTTTTGTCATGCAGAGGATTCAGAAGTACAAGAGCATGATAGAAAACATAGGCAGGACTTTGCAATGGTAGCCCAGGCCAAAGCACAATTTTACCAAATTGGGAAAAGTTCCCTCATGGGCTTCTGAAAATTAAATTCTGCAGTCATTCAAGACTGCATGCAAACAGCAGGGGAGCATATTTTCCTAAATAAAGTCTGCAGAAATGTTTTTATAATCACAAGGTATTAGCAAGCTAATGTAGGGCTTGTGGCCAACTCCCCCTGTGATCCACAGAAACGGCAGGGAAGAGCATTTCAAATCTGTGCTGTGAGAAGGTACAGCTTTTCAGCAACAAATTGCACTTCTTAAACAGGCACACTACTTCCAGTACTAGATCACTATCATGATTTCTTTATCTTTCCAGAGTTGTAGAGACAGGTGTATGTCCCAAAAAAATGAGCACAAACTTCATCCTCTCATCAACACATGTATCTCATCTTTGGAAGAAACTTTTTCTTGGATTGAGGAGATTCCAAGACAGGGTTGTCCAGAAGAGCTTCTTGGGTGGGTTTGTTTTCTCTAGTCATAAATACTTTACTGGGTTGGAGTGCAGGAAGATAAAAATTTCCAAAGGGTGACTTATTTTTTACAGTTGTGAATTGTCCCTGGAAGTCTCTGGAAGTGACTGTATAGGGAGTGTCTGAAGTTAGATGGCTGAATCTAGGACCACATGCTCAGTAACTTAATACAAATGTTACTTGAACTCAAGCCAGAGTTGCACATAAGCATCTGAAAAAAGATGTCAATCATAATGAAATAATTTAAAATGATGGAATCTTTCATAATGAAACCACAGGTGTTACATTTGGTACTTTTTATACGTATTTTCCATTCCTAAGCAAACGAAAGCACCACGGATCCCATATTTAAAGACAGGGATACAGGCTTCAGCATCAAAGATGAACATAATTGAGTACTAACATAGTTAAAGAGAATGACTACATTTTTCCCAAGGGAAATCCATATTCTTGAAAATATTTTTATACAGCTCCACAAGGTTCATTACAAAAATAATAGTGGATGTCAGGCTAACATAGGTAGATGTAAGTTATATTATAATTTTCTGTTAGTAAAAATATTCTGAGAAACATAAAATTGGACCTTTGGGCTGAAATCAATAAAATGCCAGTCCATCCTCCATGCTCCAGAACCCATTACAAGCCAGACAGAATACTTTTCATTGGCCTAGCAATGGCTTCTAAGTTGCAAAGGGGCCCACAAACCTTTGTTTTGCCCCAGGGCTTACGAGAGCTGTAAGTAAGGAAGAACCAAAATTTATAATAAGAAAAACAGAGCAGAGAGAAAATAAATGCAATGTTTCCCGTGAGCTGTTATGTTTAACTTTTCCACAAGCAAATAAATGTATCGGCAAAGGAAATGCATAAGACTTATCCCAATCATTCTTCTACTGACTTCATAAGTACTTTTATATTGAACAAAAACATAGCATATTTAAGATATGTTGTGATTGATGCTCTCAGTTTGCATTTACTTGGAATTATTGTGATCATGAATGTAAATTAAAGTAGTGGCAGCACTATATTCTCTGATGGTCTGTTAACTCGTAGTCATTTTTTTTTTTTTTTCATAGGCTATCCTTCCATGCTATCCTAGAAAACTGTACAGATCTTTGAAGTGAAATCTGAAGGCAAATAGAAAAGCTGAAGGAATAAGAACAATATTTATACTGATATAATAATAATAAAAGCTTAAGAGACGAAGAGCGGCCCCTCGCTACAAGAAGGACATCGAGGTGCTTGAACGAGTCCAGAGAAGGGCGACAAAGCTGGTGAGGGGCCTGGAGAACAAGTCCTACGAGGAGCGGCTGAGGGAGCTGGGCTTGTTCAGCCTGGAGAAGAGGAGGCTTAGGGGCGACCTTATCGCTCTCTATAGGTACCTCAAGGGAGGCTGTAGCGAGGTGGGGGTTGGTCTGTTCTCCCACGTGCCTGGTGACAGGACGAAGGGGAATGGGCTTAAGTTGAGCCAGGGGAGTTTTGGGCTGGATGTTAGGAAGAACTTCTTTACTGAAAGGGTTGTGAGGCATTGGAACAGGCTGCCCAGGGAAGTGGTGGAGTCACCATCCCTGGAAGTCTTCAAAAGACGTTTAGATGTAGAGCTTAGGGATATGGTTTAGTGGGGACTGCTAGCGTTAGGTCAGAGGTTGGACTCAATGATCCTGAGGTCTCTTCCAACCTAGAAAAAAAATAAATAAATAAATAAAAATAGAAGCAGTTCTTGGAAAGCTCATGTGCTGACTTCCCAAAGCTTTTGGGCTTGCCTTTCTCATCAGTCCATCCGCTCTGAATAACACTTCCTCTTCTCTCTCTCTGCTCTTTCTCATTTTCCAAAGTCTCCAACACTAACTACTTGGCAAATGGTTGCATGTGAAGATGCCAGTATAAGGCCTATTTGAAAGCTAATAGAGGGGGAAGTACTTTCTAATGCAACTATTTTAAATTGTGTTCACTCTTAGGATTTGAGATTCAAATACAGCCCATCAAGTTTATAGTTCCCTGATGTGTTGGAAATAGTATGATAATAACAGTACATTGTTGGGAAAAATCATGATAATGTCTGGTTTGCCAATTAAAGTAACACATGGTAAGCAATTTGTTATTCGGAGAAAATGCAAGCTGATGACAATAAGGGTGTTTGTTTGTTTATTTATTTATTTATTTATTATTTTTTTTTAAGAACAAAAAATAAAGCAGGATTTTTCATTAAAATATGCATTTTCTACCAAATTGCTCCAAGAGATCAAATTTATCTATAGAATAGTCTGCCTAAGAGAGGACATAGTTTGGAATACTGCTTTTGCTCTGCCAATGACCCGCTCTGTGACATTCTACAATTCAGTAATGCACTTCCCTTACTACTGCACAGCTCTAAAGTGGAGGAAATTATACTTATCTGTCTGAGTAAATTTATGAATAAAAGAGTCTGAGTTGCAAAGTATTGTTATATAGTAATCCCATTTACAGCCTATCAGCTTGGTTACTCAAAAAGAAACACTGTTCCTAATTTCATCTCAACAAAACACAGTAAATCTGTAACTCAAATAATTGAGGGTATTTTAATAAATATCTTTCCCCTCTTTAATGCATATGGGCTCCTGAACAGCTACGCTTCCCAGCAATACTATTTACTGATCTCTAGCAAGTAAAGTGCATTTTAATGAGTAAATATGCAAATAGATAATTAGGTTGAAAAATCTTTAAACCCTTAGCTATAATTAAAATAAATGTTATGATTCAGGAACAAAATTCCCACTTCATGTAGGAAAGAACACTCATTTTCTAGTGCACTGCTTAGAGAAGTTGGTGATTTCCAAAGGAAAGAAATAGTTTCATAGTAAGTTCGATTTTATCAGGAGATAAATGCGTTTTACAGCAATGCTATTTAGACTGTAAGCTCTTGAGGACAGAGACCTTTTCTTTTTAATATCTAGAAAGTGCCATGCAAAGATACATGTATATATTAATATTTAATACACAAATATTACTAATACCTCTGAGCAAGGAGCATACTTGCTCACAAAATCAGGCTAGATTACAGCTTTGAATGTAAATATAACAGTCTTACAATAGTAACTGGAGCTATTCCAAAGTAATACCAAGAAATATCCAAGTGCTGTGAATGTGCAATCTGTACATATTTGTAAATCAGATTTCTGCAGGTATGGCATTTGGGTGGTTTGGGACTTGTGCGATTAACTGCGTGTTTGCATGGACATCTGTCAGAGCCCTGTGAACCTTTGAACCTAATGACCAACTTCAACCCACATTAGCAGAGGCCTTAACTAGGCCTTCCCACCCATTTGTGAAAGTAAACAACTTTAAACAAGAGAGAACAAAGATTGTGCTAATACCTTCAAGAACGGGGCAGCTGCAAGGTAGAGTCAATGAAACTTTACCAGAAACCAAAAAATCTAAAGGACAGAAGTTTTAAAAGCTTTAATCATAAAAATATATTTATCAGACATCAGAGCAGTCCCTACTCAGTCAAGCTTAGTGCTCCTTTCTGATCTTCATCAAGGTCTAACAATGAATGGTCTTTGATAAAAAGCTTTTTTTTTTTTTTTTTTTCCCGCTTAGACTTACCTCCCCGGTGGATTCTCTGCTGTCTAATCAGGGGTGAGCTCGTGCTACAGTCTTAGTATAATTCAGTTAAAATGTCAGTCAACCATAAGACAAATCTAAGGGAAACCAGGCTTTGTTAGATGCAGTGCTCATACAAATTCTTGCTACACATTTTATATGATCTTGCTATATTTTTATATGATATTGCTATATTTATTACATATATATATGAAATCACCATTATATGGCCTTTATATACACATACATGTTATTATATTCATTTTAGTACTTTCAATAAGTCTGCTTTTATCAATACAAATTGGAAAAAATAGCATCTCTATTACTGGATTAAATGCAGCAGGAACATCGTGTAGTGCAGGGAAATGGTGTAGTGAGACTGGGGTTCCCATACCTGCCTTTCTGGGCAACACAGAAAGCACATCGCTCATTTATATCAGCTTTACATATTTTTTAATATATTAGGTTATGGATCTAAGTTACTGCAGGATATGTATTCCAGCGTCCTGCTGGAACTTAATATTTGAACTTTGGGTTTGCTAAAATGGTGTAATCACAGAACCTCATTCAGAAACCTTGTGTATTTTATATTCCATTACGTACAGAAATGTAAAGAATAAAAATTGTCCCATACCTTTCTGATAGCAGTTTAAAATGCTTAAATACAGGAACATAACATTGCTTCTGGTCAAACTTACCCTGCATTTGGGGAAATATTTAAGAGCAGAAATGCAGTGAGTGTCTGGCACAATGCACCACTTTTTGGAAGATGGTGTCCCTAAGGAACAACAGTTCATGATGGAGGCTGCTGCTAGCCCTTCCAATGCATAAATTATTCCTCTTTTCAGTGCTGTGCATATCTCAGGGTATAATCAAGTCTTAGTGCTGGAGGGAGATACTTTTTGTTCTAAGAAATGAAGTCTGGAAGGAAGCCATTTTGCTTAATCTCAGTGAAGCATTACTGTTAAATTTCATAAGGAAATGTTCTGCAGTTTCACTGTTCCTCTCAGGTTCACGCACACACCGAGGATTTCTTGAATATCTTGAGACAGATGACAGTTCCCATAGTCATCTCAGTTTTTGACTTGTGCTCAGTAAACCAGCAACAAATGAATGCACTATTCTGAGGGTTTTAGTTCACTACAGGCTCTGTTTTCTCAGGCCACCAGTTCAAATACCACCTAGTCCTAATAAATGACTGCTGATGACTATTTAGAGAGTTATGTCACATGCACTAATAAGCACATAATGGCTAAGAAAGTCTGAACATTGCCATCTATTACTACCAGATACATATAATTGCACAGAAGAGGATGTTCTCCTAGAGAAGCAACTTAGGCAGGCTAGGACCAAGTAAAGTGATTCATTTCATACTTTCTTCCTTTTGTTCTCCTATGATATAAAGCCTTGGTGACCAAAGAAAAACAAAAATCATGTCAGATCCGTCTTAAAGATAAACTGAAGGCAAATAAGAAATCCAGTTCAGGAGCAATTAATATGTAACAATTGTAATAACAGTCCGAAATTTGTTCACAGTATATCAGGTTTAGAGGGCCAGGGTTTGAATGCATGGAACTAAGAGGCAGAAATTTTAGGTGACGGCAAGAGTGAAACTGCAATGTCTCTATGTTAAGAACTTTCTCTAGGGTTGTTAAGTCTGCATTTTCCACAAAGGCAAAAAGGCCTATTTTTTTATGCTATTTTTAATACTCACTGTATTCCCATCCAGTGAAGGGAAAAACAGATAATCAATACTAGTAATTATAAACATAGGGGTTTCATGACTTACGATGAAATGTGATGAGTTAATCTTTTCAAGAAGGCTATATTTAAATAAATTATTAACATCTATTATTTTACATGCTTTTTATGAACCATTCATTCAGCTCCTAATAGTGTGTGCATGAAGTTATCTCTGACAACAAAGGCTGACAGTAGTATTCACTTATTTTTTAAAGAAAACTGTACAAACTTGACAATTAAATCTAGGAATGATGAAATATTAACTGTGCTTAATATTAACTCTCTACTGCTGCTAGTATTTTTCCATAATACTAGCCTATACTTTCTTACTTCTTTTCCAAGGGATTAATCCTACTTCTTTGTGTGAGGAATGTTGGCAAGGGCTAGGATTTGCAAGAAACAAAATTGTGAGCCATTTCCAAAGAAAGGTTTTGTTCTAGGGGAGAAAACTTCAAATGACAAACAAACAAAAATTGAACCTTTTGCAATGCAAGACGTGTACTTGTCTAAACGCTGTATCCATATAACCTGTTTACAGATTTTTTTAAATCCTTCTTGGCACACTTTTTTGCTACTCCTTATTTGTCATATTTAAATTCTATGCTCTAAGAAGCCAGGAGTGTATTTTTGCATTTTATAGAAGAGTTAAATAGTAGTAATAGTTAAATAGCAGTACAGTAATACATTAGTGCTCTGAAATACATGTATTCTCTGACTACATGGAAGCTTATACACTGAAATGTGTTATAAGCAAATGTGAAATGATCCTTGTTAATATTTATGCAAGAAAAATACATAGCAGTTTTGGGAGTTTCTCCATCTAGAACACTGAAGGTGCTCACTGGAACACATTTAAATATTTTTGCCAGCTGCTTTACTATGAAACACTGCCCTTCCCAGTGTCTATAAGAGCTGCCTCCAGCCCGTCTTTTATCTACATCCCACCTGATAGCCAGCAGCACAAAAAGGGCCTAACATTTATTTATTTATTTGTTTATTTATTTACTTTCCTGGTAAAACATACAGTTCAGTAAGTCCAATTTGTGATAAATGTTAACCAGTTGAAGATATTTTTTTTTCTCTTTTTTTTTTTTTGTTTTTTTTTTTTTTTTTTTTCATTTAATTACAGATAGAGCAAAAATGTATAAGGAACTTATTTTTATTTGTAGTATGCATATGTCTTCTGGAGTGATACCTATGAACACGTGGCCTCAAATACAGTGACAACTCCTAGGCACAGATTGATAATGACAATTTGACCCCTCAATTTAAATTGGTGAGGAATCAGTAAAGTACAGAGATATCTACTATTAACCAGAATGAATAATATTCTGTTAACTTTTGCAGTTTATGAAACAAAACCAGAAATCATCATTGTCTGTTGATTGGCACTGAGACCGTGAAGAGATTTTTATGCACAAATGGCACTTGTAATTTCTTTTTTTATGTCCATGTTCTACTGACTCTTAACTGTAAAACAAATGGCTAAAAATATTAAGATTCTGATTACTATGCAAATTCATTTTTAATCTTTGAAAAATATACTATCTATGTCAAAATACTGAAATTTTAATTAGGTGAGATGTAAGTGAAATCTGAGAAAATTCCTTTTTTTCATTTCAAGGGGGAAATAAAAAGAAAATAAAGTTATTTTGTGTCATTACTATATTTCAATATTTGAGGAAATACTTATCTAAAAATTGTCAGATATAAGATGAAAATCAAAACACTTCTCTCAGAAAAAAAAAAAAAAAACACAAGAACATTTTATTTATGTTCTGTTACACTTCATTCCTCTTCCCAGATTTCAATATTTTTGTAAATGTATCTCTATGTTAGATGACTGAGCTATTAAGTTACTCATAACAATTCACAGTGAGTCGGCATATGTGATTTCCAACCTGTTCTATATTTTATAATTTGAAATCTAGATATAAGCTTGCAGAGGACAAAAGGAGAAAGAACAGGAGTTTGAACTGTACAGTTCTTTTCTGGGATTTTAAATTAATTTGGCTGTTTTCATCATGGATAAGTAAGTTAATTCCTCCTGAATGGGGACACATAGGTAGTGTCATGAAGGTAGCGTAGGTAGCACATGCCACCAGAACCTTCTTTACACTGCTGCTACTCCACCTTTCAGCTATTTCTAGCTATTCTCACATCAGAAACCTGGCAGCATACATTCAGGACAGAAGTCCAGTTTTAAAATAAAATGGAAGGAAAATAAATGTTTGGACCAGCATCTTGTTTTATTTTTGTTAAAAGTGGGAATATTTCCAATTTTCAGGGTCCTTTCACAAGATGAAGGAAAGAATGCAGCGTAGTGGTGCCAAATTACAAAGAACTGGCTGTACAGACAATCCCATCCTTCACTCTCCGCAGCTGAGAGGTTGTGCCATCTGCCCTTTCAGCCTACTGAGTGCTGCGTTGCCTGTGAGGATGTGAATTCTAAGTCCTCTTTTGTCAGGGCAGATTCAAATCAGCACTATAGGGGCAAATGTGCTAACCTCTAATTGGGGCATTTTAGGATCACAACCTGCCCATCTCTTATGATGCCTCTTTTTTTTTTTTTTTTTTTTTTTCCCCTAATTTTACACTGGGAAAAAAAATAATAAAATAAAAAACAAACACAACTTTCTGCTGGGTCACTGAAGGATTATGTTACTAGGGTTGTTAGGCCTAATGCCCACCACCTAGGACCATGGATACCTTTCTTTATAGAAAATTTTAGCATTCTTATACGAAACAGGTAAAGAGAACTGTGCCTTGAATAGGATTGATGAAAAGGCACCAATATGTTTATGGGAGTGTGAACGGCATTGCCAACATATAATGACTCTTTAAAGCAGTTTAGAAAGCTTTGCACCTACTCCCCCCAGCAAACTTGTTTCGTTTTGAGTGGAGTAACAATGACTAAAAGCCTGCCAATGGAACAAGATGAATGCATTAAGAAAATAAAGTATTTTTAAGATCTTTGCTTTTAGCGTATGTTGAATATTAAAGAAGTTTCCAAAGGAACTCTCTCATAAAAGGGAGAACAAATGGATGTCTTTAAAATGAGTAACTACAAAATTGAATGATTGTCACTGGAATCATAAGCTCTTGTTGAAGTAAATTGTGAAATTTTGTTTGCTGATGTCCAAGATGCTAACTGATTAAATTGCTGCCACTGGATGCCTTCTACTCTTCAGGAGACCCTTACAAGAAGGGATGGTCAGAGAGGTTTCCCCTAGCTCCAGCTGGTGGTGGGCAGGTGAAGCCCCACTCCAGCTTCTCAGTATCCTGGGAAATGTAGTATGGCTGAGAAGAGGCCATTTTGCATTTGGTCTGCTTGTTCGTAAGTTACTGAATTTGAAGTAGGGGGTGTTCAGTGTAAGGACGATGCCTGCATTGCATGTTAAATCCAAGAGATGTGTTTTCATTAACGAACAAAGAGCTTTTTAGATGAGGTGCTCTAAGAAAGCTGCTGTTATAAAATGGAGGGTGCTAGAAAGCGTGCGTGGCTGCCACTGTCACCTAATAGAGGTTACGCACTGGTAGAGGCAACAATGGAGCTGGCAGAACCCTGTCTCTAGCTGTCAGTTCCAGGCTGCAGGCTTTTATGTTCATTTGTAATGCAATCAATAAGGAATAGCTGAAATTGGGCTCTGGAAGCTTGATTTTATAGTTTGCTAAATTTCTCTTTTAAATCAGTTTAAAATAAAAGAGAAGTTTCTATGGAAACCTTGCCTTTTATTCAAGGAGAGATCTCCAAGTCTCCCAGGCGCTGTCTGTGCCGCACACAACTGGCGCCTCCTGGATCCGCTCCACAAGCACCGCGCTAAGCAGTGTGGCAGGCAGCCTGCCGGGATTAATTTAGCTTTGTCCATCACTTCTGATGGACCCAACAACGCATACCCCCCTCTATCCGTACTCTTCCAGCTCCTAAGACTGTTGGCAGTGACAAAAACATCCCGCGGCCTGGGAAGCCCCGGCATTGGCAGGCGGTGGATGGGCCTGTGCTACCCCACATTCAGATGTCAATGAATAAATGACTGGATTACTTTGTTTTTAAGATGCTTTTACCCACTGTTACCACTAACATTGGCTGACTGATATGATTTCTTTATTTCTGTAAATACAAAAAGCTTAGGTGAGCTTGCCTCATTTTAGCTCCAGAACCTCCTTCCCAAATGTTATATATGGAGTGGTAATTCGTGTCGAGAAAATGGTTGATATTAATAACTGGGGAAATGTGGGAGTTTGGCCATGGGGGTTGGAAAGCCCCGTGGTTGATGATAAGATTAGACTCTTAACGATGAGGCCATCAGGAATGTAAAAGAGTTTAGAGGGAACAAAGAAGGGTGATTCAGGAGACTCCATGCAGTCTAGGGTTGCTTGTTCTCCAGCCATTAAGGCATGGATGTTTCTGGGTGTTTGCTGTTGTTGTTACATTCAAAGTTGTTTGACCAATGAAAAGTTATTTTGAAAAGAACTGCTGTGGGGAGAAGGGTATAAGAGGGGAGCCTGTCCTCAAGATAAAAAAAGGCAACAGATAAAGTTATGTCATCAATAAAGAAGCAGAAAGAAGGAATGAAAAGGAACAGGCTGGCAGAACAGAGACCAGTATGGGAATAGGCACTTTGCCTCATGAAGATAGGTTCGGCCAAACTCAGCAAACTGCTCAGAGAAGCTTGTACTGAAAGTCACTGGAAATAGGTGCACCGGAGCTGGGAAGAAGCTTGAGCTGAGAGAAGCGGACCCACGCACACAACTGCCCCTCGCTGGTAAGCAGTTGCGCATTATGGGGAATCATACGTCCTTAGGAACAAAGACTGTCCTGGTAACCTTACAGCTTATTCTCCTTATTAACAATTGGACAGTTTATGAGCCTGAAATATGGGACCAAATTGGTATCAAGGTGTGGGACTCTGCAACTAAAAACAACAAGGTTGCAGTGGGATTGCTCGGCCCCTGGCGAGCAATCTCTGAGGCCTTAAAGAGCCCTGTGGGACCACAGTCACAAATGTGTGGTTTGCTAGATAGTGAGGGAGCTGCAGGCTCCTTTACTGATCCGACTGCTACTCCATGGCCATCGGCCCCTCTGCTGCCACAGCCATCAAAGGCTTTTGCTGTTACGCCCCCTGATGACCTGGACGTGCTTTTTGACCCAGGCCTTATTGGCCTTGAAAAGGAGATGGATATACTTTTCTTCGATCCGGGAAGAACGGGATACATAAGGCCTGAAGACAGAGTTGCTTGACAACTTAAGGCAAGACATATTGTTCAAAAGGAATGGAAAATGGAGACCTGTTTGTAATCAAGAAAAGGAATGAAAAATGGAGACTGTTAAGTCATGGAACTTAGAGGATCATTTGTTACCTTTTCTGATCGTGAATATATATAGGCGTACTCGATTTTAGTAAGTTATGGAACTTAGAGGATTGTTTGTTACTTTTTCTGATTGTACGTATGTATAGGCATACTCGGGTTTAGTATGTAAAAGCAATGTTCTGTATATTTAGAATATTTGATGTTTGTGTGTGCGTGTTGGTGGAGTGTAGACTCCCCACACACCCAGCGCTGTTTACTTGCCTTTTATACCTTTTAGAAATATTTATTTTATAAATATTGCAAAATTCAGATTGAGTTGAGACCTCATTTATAACACCAAAGAATTCTCTTTCCCTAAACCACCCACCCCGTTTGGGATATTCTGAGATATTTTGGGCCTGTTGATGCAACTGTATGCACTGCTGCCACATCCAAAACCTTCCCCCAGGATTTCCCTTCCCATTGCTCTACCTCTGACCAGCCTTACACAGTATTATCCAACCTAGGACTCAGGTCGTGACTTGTGTTTCTTGCACAAGAGAAATTAGTTACACAGAACCACAGAATAGGTTTTTACAGTTTGCTAAATCAGTTTTGAACTCCCAGTGACTACTGCCCTCACCAGATTCACCGAGATCATTCAGTTTGAGCAGTAAAAACTACATATGAAAAAACAAACAAACAAACGAAAGGCACACACACACAAAACAAACAAAAACATGCTACAAAATCTGTTCACTGAGATATTTGATATTTCACTATTCACTATATTCACACAATATTCAGATATTTGATACAATACAATATTCAGATATTTGATATTTTCTATTCACTGAGATATATGATATTTGCTATCATAAAGCTACAGCGTATTTTTTGTAGAAAGACAACAATGTAATAATCAGATATAAACCACAGCTTCTCATAACTCTGATAAAAATTCTGTCAAAGATAATCTGTATAAATACACAAAATATTTTTCATCTGTGTTGCTTTCAATTCCACATAATTTATTTTCAGCACAATAATTCATTATATGATCTATTGAATAAAGAAAATATAAAGAAAATAATTCAGTTTTGGACTCCTTTACTTTCAAAGGGGGAATAAGATATACAAGTTTAGAGGCATGTATACAATTATGAAACTTTACAAGTAAAAATAGAAATAATTTTTAAAAAGCAATGCAGAAGAGATTCTGATGATAAAAAGATATGCATTAATAATTGAGTGTTTTTCTGAACTTCATTCCTCTAGGAAAAACATGAATGGTGATTCAGTATAACATACCTTTTACCTATCTTGGCTGGTCATTCCTCACCTCTGAACTGAACAGCTCCTGTTCATGTTCCTTACCTGTTCCTGTGCAAGTCAGATGCCCTAAATTAACAAAAAGGAGGTATAAGTTTATATGCAGAAATGAAATATATTTTTTTTCAATTTTAAAGATTTAGCTTTTTCTGTAATAATGCTTGAATAAAAATCTCAGAAAAATCTTTTGATTACATTGGGTGAATAGGTGTGCTTTGCATTCATTCCAAAACCTACCTTAATTGGTATAAGGGTATTATAAAAAAAATCTGTTCAACTTTTTGACAACTATTGTCAGATTTTGCTTAGGGACCAAAGACAAACTTTCTAATATGATGAGTCATTTGGGGATAGGTTCAACCCATGTCAGGAACTGCACAGCAGCATCATAGAACATTAAGTGCTCAATTCCATTGTAGAGATATCATGTGAATAAGAGCTGAAAGTTTATGTATTTATGAGTTAGCAAAAGATGCAGTTGTTCCTTCTCCATGAACAGAAATAAAATTAAGCAAACAAGTGGCAAACATTAAATTATTATTAGTAATATATAGTCTGTTATTTTGACTGTATTATTTGTGAGCTGGTCCCATGACTTTGTGATAAAGTTGCTAGAAAAATAGTTCTTTAACCTCACTGTCATCAAGTGTCTTTTAAATTGTGGCATATTTAATGAATTTTTTTTTTTTTCCTAGTAAGAATTAAAAATCTCATTAGATAATGGTAGAAAGAAAAAAAGAAAGAAAATGTTATGCTTGTCAATCCCACATCACAGATTTGTTTAATTAGTTCTTGTCCTTTGGAGTCCCCTGATGAAAGATCAAAATAATCAATTTCACAGTTCAAAGCCAAGATACAGTGCTGTGGCTTGCCAGGGTAAGTAAACTGTTCAAGAATACATACATGCATGCTGACACAGAGAGCTGGTTATCACCTGAATATAGGAAGTTTCAGAATCCCCTTTATCTCATCCAAATGCCCTCATGGCTTCCATTCACTCCAAACAATGGAAATGTCTGAAGATGACTCTGTGGAGTCACAAGGCTCTGTAATTAGCCTGAATAGCAGTTCTTCATTAGCTCCCCATGCCATTGGGAGGGGAAAGATGGTAATGAGGGCAGACTTTCCAGACTTCTTTTGCTTCCGGACCATGTCAAACTCACATGGAAATGCCACGGCATCTTTATGTATGAAATATACGTGAGACTTGGATGCTGCTTCCATGGCCTTTACCTTCACTTTCCTGCATGGGCTATTCTGACTGCTCATTCCTCTGTTGTTGTAGAAATGAAGGGAGAGCTCAACCTCTGCATGCAAAAAAATGAATACATTTTTACTGTAGGGCTTTCAGATATTGTAAAGACAGTGTTTGATGGACTGGGACTTGAAGAATGTCAACCACATAAAAATAAAATGGATTTCCTTCATATCCAGTGAAAAAGGCTTTAATTTACTCTCAAGTCATCCTTTTCTTCTGCAGGAAAATTATGAGAAAAACACAGGGGAATGAAAATATGTAGTTCTTGTTGAAGGCAAGGGCTGAAGCTGGACACTCCCCTACATTACAGTTACTCTTTTCTCAGATTCCTCTTTAGACTTTTAATTGTATTTCCTAATAAGGCTTTTCATTCACCTTGGTCACCTCCTGCAGGTTTCGCTGCCTGGAGAGGGCCACTCAGACCTTCCTATGCTATGTTACAGGTGTCTCCCCAGCATCATCTTTGCCTTTTGCCTCTTCAAAATCCTTTCTGTGTTGCCCTCCTGGCCCTTGCAAATTGCTGCTTCTGTTTGATTAGACAACAATTCTTATAAGAAATATTACCTCTCAGCTGCAGTCCCATTGCAAGGGCATTTTACAAAAGAGATGTCTTTTTATGTGCATACAGTTAATGGATAATGGGCCATTATCAAGAAGCTGTGACTTTGTTCATAGGTTTTCTTCCGGCAGTAAAAGTTTTTATTGTTGTTAACACATGCATTTCTAGAGCATTTACATAGAGCAATTAAGGCCATATTCAGATCGGCTATTATTGTACCTAATGGGCACATAATAGGTACATAATGGATATTTAGACACCTATTAAGCTTGCCGGTTCAAAAAAGTGAAATTACGGGGCTCTATACCTAGGCCAAACAGAGGAATTGTCAGAATGACCGGGACTAATAGACATCCCAATGTCCTACATTATGGGCTCAAATTCATTGTCCTGGTCAAAGACACGCAGGATT
The DNA here is from genome assembly GCF_964035555.1 of Netta rufina. Taxonomy (NCBI): domain Eukaryota; kingdom Metazoa; phylum Chordata; class Aves; order Anseriformes; family Anatidae; genus Netta; species Netta rufina. Next base: position 17,295,875 of record NC_140127.1, read on the forward strand.
TCTCCCGTGCATCATCTGAAGTGCCCCTTGGTTCTTCTCTGTTATATATGGAGTGGTAATTCGTGTCGAGAAAATGGTTGATATTAATAACTGGGGAAATGTGGGAGTTTGGCCATGGGGGTTGGAAAGCCCCGTGGTTGATGATAAGATTAGACTCTTAACGATGAGGCCATCAGGAATGTAAAAGAGTTTAGAGGGAACAAAGAAGGGTGATTCAGGAGACTCCATGCAGTCTAGGGTTGCTTGTTCTCCAGCCATTAAGGCATGGATGTTTCTGGGTGTTTGCTGTTGTTGTTACATTCAAAGTTGTTTGACCAATGAAAAGTTATTTTGAAAAGAACTGCTGTGGGGAGAAGGGTATAAGAGGGGAGCCTGTCCTCAAGATAAAAAAAGGCAACAGATAAAGTTATGTCATCAATAAAGAAGCAGAAAGAAGGAATGAAAAGGAACAGGCTGGCAGAACAGAGACCAGTATGGGAATAGGCACTTTGCCTCATGAAGATAGGTTCGGCCAAACTCAGCAAACTGCTCAGAGAAGCTTGTACTGAAAGTCACTGGAAATAGGTGCACCGGAGCTGGGAAGAAGCTTGAGCTGAGAGAAGCGGACCCACGCACACAACTGCCCCTCGCTGGTAAGCAGTTGCGCATTATGGGGAATCATACGTCCTTAGGAACAAAGACTGTCCTGGTAACCTTACAGCTTATTCTCCTTATTAACAATTGGACAGTTTATGAGCCTGAAATATGGGACCAAATTGGTATCAAGGTGTGGGACTCTGCAACTAAAAACAACAAGGTTGCAGTGGGATTGCTCGGCCCCTGGCGAGCAATCTCTGAGGCCTTAAAGAGCCCTGTGGGACCACAGTCACAAATGTGTGGTTTGCTAGATAGTGAGGGAGCTGCAGGCTCCTTTACTGATCCGACTGCTACTCCATGGCCATCGGCCCCTCTGCTGCCACAGCCATCGAAGGCTTTTGCTGTTACGCCCCCTGATGACCTGGACGTGCTTTTTGACCCAGGCCTTATTGGCCTTGAAAAGGAGATGGATATACTTTTCTTCGATCCGGGAAGAACGGGATACATAAGGCCTGAAGACAGAGTTGCTTGACAACTTAAGGCAAGACATATTGTTCAAAAGGAATGGAAAATGGAGACTTGTTTGTAATCAAGAAAAGGGATGAAAAATGGAGACTGTTAAGTCATGGAACTTAGAGGATTGTTTGTTACCTTTTCTGATTGTACAAATGTATAGGCATACTCGGGTTTAGTATGTAAAAGCAATGTTCTGTATATTTAGAATATTTGATGTTTGTGTGTGCGTGTTGGTGGAGTGTAGACTCCCCACACACCCAGCACTGTTTACTTGCTTTTTATACATTTTATAAATATTCTTTTATAAATATTACTAAATTCGGATTGAGCTGAGACTTCATTTATAACATTCTTAGAGCAGAGCTCTTGGAACTTGTGTGGCCTCCTTAACTTTCTCCTTGTACAACAAGACCTGATGCAAAGATCAAGCAACTTTATCACAAAACATCTCAAGCTTCTTTGAGTGGAACTAAAAGATAAAGTTCTTGCCCCTTACATCGCAGCAGCCATTTACCTTATTTGTTTTAATATAGCCTAAATTAGAAGACTTTGCTCCAGGGGCATCACCCTGGAGGAAAATTTTTTTAAAGAAACAAAACCAGACAAAAATATACCCACCATTATTCTGATCATAACCCAAAGCAATGGAAAGACCTAGCTTCCCTGAATACAAAAGAACCCACGCTCTTATCACTGCTGCCATTTGTCTTCTCCCTATGGTGACATAGGGAGCCCTTTCCATGGTGTAGAACACCAAGCTTTCCTGTGAGATGTTCAGTTTGCACAGAGCAATTTTGAACAAACTCTGTTTTTAAAAATACAATTATACATACAATTAAAAATTGAATGTTTGCGCTACCTCTTGCACCTTTCACTTTCTTAAGTTTTATAATAACACACTAAGTCTCTAATATTCTCTGATATTGATACCTAAACACTAAGTAAAAGCTCTGTGATTCAAAGCAAATATGGTCTTTCCTTTAAAATCTGAAATGCAGTATGAGAACTATATGAAAAGTATTTAAGCTTTTTAATTAATTTATTTATTTAAGCTATGAAAAGGAAAACATAAATGCTCTTAAGACCAGAGATTTGTAAAAACTTTTAGTGTAACCTTTTTTCTTTAATATGCAAGCTAGACCACATGCAGCAACTGTTTGGGTAGTTTGCTGAAATTAAGCACTTCTTGTTTTGTTGCAAAAATATACTACAAAATTAACTAACCATATTTTCAATGAATTCATTCTTTAAACGTTTTACAACTTAATAGATTTTACCTCTGTAACAGCACATGCTGCTGTTCACTCCATCTCATCCTCTCAAGCTTCTCAGATATCCGGATTTAAAGTAGCTGCCAGGAAACAGGCTGCAATCCAGAGAGGTAAACAGAAGCCACTATGCTGGAGAGCAAATAAACCACAGGTCCTTGGCAATGGTCAAATAGCTTAAAGGCAGCATTTTCACTGGGGAAAAAAAAAAAAAAAAAAGAGGCAACAAAAAACAAAACACACAAGCCTCTCCCCTCTCCCCTGCCCCAAAGTGCATAAGTGTCTTTTAAAGCTGCAAAGTCAGAATAAAAAAAAATAAACAAAAGCTTTGTCAAAAATAATAATTCTCCCCCTCTTCCTCCTCCCCTTCATCCTCTTCCACCTCCATCCCTCCCACAGATCCCAAGATTAATTATAATCAAGCCCAGGCAAGGAGGTGGCCATGGGAGCAGCAGTGCCTGGGTTCTCATGCTGCCTTGCTGGAATTAGGAAACAGCTACACTGGTTTTCTTGGAAAAAGTGCTGAATTAATCATGGCTGTAGAATCAGGCTCATTATGGACAGAACAGAGGTAACCTTTTGCTTAAGCTATGGTTCAAACAACCTCAGTGTGGTTTTCGAGCACATCATCCTTACAGAAACCGTATTTCTGGTGATAAAATATTTAAACCCAGCTCTCAGAAGGCCTCTAATTCTGCCCGTGGATCCCCACAAAAGCTCTTCAGACATTTCAAATATTCTGTTAAACCTCCACAGGACTGGTTTTTACTGTCTTTTGGTGGTGAAACTCTACACCATCCTTTTACAATACAAGCTGAATTCTGGCAGCAGAATACATGATTTTAAACTTAAAGATGAAGAAGAAAGCCTGAGTGTGAATGCCCTGCTAACAACTCTTCCTTAGCAGCTTGCAAAACAAAGATTGGAAGCCAAGAGACAAACCAGATCAAAACAGCCTAGTGAACCAAACAGGCAGTACCAACAACATGCATTTGCAGAATTATTTTCATTTTTCCTTTCTGGCCCCTTTCCATGCACAAAAATCTCATAGGACAGAAGAGTCCAACATCTCAGTGAAGACCTGATAGAGCCAGGTGCTGTGACATCCAGGTGCTTATAGTGACTATGGCCATTCTTTATCCGTTTACTGAGCTGCAAGGTGCAGATTCAGTAGGAAAGATTGATCACTTTCCAATATGAAAACTTTGGGGTTCTTAACCCCTCCATTATTGCATTAAGAAAAGCAAAGCCCATGAAATTCTGGATTTGAAGAAGTGCCCTCACACCATATTAAGGTATTTACAGAGTAACCCGTCTGTCTTCCTCAATTACAGTAGCAAGACTGAATTAAACCAGTTCCTACTTCAAAAATCCTTAACTTGATTTATTTTTTTCTTTTGCTTCTGGTCATACCAGAATTGTTTCAAAAGTCAAAGGTATTGCAGAGAAACTAAAGGGTAGGTTTCAGATTTTGTGGTTGATAGACTTTGTGTTGCTCACCTAGTATGTCCCAGAAGTAATGTAGCATGAGACCATGCCACAGAAGACAAAAAAGACATGACCATGGAGAGAGATGCAAAGCACTCTTTCAAACTAATCTTTTATTGTTTTTTCACCTACTTTATGCATTTATTTATAAGCATCTTGTGAACATTTAATGACAACTGTTTATCTTATATCAGTCAGAATTCATGGGCCTACATTTTTCCTTCTTCAGTTCCTAAAAATAAAATAGATAGTATAACCAAAAGATTGAATGTCTGTAGTCTCAAAGTCTGATGAGCTGACTTAGGCAGAAATGAAGAGCATAAAAAGCAGTCCTCATTAGTGTAACCTTTCTATCACATTCCTAATGGCTCCATAATTGTAATAGACAAAATAATCACATATTGTGATGTTAATAAAAGGTGTTTTAATATATCTTAGTGGCAATCTGATTTAACTATTCTAATTTCTTATGGTCATTCACTTTCTGTTCATCATACTGAGTAAATTACAGTCTCAACTGAATGTGCTAAAATCACTAGATCAAACATCTTTCATTTAATTTATCTAAAATTTAGATAATCCTAGATAATTTATTTAGGATTATGCAAACAAACACATACATAGAAATGAAATCCTACCAAATCATCCAGCTTTATTTCCTTAATAGAAACATCAGAATGTTCCTTTTGCTGATGTTTTGCAAAAATTGATATTCATAAAAAAACAGAACATGCCTGCCTAGTATCTAAATCTGCAGTATTTGTTAATGAAAGGGGTTGGGAATAGAAGCTGCTATCTGTGGGACTGAAGCATAGACAAGGATGCAGTACATGGGTTCAAAACCTGCTTGACATATACGTGGAAGGGCTGTGAAATACAATAACTTGTGCTCAAGAAATAAAATATCCACAAATTGCTGGAGTCTGAGGAAGTATGCAACAATCTGGGAACTAAAGGTGTGAGAAGGAACTAGTAAAAGAGTAAAATGCTAATGGACAGAATAAAGACTGCTTACAACTATATGTTATCCTGCACAATGGTTATCAAAATTATTCTTTAAAATTGAAGAAAGCAATCAAGAAAGGAACCTACTGTATTAAAACAGTAAAGTAAAAAAAAAAAATCTCTTACAAATTAAAAGAATTTCAACAAAAATTAAAGCCATGTGCTAAAAGAAGAAAAATATGAAAAAAAATCTTTAATCCATTAATTCATATTGATTTTGCTAAATATAAATACCTAATAATAAAGGATAAAAGAGATTTTAAGAAAAAGGTTATTAAATGCATAAAAATTACTGAGGGGAAAAAAAAAAATCAAATGCATCAGAAGAAGGAATCCAAACAGAAATAAAGTTTATAAGGCAAGTGAAATATACCATCTGGTCTTGAGAAAGACAAGGCCATAATATAGAAGTAAAATTAATTCTTTTCAGTGATACACACAAAGAACGAGGAGGAGGAGGGAGAAACTGTCTCATATTGAAGTGTCAGATGTCAGAATAATTCAATAGGGGATGATGTAGCAAAGCATCAATATAATACGTTTTTTAACTAGGATAGCTAAGAAAATTTAAATATTAAACTGCTGAGATACCGACTCTGGTAAGCAGTCTACCAGTCAAATCAACCTCACCAAAGGGCAGCGAGAGATATCCATTTCTAGGCAAAATAGGTGCATGACTTCAAAACTGAGACTACATGTGATGAGAAAACTAGACTTATTAGAGTTATACTCTAATAAGTTATACTACATTGGGAAATGTCAATGTATTTTATGCAAAGGGAATGTGATTTCCAACATAGCTTTTGCTTCACAGATTTGCTGGAATTCTTTGATGGAGCCAGTGGTGTGGGTAAAAGATACGTTTAGAATAACATTCTAAAAGCTACAGCTAGCTGTGAAGGCCTGCAGAAATATCTTGTGATATTAACACCATAAATGAGAATAAAATATCAGATTAAATTCAATGTCAATGAATATGAAATAATGTTTAGTGGGAAAGGAAAAAAAATGGACAAAAAACAACAATAACAAAACAACTTTGCTCTGAAGACCTTGTAGTCAGTTTCTGAAAGCATCAGCTCTAGGTTCAGAGGCAGCTGAAATGATAAATAGAGCTTAGAAAATACCAAGAAAGTAATAAAGAACAGAAATTGATGTAATGACACTATATAATATCTGGTGAGTCTGGACTTCTTCACAGTTAAAAAGATGCAACAGAACTTGAGCAGTTTCAGAGGCAGAAAATAAACCTAATCAGAAGCATGGAGATTAAAGGTAACAATTGCCACAGAATGACATACCTCAAAAAAAAAAAAAAAAAAAAAAAAAAAAAAAAAAAGTATACCAAGAAATAATAAAGGCAAATGTCCAGGGACAATCTCAAGATCAAAAAATAGTCCTTAAACTGCTGGTTAACAACCGGATAAGTACCAGGAAAAGTGCAACTTTTTAATACTTACCTTGGTTTTCACATTTCTCTTGAATCATCCACTGTTGTCACTTGGTGACCCAATTAGAAGTTTGCCAGGTTTGATAGAAAGTAAAGATTCTTAAAAACAATAATTCTTTTATTTTTTTTTCCTGACCTGTATCTAAAAATCATACTTTAACTGTGAGTCTCCTGCAAACAAATTTTATGCTTTGTATGAAAGATGTTTTGATAGATGGGAATTTTCAAATTAGTTGTAGTAATTAAAATTGTTCCTGCCTTAAAGTTTAAGAATTTTATTATTTTCTATAACCAGCTCTATAAGGACTTTACTCTTTTCTATAACCTATAACCGGTCACAATTTTTATTGCTGTATGAAACATCCAGTTTGGACAGTAATTAAAAAAAAAAAAAAAAAGTAGACATTTAAGATAAAAAGCTTTGTAATTAATTTTAATAGGGCTTTTGTGGAGCATCTGAAAGAGAATCTATTTTGACAGCTAATTTACTAATCACATTATCTAAAGCCTATCCTATTCCTCACTGAGCTTTGTTTCAGAAATGGTGGAAACTAAGCCACTGAAAAAGCGCACCCTTCATTTTTCCAATTGAACATATTGAATAAATAAGAATTTTCTGAAATAATATGTTTAACTAACCTGGAAAGATTCTATCCATTAACAACAACAATGAAAAAATATCAGTGGTTATGAAGCAGCATTGTATTATTACATATGAAGAAGTATTATTTTTCTGTACGATTTGTTTTATCCAGGCCTTTTGTATTGCCTTAGAATGAGTTACTAAATGGCTGTCACTCTCTGCCTTAGAGATAACTACATTCAAGTGATGAGAAGGGAATTTTTAAGTTGTATCACTCCTTCAAAGCACAGATGTACACCTGCACGTTGGAAGAATGGGAGGTTCTTATCAAGTCTGTTCTTGCATCTTCATGTTTAGTTTATCAGTAACTTTGAAAAAATATAAAAAATGGCTATGGTAGCTTAAAGGTCTCACATGAAAACTGGGGAACAATATATTTAATTTATCATTGCTGATGACAAAAAAAAAGTGCTAAAAGCAACTTGATCATTTGTTACTCTGTGTACAAGCAAGCAAAACATATTTAAATCCCACCAAGTATGTGGTTGCATATCAAGGACAGAAGAAAAAGCCAATAACAGAACAATTACTGCATCCCAACACGCAGACATAAAAAAGATTTGGGGGCATAAGAAGAAAGAAAGGGGAATAAAGTTACTTACATATGAAGTCATGTTCCCTGAAACTGTCAGTATTATCCTTGAAATGGAATTAGGAAGGTTTAAAACCTAGAGAAAATTTTTGATATTTTGGTATATCCTAGAATAATGAGGAAAAAAAGTCCTTGTTTTTAATCTTTATAGTGAGAATGACTGAGACTGGCAGAATCACACTATTACATGTTGCAGAATTGTGCTGTCTCAGCCAGAAATAAATTTTGGGTAGGAATAATTTTATAATACTTATCTCTTTTGTTAAATTCATATTTACATATATATAAATTGTCCTTTAATAGAGATTATATGCATAGAAACTGTTTAAACGCATTCTGATGACATGGATATTTATACACAATTAAAAAATTCATCATCACCTCATTTATATAATAGATAATTCTTGTATAGATTATTTCTTTCATGTTATGAAATGGTAAAATATTACTTAAATAAAAATAGACACTCATGGGAATTTCAGTATCTAAAAGTAAATTTGTGCTACTAAGAGGAATTCTTTATGGACTGAAATAACATATGAAAACTATTTTCCCTAATTTTCATTGTTCTGCTATCACACTGCCTCACATTTCTACATATTTTGTCTTCTCAGAGACAGTAATTACTAAAACTAAATGGTATTGGTGAAGTGACTACACTGCTACAAACTTCCTTCTGGTGGAGTCCTGTCAATGACAGCTATTGATTCACAAATGCATGCTGTGAGTAGCACAGCAGTATCAGATAGCTAGTTTTTGTTGTTGTTGTTGTTGTTGTTGTTTTTTAATTTTGCTTGGGCTTGGCTGCTCTTCAAACCAGCTTTCTTACCATAACTGGAAGTATTTCAGTTTTATATGGAAGAAAACTAGCAACTCAACCTATTGGACTGCAGTCTTCTCCTCATTGCCTTCTGATGATGAAAGTTTCCAGATATGAAATCTCCATTTGTTGTGAGGGAAAGAACAAAACACCTCTTTAAGTTCTTGGTATTACTGTAGATTCTCAGGTTTATGAAATGACAATATAATATACAGTACCTGAATTTAACAACTGAATATCATAAATCATAGCTACTTAAAGTGTACCTGATCAGTATGTTTGAGATTTTATTTGCTCTGAAGAGAGCTAATTCTGCACAGCTATGTATTATACACAATAGAGGGATTCATAATATAATTGTAGTGCAGGAAAATATCTGTTCATTACTATATGTTTACAGTCACAAGCTCAGATGCTATTATATGAAATATATTTTTGATTTGATTAAAATGAAAAGCAGAAAAAAACCAGTTTGGCCCCATTTTTACCATCATATGTTATTTGCCAAAATAATGTTCATTTTTGTCTGCTGCTTCACACTACAGCAGCATAGTAGTATCTTGCTTATTTTTACCAGACCTTTTGTATGGAGCAAAATATGATACTGAGCCTTACTCGTGTTATTGTTATTTAGGTGTCTGTAAAAGGTGATGCACCAGCAGCTGAGCTCTATATGCTGACCTACATCTACTCAATAACTATTCCATTCTCATTTATTCTTCTATGTTCATTTTATGTCTGAAATTCCTGAATAAATAACAAGTCAGTAGACCAGTAGACAATGGAAATTTCTATGGTTACAAATACATTCAATCCCATAAGTAAAATGTGATGTATTTCCTTAAACTGTTCCTAAGTTCTAAGAAAACAAACAAACAAAACTCATTCTGAGAAATTCAATATTAAAAATATATATATACACACATATATTTGCAATTTAAAGATGCAAGCATAAGAAAATAATTAAAAAGATACACTTTGTGTCATGAAGAGTTTCCTGGGCTGTTTTTGAGACTTTTTCTGACTAAGAGAGAAATTGAAAGCTTCTCTTCTGAAAGTGGAGAACTTGAAGTTCTTTGTGAAGATCTTCACAACAGCTTAAATTCAGCCAATATCAGAATAAATGAATACTTGTAAATAATTATTTTGCATTATCACTCATTTTACATCTTGGTTGTTAGACATAAGAACTTTTTTAGTTATGATTATGATATCAACAAGCTGTCAAAAGGCAGTAAGTTGTCTGAAGCTATAGTGGCTCAATACAGATATATTTTAAAAATATTTGCATTGTGGATGTTGATACCGCTTTGTATATTTCTCCAATGCTAAGTATGAAAGATTAGATTACTGGGTTGCTTGGATACACTATGATACTGCTTTTAGTGATGATGCAACTACTTCTGGATTAGTATGGAAAAAAAAAAATCAGTATATTTTCCCTTTTTGAAATATTGGTCACAGAAGCACACCTCTGCTTGCCTTCATTAGTTCCAGGCTTAAAGCCAACACAAGATTTACTTCCCTTCCGGTGCTATTTTTATTTATTTATTTTTCCAGCTTGTCTCTTTTATTTATAGGTGATAAAGCTTAGCCTCAAATGCTCTAAAAGTTCTCTTTACAAACCTACCCATCTATATGGAGGTTTTGATGAAACTACACAACAGATTCAATGCACTTTTTTGATGCAGTTTAAGGAAACTAATTCCAACTTACATTACAACAGTTAAAGAAAATGATACTTTCAATAAATAAATTAACAAAAAAAGAAATTCACTTTCCTGTTCATTTTTGGGGTGTGTGAGAGCAATATATATATGGCTGTGCATCCGTAAATTAAGAGGTGATGCAGTATGTGCTGTCTGCCCTGCTTGGTAATTTGTTAAAGGCCACTAGAAGAATCTGCCCACCAAGTGGAAAATTTAAAAAGCCTATTTCAAGGGAAATTTGCAGGGCCTGATTCTCAGGATATGATTACAAAACATATGCCTAAATCCTTTGAAAAGCTAGATTTTGCAGGTAGTCTCAAGCACAAGCATAACAGGTAACACATAGCCCACAAAGTGATTGTACAGGAGACTTCATTTTGGTACACAGTAGGTTAGCTTTCAGAAAATGACAACCAGACAGAGCACCGCTGTTAATACCAATGTTTTATCTAATTATATCACTCCCCCAAGCTGTGAAGGCCACAATTCATTCTCTTCACCTGTCAGGAGGGATTAAAATTCACACCAAATGCCTCCTCTGCAGGTGTTTCTTCATTAGTGTTTTGTTTCAGATTGGTGGTGTGCTTTTGAAGAGACCATCATTGTGTCTGTTTAGTGCACTTTGGTTAGCATGGTATTTCTGGTTGTCTCTGCTGAAAGTTCTCAAGTGGGCTTGCTTGTGTTCTTTCTGGTGGTAACGGTTAGCGTACTTAAAATAAAGGTGTGATCTGGGTACTCATTCCTTTCTCTGAGTTGTCTCTATTTTAATGTCAATTTAGTTGTAAAGCATACTGGGTTAGCTTCTGGGTAATTTCAGTTCCAGTAGAAACTGCCACGCTTATTGACTTTTATGTAACTATTGTTTTGCATTGCTTGGACTCCCTTGATATCAGGCAAACATTCCCAACAGAATTAGTGTCTTCAACCATATCTCTTTAAGTCAAATGTAATTATTACATGAGATAAAGTACAAACTAATAATAAGGCTATTATGGTGGCCTGAGAGATGATCATAAATATTCACAGAGTATTTCCAGGAACATGGAGAGCTAGTGCTCACTTCCAATGAAGCAGGATGGTCTAGGTTTCCTTTTATTTGAAATCCAGAGATTTCTCTTTCTAAATGTAAGAAGTAATTAAGAAAGCCAAAATAAAAAACACGAGTAAGACCATTCCATATATTGGTCTTTTAAGGAGGTAATAATTTCTCAGACCACTATCTACATCAAGAGACTTATCTGCCCTGACTTATTTCCTTGAATGATACTCAAATAAAATATGCAGTAAAAAGTAATGTAATAAAGGTTGTAATCATGAAGAGCAAAACTGAAAGAAAAAGAGAAGTGTGCCAGATAAGAAGGACAGACATGCACATTGCCAACCTGCTAAACTTATTTGCTGTTGTGTAAGGTACCAGAACACCAAAAATATGCTGATTCACTGCTGAAAAAAGTAAAACCATGAATTTTACCATCTTTCTGCATGAGGAAAATACTACTACTCAGATGAGAGAAAAACAGACTGAAAAAAAATCACAGACAGAGGTATGAAAGATCTTTGGCTATGTTTATTCTCTGCAGCACAGAGAGTTACTGCTTAGGATTAACTGATGATTAACTGGTGAATCAATATTTCACAGAATCACAGAATTGTCTAGGTTGGAAGAGACCTCAAGATCATCGAGTCCAACCTCTGACCTAGCACTAACAAGTCCTCTACTAAACCATATCACTAAGCTCTAAACCTAAACGTCTTTTAAAGACCTCCAGGGATGGTGACTCCACCACTTCCCTGGGCAGCCCGTTCCAATGCCTAACAACCCTTTCGGTAAAGAAGTTCTTCCTAACATCTAACCTAAAACTCCCCTGGCTCAACTTAAGCCCATTCCCCCTCATCCTGTCACCAGGCACGTGGGAGAATAGACCAGCCCCCACCTCACTATAGCCTCCTTTAATGTACTTACAAAGAATGACAAGGTCGCCCCTGAGCCTCCTTTTCTCCAGGCTGAACAAGCCCAGCTCCCTCAGCCGCTCCTCGTAGGACTTGTTCTCCAGGCCCCTCACCAGCTTCGTCGCCCTTCTCTGGACCTGCTCAAGCACCTTGTAGCACTTCTTGTAGCGAGGGGCCCAAAACTGAACACAGTACTCGAGGTGCAGCCTCACCAGAGCCGAGTTCAGGGGGACTATCACTTCTCTAGCCCTGCTGGCCACACTGCTTCTTATGCAAGCCAGGATGCTGCTGGCCTTCTTGGCCACCTGAGCACACTGCTGGCTCATATTCAGCTGACTATCCGCCAATACTCCCAGGTCCTTCTCTGCTTGGCAGCTTTCCAACCACTCATCCCCCAGCCTGTAGCTCTGCTTGGGGTTATTGCGCCCCAGGTGGAGGACTCAGCATTTGGCCTTGTTTAACTTCATACAGTTGACCTCAGCCCATCAGTCCAGCCTATCCAGATCCACCTGCAGAGCCTTCCTACCCTCGAGCAGATCAACACACGCACCTAATTTGGTGTCATCTGCAAACTTACTGAGGGTGCACTCGATCCCCTCATCCAGATCACTGATAAAGATATTAAAGAGGACTGGCCCCAGTACTGAGCCCTGGGGAACACCACTAGTGACTGGCCTCCAGCTGGATTTGACTCCATTCACCACGACTCTTTGGGCCCGGCTAACAAGCCAGTTTTTAACCCAACAAAGCGTATGCAAGTCCAACCTACGAGCAGCCAGTTTCCTGAGGAGAATGCTGTGGGAAATGGTGTCAAAAGCCTTGCTGAAGTCAAGGTAGACCACATCCACAGCCTTTCCCTCATCCACCAAGTGCGTCACTTTGTCATAGAAGGAGATCAGGTTCGTCAAGCAGGACCTGCCTTTCATAAACCCATGCTGACTGGGCCTGATCACCTGGTTGCCCTGTAAGTGCCACATAATGACACTCAGGACTATCTACTCCATGACTTTCCCTGGCACTGAGCTCAAACTGACAGGCCTATAGTTTCCTGGGTCTGCCCTCTGGCCCTTCTTGTAGACGGGCATCATGTTTGCTAGCTGCCAGTTGACTGGGACCTCCCGCGATAGCCAGGACTGTTGATAAATGATGGTAAGTGGCTTGGCCAGCTCCTCCGCCAGTTCTCTCGGTATCCTCAGGTGGATCCCATCTGGCCCCCTCAATTTGCATACATCCAAGTGCCATAGCAGGTCACCAACCATTTCCTCATGGATAGTGAGGGCCACATTCTGCTCCCCATCCCCTTCCACCAGTTCAGGGTACTGAGTATCCAGAGAGCAACTGGCTTTGCTGCTGAAGACTGAGGCAAAGAAGGCATTAAGCACCTCTGCCTTTTCCTCACCTTTTGTAATGAAGTTCCCCTCCGCATCCAGTAAAGGCTGGAGATTCTCCTTAGTCCTCCATTTTGCATTGATGTGTTTGTAAAAACAGTTCAAAGTCAGCCCTCTGGAAGTCCAATACAGAGGTTTTCCTGGTCCCCTTCCTGGCTTCTCCAAGAATGGAGAACTCCACCATTTCATGGTCGCTCTGCCCAAGACAGTTTCCAACCACCACATCTCCCACCATTCCTTCTTTGTTTGTGAAGAGAAGGTCTAGCAGGGCACCTCCTCTGGTAGGCTCACTAACCAGCTGTGTCAGGAAGCTATCTTCCACGCTCTCCAGAAACCTCCTAGACTGCTTTCTCTGGGCTGTGTTGTGCTTCCAGGATATGTCAGGGAAGTTGAAGTCCCCCACAAGAACAAGCGCTGACGATTTTGCAACTTTTGTCAGCTGCCTGTAGAACTCCTCATCAGTCTCCTCATCCTCGTTTGGCGGTCTATTACAGACCCCCATCAGGATGCTTGCCTTGTTGGCCTTCCCGCTGATCCTAACCCACAGGGACTCAACCTTATCATTCCCAGCCTCAAGTTCCGCAACATCAAAACTCTCTGATACAAAGAGCCACAGCACCACTCCTTCCATGCTGCCTGTCCCTTCTGAAGAGCCAGACATTGCAGCACTCCAGTCATGAGTGGTCCCACCACATTTCTGTGATGGCAACCAAGTCGTAGCCTGCCTGCTGCACAATGGCTTCCAGCTCCTCCTGTTTGTTACCCATGCTGAGTGCATTAATGTAGATGCACTTCAGTTGGGCCATTGCCTTCTCTCCCAGCCTTGCCATTGTTACCCCTGGCACAGCTCTAACAAGCCTTGTTTCAGCCCTGTCCCCCTTCTCACCTAGTTTAAAGCCCTCTCAATGAGCCCCGCCAGCTTCTGGCCCAGGATCCATTTTCCCCTTCGAGATAGGGAACCGTCTGCGGCCATCAGGCCGAGTGCTGAGTAAAGTGCCCCATGGTCAAAAAAAAACAAAATTTCTGTGTTGGCACCAGCCTCTGAGCCATGTGTTTATCGGGTGGGCTTTCCGTGTCCTCTCTGTACTCCTCCCTGCCACCGTAGGGATGGACAAAAACACCACCTGTACTCCCACTCTATCCACTAACTGTCCCAGCCCCCTAAAGTCCTGTTTGATGGTCTTAAGGCTTCTCTCTTCAATGTCATCACTGCCAGCCTGGACTATTAAAAGAAGATAATAGTCAGAGGGGTGAACCAGGTTGGGAAGCTTTCTGGCAGTGTCCCTGACCTTGGCCCCAGGGAGGCAGCAGATTTCCCTACGGGTAGGGTCAGGCCAACAAATAGGGCCCTCTGTTCCCCTGAGAAGGGAGTCGCCCACAACAATCACCCTTCTTTATGTCCTGAGGTGCGGAGTTGACTTCCTTGCCCTAGGCATCCTCCTGGGTAGACTTTCTACCTCTTCCTCAGCTACCCGTCTCTCAAGCTCCAGGGCCTCACACCTGTTGTGTAAGGGCACCTGGGAAGGTGGGGCCAGTGGGGGAGGGCATCGTCTGCTATGTCAAGCAGGGACCTGTCTCCATTCCTCCTCAACTCCTAGGTCCCCTGCCTCTGCCTGACAGCAACAGGGCAGGGGGTCCATGCCCATTTGGGGTATCTCACCCCAGTGCCTGTCCTTCAGGCCATGCAGGGAGTCGCTCCACAAGTCTATCTCGCGCTCACACTTCCTGATATCCCTCAACCTCTCGACCTCCTCCTTGAGTTCTGCCACGAGGCAGACCAGGTTGTCCACCTGCTCGCACCTCATGCACACGGTCTCTCTCCCCCCCGCAGGTGGCAGCAACAGACTTAGGCACTCCCTGCACCCGGAGACCTGAACTGCTGCAGTTTTGAGCGGGCAGTTGGTCTGGGTGTGTACAGACTTCCTGGAGAGCACACTGTGCCTGGTGTACACCATTGCAGCTGAGCTAGCAGTAGACCGCCGTTAGAGGAGGCGTATGGGTGGGGGGAACGCTCTGCCCTGCCTGCTCGCCCTGCCGCGCTAACTGCCTTCTGACGCGCCATGCCCTGTTTGCCTGTCCTGGTTGCGCATGCTCCCTAGGGACATGAACGTTCTTATGAATGACTGGGGAGGGGCCACTGCTGGCTCCACCTATGCCTCATTCTCCTCCCTCGTGAGGCCTGCCGGGTCCTGGTGGATCCCTGGAGTGGGCTTGGTGCTGGAAAAATTAGGCCTTCCTGTCCAATCCCCTGCTCTGCTGCAGAACGCGTCTGACCTGGAGCCGATCGCCTCGGCAAGTGGCTCCAGACTGTCCTTGTATCTTTACAGCCATAGTAGTAATGAAGTTTTGATACAGTAATAGGAACAACTAATTACTATGCATTTCATAAAATTGGATCAAATATTACCTATGCAGTCGTATAAATACAGTAAGTAGGAGAGACTAATGAGTATTAATAACTAAAACATCATGTTAACCCATTCTACTGGTATTCCTGTGACAGGAAGAGGATCAGCCTTACTTGAAAAGAAGTAAAGCAGCTGAAATAGGAATAATGGAAACTCTGGAAACAGTATTCTTGTAGCTACTTTGTATTTGATGCCTTGCTTTCTGGATTTCTGGAAGTAAATCAACATCAGCTGACGTGATCTAAATCCAGCTTGTAGGTAGTCTTCATGGCTGACCAATCCAGCATACTGTAAACTTCCTTGCTACAGTCTACTTGACAGAATAAAAGTCACTTCTGGGACTGCAGTATTGAGAATGATTCTGCACATGTCAGACTGCAGTCCCTGAGGAAAAAGCTTTTATCCTGTCAGAGACTTCAGTCCCAGTCTTAAAAATCTGTACTTAAGTATATACATTTGTTTATCAGTAAAGTAAGACCTCTTGTCTCCAGAATGTGCAAATATTTAGACTGAATGCATAATTAAAACAAAATATTAAATTAACTGAGTTTAATTTAGTGGTTGTTTATATTAAATTATTAAACATTTAATCTTATTCATAAGAGTCAGTGACAGACATACTGTCACTTTCTCTAGTGAAGCAAACCATTGAAAATTTAAGACTTTCAATTGAATTTAGGACTTTTGAATAAAAGCCAGCTTTTAAATCATGGGGGAGAAAAAAAAAAAAAAAAGAAAAAAAAAAAGAGGTTGATTAAACCATTCCACACGAACTTGTACATTTAAATGAAGATGCAGATATACTGTAGATTACAAGCACTAATATGTAGTGCTTGAAGTTGAGCCATCCATTATCCCACCCCGCCCCCCCAACACTCTCTAAGTTAAATGCCAGTTTCATAAATGGACAACAAAGTAGTAACATTTTCATTGATGATTCTATTATGTTATTTGGAATGTGTAAAGGAGCAAAGTTGGAAGACATGATCATTTTATCTGTGTAACACCAGCGAGCTCCAAGTGATGGAGACTTTCACGATCTAGTTAATTATTACACAATATCTTACATTCACAATAATCCTCTGTTAACAAAGTGCTAATGGAGTCAAATGCAATATCCAATAATTGGAAAATAGAATAAATAAGGTTGACTTGGAAATCTCAGTCATACTACATGACATAGACATAGTTTGATAATTACTCCATACACTTAGTGGAAGGGAAGATTTGAAATACTCTGAATGCTTTTTTAAAATGTAAATTATTTCTCCTTAATAAGCTGCAGTGCTGGTCCTCAGTCTGCAGAGCTATGGGTAGACCAAATAGAATGTAAGAGATGGCAGGCTACACATAACTGATGAAATACTGACTCCCACTTTTGGCTCCCAGTAGGGATCCAAATTCAGACCTCATAATAAAATAAAAGTTGTTGTTGATTACCAACAACGGTCCAGTTCACAAATGCTCAGAATCATATTTGATTGTACATACGTAGTTACAATATTGTATGCATTCCCTGTGGTCTTCTTAAAAGTCACACTGCTAATAATATCAAAACAATGGACCTGATGAAGGAACCATCAGGTGATACAGGTGCGTTGTAAACTGAAGATAAACTAAATGGTTAGAATGGTCACCTCTTGTCTTGAAATCCATGGTCATGTTGGACCTAAAAAGAAACATGCAGGAATTTGTCTATCTAGATGTCCTAGTTTGCCTTAAATTATGACCTAAGAACACTTCCTAATATTCCAAAACATGCTTCAAACAGATCTGACAATGATTTCTGTTTAACGTTTCATGCTTTTTACCTCTCAGCGTGGATTGTCCTAAGGGTATTCTCTACCATCTTCCCATCTCTTCCCTCTGTTTGCTTTCTTCTCTCAATCTTCCTTTCCCCTTTGTATTTTTTTTTTCCTCCTCTTCTCTCTCTTCCTTTTTCTCACCTTCATTTGGAGACTTGAAAAGGGAGAGCTAAGCCAAGGAAATGAGTTTTTCACTTTGCTCCAAAGCCAGGGAGATTTGTAGTCATCCTAATCTCTGCTAGTAATGAGTTCCCAAACCCAGGTGCTGCTGCTGAGCAAGCCATCTTCTGCTCTTATGGGCTTTACTGTCATGATTGACAGCTTCATTGGTCCTAAGGAATGCAGCTGTAAGGGCACAGCACCATTGCAAAAAATACCAACAACTCCAACGCCAACTAGACAAATAAAAATGTATTCTCCAGCATGTCTGGAGGTAATACCTTGGATAGCTCTCAGTTAACATGTATTCAAGTAGAACAGAAACCAGCATGTGTACTTTTAGCATGTTCATCCTGAAATACATGCAATAGAAACAAATGAGAAGCTAGAAGCTCTCTGTATGGCTTTTTTCTTTCTTTTTTTTTTTTTTTTTTTTTAAATCATTGAAATACACAGTTGTGAGCTGGAAGAGTTACATACATACCCTCATATGGCCAAAAAAGTCTACAATTCAATTCTTAAATTTCTTAAATCCATGTTTAAGAACCTAATAAAGAGCTACTTTATTTATTTATTTATTTATTTATTTATTTTAGTTGGTGGAAACATTTTACTTATCTGACTCAGAAAATGACTTTGGGTACCAAAATTTGGCCCTAAAACAAAGGCTCAGTATACTTCAAAATTTTTGCTAAACTGTGAATGCTTTAGGTGTCTTTTGAGGGTTTAAAATTGCATTATAGAACTTGCTTCAATTTATCACTGAAAGAATAGGTAAGACCAAGTATTTTTAAGATGTCTCTTGTTCATTAACAAATTCATAGCAAACAAATTTGTGATTCAACTGAGCAAGCCCTCACCCAACTTTTACTGCTGTGGACAGCTAAAGAAAATACTAGATGTGCTTCATTTTTCCTAACTCTTATTATTTCAAACAAATCACCACTTAGTGTTTTCAAGGCCATTTGTTTTTGATTAAACATTTCAGTTGTGTTTCAGAACAGAAATTTTTGATGTCTAATTCCCAGTGCCCTGTCCCTCACTATTTCAAACTATTATTTCCAGCCTTTGCGTGGCAGTCACAGGCCCCAGCTGCTCAGCTGTGGAAAACATTTTCTCCAGCAGCAGCAGCAGCTGCTGGCCGCTTGGCAGGCTCCATAGCCAGCTGCGGGACACAGGCTGCCAGCACCGCTGGGGCTGTGATGCGGCTACAATGCCGATGCGGGTGCCTTGCTGCTGGTAACTTGATATCCCTCTCACTCTTCAGCACAATACTTTGAGCACTTGTCTCCATTTCAGTTCAAGCCATCAGTGTCAAAAAGCCATTATGATTTTTAATTGGTGCAACAAAAATGTGGTCATTGAGAGGTCATCCTGATTTCCTTACAGAATCTGAGCCTTAAAAATTTTCTTTGCTCAGTGGGCAGGCAAGTAAGCTCTCTGCCAAACAAAAAAAAATGTTTTTTTGCACTCTCACACATGACCCATATATTTGTGACTGGATTTTCAATGATGCCTTGAGGAACTGTGATTGCTGCGATTCTCTGCCACCTGGAAGAGTCTAAGTTAAGCTGGAAGACCATCACTACCTCCAAATACAGTTTAACTGCTCAGAATGGCTTTCAGGTCTCATTTGGCACCATGGCAGAGAAATTAGGCTGGGAGCTAGGTTTAAATATAAATAAAGGTCTCTGTGGGTGCGTATGTGTTTAAATCATGCTTTATTAAAGAAAAGGAGAATTGATATAAATAAAATATGACTTTTTTTCTCAGTAAATCGTGTCCATATTGCTTTATTACCTTTAATCATGCAGAGCAAACACAGCTGGATTCTTTTTCAAATGGACCTATTTATTTTATTATTATAAATAATATGCATGTGATACATAAAAGCTTTAAAATTTTATAAACTCTACTGTATTTCTGTTTACTTAGTCATTTGCAAATTCAAATGATTTTAGCAAGAGTTACAGCTCTGTCATGTCTTTAGTTTCCTGACTATTCAGACTGTAGTATCAAACCTCTCATTACCAAATAATTTTGATATAGTCATAGAATCATAGAATCATAGAATCATAGAATATCCTGAGTTGGAAGGGACCCTTAAGGATCATCAAGTCCAACTCTTGACACCGCACAGGTCTACCCAAAAGTTCAGACCATGTGACTAAGTGCACAGTCCAATCTCTTCTTAAATTCAGCCAGGCTCGGTGCAGTGACCACTTCCCTGGGGAGCCTGTTCCAGTGTGCAACCACCCTCTCTGTGAAGAACCCCCTCCTGACGTCCAGCCTAAATTTCCCCTGCCTCAGCTTAACCCCGTTCCCGCGGGTCCTGTCACTAGTGTTAATGGAGAAAAGGTCTCCTGCCTCTCGACACCCCCTTACGAGGAAGTTGTAGACTGTGATGAGGTCTCCCCTCAGTCTCCTCTTCTCCAGGCTGAACAGGCCCAGTGACCTCAGCCGTTCCTCGTACGTCTTCCCCTCCAGGCCTTTCACCATCTTCGTAGCCCTCCTCTGGACACTTTCCAACAGTTTCATGTCCTTTTTATACTGTGGTGCCCAGAACTGCACACAGTACTCGAGGTGAGGCCGCACCAGCGCAGAGTAGAGCGGGACAATCACCTCCCTTGACCTACTAGCGATGCCATGCTTGATGCACCCCAGGACACGGTTGGCCCTCCTGGCTGCCAGGGCACACTGCTGGCTCATATTCAACTTGCTGTCTACCACGACCCCCAGATCCCTCTCTTCCAGGCTGCTCTCCAGCGTCTCATCGCCCAGTCTGTACATGCAGCCAGGGTTTCCCCGTCCCAGGTGCAGGACCCGGCAGTCCATAATGCATAATTATAGGTGCATAATTATGCACCTAGTCCATAATGTTTTCTAGAATGATAATAATCATTTCAATAAAAATATTTCCTCAGCATTCCAGAGGTATTGAAATTAACAGGATAGATCTAATAAAAATTCTCCTCCTATTTTGTCTGATATTTTGCCAATTAAATGTAATTTCAGTTCTGATGCTGTAAGGCTGTGTATGCACTCCCAAAGTGCTCTTTAAAGTATATATTTAGCTAGTAAATATTACTAAGTTTTGAGAGCAGTTTATAATTCACATCATGGACTGGATACACATTGACTCTTAGCAAAGGTTTTCAAGTAAGATTTTAAACATATATTGTTAATGATTTTGCTCTCTAGCCAACAAATGCAGTAAAAGTGAAAGTGCAAATGCCTTCAGTCGAGCATCCAAGGAGACATCTCTGATGGGCTGTGCAAATATTTGGCAAAAATCCATCTGAGGCCTCTTTAAATTAACCTTTTACATGGCACAGCATAAAAAGCCTCTTTGGACTCCTTTTGGATTCATAAGATGCTGAAGAGAGAAGGAAATTCTTCTCAATGCAAAATCATAGCCTATGATTTTGCCATAATGGCCACTATTCAGCAAGTTTGGTCTGTGTTTTCTTCCTAGGGCATACACCCACACATTGAGCACGGTTCCAAAGGTGCTCAAGTTTGCTCACCTCATCAGTTGTTACATCCTTGCCACCAGCATGCAACCCAAGGTACGTAAGAGTTTTTCTGAAGTGTGGTGGATCTGTACTACTTGCAAGATTAAATCATACCAGTCCCTAAGTTTGCAGAATTGATCTTTGAGTCATGCACGATGAAGTAGTCCCACCTACTAGACTTTTTTCCTCTGGGCTGCATTAGATAAATCTATTAAAAGAACTAACTGTTCGATCTGGATGTTGCTTTTAGATATTTTGTCCATAAATGCTCAGAAACTGTAGCACTGGAGAAAAAAAGATCTTTCAAAGCTAAACTGAAGTTATTTGATCTGAGACAGTAATTTAAAACAATCCTGATTTTTGTCATTGGAAAAAAAAATCCCTCCTTTGAAAACCAAAGTTTACATAAAAGGAAAATAAATAACTTTTTCTCTTACATATTTGTATAGAACTAATCAATGTATTCAAACCAAACATTAATATTTTATTTTAAATCCCTCAGGTCTAATCTTAATGAAATTGTTTATTATTATTTTTAGAGCTATACTATCTGACAAACTTTCCTTTTGCCTATAAAGAATATAATTCCTTAAACATTAGTATTTTTATTGTGCTCTTCATTATGTCAACCAACTTCAGACTCTACTGGAAAGTTGGCAGACTCATCTGAAAAAAAATAATAATAAAGATCCAATTAATTACAGCGTTTTAAGAGAATTTTAGAAATTGGCTAATGAAATTTACCTTCAAAATTCTCTATTAAAATATATACATGTATATTTTTTATATTATTATTATTATTTTATATTATTACTAAATTTACAATTTGAATCCAAAAATTGCTGAGCACCCTGTCAGCTCAGAACGCTTATTTAAAAATATAGCCTGGCAAATTAAAAGTAGCCCTCTGTCTGTATAGGACTTCATTTCCTGCTATATTTTCCATTGAAACATTAACAGACATTATTGAAATTTTTATGACCAACAAGACAGTTATCTCTCCCCCATAGAAATAGGCTTTTTTTTTTTTTTTTTTCTCCTTCCCCACCCGATTTTTCTCAAGATCTTTCTTTATGGATCTAGCATCATTCTGTATATTTTCATCATATTTTGTCAATATTTTTCTTTTAATTTTGCATGTTTTAATTTCTTTTAATTATCTTTTTATATTATATATTTATATTCTTATATTAATTTATATATATTTTATATTTATATTTTATATTATTAAATTCTTTAATTTCTCCTCCTCCTTTCTTGAAAGTTTCCTGGTCTTTCTGTCCTCTCCTCTAGGCTTTTTGTTTGATTCAGTCATTTTTAATTTCTCATTGGATTTATTACCACTCCCCTTTTCCTTTCCAACCTTTTTTTCCCTATGCTCTTTTCCCATATATGTCTTCCCCCACATTTCCTGAAGCTCTCCTTCCTTATTACCATATAGCTTTATCTTGGAGAATTACCTACACTTGCAATTTGCCATTAACTTGTGTGAATATGTTAGGTGAAGAGAAGTTACTGTCTTTGAGTTTAGCTGTTAGTTGAATCACCTCCACATCTAATGATTGTGAATGACTGTGGAAAGATTGGAAAGATGGATTGTCCCCAGTGACCTAGAACTGGATACCAACCTGGCCCCCTTGCTGTTCCCTGAGAACAAAGAGCTTTAAGTAGTATCCTTTAAGTAGACCTCCTGAAGAAAGCCTTAACACAGAGTAGCTTCCCTCCAAGTTTAATATGTGATGCTGGTTGGTTTTCTGGTGGGCAAGATTGGAAACTGGATTATCTGTGGCTGGAATAATTTTCTAGACAAGCTTGGCTTTGAGAGTAGAGAAACTCTGTCCATGAGAACTGAGGAACCACAGCTCCCCAGTCACCCCAGACTGGCTGCAAGGAAGCCTTCAGTCACTTCCCTTAACTCATTTGATGCTCAGAGAGACTGAACATCAGGCATCTTAAAATACAAAGGGGATAGATAATTTCTTAAAGTCTAACAGTAAGTACAGTAAAGGTAGGAGCTAAGGGAAGAAGAGGTGTGGTGTTTTTTTTTATTATTATTATTATGATTTTTTTTTTTCTTATTTTGAAGGAAAAGAAAGCATGTGTAAAATGCTATTACTGAAGTGGAAAGTTGTTGCCTGAAGCTAAATTTAACAGAATACTAGACTTAATTGCTCTTTGGAAAATTTCTAAGGGGGCTAAGATAACCATAGGCAGTTCTTTGGCTTACTAATTTTTCATCTTCATGGGAGGATACAACTAAAGCTTGCAAGCAGGGGACACTGGCCTGAGGTTTACTGAACAGAAAATGAGAAACTATTGAGCAGAAATTGCTGAATGTAACAAATAATAAAGTGAGTAGCTGACAAAGGTTACAGATACTATGAGAAATGTTACAGTACTGAGAGAAATGACAAGCTTTCACAAACATATATATCTTCATAGATAATTATAGTGGAATATTGAACGTCTTTTAGGGAGTATGGCCTTGTGTTGCCAGCAGTACCCAGGTAAGTGTATCAGCAATACCAATCAGCATAATCAAGATAACCATACAAGTACTCCTAGTAATTAGTACAATGTAAGACTAATGTTACCTTAAGAAGATGACCAGAAATACCAAATTTTGATACAAATGTAGCAAACCCACTGGGAAAAACAGTAATAACATTGGCTTTTTTTTTTTTTTTTTTTTTTTTTTTTTTTTTTTTTAATAGGGCATTGCTGAAAGTATCTTGGGGAAAAAAAATTGGAAATTGGAGAGAAGAAAGGACAAAAGGGTCTGGTCTAGTGTGCTCCTTCATAAGTATGCCTTTGTAATTAAGTGTATAATGCACTCTACGATTGTGCATGTACTTATACTATGTAAACCTTGAAGTCTTTACCTTGAAGTCATGTATGGCAACAGAGGAAGATGATTTAAAGTCTCATGGAGGAAGCATGTTCTATGAAGTCTTGAGAAGGCAAAACTGGTTTGTATTTTATAGGTCTGATAGAATGTCACCTCATAACAAGGCCTGTAGGGCCTGTAGGGACATATAAACAGGATAATTAGAAATGCAGTTTTACTGACATCTGTGTGTTTAGCCTGCATAGGTAGCTGATATTAGTCACCATGTCCTGGAGATAAGTTTCATATACTTTCAAGTTTTACTAATGTAATTTACATATTGTATAAAATATGTATGTCCTACTACATAGACATGTGTATGTATCCTACTAGATAGAAAATAGATTTAAGATAAGTAGATAAGTACATCCTACAGATGGAAGAAGTGTTCATTTTGCATCCGTATGTTGAGATATTTTTTTGCTCTCAAACACAAGTACCTTATAGGAAGTTTTAATTTCTATTTCTATGATACCAATTTCCTGATAGTTTTAAAACTTATTTCTTTAAAGACTACCTAAATTTAAATCTGTTATTGTCATGGGAAGTTGTAAAATGCAAAATAGTTTCAAAGGGATTGGAAAATATTTAAAAATTAGTGACATACACATGATTATTGATATCAAGGGGAGACAGCAAATTTATATATATATATCTATATATTTAATCTATGTCAATATTATTTAACTTACATAAGTTGATTCCTGTCATCTTTAAAACCTTAATGTTTGGAAGCACGACTGTTCACTAAAATATCAGGAAACCTGAATCAGGTCTCAATATAGGTTAATCAAAATTCTCATTGAAAATCCATCAATTTTGTTTGCATTTAAGATTCTTGGATAATGAAATTACAGTTCCAGATTCTAATTCATTCCATCTGGAATACAGTGAAAAGGCTGAAGGATTGGTTACTATCTGGTAATTGGGGAATCCCTGTCAGCTGCATTCACAGATTAAGCTTGACACAAAATAGATAGGTTTCTCTTTTATAATTTATTCACTGTTTTAAATCAACTACTCTTTACTCGCAAAGTTTGTTGCTGCCCTCTCAAACTGTGGTTAATTTTTTATTTTTTTTTGAATTATAATCATGTTTATTTTGAAGAAAGTATTAAAAAGTCAACTGCATAGATTCCTGTAGTTCCCATGTACTGAAGTTTTCTTAAACTAGATCTTGTAATATCAAAGGATACTCTGCTTATGTTCAAAGTAATATTAGTAAAAAGGCAAGATTTCCCAGGAAGATAAGTCTACCTGAAGATTGAACCATGTATTAATTAACAGTTGATAAGCTTCAAGGCTATATATCATGAATCCAGTCAGTTATAGAATTATTATTGTCTTTTTACAATGAATTAGATATTGTCAAAGCTGCTGACTAACAGCAGCAGTCTCCTAAGCAGAGCTCAGCTCCGTTCACAGGACTATTTCAAAGCCAATACATCACCCAGACTTCGCATAAGGCCTACTTGGCATCATAATTAAATTATACAGTAATGAAAGTTTCTCTAGGGTAAGTGTATGTTAATTCTGACCTCAATTCTCCATAAAACTTAATTATCCATTTTTCTAACTGTTTCAAGTATTCAGTTATTTGTACAAACCACTGAACTTCAACGAAGACCTCTGCACCACTCAGAGGACAAAGAATCATTGGTTCATTTAACATAAGATCACTCAGTTTACCATAAGTCCTTTTCTGTTCAAGACCATAGAAAAAGTGAAACTTACATTTACTAAGACCATAGGTCACTGAGTTTATCTGCTCTGGACACAGATATCGAGTATATGGCAATGAGATTGCCTTAAAAGGAATGTAAGTAGAATCTGCTTTTTACCCAAAATAGTGCTCCTTCATTTTCAAAAATGTTGAATTAATTCAAACATTAAGAACACATAGAATAAACTAGCACGCCATTTATTTATTTATTTTTAAATCTATTTCATTTTCTGTCAGAGCTATTCATATCAGCGTCACCTAGGATACACTGGAAAGATGCATCTGCTCATAAGTTCTAGCTCAGACGAGGTGGGAATTGTTGCAGAAGTTTGGAGGCTAGGATTATCTTCACTAACACACTAACAACAGCTGTTCTCTCTCGTTCTCTCTCTTTCTTTCATCCTCTCTCTCTCTTTTTTTTTTCCTTCTCTTTTTTTTTAATGATGATTTACTTTTTTTCACTGATTATCTGACCAGAGCTTCAGATTTAAAGTGAGTGACAGCATGCACTAAACTAGTGCTCTATCCGTACAGTCACAAGTGACTCCTCCATAACCAAAGCACTGCATTTCATGGGCTTTAACATAAGCATATGCTCACAATTCACTGTCATTCAAACAATTTTTTTTTTCATGAAAGGAACCATTACAAGGGCAAGTGCTTGGGGAGGCCTCTGAAGTTTACATTTAGCATGGGAAGGAATAGTGTATACTACTTTAAGACCTTCGTCTTGTCACTTGCTTACATGAATTTCTGAAGGCAAATGATTGTAAACAGCAAAATATTTCTTTTTGTCTTTATATTCCCTAATTAGAATGAGAGGCAATGCAATTTCACAGATATGAGTTTAGGCTGGATTTCCAGGTGTTGAAGCCTCTATTTGTCATTTGTTGCCATTGGAGGGTTCAAAGTTGTGGATTGTTACATAAATAATCAGTAATTCTAAGAAACTATCACTTTTCTCATTTTACGTAGAACAAGTAATATCCCAATATTTTTCAGAATAAGAACTGCAATACCCTTTTTTTTTTTTTTTTTTTTTTTAATGAGCCACCTAGAGTCCATTAAGTTTAAAACTGTGGTTTTAAACTCTTAAACTCCTTTAAACTTCTTTAAACATAAACTTAAACTCCTTTAAACTCCTAAGCTCTTGTTTTTTTAAATAACTTAAACAAAATGACCTGGTAATATTAAGGGTGTTAGAAAAACAGAAATCATAAAAGAAATATGACAAAAACATGGCTTTAAACAGTATTAAAATTTGCCAGATTAATAAATTAGTCATGCAGTAGTTCATAGAAACCTGTGCAGCCATCACACACACACAAAAATCTAAATACATGGCAAAAATATTTTTGTTGCAATTCTTTTCCAAATACCTTCCTTTATTTTGATAGTATCCTCTGTGCTAGTAGTATGCTTATAAGTGCTATTAATAAGAATCTTTTATTTCTTATAACCTTTCTGTTGATATCAGAAATCTATTTGTAGCTTATTACTGAATCAACCCAAGACTAACCTGTGATTTAAAATAATTTTTATATAATATTATCTTACATTTTTCAACTTGTTTTTGATTTTATTAAAAAGGTTGTGTTTACATACAAATTTAAAAATAGTATGTCCTAGTGCTCATTGAGACCAGACAGTTCTTTAAATAAAATCTTCCTTCTATTCCAAATAAGCTAAAATCTTGTTAAGGGCAAGCTTGCAGCCTAAGCATTCACCATTTCTAGGACTGAAATACAGGTATATTATATGCTATATTAACTCAAATAACAACTTCACTTCTTCTGAAGTGACTAAATAGAGATGAAGTAATGAAGATTTCTTAGAATCCTGTGCAAATAAACTTTGAGAGGGACGGATTTTTTCTCTCTTGGTAGTGAGATTTTTGGTAGAGGGGATGTTTTTATTTTCTTTGTTTCTTCATTAGGTATTTTGTCAGTACACCCCTAACAAATGCAATCGATATATATATATACATATATATATATGAATGTATATATGTATATATACATGTATATATGAATGTATATATGTATATATACATGTATACATGTATGTATATATATATACATGTATATATATATACATACATATATATATGTATGCATATACAGAGAACACAGTGGGAAAATATATAAATTAAGACAATGCAATAAAAACAAATAATGATAAATTACAAGCTTCCAAAACACAATCAAAACATCCCCTATTCTTCTAATTTTCCCAGTTACAAACTTGAACTTTGTATTTAACAACTGGAGTCCTATAAATACACATACATGCAACTTAACTGAGATAAACAAACCAATCTACTATGATAGAGCTTACTAAAAGTACAAAATTATTTGTATATGTAAAATGGCACATTTGGGGATGTTCCATATTCTAACCCCTGTAAGAGACTGATTTTTCAAGTCAGATGTTAGAGGTTTTATGATCAACATCTAAAGCAAGAGAGTTCTGGCCGTAAGCATAACAAACTGCTAATCGATGAAGTGCCACAGAGATAGGGAAGAAAAAGATGGAAAACTTTCACAAGGCATTACTTGTCACAAAGATCTCTAAAAAGAAAAAGTAGAGCTGTGTGAAAAATAGGTCTCGTGCTTCATAAAGAGTTTTTAGTCTTTGGATGGACTTTCTTTATCTTGAAATACGTCAGAGCTGACATGCCAGAAGTATGCTAGAAAGTTTTTAATGAAAATAGTAAAATATTTTGTTTAAGAAATTGACTCCAATGAAACATTTTCAAAATGTCAGTTTATATTTCATAGTAATATTTTGCTTTGAATTTTCACATAAAAGATCAAAACATTTAGATGAAAAGTACATTCTTAACATTAAACATATTTTTGTCAGAAAAAATGATAAGGTTAAAAAATTTTGAAAAACTATAGAGAAGTATCTGTACCCTGGAAAACTCCAAGAGCATTACTGTATTCGGTGGAAGATATAATTTCTCTAAACGCTTTACTCTCATCTCTCAGAGCCACGTAAATGATATGTTGTGTTGACACAGACTGTGACAATCAAATTGTGTGAATAGCATGTGCTGGAGGTTTATGCATATTAATAACCATGGTCTACATGTACTGCTATTCTACAATGCATAGTAACACCAAGTTTTTTGAAAAAAACTTTTCACAAAGATGTGTTTTGCAAGCCAGTACAGGTAGCCAGAACCCTGATGCTCTCTTGAGTGAAACTTTATTAATAGTGTGGTCAGTGGATAGCACGCAGGCTGAGTCTCCAACAGTTTTTATTACACTTGGAGTAAATATGTGAGCACCATTCACATGAAAGACAAAGAAAACTCATTTCTCAAAAACTGACACTTATTATTAGGCACAAAGAAATTACCATGATCGCTAGCACTATCTGACACATAGGAAGCATTTAACCTTGTCTACCTGTAATAACCTTGTCATATGAGAAGATTCTGATACATTCATTCAGAAATGGGCATACCTCAGTCTTTGACACTAAGAGGAAATGAAAACAGACTTCATGGGAGAAAATGATTATTTACAGTTTTTACTCTATTATCCTTTTTCTTCCTGTTAAAATTGTTGGATTATTACTGGTATGAAAGTATTCTTGGATAAAGTAATCAATTCTCTAGCTATTTAGTGAGTTATTTAATTAAAGTCATATTTGGCCTTTAGGTGGCTGCTGATATGTTGGAATCCAGGTATGGGTTTTATGTTGTTATTTATTTGCATACAAAATAATCAGGTATTTTACTAAATGTACATGAAGCTTAGTATCTTGCCTACTTAATTGCCTTCTTAATTCTAAGAAGAGAAGACTAAAGAATAATAATAAGAAAAAATATATACACTGCTGCTTACTAGGTGGAAAATGGAGATCACATTATTGTTCTCTCATTAATCTGGCTGGTGGTATTGTTGGTTGCTACTAAACATGTATATGATTTATCAACAATCATACTTCCCTGAAGATGATAGCTTGCTAGATTGACCCTTATTCAGATTAAATGAAGGAATAATTAAATGTCTTCTTATTTGGAGATAGCTGAAATATCAGAAGTACAGAAGTTACTAACAAACACTGGTCTTCATAAAGCTGCTGGAACAAGAGCTCTGGAAAAGAGCTTTTTCTCCAGAAAAAGCTTTTTCTGGAACAGATAATAAATGCTATGGCAAAGGAATTGTTGAGCTGTATGGCAAGTCTCAAGGGTAAAAGACTGAAAAACTGGAAACAGTGAATTTAACAAAAGAAGGAAATGATGAGTATTTATTTATTTATTTATTTATGTTTTTATTGTAGGTGTCTAGCTAGAAAGTCAGTATGGACTTCTAAAGAATGAAAACTATATTTTGTTGTTTATTCCGTCTTTGTCCAGGGTAATAGGAAATATTTTGTTTTAAAAAAATGCAGTCGTCCCATATGTTCCTGACTATGCAAATAACTTTATTCTCTGTTTTGAAACAGATCTTAAGAATTATCATACAGGCAGCTATTTTACACTTGTCATGGAAAAGAGTTTTCTTACCTTATACTGTATACCATACCATGTCAGATAGGACACAGATGATTATCTCATAGTTTCCTCAAGTAGTTTCACTCAAGTAGTAGTCTTAAGTGACTCTGGAAGAAGGACTGTTATTTCAAATAAACCTCACTTTTGGAGGTGCCAGTACCCATTATTTTATATACACTCTAAAATTCCACTCCTAGATGGGTTTCAGCAGCAGAAAGGTCATCACTTGTGACCAGTAAACCGTCAAAGATAGAAAACCTGAGACATATTTTATAATAAGAATGATGGGATCCCTACAACTCTATTTCTTGGCCTTCAGTGGAACCTGAAAAAGTTCTTATCCGTGGAAAATCTCTCAAGCAATGACATTGCCTCTTCCTTGTCATTGCCAAAATGGGAATAGAGAGCATTAGTAAGGCATTGCCTCTGACTGAACAGATATATTGTACACACAGTAGCTCACTTTGTGTGGCAAGACTATTAGTACATTAAGGCTAAGAAAATCAGCAGTGTCATGGCATGATGTATATAGATCAATTACATCTGGCTATATTCATGTATCATTGTTACATTATAGTCAGTGATCCCTGCAAAGTTGATTTCCCTCTGACATGATGTACAGATGGATAAAATAAGCACATCAGACTAAAACAAACAAACAAAAAACAACAAACCCCTGTAATCACAGAATAAGAGAATGGTTGAGGTTGGAAGGCACCTCCAGAGAACATCTAAGTCCAACCTCCCTGCTCAAGCAGGGTCACCTAGAGCACATTACACTGGATCGCATCCAGGAGGGTTTTGAATATCTCCAAAGAAGGAGACTACACAACCTCTCTGGGAAGACTGTTTTAGTGCTCTGTTTCCTGAACCATAAAGAAGTTCTTCCTCATGACACCTCCTGTAGTTCAATTTATACCCTTGTGGTTCAATTACCCCTTGTCCTACTCATTATACCAACACAGACAATTCATGCCTGCTATCCCAGTATGGGGGGGAAAGTCTCTTCCTGTCCTTAGTGGCTTCTTCAACCATGGAATTACCATTATCATTGTCAACCAACTGGCCTTGTCAAGTCCTCCCTTTCTGCCTTGCCATTTTCCTTTTTTGCTTTTTCAGTGTGGTCTCTGACAGACCTTTTGCTTACTTTCAAAGAGAATGTGAAGAAAATAATATATACATGTATATATGTATGTATATTTTTTAGAATGTTCAGATTTTTCAAACTTTTGTGGGATGGAAGAAACGCTTTCTGCAGTGTGTCTACTCTTCAGTTCAATAGTGGTTAAATGAACAAACACTAAGTGTAAGTGTTTATGGAATGGAACTCAAGTATAATATATCAGGTGAGTAGTCACATGAAAAACAAACAAACAAACATAAAGGTCTTTCACATAAGTGTTTGTACTAACCCTCAGTTTAAAGGGGGATAACACACAGAAGTCCAGGTGGCACTCCAAAATTAACTTTAATTTGATGCAATTCTTGTTTCAGGTAAGTGAATTGCATAGTTTTGTATGTTACATCTGAAGAAAGAACTGAGCCAAGCTATAGCTAAAAGCTTGTAGCAAGATGTCTTGAAAAAAGACAAGAATCTCTGAAAGTGATCCAGAGGCTTATAATATTTCTAAGGTTCAATACATTTTCTGAATGTGTTCTCACGAAGACCACAGAGTAGGACCAGACTGCTAAGATCAATTTCATGATCAACTATGTTTTTAGTATTTACTTTAATGTCAGTTTAGATTCCTGTAGCAAAGAAGGCAGTGTTTTCATGATGCATCATCTGATATAGATTATTTATTATTTTTCCTTTATCAGTGTGTAAATTAGATTATTTTTAAATCAATAAGATGGGTACAAGCTAGATTGTAATACCCTTACTGCATTTCTGAATAAATGTTTTCAGTATTTTCATTACAAAAATCTATATGATTCATAAGAACCCTTTTTCTCTTCATGAAGTGAAAGCATGATCCTACAGGTCCTTGTTCATGTCAGTTCTGAGTAATCCCAATTAAATAATGCAGCACTATTCCCATGAGTAAAGCTTTGCCTGGTTGTCATAACATTGAATCAATAATTATAAAACATATTGGATGATGGCTTTTTTTTTTTTCTTTCCCTTAATTTGATTTTACAGTCTACTTTGCTTAGAAATATCTTCCATCAATACATTTTGTAATTGATTTTGAACACATAGTTATATATGTTAATTTAAATACCTCTTGCAGCCACCTTCTGGCGAGTTGCAGTATCTCAGCCATTAGACATAAACTGTAAAGAATATAAATCATACTTTAGAAAAGCAATGAGAAGTAAAATGCAGAGGAGAACAGAACAACATTCTGCCTCAAAAATTTGCCTAGACTTTTGGACTTTTTTTTTCCTATTAATATAAATCTTATTGGACCTGTTAATAATGTTTAAGTAAATTGATGATATATTAGATACAGGAATTTTTAATTTATTCTATTTACATATGCATTAAAATTTTTTAAAAATATGACATTTCCTAATAAGCATTACTAGGCTGCCTATTTACTGATATAATTAATGGAAGAAATTGGAAATTCTTTTTTGTTTGTGGAGCCAAAACAAATCAATTTTAATTTTTTATCAGAGATATTTTAAAATTCCAAATGTAAAAATTTAAATACAAAACTCTTAAGATGGGTCTTATCAGTCTATGTAAAGGGAGCCATAGAATATTCAATGACCCAGAAACCACTCTTTATCTTGTGCATCTTGATAAAAGTTCCAGTCAGAGTATAAAACTTGTGTTTCCATAAACTTAAAATCTTGACATTTTATGAAGTAAGCACTCCTCATAGTGCTTATTAGTATTTTTCTCAACTTTTCAATATGTAAATAGTTGACTCCACCTGCTATTCTTTCTGTGGAATCAAGCACACAATAGCCAAGCAATATGCCCTCAAGTGCCTGGTTTCATTTTCTGAGAAGTACTATTGACATCAGTAAATGATCTAAATATATAAAATTACTCTCAAGCTCAAGTATCTGTAGAAACTGTGATTCAGAGAAAGCTGCATAGTTTTAAGAACATTTCCTGCATTGTCCCTACAATTAAATTCTGTACATAATTTGTGGTGTACTAGTGTAGCCCATCTAGTCTAGTTGATTGGTTTTGATTTATTTACTTATTTTTTAACATATATATGGTTTAAATATATAGCATATCATAGGATCATAGGATAACTCAGGTGGTGAGGGCCTTGTGAAGGCCTCTAGTCCATCACTTTTCTATAAACGAGACCAGCTGTGAGACCAGATCTGGCTGTTCAAGACTTTACCCTGTCAGTTCCTGAAAATCTCCAAGAACATGGCTGTTCAACCTCTCTGGTTGACCTTTTTCCCTCATAGGGAAAAAGTTTCTCTTTACATCTAGTCTGAACTTCTCATTTCAGTGTGCATTTGTTTTCTCTTACCCATGCAACACCATGGAAAGCCTTGCTCCATCTTCTCAGTACTTTCTCTGGAGGTCCTGGCAGGCCACATTTAAGTAGCCCCCTCAGCAAAAGCTTATCGAGGTTGAACAAGTCCTACTCGCGCAGCCACTGCATAGAGGGTGAATGATCCAGCTCCAAAACAGCTCAGTGGCCCTCCACTGGACTCACTCCCTTTTACATACATTCTTTTTGAGCTGGGGGAAACCCAAAACTAGACTCAGTATGTGATCTAATGAGTGATGCATAGAAGGGGATAAGCCCTTCTCTCAACTGACTGTCTGTGTGGGATTAATGCATCCCAGAAAGCTGGTGACCCACTCAGCTGGCTATACTCAGCTTGCTGCCCACCAGCATCTCCATGGCCTCTTCCACAGAACCGCTTCAGCCTGTTGGTGGTATTGTCAGAGTTGGAATGATAAGTAGCTTATCATTAAAAAGTGAAAATCAGTGAGAAATTTAAAGCTGTAAAACCACAAGGCATAGATGACTAGGAGGGCATTTATCTGCAGGAGTTTTGTTGTTGTTGTGGTTTTTGTACCCCAGAGTTCATACACCCTTCTAATTTTAACCTGTGAACATTTATTACAGCTCAGACTACCAAATTTTTATGAAGAATCTTGAAACGTACTGCCTCATAGAAGGTAATCTATAGCTGTGCAGTGAAAGAAGTAATGATTTAAAACTGCTGCCAGCAGAGCTGAGCTTCCCATGTTAGCTTACAAACTTATCCTGATTTACAGAAATACTTCCTTACAATCTGTCCTCAAACGTTTTGGAAAATTCAAGAGCCTCAGTAAGTTTATTACATAAAGGGGTATAGAGATACTGTCTAGGCTTACCCATGTAAATAGATAAAATTACACTTTTTTTTTTTTTTTTTTTTTTTTTTTTTGTCTTCTCTAGGTATAGTTTTCCTATTTAATGAAATTCAGAAGTCTCCTTGTCCTCTGCAATCTGCTGGAATTTTAAAGTTGGAATTTTAGCTAGCTGCTGCAAAGTTGTCTAAATGCTTTTTATCATCAGCAGATGATTTGTATTTTCAGTGATTCTACACACAATTTTATTCCACCAAGGAAATGCTTGCTTTCTTTTCTTGCTATACTTGAACAACACTGAGTAGGAGATAAAATGATATACTTATCTTCCTCATTCTCTTTCCTCTCAGGTAAACCATAATATTTCAGTTCATGTCTTTTATATTGCAGTTTTTGACTTTGTACAACCCAGAGGAAAAGAAAGAGTAGGAAGTGGACAGGGACTTTTCTGGAGTTTGCACATGGGGTTGGTACAATGAAAACATACCAGATGAGGTCTTTCTGTTAAGAAGAAATGTGTTGTTAAAGAACACTAGATAGAAGAAGCAAACAAGCAAAACAATATTTAGAGATTTGAGCACTATTATGGATGTGTCTGTGAACTTATACCACAAGCTTACATTTCTGTTTCAGTAGCTGTTGAGTAAAGTTCCACCAGCTGCAGAGATCAGAGGTCATTTGCTGTCAGGATCCTGAGTAGTTTGAAAATGAGTGTGATGAAGTCATTTATTTCAAGCTCTGAAGAGTATGGGTGACATACAACACGTTATCATGGTATGGAGGCTAGCAAAACAGTTTTTAATAAGGTATAAAAGACTGCGTGCATGTGTGTGTGCCTTTCTGCATAGTCTACAGACTGTATGTACAGAGACATTTCATGTTCTGGTGGAAGCTTATATTTAACACAAAGAGCAATGAGTTACCACAGATTTTATGGAAAAAGCCAGATGAGTGAGGAATCT
This sequence comes from Netta rufina, assembly GCF_964035555.1. NCBI lineage: Eukaryota > Metazoa > Chordata > Aves > Anseriformes > Anatidae > Netta > Netta rufina. The sequence continues at coordinate 17,331,534 of NC_140127.1, forward strand.
AACATGCACTTCCTCTTTAAAGAAGATTGAAAAAAAAATTGAAATGCTGTGCATGTTTTGTTTGTTTGTTTCATGGTATTAATTTATTATTGAGAAAAAGATTACATAGTATTTTATCTTTTAAGAATTTAAGATATATAAGCAACATCATTTCAAAAATAGGAATGCAAAAATTCCAGAAAACAATCAATTCTGGCCTGTATTTCAGTAAAGAGTTAAATGTTGCTGAAGAAGAAAGGACTATAAAATTGCAGTTGGTATTTTTTTAGTCTCTCTATACTGCATTTAAAATGTACATCCAGCTGCTTCATTTTTTACCACTTTCACACATCTCTGTACTTACATTCTGAGTTCTTCATTATTTAACATAATTTTGTTCTTTTAATAAGTTTTCTTCATTTTTCCATGTGCTTTCTGGATTTTTCCACTTTTTTTTTTTTTTTTAATCAAGCTGCAGTTTCTGGAAGACAATTTGTTTTAGCACTTTCCACATCCTTTACTTTGTGTTTTAGTTCTTTCACAATGACTTCATTCTTTGTGCCTAATCAGTCTATCAAACCATCATATGTATTTTTAGACAACTAGTATCTAGGCACCTTATTACTATTAAAGATATTAAAGAGTGCTCTAAAATAATACTGCAAAAAGAAATATTCATCAGGAAGAGTCATGCCGCAAAGATACAAGTAGCGCTGACAAAGGTGACTAAGGGCTGGTCATTTCAGCTCTCATACTCTGGAAACCTGCAGGACAAACAGCCTCGCAATTAAATGAAGCAGGAAAAATGAAATCTATTCTGCATTTTATGTGATGGAACTTCTGTAAGAATGGTGGTAACAGGCATTCTACATCTGGGTTTGCACAGATAGTAACAACTAGAGAAGATATTGGGGGATATATGAAGAATCTTATTCTACAGAATAGCATTATGAAATTGGCCAATGAGAATGGGACATAATCGCATTTTCTAACCTGTGCCATGTGCAGTCTATGTGAAATCTTTTGCCCCATTCTGCTCTCATGAGAGTTCTTTCTCACCGTAACACCCATTCCAGGACTAAGAAAGCCAAGTACAGCTTACACACCATGTATACACATGTATACATATTATGGGATTTCTTTAATTTTTGTGACTTTTAAGTACTTCGTAAAAATAGTACTACCCATTCTCCTGCTGCTTTTAGACTAAAGCTATGAACTAAGAGCTCTCAGAAGCTACCGTAGTAGTGCTGGAGTGAATTCTTTTCTAACCCTGAGGCAACTACTGCTTCTCATCTCCATTTTTCCATCTTGCAAAAGAGATGAGATAGAAAAAGGCATCATGGGTTTCAGGTGATAAGAGTAAGAACAGGTAAGTAATTGTTACCTGATAAAATAACACTCACAGCCTGCCAGTGCTGGTTAGAGGCCAAGAAAGAGATAATCTAACAGCCCTTATTGGCTGGGAATGCCCTGCTGCTACTTGCTATACACTTTTTCATCAGAGATGCATCCAAAGAATTGCCATTCAAGTGTAAAATCAGACCCACAAAACCTCAGTCACAGCGTGAACATAAGTTCAGGAGGCCCTGAAGTACTTCAGAATAACATTGATTCATCCAGTGAAAAATCACAAGAAAGATAACATCTGACAGGAATAGATTCCCAACACCACATCAAATTATATTTTGACCACAGACACATAAAAAATAATAAATTGATTCAAATAATTTAAAGCAAATGTCACTGCCAGTTCCTTCAAGGTTTTAGAACTCTCTAAGATCTCACTACCATGTACCTTACTATATTTTCAGATTGAAACAGTGAAAAAAAAAGCGTTTTCCTTCTTTTTTTTTTTTTTGTTCTGATCTTATTTGATTTTCCGTCTTTGAATGTAGTTGTTATTGAGCTGAACAAACTGAAAACTGAATGAAAGAATACATTCTTCCCAAACTTGCAGAAGAATAACATTTTTCAAAAGATGGATTAGTACTTCAATAATATAATTCCATAACAAAATATCTTCTTCTACTTCATTGTTATTAGCATTTAGAAAAAATATTTACTTTTTCATTGAAATGAAATTTAAATTAATGCAAATTCATACTATTTAGAATTTTACCTGTCTTTCCTTTTTATTTTAATATCTATTGATATTTACCTGCTTATATATTCGTTAAAACTTCTGGTTCCTATTGTTGTAAATGTTTATTTTATTTATTTTATTTTATTTTATTTTTTATATTGTGTTGTAGTACTGTACTTTGTCTGGTACTTGGTTTCTATTTTGTTAGGGGTTTGTACATCCATATCCCTGTTTCCCAGTCTTTTGCAACCTGGACCACTGCTGGAGCTAACCTTGACACTTGTAAACTACATTATCCCTTTTAAACACAACAGGGCCACAGACGATTATCAGATATAAGTGGCCTCAAATGTCTGAATTAATGGTATACTGAATTTTTCCCTGTCCTTTCACAGGCCACATGTGGTCCCCATGTGTCCCAAAGGGAAACTCGTACTTTGACTACGGGACTACGGAGTGGATATTTGCAGTTCAGAGTGCCCGACATGAATGTGAAAGCTGTGTAGCGGTACCATAGAGTGAAGTTTGCCCACCATGGAGCATTTTCTGGGGTGTAGTCTGGGGCTATATGGGAGACTTGAGGCTGGAAAATCTTCTGGGATCGTACTGAAGATTCTGTAGTCTAAAAAGAAATAAGCCTGGTGTTGTTTTGCCCATACTTTCTCTTAAAAGTTGTTGTTTTGCAGCCAGGAAGTATGGTAACAACTAAACAGACCAGATGGCTAGAGGCCTATACTTTGGCCTTGCTTTATTTCTTGTTATGGATGCAACTACCTTGAAACAAGGGCATGCTCTGACGTAACGCTCTTTAATAACAGTGTGATGTGTAATCATGACTGGAAAGGCTGTCAGTGATTTCCTTATTTCTGGCCTCCTAACATGGGTAAGTTTGTGTAGGCGGACCAATGTGCTCCTAGTACGGCTTGCGCCTACAGCTTTGGACCAGCTGATGCTGCATGTCTGTAGTGGTGCTCAGTGTCCACCATTTGAGTTCTTACATTTTGGACATACATCTGCCTCATTTTGTAGATGGAATATTTCCTTTCTTCCTGTTTTTGGTAGATACATTCTAGATTTGGAATAGGCTATTAACATTAGTGAATCATGTTGCACCAATGTGAGAAATATTACTTCTCATCATGTCCTGTAATAATAATGTGTCCTGTAATAATGTAGTGCCTGTAATAATATTTCAAAAGATTTGTACACTTGAGATTTGACTTTCTGGGAGTCAGCTTCAAGTGCTCAAAGTGCATGCAGAGATCATACAATTATCTCCTTGATCAGATGTTGAATTTGGCCATTCCATGCCTTGTCAAATGTCTCATAGTAATTCTGATTTACTAGTGCTTGTTCTCTAGAGTTCGTTTAATTAACCTTGTCGTCTACTGTGATTTCACATTCCAGAACAATCTGCATTATTGTTGCTGTGGGTTTTAAGCTGATACAGAAATCAGTCTATCACCTAGCAATTCTGTACTTGCTTAGAGATACAGGCAAATGTGGCAAATAATATACATTTACCATATACACACTTGTTTTGCAGATGAGGTTACACTAAACATGCCTAAGACATGCCTAAACTGTGAACTATACAAGTCATTGTCATCCAAGAACAGTTAAATAAGCTATCATTTTCTGCTTATATCATGACCTGCTGCCTGGAGAAAGAAATAAAAAAATAAATAAATAAATAAAATAAAATAAAATAAAAAAAAAGCACTCCAGTTTGTGGTTTATTTTATTTTTATTTTCCATTTTGCATTGAATTATATAGATTTTGGGGCTTTCAGCCTAAAAATGTTTCCATCCAAAGTGATTTATCATTTATTTGTTCTGCTCTCTATGAAGGGTTAGCAATGAACTACATTCATTTAACTTAGATGTTTCGAACAGGTAGATCAGCCAGTGTACAGGAAGATATAAAATACAGATATAAAGATATAAAGCACAAATGATATAAGGATATAAAGATATAAATAATCAAATAAAGATAGAAAGATATAAAGCACAAATGTTGATGACAAGGGTTAATCTCTCTCTCTCTCTCTTTTTTTCTTTTTTTTTGGTGTAGAAGGGAAAAAAGTTCAGTCCGAATAAAATCCCAGAAAGCTATCAACTAATGAATGGTTATAAAACCCATTATACTTCCCATAATATACCCATATATACTTCTTTAGGAAAGGGATAAATGTAATTTTATAATATTGGGAAACCTTGACATATCAGGAGGAAAAGCATTCATTTTTCCTTGCCTGGTAGTAACAGCCTCTATAAAATGTGTACAAGCCCTTTTAGTAATTGGCAATGAAAAAGAAGAGGAGAGGAAGAGATATCTGTTAGTGACAACTAGGAAAGGTCTCTGATGTGTTAGAAATGCAGATGTATTGTTTAGGAATCTCTATTAGATATAATCCACATGATTCATAACACTGCTGTGAAGAACTGTAGTTGCAATAAAATCATTTTCCTCAACCACTGGGAAAGTCTGATCAGTGTATATTGGTTTCTCTTTGTGCTGTTTCAACTACATTCCATTTCATTTCCTTTTTTCTTGGCAAAATATACTTTCTGATTAGTTCTATATTAGAACCATACCCTTCATCTAAATGGTAGCAATTAAATATATTTTAAGACTATGTTTTAATTCCCCGCTTTAAGCTTTTGTTTTCTACATTTTATTTGACTACTGACTACTTTCCTCCTTATTAATATCTCCACCTTTGCTCCCGGCAGCAATTAAGAATGTTTGGACAGAAGCTACATGAAGCTGTCAGTGGGCATGACTGAAATACCAAGGAATGATATGCAGGATGAGGGAAGTTGGTGGAAGTAGGAAGGAGAATAATCAGGGAAGGTCCTGAGGGCTTAATCTTAAGTCCATAGGGTGTATCTTGGGGTACAAGAATGAAAAATAAAAGTTATTAAGAGATCTTTATAGTATTTCAAGTGTTTCTCCAGGTGGATCAAGAGGTGGGTATCTTGTGCAGCCTTATAAAAAGATGTTTGTTCTGGATATCTTATATTAAGATATAATACATAAGCATTAAGGCAGAGATAACATGTATGGGCTGTGTGTAAAACTGTGAGCTTTTCTCATTCTAAAGGAAATGAAGGACTGTCAGAAAAAGTTAACTGCCTGTTTGATCCACATGATTTGCAGCTGAGCTTCTGAGGCTGAAGGTTTTTATAAAGATGGCAAATGACAGTAGATTTGAAATTAATTTTAATGTTTAGAATCTTTCATGGTATGTTCTAGGTGTTTGGTCAGTAAGTTCTGTGTATCATTTTACTCTTTCATGCATAGACATAGTAGAAATTGTAGTTTCTTATTTTGAATTTTCATTTTCATCCATTTGTATGACTCTGGTATGACACTGGAATGTTTTCATCCTTGTAATATTAAAAGACGAATATTTAAGCAAAGTAAATATTTCCATACATTGTAATTATTTTGTCATGGTTATGTGTTTTTGCTTAGTCTTTTAAGAAACATACTCATACCTTTGCATCTTTGTTCATGTAGTTCCATCGTTGCCATTTACTTATTCCTAACGTCTGTTAGAAGCTGTTTTTGCTCATTTATGACATCATTGACAATCAGCTGTAACATATTTGCCTTTAAGAAAAAGGACTGCAGCTTATTGGTATGTATCATCCCAAAGGAGTGAATCTGGATATGCACAGCCATGCTTGATTGCATCCACATACATAGTCTCTTGATTAAATTCTCTACCCACTAATGTCACAGGAACTTGAACATCAGAACCTGATGTGCTGGGTTGTTAAATAATGATATTCAGACGGTATTCAGATTCACTACTGTTGAGGGATTTCTTGAAACAGCAAAAATCCCATGGCTTGCTGTAGCTGAGCAAACCAAGCTACCAGGGCAACTATGAGAAGTTCCCATGACAGTGTTCCCACATCGCCCAATTGAGGAATTCAGGAAAATATTGTTACCAGTAGCTGGCCTCAAGGACAAGGTCTATGTGACTGCTAATCACAAGGGGGTTGTTTTCTTGCAGGTGGGGTTGTTTTCTTGTAGCTGTTTGTCTGAGTGCTTTTGACCAATAATCTTGTGTGAAACACTGTCCACCCCTGTTAAGTTCTCTATAAAAGTTAGGCTATTCGGGCAATAAAATGGAGCATGATCTGACTCTACTGTGTGTCTGTCGTGCTTTCGGCCGTGCTTCCTGCAACATATGGCGCCCGAACAGGCTGAGACCTGAACAGGACCCGAACGGAACATCGCAGCTTCGCCGGGACAAACATCGCAGCGCAGCGGGACACCAGCGGCGCCGGCACATCCGAACGCAGGTAGACCAGGAGGCCAGCGGCGCCGGGACCAGCGGCGCCGCGACCTCGCCGCGCCGTCGGGACTTCGGAGCGCCCATCCGACCGGCGCTTGAGCGGACCGGACACCGGCCCAGAAACACGGTACACAGGACTCACGGTGAGGCGTGGTATTCCCGCTGAGACACGCGGAAAACCGCGGGAAACGGAGTTGCGGCGGGACGTGGAATTTGCGGAGGGCCGCGGGAAACGGACTTGCGGCGGGACGTGGAATTTGCGGAGGGCCGCGGGAAACGGAGTTGCGGCGGGACGTGGAATTTGCGGAGGGCCGCGGGAATTAGAGTTGCGGCGGGACGTGGAATTTGCGGAGGGCCGCGGGAATTACAGTTGCGGCGGGACGTGGAATTTGCGGAGGGCCGCGGGAAACGGAGTTGCGGCGGGACGTGGAATTTGCGGAGGGCCGCGGGAAACGGAGTTGCGGCGAGACGTGGAATTTGCGGAGGGCCGCGGGAAACGGAGTTGCGGCGAGACGTGGAATTTGCGGAGGGCCGCGGGAATTAGAGTTGCGGCGGGACGTGGAATTTGCGGAGGGCCGCGGGAAATTGACGTGATCACACTGCGGCGCAGGCCGTCCGGAGTCGAGTTGCTACGGGAGACCAGAGGCGTCAGTGGACAACGGCAGCCGACCCTCACCGTGTGGCGAGTCGGCACAGAGCAGAGGGGCGGAGATCAGGACCCTGCAGCCTGTCTGACGTAACCATGGAGACAGCGGCAGCAGCGGCTGTGCTGCTTCTCTCTGGCATTCTTTTTATAAGAAGTTATCTTGCAATGCAAAAAAAGACTATTCGTCCCCAGATCGGTGTTATAACTATGTTTCTGGATAACATTCCGTGGGGTTGCCACATTCTACAGACTATTAATGACGATTTAGCTCTATTGCAGGGCAGGAGAGCAGAGACGCAGATTACACTGCCAAATGACCACCGGCAGGCTCGTTCACAAACAGCTTCTAGGGTTGCAGCTGGCACGGCCTGCAGCCGTATAGCAGACGTTACACTCTCTTTCCTAACTAGTAATCATGTGTCTCATCCATTTGTGGTGAATGGTCAGTGGCAAAAAGAAAAGGGGGAGAGTAAGGGGCGACAAAGACGGAAACGGTGCCAGGAGGATGCCACTGACACTAACAGCACGGGTAATAGGAGTAGTATAAGTGACACAGGTGCAGGGCGGCGGTGGGTGCTGCCGCGCTGCGGGGCACTCTGCCTGCTGCTCGCCCTCGCCTGCCTGTGCACTGCTGCCGACGGTGCTAGAGCAAAATGTGAAGATTGCTCAGATGGCAGTGATGAGAGTGCTTGTGTGAAGATGTGTGCTGAATCTGACTTTGTGTGCAACAGTGGTCAGTGTGTGCCAAATAGATGGCAGTGTGATGGGGATCCGGACTGTGAAAATGGGTCTGATGAGAGTGCTGAGCTGTGTCATATGAGAGCATGCCGGGTAAATGAAATCAGCTGTGGTCCTCAGTCAACCCAGTGTATCCCAGTGTCCTGGAAATGTGATGGTGAAAAGGATTGTGACAGTGGAGAAGATGAAGAGAATTGTGGCATTGTGACTTGTAGTGCAGCAGAATTCACATGCAGTAGTGGGCAATGTATCTCCAAAAGCTTTGTCTGCAATGTTCAAGATGACTGCAGTGATGGTAGCGATGAGTTGGAGTGTGCACCTCCTACCTGTGGTGTTCATGAGTTTCAGTGCAAGAGTTCTACCTGCATCCCTATCAGCTGGGTGTGTGATGATGATGCTGACTGCTCCAACCACTCGGATGAATCTTTGGAGCAGTGTGGCCGCCAGCCTGCACCTCCAGTGAAGTGTGCTACGAGTGAGGTGCAGTGCAGCTCAGGTGAATGTATCCACAAGAAGTGGCGATGTGATGGAGATCCTGATTGCAAGGATGGAAGTGATGAAATTAACTGCCCTTCTCGGACCTGCAGGCCAGACCAGTTCAGATGTGAAGATGGGAACTGTGTCCATGGGAGTAGGCAGTGCAGTGGTGTGAGAGACTGTCTGGATGGCACTGATGCAGCAAACTGTAACCATGTTATTCAGTGCTCTGGACCTGGCAAATTCAAGTGCAGAAGTGGAGAATGCATAGATATCAATAAAGTGTGTAACCAGCAGAGAGACTGCAAGGACTGGGGTGATGAGCCCATAAATGAATGTGACTGTCCAGCTGGGTTTGAGTTTGTAGACAAGAGAAACTGTGGAGATATCGATGAATGCCAAAACCCTGGTAGCTGTAGTCAAATCTGTATCAACCTGAAAGGTGGCTACAAATGTGAATGTAGCCGTGGTTATCAGATGGATCCTGCTACAGGAACCTGGAAAGGGCCATACGGGTACAGAAATACAAATAACACCCGTGTTTACAATGACACTGCTAAGCAGGGTTTAGGGGCTTATGGCACGGAGACAAGGGGTAACAACTACAGTGTTTGGAACAATTGTACAGCTTTGGCCTTACCTCCTGATGTTTCTCTGATTTGTGGGGATGGGGCCTGGCAAAGTATTGCTGCAAATGCTATCAGATGTCCATGTTACTTAGATAAACTCATTGTATTTGCTCCTAGCTTGTTACAGTTGCGTGAGACCACTAGACATAAATGGGCATTGCTTGCACCGGATTGCAATGATAATGTTGAACTGTGTGGGGTTGCAGCATTGGCAATTTTAGTGCCTGGAGTGGCATCTGCGGCTGCACGTAGCAACTTAGAAAAATTGGTATGCTGGGCCGAGAAGCAAGCCTATGCCACGACAGAGATAACTTGAGGAGATGTTACCAGATCAAAATAGTCTGCGACATGTGCTCTTACAGGATCAAGCTGCTATTGACTACTTGCTTTTGGCTCAAAGGCATGGGTGTGAGGACTTTAAGGGAATGCACTGTTTAAACCTTTTTGATCATAATGAGTCAATTCACAAATCCATTACTTTCCTGAAAGAGCACATGAGAAAGATTCAACATGGTATCAATCCTTTCAATCAATGGTTCACTGACTTGTTTGAAACAAAGTGTAGATGGTTGCTGGGTTTAATCACAAGGGGATTAAGGATTTGGTTTATGGTGGTGGTAATCATCGTTGTGTGTTGTAAGTATAGCTAAAAAGTTACTTGTAAAACTGCTGTGTCAGGCTTGGCTTGCTCAAAAGAAGAAGGGGGAATTGTTGAGGGATTTCTTGAAACAGCAAAAATCCCATGGCTTGCTGTAGCTGAGCAAACCAAGCTACCAGGGCAACTATGAGAAGTTCCCATGACAGTGTTCCCACATCGCCCAATTGAGGAATTCAGGAAAATATTGTTACCAGTAGCTGGCCTCAAGGACAAGGTCTATGTGACTGCTAATCACAAGGGGGTTGTTTTCTTGCAGGTGGGGTTGTTTTCTTGTAGCTGTTTGTCTGAGTGCTTTTGACCAATAATCTTGTGTGAAACACTGTCCACCCCTGTTAAGTTCTCTATAAAAGTTAGGCTATTCGGGCAATAAAATGGAGCATGATCTGACTCTACTGTGTGTCTGTCGTGCTTTCGGCCGTGCTTCCTGCAACACACTACTACAAAATAATTCATAAAGTTGAGTCAAGAGTTCATGCTTTAAGATTAATTTAAAATAGATTAAAATATAAGTCCACATTTTTATAAATGCACAGTTTTTCAAGACAATAGTTACATATATATCATTAATGTCTCTAAACATATGCTTCTTTTCAAGAGTCCTATGAACTTTCAGAAATTTTTAGAAAATGGATATAGAGCAATTTCAAAAAAAAAGCTCTAAATAGAAAATTAATTGCTGTGAATTGTCTCTGTCCAAGACCTGTCTAGTCTGAGAAGATATGTATTTTAAGGTTTTGCTGATCTTGTCTGCCCTGGTATACACCATGATTGCTGATTTTAATGTAAATCTTTAATAAAAGTAGCAGTTAAATAATTAACAGAAACAACAGCCAAGAGCAATACTGCAAAATGGAAAAAGAAAGGAAAAAAAAAAAAAAAAAAAAAAGAAAGACAGAGCCCCTATGACTGAGCATTCTTATGGATTAAATATAGAAGAGAGCAGGTAATTATAAAATAATTAGTTTTAGATTCTTTCCTTATTATTCATAATTCTAAAACTATTTTCCTGTCAGTATCAGTCCCCTCTAAGACAATGTTCTGGAATAGTTTCTAAAGTATTATCTTCTAAGATGCATGCCCCACCCTAGTTTTGATAATTTGGAAGAAAAACTGAAAACAGACAGAGCCATACGTGAATACTTCATACCAACTGTCTCACCATTTCAATGCAGTCAGTATGTTTCAATGTGTTGCTGTGTGCATTATCATCTGTCCCAATGAAATTTCTATGTGAATCTAATGTGAATAGATAGTGGATTTCAATTTTTATATTACAATAGGGTCTAGTTACCCTCTCTGAATCCAGAGTGCTATACATTCCTCTAATTAAATGAAAAATAGTTTCCACTCTTGGAAGGTTACAATCTGAATAAAATATACAGACAAATAGCGGAAGAAAGGAAGAATTTTTAACCACTTATTAAAGATCAGAAGAATTTTTAACCACTTATTAAAGATGAGAAGCTGAGGTGCAGACTGAGGAGATGCATGAATAGTATTTTCTGGGGGAAGACTGAAGGGAAAAAACAAACACATTTACACTGTCCAGGAAGAAAACAAACAAACAAACAAACCACTGCTTTTTGGTAATAAATAAATAAATAAATAAATAAAATTAAATTAAAAAAGGGTATTTCATTCAATTTAGAAAAAAGCAAAACAAAAAAAAAACCACACACCTATTTTCAAGAAAACCATGTCAAGAAATCATGAAATGTACAGGATGTAACTACATTTCCAAGGAAGGTGTATTGAACCCTTCTATTCTTCATCTAGAGCCATAGAGTTATAACTTTCTATTAGCTTTATCTTACCAGTCAAGTTCCCAATCATAGTACATATGCATATGTTGTATATGTTTGTACTGGGTCTGGCTGGAATGTTAACTTTCCCGGCAGCAGCCCATTCAGTGCCGTACTCTGCACTTGTAGCTGGAACAGCAGTGTTATCACACCAGTGTTGTGTCTACTGCTGAGCAGCAGTGGCACAGCATTGGGCCTTTCTCTAACCCTCCTAGGGGGTGGGTAAAAAGTGAGGAGAGAAACATCACTAGGGCAGCTGACCTAAACCAATCAAAGGGATATTCCATACCATGTGGTGTCACACTCAGCAATAAAAGGTGGAAACAGGAAGAAGAGGGGAGGGGTGGGCTCTCGTTGAGAAGACGTCGGTCCTCCTCTCGAACACCGGCTGCGTGCGTTGAGGCCTTGCTTCAAGGACGTGGTCCATCATCGCTCATTTGTGGGAAGTAGAGAGTAATTTCTTTCCTCTGCACTTCCATATAGCTTTCATTTATTTTGTTTGTTTGTTTTCCTCCCTTTTTTCCCCTTTCCCTTTTATTTCCCCTTAGTTAAATTGTTTAGTTCATGGTAGTCTTTATTTAATTATTATAATTATTTCCCTTTAATTAAATTATCCTTATCTCAACCCGTGAGTTGTTCTTTGCTTTACTTCTCCCCCTCCTCATCTAAAGGAGGGGGAGTGAGAGAGCGGTTGTGGGGTTTAGCTGCCCAGCATGGTAAAACCACCACAATGTTGAGAGAGGAAATGAAATAATTCTCCTCTTTTTTTTTATTTTTTTTTTAATTTTTTTTTTTATTTTTTTATTTTTCCCCTGTTGACTAGTTCCAGTATTGAAGCTAAGGATAGAACTCACAGAATCACAGAATCACAGAATTTCTAGGTTGGAAGAGACCTCAAGATCATTGAGTCCAACCTCTGACCTAACGCTAGCAGTCCCCACTAAACCATATCCCTAAGCTCTACATCTAAACATCTTTTGAAGACTTCCAGGGATGGTGACTCCACCACTTCCCTGGGCAGCCTGTTCTAATGCCTCACAACCCTTTCAGTAAAGAAGTTCTTCCTAACATCTAACCTAAAACTCCCCTGGCTCAACTTAAGCCCATTCCCCCTCGTCCTGTCACCAGGCACGTGGGAGAACAGACCAACCCCCACCTCGCTACAGCCTCCCTTGAGGTACCTATAGAGATACCTATATATACCTATATATATATATACCTATACCTATATATATAGGTACCTTGAGGTACCTATATAAGGTCACCCTCTTCTTATCAGCCTCCTCTTCTCCAGGCTGATAGAAACTCGGTTGTTTCTATTCATGATCAATTTTCAATATGTAAGTATTCCATGTAAGTATTCCAAATTTCAATATTCCATGACTGACTTTGGTGGAAGTAGATGAAGGGCATCTACATGAAGATGTTACATAGTACTCTACAGATTAGAAAACTGTGTCTAAAGTCTTTAAACATGAGGATGGAATTGACAGATGTTCCAATGATATTATATGAGGTTTCATTTCTAATGGTATTAGGTAATTAGACTTTACTTTCTTTTACTTTCATCATAAAGGTTTCAAAATTGCTAGAATAAGCCATTTTGAAGTTTCTGAGAATTTTCAACCGTTCAACCTCTTCTAAGTGGCAACTTTTTGTTAAAAACATTTTGTGTGTGTGTGTGTGTGTGTGTGTGTGTGTGTGTGAAATAATATGATTTGCTCAAATTCACATATGAGTTTTCTGATAGGAACTTAATTTGTGTTTATGTGTTCTAGTCTATATCACTTGTCCATTGATTATTGAATTCAAGGTGCAGAAAATACATATATATATATATTAAATGTACCAATTTCATTAATCCTCTAACTCAGATTCCTAACAAAAGTTGACTATCGTTTTCATTTTCATTATCTGTTTTCTGTTGCGTTCAGAACTTTCATGTTATATCAAAGAGTCATGTTTGACTCCAGAGCCAGAATGCAGCATGACTAAGAAAAGAATAAGAATCTTTTTTAACTTCAAAGTCATAAATGGCATGAAATTTTGTTTCCAAGGAAACCATAGATTTTACTTTGGTAGAGGCTACACTACACAGAAGATGTAAAATCCATCCTGTAAATTGTCTCTACAGATGAAAAAGTCATACACAAGATTCTACAATTTTGTAGTCTTCTCTTTCCTGCCGTGGAACAAAAGTGAAGCTAATTTCTTTCTTTCCATGCATATGAACCAACAAAAACAACAGTTTTCTAGTGTCAACATGTAAGAAAATCAGAATTCAAGTAATATTGCTATCTATGAAAGACAAAACGAAACACTGTAACTATTACAGAAATCATAGCGAAGCCCATTCGACTCTATTGAAATGAAAATCTAGAACATCGTCATCCTTTTGAATGGAGTCACATTTTTGCCTTTATTCATTTTTCCCATGCTTAAAAGCCATCACCAGTAAGAACATCCATCACTCTACTGAAGTTTACTGTTATATTTAATATATATTTAATATTATATTGAAATGTAATGCTTAATATTGAAATATATTTTAATATTGAGATATAATATTTAATATTATATTGAAATGAAAATCTAGAACATCACCATCCTTTTGAATGGAGTCACATCTTTGCCTTTATGCATTTTTTACATGCTTAAGAGCCACCACCAGTAAGAACATCTGTCATTCTACTGAAGTTTACTGTTATATTTAATCATATCAGCTGAACAGTTGGCACCTAGAATACAGTGTCTCCAATATTATTCAAAATAATTATTTTACAACGTTATAAAATACCACTAAATTCCACTAACCCATATGCCTAAATGTAAAGAAATAAAATTTGTATACTTCTTGCCACTTTTCTTACCAAAAAGAAACTCTCAATAATACATCTGATAACTTTTTCTATTTTTTTTCTTTGTACAAGAACTCTCACTGTTACTTCTGTAAATTGCTATAAACTTCTATTTGTTTCTTCCTCAACTGATTCTCAAAACTGATTCAGTTAACATGAGATTACAACAGTAATTAACAAAATGATGAGTTAATGTTTTCATTTTTAGTACAGCATGGTGAGAGTATACAGTATACTTATCTCTTATTGCTATTTTTTTCTTAAATGCTATCATGTCCTCCAGATAACAAATTTCTCAGAACTGGTAAACCACACTGTCAGATACTGGAAATACTCCATATCTTAAAAGATCTAAACAATTTCTGGAATCGGCTATATAATCCCAATCATATAAGCCTTTGTAGAATATGAATTCTGCTCACTGCTTGCTCTACTGCCTGTTACACTTGCATGTAAGCTTAATTTAAAGTGCATATTGGTGTAAACTGTTACTTTGTTATCAGAAGAGATATGACAAGATTTGACCTTGCACAAAAGCCAGAACTAGACCAGAAGGTCTTCAGAAACTCCTGTCCTTACTGCTAAAAGTTTGCCCTCAAAGCTTCTGACGCTTCTGACATTTTAGTGATAGATAGACCAAGCCCACTTATCATTCCAGCAAAGAATCTTCATCATTAGTAGCAGTGAGAATAAACATTCATCATGTGGGCTTTATAGTCTTCAAGGGCTGCTTTAATGTGCTTAGGTTAAGAGCTCTCTTTTAAACAATTTGACTTTCATTGCAAAGGGAGAAAAAGCATTGCCTTCCTTATTAGATGTCAAGAGCCATATTTTGAAATTTGGCATCTAGACTGTACTTCTTATTGGCTTCAGTGCCTGAGCCAGACAGACTATATGTCACCACATAGCAAAGAACGATTACAGTGAAGTTCTTGATGTTGGTTTGGTTATGTTTAGAATACATGTAACTCCTTGAATACCTTAAGGAAAGATATTAATCCTCAAACTATGAGCTAAGTTATTCTTTCTCATTGGAATATGAATATTCCTTCTCATTGGAATACAGTCATACAATAAAGAATATTTCTTATTAAGTGTTAACATTTTATGTTTATCTTTGGTTTTATTTTTTAAATGACTCTTCATGATAAGGATGAAATAGAACTTTTACTCATAAGTAAAGGTGATTTGGATCTGTCTGATAGAGGATCCAAATGACCTAGATTTAAATTGCTATTCCAAAAATTGTTGAATGGGAGTGAGAACACCGGTCTCCTATTAGTTTGTGCTTGTCTATTCTAGGATGTCATATCATTTCATGAAATTCCTGAGAAAAACATCTGATATCAAATACCATTTTCAGATGATGAAACAACATTTGGTATGTATATAACTACCCCAAGCCACTGCTGCCTTCTATGTTCTTGTTGGTGCTGTTGATAAGTTCCATCATGCTGACTGATTGAACTTCTCCTTTTTTTTACAGGAAGTTTCTAGCCCAGACAGTTACACAGCAATATAAAGACAGAAAGAAAACATAGCCTCAAGGTCCTAAATATTTAAGTCTATTTTAAGAAGAACAGCTTTAACCTGAAAATCCTTATGGAACAGCACATATATAACTGGGATACACTACATAACCAAAAAAAAAAAAAGTCATTCTGTGACAGAAATTATTAATTTCAAAAGAGTCATTTATTTGCTCATCTCTAGCTCAGAGCACCTCTTGAGCTTGGCATCAAAGAACAAAGATAATTTTTTTTAAAGTTTGTGCAAGGGCCTGGATGACTTGGCTGAATGAGGAGCCAAGGTGGGACCTAATCTCAGGCAATACGATGTCCTTGTATAGCACAGAAGCTACAACATAACTTTATGTGAATATAAATTCCAGTGAGGCACTCCTGTGAGCACTGTTCTTTGCTACAATTTTAAGTGCTTAAAAAAAAATGATCTGCCATTCATATTAATTTTATTGACATTTGCTGTAGCTATAAATGAAACAGTTAAAGAGCTGGAGGCGTTCTTCTGAAATTACTGTCAGCTGTGAAGAATATGGTAACGCTTGTGAAACTTCCTTTTAGTGATTTCAAGACCTGCTTCTGAGAGAATGAAGTGTATCTTGCCCTATTAAAAATGTGAAATAATATCTGTGTAAAATGCTTTAAGAGGAGATATGCATCATGATGGGTAGAATATGTTTCAATAATTTCTTAATCATGTGGAGTAAAATCTACAAAAGCACATGAGAGGAGCAAATAGATATTTATATCTATGTTGCAGATACACAAGCCAGACCTTCATCTAAGTGAAATGTCCATCTTATTGCAGCAAAAAGGAATCACAGAATCACAGAATCACAGAATTTCTAGGTTGGAAGAGACCTCAAGATCATCGAGTCCAACCTCTGACCTAACACTAACAGTCCCCACTAAACCATTTGCCTAAGCTCTACATCTAAACGTCTTTTGAAGACTTCCAGGGATGGTGACTCCACCACTTCCCTGGGCAGCCTGTTCCAATGCCTCACAACCCTTTCAGTGAAGAAGTTCTTCCTAACATCTAACCTAAAACTCCC
This sequence comes from Netta rufina, assembly GCF_964035555.1. Classification (NCBI taxonomy): domain Eukaryota; kingdom Metazoa; phylum Chordata; class Aves; order Anseriformes; family Anatidae; genus Netta; species Netta rufina. Next base: position 17,348,295 of record NC_140127.1, read on the forward strand.
CTGGCTCAACTTAAGCCCATTCCCCCTCGTCCTGTCACCAGGCACGTGGGAGAACAGGCCAACCCCCACCTCGCTACAGCCTCCCTTGAGGTACCTATAGAGAGCGATAAGGTCGCCCCTGAGCCTCCTCTTCTCCAGGCTGAACAAGCCCAGCTCCCTCAGCCGCTCCTCGTAGGACTTGTTCTCCAGGCCCCTCTCCAGCTTCGTCGCCCTTCTCTGCACCCGCTCAAGCACCTCGATGTCCTTCTTGTAGCGAGGGGCCCAAAACTGAACACAGTTCTCGAGGTGCGGCCTCACCAGAGCTGAGTACAGGGGGATGATCACCTCCCTAGCCCTGCTGGTCACACTGTTCCTGATACAAGCCAGGATGCCGTTGGCCTTCTTGGCCACCTGAGCACACTGCTGGCTCATATTCAGCTGACTATCCACCATCACTCCCAGGTCCTTCTCTGCCTGGCAGCTCTCCAACCATTCCTCTCCCAGCCTGTAGCTCTGCTTGGGGTTATTGCGCCCCAGGTGCAGGACCCGTCACTTGGCCTTGTTGAACTTCATGCAGTTGACCTCAGCCCATCGGTGCAGCCTATCCAGATCCTCCTGCAGAGCTTTCCTACCCTCAAGCAGATCGACACATGCGCATAGCTTGGTGTCATCTGCGAACTTACTGAGGGTGCACTCAATGCCCTCGTCCAGATCATCAATGAAGATATTAAAGAGGACCGGCCCCAGCACCGAGCCCTGGGAGACGCCACTAGTGACTGGCCTCCAACTGGACTTGGCTCCATTCACCACGACTCTTTGGGCCAGGCTATCCAGCCAGTTTCTAACCCAACGAAGCATGCGCCAGTCCAAGCCAAGAGCAGCCAGTTTCTTGAGGAGAATGCTGTGGGAGACGGTGTCAAAAGCCTTGCTGAAGTCAAGGTAGACCACATCCACAGCCTTTCCCTCATCCATCCAGCGCGTCACTTTGTCATAGAAGGAGATCAGGTTCGTCAAGCAGGACCTGCCTTTCATAAACCCATGCTGACTGGGCCTGATCGCCTGCTTGCCCTGCAAGTACTGCGTGAAGATGTATTCGTTTACAGTATGACTATTCCACTGTTTGCTAAGGATAGTTTCAGTAACAAAAATGGCTTCAACAGCTCAGAGTTACTCCGTTTTATTCTCAACTGCAGATACCTCACTTTAGTTTTTCTCAGAGCAGTCATAGGTGTGCCACTGTGTGAGGTGGGTGCCTCACATGCATGTTAGCATAATGAAGTCTACTCCCTAGCTAGGGAAACAGTGCATGATGTACCTTGCTTGTCCTGTCCTATATTCACAGAATCACAGAATTGTAGGGGTGGAAGGGACCTCAAGAGATCATTGGATTCAAACCCTCTGCCAAAGCAGGTTCCCTAGAGCAGGTCGCACAGGTAGAGCAGGTTGCACTGGTAGTTCATACATCCTCTACACAGTGTTTGCATTTGACTGTGGAGAGCAACTTTGAATTACATAAATTTTAAGAAGTGATTTTTTGGGAGACCAGTAGGTCATAGACCAGTAGGAAAGAAGTTGTGGCATTGTATGTACAGCAGTGTTTACAGCTCATAAATTGCAATTATGATTAAAAAGGAACTCCCTCATCACACATCTAAGATCCACTAATAATGTAGGTGAAAGATGCCATAGTTTAAGTGGTTTCTAATGTGTTATTTTTTATATATTAATAATATAGGAGATTAGGCATTTCTATACAGGCCTTTTCGAAATCTTTGGCTGCGTTATAAGAGTTATCCCTTTTATCTTCTCCTTACCAAAGAAACCTTTCTTAGAAAAGGAGTCCCTAGGGTTTTATGGGAAACTTTCTACCTTTCATTTAAAAATCAGAAACCAAATGCTGAAATGTTTGTAAGCCAAGGGGAAGAAGTATGTGCTGATCTTATCCCTCCAAATTTCTGCTCTAGTGCTGCAGCAGATTCAGAGAATAAAGCACATAAAGTATGCCTAGAAGATGTCTAGAAATAATTCTTAAAAAAAAAAAAAAAAGGAAAAGGAAAAAGAGGAAAGAGTTTAAGCTTGCTCACTGGATATTTCAGCAGTTAACATTTCACCTGTATGGTTCTATAATTATCAAACTGCCATTATATCCTCACAGAACAGGATTTCAAAAGATCTTGAGCAGAAAAATAACTAGCAGAATTATATATATATGTAGACAATATTATTATTATTATATCATCATATTATTATTATTATTATCATTATTATAATTCTTTTATATTACTTATATGTTACATATATCAGACTTTTTACTATTATTATGGTGAATATTGGCAAAATGTTAAGTATAGAAATATTTTGGCTGGTTGTTTCTTATGTAGAGAATTTGCTCTAATTTTGTTTTTATGAATTTGCATCAGCATTCCATCATTTAAAACAGAATGCTATGTATAACTTTTTTCATAAAACATAAAATCATGTTTTTTGTAGAGGTAAGTGGAGGGCATTTTTTTTGTTGTTTGTATGTATACACATACAAAGAGAATGAAACTAAAAGCTTACTTATGCTTGTATGCTGTCTTTATTTAACAGAGGAATTGAAAGGATACAAATAATACCTACCTATCTTCTCTCTGTAATAAATGTAATGAACATAAAAATACATCTTAATCAGAGAAGAAACAGAGTTGGTCAAAAATACGGAAAAGAGACATTATGAATGTTTGTTACAAAGCCACTTCAAATTATCTCTCATTTGAAAAATATGAATTATGTGTATTTTTTGCAAATGAAGGATTTTTTTTAATTCCAGCACCCCATCCCCCCCCACCCCCCCGATCTTAAAATGTTTTTTAACAAGAACTGTTCACTCAGTTATTCTCTAGTATCTACAGATTTAGTACCAAAGACCAAATGAAAAGATGCTTTCCTTAACTGGATGCTAATAGAAAAAAAAAATATTTTAAAATGAAAATAAATATACGTATGCACAGATTACAGCACATATAGTAGGAAGACTGGAAGATAGCAGGAAGATAGCAAACTACAGAGAAAGAGGAAATTAACTCCCAGAGGTTCCAGTAGTTTTGTACCTGCCCTCACTAAAAAACTGATTATGACAAAATTAATCAAATAGATAAACAAAATGTCTACACCTTTTATAAGTAGAAAGACTTGCATGGCATCCAAACTTCTCATAATGTTAACAAGGACGCTAAAAGTTTTTGCTACAGTAATGCTAAAAAGACAATACAGGAGAAAATTTAATCATTTCAGAAACCCAGATGGATGAATCTGTCCTTCAGATATAAGACTTCATACATACACATGAAATTATAGTTGAATCAACACAAATGCACTGATATTGGGTATGTGTGGTCCTGTACCTGAAGTAATATAACCTCATTCTTGATTATCCATCAACCTTTAATTGCTATTTATCTCCACAAATGCAATTTGATATTCTAATGTAGAAACATAACTAGGATATTAAATCTCTGTAGCTGTGGTGCTTTATCTGACTAGTTTTTATACATTTTTCCTGCTCCATTATCTTTCAAATGCGGTATGTTCCACTGTGTCATATTCTTTGACATAGACTGAGAAACCTGCATTTACAGTACCGAAGATCCATATCCCCTACTTTATATATATATATATATATGTATATATATATATAAATTATATATATATAATATATATATATAATTTTTTTATATTTTATATATAAAATATATATATATATATATATTTGATAGTTTTTTACACAGAATCTCTGATTTTCATTGCTGTTGCTGAGTTTATCTTCCAGTGCCTGTGCACTGAAAAATTAAATGTCATCCAGTTTAGCTTATTACATCATCTTGTAATATTGTGGTTTCATTACACTGTGATTTCATGCAGCATCCGCTTTCTTGTAGGATATTATCCCTATTGTACAGTTTGTTTCACTTTTTTTTTTTTTTTTCCTGCTTACTATGTTTATGCTATGTTATTATTAATTTGATTAATGAATGAGATGAGGACATTTTGGGGTCAAGCCCTGGGGTATTTCTCAGTGTTCAGTGTGAAACAGAAATGTGATCTGTGATTGTTAATCCTATCCCTTCCCCTCTGTGTAGCCTCTCCCCTCTGTGACCAAGCAATCTTCTTGTGACAGATATGAAGAGCTTTCAGAGTTGTAACTGTTTGTATGCCTTTATGTTATTACACTGACTATGGATATTATACTGAATTATACGTCAGCCTCTAATTTAAACTTAGCCTACTGATATTTTTCCCTCTTATAAACATTTGGTCTGTACCTGGATGAGCTGTTGAAGCCAAAATTGTTAATGTTCTTGGCTAGCATTAGTGTTTGCTTCCACATATCATATGTTCTCTATTGAAGTTTCTCACTGACACTATGTATTTTTTTGAGTTTTTCACATTTAATAAAATATTTTGAATTTCCTTTCCTTTCCTTTCCTTTCCTTTCCTTTCCTTTCCTTTCCTTTCCTTTCCTTGCCTTGCCTTGCCTTGCCTTGCCTTGCCTTGCCTTGCCTTGCCTTGCCTTGCCTTGCCTTGCCTCTCCCTCTCCCTCTCCCTCTCCCTCTCCCTCTCCCTCTCCCTCTCCCTCTCCCTCTCCCTCTCCCTCTCCCTCTCCCTCTCCCTCTCCCTTCATTTTCCCTGGATGTTTACCCACTTCACCTGTTTTTGCACCACTTCCTTTTCTATTTCCTTTCAGACATCCAAACTGGCTGTTGACTGGTTAGGCATAATGTTGCCTTTGTGGTAGACCAAAGCTTACTTAAAACTACACATATAATTTTTGTTTGTATTTAAATATAAACAGAACTTGAGGACAGCTTCATGTGCTCTGGAAACATTTACTACTCTCAGTAAATGAATATCACCAGTAATTTTTGGTCGTCAGAGAATTTATTTCAAATATTATCCAGGCTGAAGTAATCTTATACATACCACAGATGCAGCTGTACAATTTTTCACATTATCATTAAACTCGGGTGTTCTGACATCTTCTATTTAATTACAAAAATACATGTCGCATGCACTTCTATCTTTCATTCTGTCAATAATTTTTATCTCTTCAGCTGGCACATTATACTAAATGTCTTTACTTTTTTCTCCCATAATATTAGGATGGTAACAAAATCCATCTTTGTACACTTGCATTTCATGAGTCATTCTATATGCAAAAGGAGTAATCTTGACTTCCTGAGATGTGCACCAATGCTTCATTCCTAACAGCCAAGTTTTAGCAGACTTGGGTTACTTCTGCATTTTTAAAGGTAATTTTGTTTGGCTACTGTAATAATTTAGGCACGGTGTTTGTTAATTCATCTTCTGGTTACAATCTCTTTTTTCATTTCAATAAAAAAAATCATGCATTAATATTTCCTCCTGCTTTTTATTTTCCATTTGAACTAAAATTAAGAATTTATGTCAAAAAATAACAGTAGGCCAATGACTTAAATGCTAAGCTAGATGGTAACTCCAGTTACTAGTGCTGGGAAAATCACCTTAGAAAAGAAATTTCCTAGTAAATGCCTGTCGTTTCCTACAGCAGACTTGTTAATGAACTACAGAACAGCTGGAATACAAAGTAAAAGGCAGGGAACCATGGAATTTTCTATTTTTGGCTACTTAGATGTAAAGAACATCTACTTAAATCAAATGTGGTAAATTTTCCCCTTCTGAAAACATATTTCTCAAAAGAATCTTGTAAAGGAAAAAGACTTGATTGTGTTTGTATTTTCTTGTTTTAATTTTTAAGCAAATATAGATTAAGTAGGCACAGAATCCTCAGTGTTTTGTTTGTAGACACAAGCTTATACCAGAGGTGAGAGCTTTTGGTAAGAGGTAGAATGCACTGGGACTGGACTGTTATAGGATTTCTGGCTGCAATTCTTCAATAGCGTTGTGCTGAGAAAAAAGATTCTCCATACTCCTGGCTGACCTGTGCTTTGCCTCACCCTGATAAGAGTTTGAAAATGAACAGCCAACAGCTGAGCCCTCCATTGGGTCTCCTGACTCTTATTTAATGCAATGAAAAGTTTAATCCAAAGCAAATCAGAAAACTTAATCCCCTCTTCAGCATTTTTACCACAATATTTGTCATGGAATGCACTATCACCTTATTTCTTAACTTTGTATTAATAAATATGAAATTTCGTTTGTATTTTCATTACAAGAACATAAATAATGAATAGTCTTAACAGATTAGGTCTAGAAGACATAAATTACCATTTGTTTAGGCTATACATAAATGTTTTTTTGTTAATATTTCTTGTTTAAAAATAATTAATTTAAAATAATTAAATACATTGCTTTCATTTATTTGGTTTTTGATACTTATACCATATTACTTTATTACACAAAGAATTTCTAGGTGTTGGTTGTTTTAATGTCGTTAGAGTAGTTGCTTGGAGATCACTCTTGATATTAAGCATAACATAATTAAAATTTATTAAGAATTAAAGTCTAATAATCACAGAAAAAAACAAAAACAAAAACAAAAAACAACAACAACAAAGACAAAAACAACAAAACACTCTTTAACAAATTTCTTTACAGGCAAAAAAATGCACGCTTGCCCTGAGCACTAGAAGCAACCAGGAAACTATCTTTTCATATACAGTAAATTAACTTGCATTATTTTTTTTTTTTAATTTTGTTTTGTTTTGCTTTTAAATGGAGTATGGAGTCAATGCAGAGTGCAGATTACTCAGTTAAGAATAATCAGTGTTAATAAATTTACAGAGGAACTTTAGAGGTATAAAGAAAGTAAAATGATTATCTCATGAAAATGATTGAATGTTAATTATATAGAAAATATTATGTGACCAGTCTTTCAGAGGAGAATATTCAGTGGCTAGACACTCAACTCTCTAGTTGAGAGAGTTGATATTTGTAATTTGTAATATTTTTAATTTTCAGACGTTGAAAAAGAAGGAAAGGAAGTGATGCAGTTCAGATTCCACAATGCAAGATCTGTAGGCATATATCGAACACAGACAAAGTAATATACTTTGAGATACTTTGTTAGTAACTGATAATCTAAAGAGAATACAGAGAAAATAAAATATGAAGGAGTAAATATTTTGGTGTAGCACAGATGAGAAGGAACCTTTGCATATGCCCAGTGACTGCAGATGTTCAAAAAGTGACAGGTATTATTCAGCCACATTTTTCCAAGTCCTAAAAAAGATGATTGGAGAGTGACAAGCCAAAGGACTAGTACTGTGAAGAATATATGACTACTGGGGCTACTGGGATAGAACAAAGGAACCTTTTTGGTGGGTTGATTCTACCTGACAAATATTCAGGATTGAAGCTGTCATGAAAGAACACTTTTTATTAAAGAATAAAGAGAGTGGGATGAGATAAATTAATGATTTCCACTTTGGGCTGTAATGATCAAGATAAGGGAAATAAGGAAAATGAGGATACACTGAGGAAATCAGGAATGAAAATGAAAATATTGTTCAAGACCTGTTATAGTAATGTGGATACCAAAGACCTGGTGAAAGCACCTTTTTGAAAGGCCTTATTGCAAGACCTTATTGCAGGTAAGATATGAATAAAATAACAATTTTAGGTATATGTTTATAAAATTGGTGATATTCTGTTGGATCATAGTGATATAAAACAATGGCAAAGTGTACATTTTTTTTTGGTTCAAAGTCACTTTGGAAACAAATAATGAAAGGTTCTATGATGATATAGAGAAGTAAAAACAAAGTACAAACAAACAAACAAACAAACATAAGTTTATCAAAGACAGCTCATATTAGAAATAGTAATCTCTGCCCTTGAGAGAACAATTAATTTTTCAAGACAATGAGAGTCTTTTTTTTTTTCTCTAGTATCCACTTAGCAAAGGTTTTGACACGGTACCACATAGAAGACTACTAATCCAAATGGGAAAAACAGGATTAATGCACTAAGTGTAGGGAAAAAAATAAAGTGTGTAAAGGGGAGACAATGGACTGTATTAAAAATATTAGATTACAAAGGTCTACCTCTCACTGAGGCTCTTGGTACAGACAGAAGAAAAAAAATCTGTTATTTACATGAAGCCACATGCCCATTGTGTAGAACAATTCAAAGACATTGGACAGAACATGATCCTGAGATTTGGCAAAATGTGAAACATACAATTAAACAAACAAACAAACAAACACCGTAAGAACAGATCTGAATTTCTGAATTTGTTCCATAATCTTCAGTTCATCATTTGAAGACTTCATAGTGTATTATTTATTTCAGTGAATATATATGTGTATTTGTACAGATGTGTACACATACTCAAACATATATATGAACTATGTTATGTGGCTATGAAGGGCCTGAAAACCATTAAAAACTGTTGTAGATGTGCAGCTGATAATGCATTAATGTGCAGGATATCTGTGGTTCATTGAAGGACTAATGAGGGTCTATGCAAGACAGATGTAATATCATGCAGGGAAGATGTACAGTCCAGGAAATGGCTAAATACAACAGGCAAAGATTTAAACATTTGGCATCTGACCTTGAAAACATGCTTAATGTTTGGCAAATCTAAATACCTATTAAAATACATGCTAGATGTATGACAGAAGATAGTATCAAATAGGAAAACATATGGATATAAAGGGTAGTCATTACTTTCAATCCCTGGTTGCCAGCTGCTAATACCTCCTGTGTGCTGTTTAATCACTGCTACACAATGTTATGCTTGTTATTTGCCAGACTGTGGGATAAAGGACACTGAGCGACAGCTTTGGTATTTGACCAAGCTCTGTGGCTGGACAAGATAAATGAGTGTCGTCTCTCAACTGATGTTAGAAACAGCTTCTGAGCAGTCAATTGTGGTCGCTGAAGAAGGATCTTTGCAGTGCCAGCAATGGCCAGTGAGCCAAAATGGCCAGCAGCCAGTGGAAGAGTGATCCTGAAAGAAGCTACCAGCAAAAAGAAATATTTTTGCCAGTGATAGGGAGGTATTTATGTCATCATTTAATAACATGTCATCTAATATTCTCTATAGAATTCCAAGACATTCATGTGAAAGGGAATTTCAGTTGATTTCGGTACAGAGGTGGGGTAATAAGACAATCAGAGAACTGGCAGTCTAGAACGTGAGAGTAAACAAAGAGTCTGGCTTATTTAATCAAGCAAAAGCTTGAAGGTGAAGACTGAATGTCCCAAGGACAACACACCAGCTGTGGAGAAGGCTCTTTAAAGTTCAAAGGAGGAAGTTTAAACCAAGAAAAAGTCGATGTAAATATTGCAAAAAAAAACCAACAAACAACCTTTGGTTGGAAATTAGGAAACAAGATTCCTGCGTTCCATGCAGTGACTTTCCAAAACAGGTTTAGGTAAGAGTGAAGTGGAGACAAGCTACTTAACAAGTTTTGAGGCAGACTTTAATAAACACAAGAGTATGTTGCAGGAAGAACAGCCGAAAGCACAACAGACACCAGTATGGTCAGATCATGCTCCATTTTATTACCCAAATAGCCTAGCTTTTATAGTGAACTTAAGTGAATTTAGTGTCTCACACAAGATTATTGGTCAAAAGCACTCAGTCAAACAACTGCAAGAAAACAACCCCACCTGCAAGAAAACAGCCCCCTTGTGGTTAGCAGTCATGCAGACGTTGTTCTTGAAGCCAGCTGCTGGCAACAATATTTTTCTAAATTCCTCAATTGGGCGATGTGGGAACACTGTCATGGGAACTTCTCATAGCTGCCCTGGTAGCTTGGTTTGCTCAGCTGCAGCAAGCCATGGGATCTTTGTTGTTTCAAAAATCCCTGAACAAGAGTAAGATTATATGTTATGGTGATAGCAAGTTAATGAGGAATGTTCCTTTTACTTTTCTGTTGTGTTTCTGTGCTACAAACTTTTTATATCCTTTTTCTTATAACCTTATTCTCTACAAGTAAAAAAATTAATTAATTCATACCGTGCTCCGAACATGCATTTTGTTTAATTTTGTCTTTACTTCTTCTGCTGTCTCTTTCTGTGTGGCTCAAATCAAGATACATCAAACTACATGGAAAACCTGGAGCTGCTAACATGATGTTCTGTACTCTACTGTAAGACTGATCTGAGCATAACAGAAAGCTTGAGGACTGGTGCAAATTTTATTTTGAGGATATTGTGTAACAGAAACTCAGAGGTTATATGCAAAACTGCTGTGATTTATGTGATATTACTGGATAATTTTCCTGTGTGTATTTATTGCAATCATTCACTGGATGTAGAGAAGACTAACACACATTTATTTCATATCTATGTAAAAGATTCTGTACCATATTGCTAACCTACTTGAAATACCTAGTGAGAACACATGATGGTAAGATTAACAACCTCCTGATAAATACTAGAGAGCACATTTGCAATCAAATGGTCTATATCAATGAGGCATGTGGAGAACATTTTGTACATGAGTTCAGCAGTTCATGGAGTGGTGCCATCACTGACATAAAACCATATAATTCATCTTGTGAGCTTTGCTGTAGTGTTTCAGAAAGTTTAATCTTTTATATATATATTTCTCATGTCTTAAAATAGATACTTGTAATATGGTTTAGAATTTGCACATTGGCAGACAACCTTGACCACCTTATGAAACAGAGTGCAGTACAATGTGATTTCCATTCCATGACTGCAGGTGGAGAACTGCAGAAAAAGGTCAGTGGACATTTTGCCCATTATTCAGATGCAGACACAGATGTAGAAATGAACAACTGCTGGGCTACTTTGGAAAATGAAAATCACCATTAACACAGTGTGGTACAGTGATGGTTTTGCCATTTCTGACTATCTTTAGAGATTAGAATTTCTTACTGTCTTTAAGCACAATTTGCATAATAGGTGGCTTGGGACAGCAACGTAATTGTCTTTTTCATAAACAAAGTTTCTATTCATTTTTTTGAAATACGCACTTTTTTTTTTTTTTTTTTTTCTTACATGACAATTTCATGTTTTAGAAGCAATTAGTGATTGCTTTTTCATTATTAATTGGATAAGCAGTTTAGCTTTAAATTTACATTACTCTCTGGGAACACTAAGGAAAAATGTTTTTGAGTTAGGAAAGCACACAGTTTTGTAATATTTAATAGAAGATTGTGACAGATTTTAGGGTAACATTTATTTAACAAGAAGAAATAACTTTAAGAGTAAACAGTGCAGATGCTGTGCAATCTGTTCTTGCTGCGTTCATGATCTCAGTTGCTACAACTGGTTCTTTCTATATGTGTGTGAGGAACAGAGTTATTATGGGGCTGGTTAATAAAACACAATGTCCGCATATACATAAACGAGTAGGCAATAGATCAAAGTACAAATAGATAGCACTGAAGAATATACCTCGTTTTCACTGATGCTTACCAAATACGCAGCTTCCATGCCAGCTGCATCATGGAGGTTGTACAGCAACACCTGGTGAGGCTCATCTCCTTAGAGCATGTGGCTTTCTATTTGTCAGGTAGGATCTTCTCAAGAATAGATGTTTTCTCAGTGTGCCTTACTAGATTCAAAGGGCAATGAGCACTTCTACATTCATCACCCAGCTGGTATAACTCTGTAGCTTTACTGTTAACCACATGCACAGATAAGAATTTTTCTTCATAAGTTTAGCTATAAGAGTACTGCAAAACTTAAATTGCAAATGTCTGGAAAAATGGCTTTCCAGCACTGAACACATAGAACTATTTCTCATCTAGAACTAGAGGATAGCTATATAAGTGTGATTTCAGTTAGCACATTGACAAAAAATGTTAGGACTCCCTACAGAAGCTTTAAACAAGCAAAAGGATAGATGTATACACAGTTTTCCAAGCAACAATAGGTGAGCACTGGTTTTATTGCTGAAAGATCAAGAAATAGAGAGAGGTAAATAAATGACTGTAGCAGGATATACTGGTAACTGAGTGATCGAATGTTGACATGTTTATTGGAATTATTATAGAATGTTTATTACCAGAAAACTGCTGTAGCATGATATAAAGCAGTACAGACAGATAACATAGTTTAATGTATAATGCACAGCTGTGAATTGATGTTGACCTTAACCTTGGCATTTGGCTTTAGCATTTCATTTAATTCTCGTTTCATTAATGATGAAGTTTTTTCCCTTTGTAATTTTCATTGATAATTTATTTATTTATTTTTTTGTTTTGTTTTTTGTTTTTTTTTTTTTTGACACTGAGTGGAGCTGGAGGCTTTATTTTTTGCCTATTTGATTCATGTAATTATAAGATATATATATATGCCTCATTAACACAACAGATGATCTACTTTTTAGTCGCATTTGAAAATGTCAATTTCCAATTCAATCTTAAATTCCTTCTAGTATAATGGTTTCTTTTTATGAACAGATATAATTAATCTAAAGTATCATAGTAAGTAATAACCTCTTCCACTGGTGTCTTCTCTTTGGTTGCACGATATATTCTCTGTTTCCTTGTTTACCTATGCAACATAGAATCTCTTCTTTAAAAAAAATAAAATAAAATAAAAAGAAGAAGAAGAAAAACACATATCAGTAAATGCTATTAGATAATTTTAATGCTTATTTTTGGGAAAGGACATTTGTCTGTTTCTTCTCACACATCCAAAGACAAAAATATCCTATTCAAAAATCGTAATAACAGATAAATCTACACTAGTCCAATGAAGATTTGGAAAGTGTAGAGATCATGGTTGAAAGTATCACCATCAAATAGAAATATTTTTTGGCTTCAAGATGAAGTATCTCCCTTGATTTTCAATGCTCAGTAAGAAGGAGAAATCTGTTGTGTGGTTGAAAAGGTGTTTGTATGTGCCTTAAATTTCTTAGAGACCAAGTAAAAAGAGTATTGTAGCTCTCTTCCTCTAGAGCATTGGTGTTAATGAATGTGTGGGTCAATGATGAATAATTAGAAATTTTGTGATAGAACTTGGTACTTAGAAACAAAACATTTGTCCATATCATGTGACTCAGACAAAGAGATGGCATGATGTAAAATACTTGTGATTATAGCTTCTTACTACAGTTACTACTAAAAAAAATCCAGATTATGGCATACAACTAGGTTAATGATTAGGTTGGCCATAACACAATCTTAGTTGGCCATAGCACAATTTTTTTGTGTCCTGCTTGAGATGCCATGTTTCATCTGTAGTCACATGACATACCAAAATCCAGAAGGAAGAAAGGAGAGTTGTTCCCAGGCAGTGATTTGTCATTGTTGGGAAAAAAGCACATGGAAACTGTTTAGTTTCTACCTCCCCCTTTCCCTTTTGAGAGCCCTGAAGAGGGTTTTAGTGTTTTGATGAGGACTTTCCTATAGAGTAGCCCTCTCAAGATTAAGAGCTGATCTGTTACTTGTCTGTGAGGAGCTGCTGTTGTCTGTTCTCCATAGTAAGGAACAAATTTAATCCATTCAGTGAATCTGAATACAGGTGCCGCACAACAAATCCATGCCCTTTTTCTATTACAGGCAAGAATACACTTTTGTTCCTTAGTATGGTTGTCCTCAAGGACCAGATCATCATAGTTTGGGGATCACAATTCATATGTTTTTATTCATATTTTATTGTCCTGTGGAATAGTAACTAGCATCTTTTCATCTCTTTCTCTCTCACTTTCACCTGTCATTTTATTTTGCTGAGTTAAAGATTTTTCTTTAAAATTATACATGTAAGAAAATGCACATAAATATAAAAATACACTAGTGATTTCTGTATTCTTTTGAATATGTTATTGTTTTAAAAATATTTGCCCTTATTTATGAGGCCTCTGGAAACACTTGTCCCCAATTCTTCTATTTTTCTTCTCTTCCTTTTCCTATTGGTATCATTTTTAGGTCAGAATCTTTGACTCATGATTTTGGCCTAAATAAGGACTATGGGTGTCTGATCTTTTAGTGTGTGTTTTCACAATGAAATAAAATTCTTATTTATATTTGGAAAGCTGGTTGTGGATTTGGCTTTTTAAAACAGAATTTGAACAATGTCTTTTTCTCTGTTGTTTTTACCTGCTTGAAATGCAAAACTTCCTGAAACTCTGTGAATGACACTTTATAAATAAAAATTACTAATATTGGTGTTTTCACAACAGCAAAAACAATGGTTAGTAACAACTAAGTTGGAGCCTTACAGTTCCCTGTCCACTATTATAATATTCCAAATTTCTCCTTTTGGGCTCAAACATCTTATACTTGTGTTAAGCCAGAAAATTTTGGTTGATTTGTTGACTAAAGTTGGGTTAACATTTTTTTTTTCTTCTGTTAGCAAAAATTGTTTTAAATTACAGAATCTGTAAACACACAAAACAGCATCTATTTACAAAGTAGGATGTACTTTGAAAAACTGTGCTTTTTTTTTTTTTTTTTTTTTTTTTGTTAGAACACAGATAACTTGAAGTTGAAATATGAAGGTCAGATGTTTATCTGCTCTAAATATTGTAGTTTCATTCATTTAAATGTAGTTTTGCCTATTCATAAATAATAGTTCTTACACATAATTCTCCCATATGTAGTGTCTCATAGAGAAATTATCATTCCTAATGGACTGATCCTAAGTGGTGAGTGGGAGTCAGTGTGTATATGTGACTGTGACTGCTATAAGTCATGTGTAAACTTAATTCATAGACAGTATTAAACTTTTGAATAGTTTGTTAAAAGACTAATTTGAATTCAAATATTACATATATTTTTATATGGTATTTTGCTTTCTTTTCATTAATACTTAGCATTAGACAGCAAGAAATTCAAAGGCTTCATATACTATACAAAGGCTTCATATACTATAAAATTCTGTACAAAACTATTTCATGTGTTAATAAATAACCTTTAGGTTCATGGGTTACTTTTTAATGAAGTAGCATTGTTTGTCAAGGCTAAGATTATCTATGAGACTGGGCTAACTTTATGAATCTTTAATGACTGTTTTAACTGTATATTGCTTTTAGTCTATAATAATTAAAAGGAGTTTGTGAAAACCTTGATTAGAAATTTGAAAGATAGTTTAAGTAGCTGACACAAGTCAGTGTTAGGTGACCTATTTCACACAGCTTAAGAATGGCTTAAGAAAATTTTGGAGAGAAATTGGTTAAATGCATACATTCAGCATAGGAGTCATGGTGTAATAGATAAAATATTTTCCTTCTTGACAAACAACAACAACAACAACAAACTTTAAAAATAGTTCAGTTGACGTAAAATTACTCAATAGTTTCTTCTGAAAGAAAATGGGAAATAGTAGATTAATAAAACTTGGAAGAAAGTGATACAGATCCTATTTCTTTCTCTTCCCACCTAGTGTTTAGGGCATTCATCTCATTTGATCAAGACAGAAAATCAATTTTATCCCTTGCTTGAAAGTTTTTAATCCCATATTGTAACAAGAAATCCTTTCCAAGATACTGTAATGCATTTTGAGTTGGGTTCCACTTAATATCTCCTGTTGACTGTGACCCTGCAAGTATTGAATAAGCATCAAGAAGACTTGCTCTAGAACCCGATGGCTTTAAGGGTGTTTCAGCTGTTCACCCAGGTTTGAAAAACTTTGTATTCTGTGCCTAGTGGAAAAGCATTAACTGCAGATACAGAAGGAATGCTGCCTTTTGAATATCTTCTAGCATTGTGATTTGATCTGAGACAAGAAAACCTTATTCAGAACAAGAATTTGATTTCACTATGCCCCATATCTAAGGTATTGCACTGTTGTACTTCTCAACCATTGAATATGTAAGTAGAAAATCATTACCAGGTGAAACTGAAACCATCTTACCCCAGAGTATTTTACTATATTGTAGTTAGCACAATTTGGAGGTAGATGAAAAGTAGTTCAAAATAGAAATAAAATTATTGTTTCATATCATGAAAATATTTCATCTCATCCATGGTGATTATTATATTTTGTGTCTAATTTCTAAATTTGTATATATATTAAAAATCTGGTTTTGTATGTGTGCAATATATATGTGCATATATACTTATAAGCTTTTTTTCTTTTTTTTTCTTTTTTTTTTTTTTCTTTTCCCCTCTTCTACAACCATTGTTTTTCCTGTTTGCTGTGTTTTGCTGTGCCAGATTTCTTTAAGAAAGGAATCATCATCATAGAAACCCAAGTTGGAAGGTTGTCCAGTCCAACCTTTCTTAGGAAAGGGAGCCTAACATCCTGTCCAGACCTGCTCTGGAAACCTCCAGTGATGGGGACTCCACCAAGTCCCAGGGGAGGTTGTTCCAATATTTGTTCTTATTGTCAAAAATTTCTTTCTTATATCAGGATGAAACCTCTCCAAGTACAACTCCTACCCATTGCCTCTTGCCCTTTCCATGTGGCTCCTTGTGAAGAAAGAGCCTCTGTCTTCTTTGTAGATCCCCTTTAAGTAATGGAAAACTGTTAAGGTAACCCCTGAGCCTTTCCTTCTCCAGGGTGAAAAAAACTAATTCCTTCAGTCTGATCAGACCTAAAGCACACCAAAACCTGGGAAAGCAATAATAAAAGTAAAGGATGACAGAAAGGAAACTCTAAGACTTGATGGGGAGAAAAAGTGGTGTTCCAGGAAGACAAAAATATTCTGTGGAGTTGGATGTGAACCATGTGGCCCTGTCACTTGAAGTTACTGAAAGGCTACCAGTATGAGGGAAGACCTGGAAGAAAGGGACTGACCTTCAGGTAGCTGGTTTGTGATACCTTGTAGTCTTAAGTCTGTCGACTTAACTTCTCACAAGTTTTCTTGTGAGATTAAACAAAAAAAAATAATCTATTTCAGCTTTTGCTCAAGTAAAATCAAATTTGTTTATCTTAAAAAGTCTTTGTATCTTTGTGGCAGTAGCAGAATATCTGAGTAGATCTAGCCAGAGCAGGGGCCAGATATTGTGTCATCAAAAGGACAAAATAAGAAAGTATATGCTGCATCACAATGTTATTAGTCTAAAGGCTAACTTAGAGGATACACAGGGAGCCAGGCACAATCCAAAGCCCCTTAATTTTTCTAAGGAGGAAGAGGCTGGTAGGCTGAAAGCTTGTGAGAAGAGTAAAGTCTATGAGCACTTGGGGATGGATCTGTCAGACTGGGAGCTAGCCAGGCTGATAGCAGCATAAAAAAGATTGAAATACTACAGATGTGTCAGCAAACCACACTCTTTATTCTAAATGTTTCATACTTTTGAAGAATGAACAGAACATGCTTTATTTAGAAAAAGCTCTATTAGTTGCTTCAATCAACTTTTGCCACAGGCTCCCCTAAGGAAGCCCTTGAAAGGAAACCTTAAACGTATTGGTACTCAACAGTAACTCAGGTCTTGGTCTAAGTCATATTTCTGATGCTGAAAGCTAAAGGTCATGCACCTGAGTGGCTGCAGTCGATGAGACTCTGCAAAGGAGGGGTCCTGAAGGGTTTGTTTTAGCCTGGTAACCATGACAATAGCTTTTTCAAATACTTTTTTTTTTTTTTTCCTAATGAAGGGTCCAAAATGTCATATGTGTTTGGTATTTTTTCAGTGTATGCTGTAGATATCAGTAGTATTTTCATTTCAGAAAGGAAGAAACTGAAGATGAGTATGGTTCTGATTAGAAAGCTAGTCATTAGGGCTGCTTTTATATTGCGAAGGTGGCATGGGGCAAAGGGGAGGAAAAGACAGGGCTGTGTAGTAAGAGAGAGGAGAGGCATAGCGAAACTCCTCACCTAGACAAAATCACAAAAGACAGGTCACAAATAATAGTCATGCCAAACATAAATGGAGCTCATGGACCTACAAGAATGTATAAACTTAGGGGAGGGAGGGCCTTGAATTATTACTTTAAATAGTAATCAGCAGTGTGTTCAGAACCTGTGAGAAAAAGCAGTCACCAAGGATTTGTTAGCATCTGTCAAAGACAGTGTCTGAAAGGTTTTGATTACAAAACAGAAAGCTTGATCTTGAGGGATAATGGGAGAGAGTAGACATAAGCTGCATGTGAAAATAAATCTGAAAAGTCAACAGTGAACCTAGGAGTAGTTGCAACCTTCTCCCTAGCCTCAGAAGAAAAGACCAAAGAGAGCTCAAGGACCTCCCCAAACCCTTCAGGTTGTGCTGAGACCAAGAAGCTTGAGAACCACCGGGAGCTTCTGACAGCATTTCAGTGCCTGTCACACAACCTCCATGGGATTCTGTCTCAGCATTTTGAGGCTCATACCCTGCAGCAGGGCAGGATGAACAAAAAGCCCTTGAAGGGAGATGTAGTCATGCAGTGCCACACAGTGTGTGATGGAAAGCCTTCTAGAGAAGCCTTGTGTCAAAGGAGGCATCCTCAGAATAACATATATGGGAGATCAAGGGGAAACAGTCACCTGTTTAAACAGCTGAAAAACAAAACAAAGCAACAACAATGAACCAAGCAAACAACAACAACAAAAAAATTATAACAACCTTTTCCACACCTAGCTGCAAATATCATGGTGTATCAACCATCTTTAGCTGTTTTAAGCAAATTCTCTGTGTTCATTCATAAATATATATTTATATTAACAGCATATAATTCAGAAGGTTTACCTTCCTTTAAAACATTGTCAGATATAGAAGGGAATAATTATAATAACAATTACATTTTATATATTTATATTCAACTAAAGATACTAAGATTTTTGGGGATGAAGAAATGCACAATAAAAAGAAAACCTCACTACTAATGATACAATGGAGTGGATGATGGGTACTAAAGTGGGATCTTGATGGGGCTACAGTCAGTAGGAAACGAGCAACATCTCCACAATGTTTAAGTGAGGAGCGGATGTTGTTCCACTCGCTTGGTATAGTTTTCTCTGTCTGAACAGATGCTGTTGTTGTTTGGCAAAGTATCATTTCATAAGGTCAATTCTAAAACATTAGGGTTATTGCTCTTGATTTATATTCTTATTGTTTTCTGCATAAATAAAACTATGGCCTCTGCCATCCAATTAATGTGCCTCCAGCTTAATTAATTTTGAAAATAGAAGAGGGTGCAGAGGAGAGTTGATATTAATGAGCTGTACTAACATTACAGACTGACTGAAACTAGTTATTAAAAATGAGAGTAGGGATTGTTACATGCTTTGGAACAATTGCAATAAGTAAATCCAATAAATCCAGACTAAACTCAGAATTTTATGATCTGTGCCTACCTGCATATAGCTGCTGTATCTGAGAAAAAATTCTGATTGTAACCTGGGTTATGTGACTGGTTCCATGACTTAAAAAAATCATAAAACTAAAACTCCTGACTATGAATGACTTCTCAATTTTGGAAGATAATATTTCTTATTGCTAGGAGAGGCCTTGCAGTTAAATTTTTGCAGTTTGAAAGACCTGCTTTTCTGGGATTACTTTGTGAACAATACTATTTCTTCCTCTATACCTCCTTTTTATACCAATAACACCTAAGTGTCCCTGTTAGATGGCCATTCTGGTAGGTACCCTATATTCATATATAGTCAAAAGGAAAAGGAAAAGGAAAAAAAGAAAGAAAAAAAAAAAAAAAGAAAGAAAAAGAAAAAGGAAAAGGGAAAAAGGGAAAGGGAAAAAGGGAAAAGGAAAAAGGGAAAGGGGAAGGGGAAGAGGAATCACAGCATCTCAGTTCACCTTGAGGAGAAGCACCCTGACAGCACCAAAATAAGGAAACTGGGGAATCTACTACTGCTACTACACATCTAAACAGGTGTCCAAATATATTGTGGTCACGCATTTATTTTGATTGCAGTGTTTAACATCTGTTTTGAGCTGCTGCTGTTCTACATTAATTTATTTATTGCATTTCCTTGTGCACTGGAGAGGAAATGTACATCTTGTTGGGAAGGGTGAGGGTTAGTATGAGACAAAAGCGTGCTTATCATGGCACAGAGGATGAAGGCATCAGTTAACATCTTCAGTTAACAGTGTGAAAATAAATTTACACATACATTTTAAAGCCTTGAAGTAAGGTATAAAGGGAATTTAGGCAGTTGAAACACAGCGTCAGAAAGCTCATGTGTGAAGTGCTTATCCACAGAGAGAAAAGGTAATATACTTACGCCATAACAAATATGAGATAATAAAAATAAGTGATCAACATATGGTTTTCTGTCTGCAAAAAGAATAAGGTAAATACAGATTTGCACAGAAAAGCCAAAGAAAATCAGTACTGACTCAGGCATAATATATGCAAAAGAGAAGAGCAACTTTATTTAGCAAATGAAATTACTCCCACAACAACCAAAATTCCATATGTGCAGTGGTCAAAATAAAGTTTGATGCCAGCAGTTATTCAGTGTGTTATGTAAGACATTCAGATATTTCTTCTTCTAAGCAGTATAAATTCTCATACTCATTTGATGGCTGATGGCTTTGCTGGGGCTTTTGGAAAAAGAGAAAAAAAAAAAAAAAAAAAAGGAAATTAATTACATGTTATACAATCCAATACCACACTAGGAATCCTCACCATGACCTTTATCTTTTGGTCTTGGTCATTTGGTCAATAGCTACCAATAGCTCTAGTAGCAGTTAATCTCCTTTCAGTACTGGACAAGTTGCTTTGCCCTGGGAGGAGAAGAAAAAAAAAGTTATTGTTTTTTACTTGTACAATATGACTCTTATGTCTACTCTGACATCCAGGGCTAAAAATTATCACATAGCTACAATTTTACCATCTGTAGAAAGATACCATTTCAGATATGTATTTTCTAAATCTCAGCAGATGGGAAACTCTCAACTTTCTAAGTGCTAAATTAAGCTTGCAGACCACTATGAGGGAAGGTTTTGTAGATACTATATTTTTGCTTTACTTAATTTTGTGTATGATGTGATACATGATCCATGGACTAATGCAAGCAGTTCAGTTAAAACAGGTGGTATCACAGTGGAAAATAAAAAATATTGTTAAAGTATTTTAGAACTCAGCTCACTGGCACTGCTGCAATGGAAATCTCTAGTAAAATAGAAGGAGTAAACAGTCAAAAATATATAGGAAATAATGGTTATACATAATACTTAATCATTTGTATAATAACATTAACAGTAGTATCTTAAAATGGAGACTTCTGCACCAAACTATGTTTTCCAGAACTTGAAGCCAATAGCGACAGTCTAAGATTTATGTTCGTGCAATGTAAATTCACATACTGTTTGGTTCACTTTACTGTAGCTCCAGTTTCTGTGTATAAATGAATGCAGTGTATTCTGGAAAAAAAAAATAAATAAAAAGAATCAAATAAACATTATATAATCTCCTGCAACATAAGTAATCGATATGACCTTTATTTTATAGTCCCAGTCATCTAGCTTGATGATCTTTGGAATTCTAGTGTTTGGCAGAGAAGATGATACAGTCTTGATGGTGAAGTTGTAAATATCTGTATGTAAGAAAGAATGTGTCCACATCAATATTGCTATATACAATATTGTGCACATTTATTTATAGTATCACCTGCAGCTAGCATTTTATATTTTAAACTTCTTTGGGTTTCAAACATCCCTAGTACTTACAACAGGTTCTGAAGTTAAACTCTATTGAAATTTAGTCTGTCATTAAATTACCAAGTTCTGTATTTTCTAATACAATTTTGTGTGACAGAACCTGTAGAAAGTTTATATGAGTGTTTTGTATGGTGACTGTAAAATTGATATATAATTCACAGCATCAGCAATGCAATCTCCTTTGAATGTGGAATAAGAATGTTTCTGTTAAAATAAGTATTTTTTTTCTGAACCTCAAGACATATTTTTGCCAAGGCTTACAAAAATTGAAAAGATAGGTATGTTGTCTGACTTCATTTTAAAGGTCATAAAACATATTTATCACCCTTAGCATCTTTTATGTCTCTGTAATTAAATTATATTGTTCATGTCTTTTTCAGGCACTCCTCATATGAAATGCAAGGAGATATAATGAATACTGTTTATAAGAGTGGAATTGCAAGATTATTGGAATGGATATTTTTTGAACTCTACAGCTTGAAGGCTAGTAAATAAAATTTTCCATCAACAAAATTTATAATTATTACAGCTTTGTTACTTTAGGAAAGAGTGAACTGCTGAAATACGTCTTATTTTTGACTCAGAATTTTTGTCAAATATATTGACTTCAGTAAGTAAGTAAGGGCATAACATTTATTTATCCTCAACTGAATACACTGAGCACAGCTGATAGATGCAGTTGTCAAAATCTGTTATGCCCCTGTCACCCTCTTCTGCGGGCAGCCCGGGGACAGAAACTTTTTACAAAGGTTCCTCCAGAGACTGGGTGGCCAGTTTTAGTTCCAGTCCCTTCCACTACCTCTCTACCATGTCACAAGAAGAGAGAAACAGTAAATATTCTGTTGCAGTTGTGATCAAAGATCTTTCAAGATGGTTTATGCTAGTGGGAAAGTTCTAGAATATCATATAGCAAAATATTCCTAGCTCCCCATACCAATTGCCTTGATCAATTGATCAAGTTCTCATCAAGAAATATTAACAAAATTCTCCCACTTTCTGCATAATGGTTCCGCTTGCAACATGAACAAAGAAAAAGAATATGATACATCTGAAGTATAGGTTAGTCAGTAATTTTCCATGTAACTTCTCCAGGTTAAATATACTACATTTCTGTTTTTTAAAATCAGTATTTTTTTTTTTTCAAAAAGACAATGCACTTGTCCATCATTACTCACTGTTGATAAACATTGAATTTTATTTCAAATTCCATTAGTTTAAATATCTTTAACTTATTATCATGTTTATAATTTCTATCAGAATTTTAAGGTGGACTTTTATTTTGCCCTTTCACATTCAGCATGGAGTGCACTAAATTCTGGTGTTTACTTCCAACTGACTATAAGTGATTCACTTACCTTTAGCCATCAGAATTTCTCTGTCCTTCCTAACAGCATATGCTTTATCAAAAACTGAGATAAAATATTTATTTAGCTTTTGAGCAAAAATCAGTTTGCCTTTAAACTTTAACCTCTCTGACTTCATAGTGAACACATTTCTTCTTTTTCTATTCTCTTTTTGTTTAAAAAGTTTATTTTATTTTATTTTATTTTATTTTATTTTTATTCTAGTGTTGTTATTATTACACAGTTCCTTCTTAAGATCTGAATTTGCTTTCTTTGACAATCCACCTTTTGAATTTGGAGCTTCTCTGCTATTCCTCTGCTGGAGGCTTTTTTTTATTTTATTTTTTTCTCCTTTAATTGAAACATAGTTTCCAGAAAATCTCTGAGCCTTTAAAGCTTTCACGCTTAGGTCTCTAAACTCTCCAGCCTAGATGAAGTCAACCTAAATTCCTTTAATTTCTCATTTTTTTCCCCATTTGAAGCCGATATTATTTGCTAACGAATCAATTTTTTATTATTAATTTTATTTTTATTTAATGAGGATAAAATCTGAAGTTCATAATTCAGTGAAGAATTTCAGCAGGAACCATATCTGAGAACACTGGAACACTGATTGTTTTCCAGTGTCTATTTGAACAACAAATGCGCAACTGTAAGAAATGTCCTGGTAGTATATATTTCTCTAAAAACAAAGTATTGAAAGAATATCCGAAACAGAAAGCAGACCTTTCTTAGGAGGCAAAATTTGTGGAGAGGAGAAAAGTAAAAAAAAACTAAGAATATCCTTTTTACCTAATAACATTAATGTTGCAATAAATTGATCATTTGGAAGATAACTGTGAGAATTATTATTATTATTATTATTATTATTATTATTATTATTATTATTATTATTATTATTATTATTATTATTATTATTATTTTGAAAAAGGAACACTGAACTGTTGATTGAAGTTCCTGTTAAATGTACATTCTTTCTGAAAAGAACAGTGATTCTGTTTCCTGATAGAAAATACATGTTAGAACTACAGAAAAAATACGAGCATTTTGCTGTCAAAAGTTGCAGTTTTGCCAAGACCAAAATGTTTCCATGGAATTATTCCAATTTCTGACCAACTCTACTATATATACTTACTTGGGGAGCTAAAGAGTCTGGTCTTTCCACATACTAAGAAGCATTGGTCTCCAAAGATTTTAATGGGAGTGGAATATCTTGCAGGGTTTGATCCCAAAGAGACTATCTCTCAATAGTATCTACAGAAGGAAATTCCAGTTCTGACTAAGTCTCTGAAGATTGACTTGAGATGAGAGAAGAGGCTCTGTCAAGGTATGAATAGAATCTCGATACTGTCTTATGAATCTGTGATCCAGCAGAATTCCACAGAAGAATAGTGAGTCCTGCACTATCACATTTATGGCTAGGGTGGTCAATATCCCTTTGTCTGATAACTAGTAAGGTACTTAAGTATACAATTTTTTACCAGTCAAGACAGATTTTGAAAGATATGAATTAGTACTACAAATATAGTCTGACTGGAAACTTTCCTTGAAAGCTATTCAAGAAAAAAAGACCACCCTGGAAGACAGATGAAAATTGCATATGGAATATTTGCTACTCAGAAATATTTGTCACAATTTTGTTTTCATTATATAAAATAAAACGTTCAATCCAGTTACAAGCATTTGAAAAGTAAGATAAAATGAAAACAATACAATAAAAATCAACAGTAGTGAGGACATGGTGTGTTCTTTGAAAATACTTTAATATAGTTCTTTAATTCATCTGATACTTTAAAGGCATTCAATAAATTGAGCAAGTAGCTGTTTTCTGGAGCAGTGAATAATCATGATATTGCCTCTAGCATTGCATGGTACATGCTGAGTTTTAAAATGGCTTCTGTAAAAAAGAAGGATTTGGATCATTACACTGTGATTTAGTGGGATCTCATTCCATGAGTATTCCTGCTTGGACAGACTATTAGCATTCATGTTCAGTAACTCACTTGTGGTATCCCACCTAAAGGTTTCAGAATTGTGGCATTGTGTCAGTTTTGCTGCAAGTGCAATATGGGATTAATCTACAACACTTCTGATATAAAAATCTGATTTAGTGTAGTGTGGCTAAAAGTTTTGAAAAATTTAGTCTGTGGTAAAGTCCTCTAAGTATAGGAAGATATTTCCGGCAGCTGTATCAGATACCTCCTGTTGGATGAGTGAACAGACTGGTTCTCCTGACTCTCCTCTGCACACTACACACCCAGATCATACTTGTGCTGAGTAGGCATATTACATGCACAAAGACACCTCAATTAATTCCACGCTTTGTAGTTCAGAACTAGATAAACATTGCTATATCTCTACCACATTGTCATCACTAGATGTACTTGCCAAAATCTAATGAGGGAAACATTGTCTCCTGAAGTCTTCTGTCCTACAAAAAGACCTTGTTCGTCAATAGGAAGGATTAGGTTCAATATATTTTCAAATTACTTACATTTGTTACCTTGTTAATCAGCAGTTGTTTTAAACTGTATTAAATTTATTTAACTTGTATTAAATGAAGGAAAATAATATGAGCAGTGAAATTCTTCCATTTCATTTTTTTCCAACTCCCACCAAATATATTTTGTTATATAGTAAAATGGATTATCATTATTGCCATGCGGTGCATGACAACTGAAATAAACGAGCAGACTATATTGCTTTAACAATGTGTAGTGAAGGATATTTTATTTTATTTTAGACTGCCTTTTATGACAGCATACTCTGGCAGAGCATATTGATTAAACAACTGATAATGCCACATTGTAAAACACTGAGATTCTTCATACTTCATAAGGAATTAACGCTAAAATCTCAATTGGACTTCTCTGATCTGAATATAGTCTTATTGAAAAAACTTCTGAGTCCCATTATTACCCATTCTCTGAGATAAATATGCAGTATTCTGCACCTAACTTTCCAGACAGACAAAAAGAAGAAAGTGAGATCTAGTCAAATGTTTCTAACTTTCTGGTAATAACAATTTTTTCTTATTTTTTTAATGTTGATATCACATATGATATCACATATGAATTCACTATAATGAAAGAATGCTTTTATGTTGCTTTAATTCATTACCATGTGCCAATCTTAGCACAAGAATGTTATTCACTCCTTTCTTTGATAACTAGTATTGATTGCATGTTAGTCCATGAGCAAGTAAAATGGCCATTCTTCCATGACAGTAGAAAATCTACTTAGAAATTTAATAGATATTACTTCTCACCTCTTTTAGCTTGCTTAACAGTCCACCTTCTCTTTCTCAAAGGCAGTTCATATTGCAGATAGAACATTATGCGTAGAGTAGGTAACTAGTTTTATTGTTGAATTATCCACAATGTCATTTGCCTGCTAATGCTTCCACCTGAATCTTTGCAAGCTGCATTCCATGGAAGAATACGCAACATGAGAAAATAAAAAGAAAGTGAATAGATATTTTTGAAGCCCCCGAGTACTATTGTTGACTCATTGACTGTTTATGTCTTCTTTTTAAGGCTCTTCCATATTGTTCTTGCTTTTCAGGAATGTCCCAAGAAAGCCATAAAAAAAAATAAAAATATATTGTTCTGATCAAAGTAGTGGAAAAGATTCCTGACTTGTATTGATCTTAACCTCTGTTTCCTAACTTTTCATCTCGATTCTGTTATGACATTGCTGGAAAATGTATGAGTCATCATAGGGAAAAGTGATTTGAA
This sequence comes from Netta rufina, assembly GCF_964035555.1. Classification (NCBI taxonomy): domain Eukaryota; kingdom Metazoa; phylum Chordata; class Aves; order Anseriformes; family Anatidae; genus Netta; species Netta rufina. The sequence continues at coordinate 17,374,803 of NC_140127.1, forward strand.
TAAACTAAACTGATAGATCAGACTATTTTACATTACAGGAAAAAAAAAAAAAAAAAGATAATATATAGAAAAATAAGTAAGAAATTTAGAAATTTTACATATCAAATATTTTGAAGTAAGGCATAAAGTGATTAGTATAGAATAAATGCTTTATCATTTGAAAGCTTTGTTTTTAATCATAAAATCATCTAGCTACATATTTTAGACACCAAGGCATATATCTAATGGGTTCATAGTATGATCTTATCAGTTTGACAAAGATCAAAAAACATATTTGAAAACATTAAAGTCCTACAGTCCTACATTGATGCCTTTTTTTTTTTTTTCTGAATATATATTTAAAACAATGCTTTAGATGGGTGTGTCACTTTATTTAAATGTCAGAGAATGGTAATCACTTACTGTGGAGAGCCAACATTGTCTCTCAGAAAAAAACTCCATTAAAATATTTAAGTAGAAAACAGATATCCTATGAAAATGAACTTTTGTAATTGTGTTTACCACCACTGGCTATTTCCTTACAAGAACACCAACATTTTACAAATAGAAAGATGTATTTTATATTAACCTATATACTGAGGAAATCTAGTGGCAATGCTGCAGATTTGGCGTGACATTTACATCCCTAACATTGAAGCACTGGCTGCTATGTATGAACACTGTTAAGATATTCTTTTGCCTTTGACAGCGTGCTTGTTTATGCCTTTCCTGGATATATAGATCAACCAAGGGATTGAACCAAAGTCTACATTAGCATTTAGCTAGGCCAAAAACTATCCTGAGAAAATGTAGAACAGATGAGACAAAGGGAGATGAAAAATGATACAGTAGCATATAGCACAGATATATATATATATATTTTTTCCTTGAGTGGCTAGCACTGATAGATAGGCAGTGGAACACCTGGCTGGCCATTATTCCCTGGGGCACTCTGCAAATAGCTGACCTAATTGCAGGTGCTGGGATTGCTGTTAGACTCAGCAATTGCTAGCAGTTTCCAGAGAGTAGTATCTAAGGAATTTTCTCAATTCCAAATTGTGATAGAGTCAATTCAAACATTGTCATCAGCAGAAATTATTTATGTTCCCTTTACTGGCCTTACATGCATGCTCTGCCAGCAAATTGACTAATCTGCCAACAGAAATGCTCATGTGGGAGGAAAGAAAGAATAGGAGCTGCCTGTCAGCTCATGTCGTGTGAGAGCAAAAAGCCTGCAAGGCTATAGTCACAGAGAAGACAGGTGGCCTTCCAGACATTTCTATCTTGGTCATGGTCCTCCAAAGCACATTAAAATCACTGAACTAAAAGTCTCATGTGAGGACTGCTATGCATTTCTGAAAATCAGGTCCACAGTAAATGCAAGAAATCAATGTATTTTCTACAGAAATGTGATTTTCTAAATTCACCCATAGATATTATAAGCTAGAGGGGTTCATTAAGAACATTCATTCTGTGCTCTGGGCTAGTGAAATCAACAGAACTTCACAGAGTCATTTGTTATCTCAAAAACATCACCCAGAAGAGCTAACACATAATTCAGAAAAATATCAAATTGTCTTGTCTTAAATACTCCATGGAGTTGAGAATATACAACTTCTTTAGAGAAAATATTTCAAATTAATTGTTCTTGCTCTTTTGTGTCTTATTTCCAGTCTTGATTTCTATAGCATCAGCTTGATTCTTGCTATATCTACCAGTAATGGAAGAAAAAAACAGATCAGGAACAGATATTCTGACCCAAATATCCCTCTGCCTTGGAAAGGATAAATTTGAAATTTTAATTTAGCAAAAAGAAAATAAAAAATCTATTAAATAGATTTAGGATTAACAAATAACTCTGAAGTTCGTTGGGTTAGAAACTGGCTGGATAGCCGGGCCCAAAGAGTCGTGGTGAATGGAGCCAAGTCCAGTTGGAGGCCAGTCACTAGTGGCGTCCCCCAGGGCTCGGTGCTGGGGCCAGTCCTCTTTAATATCTTCATCGATGATCTGGACGAGGGCATCGAGTGCACCCTCAGTAAGTTCGCAGATGACACCAAGTTAGGTGCGTGTGTCGATCTGCTTGAGGGTAGGAAAGCTCTGCAGGAGGATCTGGATAGGCTGCACCGATGGGCTGAGGTCAACTGCATGAAGTTCAACAAGGCCAAGTGCCGGGTCCTGCACCTGGGGCGCAATAACCCCAAGCAGAGCTACAGGCTGGGAGAGGAATGGTTGGAGAGCTGCCAGGCAGAGAAGAACCTGGGAGTGATGGTGGATAGTCGGCTGAATATGAGCCAGCAGTGCGCTCAGGTGGCCAAGAAGGCCAACGGCATCCTGGCTTGTATCAGGAACAGTGTGACCAGCAGGGCTAGGGAGGTGATCGTCCCCCTGTACTCAGCTCTGGTGAGGCCGCACCTCAGTTTTGGGCCCCTCGCTACACGAAGGACATCGAGGTGCTTGAGCGGGTACAGAGAAGGGCAACGAAGCTGGTGAGGGGCCTGGAGAACAAGTCCTACGAGGAGCGGCTGAGGGAGCTGGGCTTGTTCAGCCTGGAGAAGAGGAGGCTCAGGGGCGACCTTATCGCTCTCTATAGGTACCTCAAGGGAGGCTGTAGCGAGGTGGGGGTTGGCCTGTTCTCCCACGTGCCTGGTGACAGGACGAGGGGGAATGGGCTTAAGTTGAGCCAGGGGAGTTTTAGGTTAGATGTTAGGAAGAACTTCTTCACTGAAAGGGTTGTGAGGCACTGGAACAGGATGCCCAGGGAAGTGGTGGAGTCACCATCCCTGGAAGTCTTCAAAAGACGTTTAGATGTAGAGCTTAGGGAAATGGTTTAGTGGGGACTGTTAGCGTTAGGTCAGAGGTTGGACTCGATGATCTTGAGGTCTCTTCCAACCTAGAAAATTCTGTGATTCTGTGATTCTGTGTGGAAAAAATAAAAATGCCTAAACCCATATGTAAAAATAAGAGAAGTAATGCATGGAGATTCAGATGCAGAATATTCCTACAAGAATCCCAGGTCTCAGAAGAGATTTTTTTTGCATTAAATTGATACCAAACATTCCTTCTGACTACAATTAATCCTAAATAGTGTAAGCACATGATGGTGTGCACTCATAGACACATTTTGCTGCTAGACAATTCAAGACAATAGCGAGACTGCGATGTAATGAATAGTGTTTTGTTAACAGGAAGGTGAATCTATTTAATAGAGAGCTGACAGTATCCTAAGGAAAGAAGGATTGAGAGGCCACTATTGGGACATCAGAGATTAATTGTTTTTCCCTTACTTATTTTAGGATTTCACCTTTTCTTGTAGCTGCTTCTGTAACTGCTCCTCTTGTGACTCACATATTTCGTTCAGAATCCAGATACAGAGAAGTGTATTAGGGTTCCTCTATGTATTGATGTGGTTGCATGTACTTTCATTTGTTCTGGAAGCTGTGAGACTGAAATGGAGACTTTTCATTTTAAGGCACCAGGTTATCTAGGGAAAATATTTAAAAATATACAGAATGAAAAGTGGTGAAATATGAATTCCTAAAAGCCAGGCTGTGAAGTGGAGCCATTTCTGTGTAGCAGTGTTGAAGTATTTATGTTGGGGTTTATGAGTCCAAACTAATCCAGTGTCAGAGGAAATCCTTAGCTCTCTAAAGTAAATAGTTTGAAGATAGATACCAGTAGGACTAGAAATTTTAAAGTAAATTTTAAAAAGCTTTTAGGTACCTGTAAGTTGCTGAGAGAAATGAGACAAAGAAATCCTGATGGAACACCTATGCTGCAGAGAAAAAATGCACCACATTTTATCCTTTATTATTTGAATTCAAATTCATAAAGTCTGTCTCAAGATGGATGTTTGTAGTGGTAAAAGAGTGTGGGAGCTTCAAGTGCTTGAGTTCAGTACAGTAGAGGAGTAAAGAAACTTAGGAGTACAAAAATTAGTCATCTTACAACAGTATTTTTATCCCACTATCAGGCTATTCAGGCACTCTTCTGAGAAGAACAAGTTTATCCTGAGAAATAGAAGATAAAGCTATGAATCAGCTGGTATTTTTTTAGCCAATGAAAATATTGACTGAGACATCACTCTTAGATTTTTTACTCCAAATATACTTTCATTCCAAATCAACTGTTATTAAGTAGAGAGCTTATTGAACTCATAACTAAACAAAGAAATCTGCTCAGCATACATATCTTCAGAATTTATAGACTTGCAGTAGGTTGAGTGAAATACCACTATTTGTTTCAGTATCATTCTTTTTTGCTATAAAGTTACTTTTTTAATTCATAGCTATCCATTTTTTTAGACTCAAATATATTTCTATCAGTTGTATGAGCTTATACATAGCTGTTCACAGCATTTCACTAAGTAAAACTCAGAATATCAATGCCTGTAACAAACAATACCAATATTTATTAAAAGATAAAAGTCCATTACAATGGAAATAACTTTTGTTGTCCAAATTAGTGTGCTATATCTACCATGATGTAGTTGTTTTTGTTTGTTTGTTTGTTTGTTTGTTACTTTTTCAATATCAGTGTGATGCTATGGAAGTGAATACTGAATTCCAACACTGCCTCACTGATACGCTGAATGGAAAAAATTAGTGCTAGTCTTCCCTTCACAAATTGTAAATCTACTACCACATGTGGTATTTGGAAAGTTGGTTGCTGGCTCAAGTGCCTTATCATAAAACAGTTTTTAATTCAGTGTACTGACATTTTAATTTGTCTGTTTTTTACTGCTCAGAAATAAGAAAGGGGCATCATTCCAAGCTATTTCTCCAATATCATTTGGAAGCAACATGTCTTTTGACCTCTGAATTAAACTGCAAAACTCTCCCCATACACAGCATTTTGCAGTGCTGAGTTACTCATGACATTAAATCTCCAGCTGGTTTAGTTTGCCACTGAGAAAATGCAGCTACTTGTTCAGCAAAAAGGAGATTACCGTGAAATAAATTACTTTTTTTTTTTTTTTTTTTTTTTTAAGGAAATTAAAGGTTTATGGAACACCTTGATTCAATATAGAGCTGCATTGCTATTCTAGAATCTGCTAACCAGCTCAGCACAAAGCATTTTTGTTCATTTTTAGTTATATACATAACAAGGAATATCAAGGTCAACATTTCTTTCAAGAATGAAATGATGTGAAATTGCTCAGAGTTTATTTACTTCTCAAAGTTGAACATGAGCTATTATACCTACTGTATGTGCAACCGTTAAACATCTGACCAAAGACCTTTCAAAACACCTTCATTTCTATTATCTCAGTCCTATGAAAAGAACTTGGAATCAAGAATTAGCACTTAAGTAAAAGATCACTATAGGATGCTCCCTGGGATTTGGGCTTAACACAAATGTGTACTTTTAAACAAGAACAAGATTAAGATAATGTGCTCAAGGACAGATAGATCATGACAAAAAGTGTTTCACAGTCATGATGGAATGAAAATAATTCACAGAAAAGAAGCAAGAGTGGGAAAAAATGGGTCAGGGAAAAAAAAATTGCATCTCATAGGCACCCTCCAACTCTAAAAAAGGTAATTTATCCTTATAGAAAAATCCTATGAAATCTTAACAGTAATGTCACAACAATGGCTTGGTCTTGGTCACACTAGAGTCTATACCAAAGATGCAGATATTTTTCAATGAGTTAAGAATGAATTCATATGTCTATAGTTATTTCTCTTCTAGATAGAGTAATAACACTGAATTCATTTTTTTCTTTATAGAATTTTAAACAGTTATGGAATTTGGTCTATCATTATATCTCTTTTGTATCTCCAGTCCATTCATTCCATTCTCTGCCTTATCAGCATTCAGGAACTAAATGATGTCAGATTGCTTGGAGCTCATTTAACCTCTCAAGGCCATGTAAAACAATCAGTCATACCTACTTTGATGTCTGAACATTGATCCCACAACAAAAAGGATCATAGGGAACACCATATGCCCCACAGTTCATACATGTAAATGAAGAAAAAAGGTATTTGGTGAGTCACGTTTATACATGAAGCTGTAATCACACAAATGAGACAAGGTGGATTTCTGGTGCAGTGCCTGTTTTGTTGTCACCACACATATGCTTGTTGATAATCTGCATCAAAAAGGACTGCTTTCAGTGAAAGCAGAGAATTGTACTGGAGGTGGTGAGACTGATTTTAAAAAGTGCCTCCCTCCATCCTATTTTCTAGTCTACTGTGTACAAACTCTTTTGTTTGCATCCTCCAACTCTGTGCAATTTATGTACGGTCCCAAGAGATTGCCCATCACAGACCCGTATGTGTATTTTGGTTGCCTGTTCAGTTCTGAGCTATTCTGAAAATAAATAAATAAATAAATAAATAAATAAATAAATAATCCATGCATTTATGCACATGAAAACAGCAATAGTCATTATTAATGAAACTGCACATAAAGAAAGAAAGGGATTTTTAACTACAGTGTAGAGCTGAGTCAAACGTGAACAAATTTACTATGTTCAAAAGTTTGATAGAGACTCAACATCTATTGCAAAAGTCTGGCAGAGGTAAGTGCAAGAATCTAGGTGATCTCAGAGACACTAGAATGTAACCTTATTTTGGGCTTGTGAAAGTGACGATAGCTACAGTCACTAGTGCAATTACAAAACTGTTGTTTTGTTTAAAAAATGAATATATTGTTTTTCCATGTTAGTGGGGACTCAGGCACCTAAACCACATCTGGTCCTGAGCTGGTAAAGTCTACTTACTGCTGTGCTGTGTCACATAGATTTATTGGCTGTGATTTGCATTGGTATAACCTCATTCTTCTCTATTTCCTGGGGCAGATTTATGGATTAGGAAGGCTTCAGGATGCACTAGGCAGTTTAAAATTCTTGTGTTAATTCTTAGCATAGGCCTTGCCTTTAATGGCAAGAGATCTGGATCCACCTTTATTTTCCTCTACCTTTTCTGACACGACCAATGTATAGAATTAATATATACATCTAGGAACATATCTGCAGCCACAGGATGTTTAAGGTGTTTCTTTTTACTCAACTGAAGCACACAGTTATTTCAAAAGCTTCATCTTATGAGTGCTCAGGGATGCAGTTGTAGGCTGGTGTGGACATGGACTGCTGGCTCAGGACTGTAGGAGGCATTATAGAATGATTAAAGACCACAAGGGAGGAGTAAAGGTTGCATTTGTTCTCCCTTGTATAATCTATAAAACAAGATGTTCTGTACAGCTTCTGTCAATGAATATTGTACATTCAAGAGAAAAAAAAATATCTAAATTATATATGATAATTTATATTAAATATCAGAATTAATATCAGAATCTTGTGAGTTGAGAAAAAAAAATGTTAATTATATATGTGGTCCAAAATAATGTCACAGTGTGATGTTGAGTCAATATCTCCATGTTGGGGTCCTATCTCTAGATATGACACATTCAGTGTGATATTCCTCTCATGTATAAACTACAAATATTTTAATGGGTAAATATCAGTCACTCTAAAGAGTAGACTTCAAGCAGGTGGTGTTTAAGATCTTAATTGTCCTCTGAGTATATAGACAGTTATCTTTTGTCACCGCCTATATGTTCTTTCATGAAAAAGAGAGAAATAAGATCAATGGATGGATCTGAAAACTTTTTAACTCTGAGGCTCTGATCAAAATCTTTACATAAAAATGAAATATTGCAAAAGAAGCATGTTGTCTCATCAATTGCACTCATTCAAAAGACTTATGAACATGCCTTACAGAATGCATTGTTCTATAACAAATCTTCTAAGGTAAAAATCTATCTATAACTTGTCAGTATTCAGATAAAGCCAACGGAGATATTATCTCCTTTTTACCGGTAAGAAGATGCACTTCACAAAAGCCCTTTCTTCATTAGACTGTGATGGGTTGACTCTGGCCAGTGGATAAACACCACAGACCTCCTTGCTCACTCTCCTCGACGTCCCATCCTACGCCTTTTCCCCAGGTCAGTGAAAGCAAGAAAACTCATGGGTTGAGATAAAGTAAGTTTAATAAGTGAATGAAAGACTAAGGGAAAACAGAAAAAAAAAAGAAAACACCAAAACAATGATAATCACTCACTATCACTATCTGCCTACAAGCAGACCAATACCCATCAGTCTCTGAGGAATGGTTACCTCCCTCAAACAAGCAAACAGAAACATTTCCCAGTTTTTATTGTTGAGCATAGAATTATATATTCCTTTGGTCAGTCTGGGTCAACTGTTCCTGGCAGCTTCTTGCCCAGTCCCCGGCCTACAAGGGAAACAGAGAAAGCCTTGGGACTGTGCAAGCACACCTCAGCAACAGTGCAAACACTGTTGTGGAATCAACACAGTTTTAGTCACAAATCCAAAACATAGCACCATACCAGCTGCTACAAGGCAAATTAACTCCTTCCCAGACAGAACCAGTAGGCAGTCTTACTCTTTCTCTTTTAAAATTAGTCCTTGTATTTCATTTCAGCACATCCATTTTGTAATTTAGCCAAGTTAACAAGGAAATATGAGCATCCTAACAGGTTCCAGGGCCATTGTCACCTTCTGTAGGAGTTCCATTTATATCTAGACAAGAGAGTGGTATAGATCACTGCATCAGGATGTGCATCTCTTGATTAAGACAGAATATTTTATCCCTCAGTCTTGGAAATGAATCATAGAATGAAATGCTGCTGGAGCTTAATATAAATTAAATGGACATTGCTAAAACTAGCATGCCTCATAGAGTGTAGAAAAGACAGTTGGCTTCTGGAATCTGGGAAGCCAAAAGAAACAGCAAATATCACTTGGTAAGTCAAGTTTAGTTACATATTGGCCATCACCCAAGCCCGGTAGCATTTCATTAATCTGAGGTATTGGATGTACATCTGAACCAGACATTACATTTAGCTTCCAGAAATCAATACAAAAATCAGATATGCTGGTAAGGTTCCGGAACTAATGTAATTAGGCTGTAGCATTCTGTGTGTAATGCTGTAATGACTAACTATAGCATCTTCCATAATTTGCCTATTACTATATCCCATAACTCTTTAAGATCTGAGTCATTTGTAAAACTCTTCTAGGTTCATGAGTTTCTGCTACAGAAGTAATCACATCCAAAAGCTTTTAATTAGCTATCTACCTTTTCCTTGCTGCCCAAGAGCTGAGTATTCCCAAATGGTATTTCTGGTCCTTTCATCAGACTTCTGAGGTTCCAGCTGCTTCTGAAACAAGCTGCTTGCCATGTGTATTCAATGTCTCCCACAGTTTCAGAATAATAACATGATAAATCTGAGCCCTTTGACTTTTTCTCACTGGCAAATTTCTTTGCTAACTCTCCCTACATGTCATAATTTCAAAAGCCTTTGGACCAGTAATTAAGTTTCTCCAAGAAAAAAACATCTGGTTACTCATTTCGATATCAATAACAGATAATAATAACTGCTCTGAGTACTGCTGCTGTATGTAGATTTGTTTCCAGTGAAAGGATTGAAAATGTTTTGATTTTTTTTTCTGTCATAGTACATGCAATACAACATTCTGATTTGCAGTGCCACATTTCCCCTAGGATTCCTGAAGGTGGGTCAGTAGTCCCTGCAGGTTGCTTTCTAGACAGTAACAAAAAGGATGAAAAACTCTACAAAATCTTCAAAATTTTGAAAATCTTACTGATTTGGGGGTTCAACAACCATAAATTGAAATGTTTCATTTAGTGTACATTTGCACCATGCAGACATAGTGTCATAGCTGAAAAAAATAGCTTAAAATGTGAACGTTAATTGGGTGTATACAGAGGGTGAATAACCAGAACTGGAACACAAACACACAGATGCTACAGGAATCTGATGTTAGGGCAGCACAGTAGAAGTTAGAATGGTGTGAGAACAGCTTTTGCAGTGGTGTTCCAAGTACTTGTGACAGCAGCTATCCCATGGCTTGCACTCAGCTAATGTAGTACACACATTCTCAGGGCTGCCTGGTCACACACAGGGACTGTACCATTTCAGTCCGGATCACTACTGGAGGATTGGCAGGCTCCAGGTGAGCATAACCAAGAGTCCAAACCTTTCTACTAAATCCATCTAGAGATGTAGGTTCTGGGAATAGGATGCATCAGAATCAGCTTTTGTAAATCTAAGTCTGTGGCCCAACCTGTAGGCATCCGATTTTCTGGGAATGTATGATCTGTTTCTTGTCTGCTGAAACACCACAATAGTTACCTCTGTAATCTTAGCAGGCAACGTATCAGAAAACAGATTATTGCACACCCAAATTAAGGCACACTTTTTCTATAGCTAAAATATCTTTGTGGAGTGAAGAGGGGAAATATGTTTAGTTATAAATACATAATCATTCATGCTTTGAATTCCATGTATATCCATGTGGACAAGCTTTAAATAGCAAAATGCCAGTTTACTTGCTATGTATTACATACTATAATATACTCCACAACTGCTGTATGATTGCTGTCAGCAGCTAGTGATGTGTAAAGCTGGACATTGTAGTAGTTCATGGAATTTGGACACTGAATAGTCTGATTTGCCATCTTTTTAATTGGTAAAGCACTTGTGTAACAATTACATCTTCTCCCAAGACTTTGAGAGTTTTCGGATTTCCACTGGGTTGCTTCAGTGGAAAAAATAAACAGTTATTACTCTCTACACCTGATAACACTAAAGAGACAAAACAGCCACAGGGCTGAGATAAATAGGTGCATAATGTGCTAGGGATGGTTTTCCAACTCATACATCTTCAATAGAAGTGTTAACTAAATTCTATTGATAGTGTCAAATTCTGCCTTCAGTTACAGCTGTGAAACGTAATGGAGAGAAAAGTTTGTGCAAAGAGAGACTCTGGCCTTGTAGACCCTTTTTTTTTGCCATTAAATATATGACAGACTGAAAGAATATTTCATGCCTGAGATCTCAGGCAGAGCACTGAAGAGCTGCAGATGGGAGAATGTTCATTCCTTTACCTAGAACCTGAAAAAACATGATATCGAGCCACTGATCATAAAAAGTCCTATCATGCAGCTGTTGCAATGACAGAAGACATGACTGTTCTCCAACTCAGGAAATAAAAATAGCTCTATTGTCTCACTGTCATTGTATTCAAGCTTAAGTTAAATTATATAACTTCAGGAAAAATAGTTATGCTATATATGCATCATGAACCCAGTTCACATCTCAAAATTTGCATTTGATGAACTACTAGATCATCACTTCAAGGTTAGCTTTTTTTTTTTTTTTTTTTTTTTTTTTAAATGAGAGAGGAGTTAAGCTTGCTGCTTCTAAGGAATGATGGCAAATGGCAGCCTGAATATATTTTGTAGCCTCACTGAAATACACCTGAAGAGTCTATTAAGAGTCTATTTCAGAAACATATAGTGCAAAGAATGAAAATATCACTATGTTAGCATCAAATAAGAAACTATACTGTAAATCTAAGATACAATTTTAATGATCAAGGCGAGATTTCTTGAAGATGCTGCAAAACTGGAAAAAAAGGGATACTTGTCTGCTAAATCAGGCATTTTTTCCTGACATGTAAAAATGGCTTCCACAGAATAGGGCTTATTTATTTACTTATTTATTTGTTTCCTATATAATATTGCTGGAATATTTCACTTCAGTTACCTAGTGAAAATATTTGTGAAGATATTAACATTTTTGTATCAAAATCCCATGGCAGTACTGCAGGAAAGTTTTGAAGTAGTTGTATTTTTTCTAGAGCCCTGCAATATAGGTTCCAATGATTGTATAATAATTTTAGCATGCACTTGAAAAGGAAAGGAAAGGAAAGGAAAGGAAAGGAAAGGAAAGGAAAGGAAAGGAAAGGAAAGGAAAGGAAAGGAAAGGAAAGGAAAGGAAAGGAAAGGAAAGGAAAGGAAAGGAAAGGAAAGGAAAGGAAAGGAAAGGAAAGGAAAGGAAAGGAAAGGAAAGGAAAGGAAAGGAAAGGAAAGGAAAGGAAAAGAAGTACATTCTATCAACTCTTATTGACAGTTGTAAAGAACTCATTGCAAAAACCCTTGTAAAATTAAACCCCCAGTGTATAAAATGCAATAGAAAGGATTTCTATGTGTTATTATTTTCAAAAGAACATGTTTTTTGAAGTTCTAAGTTTGGGTCAGTAAACAGAGTTCTTCTATTTCCTAGAAATCAGTTTTATTTTATAGAAACATTTGCACTTATTGACACAAATGCCATGAAAAAACAGCCAATTACAGGCGATAATAGAATCAAAGAAGTAAGACTTGAGGAACACGCATACACAAAATCTAACATTGGAAATTGAAAACTGAACTGTAAGCACTAAGACGCTACACAAGAGCAACTCAGGAGGGAAAAATATTCAAGTAGTGAACATTTGCAAATGAATAATCCAATGGAGTTACTCACATTCACCACAACTAGGCAAAGTGCACAGAGAGGACTGTGTTCATGTTGTACCTCTCCCTAAGAAGCCTTCTGCCAGGGCTCTGAGCACCAACAGGCACTACCACCTGGGGACCTCCCCAGGGGACTGAGGAACCTGTCATCTCTGTTACTGCACAACCCTACAAGCCTGGACCTGGTACCTGTGACAGTAGCTAACTCTGCAGAGTTACAGTTGGAGCCTCCAGCCATGCAATCACTTCTCGTTGGCTTGGTAGGTATGTTGAAGCTCCTGTTCTCACCTTCGTTCTTCACTTACTACCCTGCAGGCATTCCTGTGCCTAGCCTTTTACCCTGATAATCCTCATTTTACCTCACCTCCGCTTGCACATTTGACTTCCTGGGTTGACCTCATACCTGTACTGTTGCTACAGGCTTTCACAGCAGTGACTGAGCTGTGGTCGACCCAATTTTGCTGTGGCACTTTGCTCTTCTTATTGTGATTTGCTCTTCATGAGCATTTTAGGACTGCATTCCTTGTTAGTCTACCTGGCCAACATCTTCAGCTTTTGTCTTATATTTCCTAGAGGAGCAACCCAGCTTTGGCTGCTGCCTACCATCTTCCTGATATGTAAGTGCTGTAGATGTATGCAAACAACAAAGTCTTTGTAGAGCCTGCTGAATCAGTAGGGAGCCAAACAAGTTGCAAAATTACTAGGGAAGTGCTTAAATTTTAGTTCTATAGAACAACCTAATGTGGAGGTAGAAGCTTTTTTACATTGTCAAGCTGTTAACTAACATAAATGTCAACAAGTGAAATCTTTATTTATAAAGATAATGCTGCAATAAAAGTGATAAACACTAGCACCTAAGAAATAGGATTCTGGTTACCTCTTTGTTCTCTTCAATTAATTATACCAAACAATGGCATGGCAAAATAATAACCTAACTTTAATTAGTAAAAGGAGATAGCATAAGAGTCCATTCACGATAATTTTATAGGAATAAACATGGATCTACAAAACTACATATGTCTGTAAGAGGCTATGTTTAGACAACAAAAAAGGGGTTTACCTGTTAGCTTTCATCACCATTACATACTTAAATGTTTAAGGACACTTCAGAAAATGCCTTTTGTGAATTTAATATCTGAATAGAAACAATTTTGTCTATAAAACCTATAAAAACTGATGTCAGCACTACCATGTCTGTCCCAAAGCAGACAGACTTTCTGTCGCTAAAAGAAGATTCTGAATGCCTGACATAATTATTTTCTTCTGTAGACTTCTTCCTGCAATGCCTAGAACTACTTTGAGCATTGCAGGGAAACAGGGTGGTCAACAATTGATAGGCTTTTAATTGTTATATTTGATCCATGTGGCTTATGATAATGACTGCAGCAATATTTTCTTGGTAAAGTTTATAAGTTATTTCCTTACCTGTTATGCTGGGTGGAGACTTTGTTTAGCTACCTATCAATTTAAATGTTTCTATTCCTGTAAGTCCTCTTATTCTAAGTGAAAAGACGCTCAGATCTGGGAAGCACCAGAGTCAGTTAGAGCTGTCCTTAAACAGTAAATATATTGAAGTCTAAATAAGATCATATAAGCAACTGCTTATACTACCAGTAAGCTGGCATGAAAATCAAAGGGAAGTAAAAATCTGAGCAAGCTGTGTATAGTCTCTGTAAATATTCTTGTGTTATACTTTGGCTGAATTTTGCTTCTGGTTAAGAAACTGTAGGGATCAGTCATCATTAAAACTGCAGAAAGCAAGATGAGCAAGTCGTTGCAGTATTAGCCCAAAGCCACCCAGCTGAAACCACAGCTACTGTGGCTGCTGACATTTCTTTTCATTTATATGTGCCTCTGTTGCTTTTCAGTAGGCCACCCACTGTTTGCTTGCATATTGCTGTATATGCATATTGGAGATTATGCACTATCATGCTCTATTTCTCTAATTTTTCCTTTACATAAAAAAGCTCTAAGGCCTTCTAGATGTGTGGCTTTTGATCATTGTAAAGCATGGATTACTGGTGCCTAGAAACTCATCTCTTCTCTGCTAGGTGTTTCTGTTTGTTAACACACATTGAGTAAGATGACAAATTCCCCACCTGTTGATTTTATTCAGTAGTACTGGTAAACACTGTTTGCTTATCAGAAAGATTCAGATTATCAGAATATTAGAAATGCTTTGAAACTAAAAAACTATTTAATAGGTCAGACAAAATTATTTTAAAAAATAGGTTTTCTATCTACAAGCTGTTAGCCTGGAGTAAGAAAAGAAAATGAGCTTCAGTGCATTGGCTTGAAAAAATCTTCAAGTTTTCATTAAACAAGCAGTTACGGTGACTGGTATTATACTTTTACTACTAATTTACCTTTATAAAAAAAGATAACTACAATTATGTCACAAGGGTTAACTGAAAAAATGAATGCAGGCAGAAAGAATTAATATATTCATCTGCTTGACTTAAAAAATCCTATCACAGTATTTCTGTCTTTCTGACAAGGGAATGTGTTAGTGTGAACAATGAAGTGACCCCTCATCTATCTTTGCACCTAGGAAGGAGTATTCTGGATTTTCATTTATTGGTTCTCTCACAGTTCCATTCAAATGTGTATATGGGACATGCACTTATGTATATCTCACAGAAACCTGCATACTGCAGTGCACAGAATCCTAACTTCCCTTAGGCTGAGTGAAGGCTCAGCTGCAAATAATCACTGTTGATCCAGCTGACTAGGATGTGGAGTGTAAAAGCTGAGAACAATTATTTTTCTCCCTTTAGTGTCCTCAGACTGACTAGTCTAGAAGAAACTCAGTGGATTACAATTAGAATGGCACATTAAACATTCTGAACTGGGTTTGAGCATACATGAGCCCAAGCCTGTTTTTTGCACATCCATGCTTTCTATCTCACTTTAGGAGAAGAATTCCCTTCTCTGAAAGTATTCTTCTTACAGAAAAAAGGAGACATTTCTGGTGCCTCCATCAGAAAGGATGGGTATGACCAGCCCTTGGCTCTGGGGTGGAGAATTGAAGGACTGGAGTTTTATCATCTATCAAACCTTCATAAAGATTTAGTGGTTTTGTTTGTTTGTTTGTTTGTTTTGTCTTTATACAATTATCTTCCAAGGAGATGGCTTCTTAAAGAATGACTTCAATTAGGTAAAATTAGGAAAGCATAGGAATGTATATATCCTAGCAGGTCTGGCTAACTGTAGTTCATGACACCATACCTTTGCAGGAGATGTCATGCCAGTCACCTCAAAATTTCCTGGGAAGTTACCTGGCTGATGGTGGACTGAATGATCTAATGAAGGATTGAAAACATTACGCCTGAAATGAAAACTGGGTATGAGCCTGATCTGGCCCTGCAGGACATATAGGGATTATATAAAAATCAGACAGAACTAGGCTAAACTCTTGCTTTCTGGGAGAAAATAGTGCCCTTAGTACCTGTTGCCTGCTTGGTATTCAGACTTCCCTGTCTTCTGACTAGGAAATCTCTTTCACTTGTAGAGTAGGGACCAAATGTTTCTCTCTTCTGAACACGGTTTCAGCCTGGGGTGTTTTTTGGTTCTGTTTTGCACAGCAGTAATCAAAGAAGGCAAGAAGCTTGCACAGGAAGTATAGTGTGTCTATTAAGGAGCCAAAATAGGCACTCTGAAATAAGATCATTATGTGTGATAGACAAGGAAGATGAGGTGTCTGTGTTAGGCTAATAATGGTGGAGTATAAATTTGTAAAGGCAAACTAAAGTTTTCTCCTGCAAAGATGCTGAAGCTAACATACCTCTTGACACTCAGCTTGATTGACAAACTTAAGCACAAACTTGTGCACACCAACCTTCAGAAGCAGTTGTTGTGTAGCTATTGAGATTTTCTGTGCCATTATCTTCTAAATTTTACATTATATACAAGAAAACAAATACGATGTCTATTCTTTTTGTCTCTGCTCAGGAAATGAATCAGTAATTGATTTTTCTAAATATACATATATATACACACACACACATATATTTCAGTGAAGTTAGTTCTACTTTTACAGTTGGAGGGCCTGGCATCATCTTCTCACCAGCAGAACGGGTGGATGGTTCTCACAACAGCTGTGCACATTTTTTCATGTCATTCACTGTAAGTGCAGCACTTGCATATGAAAGTATCAATATATGTATATAGCTTTCAGAGCCATGCATCCCCCCCCCCAAGAATTTACTATAATGGTTGTCTCCCAAAACAGTGGTGTATATCATGATAAAGTAATCTTAAGAGTATTTCAGAAAAATTAATAACCAAAGGAATTTTCTTTGTATAAGATTGCTTTAAAGACAGTTCCAGAGGTTGTTTATTATTATTATTATTATTATTATTATTATTATTATTGGTTGAAATGTTTATGGAAGTCACTTCTTTTCTTTAGCTCTACACTATTTAGTATGAAAAACTCTATCTAGCACATTGCCCCTTGAACTTGCAGATGTGGGAGGAAAAAATATTAAAATACTAATCACTAACAATATAATACCTAATTATGTTCTAAGATCAACACTGAACCTTACTACATAACTGTAAGAACATCAGATTGGAAACTCTAGAAGATGAGTGAAAAAAAAAAAAAGAAAAAAAAAGAGAAAAAGAAAAAGAAAAAAAAAAGCTCTGGCTAGTGTTGTAAAAGCCTTTTTGTTATTGCCTTATACACACAGATTACACTAATCCTTAACATCAATTTAAAAAAGCATCCTTCCAGGCATATATCCAAATTCTGCAGAAGTCAACCCAGAAAGCAGCTCTAAATCTCTTGTAGATTTTTCTCATGATTAAAACATGATTAGGACATAAAGAGTAACAGAATATTGAAAACATTCTGAAATTGTGTAGATTAGCGGTCTTTTTTTTTCCCCCAGTCTGTTTGACCCATTCTATATAGTTCAAACAGCATACAGCAAGAGATAAATTCATTATTGAGTTCCATGGGATGCTTCATAGAACTTTTAGGATGAGTTTTCCGTTATTCTAGCAAATTCCCTCCTCCTACTATCAAAGTGAATAAGATTTGACAGGTGGATCTTGTAATAGCTGATTTTCTTTCTTTTATTTTTAAGAACTACTGAATATTTATCTATGCTTTGAATTCTAATTACCTAATTAATAGGATAACTAACCACGTAAAATTACTTAGAAAACAGAATTAAATATTTCTGTGCTTTAAGAGGAATGTATTAACTAATTTGCCAGAAGTTCAAGCTTACAAATGATTATTCTGTCATGCATGCCAATATACTCTTAACAGCAGTGGAACTTTGTACTTTCTATAGAACTTTCTCCTTTTACTCCATTTACCAAGACTTTCTCATCTCTCAGACAGGTTTGTTTATTTTATCATATTATACATTGGTGGTGTAACAACTTGACCCAGTGTTCTTTTGTTGATTTTAATTTGAATTTCCTTTACAGACAGAAAGACTTGCTCTTCGGCCAACTCATGGCTGAAAATAGTAGCCATTCCTTCAGAAAAGGCACAAGTGAAAGAAAGTTAAGGGTGGCTTTTGTTTGTTTGTTTATTTGTTTGTTTGTTTATGAACTGAGGCTTTCAAAGGAAAATAATAATCCTGTAATGACAGGGTTATGAAGGAAAATCATTAAGAGTGGAGGGGAGATGGACAGACAAAGAAACGGAAGAGTTTAGGTTTGGGAGATGTTATAGTATTGGAGATTTTGGAAATCTAAAAATAAACAAGAGTTTTGGAATATTCCCAAATACTTCAAGAGCAAAATGAGTGAGTAGAGCCCAAGAACAGATGAGGGAATAATGAAGAGGCTTCACAGGCTAGAGGCTTTCAGAAAATTCCAAGATGAAAGACTTGTTTATAACAAGCTCTGTGAGCTTGCTGTCCTTCCAGACTTTAAAGTGGGCTTAAGGAACTGCTGAGATACAACTCTATCTAAAGGTACTGCAAACTGATAAGTGACAGATACAAAGGGAAACCTGAAACATAGGCACAGTGCTACTACCATGGGTTTGAAGAATCCTGCTACTTGGTGCTACTATAAAGAAATGACTCCTTGACCTGTCGTGATCCACAATGATATGCTTGTTACAATGAAGTACAGATACTAATGTGTACAAATGACAGTTTTGTCTCTTGACTCTGAAAAGATCAAAGATTATTTTCATGTCAGTATATTTTAGAGAAATGTTTGAGGAAGCAGAGCTTTCAAAAAAGAAAACTTGAAATCAAATACCTGTTATTAAGTTTTTGTTTATTGGGACTCTTTTATTTGATTATTCTGGAATATTGGAATGAAGGTAAATATAAAATTATTTTTTATGGATTTTTACACTAATATCCATGTTTTCAGCATAGGATTTTGGCAAAATTTGACGGAACATATTGTGCTAAGACTGTCCTGTAATTTTTGCATAAATTTATAATAGTTTTAAGAGTCTAGTAAAACAACATTTATCAAACTGGGATATGATGTGAGGGCAGGAAGAGCAAAAAAAGTGTAAAGCACTGCAATATATTCTTATCCAGTTGTCCCTGTTATGCAGCATAAAGTTGTTCAATTTGCGTGGAATAAGGTGTGGATCAAGAGATACCTGTCCTAATACAATAATTTGCTTGTGTTAGTTTTATACATTACACTTGTCCAACCTTTATTTTATTTTATTTTATTTTATTTTATTTTATTTTGTTTTGTTTTGTTTTGTTTTGTTTCCTAATAATCCTTATCTCATGAATCAAACTAAAATATAAGAAGACATAAGGTTTAAGCTATTTTTCACACTGATTCTAAGGTTTGGGCAACTTTCTCACTGCAGCAAGAGGTAAATAGGAGAGGAAAATGAGACACTGCAGAAGTTTGAAGTGAGTTGCTGGGTACTGAAGAATAGTAAGCATTTTTTTCTATAAATATGAATGCTAAATTGTTTTTCTGATTCCAGAGAAAATTCTCACATTCTCAGACAGGCTTTATGGAATTCTAACAGTTAAAAGACTTAAAAAAAAAAAATATTTGATGTTTCTTCTATAACTTAACCTGACAGACTGGATGAACTTTAGATGACTAATTTCTTAGTTTTGGAGAATACAAGGAGAATCGATAGATTTTTGTTAGCAGAGACAGATCTGAGTTACTTTTTGTATTTGCAAATACACTGCTATTTGCATTTGCATTAAATTTCTGGCTCCAAATCCACTCAATGAACTTCAAACCAATTAAATAACTTACTACATTTATTTTTTTTTTTCGTGCAGATATTTATGACCTTTAGTACTTATTAGCTACAATTAAATGAGATCATGTGTTCATAATGGAGACTGTAGGAGAACTTGTGTATGGGTCCACAGAACAGGCATTTTAGTGAGGTTCAAAATTTACTCTTAACAGCCCTAGTGGCAATACTCAGTCCACAGTAGTGCTTAAAATAATCTAATGAAGAGAAGTATTTTTATTTCTAAAATACGAAAAGAGAAATGACCTGCTGAAAGGCTATACCCAAAATATTGTTTGAACATCCAAGTTACCATGAAGTATTCTGAAATTTTCATATTTGATCTCCATAGTGTCCTGCTAGCCTCTAACTCAGGGTGATGACGTAGATGTGCTGGACAGACATAATACAAAACTGCGAGCATAAATATCTTCTGCAACATGAATGCAAATCCCACAAAGGTGAATATCTAGACAGAGAATAGGGTTTGGATCCACATCTAAAATTCTGTTCTCCCAAGAAACAGTTACCTTTGGATTTAAAAAAGATGTTTTTGTTTAAGAACACATACCTTGGAGAGGAAATTTGTATTATTTCTCTTCCCAAATGCAAAGAGGGAAAACGAAAATATATTACTTGTGCTAGCTACTGTGCTATCTAAGAAGTGGGTGAGAGCCAGTAGTGTTTAGATAGTGAAAAGACATTACAATTTTGAGAGGGCTTTTTGTCATGTAAATCATTAGAAAAGGGAGAAAATTTGTTTTACAATTCTGTTCTTCAAAGACTTCCGTCTCTTTATAGGAAGAACCACATAAGAAATTATTGTGCTATAAAATCCATGAACAGCAATATTCTTCCCAAAAGTCATTTCGCTAAGTGGAAACAATGACCACACCTTCTTCCAGTGCCAGGCACCAATTCCCTCACCAAAATTCTTTATAGAGGCTCAGTTCCTTGTTGTTTCTGCTTCTTTTTCCCTATTCCTCCTCTCAGCTTTGTCACTCAGCAGACTGAAGGAGCTTTTGTTGCTGTCTGCTTTGGGAAATGGCAGACAATGGATGTAATTAGAGCCCGCCACCATTCTGAAGGACTCCAATACCACATTTGATACTTAAATTGAGCTAAAGTGGGATTTCCCAGCCTTGGCTTTCTGCCCTTTTATTTTCAGCAGAGCATTTCTCTTTGTTGCTGAAACAACTGTGGAATGATACTGTTTATTCCCAGCACACCACCAAGTGGACCCATATGTCATTCTCCAGGTGAGTAGGAAGAGACCATTGTCACTGCGTGTGATGAACTAATGGTCACCTCTTCCACTGAAGGTGGGGATGCCTGTATGATTTTGCTACTGAACACAGAGCTGCAGAAGTCTTCTACCAGAGTCAAACTGACTTGGACCAGTTACAGAACTTGGCCTATCTGTAACCTCCTGGTGATTGTATCTTCCACCTTTCCCAAATAAAACCTGGAGATGATACCCAGCATCTTTATTTCTACTAGATAGAATAAATACTAGATAGAATAAATTACAACTTCAGCAAGGAACAAAGTCTGACCTCAACTCACCTAACTGCAAATGAAAGATTGTTTCATACCATATCTCACTGAATATTAGACGAGGTATATTTTATACATATATATATATATATATATATATATTAATGTGTGTGTGTGGGGGGGGGGGGGGGAAGGAGAGAGAGGAGGGAGGGAGGGAGGACTTAAAATGTGTTAAGTAAATGATAAATGTTGTCACAAATCAAAATGAGTCCTGATATGGAGATTCGTATAAAATGGCTACTAGGCAGTGGGAGCACTATAGGAAAGGAGAGGAGGAAAAAATGTTTGGAGAAGAAATGTAAAGGATGGATAAACAAGAAAGAGAACAGGCATTAGCCTGTTTCACTTGCCATTTCAAAGTGATATTTTTTCCCCACCCCAGCTTGCATACCTTTTAACTAAGGTATCATGTGGATATCTATATAAAGATCTTCCTTCACTGATTTTTGTGGTACTTACTGAGAAACCTTAGGAAACTCTGTTTTATATCTCTTTGCATAATTTTAGTGCTAGAAAAATGTTTAGTGGTGATACAGCTCATTGACTGCAGAGAACACATCACATTTATGCTATTTTATTTCTGTCTCATAAAACTAGAGCTGGCAACTTTTTGAGAAAGACTGTCCTTGATATAGAACAGTGAATCTTAGATGGAGAAATTTCACTTTAACGAGCTAATTTGTTTAGAGTGGTTTTGTTTATAATATTTTGTTTCTATTGTGCTGAATTATCCATCCCTTATAGATCTCTACTGCTCTCTGAATGTACCGTTTTTAGCCATCTACTTGGAACACTTCATTTCCATGTGCATATTTCAGCAATTCCAAATATATTTGCCCTGCTGAAATGTAAAATCATTTCATTTCAAAAGTTTTCCACATAAACATGATTAGTCTGGGAAAAAATAATCCATGAAGGCTGAGAAAATATTATCTTTTTAAAACAAAACAAAACAAAAACAACATTGTCCTCTATTTACTTGTGAATTCCCTCTGAATTACATTGGTCCCAAACTGAAATGTTTATTGCATCGATTAATTGCCTATGCTTATTTCATAAGGTAAAAACTCCTATTTACTCTTTTTCTACATGAAATACAGAGTTGCAAGAATCTACATTACTGATAACTACCGCAATGTTTGCTAGCATCTGAACATAATCTAATAAATTTAATTCCTCTATTTTACTAACCAAAGAAGTTTCATTTAAATTTCAGTTTACTCAGCAAGGAGTACAGGAGATAGGAGGAGTCTTACTCTTGATCAAAGAGATAAAACCGTATAGATGCTAATCCTAGAATTTCCAGAGGCTGAATATAGGTTCTTAGTGAGTGGATTCATTAACAGGCATTAGAAAGGCTGCAAATTACTGTTTCCAAGACTATAATTTCAAGCTGTCATTTCTCTGCAGCGTAACATACATGGGGGCATTTTCTCTTGCTAACTTTGGCTCAGTGCTATTAGTGGAGCACTGCAAATGGGGTCACTGATTGCCACCAGGAAGTTCACTGTTACGTTTTCTAGACTTATGTCTGCATATTTAAACAACTATCGCTTAAAATAACCGGTGTTAGCTTTACTATCCACCTGATAGAAGCAGCACTCCTCTTCTAGAGATTTTCCTATGCAGGATTGCCTTGGTGACTTTGGAAGACTGGATTTGGGATTACCAGATGCTTAGCAGATTTACTGCAGTTTTGTGTCCTCTAGTAATTTCTGTGCCTCCAGGAAACCCTGCACATATTCACTATTTGTGACCTAGTCCTAGGACACATATACAGTACAGGGGATGCTCTTGAGAATGGCCACTCTGACTGTGGCATTGCACAAAAATAGGTAGTCTGTGTTACAGCAGGTCCAGCTTTGTTCAGAAGAGTGAAATGAAACACAGATGTGTCTCAATTGCAGTTAGACTAACAATCTGAAACTCTTCAATTAATTGCACTGCAGATAAGTTGCCATGACGTACCTGCAAAACTGGAAATAGGTTAAACCATTTCCCAGCATTTAAAGGCTATTTTAGAGGGAACAGAATGGACCTTTCCCTGTGTCTCTGGCAAACAATGAAAAGGAATAGTCTTAAATGACAGCAGGTTTCCAATCAGACTCTGGTTATGTTTTCTTCTGTGTGAAAACTGCAAAGCACTGAAATAGATGTCTGAGGGAGACTGCAATCTTCATTGCTGGTAATACTTAATGACAAATTAAATAAGCACCTGTCAGGAGATACAGATCCTGCTTTAAAGAGGATACTGGCCCAGGTTCTTTCTGGGTTTATTTCCCTATCATTGTATGCACAATACGTCTGACATGTCCTAAAAGTTTCCAATTACTGTGCATGAGCAAACCATCTGTGCAAAATAATCTCAGGATGCCTGATGCTTCCTGGAAGCATTTTTCTTACTGAAAGAGAAATATAACTGTTCTTACACATTCATACAAATGTCCATTCAGAGTTGTTGTGTAGAGGGGAAAAAAACAAACAAACAAACAAACAAAGCTGGTAGAGACATCAATCTGAAGATGTTTTCTTAATTTACGTAGCATCTCTTTCCTCTATTTAAGTAACACCTGATTCTCCCAAGAAGAGCCTAAGCTGAAGATCCTGCAATTTTTTACATGCAGTAATGCCTTTCCTTAAAAATTATCGTAGGATCCAATTCTATGAGAATTTAAAGGCATATGTAATAAGATTTGCATTAGTCAGTAAAACTGTATTTGACTAAGTGTCTTCAGGATCAAGTCCACAACAAGAATTCTCGATGTTGTACTAAAATAGTTACTCTTGTTTAAGAAATGCATCAAAATACTTTCATTAAACATTTCCCATTTCCTCGTAGAAGGGGAAAAAAAAAAAAAAAGCAAAAACAAGAAAAAAATACACCATATCTATAGCTGAATTATAGTGCCAGTGAACGATATTTGCCTAGCTGTCTGTCTTTACATGATAGGCAGTCATTTGTATACAGCTGAATTGAATGGTTGAAGCTAGAATGAAAGCCTTTAAACCAAATGAAATTCCTCAGCTTCAGAAAAGGTGATCATCAAAAGAAAAAATGCTCTTACATAAACAACTTATCACGGAAGACAGCGGACAAAGACCACAAAAAGTTATAAGCAGTTAAAATAACTGATATTTGAAAGCCAGTGAATCAAATCTTAAAATGGCCAAGATCACTTCTGAAACTTTTGTAAAGTGATAAGCATGCCTCCAGCTTATATTAATTCTACATGTTTACATTATTCTTATAGAAATGTATATTATAATGACTTTTGAGGTTTACACAGAGTATGCAAAGAAAAATATCAATACAAACAGAATAAGATTTTTTGCATATTTGGTAAAAATGCAACATATAATTAACATAAGCACCTGTCTATTCAAAGAGTGAAATTTGTAAAGTGACTCATTACTTTTAGGATTAAGAATAGTAAAAAAAAAAAAGAAAAAAAAAAGTAGGTAAAAATATCTTGCACTGTCTTTTTCCCTTGCTTGTTTCTGTTGCTGCAGTTTTATCTTGGTAATAGTTGGTGCTACTGATTAGATCCGGGGAATGCTCGGACCCACTCAGACCCACAAAAAAAATTTATCCTGTCTGGTGCTCAGGCTACAGGGTGTTTTGCAGTCTTGGAGCCTTTCTCTCATTTCTAAATGAATAACACTCTGATAATGAGGCAAGAGTTAGGTTAGGGGGAATTTAGTATAGATTTTGAGCCTCAAAGGATGAGGCAGAAAAAAAGGTGGAGGATACACACAGAAAGAATAAGTGGAGGAAAGTTTGCCAAAACCATCTAATATTAGTTTTGTGTTTTGTACTTACAGCTGATCTTGTTAAAGCACCACACTACAAATTGGACTCTACTGAATCAACAGACCCAGAAAGAAAGCTAACTAAAATGCAAAATGGAATCTGAGTTTCACCAAAATCCTGAAGGATATCAGATCCCATGCATGGGTGACAGAAATTTATTCACAATAATATGTTGTGAATTAAGTTTTCTAAACAAAATGCTTAGTGTACAACTTTGGATATGTTGGTACATTCCAAAACTACATTAAATAAGGTAAAACACTTTAAAACATTTTTTTTTTTTTTTTTTTTAATTTAAGCATGTTGTGCTGCTTTTAAATAGTCAACATATTGAATAGCATAATCTAAAATATCAAATGTCTGTTCCCTCTACACAGGAAAAATATATGGAAGAATAAGGTCAAAAGGGTGAGATCTGAATGAGAAAGTCTGGATGTGGAAGCAGTGAAGGAAGCACAGAAGAATAAGGAGTTATTAGGCTCATGGGTTAATAGTATCTTTGTCAGAAGGTCACAAATATTATCATATATCTACATGCAGCTTCCAAGTCACCTAGAGGAGAGAAGAGAAGAGAAGAGAAGAGAAGAGAAGAGAAGAGAAGAGAAGAGAAGAGAAGAGAAGAGAAGAGAAGAGAAGAGAAGAGAAGAGAAGAGAAGAGAAAAGAAAAGAAAAGAAAAGAAAAGAAAAGAAAAGAAAAGAAAAGAAAAGAAAAGAAAAGAAAAGAAAAGAAAAGAAAAGAAAAGAAAAGAAAAGAAAAGAAAAGGCAAAGCCTAAAGCAAAAGACACAAGAGACACACAGAAGAAAGTGAAGGACAGACTGAAATAAGCCAGCAAGAGATGATGACAAGAAAAAAAAAAAAAAAAAGTTGGAGCCATTAAACACCCAGATAAGGAAACAGAAGCTAGTCAGTACATCAGCAGAGATGCCTAGTGACTCACTGACTTGAGGCAGCCTGGAGAGACAGAAGATCAGTTACTGACAGCTCCTAATGGGTGCAAAAAACAGCACAGTGTCCCCAGTTGAAGCAGAACTCAGAAAAGGTGGTGAGGATTTGAAAGCCAATGTGTTTTTTTTTCCATTCTGTACCCTGAAAGAGTCTTTCATGTGACATCTAGAGCACTTCTAGGAAAGTGGCTTTGGCCCCTGCTGTAGATGAAAGCTGAATCTTAGTCTCTTACTTCATAATATGGACTGTTAGGAACCAAAAGCATCTCCAGTGACACAGGAGGTGAAAAGGAAGAACAATACCCTGGTCAAATCCAGGGGTGGGGAGGTGGGGTGAAGTAAGGGTAAGGAATTTTTTCTTTTTTATAGAGGATTATCTTGGGTGATGGATAGAGTGTTTTCTTAGTGCTCTGAAATATAATATCTCCTCAGGTATTATATTTGGACTTGAAAAAACATTCTTATAGCCAGTATTTCCTATTAACTCAGTGGCTTCTTGCTTAGCTTGCCGGGTGGCTATATCTTGCCCTAAGGCTCTGACTTTCCTCATGCTCTGTGTTGGAATTTAACCTCCCTGGAACAGGTGTTGCACTTAATAGGCATCATTTGGAACTGTTTCATTGAGAAAATGCCTTTTATTTTTCCGAGAGAGTGTCATTAAAATCTTGTTCCACTGCTAAAGCTTAGGGTAATATAGCCTCATTTATTTATTTATTTATTTTATTTATTTAATTTGTATTTGGCTTTGCTTTAATTGGTGAAATGGCATGTCAGTTAATTAATTATAGTAGCAGCTTTGGCTTAAATTAAGTTTCTGTACCTTACAATTTAGAGTAGGGTTGGCAAGAAAATATCTTGACTCGGTTCCTGTAGACAAAAAATACCTGGTCAGAAGACATGGTGCAAAGTATAGAGGAACAGAGTTTAAGTAGGTTAAATCTGCAATTTCAGGGACAGATTTATAGATAACATGTATCTGGGCAGTTTCACTAAACACAACTGTTTCATACTGCATCAAAGATTGTATCTAGCAGTAATGGTTCTATAATTTCTTAATAAGAACAGTTTGTTTGCATCATTCATGCAAAGATAGCACCTCATTACAATCCCTTTAAGATAATTTACGAAAACGTTGGGAGAGAAATATATGTCTGCCTAATGCAACTTAGCCTGTACCCCATGTTGACTACAGTTAGAGAACTCCTTCTAGTATGTCTAATGTAATGTAAAGACTGAGCATCTTTGCTTGATGTACTGTGTTGATGAATTACTGCTTACCCTTCGGTCTCTGTGTTTTACATATATATATATATTTTTTTTTTCTTGATATCTTGCAAGTCTTAGTTTGTGAAAGAGAAGTCTTTTTTATTTTATATTTTAGTAACAGAAAGCCAGAAAAGAAAATTAGGTAGTTGTAGTCTATAAATTTGTAAAGGCCAAATGAGAAATCTGTGTCAGTCCTGCATATGACTGAAATATTTGATCTGTACCTTTATTTGAGGGACTGCCTATCTGAGGATGACATTTGTTACTGCAAATTAGTAATCAAGTTAGATAAATCCGGAGGAAAAAATGAAAGATTAAGGATGTAGTGAACAATTCATATGTCTCTGCCAGTCATAACAGCTGTTAGATGCTTTCATCAGCTTTGCTTTCATCCTGTGACTAACATGATAGCTGAAAAGAAATGTACAGGCTTTTAAATTTTCTTTTAAATTTTATTTAATAGGATGAGTTACTCCAAACGAGGTGAGTAAGAGGGCATGTAAGAGGTATACTGAATAAAGAAGAAAATGGAGATATAAATTACATAGTCAGACCCACTCCCACAATGAAAGAACATTAAAAGAAACTGGAAGACAAAACAATGTAAAGCTAAGTATATTTGCAGGAAATATACTAAATTAGAAGCACCGCAGATGGCAGGGACTCAATCCCGTATTGAAAAGATGACAAAGTTTCTCATTGGTTTTAATGAGCTTTTGTCTCTTGTTGTGAGATGAATTTGAAAGCTGAAAGAGGGGATGTGAAAGGATTTGTGCCTAGTGGGAGAAGAGCATGCCTCACTCCACTGGGAGTTAGTTTTGCTGAATTTTCACCAGTGGAAATCTTTGCATTATAAAGCATCAGCTCAGAGCTGGAGAGAAACTCCGTCTCTTTGATCACGGCAGAGAAGGGTTTCTAGTCTCCTACCAAAAGACATGTTTGTCTGTTTGTCACCAGCTTGAATGCCAAGAACAGAAAGAAATTAAAGCATCAGAACTTATGTTACAAGACTTGCACCTGAGGCTAAAAAGCATCCATTTCAATATGCAGCAGATCATCTGGCAAATTTCAGAAAATAATTCCTAACAGGACTTACCTGAACAGATGGAAACAGTCCATTGGGGGAGCACATTTATGCTGTGGAAACTTTTTATGTTCAATGATTTTATTTATTTTTTTTGAGCACGGGAGGAAAGGGAAACACAACAAGGAAGATGAACAAGTGGCTCAAAGGTTAATAAATCTTCGATGGAGGTTTGGGAAAGCTTGAGCACTTTGAAGTGTGAATAAAGGATTGATTACCTGGCAGCCTAGGGAAATAACATTGCTTGGGCTGAGGTTGGTCTGAACTGGTAAGAAAATCTTTAAAAAATGGCAAATTTCAAGAGGGATATATGTAGCTTTACACATGAATATAAAATGTGCTGAGAAGAACTGATAAATGAGGGTAAGTAAAACAGTATCAGAACGGTATATCTATGAATATATGCATAGATATAGAACTTCAGATACATAATGTAGTTACTGAAGGGCTTGGATGGGACAACAAAACAACAAGTAGTAACTGAAAGGCTTGTACTGAGTTCAGGATTCCAGGCATCAAATACTGCAACCAGAATTACTAGTGTAGAACACAAAAGCAGTTAACACGGCAATCATGGCAGAGAACAGCTATCAACAGGTACAAATTGTTCAGGGAAGACAGATATAAAAGTAAAGATGATAAATATCACTGCATGTCATACTGCATCAGATGTAAAGAAATAGAGAAAGACAGGAGTGAACTGGAATCTTCATGAAGTCAAAGTTCATTTTGGGGAAGGTTAATAACAGAGCTTGTATTGGGATAGTACTGTAATAGAGTCCCTGGATCAGATGTGAATAGAAAAAAAATTGATGTAGATATAAAGCAGAACAATTAGTACAGAAGATTATGACAATATTGAAAACCATAATTTCTTAATGATAGTCCTGAAAACATAGGCATGGGTCTGAATATTAATGTATTCCTGTCTCATAGCTCACAAAAGTTTGTTTTGGCTAGTCACTAATGAAAAGTGATGTCAGGAGAAATTTTGGAAAGATATGAATATGTGATCAAAATGGTGGTCATGGAGGTGAGAGAAGGATGGGGAAAAGTGTTATCAACAAACATAACTTTATTCTATTTATGTTAAATGGATGACCGATAGGGTTCTGTCATAAATTTTAGATTTCAGATGCTCAAATTTGACTATTGAAGAGAAATGGTTAGTAAAATATCCAAACTAAGATCTTAAGGGCTTGAATATAAGAGGTTCAGAATTCCTTGAAATCAAAGAAATTGTATTTCTCAGCAAGGTGAAAATGTTATTAGAAATTTAAATAGAATAAAATCCCTTCAGTGGACATACTAGGATTAAAGGATGAATTTATAAAAAGTGGGACAAAATGCTTGATTCAGAAAAAGTGGAATGTATGGGAGTACAGTGAGTATATGATCAAGTTTGATCCTAAAAAAATAAAACAATTAGTAAATATTTAAAACTAAATACAAAAAGAAAAAAAAAAGCTACACAAAGAAAAGCAGAATAAGGAAAGAGTGGTCATTCACTGTTGGATGATACACTGTTGGATGATACACAACAGGATCAGCTGTTGGATGTTGAGTGCACCCTCAGTAAGTTTGCAAATGACACCAAGCTGGGAAGACGTGTTGATCTGCTGGAGGGTAGGAAGGCCCTGCAGAGGAACCTGGGCAGGCTGGATCAATGGGCAGAGGCCAGTGGGATGAGGTTCAACATGACTAAGTGCAGGGTCCTGCATGTTGGTCACGACAGCCCCATGCAGCACTACAGGCTTGGGGCAGAGTGGCCAGAAAGCTGTGCAGAGGAAAAGGATCTGGGGGTGTTGACTGATGCTCACCTAAACATGAACTGGCAGTGTGCCCAGGTGGCCAAGAAGACCAATGACATCCTGGCTTGTATCAGGAATAGTGTAGCCAGCAGGACAAGGGAGGTGATTGTTCCCCTGTACTCTGGTTTGGTGAGTCTGCACCTCAAGTACTGTGTTCAGTTTTGGGCCCCTCACTACAGAAAGTACATCAAGGCCCTGGAGTACATCCAGAGAAGGGCTATAAAGCTGATGAAGGGCAGGGAACACAAGCTCTGTGAGGAGCAGCTGAGGGAACTAGGGTTGATTAGTCTGGAGAAGAGGAGGCTCAGGGGAGACCTTATTGCTCTCTACAGCTACCTGAAAGGAAGGTGTGGGGAGCTGGGGGTTGGCCTCTTCTCACAGATAACTAGTGATAAGACAAGACGGAATGGCCTCAAGTTGTGCTGGAGAGGTTCAGGTTGGAAATTAGGAGAAATTTCTTCTCAGAAAGAGTAGTTAGACATTGGAATGGGTTGCCCATGAGGTGGTGGAGCCAGCATCCCTAGAGGTGCTTAAGGAAAGGTTGGACATGGTGCTTAGCTTTGTGGGTAATATTAGGTGGGTAGGGGGTAGGGGGACAGTTGGACCAGATGATCTTGAAGGTCTTTTCCAACCTTAATGATTCTATTCTATGATACTGATGTAGCATATTATTAACATATAGTCCAGATAAACCCTTACTAGGAAATTCAGTTAAAAAAATCCACCTCAGCAATGAACAAATGCAGTGTCTGATATGGCAGCAAGAACTTCTAGTATGTCAGTGTATGCTATCTGACTCAGTATATATGCAGATAGCTTAAAAAAAAAAAAAAAAAAAAAAAGTCAACAAATAGTTTGACATTTTTTTAAACAATCTGCCCAGAAAAGTTGGAAGAAGTTCCTGATGAAACTTGTAGGTGTCACTAAGAAAGGAATAAGAGTCAGGAGTCAGAGAAGAAAGCAGTGGAGATACAGCACAGAACGTGCTCAAAGAATGGAAGTCAGTGGTACAAAATACATTTAACCACTTAATAATTTCTGTTTTGATCCCTATCTCATTAGAGAGAAATAACTGAGGTGTAGACACGGTCTAGTGGTACCTCAGTGAGCTCGGTGTACTAGAGGGGCTCAGGATGCCCAGACTACCACTGGAATATGGCTGTGCTGAAAGAAGCTACGTGATGCATTAGAAATGACTTTTCCAATAGCAATGAAGGGGAGGCTAGACGTCTGGTCAGTTCAAGGAACCAAAGACTGAGGGGATGAGATTTGTCTCCATAAATAAATCATGGGGAAGGACATGTACTGAGATGAGAAACTGTTTGAACTAAATGATTCTGGTGGGGAACAAGTAGTTTAAACAGGTCACAACAAAATTCATCTAGAAATTAGAAGATTAAAGTACTGCAGGAGAGATGGTCTGACTGGATATTTTCTGACTGGAGTAGTAGAAGAAAAAACTTTTGATACAGGTACTGCAGTCAGTCTAAGGAAAGAATTACAGACTATACTGATTTTTTATATCTCAGGAATAGATCTGAAGACTAGAAACATTCCTTCTAATTTCAACTTCTCAGTGTAACCAATTATAATTTTTTGCAACTATTTCTCTTACACAATTCTTCCCTCCCACTTTGAATTCTCAAGCAGTTTTAAATGTCCAAATATATTAAGCAAGGGAGTTCTCCTTTGTCACCTTCATTTTGGCAGACTTCATTCTTGCATCTTAGCCATAGTTTTTCTTGCAAAATTACACAGACTATTCAAACACACAAAGGAAAAATCAACAAAAATTGAAGAAAGAAATAATAATTTGATATGAATGTGTAGCTTATATTTATTTAAAGTTATAGACTTTCTTCATTGCTCCTTTCCAATAATTTTCAGGATACATTAGAAGTTATTGCAGAAATGTTGAAATGTGTTCAAGCCACCACAAAGCACAAAGACAAAAACCTAACCAAATAAAAACAAAAACAAAAACCAACAACAAAAACTACATGGAGAGAAGACTACATTCTTTGCTCTACCATTCATTTTTATTTCAAAACTAACTCATCCTTATTTCCTGCTGTGCCTCTTTAGCAGAAATGTTAGTGCCTGGGTTTCTGTCTGGCCTTTATTGTAATTAGTGCTAAAGTTTGGTTCAAAGCACCTCTGAGCAAGTTGTCATCCCTCATTGCTGCTTCAGTCCTCAACAAAGCTAAGCTCCTCTTCAAAGTATGAGACATCAAATGAGTCATAGTATTTTCAGAAACAAACCTTTCTAGTTTGATGTTTTCTGTTTCTTTCTCCCCATGACCTAAGCACTCTTGTAGTTCGGCAGAAACTAATTCTTCCCTCTGGGAGCTCCTGCCAAGGACTGGGAATACTGCATGGTTTTGATTTCTTATACTGCAGAAATATAAGACATAAAATTTCCAAGACCCTCCAGATAATTTCATTATGGAAAATGACATCACTCAGCAGTCCTGAAATTCTAGTTCAGTGCACATAGAGGGAAAAAACAAACAAACAAACAAAAAAAAAAAGAAATACAATATTATCTCTCTAAGAAAGTAGTTTAGTTATTTAAGTTCCAAATCTCAGATACAATAAAAAATAAAGCTTTTCTGTTTGCAAGCTGTCTCCACAGAAGATGTTTTTATACCTGTATATGTTTGACTTGTAGGAAATTTTAGTTGCATAGATGAAAAACACAATTAAATTTTCTGACATAACTCCGTATCTTTGCACGCTTGTGAGCTTTTATGTTCATATTCCTTACTGCAAACTGAAACATTTATTAAATAATCCCTAAGCCAGTAACATTCCTTTTGAGTTGCATGAGGTTCCATGAGCTCAGTGCCTTCACTGCAGTTCATTAAGAATCATGTATATTTTGCTTGGGTCTTTAACTAAGTGATATTACCTGACAGTACATTTGATACATCTTGCACTGAAATTCAGACTTTATTACTATTGGATTGCTTAGAATGTTTTAGTTTGTATGTCTCCATTATTAACCATCATATTTTGCTCTAAGTTCTGATTTTGTTCACAAAATTTATTTTTTTTAATTGTATGTCCATACTTAATTTTAGTAGTTTCTAAAAATAAAAATTAATAATAAAAAAAATGAATTCCTTACCAGTGACAACTATTTATTGTCTGGCCCTTTTTTGGCTTTTGTAAGACTTTAAACACACTTCTGTAAAGTGGACACTCAATACTGTTTTCTTGAAGAAAAGTAACCCTTAACATTGATGGTAGAAATCAAAACACTGTTCTTAGGAAAATCTTTAGGAAAATGTCATTATGTAGACCTTTAGTCCAACCATTACAGTATCAATTTTCTTCTATTTACTATCCTAAATGGGCGACTGTTTGACTTGCACAAATTGTTGTGCAGCCATAAATATTCCTTTTAAATATACTTCATCCTTGAGAGAAGTAGATCCATAACTCTTAAAATCAAAATAAAAGTCATACAAGAAGACACACACAAAATCACTGTAAGAAAACTATGTGTTTCTACTGTGGTTAGGAGTAGGGTTAAGCTTATGCTTAATTCATTAAAAAGACTCACATTGGCTTCAGTTGGAACACAACTCAGCCCCTGAAGACAATCAAAACGTTCTTATACTGCAGACCATAGCATTTTTAAAGTGTTGTGTGGCACTGGAGGTACATTTCTATGCCCATTGCTATAATGCTTGGTCTTTTATCACTGAGACAACAAGAATCACCATTAGTTATTAGCGATTTTGTACCCATAACAAAAAATTGGGCAATTCTGCTCCGTAGAAATCAAAGATAGACTCTAGATGAGACCATTGATCATTCTAATCCAATATATTCTTCCTGACAATGACCAGTTGTCCTGGTTTCAGTTAGAACAGAATTAATTTTCTTCCTAGTAGCTGGTGGAATGCTGTGTTTTGGCTTAGGATGAGAAGAGTGCTGATAACACCCTGATGTTTTAAATTGTTGCAGAGCAGTGCTTATACCAAGCCAAGGACATCTCAGCCTTTCGCTCTGTCCTGCCAACAGGCAGGCTGGGTGTGCAGTAAGAGCTGGGAGGGGACAGACCCAGGACAGGTGACCCAAACTAGCCAAAGGGGTATTCCATACCATCTGACGTCATGCTAAACAATATATAGGGGTGGCTAGCGGGGGGGGGGGGGGGGGGGGCCGGACTGCTCGGGGTTAGGCTGGGCATCGGTCAGCGGGTGGTGAGCAATTGCATTGTGCATCACTTGTTTGTACATATTATTATTATTTTCCTATTATCACCATTGTATCATTATTATTATTATTGTTATTATTATTTTGTTATTATTATTTTCCTGTCTTATTAAACTGTCTTTATCTCAACTCACGGGCTTCACTTTCCATTTCTCTCCCCCGTCCCAGAGAGGGAGGGGGGGAGGGTGAGCGAACGGCTGCGTGGTGTTTAGCTGCCGGCCGGGTTAAACCACGACACCAGTATAAGTCAAAGAAAAATGCAAGAACAATGCAGTTTCTTTAAGTTACTTTAAGTTTCTTTTCATTTCTCCCATTAGTGGTTACACTTACACAAGTCCTGAAGCATGAAAACATTAGTGGATTCTTTTCATTTTCTCTAACATTGCTGTGTAAGATCTTATCGCATATCTTGAACTTGCATACGGAGTCCATATATTTATAAAAAATATATGTGGATTGTGCAACGTAGAAGTTACATGTTTTGGTAATAAAAGTGTTTCCTTTATTAACTTTTAATCATCTGCTTTATAACTGGAGCACTGCTGATTTTGAAGAATGAAATGAAGCTAATTTTACTTAACTTTAAAATCAAGTGTTATTAATGTAATATTATTTATCCTTCTTTGTTTCTTTATTCCCTTATCTCTAAGTGGTAGGAAGGTTTTCAGCTGAGCCATACAACTTGGTTTTCCTGTTGTCATTCACTCCTTAGAAAAGCCTTGTGTGATATGAAAGTAATACTTTTGTTTGTGGATGAAGGGCTTTGGTGGTAACGTTGATTTCATGAGCTCCCGTTGCCCTCACCAAACCTGCTCATTGTTGCTCCTGGAACTTGCCTGGTTGTCAGCCATGACAAACCAAATGATTGTGTAGCCATGCTTGATTTGGACCAAAATATCCTCTTGAAATACTCTTCTTCCTTTCTCTTCCTCCTCCTCCCTCCCCCTACCCTTCCTCCTTCCCTTTTTCTCCATGTGTGCATATGTTTTAACCTGTCCTCAGTCCACAGGGGAATCCAGTAAATAGCTGAGTGAAAGGAACAGCAAGCTGTGACAGCTTGACAAGGCAGGAATTCCCGAAGCCATACTGTTTCCAGAAACCCTGCATCTCCAGACTGAGGCTTCTGACTGTTGGAGAGGCTATTTACAAGACCAGGTAAGAGAGGCAGGAAGAAAGTTTCAGTGTTTATGATCGTACCTGGCAGATATGATCAGATGATTTTACATAGCCCTCTTCAGAAAAAGCTTCAGCAGCTCTTATTTCTAAAATTATGCTGATCCAGGTGCAGTTCTTGGAGGTTACTCTGTAGTTAGCTGTAAATGTTGCTTTAATTTGTTTGCAGAGATATACACTGGTAGCTTTCCCTCCAATAGCTCTGCTGCTTCTCAGTTCACATCAACTGTAGATCAGCTTCTTATTTCTCTAACAACCTTTCAAATATATTAGTCATTCTTCATTCTAAATTAGTTGAGAGAAGGTGGTTGCATGTTGTCATTTCCTAGTTTTATAAAAAGCAGCAAAGAATCCAGACTGCAAGAAGTGATGCAGGAGATATTTGTCTGATAAGGTCTAATTTGCACATGCTGATCTGCCCAAATGTCCATATATTATCTGCAAGAAAACCCATATGCGTGTGTAAAGCTTTACAATTTACTCCACATTCTTACACCAGTTGCTTAAAGCTTCACAAATAAAGCAGCAGAGGCTTGTGACCTAGAAAAGCTTTCAGTATTGTTATGAAGGTTGAACAACAGCTGAAGCCTTCTGTTAAAGTTCTAAGACATAATACAATAATTTTACCAGTAGCTTAGTTAATGATTTAGCCAACAGAACAATAAATCTACAGCCTAAACTAGTAGGAATTAACATTGGATATGTCCTAAAAGAGTTGCCATTGTTATATTTGGAGATGCAAGCTGAACAACCCTTTTTCTTTTCTCTTTAGTATGCCTTGTTTTAGAAAATTATTGAAGTAGCTGCATGAACAGTAAACCATTAAAAACACTACTTTCTCTGTCACTGATCTTTCTAATACAGATTTTTCCTTTTTATCAGGAGCCAATTGCAGTATCTTCCATAGTAACCGTAAAAGAAAGGAGCCATACAAAGACTTAATTACCTACAGACTATTACCTTTTTATTAGGGTAGCATTACTTCAAAATGTAAACTATTATTTCTATTACCTCTCTGTAAAAGGAAAGTTCTATATATTACCAAAGACTGCGCAGTAAGAGGACCACGATCAACTGCTCTTAAAGCAAAAGCTGCATCTTTTAAATGACTGTGGAGATAGTTCATAGAAGTAAGTTTTTTTTGTTTGTTTGTTTGTTTGTTTGTTTTTGTTTGTTGATTCAGCTGCACTTCAGATGAACCTTTTAGAAGATGAAAAGAGGTCAGCCCATTGGTTTTAGAGGAGGAAGTAGTGCACTAGCAATTTCCATTTTGACTCATAACAGGCCCATGACTGCAACATGACAGCATGGGTGTTGTGTTTCACAGGCAAAGTTGCACAGTTTCTGAGTCAGCAGTATCTTTCTACATGTAGAAATCGGGGCTCTACAATATTACAGTTAAGGCTTGACAATCTAGAAAATATCAGATCAATCTTTCTAGGGCTCCAGCTTGCACATCAGTAGCTGAAGTGATCGTAGTGATCACGCTATAAGAGTTTCATCTCTTTTTGCCACTGGCAAGTACTTTCAAAGAAGTTGCAAAGCTAGGAAGGATGGTTTTCTAGCAAAACAGATGCATATTACCTCACAAGGGGCCATATAGTGCCCAGAAATTATGCAGATGTATGCAGAAAGAAAGTGCAATCAACTTTTCCTCTTCATCCTGAGCCTGTGAGGCTTACATAAAGACATTTTATAATTGTAGCCTTTGGACTTGGTGGAGCGCAGGGATTTCTTCCTCACTACTTTCCTAGGAGTGTGAGACTGCCCAAAAAGGGAAGTGAGAGAAGAATGCTTCTTTTAAGCCATCTGTGTCAACTTGAAGTATGTAGAAGAGACATAGGTGACACACTTTGGAGATCAATTACACAAGCAGTATTCAAGTGTATTGGCTTTATGGCTGAATACAATTAAGAAGGTACCTTATATGCAAATTATCAAAACACATTTGATTTACTCATTTGCCCTTGAGGAATTACTAAGAAAGACCCTAACTTATTAATAATTACCTCTAGAAACAAACTAGGCAACGTCTCAATTAATTCCCAAGGGCAAATTCCCCACATCAGTTTCTGAACTGTAAAGTCTTTAAACTTAGTCATTAGCATGTGATTTAGATATTGATCATGAACCCCTTAATTATGATCTTAGAGTTAGCCATCAAAATCTACATACATGTATGTCTAAACTTGCTTCAGAAATTGAGATATTCCAAACCTCACTACACAGACAGAGATAATCCTTTATTGTGTGAACTTTTAATTATTTTTTTCTAAAAAGCTGTCTACTTGTACTTTAAACACAGACACGCCAAATATTTCAATAAAATATTTCAAAAATCATTAAAAGAATCTTGTATCCTATCCAGAGATTATGTAAAATACAGACCTAATGAGGAATGCTGAGGACTTGCATTGATATTTTGCATGTTATTTTATTTTTAAAAATTATAATTATATACTATACATTTTATTTACAAAAGCTTCTATATATATATATATATTTATATAATGAGACTGTTACCAGTCATACTTTTCATTCCAAATGACCCCAATGTAGCAATAAACTGTAAATAGCTTTTTTTTTTTTTTTTTTTTTTTTTATTGTTATTTCACTAGATTTAAACTCTATTATAACCACTACCAAGTTATTATTATGTGCCTGGAAGGTTCATCTTTAAAATCAGACAAATCTATAAATGATACAGCTTTTTCTAGACATTAGGTCTTATATGTTTTTAGATGTGGATAAAAGATAAATATCACAATAGAAATTTTGACTTTTGCTAGTTTATTGCATTAATTCTTTTATCTGAACAATACAGTGAATCTGTCCACTTATAGAATTAACTTTCAAAAAAAAAAAAAAAAAAAAAAAAAAAAAGTAGATGAACAGGTCAAGATCCTGTTGCATGAACCATAACTGAAATGAAAACCTCTATGATTATTTTGTGTTTGGGAAACATTTCTAGATACTCTTTTCTAGTACTGCATGTAGTAGTATTATAGAATAGTACAGGTAAGATACCTAGTTAAGGCTTTATTTTCTATTTTTTAAAAAGGTATTTTGTTAAGAAGGTTGACTGTTTTATAAGGCTAAATAACCCAAGTAACTGGATCATTTTTTTTTAATATTCTAATATATAAAAGACAACTGGAGGCACAGAGTTAATTTCTCTAAGGATGAAGCATGACTGAAATTAATTTATAGCCTTAGATCCAAACTTTTGGGTAGTTCTACAGCTACCTGAGAGGAGGTCATAAGAAGGCATTTGTCTCTTTTCCCATGTGACAATTGGTAGGATGTGAGGAAACAGCATCCAGGGGAGATTTAGATAAGGAAGGATTTCTTCTTAGAAAGGGTGGTTAAGCATTGGAACAGACTGCCCAGGGAAGTGGTGGAATTGCCATTCCAAGTAGCATTTAAAAGACATGAAGCTGTAGCACTTAGGGATATGTTTTGGACTCGATGAACTTAAGAGTCTTTTCTAACTTAAATGATTCTAAAAGTTTTGCATACTGTCATGTGGGAGATCACATAACACGGTAGGTTAAGTAGAAGCCAGGCATTACTAATCAGAGCCTCCTGATGCAAAAGATGCGTGTGCATTTGCAGCATAGTCATTTATGATCTTCAAAGTATTCTTGGCCCCTTGAATAGCTGCATGAAGTTCCTTCTGAAAGGTCTTGGCCCTTTTTAGAAGAACCACTAGGTTCTTCTGCTGAAAAATAAAATACATGTTGTGTTATAGCAGGTGGATCAGCCTAAGGAGTAGGAGCAATCACACTGATAGACAACATAACATGCATAGTGAAAACACGTCCAATGGTTCTCAGTTTACTAACTTAATAAAGGATCCAAGTAATTTGCTCTTGATATGGAAGAAGCACTGTGCCTTACTGAACCGGGCTACTATCAGATGTTGTCCTTGCAACATCAAGACTAACTCAATTTATATACCATCATTTGAGTTGATTATATTACATGAATTATGCAGCTTTGTTTGTCATAATATTCTACTCAGATTTCTGACAGTAGAACTCAACACTCAAAGAAGTAGATGCATATTATTAGCATTTCTTAATGAAACAAATTATTAGTGTCTACTATGAAACACGCCAGTGAATGCATATCTCATTTATTTTGGTGCTTCTGATACTTGATATTCATAGTTTTTTGGTGGAAGGTTTTTTTACCTCTGATTAAGACCAAAAGGAGCATTAAATCATCTAGCCTGACCTTATATGTGATATATACCATTGAATTTCATCCAGTTAATGTCCACAGCTTATTTTATAAAAAGGCATTTGGTCTTTTTAACAAACTGTCAACAGGTAGGTTCTATCTCTTTCCTTTAGTTTGAATCAATCAGAGCACAACCATCTTTTCTTTCAAAAATGCATGTCCTCTTTCTACCTGACTGTGCCTAGCTTCTAGTTAATGGGGTTTATTAATGCCTTTCTTTGCTGAGATAGGAAGACCTTTAGTGCCAGGTATTTGCTCCTCAATGAAATACTTATGCCTTGTGTCAAGTCACCTTTCAATCTTCTTTTTGACATGCTAAACAGAATAAGTTTTTAAGCCTCTCCCTCTAAGGCATTTTCTCAGCACTCAATGATTTTTGGTTCTTTTTTCTGCCTTCTCCAATTTTCAAATGTGAGCTGCATTAGAGTGCATAGTATTCCAAAACTGCAGTCAGCAATATCACCCTGGGAGATTAAGTCCCCACTTCTTTGTTTACAGCCAAGGATCAGATTACACTGAGGTTACTGCGAACTGCTTTTCTCTTGTAAATCCTTTTCAGAATTCTCCTGTTTGTGACCAAAGACTGCAAATCTTCTTTATAGATGTAGCAAAAATGATTGTCTCAAATATCTTCAGCCTGATATGTTACTTAAGTGATTAGACGGGACTGTTTTGTTGTCATCACCAGTCTTCAGGTTTTGTCAGCAGTGTGTCTATGGATTCTATGGATTTTTTTTTTTTTCTAGAACAGTAATAAAAATGTTTAATAGTGGCATTCTGCTGCTCTCTGCAGAGCCCCACAGAAGCATCCTGGTTTGACAATTCTTTATTAAAAGGTATTCTGATATATGACAGGTAGCTGTTCTAAATTTATTTTATTGAAGCCACTTAATGTTAATTTGTTAAAAATCATATTGTTCTGGGTCAAAAACCTGTCAAAGACCAGGTTTATTGCATTTACAGTTACCTTTATTCACCAAAACTGTAATCTCATCAAAAACTGAATATAATCCATGTGAATATATTATATCCACAATAATTCAAAAGCCCTGAAGGTTTTGATGGATTTTGAAACAGCTGTCATTGCCACCTGCCTTGATTTCACTAGGACATTTATGATTTTATGGTTGTCATCCCAAATTTTTTAATGTGGAGCTTTGGGATGAATATTGCCAATTTTTTTCTTTCTTAATACTCTATCAGCTACAGTTCCTGAGCATGGTAAAACTACACAATATTGCTTTGTTTCTCTTGCACTGTTTTTCTATGTACTGCAATATTTAACACAGAGAATTTCAACACTCATAAAAAATAAAAGGGAAAAAAACACAACAGCAATGTGCAAGTGTATCAAGCTACTTCCATATATTTTACATTTTTAATGTTAAATGTTCAAATAAAAATATACCAAGAGAAAACTGGTCTGTAAATTCAAATAACCACGCAAGTACTGAGATACCAACAGAAAAAATCTCATGTACACTGCTGTTGCCAGAAGTCAGCTACATGTAGATTTAGATTGTATAGCAGGAAATTGTATAGAAATTGCATGGTAAAGGCATCTTGCACCATCAGCATTTCAGTTTGACAAAATTTCTGTTCAAATATCTCAGAAACAATGACACAACAAAATGACAGTGGATAAAGCAGGAGTAAACTAACATATGTGTTCATGTGGATGATAATAGGTACACAGCTCACCTATGTTGCCTTCCCAGTGTGTTGTTTTTGAGTAATGAGGTACCTTAGAATGCCTCAAAAGAAGTGAGGGTGACAGTGATCTCAGGAGAAACTGTGTTATCAGTGGTATCATGGAGCCTTCACTGCTCCATGAATCTGCAGTGGTACTTTGCACCTGCTTTGGCGAGCTCAGTCTGTGAGAATACCAGTGGACAATCCTGGAAGTAGTAGCACCATGAGAAGATATAGTGAGTGGCATTGTCACTTGTTACGCCACCAGTACTGGAATCTCCGCCAAATCACCAGGCCCAATAACGTGGCCAACTAATAAATAGCCAACCTTGTAGGAAAAATATGTGTTACATCTCTTGAAATTTATGTAGCACTAACCTGAACTAAACCGAGATATTTCTACCACAAGTCCTATAAGTAGAAGTGGATAAACTGTTAACGACAGATGTAGCAAAGAGTTAGATTTGGCAAAATAAATTAATTCTGCATTAATTCTGCAAGAGTACTGACCTGCTTGGGTGGTGGAGATAAAGTAGTGAAAATGGTCTCTGTTTCATATTACTGTGGGCAGCACCAGGACCAAAGGTACACCAGAATCCAGGCTCCCTTAAGGATCAGAGCAAACTACATCTAACTACAGCTTTGCTTGCTTGTAATGGCCATAGAGTTAATCTGAGTTGTTGATAGTGAAATCACACTAATGACATAATGTATCACTCTATTTGCACTTAATAGCAATTAATTCTCACTGAAGTTTTAGTGAACAACTTCCTTTAGGTAACAGCTGGTACAGTTAAGTGGGTCAAGTGTCCCCTCCTTATTGGGGACAGAGAGTAGTCACCATCTGATATACAATACCTATTACAGAAAATAGAGAAGTTAACTGGGGAAAATCAAAACAGATGATCACTGTTCCATTGGAATGAAGAGGTCTGTACAAGCAGTTATAGCTACCATATTACTCATGGTTAGCAACCTCACTAAAAGGTCAGGAACATATTTGCAGAGGCCAAAGAAGTTTGTTATTTTCCAGATCCCTTACAGTTCCCTAAACCAGCTAATTTGGCTTTGTTTTCCAAAAACAAGCTGTCAACTACTAGAGAACAAATCTGGACAAATCAATCAGGAGTTGAAAACTAAGTAAAAGTAAATCAAGTAAAAAAAAAGTAAAATAAGTTTTTAAAGAGCCACAAGCCTGATCTCAGAGGTCTTTGGATTAGGAAGTAGTGCCATGTTTGCTGCAAATAACTTAGCATCACATACAAATTATAATTTAACTCAAATGCTCAAATGACAAAATATATTGTAATGAATGATCGAGAAAAGCCTGTATAATTGCTCAACTTTAATAAACTGTAAGAAAAACAAACAAAAAAACAAACAACAACAAAAACATAGTAAAAGTAATTCCCATGTTCACCATGTTCAATTAGTAAACTGAGATCACTTGGTCTTTTTTGTTTCCAGTATTTGACCATCTAAAATGTTGCAATTGTGTAGACTCAAGCTTACTCTGTTAGAGAGAAAAATACACACATATTCTTATATTCTGCATATAAATTTGTCTTATTAATGTTCAGAATTTTTATTTTAAGTTTAATTTAAAGTAATTTAATACTAAGAGTATTATTCTCTATTTAAAGAATGATTTACATCATTCAAATCTGATAAAAGCTGTAAGACCAGTTTGGTTCATAGTACGTCATGCAAATCAGCAAGCATCAAATCAATACTGTTAAAGGCTGTTTCTAAACCCAGCTATCCAACTGTATGCATTGCAGTAAGTCACCAAGTCTCAGTAAGCAATATGTCCAAGTATGTTGTCAAAAGTAGGAAGATTTTAGGTATCCTCCTTCTTGCCTGATTATCAGCCTGAAGCACACACCTGAACAAAGAGTTCAAAGAGAAATAACTTATTCAAAGTCTTTCCAAGGCAATCCACAACAAGCAAGGTCTTATTATTAACAATGAAACAGGAAATGTGAATATAGTACAAATATTAGGTAGGTGGAAGGATTTTCCAGAATATACTTGAGGGGATATTATTGACCCTATCTTTCAGGAGAGGTTTGGAGGTAGGAAAGAAGGCGTGAGGAAGATATACTTTAGCACTCAACAAAGCATATCTTGCAAAGTACCCAGAGCTTTATTTAAGCCAAGACTATCCAACAGCACATAAGTGTCTTCAAACTCTATAAACAGATTTTGATTCCTTCGCTTACCATATGTTAAGGGAATTAAAAAGACAAGTCTTCAAATTTATCTTAAGTAACTCTGCTATTTTCTGTTATTGCCTGACAATACCCTATTCTACAATTGTCATGTTAGAGAGTTGTAACTGTAGCACTTACATCCCACTTAAATAGAAACAGGTGATCTCAGTATTGGAGGCTTAACTATAGTCAATTGTTTTCCCAGACTCTTATGAGACATTCAGTAAAGCCTACAAGATTAAGATACTTACATCCCACAGAACTGCTATGATGACCTGACATCTACTTCTACAAGTTCCACAGGAAATTCCACAGCACTTTTTTTTGTTTGTTTGTTTTTGTTTTTTGACAAAAAGGTTCAATTTTTTACATTTTAAAGGTAGTGATCCAATTCAAAAGTTGCAGATA
This sequence comes from Netta rufina, assembly GCF_964035555.1. NCBI lineage: Eukaryota > Metazoa > Chordata > Aves > Anseriformes > Anatidae > Netta > Netta rufina. The sequence goes on from NC_140127.1 coordinate 17,418,778, forward strand.
TTATGCCATATTTCAATAGTTATATGCACAGAAGTCTGACTAAAATATGCAGGCACACCTGAAGGCTAGTTATCCATAGCAGTGGGGGGAAGATAGATTGGCAAACGCTACCATGTACTCCTTAACCTGTATCATTCAAGTGTGACACCATCACAAATACATTTTTTAGTTTAATGCAGGCATAGTAATGATGCCGCTTCAAGAATGAATGGTTTGATACTGACTGACCAAAAAGTGGAGTAATGTGCAATATGCCTGTCACAGATATTATGTCAGCATAATTAAATTGGAAAATGTAATTAATCTAGCATCCCAAGTAAATTTGTGTGGATAATTTTAATTTACATCTGTCCAAAGGCAATGTAACAACGTATTAAATATGGATGGTAAGGATTTGATCTTTGCATTAGATACATGTACAAGGTGCTGACGATGGAGAATTAGGTACCTTGATTCGCTGAAGTATCCTTTTGGGATGTTGCTAATTCATTTGTGACAGGTATGATTCATCAAAATATTTGGGAAAAGTGAAAGTTTCTGAGTGATTTAGGTCCAGATCATTATAAATATATTCCTGAGGCTCAATGAACATTATACAACATGGTTATCAACTGGCATTGTTTGCAATCTAGAGACAAGATTGGGACAAAAACCTTGAAAAATAAAAATAAATCATTCAAAAATTTAACAGTCTCTCATTAGTTGTAAAATGAACTTCAGACCAGTGTGCTATTTTCTTATGCAACTAAGGACAGGACAGTTATTTCAGATGGACAGGAAAGAACACATCTGATGTCTCTCTATGGTAGCAGCAGACCAAGAGGAAGCTCATTCTTCCCATGTCTAACTTTTTGGATTTGTTGCCTGTTGGGAAAAGACCTGAAATTCACTACAACTGACTTCAAGATTTCATATGTGTTGTAACTTTCCTACTTCTGGAATAGAAACCTGTATGTAAATATTGACAGTTAAAACTTTAAAAAACAGTTCAAAAAATATCTTAAAAAAGATAACCAGTGCAGGTAAAAGAATGTAAGAGTTGGTAGGGTATGTCAGATAAGCGCAAGAACAATTTGTTCCAAGTTCTTATCAGGAAGGTATCTGCTACCTGCTCTACAGAGCAGAGGTAAAGAAAAGAAAATGCTTCTTCCCATTCAAGCAGAACTTGGAGCTGGAGCATTCCACGTACATGAACAACTGCATTAATTCATTAGGGTGAGGTTGTCTCTGAACTGAATTCAGCTTTCTCAGCCTTTTCACATTTAACATGCACTGCTAAGCTTTTCTTCCCTCTCTCTCTCTTTTTTTTTTTTTTTTTTTTTAATAAGTGAGATAGGATTATTCCATGAACATATAAAAATAAAGCTTAAAAGGCATACTTGAAACAACAAATTCTGTTCTACAGAAAAAAAATAAACTTTGGGTGTCATTTTTTCCTGTCATGACAAATTTTAATTGCATTGGTGTCATCTCCAGTGTCTCCTAAAACATGAGGAGACTTTTTTAATATTTTATTTATAAGCTCTGTTCTTTCTACGAACCTTCTAAATTCTTATCCTTAGTGTCTTTTAACTATATAGCAAAAATTGACACTTTTCTTTTGGCTGATGTGTCATCCAGGTTTGTAATTTAGTGTGTGTGTGTGTGTATGTTCTCTGCTGTGGATATAAGTGTTGACAGCCAAACAGCCAAGGTTTATGTTTGAACTGTTGTACCATTTCTAAGTCAGACCTATTTCACCTGTTCAGAATGGGACTCCATCTAACTCTGGATGGAAACATTCTTGAAGTTCAACAGATGGATAACATAGGTGAGGCTTTGAAATTCTTTGAAAGCACCTTGCTTTACCTTGGGCTTGCACCCACTTTGGATGTAAGACAAGTTTGGGGTGAAGAGTTCAGACCTGTGCTTAGAAATACAGTGTGATACTGCAGCTATAGTTTAGTAGTTTTACCCTGTATATTTTTCTTCATGGTTATTTTTTTCTCACCTTTTTTATTTTTATATATTTTTTTTGTTCCTAATAAACTGTTAAGCTCTTCTGAAAGTTAATCCCCTGTTAGCTTTGTAGCTTCTATGCTAATCTCTTGTTAGCTCTGCTGCTTGTATTCCTGGAACTGATTTGCATTCCCTAATCTAGAGCTGAATCTCTTTGTTATGAGTACTTACTTTTGTATGGATATGTATTTTTGAAATAATTAGCTGAAGTATCCTTCCCATAGAACTTAACAAAGATTGAAGACGTTTCATATAAACTGATGTTTAAATAGCTTTTAAGCCAACTAGGATTTTTTTTTTCTTCTCATTAATCTTTTCATCTGTGAATAGACAAACCATATGTTTATTTTTATTTATTTATTTATTTTAGTAATTAATTTTCAGCCTTAATTCTAGCATAATATTTGTGAGAAGTTTCCTTCAGTGCTTGAAAAAGGATTGCAACAAAATTATGGGCCTTCCTTCATCTGACTTTTGCGGTCATAGATTCCAAATAGTAAGGTAAGTAGGGATGGACCCCGGAGAATTTTCCTTTCCTTGGGGTCTTCAGGAGGCACAGATCTGTTGCTTTCACTCTCCTGTAGCCACTCATGCAGCCAGAAAAAGGGATGTGACCACTGCAGGACTATAACAATCTTAAAATGAAGATAAAATGTATTTTTTCAAATGCCTATTTTGTTTCTGAGAATTCTGACAACATAACTCCCAGTCATCATCTAGTCCATGACATAAAATTACATACAATTTTACTATTTTGCTTTAGCATGGGTCCACAGAACATAAAAATGGCCATACTCTGAGCCTGATATCATATCTTGAATATGATTAGCAATAGATATTTAGGGAAGAACGTAACAGCAGACCACAAATGATATTTCTGGTCTTAATAACCTGATATAGCTTTTTTATTTTTATTTTTTTTTTATTAAACTGCCATACTGCTTTATGATCCTGTGTATCTGCCATGTTCTGTGGCTCTGTGTCATGTAAAATAGCTTTTATTCATTATCCTTGAGAGTGCCATACGCTGATTTCAGTTAAGTATTATGAGAAATGGTCATCATGTATTTGCCTTTTCCATGACTTCCTCTTACATACATGTATGAAGAAGCCCAGCTCCCAGTTCTTGTTTCCTACCTTTGATCATTCTAGTTCTTGTTCTGTTGAAGTTTTAAAATCTCCATTCTGTCCTTCTTGAGCATTTCTTCAATATTGCATTTTTATTCTTAGTTTAAAACACTCCCTAAAATGGTCAGAGATCCATACTGTTCTAAAGCTGCTGTAACAACATACAAGAAAACTTCCTTATTCCAGAGTCCTCGCTTTTAACTGTACTGTGTATTCACCAATTCTTAACACAGCATTGCTGCTCAGTCACGTTCAATTTCTATTAACTGCTATTAAACAGTTACTATTATAATTTATGTTTTTATGTAGTGATTGATGCTAACTTACATATTACAAAAACGTAAGTGTAAAAGTCAGAGAAGACATTACTTTTACCAACCGGCTGTTCGAAAAAGGCATATTTACATTTTGCTGATGCATCTGACTATGAACAAGTATATTAAAAATAACTGAATTCCATTTGACTAGAACTTACATTTCAAAGCTATCTTTATGTGATAAATATGAATCCACAATAGGCATAACTCCATGGCAGAGGATGCAAGATTGAAGAGTTTGGATTGGTCATCAGAACTAGAAGTTACCAGAAGTCCTTAAATGTTTTTACAAGCAACAGAAATATTACCGACTAAAATCACAACTCAATCACCAGTCCCTTTATGAAGGGAAAATTGGGTGCATGCTCTATCTATGGGATTGTAACACAGCTGAGGCTGGAAGAATTTTCTTGGGAGCTAGCTTGGCATCAGTCGGTGAAATGAAAAGAGGAAAACAGATGAAACAAATCATGTGTATCCTGTTTTATTTTCCTCTATCTGCTTCCAAATACAATATTTGATTTCATGAGCTTGGCTTTTTACTATAATAAATTTATTTAGCTTTTCCTTCTGAGTATTCCAGATTTGTAAGTGATTTCAAGGGAGCTGCCAAGTCACAGGAATGTCATTCACGAGGTAGTGGCAGACCTAAATGATGAGACTCGTCTTTTCTCACAGTGCCCAGCAGAAGGCCAGGCATTCCCTAAGCCCTTCTCAAGGCTCCAAAAGCCATCTGGAAACTGGTACCGCAGAGAAGTACTTAGAGAGAAGTACCTTTCAAGACAAACTCTTAGCTAGAGTCTCCTTTCATTGCATCAGAGCTGTGAGGCTGTTGGTGGAATATATGGCAGACTACCTACAGAAAATAACAGCTCACATCCTGACCTAACATGAAATTTATTGTGTTCAAGCAATAGGTAGACTACTACACAGAAAAGCTAGCCAGCATTCCTTTTGGTGGCCATTATATTATAACATAGTTACAGAATGGATACTGTCAGATTACCCAAGGGTGTTTTTTTTTTTTTTTTTCCCTTTTCTTTTTATAATGTTTCTTTATTTTGTTTCCCCCAAGATACTTTAGTTTGTCTGGTTATTTAGCGCATTAATATATATGTATCTTTACAGCCAGTCACCATTCCTGAATGTTCATTTTTGTCTGTGGTTGCATTCACAGCCATTTGTGCCGGCTGTCAAATATAATCTGGCTGTTGCAATTAGTTCAGCTAAGGCAGTAACAGAACAGTGGAAGCAGAGGTCAGACCTTACAATGCTCCCAAACTGTGACTCTTCATAAATTAAATTCTAAGTGGTACTAGAAGAAACGCTGTTGTTTTCTAAGGAAAGTAACAACTCCTTCTTCCATTCAACTTATTTTTGGTGAAAAAACACCTGCCTCGACACAACTACAATAGACAAACATTCACTTTTGCCTTCATTATCACAAGTTGTGAATGCAATTTATCAATTTATTTTGTTCATTTTTTCCCCTTTCTTTTATTTTTCTTTATTGTATTGACATATACCAGACCATTTTTTCAAATTCTTCTGACATGACAGATGATTGTGGAGGTTTCTTCAGGCTAGCACTGCACTGGCACTGACCATGTGGTGTACATGGTTCACAGCTGCAAAGACAAATTAGCTCAAGTATCATCCCACTGCCTGCTCTTAGGTCTAGTACACACAGAAGTAGAATTCAGATGTTTTATACTTGCAGTGTAGGTATCCTCTTACAGTGTAATGCTGACTTGGCTCTGACAAGTGTTTTTGCAAAGGAAAATGTCCCAAAATGTTTTACGAATGCAGATGGTAAGTTCTGTCCACAAATACTAACATACCTCATGATACTGGAGGTAGAAACAGCATAGTAAGACAGCAAGCAGATTAGTTTGTTGGACTATCTATAAATTATGCTTTTTACATTTCTGTGTACTAGAAAATATTACTGAAAGAGAATATAATTGGTGGTGATTAGATTAATTAGACTACTGGGATTCATTTTTCAAGAGGTTCTATCCTTTTCATGCTTATATAACCCTAAATTGTGACTAAGCCATCATATTAATACAGAGTTGAAGAGCACTTGCATTTTAATTTTTTTTTGAATATCCCCTAATTAGGACAGATGATTCAGTCTAAGATTCCCATTAAAGAGCTTAGTAAAGTGTATTTTTTTTTTATTTGTCATAATAATGGTACACAAGCATGACTTGACAGTTACCTTAAATTCAGTCAAAGAAATTAAGTTAGTTGTTTGTTTAAAAAAAAAAAAAAAAAAGTAAGTCCTTGCTTATACAGCAAAAGGTTATTGTAAAACTATTCTAAGTGTTGAAGTGTTGTGCTTTTGCTCATTACTTTGTTTCACATTGTATGGTGATATGCTCATCTACTGACAAGATTAATTGCTCATCTTTAAATTGTTAAAGAATAATGGAGGATACTAGATTGTGAGAATACTGATTATATTTTATTAATTTCAGTTCACTTTTAAAACTTTAGGTATAAAATTTGATTTGAAGCCTATGAACATTTGAAGTATGACATCTCTTTTGGGTTTTAACACACCTTTTTGCACTGTTAGCTTTTAATTTCATCTTTAGATGTTAGATATCTATAAAAATAATTTCATATGTTTTAATATATAATTTTATATATAATTTATATATCGGCAGAAATAAAGATCATGAGGCACAGTTATTTTGGTACCAGGCATGCATTCCTGGTGTAATATTTTCATTCAGATACTTTTCTCTGTTGATTATCAACAGTTGTCATAATGGATATGGTAAGTAGAGAATGTGTTTCTTTTGATTATGTTAATTTTTATCAGGAAATAGATTTCTCATGAACTTAAGCACATTGATTCTGTAGGGCTGGTAATCGCATCCACATCATGGCAAGTCTTTCATTTGACTGAGTTTTGGAAAATGAAGAAACCAAAGTGGTTCTTTTCTGCAATTCTGTTTGATCATCTGAATAAAATCTGTTTTATCATAGATTCTGTCCTCTGGATTCCAAATACACCAGAGTATATATAAACTTCAAGTGCTTGGCAAGAAACATGTAGGCAGTACTCAGTGAACAAATGTATCTAAGAAGTTTTGTAGGCAGAGACAAATTTTAACGAAATTATGACTACAACCTCAGTGAAACAAAACAAGTCCGACATCTCCTGCGTAATGAACCATGCATTTTTACATATTTCTTATTAAGTTTGTGTCAAGAATAATTTGTTTTGATGTAATATTTCAGACAGTTTTTACAAACAAAATCAAGCAAGTCATTCTATGTTCCACAAATGTCCTTCAGCTGAAAGACATCCTTTCTTTACTTCTTTACTGTTGACTTTTTCTTAAAAAGCTTCCTCCAAAATATTTCTCCAGTGTTTGAAGGTTAACAGCTTTGAAAATAAGACTTAAAATGTCCATTAGTGAAACAAAATGAAACTGAAGGTAACCCATTATATCAAAGAAAATAAATCTACTTTCAATTATCTGAAACAGGCCACTGAATTGTATTTGGTCACTCCTGAAACAAGCTTTAACTTTGGACTACAATACATCTGTAAGAATGTCATTAGGTCTTGATTTCAAGTGATTGAGAATATCTAGAGAAGCTTTTCCAACAGCTCAGTGCTAATATTGTTGACATTTTGCACCTCATGTTCAGTGTGAATGAATTTAACTTCAGTTTCTATTGCTAATTCCTGTTATAGCTTTTTCACATTAAAGATGTCTTTGCTCTACATATATACCTGTTGACTGTAATCATGTTATGCTATATACATCTCTTGAATTAGTTTGAATTTCCTTAATCTTTACAGTAGCATAACTTAGAGCTCACATTATTCTTGTGAATAATTACCCTTTACACATCATTCTGGTTTTAACTTCATTTCATGAAGTTCAGGTACTATATGATCCAACGTTGGTCTTTCTAGTTTCTAGAAAACATTAATACTGTCCTAATTCAATTTTATATCCCTTCACTTCTGCATGGAAGAATTGTGCAAGAGAACTACAACATAACAATGAGAGGTTATGTTAAATAAGTTTCTAACATAACCCCTAGGTCACAGGTAATTGCTATTTTTCCATCCTTTAACTGTTCCCTAAATTCTTTGTTTTTATGTTTTGTCCTTCACTTATTGTAATTGGAACTGTGTAACCTAAGCTAATAAAATAATGTAAATGATATGTTTTTAAAATGCAGAGTGAGGCTTCAGAACAACAAGGATTTCCTCCCACGTTGTAATGCTGATTCTATTAATAGCAGCAGCTCGCAAAACTAAAAGCCTATTAAATACCACATCTGTCAGACTTTGCTTAAGCATGTAAGCAAACAGAACCAGGTACTGGGTCACAGCTTCAGATCATAGCTAAATCACATATTTGCCATGCATGCTTATAATAAGCTGTTTTGAGATGGATGGCTTACAACTTTCTACAAGAGGTCAGAGAATACATTAAAGCTGTACTGGCGAAAGAATAAGGTGACAGACAAGAGGTGATGCATGACTAGCAACAGTGGTTCTTGAAGCTCTCAATATGCACAGCTTATTCAGGCATGTTAGCTGTCACGTTAGGGAAGACAGTATGGATAATGAAGTCTTATGAAGTTCACAAGATGCAGGTTGGCAGTTCTTACAGGTGCTATCATTTTTATTCTGTAAGATATCCTCCCAACCCATATGAGGGAAACATATGGATGTAGTGAAAAATTGTCCATCAGTCCCATGTTTTTACAGTCTTTCAGAGGAAGCAAAGGAAAGGGAGATTTTCGCTGTCCACAAGGCTTTTAGTTCTGTATTCCTTCTCTTTCCTCTAGTGTGGCTGTACAGGCAAGCCTTAAAATACATGTAAATAAAATGTTAAAAAATCATCTAAATGTAAGGCAGAAGACTGATTTGTGTTGACTTTAAAGATTTGCTCAGTGGAGAAAATATATATGTATATATTATACATATATATATATTTTATATAATGATTACAATGAAGTGCTACTGGGGGGGCATTCATAGCCTGTAAACTGAGATGCCATCCCAACAGCATCATCTGGTAGTCTTCTGGTTTGGGGAACCTCACCTGAAAACTAAGGCCTGTCTCAAGTAGAATTGATTTTTTAAGAAACAAACACATATCAGTAAAAATTTCTCCCAAATCAAATAGAAAGCAGGAGACATTTCAAGAAAACTAATATTAAAAGTAGTAATGGTTAGAAGCCTACAAAAGTCAGTGTCATTTTCTATCCACGGGAATTTTGATTTATTTTATTTTATTTTATTTTATTTTATTTTATTTTATTTTATTTTATTTTATTTTATTTTATTATTTTTTATAGGGATAATTATCAATAGGGATGAAAAAATCATTAAGAAATAATATTGTACATTCATTATTATAGATCTTTGAAATGTTTTCATTACCTTTGTTTAATATCAGATAATTAAAATTATCCTGATGTTCTTGATGAGTAATTTACAATTTATGTTGTTGCTTAATTTATTAAGATATTTAAGACAGTTATACAATCCTTTTCCTCTGAAAATGTCACATGCAAAAAGCTTCTTCAATGTGTGTTTATTTTCCTTATGCCAGAAAGATGTACCTGTAGGTAGGTAGGTTTTGTTTTTTTTGATGTAGGTAGCCATGTTTTGTTTTTGTCTTGCTAGAACCGTTTGATTTTTCTAGATCTTAGCGGGAGTTACTGAAAGCTGTAAACTCAGGAACTGAGTTTAAAACCATCAACAGTACAGAGGATTTTCTTACAGGACAGAATCCTGCTTCCTCTTTGAAGAACAAGGGAATGTTTTTGTTTTGGTTTTGTTCTCCTGGGATTTTAGAGAGGTTTATACCCATCAATGCTCTATCCATCTCTCATAAGGCAGGACTCTTTCTCATATTTTCTTTCATTGCACACACTCTAGAAGAAAAAAACAGACTTTTATAACCGTACCAAAAAGTCTGAAAGTGATGTGTACTGAAAAAGGGCAATTAAAATTTCATGTGCTATTATCATTCACCTCAGAGCATGCTTAGGTGAATGCATGTAAGAACACTCAGGAATTCTCTCCTTAAGTTATTATTTACATATGAAATACTGATATTTAAGCTAATTGAATCTGTAATAGCTTATTTCAAGTAGCCACTTATTTTATTTTCATCTGATATTCTTATCACCTTTAACAATGAAAAATCATTTTGAGTATCTACCATAAACTTGAACAATACTTAGTAGTACTTGATTTTTTTATTAATTAAAATATTTATTTTTAAACTAATCAAATGTTAATTTGTTGTACCTTAAAAGTACACAATATGGACTGGTGTTTAACATAAATATTTATTATTTTAAAGTAAAATGGTGTTTCAGTACTATATTATTGGAACAGATTAAACCTTATTGTGTGCTATAAAAAGACTCATTATTGATGTGGAAATAATGTACATTTGTCTTAACTCTCCTAGAGAAGAAATAACTAGCATTCTCATAGGCATCACTTGTACTTATACCTTTCCACAGGGAGACACGTAAAAGAGATTATTGCTGAAATAACCACCTGGGCTGTGTGACTGGGGATTTTTTTTGAAGATCCTTTCTTTTGTTAACAAAATACTCATACCTAAGTCTAGTAAGTATTTTACATGCCCACCTAAGACTACTAAGTATTTTACATGCCCTGAATTTTCATGATTCTCAAGATATTGTTAAAATAATTTACTTGGTGTGCTGTGATCTTGGTGTGCTATGCCGCATCCCTAAACTGTCACCAACCACAACAGTTATGAAGACAATAATTGAAACTGGGACTATAATTTTTCAATACTATAAAATTTTAGTAGCTTTTGGATGATGGTTCTTGCACTTTGTCCCTCAGAATATTCCTGTCTTCCTCATAGGTCCTATACTAATTATATATTTACCACTGTACTTCCAGAAATCAAAGGCAGGCTTTTGTGTGGCTAGAGTAAGCTCCTATTTTAGGCACCCATTAGGAAATGTAAAATTCAGGGTTCTCAGGAGAGTGTCTGCACTTCAAAATGCAGATCACTTTCCATTTATTCAACCAAAGTATTAAATTTGTGTATTATACTTCCACAGATGGTCTTAATTTGCCCCAAATTCTACCAACCAACATTTTGATGTTTAGTCTGACGGAGAAGTACCTGTACAGTCAATGAAAATTGAAATTGAAATTGTTCTTAGAGAGTAATTCAACTGATCCCAAAAACTAGCATCTAAAATATCTGCTATCTTTGATTAGTTCAGAAAAATTTTACTAAAATATAAGTAGGTGACACAAATCCAACTTACATCCCCAGTAAGAATCACTGTGACATTCATATCAAACATTTACTTTGGTCTGGATTGTGGAGTGAGATATTAAAACGCATGAGCAACTTCATATCCACAAGATACCTTTCTTTTTTATATTCACATTTCAAACTTCTGAGTTTTCATTCCAAATAACACAGCTATTGGGAGGGGAATGAGTTATAGTGATGCTCCTTAAGAATTAAAGGTGCCCATTGGCATAAGATTTATTATGCTACTATTTGCCAACAATGGAAAATTTCAACAACCTTTTTAGTCCAGATGTTCATGAGCAAAAACTGGACAGCTGCTACACAAATCAAGTCTTCACCATCATTTTTTAAATCTTATTTAAGCTATTAAATATGAACACTTCACGAACAAAAAATAAAATGTAAATTTTAAATTAATTGGGAAATTGTATGAATTTGCACTTATTATAGAACAGTTAAAACTGTATTGATGAGTTGCAAATGATTTTGCCGTTCATTGGGGAACTGAAATATTTTTTTTCTGGATGTTTTGGCTTTCATTTTCCTAGCTCTGTTTTTGACTACCTGATGTTAATGTATGTCTGTAACTTTCCTTTAAAGCTAAAAATATGTCTGTGATATGATAGATGATATATTAGTGCTTACAGATAAAGGAACTTTGTAGAATAAGATCAGCCAAAACAATACTAAACAAAAAAAAAACATGACATCAGGGCTAAATAAGCATAAGGCTAAAAACAGTCTGATAATTGTTTAACAAGGGTCAGGTTTCTTAACCACACTTTCTTATGTTTTATCAATATGGTGCAAAATTAGACAAATCAGCAGTACAATCTGATCTTAGGTATTGCTTGCAAATACTAGGAACTGTGTTGCTGATATACACATATATCTATGTACATTTTTATATCTTTAAATATAGTGTTATACAGAAAATTCTTGGATGCTTAGATTGCTGTCCAAATTCTCCAGAATGCGTGGATTATTTTATTCCATGAATTTCTTTATCCAAGACAAAATGTAAAGCATTCATAATAATATGAAAAGATTTGAATATGTAATATTAATTTATTAACAGATTATTTTATTTTATTTTATTTTTGCATAATACTGTATGGAATCCTAGTTTAAGTTAATGAAATAGGGGAATGATAGAAAAAATATATCATTTGGATTTGTATACATAAATAAGAGGTTTACTAAAATTACGTGTCATAAAAAATACTAAAGGTAAAAAGGTACAAAGTTCTGTAGTCAGTCGTTTCACAGCACTTGTCTATTCTATTGCAAAAAGGGTATAAAGCATGCTGATAGAATTGATGTGCAACAGTGAACTCAGTAAGCTTTGCTGCAAGTACTAGGCTGTACTCTTGAGGAATGAATCAGAGTCTTGCCCAGGAAGAAATAATTCTGGAAAAAAAATTGTATGGTTTCAGTTCAAGAAGGCGTTCTCAGTATTATCCGCCTGACCAACTGTTGCCTGAAGTCCAGAGAGAGAAAAATGTAATAGTTCACTTAGTAAACTGGTGAGCTTGGGTGGCTGGCAGGTAGCTAGGTAGTTTTATCTTTTTTTTTTACAAAGACTAAACAAAGTCCAGATGAAAAATCAGCAACTGCTGTACTACTTACTGCTCGTGAGCAGATTTTTTTTCTGATGGTATGCATTAGAATCTGCGCAATGCAAAAAACTAAGAGCCTCAATGTCTTGAAAAGTACATCTGTGATAGATAAAACTCCTATTGATTTCCAAATACAGCAATAATTTTCTGTCTCAAATTGCCACTTACCAACAACAACTGATTAATGGCAGCTTGCCACCCTGGGAGGCAGTATCTCCAACTTACTCCAAGTTTTGTTCTGCATGGTTCATCTTTAACATGAGAAAGAAAAAAATAACTCAGTAAACCACTCTTCAGACCTGACTTGGATGTGATCTGGCTCATTGGTTAAAGAGATATCAATGGGGCGTGAATGAAAAAAAGCTCTCTGAAGGCTGGCAGCTGAAAGCCAGAAGAGAAGGTATCATTCCATTTGATGGTAGGAGTAAATCCATCTTTCAGCTTAAAAGTTTGCATCTTTTGACCTGTGACTGCTAAATGACTATATAAAAGTAATAAAATTGTTCTTAAGAATCTGTGTTTGGTCAGAAGTTTGCAATCTTTTCTCTCAGAAGTAGCCTTTGACACTGTCTGTTAACATCCATCTCTTAAGGAACAGGATTGTGTTAATTTAAATTTATTGCAGAAAGTTCTGACACATTTATTTTGATCCCAAATCATAACAAAGTTCATATATTTTTTTCAGAACTTTTTTCTTTTTTTTTTGAGGTTTTAATTAAGAAATTTCAAGAATTTTAGTTTCAAGGTTATCATTGGTTTTAAAGAAGCATATAAATTTTCCATATAAACATATAAACTAACTTTATATGTTTTAAAGAAACATATAAACTAAGATGTTTCATCATAGCTTAATAAAATGACACAACTACTTTGTTTTGGGTCAGGCCAATATTAAATTGTACTTCATAAATGCAATTCCTTTTTCCATGAAGTTGTAGCACAGAAGCCTCATACGACGTTTCTCTCATTAAGATAGGCAGCTGCTATCATAACTAAATGTTCCAGTGATGGGCTTAATCAAAACTAAAGCCATGCTGCTGAATGGGTACATTGTTTAAGAGGATGTAATGCTGCACTCCCCCCACTTTTTTTTTTTTTTTTAATGTTTCTGGATTGCAAGGTTTGAATTAATCTGATCAGTTGGTTTGTCATGTTCAGATCAGGTATTCCTCATACCACTCTCCCTAGCCAAATTTCACTGTACTACTTGTCTCCAGTGAAATCAGTGAAATTTTTCCATTAATCCTTCTCCAGCACTGCACTTCTTTTCCAGGCTTTACTCCTACCTCTGTAATTTCTTGAGGAAAGAGAGATTTTGTTGTTGTTGGTGGTGTTTTGTTGTTAATAAAACACTTTTGAAATTCATATGTGTCATTGTACAGCAGCTATGTTCATGTAAAATATCTGTGAGGCTAGTTCCATCACCATAGACTCCAGATAGCTTTGGAGTGCAAAGAAACACAGTTCACCAATGAGAAAATAAAAACCAGTCAGGAATATGAAAGTTCTGATTGTTGTGGAAATCTGGTTGGAAAGCTGAGCAAAGAAGAAGTAAAGCTGTCCATGCTGTCATTTCCTGCTACTGTCACCTCAGAGATTAAAGGTAGCATAAAGAATTCGAGAACCCAAGTAGAGGTCATATTGGAGAAGATTGACCTACATGCTCTGGAAGACATGGAACTACAAAACCCTGGAACACATTAGGAAAAACTAACGCTTCTCACTTCTGATCTTCTTACTTTCAACTTGCTCAAACATATAAACCTCTTCCCGTGTCCTGTCTTTCCTTCCTTTGATTTCCTGTTTTCATTCTTTCTTTTGAACTCACTCCTTCTTCATTTGCAAACACTCTACCTTGATCTTTATATTTACTAGACAGAGCAAAGTCTGAGTAATTAAGAAAACAGTCAGCATCTTACTTTTTTTAGTAATTATGGCACCCCTGGTATCTGAATTCAAAGTTTATGACCAAGGGCTTTTGGGCCAGCCTTCCTATGTAACATGGATAAAATGGTTTGAACCTTCTTGAACTTAATCTACCAGACACTTAAGATTGATCCCAGCGCCTTATCTAAACATGATCTGTAATTCCTATGGATATGAGTAACTCCTCAAAGGCACATGGCAAATATAACCGAAAGGAACACAACAGCCTATTTAATGTTTTAAACACATAGTGCTAAGATATCTGCAGTATCACTGAACTAGCATCTGATATTATCATTAAAATACCATCTAAAAATTCTGTGCCCAAAATAAACAGATACTTTTGAATACTCTCTCAGTGTCTCATCTTTCTATTTTCATATGGTGTTTTGATTATAAAATTCAAAATATTTTTGAGTGACATTACAAAATCTCTGATGAAATGGATAGTTCTGTCTGTGGAGTCTGTAGCACAGATGTGTATAAATAACTTATGTAGCATAAGGTGAGTACTTGGAGTCTGAGAAAAAATAAGTAGATGCATATTAATTTAACATTACCTAGCTTATGCATTGCAGTGTGTATTTCCATGGAAAAAAATAATGCAATTGATGATTTGAATATTGTACCATGCACAAGAATATCAAATTAAAGCTGCATGGTTAATGCTCTGGGAATTATATTCAAATTAACAATATTACTGTATTACATGAATATTATTTTCTGCAAAGACAACTTTTTGTGTGAATAGTGAAATTTGAAAAGTGTATGCATACAAACATACGGAAAATAAGGGTCTTCAGTTTTCCTTTTTTATATACAGTCTTGATTAATGAAGCAGTGGTTCTGGCAGCTGCTGTGGTGGCTGGCTGGTAGAGGGATGGGGAATTTTGGCCAGTAGGTAAAGCAGCTCCCCCTGCTCCAGGTGGGCAGAAACACCCACCCAGGGGGCCACCACCATGTCTGGCACCACTGTTTCTAGGGCCTTGGTACAAAATATCTCATGGTGTGGTGGTTTTACTCAAGTGGGCAGCCAAGCTCCACCACAACTGCTCTCTCATTCCCTCTCTCCTCAAAGAGGAAGGGGGAGAAAAATACAAGACAGAGAACTCGAGGTTTGAGATGAGAAGGGTGTAATTAAAGGGAAAGGGAATGGGGAGAAAAAGAAACAGAAGAAACAATAAGTCTGTGCGGAAGCACAGAGAGAGGGAAAAAGATATTATTCTCTACTTCCCATCAACGAGCAAGGTTTTGCCATGTCCTGGGAAGGGCCTCAAAATGCGTAGTGGTTGTTCAGGAGGACAGCCCCTCCCCCACGAGAGCCCCCCTTTTTATTGCTGAGTGTGACATCAGGTGTTGTGGAATGTCCCTTTGGTTGGTTTAGGTCAGCTGCCCTGGCAATGTCCCCTCCCCATCACTTGCCCACCCCCAGCCTGCTGGCTCTTGGGGGCTTGGAAGGAGTCCTGCTGCTGTGCCAGCACTACGCAGCAATAGACACAACACTGGAGCGGTATCAGTGCTGTACCAGCTACGAGTGCAGAGTACAGCACTGTTTGGGCTGCTGCAGGGAAAATGTGACTCCAGCTCAGCCAGACCCAACACAGATGGAGACATTCATAAAATCACAGAAACAGAAGGTTAGAGAGGACCTACAAGATCATTGAGTTCAACTGTCCTCCTATCACTAAGCTACTAAATTGTATCTTGTAGCACCTTGTCCAAGCATTTCTTGAACACCGCAAAGGACAGTGACTCCACCACCTCCCTGGGCAATCTGTTCCAGTGCCTGACCACTCTGAGAGAAAAAGTTTTTCCTGATGTCTAATCCAAATTTCCCCAGGTACAACTTGTGCCCATTTCCTCAAGTCCTATCATTAGTTATCTGAAAGAAGAGGCCGACCCCATTCTCATCACAATCTTCCTTCAGGAAGTTGTAGAGTGCCATAAGGTCTCTCCTGAGCCTCCTCTTCTCCAGACTCAACAATCTGAGCTGCCTCTGGTGCTCTTCCTAAGACTTGTGCTCCAGGCCCTTCACCAGTTTTGTTGCCCTTTTCTGGACATACTCCAGGGCCACGATGTCCTTCATGTGGTGAGGGGCCCAAAGCTGAACACAGCGCTCAGCCAGGGGACATGAAATCCCCTCCAGCCACCCGCGCGCAGGGCGCGCCGCCCACCACCAATGCCCACCACCACCACCGCCGCCGCCAAAATGGCGCCGGCGAGCTCCCCCCCAGCACGCGGCGCTGCGAGCGGGACGAAGAACTACATCTCCCAGGAGCCGCCGCGCCCCGAGGGCGATGCGATTGGCCGGGACCCGAGCCCAATGAGCGCGGCGGGGAGGTGGGCAGCGGTGCCGCAGGTGCTCTGCCCGCTGGAGGCCAGCGGCCGGCGGGCGGGGGGAAGATGGCGCCGGGCGCCCGGCGGTGGCAGCGGCTGTGGGTGCCGGTGCCGCACCCGCCGGCCGGGAGCTGCCTCCTCTTGCTGCTGCTCCTCCTCCTGCTCCTCTGCGGCCAGCTCGGGGGAGGACAGAAAAAGAAGGAGGTAGAAACGTTCGCTTCTTTCGCCCTCCGCTTTGCCCCCACGGCTCCGCTCCTTCCCCAGCCCCGGGGGGAGGCTGCCTGCGGGGCGGGGGGCGGCTGCTGCGGCCCCTGCCCGGCCCCACCCGCAGCGTGGCAGGGGAGCTGAGCCCTGGCGAGCGAGCAGCAGGAGGGAATTAGGGGGAAAAATTAAAGAGAAATGAAAGGTGCCGGCTCGGAGAGCCCCGGCGGGTGTGTCCGTGTGCTGCTGCGGGTGCTCAGCCTGCTCCGGGCATCCTGGGGGTGAGGGGGGCACGGAGGAAGGGGCAGCTCGCAGTCGGTTTCAGCAGGAGGCCTTCATCAACTCTATGTTTGTCTTGTTCAGGTTTTGATGCTGCTGCAGGTTGCTGCACTTCATCCTGTCTTGCACTCAGTTTCAGGCCAGGTTCTTGCATACCCATCGCTAGGCCAGCCAGTAGTAGCATCTCCTTACGCTTTTTCTGTAACTTCAGGGGGAAAATAACTTTTCACTGACCAGTGAATAACCACAGACTGCTACTGTGCTGTAGAGCTTTATGATTCAGTTAATTTATTTGCATCCCTTTTTTTCTGTTAGTGTTACCAGACTTGTACTTGGTGGTAGAAAAGGAAAGTTTTGCAAACAAATCATCTCCTTCAACTATGTAATCCAGCAGAGAGAACAATCAAAAATGTTGGGTTTGATTTTCTTCAACTATGTAGATTATTAAGGTCTATAGGTCAAGAAAGTAAAAGCCCTAATGTAGTCTGTAAAATCCTGATTTAAATATCAAAGTAGTGGTCTGACTTTGTGGACTTACCAAGTTAAATAACAATCTTGGAAGTCAAGATAAATCATTTGAGTGTCAAGGTAGAAAATTAACACCTGAACTCTACATGTTCCCTTCTTTTTCCACTTTTTTGTCTGTTTGTTTTGTTTTGGACAATTTTCTGCAACTGGAAAGAGTAGGCAGTCTTCTGCTATAATTAACTTATTTTTTCAAATTTTTTTTTCTTTTTAATAAAATGTTTGACGTTTATCACTATTGATCCTCCCATGCTGTGATATACTGGCTTTGCAACTTTTGTTGACAATTTCCTGTGGAGCTTGGTAGCTGTGCTACCAAGATAGCTGAAATAATTTTTATTTCTTTTTAAATTGAATCCTTTTCTGGCAATAAATAATGGCAAATTAAAATGGCCATCTACAAATGCTTTCTATAAAGTTTAGCAGTTTTACTGAAGAGATAGTAGGTAACAGGCAAAATGTATCTGTTTTAATCCTATCTGTTTGGTAGTACTGTTCAAGGTGGTATTTCTCCTCTGAAAAGCTTGTTGCTTGATTTCTTTCTTCTTTAACCTATTTAATTGGTGAACTAGTGCTTAGCATTCTGCGTAGTTTTACCTCCACTTTTCAGTCCTGTTTAAGCCTTCTGCTCGTATAGACAGAACATTTAACTAGTGTTGTGTAAACATACTCTATCTACAGCTACATCTTTACAGAAACCACTGCAACATTGTAAGCACTTTCCTCACCCTAAATGCAAACTTAAGGCATAACGTGTTTTTCAGTGTTTAATCAGTTGAATAAATATTGTCTCTTTGTATGAATCTGTATAATATACGTTACAGCTAAAGCCAGGCTTCTTTTCTTGCCTTGCTAACTACATATAGAAAACTGCCCAATATATGTGGGATAGGGGGAGATGTACCTGTATGAGAAATACAAAACTTGAACTTTCTCACAGTAAGCGGTTTGGAAATAACATGTACAAAACATTGTCAGGATAATTGTCTAAACTGAAAGAGCACAGAAACTTGTGCTATGGGAAGTTGGGGTTCCTGGTTTGCAACGCTGTCTGGAAGTGTGGTTGCACAAGGCAAAGGTGATGGAGGTTAAGTGAGTAAAATGAGCCTGTTTTTCCACACAAAGACTGACAAGATTGCCGTAGCTTTTGTAGAAGTTGGAAAAATAGTTGAACATACAGTGAATTCTTGCAAAGTGAACCTTCAAGAGAGAAGTTAATGTAGTAGGGTTAAAATGCCTATCTTGGGAGATAAAAAGATGTCACATCTCAGATTCCTTTTTCTTCCTTGCTTTGTGTGTGCATTTCTTCGGGGTGATTGTGTGGAAGGAGAGGTTAAGGACTAGAGAAAGGAAATGTCTTTCCCAATCAACTTTTTTGAAAACCTTGAGTGCTTGAAAAAGTACTTCAAAATGAAATACTTGAGAAGAACTCAAGGTGTTGATATTGGATCGTAAGCAAAGAAAGAAACCTTGGTGAAGGCAATGATTTTTATTATTATTTTTTCTTTTAAAGTGTCAGCTATGTAGAAAATTATGTATAAATTGGTGTCTGGATTGATTGAGTGCGTAAGATGGAAATAATGACTGCAGAAAAAAAGAGGACTGAGTTAAGCTATTAAATATGTTTGAAGGAATTACTGCTAGCAAGGAAAGACAAATAGAGGAAACTAGAGAAAAGTGGCGTAACTTTGTGTCACAGATTCATTGTATTGATTGGTAAATACTATGTTATATCTGTGTTTAGAGTGGAAAATACTAGGTCTTAAACTGCTGAAATACTGTGCAGCAAAATATTCTGAATGATAAATACAGAAGCCTGTTGAGTTTCGTCTTAAAAAAAAAAAAAAAAGAGAGAGAGAGACAGAATGGTTTTGAATTAGTTCTAATTAGTTCTGTGGTGTCATGAAAGTAATAAAGTAGCAACATGAATCCATAAACCTATAAACAGTCTTTTTGCTTCTTTTCAATCCGGCTATTCACTCTTATGTATTATGGACACCCAAGACAGCTTTTGCCACTAAAGAAATATGTAGAAACCATTTAACATGCCCAAAGGTAAAATATTTTAACTTGGAACTTAGATGAAGACCAACATCGTATCTTTCTTACCAGTCTCACACCTAAAAGCAGTCTTTACAAATTTAACTAGCTCTACAATTTTAATTCTGGTGTTGAGCAGTACCTTTAAGTAAAGAGAAGCAAAAAAAAAAAAAAAAAAAAAAAAGTTTCTGATTGTGGAAGTAGCAGCAAGTGACTGAAGAAGTTGTTTTTCTTTTGGCACCTATATTTGTAACTTGAGAAAATAACTGTTTCCACAGTATCTGAGGTAATATAATTGTGTTATTGTGTTTTAATATAAGCATTTTTCACTAAGGCATATTCTTTCCAATCCTTTTATGTTCTTTATGTGTCTTTTACCTACTTAAAATTTGTGTAACTATTAAAAACTGAAAGAAATCAGAAAATCAGAATGAGACTATTACAACTTGATATATACCACTTGGCTTTTTATTATAAGTTTGCATGGGTAATTTAGATTTCATGTTGCTTTAATGTCATTCACTGTTTTATGTCCAAATGGATACATTCATTTTGGACTGAAGCACATAAAAGTTAGATGTTGGTTTTGCAATATTATGAACTTTACTCTGGATACAAAATGCTTATTTTTGAGCTTTCAGATGGATGATTCTGAAGCTTAATTAAACCACTGATATGCAATTGGAGTAGTTGTTTTTCTGTAGGTAAGTTTGTCATTACTGCTAATTCAGACATGGGGAAGCTGTCTTTTTATTGCATATCAGCTTCATTGAGGTTGAAGTATTTTGTTAAGCTAAAGTCTACTGAAAAAGATGCTGTTAAGGTGTAATGATGTTATAATCACTCTTCTGTACTGTAAGCTTTTGTAATGGTTTCCTTTGCCTGAGTATTTTTGAACTGTTTAAAGACAGGTATACTTGACATGATTCACTACTTTTTCCTTCTTACTTCCCTCATCCCTTCCCCAAGTGTATATACAAATTATGACAAACATCTTACCTTATGTGTCCTCATAAGTCTTAAGTTGTGGTGATTCTAGAACTTAGGTAGCCTATTACAGCATCTTACTGTTATAAAAATCCTTTTTTTTTTTTTTTTTTTTGTGAAGTTCTAATCAAAACTTCTGTGTTTAGTCTCCGTATTTTTGAGTCAGTTACTTCTTGTCCTCATGATGACCATAAAGATAATTCTTTGATTGTCTTTTCCATTTAGACAGAGACTAAAGGTAGCATTTGACAGTTCTTCTGGGACATATTTTCTTTAAGGCTGTGAGTTCTAAAGGTGATGGCTTTCCTAAGAGAATCTTCAGTCCTGAACTTTGTTCTGTGTGAAATTAACGGGGATAGATTGGCAAGATCCTCTTGCTGCCATGTGTTCTTGTTTTCCTTTGGATTTGCGTAGTGAGCCCATCTCTGTTATTCCAGGTTCTCGATGATTATTGGTGTGTTCCTTCCATTGCAGCCAGGATAGGACATCTGTTTGAAAATTCTTTTCTTAGACCAATTTATTGTGATTGTCTTTTGTTGTAAAAGTAGTGAAAGTCACCCTTGCAGGGCCTTCCCACCATGCAGCAAAGCCTGCCGCCTTAGGTTGCCATTGCTCCAACGTGGAAAGGCAATGCGTAGTTCCTTCCTCTTGTCTTCTTATGCTGTTCTCAGAGTAATATTAATTTCTTCTGATCAGCATTCTGCTTGCCTGTTTAATTTAAATAAAGAAGTGGTGAGAAACGTGTAGTAGAGCCAGTGGAGAAGGAAAGAAGCAAACATTAGAAGAATAGTCTTCTTCTGAAGTAATACTGATGCTACCTTGGGCATTCTGTTACTGCAACACTGAACAGTCGGTGTTGGAAGAAAACAGACAAAAGATGTATGAAGAATTAGAAGTATTTAGCATGTTCAATGGCATGCGCGGAATAAAGGACAGATTCTTGACCTCTTGATAATTTTATTTTTAAAAACAAAATAGTAATAACTAAAACTCATGTTTCATCTTTCTCTCTTGAAATTTTATTTAACATTAAACTTGAATATAAAAGACTTCTTGGTATTCTAATCAATAAAGCGTTATGTTTGGTCTCCAGACTGCGGAACACTGCATGTTTTTGCTTTTAAAACAGCATGCTGGAAAAAGTTTGGCATTTATACCAAGTCACAGGCTCCTCTTTTAAAGCTTTATTAAAAATTAAGATCTGGCAAAGGTTGAATCTTTGAAGGGAAATGCAGTCCAGGTTATAGATTGAGCTTCAGGTAATCTTAAAGCTGTATTTAAAGTGCAAGGTCTATATCCATTTGGGTAATTTGGCATTTTATCTTTTGTTGCAGTAGGGAGAGAAGAAACTTTTTCAATTAATACTTAGAGCATTAAAGTAACTGTTCTGGTTTTGAAGTGAAATAAAAGCAATAAATACAACCTGAAAATGTAAATGTCTTTAAATACAGCTCTAAATGTTGTTTCTTGAATCTGTCCTAAAAGGAAAAGGAACGGGGGTGGGAGCATTTGCAAGAATTATTTGTTTTCTGCTGACTTCTTTTAAAGCCACAAAAACCTTTTGTATCCCTTCCATTTCTATTCCTAATTAACTGAGGTTTTGGAGAAAATGGACAAAATTAACTAGCAGTTCTAATTTTAACAAATGCGTGTAGAGAAACTTAATGTCTTTAGTGATTGCATACAATAAGTGAAATAAGGAATGCTTACAACAGCCTGATAGTGTTTTTGTAATTGGATTACTGAAACTTTTTTTCTGCCCAGTTGTCTCCATTTGGCATCCTTGCCGTCATAAGACAGATCAGTGGCTTAATTGATCTTTTTCTCTGTTCTGTTCTATAACCGTTTATACAGCACATCCTGTGCAGCCACATGGAAAATACAGTTAGCACTTAGAACTCAAGCAGATACTCAGGATAAATCAGTCAGTGTAATTAGAGGGGAAAGCATGGTGTGTTTTTTTTTTTTTTTTGATTATTATTATATTGGATCTTTAGATTTATTTTCATTTCTGAAAGTGTATTGAAGGTCACATTTTGTTGGCTAAGCTAGTGATCAGAACTAAAAAAAATGAACAAAAACCAAAACAACAACAACAAAAAAAAACAACAAACAAACTTTATCTGGTATGATTTAGGCTTCTTCCTCTGGATTTAATAAATCTGAAAGTGAGCATAATAAAAAGTATTGTTTGTCTTTTCATATAGTGCTGTTAGATATAATATACATAGGTATTATAGTGCCTTCTTTAATATTTGATATGTATGTAGAATTTAATAACTACTTTTCCTCAAAAATTTATATAATGAATGATTGCCATGAAATAAATTGAAAGACATTTCTATAGAAATTATCCATGCTGTATTTCAGGTAGACTTATTTTCTATGCTATTGTTACAATGTAGAAAGTTCTTTGCATTCAGAGAAAGATAAGCAAACTTGTATTTCCATTGAATGGATTGCTTGTTTTACAAAATAATTTAAAAATAATTTACAATGTTTTGGTTTGAGATGAAAAAGATTTGTACCCTGCAGTGCAGGCTTCTCCATTGCAATACTCTGTGATAGCTAAAGTGGCAGGACTTTTGTCTTTTCTAGGGGGCAACTGTTTTCCCATCTAGTAGGATTTACCAGTAAGATTTTACTTTAATCTGATATTCACTGTAGAATATCCTCAGTTCTCCATATTCTACTTAAGCAGTTGCAGTTCTTATAGTACTTATGCCATTCTGTTACTTTTTCTTGCTCTTTTCTGTGGAATCCAGAGAAACTGTTTCTGAATTTAATACATACTGGACATGAAGCTTAGCAAAGTTTGACTGTATTACATACAACATTTGTATATCAAATTCATAACATAAATGGTAACTACAATTGTGCAGTGCCTTTGTGGAACGACATCTTGAGCTTGTAGAGTCCTTCAAGGATATAGCCTATATATCCCCTGCAGTAAGGATAAAAGCTATTTTCTACTCTGCGTTTTGGTTTAGAGATTTGTTTCAGTAATTTCCTATCACCATTGCTATCTGCTGTACTATTACAAGATCAGAACCTTTGGTTACTTTCCTCATCCAGTTGCCTTATAGAGGCCAGCTAAGACAGGTTCTAGTCCTGAATCTTGAGTATTTCCATTTTTGTTCAACTTTTCTAGGTCTTGGTATGATGTTTTCATGCCTCAGCTATTGTAAATGTCCCTTCAAAGATTTTGAGCTACTGGAGTAAAAGTATGGCTAATATTATGAAAGTCCTTCAAGTATAAGGTTAATTTTTGTGAACTTGAATGTTTTGTGAAGTCTTGATACTTAAACTGTTTTCATGACTTACAAAATAATTGACAGTTCAGCTAATTAACTAGCTAATTCCCTTAATACTGCATATTACCAGGTTCTACGCGTTTAGGTTTTCAACACATTTTCTCTCTTAGAGCTTATTAGTGGCAGAGGTACATTCATAAAGTTAAGCCTTTAATTCGGAACTGCACTGTCCTCTTAATTGCCTGTTCATTTATAAGTATAAAAGTATTACTACTTTTATATGATTGTGTTTTTTCTTCACTATGCTGAAGAATATGATTATTTTAACATTTAAGTATTAGAACTATTTTTTGGTCACTGCTACTTGAACTTGTCTTGATAATTATAGATTCTTTGTCTTCATTGTTGACTCCAGTGGTACAAATTAAATTATTACTTAAAACATTTTTGTTCTTTTTCCTTCTCATAGCACCAACTCTGTATTACCTTCCTCTGTCTTTAGTAGTAAACTAGAATGAAACCTAAGTTGAATCCCTGATTAGTAAATCCATTGGGGTACTGATATTACTAAAAATATGAAATCTTTACTTTTAAACCTGTGGCCATATCTTAGGTGAGCCTTTCTTTTTCTGTAAGAGACATAACTGGAGACTCAGATTCTGCAAGGGAGTTTAAAAAAGGTATTTGAATACATGTAGAAATCTGTCTTAACTGAAGGAAGTGTATAATTTTCTAGGTACCCTGGAAGATGTTGGGCTAGATAAAGTGAAGAAATAAGTTAACTGTACCGGCATGTGTTTAGGTGGCTCTCTAAAGAGAGAAATTCAAACTACAATTAAGTGAGGCTGTTGTAGAGAAGCTTAGTAAAAGGAGGAGTAGGACACATCAGTGTGTAATAACTGCACACTGTATAATCATTGATCTTAACCTAGGGAATAAGAAATGCTAAGCAGAAGGGTGTTTCTGAAATCTTGGCCTTCTCTAGAGTTTGGATATTGAACTTAGAACTGTAAGGCAGAATTTGTAAGGCAGAACTGTAAGTCCAGAATTTGGTATTGTTAGCACTGGTTATGTTGCACAGAGTTCAGCTACAGGAAGAGGTGATAGAAGGAATGACTAATTATTCCATGAGGACTATGTACATAGTCCTTAAAAATAATATCAATAAAAAAGTAACGCGTGAATTAAATCATTGCGTTAGAGTATTGTGATTTTTTTTTTCTCCATGCAGTGACATAATTATGGTTAAGGTTGTATGAAGTGGTGAAAGCACATATATTGACTGTGATATGTAAGATATTTCAGGGATTTCTTCTGAGATGTGGGACTTAAATTCTTTCAGGTTAATGAAGATCAGGCTGAATCCGTATCTCCTCACTTGGCCGAACACTCTTGAATTTAGAAGGGTGCACAAATGCACGCAGCAATAAATGTGTTTTGCTTTCAAGCATCTCTTTAAATCTTTGACTCCTTTTAGTGAGATGGCTCTGGGTATCAGATTTTTTTTCAGATTATGCCTGAGATCAGGTGCTTCAAAAAGAGAACGTCCATGCTACCTGCTTTATCCATCTTCTTAATGGGGCCACAGAGTTAAGCTCAATGCAACGTTTGGAAAAGTGTAGGACATGTTCAGAGGCCCAGAGAGCACTGAAAATTCTTCCTTTTAATATAAAAATATGAGGAGCTAAAAATTTTTATTTTCTCTTAAGTTTCTACTTTTCTGACCTAATTAAAAAAAAAAAAAAAGCTTTAGATTTTCTTCAAGCCCTAATGTTGCTGTAACACTGAAAAGAGGTTTTCAGGTTATGTGTAAATCTAGTGTAGTGCATGAATCTAGCGTAGTGTATGAATGTGGTGTAGTGCAAAAATCACTTGAAGGTGGATCAGTCTTTGTGGTGATGGATGACTGAAGTTGATAAGATTTCTTCTTATCAGCTACCAGCCATATGATTTAAATGGAGTCTCTGTTAATGGCATGTAAAATGTCGTTAGGAGACAGATTCCTCCAAGTTCTCTCAGCAAGTCCTAGATTCTTCTAACTTATCCTGCAATGTGACCTGCTTAACAGATGGCCCGATCAGGTTGGAGTGTTGGATCTGATCAGCTTTTTTATGGGTAGCTGATCTGATTTTGAGGCAGAATGCCTGTGAAATATGATAATCCAAAAAATTGCATGTAAACATATTAAGAAGCCCACAGTAAGATGCATGCAATTCCAAAAAGACAAGTTTTGATCATCTAATCAGACTGTTTTGATAGAGCACAAACATCTTGGTCATGCTGCTTGGATCTGTCCTTTTATTACAGTTTAGCAGCAAATGTTCTCGTGAAATCCAGATGACAGTATTTGGTAATTTGCCTTCGCAAATAGTAAATAATGTTTACCAGGTTTAAATACTGAGATTTATGAGAAGCCAGGTTCAGTGATCAATATGTTTTAAGAACTCTCACTTCTGAATAGGTTTGAAATACTGAAGTCTGCTAGAGGATAGAGGAGGGTACTGCTAAACTGTTTGAACTGTTATTTTTGCATCACAATTTAGTCACAGTTTGTACTCTTGGGAACCACGTGATGGTTCAGCTTTAAAAAACTTCCAGTGAAATGCATTAATCTTTTATTTCCATGCCTGATTTCTGTGAAATCTTCTACCCTGGTGGAAAGTGAGTGGCAGGAATTGCATTGGAATTTCAAGGAGGATGGCAGTCCTAGAAAACCTAATCCAAGATGAAAATGTGAGACTATTATGCCTCTCTGCTGTCCACAGCAGATGGGTTCACTTACTGGGAATGTGACAATGATTTAAATGGAAGCACTAACTTCTTTAGTGGCAATTTGTTTAGAAACTAAGATAAAACATTATTAATATCCGCTGGAGAGGCTCCAGATTCTATCATTACTTTTCATTTCCTTTATGCTTCTTTGGTTTTGGGCATTACTGATCCTTAAAATGTGTGGTAGGCTTTCTCATTTTTCTTTTTGGTTTGTCTAAGCTGGATAAATTAGACAATATCAATAGCAAAATAAATAAATAAAATATATAGAGAGAGGTTTGCCCTGGCCTATGTGAAATAACATTTGCCTTTATGTTGACAATTATGAGTTCATTTTCCTATAACTCTAAACCCAGGTCCTATACGTGATTAAAGTACTTAAACCAAACTTAATGGAGAATGTAGCGTCTGGAGTTCAAAACTTTCATCTAAAATGTTCTTGTGTAACAGCATATTTGTTCTGCAGGTTGCTAACATAACTAAATTAGTCCAAGGCACGTGCAGTTCTGCTTTTGCGCATATGGAGGACAATCCTTGTCTGATTTGGTAGCTTGTATTTCAGCCCATTCTGTGCACGGAAACTTGGCATTCTTAAACTTGTCATTGTTTGCTGTGAACTTGTGTAACATTCACTGATAGGATTTAATTTGTCAGCGGAATGTGACATCTTGTCCCTTTATTTAGTAGTCTTATACTTAGAGCACGTCTGGGAAATTGAAATAGTGAGAGCAGTTGATACCATTTCCCAGAAATCAAACGATTATCCTGGTTCACGTAAAGTGCCCTAAATGCTTTGCTTTCTGCTGTTCTGGGTGCTTGGATCCTCTTAAGGTGGTCTGTGTTATTAATTTTATGAGCAAGCTCTGAAGTGAACCAGCTGTCTTCTACCTGCAATGCATTGTTTGCATTTTGGAATGGGCTCTTGAGTGTGCAAACTGGATTCTATTACTGAAATTAAACCGAAGCACGAGATGTTCCAGAAGTGCAGGTAATGCACTCCAAGTGCTAATTGGCATTCTGTCCTTGGAACTGGTTGAGAATTATTTTGAAGTAAAATTCTCAAAACATGCAGGGTGTGGCTATTAGGACTGCAACACCAGCTGTTTTGTTCTGCAAATCCATTCTTTAGCATTGCACTACTTGCTAATACAGATTTAGTCCAGCTGTCCTCTTGCACAGGCACAGTGCTTCAGAAAAGGTTGAAGCATTCACTGGGCCGGAGAGGAGCAACAAGAGGGAAGGTAATTTTGTAGCTGAATGATGATCATTCAGAAGAAGGATGTCCCGAGTTCCCAGAACTATTTATACATTTAATCTAATAACTGTTTAATGTAAAATATTGCAATACAATCTGTTCAAGTAGGTTTACTTGTCCACCATCTGGAGATAAGTACTGCCTGCCAAACTTCTTAGCTGGGGAACACACAGAGGGCAGTGGAAGAAACCAAGGTTACTTTTGAGTAGTGAGAGTTCTTCAGGATAACTGCCACACACTCACTCTCTCCATCTAAGCTGCTGTTACCTTTTTAGGTTTAACTTCCTTGATCAGTGGAGGTGGCAGAAGGAAGGAAGTTCTA
Organism: Netta rufina; assembly: GCF_964035555.1. Lineage (NCBI taxonomy): Eukaryota > Metazoa > Chordata > Aves > Anseriformes > Anatidae > Netta > Netta rufina. The sequence continues at coordinate 17,447,048 of NC_140127.1, forward strand.
GGCTTGTTTGTATATTACAGATCTGTGGACGAGAAGGAGAACACACAACATTTTGGATATAAGTACCCAAGAGAACCAGGAGAAGCTTCTTCAAACTTAGAATTGCTAGCTGTGGTCTCACCCCATGGCTGCTGTAGGTCACAATCCTCTAGTTAACAGCTTCTGTGTGGCTTAAACTAAGTACTGCGTTATATCTACAAATACCAGGAGAGGTAAAGTATAGCGTGAAGTTGCAGTGGTGTTTGACTTAGTTTATAGGTAGTCAAATATGGTGATATTTGACTCTATTTTTAAATGAGTATAAGATGGGATGAGGGGAGATAAAAGATGAGTTTCTTTTAGTGCAGAATGTTGTATAAAACGTTAGTAATTGGGCTACACTGAAAAACGATGAGACCTGAACTCATCACAACTGAAGCTTTCAGTTTAGATGTTTTTTACTGGAGACTTACCAACCTTTATTGCCATCCATGGTAGACGAGAATATGGTTCCACCCACATAATATCTTAATATTTCTGTCTTCAGCATCTTTCAGCTTCTTCATTTAAATTAAAAAAAAAAAAAAAAAAGATATGCTGGTATCTTAGTGTTCATTTTACAAGATTTTTCAAGTGAGGCGAATTGGAGAGATCATAAGTCCTAACTATATGTTGCACACTCAGATAAAATACAGTTTTGTATTTGTACAACTTTTATTGTTAATTGCATTTTTCTTGTCCCACCACATTCAAGTAATATAATTACAATTGTATTAATATGCTAGTTTACTGGGATGTATCTTAAGTGGCTCAAAAATCTAGCTGAAGTTGTTCAGTTATAGCATCATTTTTTTGAGCACTGAATGCATTGTGCTCTGATGCAGAACTTGTGCTCGCTTGGCTGAGAGAAGAAATTACAAGTTCATTAGCTGATACAGCAGCTTTGTTTTCCAAAGTAATTTGAAGTCTGCACTTCTCCCAGGAAGTCAAAATAGAACTTTTCTTAAATTTAATGAACTGTTTGATAGTAAAAATGTTCTTTAGGAAACACATTTTTACTCAAGTCCATATAGTAAATCCTGAACCTACAATGAGTTAATACAATTTGTTTTTAAAATGAGCTTATAAACAGAGAGAGACTTTCAGCTGGTTTTGATCATTAGATCTATACTCACTTTTTATAAGACTAACATAAATAGGCATTTAGAAATTTGATTTCAGTCAAATTTTAGAAATTCTTTGCAGAAGGTAAAAATTTAGCCTTCATACGTTCGTGCTGCTGTTTCCTAACATATTTAAAGTGTAAAGTTTTCTGTTAAAGCATCATGACCGTTTTGTACAGTCATGGTTTGACATTCCTCAAAAAACTTCTGCTTTAATCTTATCAATGACCCTTTTTTTTTTTTTAACTTCTAAATTGTGTGATGATATCTATGCATAGTCTTTCCTTAAACTGCTTAGAAATAGATTTGGAACTACTAAGTAATTATTTTACCTTGAAAGGATTAAGGGCTTTATCCATCACAGGTGATTGTCTGCTTTCTGTTGAACCTCAGGGGCCATTCATTAATATTAGCACCATGCTGTTTTTCGTCTTGTAATGAATGACTTACCACGGAAGGTGGCATTACAATGAGAAGAACTCCTGCTCCAGGAATGCTTTGTGCTGATCTGTTAGTGCACGGGTAAGCAAGAACTTCATCCAGATGGCTGACAGAGGAGAAAGTTCGGTATAAGTTTTTGTTGTTAGAAAATGTGGAAGTAGTAGTCACAGAGAAGAATGCTAAATCCAGTGGCTCTGTTGTATTTTTATTGTTTTCCTCATGAGAGATGGAAGTTACTAAGAAGTAAAATAAAGTGACCAATAAAAGGATGGCACAATAGAATAAAACTATGGAGAATAAATGTCAGAGATAGTGAAGAATGTATGAGTATTAACAATAAAATGACACTGAACTAATGTAAATGAGGATAGATGAAGATTTTTCTCACAATGAGAACATTAGTCATGATCAAAAGTAGTTTGAAAAAAGGTATTAGGAGGCATACTACTCTGAAATATGCATTAACATAGATCATGGATACAATATATAAATTGCTTGATTTTTTAAAAAGTGGAGATTACTCTTTATTAATTTTGATGCTTTCAAAACTTTCTTTACTGCCTACTATTTCTAACTTTGTCTTAATTGCTTGTGGGATCTTTTTATGGAAAGGTTTTACCAAAAGAAAAAAAAAAGGGGGGGATGTTTTCTGCATGATGGAAGAAGGGAACGGAGAATCAGCCTGAACATGAATCCAAACTTTTGACTTAGTCTGTATGTTATAACTTCCTCTGCTTGCATGAAATTTCATATATTTGGACTTGTACATTCAGGGAAGCGTGTGGTCAAATAAATACAACTTTCCCTTCTCTCTTGGAGAGATCTGTGATTTCTACAACAGTAGCAGATTGGAAATCCTGAAGATTTTTTTCCCCTTATAATACCATCCATTATCTTTGACTCTTTTATAAGAGAACTTTTCTGTTGTGCCATTTTACTAAGTATCTTCCAAGGAAGTGTAAGGAACAAGAATAAGTCCAGATTGTTGGCTGCTCTATTAGTAAATGTACATGTACATGCTCTAATAGCAGTTGCTTTGAACTACTTAAAACAGCAGTCTAAAGAATAAGTGATTTTTGGCATCGCTTCTGTATAACACTTGATTGTGAAGAAATGTGTATGTGAAGTGATAAATAGAGGGAAATTTTGAACTTCTCTATAACCTGTTTGCAGGATGCCAAGGACCTGCTGGTAGATCATTAGTTATATTCTGGAATTCTTTTAATAGAGGAAGATTGATGACAAAGTGTTCTGTCCTCTATCCTTACATCTCTCTGAAGATTATAGGCTTTCCATTAATGACACAAGGACCTGGGTTAAATTAATGTAGATTACATGTATGAAAAAGAGAGAAAATAAGAGTTCTAAGCTTTTTTTCTTCATGGCACTTACAACTCTTCGCTGCGTCTATTCAGCAAGCCAAACAGATGTTATAGTTACACACTTTTCCCCACCTGCCTTCTGAAGTAAGCTTTTGCATGGTTCTGTTTTAAAACTGAAATTACAGGATGATTAAATAAAATTTTTGATACAGATCTTGCTTACATATCAGTTGTAGCTTTGTTCAGTTTTAACATGTTTTTTTCTTGTTCATCTGTTTGAAGTGGAAAAAAATAATGTGCAGAATGTCAACTTTGACAATATCAGAATCTTTCATACTTTCTTGAAAATTTATTGATTCAAAAACACTTGTGGATTTTTTTTTTTTTGTTTTTACCTGACTCCAGTCATAGTGCTTACTATGTTTTATAGCATTATTTGCATATGGTCTAAGCTCCTTACTGGAATCTCTTTGGAACATAGAATTATAGTATATAATCTCTTCATTAACCAAAGTGACTTATATGGAGTCAATTATATGGAGTAGATTACAGCTTTTTTTCACCATAATGGAGAATTCATGTGCAAAGATAAGCTCAATGAAATTTGATAATGTATCTGCCATAGTTCAAATATTGATATCTTCCTGATAAGCATGTGGAGGAAAGAGGAGGGAAATACTTTTTTTTTTTTTTTTTTTTTTTTCCCCCACCAGCTATCTGTCTAATCTAGAGGACTGTTGCCACAGTTGTAAACAAGAAAATTAAAATGATGCTTGGGAAAGTAGGAAGCTGTATGTTTTCCAAATTTAAAAAAATATATATATAAAAGTGCTGATGTAGGACTGAAGGCTGATCGTCTGTGCAAATCTTACTAATATCTCATCCTGCCTTTCAAAGTGACCAAACTGATTTGCCACCTCCTTTCTGTCCACTGTTATTTCTCAGAGCTAGGAACAGCATCCAGGCTTCCTGACTATAAATATTCTACTGTTGATAGCAAAGAGGAATGAAAAAGTAACTTAAAAGAAGTATTTCATTTCCTACAGGAGTTAGACTATACAGAAGCATCTAGTTGCAGCTTATGTTGTTCCATAGCATCTAAGATGTTAGGTCTTTTTTTTTTTTTTTTTTTTTATCAAGGCACATTCATACTGAGGTCAAGACCTTCAAGTTGTCTCAGTTACAGGGTTATACTTGTGATTTGGTCATGTGGAATTCACTCAGTGCAAAATAAAAATGTTTTTTTCATCACATGATTTTTGGAACAGTTCCTTTGTTGATGTTCTTAATACATCGTAATGTTGTAGAGTATACAACACATTTCAAGATTAGAGCTGTTGTATTAGCATGAAGCTGTAAGATGAGAGCTTTTAGTTGTGGTTATTATTTTAAAATTAGTGATGGACAACTATAATGTATGCATAAATGTCAACATAGAATGCTTTTCCCCTTCTTTACATATACTAATATCAGCGGAAGGCATACCACACTTGTTCTAGGCTAAGGCAGACCTTTGTTGTTGGTTTTGCTGCAGTGTTCACCTCATTTCCAGATATCCATGAGCAGAATTTTGGAAAATGAAGGTATAATAACATTCAAACCCATCTCCAGTTGATTAGTGCCATCATGTTTTCTAATTATGAGAGTTTAATTTTTCTGTAAATAATTTCACACACTGAGATTAATAGTGGTATTACTATATATCATATTTAGAATGCAAAGATAATAGCTTGTCTTGGTGTTCTTCAAAAGGTTGATGTAATTCAAAACCAGGAATAATTTGTTTCTTTAATTCCCCAGCAGGTATAGATTTTTAGAGATTTCTTCTGTAGGTAGAAATGTTGCTACACTCCAGTATTATATTTAAATGAATAACAGTAGTTTTTGTTTATTTATATTCACAAGAAGATGTTATGTTTACACAGGCTCTTATGAGAATAGAAATAAGATGAGCAGAAAAGTATATGTGCTTTCTTCCAATTTCGTATTGCCTGTATTTTTCCTTGTTTCCATTATTTTCAACTTGGGAATAGATCTCACGTTTTGTGTCGTACATATAACTGCTGTGCATATACTATGCCTCCAGAAGTTAAAAGGCAGGCACATGAGCACTAGTAAGCAATAGCAAAAGTCCTTCTGACCTGTAAGCTGTGTTATAAACAGCTTAGAGAAGGTTGCTGCAATTTGCATATTTTTGGGAATTAATCTACTGTAGTCATGGCCTAAAAACTATGGTTGGAGGGTGGATAGCCATGAGTTAGTGTTATTCAAAAATTCTCAGGCAGATGCTCAGTGCACCCCCCTCTTAAACAAAAGAAAAACCTCAGAAGTTACGTTGTTAGAAGGTGTGTGCTAGACTGTTTAAAATTTCAAATATGTTTTGAGTTGGCTGAGAATTCCAGCAAACTGATTCTGAAGTCATTAGATGAAAAAATCTTCAAAAGTCACAATGTTGAGTTAATGCTATGATCTGTTTTACAGTTGTCTTGAGTCTTGGGCTGCTGTTGATTTATTTTCATTTGCATTTCCAATATCATTCTAATTAGATTTTCTGATACTTTCCAAATGCTTTTTTTTTAAGTTACTTCTATGCATTTCCTTCTTGTACTGCTGTGCATACATGCTGAGCAGCTAGCTCTGTGTGTGTTTTGCAGCTGCTCTTGCTGAGAGACTGACAGCCACGTTGTGTACCACTATAGTGGAAATAATTCCTCCCCTAAATTTTTTGTCGATTAGAATGGTGACCGAACTCTAAATATTTTTAAAGACCCTTCAGATAACACATGCACTAAGATTGGAGGATTATTACTTTCAGGTTCAGCTGTTTGAGCTGATAAGGATATTGGACTATGGATATTGAAACCTGAAAAATCCTAAGCTCGCAGGATGATTTGGTTGGGAGCAACCTTAAAGCCCATCCAGTTCCAACCCCCTGCCATAAACAGGGACACCTCCCATTAGGCTAGGTAGCCCAAAGCCCCATGCAGCCTGTTCCTGAATGCTGCCAGGGATGGCATCCAGAACTTCTCTGGGCAAAAAAAAAAAAAAAAAAAAAAAAAAAAAAAAAAAGATTAAAATCATCAATTTTACTTACAAACTGATGGCAAGATGTGCAAACTATTGTTGCAGCATTATGAGGACTATAAACTGTTTTTATCCTTAAAACAGTCTCTTATGCATTGGATTTTAACACATAATGAACATACTCTTTAAATACTATAGAGGGATTTTTTTTTTAATTTCAGTCTAGCCAGCATATTAATTTCAATTTATTGTATAGAAGAACATCTGAAATATTTTTCACTTAAACAAGCTGTAAGTAGACAAAAGGCCAATAACTATAACCATATTTGATTTTTCAAACCAATAGTCAAGATTCCAACAATGTCCTAACTACAGTAACTATTGTATTAATTAATTGTAAATTAATTGTCTTGCATGTGATGATAATACCTATTGTTATAGGTGCAGTAGATAAATACTCACCTCAATGTTTCCTTAATAGTGAATGACAAAACTAGAGTGCAAAATGCTTAAATGTAAAGGTGTAGGCTTTAATTTCCTTGAAGCGTTTTTTTTTTTTTTTTTTTTTTTTTTAAACTTGTTATTCAGTTTTGGCTTCTGATAGCTACTGTCTAAATTAAAGGAAATATTCTTTATGGTCTTCCCAGCTTGATATCTCCCAGAACGTCCACTGTCTTAGGTGTTGTCAGCTAGATTATACCTAGTATTTTTCACAAAGACCTCTTCCAGAATGGATCCAAAATGGAAATGAACAGTTTACAATCTCTTCCTTACCTTTTAGCTCAGCTTCTTTCATGCTTGATGTGTCCCTGTCCTTTCCTTGACTTAGTCTGTCTAGTCACCTTTTTCTCCTGTTAAAGGTGTTGTATAAATGTTTTAGTTTCTTAAGCATCTTGTCTTAAAAAAAATTCAAAAAGGGCAAGTAGTTCACTTAAAGTTTCAGAGTTTCTCCTTTTTTTTTTTTTTTTTTTTTTTTAATTTTATGGGAATGGGGAAATTTAGACCACTAAGAATATTGCTCAGTAGTAAAATGTCTGTCCCTCTTCCAGAGAGGAATGGCTTCTCTTCCAGATAGGGATGGCTTAACAGTGGCCCACATAATGCTACTTGTTTGACAGGACCAGAATATCTGCCTTATTTTTAATAGCACCATATAAAACAGAGAACAAAGAACAACATTTTTGTAGTGAAGAATCCCAAGGAAGCCAGAATAAAATGTATACATTTTCTTTTTTATCTGAGTTACTTTTTACTTGCTGTGCACTCTTGCATGGCCTCAGTTCTTGAATGCTTACTTTTAAAAAGCAAATTAAGGAGTAGTTCTATCAGTAGATTATTCCTGTGGTAACTAAATTATCTTGATTTAATTGGGACAGGAAGTATGTAAGGTGCCTGAATTAAATACGTTTCTGTGATACAGAATGGCATTTCAAAGTTCAGGTTACTTTGTTCTTTGGATGCTATTTAGATCTTTTAACAAATTTGTTGTCTTGGCCTGTAGTCTTCTTTGTGTTCTGTTAGTCATCCTGACCTATCATTTCTCCTTGAAATTTCTTTATATATACAAAATAAATTATTTCCCACATGTGTGGTAGGGAATGCAGTTATCCTGTAATATGTGTTGCTTCTAGCATTAGCTTTATATGGCTTTAGATCAGAAAAGTATTTATCTTTTTCATTATTCTGACTGTTTTCGTTGGCTATCTTTCTTTGTTTTTTTATCCCTTTCTATGTAATTCTCTCGGGGAGCAGTTTGGTATGGATGTTATTTTTTGGATATTTGTCTATAAAACCTGTAAATAAAGAAACAGCATGATAGTAGGTCAGTTTCTTAAAACCTCATTTTTTTTTCTCTGATAGGGATTTTGCAGTTTTTTTTAACATTTCTAGGAATAACTCTTAATTTCCCTGTTAGTTGTTTGTTATATTTTTCCTGCTTTTTTTTTTTTTTTAAAGATAGAATTCTGCTTGTCTGTAGGAGCCTCTGAGCTTTTATGAAACAGTCACCTGCTACAGTTGCAAGTCATCACACATGGAGTTATGTTTTTTGCTGCCTGTGACTGCATTCTTACTCTGCTTAACCAAAATGTCTACTTATTTCCTTTCTGTGTTCTAATTTGTCTTTCATTTGTCTAGATCACTTCCTTGATTCTTCTTTCTGTTAATTCTTGTTAAATGTTCTGTTAAATCTTAGCTTTTTTGCTTTCTCAGAAATTATATATTCATCTATGTGATGGACATTTGATGATGCCTGCTCAATATTGAGAGCAAACTCCATCTTGGAATGTGTGTTGCTGCCTTGGGGAAAGCTACTGATATATTTTCTGCCAAAAAATTGTTCTCTAGGTCTGTTCAAAGTCAGATTTCAAACTGTCACCGTTCACTTCCTGCATTATATTACATTCCCCTTCCCTTTAATGTTAGAATGTAGTATTTTTCTTCCATTCTGTTTCTTCATGTTGCATCTCCAATTGCTTCTATATTTTTCTTGATATTATGTTTTTCCTTTGTACGTTTTTATTTATCATACCTATTGCTTAGTGTCGCACACTTTTTTGATTATCTAAGTATTTTTCCTTGTAGCCATTGGTTTCATCATTTGTGTGTTTTTCAACATTTTTTCCCAAGGATTTTGATCCTTTTTTAATCAATGTACTACTTAGTACATACAGATAAATTTAAAAAGACGACCCCATTATCTATGTGTTGTATCTCTTGTTTTTAGATAATAGTTATGTTCAGCTCTACTTTAAGAACTAATGTAAATAACAAAGTAGGATAAGTCAGATTTTGATGTACTTGTATTGGAAGAAATTTGGACTTTTTTTTTCTTCCTCGAAAATCTGAGTGTCATGCCTCTAGATTTGTTTGGGGTAAGGAAGAAAGGCATGTCTGTAATCACGTTTCCTGGTCTTGGCTAGGATAGAGTTAATTTTCCTCCTAGTAGCTGGTATGGTGCTGTGTTTGGGATTTAGGATGAGAAGAGTAACACACTGATGTTTTAATTGTTGCAGAGCAGTGCTTACACTAAGCCAAGGACTTTTCACCTTCTCACTCTGTCCTGCCAGCGGGCAGGCTGGGGGTGTAGCAGGAGCTAGGAGGGGACAGACCCAGGACAGGTGATGCAAACTGGCCAAAGGGGTATTCCATCCCATCTGATGGGATCTAATCATCTAATAAACTGTCTTTATCTCAACCCACAGGTTTTCATTTCTTTCTAATTCTCTCCCCCCTCTCCCTCCCCGAGAGAGGGAGGGGGGGAGGATGAGCGAATGGCTGTGTGGTGCTTAACTGCCGGCCGGGTTAAACCATAACATCATGGTATCTCTGGACAAGTGTACAAAGCTAACAAGGGCTTCTTTTAATTATTTATGAATGCAATTATCTCTATCTCACTCTGTTTGTATGATCTATCGTAAAATCAAAGACCATGTGCACATTAATGTTGAGGTGCATGCAAATATTTCTCCTGTCTGTCAGGACCAGAATAGGTTCAGTTTACAGCAGTCAAGAAAGAGCAGCTCACGTCGTCATTCTTCCTACTGGTTTCTGTCAGCAGATGTCTGTCACTATTTTGAATTCCTCCTCATTGTTGAGTTGACTGTTCAATGTTGCATTGCTTATTATTTTGATTATTTGTTTCTGCCTCACATCACTTCTCCTTCAAAGTCCATATCCCTTGTAAATGAAGACAGAAATTGAAGGATTATTTATTTATGGGCTTTTAAGGAGTCAACTTTCCCTAAAACTGTAACATCTGTTTATTTCTAAGTTGATCAAATCATCTAGAAAACTATCCTGTGGCTTCCACTCCAGGAAGAAATACTCAGAATTTGCTTTCCAGATGCTGTCTGGTTTGATCCAGGTTTTCTCTGAGAGAGTTCATACCAATGCTGATCCAATTGTTTTCATATACTTAAGTGTCTTGTGCTCTCCTAACACTGCAAAATAAGAGCAAGGATAAATCCTTGAAGTAACTGTTATTACCATTTCTAACTGTAAGATACTGAAGGACTTTTAGTCTTTAGAGCTAAAATACTTGACTTATTGTTAATGTGAAAGGTAAAAGGTTTTGTTAGCTCTCCTGGAGCTGTCTTTTGTAATTATGACATAAAGTTCTTGGTTTCAGCATGATTCTGTTTCTCTGTGACTAATATCCTTTTGTCTTAAGAGATTTATTACATTGCTTGTTTTTGACTCACGGGGTGTTTGTTGTAACTCAGAGGTCTTGAGTTTATTTCTCTGAAAATTCAAAACAGGCAGTGTGAATTAACTCAAGAAGCTCTACTCCTTTGCTTTACTTGGACAAGAAAAATAACTGGGATGATATGGTGTGAAATGCTATCAAAACAAACGTGATCTCTGTTGGATACCTTTCTTTTTTCCTCTCTGCTCGTTGCAGTTCCCTGATATGTACAAGGCTGGTAATGGATGCTGGGCTTGTCATGATCACTCTCTGCTCTAATCTATAAAAGGGATGATTCTCACTCATTAAACTCTAATCGTTGCCTCTCATGTTATCCATGTATTGACAGAAGATCTCACAGAAGGATTTTTGTTCTGTTGTCGTGTTTTATTGAGTGAAAATGGTTCAGATGATCTCTCTTTCCAGAGCAGCTAACTGCATGCCATATTGTGGTAATCAGAAGAAATCTTTTTTTTCTCCCATTAAAAACTACATAGTGCATTCATTATTTTATAACCTGAGATCATCTAAGATCTCCATATGAGGTGGGTAAAAATGACTTAACTCATTTAGGTGAAGTTCACCTAGTCCCAATATTCTTTCTCAAACAACATCTGCAAATGCATGCATAGGGAGGAGTAGTAGCAGGATAAGTATTACTGCATCACTAACCTGTAGTCTCCCACCCTTCCACTGTTTTCAGCTCAGATTTTCTTGAGTCTGATGTTTTCCACTAGTGGAGCTCTCTGCGGAATGAACTGTCGTGATTAATTCAACAGTCCTAGATCTTGTACCTTTCTTTCTATGCTTTGCTTGATATATAGCTCATACAGAATCTAGGTCTGCGGTTAAACGTATTATGCGGAGAGGACTGCAAATTAAGAGTATGTTATCAGATGTAAATTCTGCTGTTGTGTGTCTTTTGTTGCAGGAATGTTACGCTAAGAATGTACCAAAACATTGTCCTCTCTATTTAAGATTCAGGAGAGCTCATTTCCCTGCTGAAGGGAGTATTTCTTTCAGGATAATTGGGCTGATACTTGGACCTTTTATCGATAAAGTTCTTCAACTGTCTTCTGCGGGAAGTCGTCCAGCTTTCTGTTACTGAGATGGCCAAAGAGATATGAACAGTGCATTGGAGCTGCCTATGCTCAGTGTGTATACCTGATATTCCTGGTTGTATATAGTAGTTCTGAACAGTCCAGAGATGTAAATGTGGAAATTCTTGGCTCTATTTGGACATTTCCAGGGGAAAAAAAAATAGGAAAATTGTGACTGATCTGTTTTTTTGTTGCTTTTTTTTTTTTTTTTTGTCCAGAAGGAGTGAAGTGCTCAGCTGTGTACTTTACAGTTTGTAGTGGTTGCCTATTAAACAGGAAGTGTCTGATAGGAATGATTTAACTATATAGAAAAAAATAAAGCTTAATATGTTCAGTTGGTAAAGAGATTAGTTGTCTCTAGTGGTTACCATGTAACCTGTAGCTATCAGTTCCGAAGCTTTATAGAAAGAGAAAAACGCACCTTCTTGAGCAAGCAGCATGATGCTCTTTGTTTTGCTTGCATTTATGACATACCAAAGCATGTGGGTTTTGGAGAGAACTTGTTTTCTGGTGATGGGGATGGCTGGTGTGAGGGCGTGAGATCTTACTTTTAGTGGCAGTCCCTTGAATTTGGAATGAATTTGTGATGTAAATCACAACCAGTAAATCAACCCGGTAAAAAATGTGACTGCTTTCGAAATACATTAGCAATCAGTCTTTCTTGAAAAATTGAATTAACCATGATCGTATAATCAGTAATTTATATTAACAACAACACAAAATAAGGTTTTATGTTTTGAATGGAAGAACCTTGTCTTAGTTCTTAAATCACAGTTTAATTCTGAGCCTGCCGTTTTACCTGAAATGAACTTTGATTATTTTGAAGAAGTAGCACTCTCAATTATATTTTTAAAGACAACAGCTTAGAATAAAGAGAAAGGAAGGAATAGGTCTTATACCTCCAGTGGAAAGATGCTGTTTGAAGCAAAGAACGTACGACATTGTTCCCTATGTAAAACATCATGACAACAGACTGAAACAAAGAATAGTACAAAGGTCCAACTTAGTTTGTGGCATTTCTTAGTTAAAACTGTGAAGCTGTCAAGAACTTAAACATACAGAGATGACAGATGAGGAGGTGTTCTCACTGTGAAACACTAAGCATGACTACATTTTCAGTCAAAGGATACTGATATTAAGACTCTCATATTGTCTTGCTACCATATACAGTAGTATTGTACTCCAGAATTGGTGTTCCTTTGGGGAACTCTTTTTGAATACCTAATGATTAGAGAAGAAAATATGTAAGGCTTCTGAAAAGCATTTTAATTGAATCCGCATTGAATCTTGCCAAAAGAGATAGTGCTGTGTTCAATGATAGGCTCCCTGACAGTTAGGCACTAGAGGTTCAAGGACCTAAAAGTAAGAAAACTTAATCACGTGACAGGAAAAAAAAAAATAAAATATTGAATTATCTCATTCAAACAGCCTAATGTATAGGTCATCTTCCATCAGTCATTTGGAGAGAGAAACATAGGTTTATGCATGATATAAGTTATTTCTGGTGGTTAAAAACTAAGGGGGGGCAGTAGTTCTGTATGTTGAACTCACCCACTTGATAGGTGCATGTGACTAGGAATGAAGTCTGGAGTCACTTCCACAAGGTGGTCCTGGAATGCTGTGGTGATAGGGAGGAAAATAATGGCAACCATTTACAAGTGAATGTCAATTTGAATCTGTTGTGAAGAGAATGTTTGGTCTGTGAGTAAACAATTGAAGAAGTATTTATCTGATCAAATTATTTCATGTGCACATTGTATTGGCATGGACAAAGCAATTGGTAGGGTATTATAGCCAGTTCTGATATCTATGCTGAAGAAAATGTTTGAAAAACATTGAAGTATTTAGGAAAGAATTGCGATAAATATTTGTTGATCTGCCTGGAAGGTAAAGGCTTGAATTCAATCCTTGAATAAAGTGAAGCATTAAGGATGGCCTTGACCACAATCTAAACTTACCTATGTATAAAAAAAATATATATATCTGTTTAGTAAGGCCTGTCTCATATATCAAACATTGTTTGGTTTGACAGTTGAAAGCTGAAGCTTAGGCAAAGTGAGAGATCAGGTGCAAATTTTGTAATGTAAGATACTTCATTAACTTTAGTTTAATTTACCTGAGGATTTAATTTATTTTGTCTTTTTGTTGTTTAGGTTAAGTGATTTGTAATGCTGCTTCTTGTCTTAAGCTATGAAAATTACCCATCACCAGCACAATTTCCCTGATTTCTGTTTTGCGGTTCATTTTGTATGCTGTGTATTCTTTCCATATGCCACATATTTGTATCAACAAAGCATAACTGCATTGCAGAGCGACAAACTAGATATACTGCTCTCTTGTTAATCATTGGTGTTCTGGTATTTGAGAGTCAGTTGGATAGTTTGTTAGAATGTTAGCTGAATGTTTCTATCAGAGTATTCAGCACTGAAATTAACAGTGCTGACGTTCTAAATGTCATTTGTAGATCTCAGTCGGAGCAGATGAATAATGCAAGTCATGCTTTCATAGCTGTTGAATTTCCTACAACTTCAGGAAATCAGCAGTGCACTGATGTCCAATCAATCATTTATGTTTTTTATCACAAGTGTCAGCTGGAATCAATATATTTTAAGTAATATAATCTATCCCCCCAAAAAGTGTAGCTGTCCATTTTTCTTTTTTAAACATGTAGAAATTGTCATCTCTGCTCCTCCTTCCTCCTTTGTCCCCTGGACAACTTGGATATACTAGTATTGTGTGAAGGCAGCATTTGCTGTTGGGGACAAGATTGCTTGCATATATGCAACCATGAGTATTCAGTTCACTGATGTGTGATATCTATCTTACCATCTTTTTGCCAAAAGAGGTCTAACAAATCTAACAAATTACCTGAAGGAAATGTACTGGATTAAGTACTTTTAGAAATTGCAATTTTACTATCACAAGTTTGAACATGAGCTCTTATATCTGAGTGGTGGTAACACCACTTGAATGTCATTGCTAACTTCCTTGATGATCTTACAGACTACTTAGCACGCTAGCACCTGAGCAAGAAGATGAAAACAAAACCATCCGCTTGGGGAGGATGGGTAGATTTCACACTTAATTTCACACAATGATTAGAACAACATTATTTTAATCAATTACCTGAGGAAGTGATCAGCTGTAGTTTAGCCTGATAGTAAGCTTTGGGGATGATACCAAGTCCTGGAGACTATATCCAGACAGTATTTAGTAGTAAGGTCCCTGTCATGACAGTTAACAGATGGAATTATTAAAAGGAAATAATTTGGCAGGTAAACTGAAATCAATTTTTTCCGTACCATTAATTTGGGGAGAAATGCTTTAGGGTTTGCAGAAATTTAATAAATATGCATAAGGTGATATTTTGTGTTCCACATCCTTTACATTTATACTGGCTTATTAAAGATTTAATTAAGTTTTCTAAAAAGGGAGAGGATGCAGTCTTGCAAAAAATGTAGATGACAGTGTGGGTTCACAATAATTAGGGCTTCAGGGATGAAATAAAGGGTCTCTACAGTTAATGAATATTAAAGCAATGCCTGCTCTGAAAACTTACAAAAATGACAGCATTTTACTTACCCCATCTGCCTTCTGTTTGTATTCCAGCCCTGGTCCTTCAGTATTTGTGACAAATGACATACCATTTACTTCTGCAACTATTGGTAGTAAACAAATGCTTCAGAACATATTTCATTTTACTGTTCTGTGCACAAGCAGATTTTTTTTGCCAACTTCCTAGTCTTCATTATCCTGCAGTGTCTTTGTTGTCCATCTGTTTAACTTCATAAAAAAATCCAAAACTTATTAATATCTTCCTATTGAAGCAGCATCTCAGAAAGCAATTTAAAGACTCCTGTTCTTTAAAACATTGTAAAAACTTATGTTCTTTCCCTCATAAAGATGCTTCTGCTTTTTCTGTCATATTTCTAAAACCTTAACATAGAATATTATTAGACAATAGATACGGTGAAACAACAGTAGATCACATTCACCTGTATTTTCACTGATATCCTATATCTTGTGCACAGACACGTAAACAAGCAAAGGAGATCTGTTACATCTTCCTTCTTTCATGGCTTCTACATTGTTAGGACTAAAGCTCTCTTTGTTCTATGCTCATCTGTTACCACCTTCTGCAATTATTTTCTTCTCCTTGACTAAGTTTTTAAAGAACTCTCTATTTTGTGCAAGGAATTATTATTTCAGTGTTCTTATTATTGGTGATAATCAGCATAAAATAAAAAAAAGCCTGTGCTCTGAACAACCTAAGTCTATAAAGTCTTTATCATTGCAATACTAAAAAAGAAGTGCATTGTTCTACAGTTTGAAAGGTATGTTTAGTAGTGAGTTGAATACATGGATTCAGCCATGGATTTTTGGGGAGATGTGTAAGGTCTTGAGCATAGCTTCTTGTTTCTTTAAGCTTTATAGCACAGATTTAAATATACTGTTCATCCATGTACTGTGGGCATGGCAGAAGCTCCCATCCTTTGTGCTTATAGTTTCTTGGCTGTTTTCCTGATCTGCTTCTCTTCTTCCTCCATTATCATAGATTCCATGTTATTTTCAGAATATCACCTGAAAATCTTCTGGATCTCCTCTTCCCAGAAAAATAAATCCCATGGCTTTCTGAACTCTTGACTGTTCCCTGTGCTCCATTGGCAATTCCAGTAACCAGCTCTGCTGGCAGTAAGCCGAAAGACAGTCCTTTTGTCTGTCTTCTCATTCATTTCCATGGGAGAGGGGGGATAATTTCATGTCTGCGTGTAACGGAAAAGAGAAAAAGGACCTGTTAAATCTAGTATGGACTGAGAGGTAATAACAGGTAAGTGAGCATGCTCGAAATGGTTGTTACAATTGAGCTGGGCTCTCACCAGCACAACTTTCAGCTTTTGTAAAAGCATTGGCTTGTCTCTGATACGTATATTTTGGTAGGAATGTTTTGAAAATGTATCTTTCCTGAAATCTCTCATATTGGTTGAAATTTAAAATTTTAATTGCCTAAAGGTTGCCTTATGTGCATCTTTTTCTTCCCCCTGACAGTCTGTTTAAATGCCATTTACAAGTAGCAGAAAGGTAAATTTACCACTTGTGTTATCTGTATTTTTTTTTTTTTTGCGTGGAAACGTTATGATGTACTCAAACAGGGTGTTTGTTTTTGTATACATATGAAGCTTTATTTTAGCATTACAGAGCCTGATAATTTATCCTGAAGGCAGAGCTGTGTATATGCAAAGTGACTTAGTCACACTACAGATTACTTTTTTTTAAGAGCTGGTAAAAAAAAAAAAAAAAAAGCCATATAGCCCACCTGCCCTATGTGTTGTATTTTATGGGGTATTCAAATATGTGGACTTGCTTGTTGTTTGAACCATATGTTTGCATAATTTCTGGCAAAAGTATTTTCAGAAAAATATTAAATGTCTCTTCTTACCTTGTACCACAAAATGCTACGTTACTGGATATTTGGCCAAACCCAATGGGCCAAGCTAATGGTGTCTTAGCTGAGCTGTCAGATGATTTCAGTCTAGTCAGTGTTACTTAGATTGTGTGTATAAAGAAACTCTATATTAATCATTTTTGTATAGATGACTAACACTCTACAGTTTCAGTCTGCATATTTAACTGCATATATAATGCAGCATTTTAATTTTTATATTTATTGTTTGCTACGTACATTTTATGCATTTTAAAGATGTTTTTCTTTTTGGAACTATATTGTTCTGCAGAGCAAATTCAGTTCAGCTGAACTAAATTCTTGGAGTGGGAGATAAGTATGTACCAGGATAGTAAATTGGAAAATAATGCCTCTCATGCTTATTTTTAAATGTGATTCAGACCTAAAAGTTTACAACAAATCATGTGGTATTCTTGTTAAAGGATACGGTTCTGTCAAATGGAGATAAAGTATGTTCTTAGTCTTTATGTCTATTGGGATTAGGACAGTAATTGCATCTAATTTTTTGTAATGCTTTTCTCCTCCCTGTGGTCACTGATGTATTAGTTCAGTGAAAATGTAGGAAGGAGTTGAAGTGTCTGTTGTGAATTTCTTAAGCAACAGGACTTAAATTCAGATTTGTTTCATCTCTAGGCTTGTTAGAGCAAAGCGGTCCCCCCCACCCCTAATTATTACCTTTTGTTTAAGTATAGAGTAAAAAAAAAATATATTTGTAATATATTTGTAAATTATGGTATGATTTTGCAAATTCTATTTAGGGATGTGCACACACATATTACTGTTACTCATTTTTTCATTTTCCCTCTTATACTAAAAGTGAGGAGGAAATTTTTCATAGGTCATTTCGTAGAAGAGAGATTTGTTAGCATCCAGGTCATGAAATGTGAAACCTTGATGCCCTTGAATATCATGGGATATAAATTGTGCCAGGTTAGAATTGGAAGGAGCTAGTCAGTGTTATCTTTCCTTTTTTTCTTTGACATATTTTTAATGCTATAACAAGTTTCAGCTGCTTCCAATGATGAAAATCTTCCTAACTGATTATGTTCAAAGGTATGTAACCAATGTGAAATGAATGTTCCTGACTGGCATTTTTCCTTGTATTGAGGTGATTTGGTTGATGTACTTGCATAGTCAATGAATATTCACCAATTTTTGTGCTAAACATATTGATTATCTTTGTATTTATTTCTAATCTTACCTTTGTTTTTAGGACTCTGTGATCTTCCTCTCAATAGCAATTATTGTTAATCTGTCAAAAGCTCTTAGACTCCTCCTGTTCCCTAAACTAGAGAAAGTTTTTGAATTTTTTTTTCCCCGCACTTGGTCTTTGACTAGTTACACAACTTGCCTTTTAGGTCCTCTTTGTAAAGGAGTTTGTAATTGGTAAATGAAGAGCTCAGAACTCTGCTCTCTGGTTATCAGCAGTCAGTTGCTTCCCCAGGTTTTATGGTTTATCCTTCCAATAGGAAGGTGCGAGTGTTCCTGCTTGGACCTTTGTGCTATCATAAAAATAATAGCAACATCTCTTCTGTTATAACTGTAAAGTGATGTGTTTTCACTTACTTTTTGGAGCTATTGGTGTGGCTGACTTTGCTATTTCATTATCATGGCAAATGGCATAGTGTTTGTTGGGGAAGGTGGTACAGTGCTTTTCTGTAGCATCACATGGGAGAAGTGCAGTGCTTCATGCCTGCTCAGTCATAAAGGCAAACCTTTTGCATGGAAGCTGTTTTTGCAGGTTCATAAGAATTCCATGTTTTATAAAACAAGGTTTTTGAGGTGCCTTTTTTTTTTTTTTTTTTCTACACTGATGGATGGGAATTGAAAGGCGAATGGGTGCTGGAAGGTAGAGTGGTTAACTAGTGTGTTAATACTGACCTTACAGAACGCAGATTTAAAAAGAAGAATATTTAAATCTAAGTTGAGTTAGCTGCAGTGTATCTTTTTGCTTAGCTGCTAACCAAGAAGAGGCAAGAAGCTGCATAAATTATATTTGTATATGTATAGATGCGTTCTTTGAAGATAATGCAGTCTTCGGCTTCATTAATTTTCATTGTTTATCTTTGTGGAGTTATATTAAATACAAAGATAACATTTTCTATTTCCACATGTCCCTGAGATATTGAGTATGTAGTAGGATATATAACGTGTGCTCAGTTTTTGCAGTGTTTTGTAGGTGTCTGCAGTTGGATGGGGACTAGGCTGATGTTTAGCATGGCCTGATACAACCTCTGTTATATCCTTACAGGACTTGAGAGTGGATCAGGGTGCCTGCAGATAATCAGGGGCAGAAATGGCTGTTCTACAGCTAGAAAAAAAAAAAAGTGAAAGTGCTTCACAAAATTATCCTTCTAACTGTTCTGAAGGCTAATTTCTAGGATAGGTCTGTGGCACATACAGCTTTTATAGCTATGCCTCTTCTCTACTTCTGTTTTTCCATTTTTTAATCAATGAAATCCTTAAATTCCACCACTAAAAACAAACTGCCAAATACTTTATTTCCCTTATAGTTTTCTATCATTAAACAACCCGCACTCCAGAAGCACAAGGGTTCTTGTGTTTTCCTCAAATTCAGAAGCAGAATAACCAGCAGTCTACTGAGTCAGTCTACTGGAACTGAAGCTTGGTGTTTGACTTTCTTAGGTCTTGAAATAGGAATTTTACTCTTTCACAAAAAAAGTTTCAAGTGTCTTGGTGAGCTGAGGGGGGATCAGTTATTTTTAGCCCTGATAACTCCTAGACTTAGCAGATTTAATAGCTATCATTTATTGTGCAGTGAGAGGAGGTTTGCTTGTGTAAGTATTATTTATTTCTTTCCATGGGAGCACTGGAGGTGTTTAATCCTATGGGTATGTAAGTATGGGTAAAACATGAAGATAAAGAGAACAGATAATATTAGTAAGAACTTACACATCTCTTTAAACACACATTCAAATTGGACATGCAGTCATATGTTACAAAACAAATTTTGTCCTTGATTTCAAGAACAAAACAATCTCTGCATGTCTATCTCTTCTCTTCTTAAGCCTTTATACTTGGACAATTTCAACTCCAGCATTAATAAATACCTGAGAATTCTTGAGCAAAAAGATGTTGTATTTCCATTGCAGGAAAAATCTGTGACTGATATTGGTATCTCACAAGACACCAAAATGTAAGCTCAAGGCACAAATACATAGGACTGGATTCGTTAGTTCTATTAATTTATCACAGAACTAGTAGTCTTTTGTTAAGTCTTCAAATGTTCATACAACCCAGTGTGGTAGGATGCACTTACTATTCATGTGTTGTGAAACCCTCTATACCATAAGCATCTTTTTCTCTCTGAAATTTGGAAAGCAAATGATGGTTACAGTGCATATATTAATTAGGGTACCAACATCTAATGGCTTTAAAAGTGTATATATATAAATAAAATCACAGTAGTTCACAGAAGACATTTATTTCTGCTTTTAATAACCAAAGTTCTTATTTCCAAAACAACACTGTGGGAATACTGTATTATCGGGTACTTAAGTGTATAATTTTGGAGATGGCACTGTCTAAAAATAAGTTAATTGCAAACTAACGACTTTAAGTCTATGCAGTGATTCAATTCCCAAGTGACGTGCCATCATCTTCATTAAGAAGTTTCTTCCCAGGTCATCCATGTTTAAAAGTATATTCAAAATATCTGCAGAGCAACAGGAATTACTAAACTTAGTAGATTAATAGCTTTGAAATAGAAAGTATACCCTTAAAATTTTCTGTTCAGTTACGGGCGTGTGTATGTAAATCTGTACTGCAGGTTAGCAGAAGTGGAGTCTAAACTGAAAATATCTTGTTTTGGCTTTTGAAATACCAGACAGGATAGAAATTTCCAATGCAGCAGATACTGTCCCAGGGCTTACACCAGGAGTCTGGCTAGTGTAGTATCCTACCCTAACAAGCAGCCAGTAGAAATGCTCAGAAAGAGATGGTAAGAAAAAGACATGTATAGAATGTATTTCATTAGATATAACCTCTTTCTTACAGAAGTGTGTAGCTTCTAAGTTTTCTGAGCCTGAGGTTGTGTCACATCTTTGCTTACTTATCAATAGTAGAAGAATGGAAATAAGATGGCATTCAATTTGTAATTAGACAAACTTGCTAGGAAAGCTTTAGAATCTGCCTAGAAATCAGGCTCTAAACAATATTATATTACAAATATATTCAAAGTAATTCTACTAATTTGCAGTAACTTTTGGATAATTGTGGTGCTGTAACAAAAGATATGGGCAAAGATCCAAATACATAATACTAAATTTCTTAGAGAATGAAAAAGTCACCAAAGCCAAAAATAAGCCATTTGGTCATATGCCAATGTACTGAAGCTTTTGTCAAATTGTGTTTTGGTAGACAATATTCTAATGCTTTCCCATTTTAGTGATCTCAGTACCTGACTTGGTATGCTAGCTGTGCAATTTGGACTTATATAATTTATGACACTACTCAAATTGAGAAACATTCATGTTCTTTTGATGTTTTTGGCATCTAGAATTTTAAGGAAGAAATTCAGTTTGATATCCGTGGTAGGTATTTAGAAAATGTTTCAGTGTCTTTAGTAATGATACTAATCTAAAGATTGATAACAAGGTTGATTGCAATTTTTTGATTAATAGCTTTGACACTTATGTTGTACATAGACTAGTTTTTGCATAGCTAGATATCCTACTTCATGAAGTGCCTAATGTGCTTGTCACAAGATAGAAATTGTTTATTGCTTATCACCACATCTTTGCTCTGCAATTAGTCTTTTAATTCACTTACTATTCACAGTGTGTTGTGAAGAAGCAGATGAGAGATTTAACTCTGTTGTACTTTTCCTGTGTGCTAATCAGCAAGGTAATTTTTTTATTTTTTTTTTCGGGGGAGGGAGGGGGTGGTAATTGTAAACATGCCACTAGAAAATCGGTACTTGAGACTCTTTTTGGTAAAACCAAAAAGGCAAACTTGTGACCTCTCTCTGTTCTAAGTCTGGGGAGGTGAGGTATCCAGATTGTGCTTGTACACAGGATGTTTTTCAATCAGATACTTTATGTGGCCTCTAGATCAACTTAAGTGGTCTTTCTGTGCTTGTGTGGAATAACTTCTTTGTAAGAACTCTGCTGATGTATTGATTTAGTTAAAGGTCACTTAGCCTCATCTAAATGTCTTTTATGTTCTTTAATATTCTATACCCTCATTTTAACTGTCCATTATAGAATAACAAAATAAGGTAATGTACTGTTATGCTTCTTGATGGAGCAATTTGAAAAAAATAAAATCTTACATTCATTATTCTTAAGGGGATTCTGTCAACATTATTACGGCATGTTTGATTGAGCTGTCATTGTTTTCTTGTTCAAGCAGTTATATTTCTGATTACTAAGCAGTGCTTAAGTGCTCTTACAACAATTTCATTTCTGCCCTTTCATTCCTTTTTATTCTAGTATGTTTATGCTCATTTATGAAACCAAGGCATCTTTGATTCATTTGATACATCTTTGATGTATTGTATTCACTTGGCATTTAAAATTTTAAATGATTGTTAAAGTTAAATTAATTTGCATCCTTTCTTTTAATAGGATGTGCTCCTGTCCCTTACCATTCTTCTGTTAGAATCTAGTTTGCTATAAAGTCTTAGTGCTTTTCCCATAGCTAGCTGTTTATAATAAGCTTCTTTTTAAAGTAAAACTTGTTATTGTTGCATCAGTTGTTCAAGATCATTTCTGTACATCTAATGATTGAAAATAGAACCTACAGCATCTGCATTTTAACCTGATGTTTGAAATAACTTAGAAAATTGATGAAAAACAATTTTTTAACCTTTTTAACATTTACGCGAGGTTTTATTATCTGGATTTATTACTGCGTAGCACAGTACTTCACAGATTTGAGGGGCTAGTCGCTATGTGGTGAATAGTGAAGAGAGCTCAGCTATGAATGGCTTTGTAAAATGTCTCTAGTATTCCTAAATAGAAAAGATCTGGCTGCAATTTAAGTTCTTTAATTTTTCAGAGAGAAAGTAAGTTACGCTTCATATACATGTATACTGTTCTCTAAGACTGAGTCTTAAGGCATATTCCCATATGGGCATATGTATTTTCTTTTGTCTTCACAGTGTTCTGACTGAGTTGTCCAAGCTAATTCTTTTTTGTGTGTCTTAGCATCCAGTAATACCCTGAACTCTTGTTGCTTTTTCAGTTGTTGTTTCCTTTCAAATGGTGATATACTGCAGACATTTCACCAAATGAAAAGCAACCTTAATTTTCTGAAATGGTTTACCTGTGTCTTATTGTCATTGAGGGGAAGAAAAGAGAAATGGCTTGCATCTCGTTTCTATACTATTGAGACTTTGCTTTTAGTGCACAAATGCCATTTCTTTAAATGATCTGGATAGTTTAAATAAGGTGCTCATTACAGCAAATGTTTGGAAAAAAAAAAAAGTGAAAGGAAAAGAGTGGGATCAAAAGTTTCTTTTTTTTTTAAAAAAAAAAAAGTGTTAATAGTGAGTCAGAGAAGTTGATATTTCTAGAAAGAGAGGTACACATATTATGTAACAGTTGTTGAATAGCTTCCAGTAGTTACTTCATAATTCTCTACTGTACATTCAGCCAGGCTGCTGAGTGCTATGACATAAGTATTACAGCAAACTGAACTTCATAAAAGCTCTTGGATGTGTGGAAGAATTCCTGAAACTCGGAATGGAAATACTATTAGAAACTAGTTTAAAGGGCTGTCTTAGCTAAATATACACTCTTAGCTAAAACTCAAAGTATTCAGAAATGACAGACTGAATGAGTGTATTAAATGCCACGACATACCTTGATGATCTGTAGCTGTGAGGTGTGCTCCTGGGCAAACAAAGTTTTTATTTGTGAAATAACAGCTGGGCATAGAACTGATTTAAAAGTATCTGCTTAAAAATCGTAAGTTTACCAATGAAAAGGAATGGTCATATCCAGTTATCAGAAATCTGAAGAGTCTGCGATTCTAAATACTGAAAAAAGCATAGTTATTTATAAGATGCTTAACCTACTAATTATAACTCTGCACAGATATTTCAATTTTGACCTGAGGGAATGGCATGAAGAGGTTCAGGCTGGATGTTAGAAAAACTTTCTTCACGGCAATGATGATTGAGCACTGGAACAGCCTCCCTAGGAAAGTGGTCATGGCACCGAGTCTGCTGGACTTCAAGAAGTGCTTGGACAACGCTTTCAGACACATGGTCTGATTTTTGAGTGGTCCTGTGTGGAGCCAGGAGTTGGACTCGGTGATCATTGTGGGTTCATTCCAATTTAGGATATTCTATGATTTGCTTCTTATTCAATAATGTTAGTTTTCTAACTCTTTGTATCATTTTAGTACTTTGCAAAGGCTTTTTTCCCATCTTATAAATTAAAACATTTGCAATATTTTTGCTAGGTCACCCTGAAATGTTTTCCAGTGAGAATAAATTGAACTTCTTAAGTATTCCTATATAAAGTGTAGTCTTGGAATCTTCCTGGTTGTCCTATATTAATTTTCCCAGGAGTAGTATCTTTTCAGTGTAAAGGTGACCTAAACAAAATATACTTAGAAGTTTAGCAGATTTTTTCCTTCTAGTATATTTTCTCTAATTTGTAATTCATCCTCCTTATATTTGTTGCCATAGAATCATTAAGGTTGGAAAAAACCTACAAGATGATCTGGTCCAACCATCCCGCTACCACCAATATCACCCACTAAACCATGTCCCTAAACGCCATGTCCAACCTTTCCTTAAACACCCCCAAGGGACACTGACTCCACCACTTCCCTGGGGAACCGGTTCCAATGCTTGACTGCTCTTTCTGAGAAAAAATGTCTCCTCATTTCCAACCTAAACCTCCCCTGGCACAACTTCAGGCCATTCCCTCTAGTCAATAGTTACCTGTGAGAAAAGGCCTCCCCTAGCTCCCCACAACTTCCTTTCATGTTTTTAATTACTTCTCTGATCTGTGGGGAAAAAAAAGGGGGAAAAAGTCTATTGTTAATGTTGTATAAGGCATGTTATCTAGGCCTATTTCTATAAACTCTGAGATATTAATGCAGTGTTTAACACAGTACAATAGGGATATGTGCTTGTTTTCAGCACTAGAGTCCTACTCTGTAATTAATACTGTTGACTATACAGACTTAGTTTTATACTAGGTGAACTTTATAAATAGTTATATTAAAAATTGTGACGTTACGAATGTGCTGAAAAATATTTATTAAAAATTTAATTTCTTACAATTTGAAAGCAATAATCAATTATGGATCCATGGAAATTAAGGATCACTTTGAAATCCTCTGGATCAAATAGATCCATGTAAACCATTATGTAGGTTAATTTATAACCTGCTTTTTCTACTGTGAAAAATATGTATTGATGTAATTTTATTTTTGTATAGTGATCAGAAATTGACAACTGTGTAATAAGAAATCAACAAAAATTTTCTTTAATTGTTAATAGTGCATCTTGTGGGCTAAAATAATATTAATAAAAAATAAAACTTTGTACTTTTAGTTCTGTTGACTTATTTATCTGGACCTTAAAAGGACAGTTTACTTCTCCATCTTTTGTGAAATAAGAATTGGGTATAGAACTAACTTAAAGCATCTGTTTAAAAATCATGATGAAAAGATGAAACTCCAAGAAGCAAATCGTGTTTAAACTGTCACAGCTATATCAACTTCAAGTCAGTGGAGCATAATATTGAGTCAGTGATACTGTGCCAGTTTACATGGCTTCTCAATTATTTTTAGACAATGTCTTTTTGTAAATAAAATTTTCCCTTTCAGAGAAAGTACTGTCTTTTAAAAATTTATTTGTACATTACTAGTTAGTAATCTTTCTATTAACACCATTTATTTTTAAAAGGCACAAAAATAAAATTAGATTTGAAAGATCTAGGAAAGCTGTAGAGGATAGAGGGGGACAAGAGAAGAAAACATTTCAGTACAGATAAAAACATTCTCAACAAAGGAATTAGTTTATGACCTATAGAAGATTGAAGGCATCAGAAGCATTGTATAGAATTTGATGTAAACGTTACTAATTTCTGTTGAAGAGAAGCATTTTCCGTCATGGAAGATCAAGTACCTTTAATCCAAAAGGTCTCTGTTAGAGCTATTTTCTTGTGTTGTTTATGAAGAAATTGCATTTAATGAAGTGTAAATTTGACATGACCCACAATATCTACCCCTGTTTATAGACAAGTTCAAAACAATAAATAATATTTTATGTAAAACTATTCATGCTGCAATTTTTTTTTTTTTTCCCAAGAGGAATTAACTTTTTGCAAAAATTGAAATATGCTTTAATAGTTTTCCGGGATCATGGAAGTGCTAGAGGAGAGTGAAGATACAATCAGGTCAAAGATTTTTTTTTAAAGTAACTTCAAGTCCATAAGCCATATAAGCTCACATTTAGACTTGTCTCTTACAGAAAAGAAAGAAATCATAACAAATGTTTAGAGAAACTCATGCTTCAAGCAGTCTTTCAGTCTACATAAGCTCTTTTTGCTAAGGTATACATTTAAGAAACATGACAGTCAAGCTACCTCAATTTTTTGATTGGCAAAGTTGTAATTTAAGAAATCCTTTAAAAACATAGTTAATCTCCTGTAGCAATGTTAGTCTAACACCATTAATTTGGAAGATGCACTACTGAAACTGTGAGATTTGAGCTACTAGGCTGAATTTGAATTTTTCATCAGGAAATGGGGCATGGCTTGCTAATAAGTGTTTCCTCAGTCTTACTAGTAGAGTCTTCATCTAATTCTTAGTAACTATTTTGAGAACTTTTTCTTATTATGGGAATCTCCTCTTACAGACCTTGGCCCTACTTTTCCAGAGTTAAGGTTTTCTGTGTTCACAAGTCTAGTTGTATTCAAGGGGCATCCTCTTTTCTCATACCTAAACCCTCTTTGGAAACCTGAAGGAGGCTGGTTGGTAGACCCAGTAAGTTTCAAATGAATGGAAGCTAATTTGGAAACTTAAGCATTTAGTAGGATCTTTGGGACTTCGCTTTTTTAAATGTCTGTTTGTTTTAAGTTACCTGTGTGGTCATGTTCTAACTGAAAGCAAGGTAAATCAAAAGTTGTTTAAAGTAGAAACTCAACTCCAAATACATTTCCTGTAATGTAAAGTCAAACAAAATTTTAATGACAAAGACACTGACGGAACTCTTATGAGAATCAGGGAGAAACTACCCTTTGCCATACTCCTGCCATATTACTGTGATACATATTTCCCAAATCAGCTATTGCCAAGATAAACAGATCTGAATTAAAAGATTTAAGACTGTATATTATTTTGTCTTAAAAATAAAAGGTTTGTCTTGAGAATGTATCACATCCATTGGGCAGCCAGGGCAAGCTGCAATTGGGAAAATCTGTTGTGTGTTGTGGTTTTATATATATGTGTGTGTGTGTGTGTAACTTTTGTTTTTCTTCCCCAGCCATGCATGGTTTTATTTGGCCAAGAGAAATTTACAAAATCTGGTCAAGGAAGATTAGCAGTCAAGTGACGGGAAACATGTATACAGGGTGGTGGTGATTGTTTATCCTTTGTCTTGTAGGCATTGTGTTTTTGGAGAATGGTTAAATAAAGCTGTGTTTTGAGTTGTTAGTGGCAGAGTACAAAAAGGAAGTCTTGTAAATGCCAAGCTCTACTGGGTTAAGAAACAAGGAGGAGATAAGGGGGATCACTGGGAAGCAATTCCTAACTGGGAATTGCTTTGTGGAAGGCTTCTAACCAGGTGCAGACGCCAGAAGCCAGGCCTGCCAGCATCATCTTTTTCGTAGCTTGTCACAGTTTGCCTACAGTTCTGACAGGTGGCATAGTTGTTTCATCACATCACTGAAAACCGAGATCTATAATAGATGAACTTTAACTTTATTCTTTTGCTTTGTTCTTGATTCAGTGATGTAACTTCACATGGAAAAATCCTTTGCTAGCCATAGTAACAAAAGCAGAATTATTTAGAATTGCTCTCCTGAGCACCTGACTTCAGTAGGGACTGCTCATCTGCTTAACGGGATTGAGGCCAAAACATTAATTGCTCTGCTCCTACTCCAGCAACAAAAATGATTTTCATAGGTCATCTCTTCATGGAGCAATCCCTGAACTGCTTTCTTTATTGCATCAGAAAATTCCTGGATTCTGATTTTCTCAGTTATGTTTTTATGGTTTATTTAGTTTTGAAAAAAATTGTGCTGTATATTTGCATTTGTTACAAAACACTGTAGGAACAGTAAGCAGTGTTACTGTTGTGTTTTACAATTCTTAATGTTCATGTTGTTTACACACACATCTTGCATTTTCCTTTATTCTAACTGGAGCATTAGCTAATGAAAATAAATGATACATGGCTGCCTTTTCACCAATTTATTTAAATGTTTTACATAGCTGTTTGCATCAACAACATTCCAAGTTTTTTCTTAAAAGAGGAGTTTCGCTTCCTGAGATTTATGCTGGTATTTCAACAACAATAAAAACCCCTTTGAGTTATCAGCAGAAAGCTGGTAAATTAACTAGTGAATGTTCAGAGGATCTCTTTAAATAAATGTTTAAATAAATGCAGGGTCTTCTATGAACTGGAAAGGAGCAGAAAACTAGCAGCATAGAGCAAAATGAGATGGTGTTTGTGATTTTCTGGACATAAGCAACAATCGTTCGTGTGTCTCAGTCATTGCAAGCAGTGTTTTGCCTAGCGTATCAGATTTAGCCACTTTCTCTTATTTGGAGATATAGAGGATTTGGAGAGATGGAGGATTCTGGCAAACAGACAGGTCTGACAAGTGGAAAGAGGTGGGTCAGTAACACTTTAGCAAAAATCTGGCATCCTAAAGGTGATTCGCTTTGGTGATAGTTTCTTTATAGCTCGTATAGCTGGATGATAATCAGTGAAAGAAAAATGCTGAAGGATTTCTTTAGTTTCAGTAATGTATGTTGCAAGAATAATTTAGGGTTATGTTAATTTTCATGTTAATTTTTTTAACAATGCTTTCCTGGGTATTAACTGACAAACTTTTTTTCCCTTAGTTTTTCAACACTGTTCTTTTATGCAGGAGAAAAAATTTTACTGGAGGTACAGCTTATAGTCATACTTGTAGTCAACAATCTTTTTTTTTTTTTTTCTCCTCTTTGTTTTTATGCAGTCTTATTTTAAGAACTGTTAATTTTCTTATAAAAAATATCTAATATACATTCTGGGTTATTAAATCTCAAAGTCCAGTCTGCTAGCTTCAGCATTTAAAATATACATTTTTTCTCTTTTAATAGACTGCTCAATTTCTAACAGTATTGACAGTCGGTGCCTTTTTTGATTCAAAGTCGAAAACAGTTGTAATGTTGAAATCTGCCATCTTTCCTGAACGCTGGTGCTCGACTTCAAAGTAAAATGCACAGCTACAGTGGAAACTCATTTAACACTAGGTTTATTTCTTTCCTTCTTAAAAGAAATGAGCAGTATTCATTGTGTAAAGGATAGAAAAGACAGACCAGTATCAGACCTCATCTATCTGTGAAGTGTTATAAACCAGAAAGACTTAAAATATAGGACATGGCACAGACGTTACAGTGAAGCTACCTAACTCCAGAAGATGCGATCTATTCATTATTCTGCAAAAGCAGACTTTCTGGAATAGAAGTGATTTTTTTTTTTTTTTTTAAATGGTTGAATAATTAAGTGCAGTCAGTTATCTAAGATTAAGTAATCTGGCCTATAGAAGAATTTCTGTAATGTATGTGATTATCTACTGTTTATTCAATGGTATTTTTATATTCAAAAAAATTTTCCAGAATCCAGGGAAGCAAGTGATAAATTTGTACCTGCCAAGCTAGTATTTCAAGAATATGAAGTTGGTTACTTAGTACCATAAACTTACTTGGTTAACTTGGTTGCTGACTTTCTACCTGCCATTTAGAAAAAGCAGAACAGAAGACATAAGTGGTTGAGAACATTGTGGTGAACTTTGTGGTGCTCTACAAGAGCCTTCATGGTTACATGTAGGTGACCATATACATGGCTGAATCTGGAGGGGGAAAAAAAAAAACACACTACCACAGCACGAGGCAATTGCTTATTGGTAACACAGGTTTCCAAATTCAACTTTTTATGGAGCTTCTCTTGGGAGTTCTCTTTTGATATAATTGATAATTTTGTAGAAAAAAATATGATATAGCAGTAATAAACAACGGTCTTTTTCTCTCTCCCCCCCCCCTTTTTTTTTTTTTTGTTAAGATCGTGCTTTTACCATAGTACCCTTAATGCTACTTCATGGGTTTGTATTTCTTTTCTCTGAATAAGACCTATTCTGTAAAGTGTGTGGTTTTCTCTACCAAGAAACACATTATATGTTCTTCTGTGCTAATTTAAAAGTTATCTTAGTTCTCCTTGGTTTATCCTTTACTTCAGTTATTACAACTTTTGGAAATATTTTCCATATCCTTTTTGTTCCTGCTTTACTGCACATTGTGCACTAGTGTACCTAATACAAAACCAGTGTGTCTTTTGAAATTAATATGTTTAATCCAGATACGGCTAACTGAGGATACAAATGAGTAGGCTGTATTTTTTTTTATGTGTTTTGCTTTCTGTTTTTGTAATACCTTACTGAAGCAAAACTACCAAAAATGAGTAAGTCTATTAGCAGAAGAAAACTTCTAGTATTAACTGATTCATTGGTGTTTTCATGATAAACAGAGTTGCAATTTCTCCTTTGGATTTGTGATTATAGAACTCAGCCAAAATATAGTAATGGCAATGAAAATTTAAAAGATTTTTTTTTCTTTAAATCTTTATCAGGACAAATAAATGTAGCTGTCTCAAAACTGTTCAAGATTTATGCTGATCAAAGCTTCTTTTAGACTTAAAACTTCTGATTACTGTTTGTGTCTTAGGAGTTACAAGGGTCATCTTTAGGATGGAAGATCTGAGAGTAATTTTGCTTTATTGTTGTAGTTAGTCCTTCCCTCCTTCATATATGTATCTTGACTCTTAATTATGGCCATACTGATTTGTCGGAATATTACTAGATTAAGTTATTCTTCTATTTATTTTATTTTTATTTATTTATTTTTTCAATCCTAGAGAAGCCATCTTTTCTCCCTGGACAGTTGTTCTTGCACAGTATTTGTGTTTGTTGTCTCGCCTGTTACCATGTTCTCTTTTCCCAGATCCTCATTGGTTTTCTCTTTCACCAACTCATCCTTGTCTTATCACAGGTCTCACACATTCCAGTCTTCTGACCTTAGTTTCTCTCTTGGTTGGTACCGCCTTCACTTTATTTCTGTCTGTCTCTTTTTTCTGTCCTACCCATCCTCCCTCAGTACTCAGCTTCTGTGTGTATCATTCCAGTTTTCTCTGCTGTTTTTTTTCCCTTTGCTATTACTCAATATAGGCAGCTTCCACGGTGTCCTTGGGTGAGGAACTTAAAACAAGATGGATTGTTGCATTGGTCCTGGTATGTTGTAGGTGTAGCAATCCACCTACAGCATTGTCAGTGCAGCCTCACTCAAAGTAGGTGATTTTGAGAAACTAACAATTCTCTACAGAGCGTGTATGACATCAGTCTCACTTAGAAAAAAAAAGTATAAATAGATTTTCACAGGAATAGTTAGATGAGTGTATTTGATGTAAGGGCCATCTGCTAGTGTGTCATAGTCTGCTTTTAGATCATTCATATAATTTAATACTTTCATGGAAAAGAAAAAAGCATGCAAGCAAAATGTGTGCTTCTTTTTTTTTTCTTATACACTCATAGTTCAGCCCAAATAGTATCGTGATCCCAGTCTTAAAAGAAACTAAAACCATGATGTTAGAATGGAACGTGGCTAGGTTTTACAAAACAGAGCAATCTGTATCAAAATACAAAATATTAATGTATAAATTCAGCATAAATATGCATGTGTGTAAAGAAATGTTATTTCTATTTCTTTGTAACAGATTTTTCTTTCATCTTAATGTTTGACAATATGTTTTTACTAAATATTTTACTAACGTTTTTACAAAACAGAATGTGTAGCATAATGTTGCATCATCTAAAGCTTCCAATTTTCAATGGAAGTTAAATTATTGCCATACTGATATCTCTTATTTAGTCAGCCTTACTCTACGCCTTTGCTGTAGGTAGGAAGCTATCTGATTTCATTTTGTGCATCCTTTCTCTTTAAGACCGGATTGAGTTATTTTAAGATACTTACAATCTACTTGTCTACATACAAGACTAAACTGTGCTATACAGTTGTCCCCTCTGGGCATGCAAAGGCAGAATATAGCTACAAAGTGCTTGAAATTTAAGCTTAAATGTTCCTCATCTTTGTCCTCAATTACAGAATCTTCTGGCTGAAAAGGTAGAACAGCTGATGGAGTGGAGCTCAAGGCGCTCGGTCATCCGCATGAATGGAGACAAATTCCGAAGATTTGTGAAGGCTCCACCTCGTAACTACTCTGTGATAGTGATGTTCACTGCTCTACAGCCACAGCGGCAATGCTCTGTTTGCAGGTAATTCATTTTTTTTTTTCTGTCTTTCTCACCACAATTTTCAGGTGAACATTTTAATCAATGTGAAATACAGGTAGGACTGTTCTTTGCTTGGGGCAGATATTTACTATTTAACAGCCTCATGTGTTTGTTAAAGCATCATTTCAACTTCTTTTTAATATATATGATAAATTTTAGAAGTTTTCTTAGTTTCAGCATTTTTTTATTGCAGTTGAACAAAATATATGCCACCTAGGACTAAAACTTTTTAAGAAATCTGGTTTATACTATTATCAGTCAGCTGCAATCTCTCCAAAGATGTTTTGTGATAAAGTAAATAATTACCTTTCAATAATATGACATTTCACTAATTTCTCCCATTAAGTGATATCTAAAGCTCTGATACAGATGTGAGTTATGCTGTGATTTCACCGATTTGGATGGTTCTTACATGCAAGTGCATTTTTCCACAAGGAAAAATATTGTGGAATACTGTCTGGCACTGCACTTTGAAATGTGCTGTTAGCTCCTTTTAGAATACATATTGGAGTGGTAATGGTATTCTTCTAAGTCCAAGGTCTTTCTCTGCAAGTTTCTAGTTCAATGCAGTTAATCAAAAAATGACAAATGATAGACATGGGAATGGGGCCAAGGGACTGAGAGCTAGTCATGTACTTAATTACATTACTAAATCAGAAATTGAGCTAATAAAACCTTCTTCAGCCAAAACATGCATTAGAAATTACTGTGTTTAGGCTTATTATTCAGGGTGTTCAAAACTTATCTAAATAGGCACCGGAATGCTGCATAGAACTACAAAATAGGTAACATTTATATGAAGAATATTTCTTTGTTTTAAATAGGTGTAATGTAAGCAATATTTAAAGTTGATAATTGTTAGTAACTTGTTGGATTTCTTAGGCAATAGAATGCAACATATACAACACAAAATTCAACTGGCTTGCAATCATAAGATGTAAACCTGTAGTTATATATGTTTTTTCTTAGATGTTTTAATAGGTTAATTTTTTGCTATTGGTTTCAGTTTGTCAGTTTTGAAGAAGAGTGTGTAATTTGCATTCCCATGAGTTCACCCTCCACATCTGAACTGCGAAGGGGAGGAAGTTAGGTACAGAAGCTGTCTAACATTGCTAAGTCAAAGTTATACTGCTTTACCACTTCCTGCACTTGGTTGTTACTATTTCTTTGCATTGCCAGAGTTTAACTTTAGGAAATGAAACAAGAGTTGGAAGTTTACCATATTGTTTAAAATCACTTCTTATTTTCCTTCCAAGTGGATAAGTTAACCTTATAAGCTTCATTCTGTAATATGCTAGGCTAGGTATTTATGTATAGAAGCAACTAAAAATCTTTAAGCGTAACAGGAAGAAAAAAATCAACATACTGCTTTCAGTCGGGATTATTTAAATGAATGTGAAGTTGAGATCCTCTCTTTCATGTGAAATAAAAGAAATTTAATGAGGTTGATCGTACTGCACATAAAACCATTATTAGGAAAATCGACATTTTCAAATCAATGGTTAATTAATGGATGGGAGCACTGAAAAGATATACAGAACTGAAATGCATGCATTACTTTATTGTTAGCTATTCACTAGCCAGTTTGCCTAAAGGAAAAATAGATTTTTAACTAAATCTGTAATGTTCTGTGAGGATGCTTCTATCCATGGTTTAAGTTAGCTGTTACTAATCAAAATATTTTTGAAACAGTTGTATATAAAAATCAATGTTATATTTAAAATAAGAAGTAGTATTTAGACTGAAATATTTGTCTTTGAAAAACTGTCTCGAGAATTAGTATGCTCACCCTCCTCCCGCACAAAAAAAAAAAAAAAAGTCTAAAGGTCTTCTCTCTTTGGTGGATAGATTTGACAATTTGACATTTTGGAGTTTTATCTCAGTGTCCAGTTTGTATAAGAATAGGGGAGCAGTATTTTTAAAAGAGAAATGTAGTGTGCTGCTGTTGCATAGAGCTACCTCAAATGCTAAGCATGAATAACAAAGTATTATATGGGGGGGGGGGGGGGGGGGGAAAGAGAGAGAGAGAGAAATAACAGGTTGGAGAGCAATGGTGGGAGATGTGCTTCTCTTCTGCAGAAGAGCAATGGAAGCTGATTGTCATTGGAGCAGGCCATTGGAGACTTGCTCATCTGAGGCCACAAGGGTTAATGTGTCCTATTGTGTTAAAATAAACTGTATCTTTTTGTGTATCTGATTTTGCATTTGTCTAAATTTAGAATGCTTGATGTCAGGTTGATCCCCTACTTACAATGTTGTACATTCTTGCAAGTATACTTGCAGGAATGATTTTACTACCAACAATGGAGATGTAGTTTCTTCCATCTAGGAAGTTAGCATCACCTTTGGTACCCTTTCAGAGTGAACATAAAATCAGTTTAGTGATCAAGTTTTGTACCAGACTAAGGAATACAGTGTTTGTCCATTGCTGAAGAGTGTTGTTGTTGGACATTGTCTAGAAGGTGTGAAGATCTTTTTCCCAATCTTTTCAACACCAGAAAAGTTCCATATTTTGGTTAAAACTTGGTTGAGTGATTGTAGCCAAATCTTAAAACTTTTGGGATTATGCTATGTAATAACTTGTGAAAAAGTATACCCTTACATATAGTAAGAACCCATACGTGGAGAAATGACCCCATTTGTCTCAGAAAATCCAAGTTTTTTCTGTGTGCAGCAAGGACAACATTGTCACATCAGTCACATAAATCATGTAGAAGTTACAGGTTTGTGAAAGCATGTGGAAATAATATGAATTTACTCTTAAAATGCTGCGTGCCAAGAAATCCTTGTGACTTCAGAAGTTTGGATGAAACTATGTAAAATTAACCTTTCAATTACTAGTTGATCTTTTTGATTAAAATCAAAGAATATTGCATATTTTGTATATGTTCTCAAGCAAAAATTACTGAAGATTTTTTTTTCAATGGAATGAGAAGCATTTTTTATCACTGCAGGAAATAAATAGATAATGTTACACATCAGCTTGAGAAGGGTTAACTGAAAAAAAAAATCAGTGATTCTCATTTAATTTGTCATTTTTTATGTAATTTATCTATTCATCCAGTGCTTTATCCAGGCCCAGTCAGCATGGCTTTATGAAAGGCAGGTCATGCCTGACGAACCTGATCTTCTATGACAGAGTGACGCGCTGGGTGGATGAGGGAAAGGCTGTGGATGTGGTCTACCTTGACTTCAGCAAGGCTTTTGACACCGTCTCCCACAGCATTCTCCTCAAGAAACTGGCTGCTCTTGGCTTGGACTGGCGCACGCTTCGTTGGGTTAGAAACTGGCTGGATAGCCGGGCCCAAAGAGTCGTGGTGAATGGAGCCAAGTCCAGTTGGAGGCCAGTCACTAGTGGCGTCCCCCAGGGCTCGGTGCTGGGGCCGGTCCTCTTTAATATCTTCATCGATGATCTGGACGAGGGCATCGAGTGCACCCTCAGTAAGGTCGCAGATGACACCAAGTTAGGTGCGTGTGTCGATCTGCTTGAGGGTAGGAAAGCTCTGCAGGAGGATCTGGATAGGCTGCACCGATGGGCTGAGGTCAACTGCATGAAGTTCAACAAGGCCAAGTGCCGGG
This sequence comes from Netta rufina, assembly GCF_964035555.1. Lineage (NCBI taxonomy): Eukaryota > Metazoa > Chordata > Aves > Anseriformes > Anatidae > Netta > Netta rufina. The sequence continues at coordinate 17,482,842 of NC_140127.1, forward strand.
TCCTGCACCTGGGGCGCAATAACCCCAAGCAGAGCTACAGACTGGGAGAGGAATGGTTGGAGAGCTGCCAGGCAGAGAAGGACCTGGGAGTGATGGTGGATAGTCAGCTGAATATGAGCCAGCAGTGTGCTCAGGTGGCCAAGAAGGCCAACGGCATCCTGGCTTGTATCAGGAACAGCGTGACCAGCAGGGCTAGGGAAGTGATCGTCCCCCTGTACTCAGCTCTGGTGAGGCCGCACCTCGAGTACTGTGTTCAGTTTTGGGCCCCTCGCTACAAGAAGGACATGGAGGTGCTTGAGCGGGTGCAGAGAAGGGCGACGAAGCTGGTGAGGGGCCTGGAGAACAAGTCCTACGAGGAGCGGCTGAGGGAGCTGGGCTTGTTCAGCCTGGAGAAGAGGAGGCTCAGGGGCGACCATATCGCTCTCTATAGGTACCTCAAGGGACCTATAAGGGCTGTAGCGAGGTGGGGGTTGGCCTGTTCTCCCATGTGCCTGGTGACAGGACGAGGGGGAATGGGCTTAAGTTGAGCCAGGGGAGTTTTAGGTTAGATGTTAGGAAGAACTTCTTCACTGAAAGGGTTGTGAGGCACTGGAACAGGCTGCCCAGGGAAGTGGTAGAGTCACCATCCCTGGAAGTCTTCAAAAGACGTTTAGATGTAGAGCTTAGGGAAATGGTTTAGTGGGGACTGTTAGCGTTAGGTCAGAGGTTGGACTCGATGACCTTGAGGTCTCTTCCAACCTAGAAAATTCTGTGATTCTGTGATTTATGTCTTTGTTCCTAATACATGTCATACTGTTGTATTTAATGCTTTGTTTACATAATTTTGCTTGATTTGCTTCAAATTCTTTTACATAATCTCTTTTCAATATTTTAAATACATACTTTTAAAAGTTAAAAATTATATATATAAATTCTGATTTATTCTTTGTCCATAACGAATCAGATTGATTTACAGGTGATTCTGAAAAGGCAACAACAAATTTCTCAACTCTGAGACACGGATTGGTTTGGTATTCATCTTAATGAAATATTTTCACTAACAGTTTTCCAAAGGCTGTGTTTATGAAGAAGCAGCCAAAAAAGGCTAGGAATGGAGAGAAGCTTGTGTAGCCAGTATTTTTTTCACCCCGTGTTGACTAGACTGTTGTATATGTAAAAGCTTGTATTGAAAGGAGCACTCCCATTAGATGAAGTTGTGTATGCATCTGTAAATATGTGTGTGTAAAGAGTATAATAAGTATATTAATGTATATATATATATAAGTATATATACATGTGTATATATATTATATATATACTTGTAGTATAGTATATATAATACACTATAATATATACAGTATATATATAGTATATATAAATATATACTATATATACTTATATATATATATATAAAAGTATATATGTAAGTATAATAAGTATATAAAATTATCTAAATAATAATTTTGTATAAATACAAATAAGTGTATACTGTATATGTGTTGGTCATGAGGGAGGCAGCTGAATTTTGCAGGTGGCATATGTTTTCTAAAGACTTCTTTTGGTGCGTTTTGAGTGACGAGGCTGAATTCTGTCAGAAAGGATTAACGGTGTCTTTTGGACTAAGATGTGGCTACTGCAGATATCATGCTGTAGCATGAGCTCCAAGTCAATTAGTTATTAACTATTTCTTTTGTATTTGCTTTAGGATTATAAAAAGGTATATTATAATTCAACATACAGCTTGTGCATTTTTAAGTTCTGAGCTTAATGTCATGTGCCTTTCATAAAAGGCCCTTAAGTATAGCTGCCTTCTGCTGTTGACTCACAACGTGCAGAAAGGAATGACAAAATACACAAAATAATAAGTTCCACATATTTTTATTACCATCTACCCCATCAGTAAGATATATCTAGGAGGAGGTTTTTTATCTAGAAAAGAAATGAAATCTATTGGTTTCCCTGTTCAAGAGGATATCTGTGAAAACTGTTTTCAAGTAGTTGATCAAAGACTAGGTCAAAAGCAAAAAATAAAATTCTGACAGTCAAGGAGTTGTCATGAGAAATGAGAAGACAGGATCCTCCCTCTACCTTTCAGCTTTTTGCTGGTTGATCATGAGCGGGTAGTGAAAAAACATTGCTATGTCTCTTCGCTGTACTGAGAGGGAATTATCTTTTGAACTTTTGTTCAAAAAAGTTCAAAAGGAGGTGTGGAGCGAGCCAGTGAAAGTTCTGCATTTGTTTTTTTCCAGTGCATTTTAGTATTATGATAGAAGTATGGATGAGTCTTGTTTTCCAGAATAGTAGTTATTTGTGTGGACCATGAGAGGCTCCTTATTCTCTTTCTACAAAATATGATGAAGTGTCCTTTCATCTCCAGAATAAATTGGAATTGGAGCTATTGGGATGCTATAAATAGAATAGCATGGTTTTTAGCTTGTTTTCTGTTACTATCAATATTTAGATTGCATAAATAGTGTAGTATTCAACTACTGTCCGTTCTGTCTTATTTTGTAGTGTTTGGAGTATATTTTGGATGAATTTGTTAGGTTCTTTCATGCTTTTTACCATGACATTGAGTCATGCTAAAAACAAAAGCAAATAAGCAGTTTGAATTTATTATCTTGATACTGAGCAGTAGTTAAAATATGCATGTAGCCTCTTTGTCTCATCTTTTAGGGAAAACCATTTCAAATCAAAAACAAAAGTTGTTCTGGATGTAAATTGCAGCATTGATCACATTTCTACTTAAGCAGATGGGTTAAGAACTGGTAGGTCACCTGGTAATGCATTCTTTGCCAATTGTACATTTGTAAATGTTTTTTTGCATTCCATAGCATGCCAAAAATTGATGTTTTACTGCTTTCTTTGACAAATAATTCTACAGTCTATTTTATTCCTTTTACAATATTCAGTTTGCATTTGCCCTAATATAATGTCAGACTAATAGAACAAAATTAATCAAATTTAATATAGCTCAAGCTATACAAATGTGATTATCTGCCATAGCCACCAATGTAATTAATCGTTTTAAATAAAACTTTTAATATTTAATGAGTGCTCTTGTGTAATGTGTGACATTTTATAGACCATTTGTCTAGCAGCTTACTTTTCAGTGGGTTCTAGGAAACTCTAGTAGTAGCATTTTATTTTGATCTGGTCATTATTTTCTAGAAGTTGGTTATTATTACTGTTGGTGTTGCTAGTTCCTATGTTGCTACATGTTATGACAAGATTAAGAGGTGACTGTAGCAGCAATATCATTTAAATCTTTTCTATCAAGAAATTGTGTCGAACTAACAAGAAGAGTGCTAATGTTAATCTGATGAGTTCATACCAAGTGTGGTTCTGCCCTATGTCTTTATAGTATTTTATATAATTTTATAATGAATTATATAATTAACATTACTTCATGTAAACGAACTGTGATAGAGTTGATGTTAACTAGTGGTAGGGATAGACAAGTAGATAACTAGTGATGGAATTGATATAACTGATGTTAATTGGAGGTTGATTTTTTTTTTCCAGCTGTTTATTATTATTATATTTAAGAACGAGTAAGCAACACATCAAAAAAAAAAAAAAAAAAGCAATTTTTTTGGCTTCATCAGGATATCCATTGGAACTTATTTAGTGGATGTAGAATATCTTTTTTTTTTTTTTAATTACTTAACACAATAATTGTAGGTTGTTCTTCAGTAGCAATCCTGTAACTTTGCATTCCTGCCCCTCCTTGTTGCAGTCTCCTTCCTCCACACCCTCCAAGAGCTGCTATAAGGGTGAACTGCAGAATGCTTTGGAACGTTCAGTGAGAAGATAAAATTGTACTGTTACAGAAAATTCAAGAGGACGTTTGGAAAAATGTTACTTTCTGAAACCTGTGTTCTACCAGTTACATTAAATCAAAATAGCATAATTTAAACATGAAGAAATGCATGGAGATCGAAGGGAACAAGAGGGTTTTGTCAAATAGTGGGGGCATAACTGGAGTATCAGAACTTCCAGAAATATTGTTACATCACAAGTGAAGGGTAGACTAAGAAGAATGCTAGCATCAAGATGAAGTGATTTTATCTTGTTTTTATAATGAAAATAGTGAAACTTTAATATAGCAGGTTTAACAGAAGAGTGAAGAGTGTCCCACAGATATTTCTTGAGGTTTTATAGCATTCCTTTGATGTTGTCTGACTGCCCTCTTCAGGATGACAGTGAATATGTTAGTCTGCTTAATGATAATATTTGATTGTAGAAAAAAAAAAAAAGGCAAAAAAAAAAGCATAATCCATTTTTTATAATTCCAAATTTTGTCTGTTGAATAAATGTTTTAAGGAGCAAGTCTTAATCAAGTAATGAGTGAAAGTTGAGTTTTGTTGCGCTTCATGAAATTTCTTTTTCAGGGAGAAGAGATGATCAAATTTTATTTTAACTTTTTTTTTCACGATAGATTTTTCTTGTATACAATATATTCCTAGATACAACACAACTCTGCTGGAGTTGTATGTAATATATCTCATGCCTAAGGCTGATCACAGTTATAAGGAAATAGGGTATTGTCTTACCATGCCTGTAATTCTGTCTTCCTCCTCTTTGCTCTTAAAATATGATGTTTTTGTATGTGTTTAGTGCAGAGTTTCTCTCTTGCAGTCCCAGCTTTTAAATAAATAGTAGTCTGCACCATCATATGCATGGAAATGGTTCTGTGCTTGTGTATTTGGGGCAATTCTCTCCTGGTAAGGATCAGTGTACCCCCCCTTTTTTTTTTTTTTCCTCCTCTCAGGGCAGACATGGAAAGGTTTAAAATAAACTAAGCAACCAAAGCAAACCCAAAACAACCCTGAATGTACAGCCGCAAGGAAAGCAAATAAGAGGCTTTCTTGCAAATCACAAGTAGTAGCAATATGGCTTTCTAATGATGATAAAAAAGATTATATAACCCTATATGTTATGGAAAATTATTCTGTATTGCTTTTAAACCTTGTTTTATAGAAATAATCATGAGCATTTTTATGCTACTTACGAACCTCCTGTTAGCTTGCTGTCACATCCCCAGTGTTTAGCAGTTCTTGGCATAGTGTGGACAGACTTTTTCTTTGGCTCTATTTTTTTTTGTACAGAATACTACAGTCACGTTTCTTTGTGATTTTTCCACTACTTTCAGATTTCTCTATGTGCATTTGTCTTTGGCAAGTAAATCCTGTTACTATACTTGAAGGCCATGTAAGCATCTCCATACAGAGATCTGTTTGCAGATTTTGGTGATCCTCAGGAGGCCGCTCCTGAGGGTTTTAATTGTGTTTTCTGAAGCTTTTGATTATGAAGGAGATTACTCTTGTTAACATCTTCTGGGATCTCTCTGCTTTTAGTTTGACTTAACACATTTGTAATTTTGGAGAATGCAAGTGTGAAGCAGAGAGTTGTATAATGAGCTGAAACTTTGTTTATTAATTGATAATATGGGTGTTGAGAATGAAATTTTAAGTGTAAATCACCTAACCACTGCAGTTGGCTAGGTCATCTTTGTTGCCAGTGGATGCCACACGGATATATGTTTGTTTCTTTTAGGCAAGCTAACGAAGAATATCAAGTGCTGGCTAATTCATGGCGCTATTCATCTGCTTTTTCAAACAAGCTGTTCTTCACAATAGTGGATTATGATGAAGGGGCAGATGTCTTTCAACAGGTAAATGTTGGATATTATAAAACATTCTTAATTTTTTATAATACATATTTATTTGATAAATGACAGCAGAAAAGTGTTTTCTCTGTAGATACATATGCATTTCATATATAAATTTTCTGGTAAAAATATCAGATGCTGGAATTTTTATAACATTAACAAGGAAGAATAGTACAAGTAGCCACTTTCAGCATTTCCTAAATGTAGTTCATGGTATTTCTTTATAGATGATCTTATATGTATGTAAAATTGAATCAGCCCATTATTAGTGTTGTTTTCTGGAATGAAATGCAGTGTAAATAACATTTGCATTTAAAGATTTTATTTATCTTTAGGAAAAATGGTCTTAGTTAAAAGCCATTTAGTTGAATAGGTTGAAGAAAATATTTTTCAGCTTTAGTACTCTTAGTCTGGAAGTTCTTCAGGGTAAAGAGAGGAGACTTTTAGATTTTAGATTTTATATGCTGGCTATGAAGAATGAGGAATCAATTACTGGAAAATAGTCTTAAATTGAATAATCAAGACAAAAAGCATCCCTGGAAAATTCATACTAAATAAAACTATGCTTTTTTCTCTTTGATATTTATCTACTGATTGAAGCTAAAATAGAGATTAAGAAGAGTAACAAGTTTTGAAGTTCTCTATATTTTTAATCACCTTTTGGTGAAATATGAGCTAGACATTTTCCCTGAATTTTTTAAATATTTAATTTTCAAATATTTTATATTTTGTTAGTTTGTGTTTTGTAAATATTTTGGCTTCTGTCAGACATCTTAGAATGTGTTGTGTAAAAATATGCTTATTAATGGGTAAGATTTTGATTTTAAAACTTTCAACCTTTAAAAATTTATCTTACATTATCCTTTATGGTTACACTAATATAAAATACATTGTTTGATCTTGCCTTAAGCCATCAATACATATTAGAGTAGTACAGTCCAATTTATTACTTGTGTAAAAGGGCACAGGTTCAGTTTATTTCAGATGATGCACATTTAAAGTCACATAAACATTATACCAAATTAAATGAAATGTTTAATTTTTTTGGCTGTCTGTGAGAAATATTGTGATAAGCATAAGGGACCTGAATGACTGATGATGGATTAAGATGGTTAAGATGAATTTTTCAAGTAGTTCTGACCTTGTCCTTATGTGTGCAAACCAGTAATGTAATACTGATGTCAGAGGAAAAAGAAAGAAAAAAAATAATTAAAAAGAAGACTGGATTTCCAGCTTTTATATTGTTTGTAGAGAAATGATAAAACAGCTGCAAACCAACTGCCATCTCTGTACAGTGTCAGAAGGCTTCTGTATTTGAGGTTTCTGAATCTTACAAAGTATTGTTAAACTATTTCGCAAAATTTCTCTTAGCCTTTCTCAGAATACTTTTATTTACAAATAGGTTCACTAAGGAAGTGAGCTGTTTTTTGCTTAGTTGGAAAATATTTTAATAGCTGGTAATTTCTAATGATAAATTCAGCTCTATACTTGATTAGATAATATGTTTTGGTAATGTGATAAAACTCATTTTGCAGGAATGAAACAAACAAGGTTACTCTGCATTTGCTGTTCAAAGATCTCCATATTGCATCATATTTAAATATTTTCCTTGATTTTGTTTACATTAATTTTCATGTTTTTCAAATGGTTTATTACATCTTTTCTGAGATGGACTAAATATGGAGGAATCTTATATAGAATAATTATAATATATACCCATAGTAATATATACCTATATAATAATATATACCTATAGCACCTATAACAAAGCTGAAGTCAAAATTTAAACAAAGTGACAAATATAAATCTGTTTGTTTATCATCTATGAGTTTTTTTACCCTGTACACAATATAGCTGAGAGGACTTAAAAAGAGGCATACTCTCACTTTTTATTTCTTTTAATTATGAAAGGTTTTAAATCAATTGAATTATATTTAAACAAACTTCCCAGATTGATGCAGTGTGAATAGTTCCAATTAAGTATTGGAAAAATACTTAATGTCAAGTATTGACATGTGGATTAATATTCACCCAATTCCCAGAGCAAGTTATGTCATCGAAGCTAGTTATCTAGGTTTTCTGGGATTCAAAAAGGACTAAGCACTAGTGGGGTAGTCTGTCTTAAAACCAGTGAAGATGAAGATAGCCTAGGTAACTTTGGACTGGTGAGAGCTAAGCAAGAGAAACAATGTCAAGCTATAAGCTTTTATTTTCCCCTGAATTTCAGCCTAATATACTTTAATAGATTGGAGGGAGGTGGGCTGTCTGTTTTTACTAACTGCTGGGAAGTTCTTACAGTGTGTGGGAACTATAAAGTGTAAGATACTCTTAGTCAAAAAAGCTGGTAGGTGAAACACTCTGAATAATTAAACATCCAAAAGAATCTACCAGAAGAAAAAAGCAAGGAATACTTTGAGCACTTTTTCTAGGACTGTACATGAAGATGTATAAAAAAGAGTAACACATTAGGCAGGAGGGCAAATAATATTTTTCATATTGAATATTCTTATGTTGTCTGATACATTAGAGGTAAACATTTTAAAGTATGGGGTTACTAATTTTTTTTTGCTATTTTTCCTGTTTTTTTTTAAGCTGAATATGAACTCTGCTCCGACTTTCATGCATTTTCCTCCAAAAGGTAAGCCCAAGAGAGCTGACACATTTGACCTGCAGAGAATCGGATTTGCAGCTGAACAGCTAGCTAAATGGATAGCTGACAGAACAGATGTTCATGTAAGTCTTTCGACAATTTTAAAAGTTAGAGCCAAATGTACCTTTGTAGTCTGAGACAGGCAGATGACAAATGCAGTCCCTCCTTAATGCCTGTTTTTCCATTAAAACGTAGGCTCTTGAATGCATATTTTTAAAGAAACAAAACCAAAATAAATATTCATGATAGTTGTGGTAACTTCTACAGTTTGCAGATTATATTTTATTCTTGTTTAAATTATGTTTATTTTTTTCTAGATGAAAAGAAGTAGTGATATTGTGATAATTAATTTTGAATGAGTAATACGTGCTTGCAATACTACATACAAAACAAATGGATCTAAAAGTAGTTGCTCCTAATTCAGAAACAACATGCATATCTGTTGAAAATACATATATTTTTTTGAGTTGAACAGTTTAATTTTCTGAAAGAAGAGATAATGGAATATTCTGTATTGAAATTTTCAGACCAGTAGCGTATTAGTTTAAAATGGTCCTTACAGCTTTTTTCATGCAATCTATTTATTAAGGCAGGTACTATGTTTTTTCTTATTTATGGATACATTCAGTGATTAGTCTGTGTCAAAACCAGATTTCAGATGCTCCTTATGCTCCTTGTTTGCTTATATGGAAATAGATCTGTGGGTATGTATTTATTTCCGATCTGTATTTGTTTTTATTTTTTCCAGATTAGAGTTTTCAGGCCTCCTAACTATTCTGGTACAATTGCACTGGCTCTTTTGGTATCTCTTGTTGGTGGCTTGTTATATCTGAGAAGAAATAATTTAGAATTCATCTACAACAAAACTGGCTGGGCCATGGCAGCTCTGGTATGCAGATTTTCCATACTAATATGCTTTGCATTAGTTCCCTGTCTTAGTGTATGTGTCTTTGTTACTTGCATAGTAAATTAAAAACCAAAGGCCATAAATGATGAATTAAGTTCGAATGTGCTTAACAGTGTATTGCAGTATGTTCATTTATACCATAGTCTTCAAACATCTGAGAAGACTCATGGAAAAACACTGTCTGTGCTGCATAGTCAGCTATCTTAGTTTTAGATAGCATGTATGACAGATGGCAGTTAAGGTTTATCAACAAGTACTCATTAATTTAATTTCTGCTGTCATTGTGACTGACAGAAGAATTAAATCTGAGAAGTAGCATTAAGACTTAATTCTGGGGGACATGCTCCTGAACCATGATTCAGGAGCCTGGTTATCAGCATTAGAGTAGCATCAAGTCAATCCAACATTTTACAGCTTAACAGAATTCCTTCCTTCTATGCTTGCAATGAGAACAGTACTTTTTAGAAATTTGTTCATGTATTTTGTACAAGATAAGTCAAGCTTTTCTTCTCTTTCCATGTAAATGGGTTATTTGTTCACTCAATCATTTTAAATACCTTTTCTCAACTTGCTTCTATCTAAATTAATTTTTCTTGAATGCATATGGCCAGGATTGTAGATGGAATATGAGTTTACTTTTGCCAGTGGCATTTGCATTTTAGCTCTTCTAGAAGCAGGTTACTGATACAAAACAAAATTGTTTTTGCCTTTTCAAAGCCATGTCACATTGGTGGTCAGTTTTGCTCTGATTCAACAAGACAAGGAGATACTACCTTGTTGTGAAACTTACAGCTGATGGGCTCACTGGCAGCATTTATTACATAAATTCAAGGATGAAGTTAACTAGTACCTACTAGTTAACTACTAATACTAGTAGTTAAAAACTACTAATACTAGTAGTTAACTAGAAGTCAAAGAATGAAGTCCAAGATTGCAAATAAACCACCTGAAGGACTAGATTTCAAGTAGAATGTTTTCTTTCAATTTAGAGAGCCATGGGCAGAATGTTCTTTGTTTCAGTATGTTACGGTATCCTGAGCTCTAACACAGAATTTTGATAGTTCTCCTTCAAAGTAAGGCTGTCTAATTTAGATCCATATATTTGTGTAGAATACTAGTATTTTCCAATGAAAAAGTTTTAATCATTTTGAAAGTGAAGTGTTGGGTTGTGAATCCTTGAAAAGTGTGAGCTGAGAGTAGGGAGAGAAACCAGAGAGTAAAAAGGAGTGGATGTCTTCTGGCATCTGTGATTTCTAACAAAAAACAGAGAAGTGGTTTGTAGCGTTTCTTTTACTATTCAGACTTACGCAGGTCCAAAATGTACAAAATGAGACACTGTACAATTCTATGTAGTGTTGGCCACCTGTTATTCCTGCAGTGCATGTGTATGCGTGTTTTTATGTCCAATTTGGAGCTTTCTAGGAGAAGACCAATTGAAAACCTGGACTGAGGGTCAGGGGTCAGGACTGCTGTCCTGACATACTCAGAAGTCAACTGGACAATGCCATGAACTGTAACAGGTGTAAGATGACCCGTGGAGGTCCCTTGCAACGGTAATTGCCCTATAGCTATATGAGGCTGCACTCTACTGCCACTTTTATAACAATGTCATTTGGATGTATGCTTCTGAATAATACCACAGAATTTAGGCTTATAATATAATATTCCAGTTTAATTCCTTATAGTAAAAAGGTAAATAATCTCATTTTATAGTTGCTTGGCCGAATACACTTTGGCCGAAACATAGTAAAAGTAATACAGTCAAATTTCTAGGACTGAATTAGGTGGTGTTAAACCTTTTTTTTTAAATTATTATTATTATTATTATTTTATTTCCTGTCTGCTTTCCTACATCGTTTTAGTTTAATTGAAAAAAAACAAAAAACAAAGCCTCTGTAATTCTCTCTAGGAAAGGTAGTAGACAAATTATCTCAAAAGATGATGGTAAATGACCCGAAAGAAAAAGTAACCTTTATCACCTATAGTGACTGCCTTTTAATACAAGTATCAAACAACTTTATACTACATCTGTCAGAGATTTTTGTTAGCACCATTTTAAAGAGGTCATGTATTGTGTACCCTGGGGCTGTAGTTGAAGGCATGAGTGTACTCTAACTTGGTGTAGAATCAAAATTGTTTTTTTTCTTCTCATGTTTCATTCTGCTAGATGGTCCGCATTCATTAACCTTATGGAAAATAACATTTTACATTTCAGTTTAATCATAGATCTCCTGAAATTCAGTAATTGAAAAGCAGGGATTCTGTATCATTGCAAATAGACAGGTCTGTTTTTTTGTTTTCATTGTTTTAAAGAGTTCTTTGGTGTGCTGTTTTGAAGAGCTTTTGTACTCACAAAGGTTGGAGACCTATCTTTATTAAAAAAAAAAAAAAAAAAAAAAAAAAAAAGGACAGTGCCTCTCTGTTCCTAGAAATTAGAAAAAGTTCTCTGCATAAAGTGCCTTTGCTATTTTCACTAGAAGGAAGAAAAAGGATCCCAGAAGATTGGTTTTTAATTTGGTGTGAACATCAACTGAAAAAAAAACAACCCACACCTCATAAATAATATTTCCAGCCATGTTTTAGGAAAATATTTTGGAATACCATTTTTAACAACCCATCTAATAGATTTGAATAAGCACAGAATCAAGAGAACTGTCATACATTGATTACAATGTCAGTTAACACAAAACTGTTGAATTAGTTTTGTCCTCAATATTAGATCGAGCAGTATCAGTGTGATAAGCTGTTTCATCCTCTCATGGAAGCGCTGCAAACTCTGGTAGTATCTTGTATGCCTTAGGCATTTTTACTTGCAGCATTACCCAGAAGATTTCTGGAAAGGCAAACTGTGGTGGTTGAGTCACTGTACCTAGTACTCAAAAGATATCTATTGAGATCACACCCAAAAATTATCCCCTAGATTTTTTTAGACTTTAATTTAAATCCTACTGCTCATCTATGGATATTTTCCCCTTACATACTAATATGAAGATGAGGAAAGACTTCAGTCCTAAGATATTTGCAGACTCCTGTCCTTTTATACTGATAACAAGAAGCAATTCAGATTCTTGTCAAGACTCTTCATTTCTTAAGCAGAGAATAAAAGGTCAAATAGTGTAAGGCTGAGCAAATTTCTAACATTTTACATAAGCAATTGCTACATTTCAGACAACAATTTCTCTAGAGCTCAGAAAATATTTGTTCAAATGCCTAGAATGTGGACAACATGGGGCTTCTTAAAATAGTTTCTTTGCTGGGTTGCCAACATGCTTTTCTGCATGCATTTTTCAGTTTTTCAGCGTACATTTCAATATTGCCTGTGTACCTATGGAATCTGGGAGGGCAAAGCCTGTTTACAGATTCCAAGGCAGCTGCCTAGGAGCTGTTCCTATTCTTCCTAGTAAGGAGTATGAAAGGAAGGGGTTGTGAGTATATGAAAGGACTGTCTTTGGTAAGGGCTGAGTGCTTCTCTTCTTTGTAGAACTGCTAAAGTAGAGACTCTGCTTCACCTGGGTAAATGAAAAAAATAAAAATAAATCTTTTTAAGTTCTCACAGAAAAGTGCCTTGCTGGAATCTTCTTTCTGTACTTTTCATCCTTTGACAAGGTCCAAGAAAACTGAAAACAATAATTTCTCTGCATATGAATTGTTCCATTGTAATCAATACCATAGAAAACCTTAAGGTAAATATGAAGTCATTAATCACATGTTGCAAGTTGCTCATTTGTAAGAATGAATTTAAGTTTTATCCTGAGGAACATTGATTCATAGCAATGAAACAACCAGGTGATTTGGAAATTTTGGATCCCAAAGCATGGGATCACATGGAAAGGGGTTTGGAATGGTGAGCATTGGGTATCAGTGTGTCTATGATGCATGTGTCAGTTCTACAAATAATGAGGTATATTTCAGGTATATTTTACAAACATTAAAAGTCTGTAGATTACTATAATGAATATAACAGATCAATACTTCATTGATAGTAATAGGAGAACATGGAATGGAGCTTGAATGTCAACTACTACCTGTAGCACACAAAATGCTTTCCTAAGGGATAAGATGGAAATGCTATATTCTTGGGGTACTTAAAATAGATTAAGAGTTTCTTCCTACTATTGTCTCCTATCTTTTTTTTTCTTTTTTCATTAGATATTAGCATGTTGTGAGGTCACATATCCGTACTAGCCATCATTAGAGAACTAAAGCGATTTGAAAGAATTACCAATTAAAAGCATATCACTAATGTAAACTGAGGTTGGTTTTTTTTTATATCTTTACATATGGAAACAGACTTGGCCCTATAGAGCATAAATTAAATATATAAATTTAAGAATGAGGAAAATCACAATTTTAATAGAAGACTCACTTTCAGAGCCACCAGTATTTGTGCACTACATGCACCTCTGCTCTTTTGATGTTTCACATTTCAGCTGTCTGACTTTTGCTCTTTCACATCTTTCACCTCACCTTTATTACCCTCATCTCAGTTTCTACACTTTTGTTATCTTCACAGAAGCTATCAGCTCTGTGATTCATCACCAAAATTGCAGTATAAATTTCTCAGCTAAAATAATCTGCAAGGTATAGAAATAACGGTCTCCTTTTTTTCATTAATGGAAGCACATACTCTCTTCACTTCATTGCATATTATTAATTAAAACATAACCCATTTGCTAATAATCACTACCAATATGCTTTCATCTGCCATATTAATTACAATACTGTTACACTCCAAATCCTGTTACGGACAAAATGAAACTCACTTTATATTTAGAGCCAAGAATCTGTTCTTAATGTAATTCAAATCTTAACAGTATAATTAAAGTATTATTGTTAAACCAGATATCATTATTACAGGGTGGAAAAAGTTTATATATTTTTTCTCATTACTTTCTTTCTGTTACAAGGGCAAAAAATGTCAATAGTAACAACACAAAATTATGCAAACTCTCCTATTATCTTTCCCTCTTCCTGAATGTCATGGTTGTTATTCCACTGATTCTCTTTGGATCTTGAGATCCTTGGCTTTGATCCGGTGAAAGGGTGTACTGCTATGGTGAGTTCTCAGTGTTTCACACTTTGCTGGAAGTAGGATGGTTTTTTTCCTCCTCACCCTAGAGCTCACGTGGGGCTACTTTTACACATCGTCCTTTTTCTCCACTGACCAGCAACTACACCTCACATAAAAATTTGATAAATTGGTGCTTATCTGTTTTATTTGTTATCCCTAAAACTGGGTTTGAGCAGCTCCCTTGCCTTTGTTTCTGTAATTCAGCATTGGTGCAATATTTATGGACTTGTGATCTCTAGTGTCATCGTGTACCCCCATCTTATAATTCCATACTGGTACAGTGTATCTTGTGGTACTGCTTTTGATATCTCTGGTTACACTGCATCACTGTGCTGATCATAATTAATTCATCCTAAATGGAATGGAGAGGGAAAAAATGGTTATGCCCTACAGAGATGAGCAAAAGTAATGTAAACTAAGTATAGCCATCTGATCTTTGAAGCCATCTGATCTTTGAAAAACTGGCTGTTTCAGCTAATCAGGTTAGAATTCTAGAAAAGCCAGATAAGTTTATATAAAGTCTGTCAAGATTCAGTGCTAAGACCTTCCAAAGCTGGTTCAAAATATATTGCTAGAGGTGTTCTGGATTTACTGTGCTACAGAGCTACACTAGCTTAAATTTATTTCACAAATACATTATTAAATATTCTTTAAAGAAAAGCTGAAGAATTCCTCACTACTTTTCTTTAGTAAAGAGAAGTTAGTCATCTCTGGTTTAGCTAATTATCCCGGTTAAAAAATAAATAAAAAATTACATATTCGGGAACCATCTGCTTAAATTGCTATGGCTATACTTTTGCTAGTGGAAATATACATTTACAGTAAAAATAAGCATATATATATATATATATATATATACACCTATATATATATATATGTACCTAGTTTATATCAGTCTTTTAAGGATTATTTGCACTATTAAATCAAAAGACATTGAGATGATCCAAGTTCTGTATTACTGTTTTTCTCATTTGGCTATTAAAGGATATTTTAATTACCTCTTTAAGATAGCCACGACTACTGCTATGACTGATTTTTGCCATTTAGATTCTGTAGTATGACCTTCTGTTAGAAGTAACGTCCATTTTTTCCAGTTTTCATAGAATCCTATCCTAACTCCACACATTTCCATAGAGAATATCACTTATCTATCAACTCAGCCATGTCTTTTGTCGTGGTTAAAATGGATTACAGTCATATAGGACACAAAGTAAGCATTTCATAAATGAGACAGACATTTGGATAGTTGGATTTTTTTTTTTCCTGGTGTTTTTTTTTTATAAATAATTTCATATACCTGAAAGTAAACAGCTAAGCTAAACTATATAAAGCTATATTAGAGCTTTATATAAATAAATTTATATAAATATAAAAAATTTATATAAATAACATCATGAAAGACTGTAGAAATCTCAAATGACAGTTTTCAGAATATTTGCAGTGAGTGCTTTCTACTATCATGAGTGTTTTCTGCCATGCGGATTTGTAGATGTGGCAATTCCAAGTGCACATAAAGAGAGGATTATTTGAAGAGAGATTCTGAAAATTTCTGTCTTTAGCTAACTCATTTTCTAACAGAAGTCATTAAGAATTTTATGAGAGCAGCACATCAGAAAACCCTATCCTAAACATCAAATAGAAGTAGATACTGTATCTGGTTAGGTAAACAATTATATACCTACAACAAACATCACTAGCAGAGTGGTTTTTTTTATTCAATTCCTCTGGGTTAAAAAACAAATATATTGTTGTTTTTCTATTTTTCTAGTGTGTTGTATTTGCTATGACATCTGGTCAGATGTGGAATCACATCCGTGGACCCCCATATGCTCATAAAAATCCTCAGAATGGACAAGTGGTGAGTTAATTCTTTTAAATTTTATTTTGAGGGTAGATATTTCCTACAGTGAATCTGTAATTGCAGATATTTGCACTGGACCATTCTCTTAAGTCTCAAATTAGAAGCAGAGTCTGTTACAGACTTTTTGGTGTTTAGAAAGTTCCACCACATCTGATTTGGGCAGTGAAATGAGTGCCTGTGTTTTTCAAAATTCTAATTAGGCTCCCAGCTACAGTGAATGTGCCATAAAATAGTCCATACCACACAATTTCCACTGCTCTAATGCGTTCTGTTTTTTTTTTTTAAAAGCATGATCCCTCTCAATGTGAAAAGCAAGCTATTTTTTATTTTTCATTTATCCAAAACTTTGAGATATGTAACCTCTTCCTGTAACCTCTTCATCTTGAGTGTTTTGTTTAGAAAAGATGGGAAATGTCTTAATGTTTTTTACCATTTTCCATTATACCTGTCACACACTTCCACTGAACTTCCTGAATTTTACATAATGTTTTTTCCTGTTTTGCTTTACTTCTTGAATGTAAGGTCTTTATCAGCTTCTTAGAAAGTTAACATTAATTCAGTACAGCCAAAATTGCTACTATATGCTGTCATTGCTGTCTTTAAAGGAATTCTCATCCTTGCTTCTTCCTGCTCATAAATTAGTAAGCGTTCATCAGAGTTCACAAGGAGAAACTCTCTTTACCTACAGGGAAAGTAAAGAGGACCTTGGCTAATTTCTACTACTCTTCCATATTTACCACTTCTTGAAGAAGTTGTTAGGATGGAATCTGTGAAATTTACAGTTGCAGACAGGAAGGTTCTCCATACTTTGTGGCATATTGAGCCATGTTCAGCTTTGACCATTGCTAGTTAAGAGACTGGTGTAGGACTTAAAGAATAAATTTTCTTCAAAGATCCCTTTGTATCTTAATTGTGAGAGCAGAAAAAATGATGGTTTGAATTTGTTTACCAATCTGCTTTGTATTTGGAATGTAACACCATACAAAAATCATAAAGTGACATGACTCTATCTGTCAACCTTGTTATGCAAAAGTAGAGCTGGAAATGTAATAAATAATCTTTGTAAAACACTGTGTTTAGAAAAATTTAGCTTTTCATTACTGCCTTGCAGTATTAAATTTATGAAGCTTCCCCATGGAGCAGCAGAAAGAAGAAATACTGCACAGAACAAGCACCATTCCTGATAAATTAGTTTTATACCGTAGCCAGGTTTATATACACCACCCTTTTTAAAGACCTGTTTTCATTAAATCATTTAAAAGTAACTCTTTAATTGTTCTGCAGCTTGTGCCATCTTGTCTCTCAGAATGTGAGCTCAGATTCTGAATGTCTGAAAAGCTACTAGTTAGGGAGTATAAATATAAACAACTAAATAAAGGTAATCATTAGGCTGGTCTTAAATTCTAATTACTAATCTGCTATATAAGTCAATACATACTTTTCTGTTTTCACTCCACTACATGACTTCAGGTAAGTTATTTTGTTTCTCTAATTCCCCTGTCTTTAACTTGTTCATGTGTCAGTGCTTTTACCTCCCATGGAGCTGTCTGTGTCATTAAGTAAAAAGTCAGATTCTAAGAATTTAAAAAGGTACAGATATTGATTCACCAAGTTCCTAATTTAAAATAGCACTGACCAATACAGTTGTAACTTAAAGCTCTGATTTTTACCAGTGCTAGAAGCTTAGTAAGTGTTCTATAAACCTTGACTTATTTTACATTTCTAATTGTTAAAGAACTTTATTGAACATTTTCCTGTTTCATTTTTCTAGCACTAACCTATGTTCTTTTTCTAGCATTTAGCTGAATTTGATGTCATAAAACTAATTATCTGAGAGTTCTGTAAGATTTATTTAGCTATGATAGCTATAACGGTGTTCCGCAGTAAGTTAACAAGTACTATCTTTATATCTGGATGATGTTTAACTCTTCATTTTATTTCTGTTGTCCAGGACTTAGTACCAATTCCAAATTTACATGCCAATTTTGCACAAGGTTTTCATGTACATTATACTCACAAACTGTTCAACAATCTTAACATGTAAACTCTTTTCAATAGAAGGCATAGAACAGCTCACCAGGCTTAGTTGTGTTATTATCAGGGTCAAACTTAGCTTTTTTTTTCATTTCAGGTGTTAGTAGTTAGGTTCTGTAGTGCAGGGCCTGATATGCCTCCCGGAAAGGGATAATAATTCTGTCTTCATAAATTGTTCCTTACCTCAGATATCTCCTATTATATGCTTTGTTCTTATCATAATTTTGGATGACACTTCATTTCTTTTGCTTAAATTCCTATTTTTTCAAAAGATGAAAAGATATTTGTTTGTTTTGCTTATTAGTGCCAGTATCTTTTAGAAGTAACATACCATTTCTTGGCATTTTTGGCTTGTGCGCAGCATTTACGATTCCTTTCTTGATTACCTAAATTACTTTAATTCTATGATTGTATTCTTTGAAATTCTGTATTCTTCTGTATTCTGGGTAGATCTATTATGTGAAGTTGATACGCTCTGTTACTGAGGTGGTGGTTGTTGCTTCCTTTATTCCTTATTGCCTTCAGGTAATTTCAGTTTTTGGGTCCACATGAAAGTGGCAGCAGTATTATCTTTCAGTTCTGTTTTAAATTGATGAAACTAGTCATGCCAGTCTTTTATCTTGATGTCTTCTTCATCTGTTGTACTTCTGGAGTTCTTCATCTTTTGCTTAGTAATTTCATTATGATTAGACCCTTACTAACTAAATTTAGAGTGAAAGCTAAACATCCCACTGATTATATATAAAATCTTGAGAGAGTTCTGAATTTTATCAGTGGTAGAGCTAGCGGTGGGACAAGTAGAGAGATGGTGAATACAGCAAAATAGCTTCCTACTGAGGTAGTTCTGTTGACATTTAATTCACTTAACAGCAAAGAATTATTAAATTTTCATCAGCTTTTACACACGTAGGTACTAAGAAAATCAAATGGCTAGGAAAATATTTATGTATATTTATCCTGATAGATCAGCAACTTTTAAAATATTTGGATGCAAATTCTACAATTTTCATTGTGCAGTATGCTCAGGACTGCATCTTTAAAATAGTTGGAAGTTTACTATGTAGGAAAATAAGATAAAGGACAAGCTTGAGCTAAAATATTGAGAGAAAACATTTTTCAAAGCTCATAATTTTCTTCTGTTTTGTGAGAAGTGATTAGAAGTTGGAAAAGCTTTTTTGTGAAGGGAGGACGTGCATTTTTATTTAGTATATTTATTTGTTAATTTGAAGATATTTTCCCTACATAAGCAGATGCATTATGAAATGGATAATGGTTTTATTTGCTACTGTATTAATTAGATTCTCTTTTACATGTCTTATATTATGGAAGCTTGTTAAAATTGTTCAAACATAAAAAAGTTGTGTCATTAGGAAGCAATTTTTACCCATTTAGTAGGTCTTTTAAATATCACCTTTCAATATCAGATCAATTTTAAATGTTTGTTCAGTTACCAATCTGTTTATTCTGCTTTTTTTTTTTTTTTTTTTTTTTACTTTTTATTCCTACTTGCCTTTTAACAGTTTAAAAAACACTGATCTTTATTCAGGAACATTATTTAAAATATCTCTTTTCAAATAGTCCCTCTGGCAGGGTTATCTGGTAATCTGTCTGTTTCTGAAGTTAAATGAAAAATGTGTTTGACTGCTCTGATTCACTTTTCCATTTGTCAATGTAAAGTTAAGGTGCTCTGTGAAAATTTATGCTTAGACTATCAAGAAACTTAATTCACATTAATCCTCTATAGCTAAGCAGGATAAAACTTTCATGTGAGTACTGAACTGTTTTAGAAATACCTTCCCATATCAGTAAATCAGAGCAAATACATTGTCTTTTTGCCTTCAACCTATCCAGAAATATGTTTGAATTCAGATTGTATTTGAAATGCCTGACTTTTCTGAAAGTGGCCAGATTGCTTAGTTGCAGGTTCAATATATAAAAAAAGTCAGTTTGCTGTATGATGCATTATAATGTATTTGTCTTGCTTTTAAATTAAGAAAAAAAAGTTCTTACTGGTCGTTGTATCAGTGTCAAACATAAGATATCCAGATTGATCTTACGCCAGTGATGTTTTGATGCATCTGTCAACAATAATCACAAACATCGTACTGTTGAAAGTACTTCTTATTTTTTATTGGAATAAGCAATTATTTACATTATTTACATTAATATACTTGGTAGAAGTGAGAAGTAGATTACATTATGACTGTACTTAATGAAATGGCTTTTCTGTGATCATCAAAACTGTGAGTTTACTTAGAAGCTGCAACTAGTAAAGGATTTATCAAGCCTGTAATTTAAACTTCTGCCTTGATTTAGTCAAAAAAACAATTGGCAGTGTAAGGAACTGGTTGAACTAATGTAAAACAAATGATCTTATTAAATAATTCTATTAGCAGATAAACACATTAGATACGATGTTGCTCATTTGTTAAATTAGAGTTGGGAAAACTATTAACCTGTATAAGACATCTGTCCTAATGCTTGAGATAGCAAGGCAAGTCATAGCTGACATTTCAATAACTTTAGTTATAACAAATGTTTCTACCATGATATCAGAAAAGGGAACTCTCACCCAATATTTTGTAGCCATTTTTATTATGGGAAGAAAAAGAGGTGAGATAGAAGAGTTTTTTGGATGAAAGAGAACCTCTAAATTACTAAATTTATCAGTTCTTGAAGCATATATGCTAAAAAAGTTTAGAGAATAGACTGTAATTTTATTGCAGTACTGTATTCTTGGCTCAGTAACGATGGAACAGATTCCCATCAAATAAAAGCAGATTTTGGACAGGTAGGCAGGCAACAAGTAGTCTGTCATGATAAAATCCAATTAAAAAAAAAAAAAAAAAAAAAGAAAAAGCCAATTTTAATTGATCAGTACCACTTTAAAACAACAAACACTCCTTCTCCCTATGCTCCCCCCCCGCTTTCCTCCCCTCCCCACACACATATTTTGACTGTGTGTGAATGGGTTTCTTAGACTAAATTCAGTTTCATTTGGAAAAAAGAACCATTTTATACAGAACAGTTCTTTTTATATCAGAAGTCAGAAAAACCTCAGCTGTGTGAAGTTGTGACATACATGTATATGAAGATAGGAAGACAGAATAACAATGATAATGAAATACAGAAAAGATACATTTTCTTAAAAACACACACACACACACAAAAAGAATGATGCAAGGAAAAGCATGTTTGTGTTTTGCTGTTGCTTGCACAGGCAAGAGCAGTTTTGGCTGAGTATCAAGTAGGAATCTATTTTTTCTCCTTGGACTTTACTGGTTGTATATATGTTTAAAGGCCTTCTCTAACTGACTAATTTTGTTTGAAACATACCTATGAAGAGCAACTAGGCCAGGTTTCTGGTCAGGTTTCTCAGGACTTAGTCAAAGCAAATTTTGAATGTCTCCATGGTTAGAGATTCCACAACTTCTCCAGGCAACCTGTTGCACTGTTTTACCATCCACATAATTCTCCTACTTTTTACTTTTTAATTTAATCTTTATATTTCATATATATATATATATATGTTCCTGTATATATACACACACACATATATATACAGGAACATATATATGTTCATATATAAAAATATATATGTTTATATATATATATATATGTATGTATGTATATATATATTGGTTTTCCTTTGGGAACAGTTAAAGTAAATTTTATCCTTCTGTTCAGATATACTGATATAGCTGAATTGTTAGTAGAGTTTACCACTGACTTTAGTACAGTTAAACTTAGCCAAGGGGTACACCTTTTCAGTGCTCCTGAAAGCATGCCTTTGCTTAAGTGGCAGCAGCATTATATCTCTGCAATACTCATACTAGAAATGAGAAAATGTTAAACCTGACATACAGAGAATTTTCTTTGCATCTTAGTACAGCTGTGTTTTACTACTTCAGATGGATTATTTTGCAAATCATTTGTATTTCCTCCCTAAAGATAACCTGCAACACAGGTTGGGAATCATTTTGTTAACTACTAATTAAGTATCAAAATATATTGTGTCCTTCAGGGCCTTTTAGACTTACAGATCTGGTATATTTTTCAGTTGGAGAGCACTTACTCTCCATATAGTTTTGCCAGTAAACTCTAATGCTGTCATTTCAATGTAACAGTATTAGATTTCTCTTATCTGCTTATGAAGAATGTCAAGAGAAAGAACAGGCATTTGAATGTGTAATGCTGTAAATGAAGCAGCAAAATTCAGACAGCCTTTCCAGGACTAATTCACCCATAATCTTTGCCTTGGAGAGATATGTTTTTATTGTTTTTACTTTATATTTATTCTCCTTTGTGGTGGTTGAATTATTGAATGCAAAGAACTTTGGATACTTTATCTGCAAAGCAACAGTAATTTGCTATTTTATATTTTGATAAATATAAAATGCTTTTTATATATTTTCAAGGAAACAAGTTATTCTCATTTTTTTGTCTAGCTTTCATGTCAACATTAATTCCTTTCTTTGGCTAATCTTTTATGTGTACTGACTTTTCCTGAACGAAAAACCATAGAAGAAGACATAAAGATAAAATTAAAAGGTAAATAAAAAGTTTTATTCTATATGCTGATTGTCCTTCTGAGCCTCTAATAAGCAGTAGGATCGTACTATACAATGATGTCTTTCAGATGGCAAATATTTCTGAGTTCCTGGACATCAAAAGGCAAGTTATCTATGTTTTTATTTGAACCACTTATACTTTTTTTTTTTTAATTAACATGTGTTGACATTCAGATCTTGTAGATAATACAGCAAAGGAGAGAAATCTGTTTTCAAAGTTTTCCTTATATATTCTTTTGAAGCATTATGAATATTGACAAAGTAATGATACTGCTACTGCTATTCTTTCTACTTTTTCTTTTGAGATATAGAAGTGTATTATATTCCTGTGTTTTTTTTTTTCCCTGCTGCCTAGCAGTATACTTACATAAGATTTCAACAGGCTGAACCCGGGTATCTGGGAAACGAGTTTTGCCTTCAGATAATGTGCTCAGATAGGCAAAACTTATTCCTGTGCTAAAATTGAAGAGGAATAAACTGGTACTTCAGAAGGTTATATGTCTGAGCAGAATGTAAGAATAGGTGCTCTGGTTCATTTTTATAAAGATTGACTACTGGGATAAATAGTGTTTTGTTTTTTTTCCAGTTCATTGGTGAAATTACCTCTGATTGCAATGAAGTTAGAGCTGTTAGAGCACCTTTGAAAATCATATCCAGAAAACATAACTTCAGTTTTATTTTTCCATGGAAGTGCTTCAATAGCAGAAGTAAAATTTTGTCTAGCCTTAGACTAAACAATGAGAATCTTTAAATGTATGAAGGACCTCTTTTCCTGATTTTTGCATTTCTCAGTTTATCTACTATTTGTTCTTTGGAATTGTTATTACAATGTTTGTAATTATAAACATATTTTGTATGGATATACTTTCATTTTCTCATTTCTCCTTACTGTAATATATCTTAAATACAATTAGAAGTTGTTAGAAACACATACCAAATCTGAAATGCTTATTATGTCAGAAATACAATACAGAAATTTTGTGAAAAATTCAACCTAAACACCCAGAATTCACTAGAATATACTTAATTTGTGAACTGTAGTCTTATATTACAGCCTGATGAAAAGTTCAAGTTAATTATTTTTATATTAATTCAATTGTATTTTGTTCACAAGAATAATTTACAGAGCTGTTATATTAGTGCTTATATGTAGAAGCAGGCATTATAAATTTATTTTCTTGGCGTGGATATATATATGGTAAGCTGTCTATCAAAAAAATTGCTGAACTGTGAATATCTTCCAACTCCTCCAGCCATCTTCCTTGGAAGGAAGGAGACAGTGAGAATGTAATTTTTATCCCATTTGCTAGTCAGGTTTCAAACTCTGTCTTCGTTGATTAGAAACAAGTTCGTGAAAGAAATGGGCATTACATGAAGCTTTACACAAGGAACTATTTTGGTTTGCACTATTCTTGAATCAAGGAAGCTCCTGTACTCCACTTAAAAAGATATTACAGAACTGAAACATGTATGGGTTGGAAAAGCTGGTCTTACAATCCTACTTAGCAGGGTTGTTCATCTGAATAGCACAGCTGAGATGGATCTGCTCGTTAAGTGTTTTGAAAGCATCTTGCATCAATCTAGTATGATATACAGAAGTGAGTAGGAGAGTAGGCTTAGTGTACATCACATTTTCATAGTATTCAATGCTTACAGAATTAAACTCTAACGTTTATTAGAAGTGGACTGCAGTTCTTTTGCATATGTCTGTACTGAAATGAGGAGGCACTTTGCACCATTCCTCTCCTTGAATGTCTATCATTAATATTTATTTAAAAGCTTTTAGAAGCTGGAGTTCTTTAACTTTAAGCACAATGCAACTTAGAGTTTTTACTGAAAGTCTTGCAAATCCAGTTTCTGAGCAACAAACAAGATATGAAATAACTTCCAGATCCTGAGGTCACTTGGCGTAGTAGGGTCCTCTAAATGAAGAGAAAATAGCATTATTATTTAAAAGATGGAAGCTGTCTGGATTTACCAGTCCTTCACACTATTAATATGGATTAATGGAATGAAAGGAGCCTTTGACCTCCGATTATTATTATTATTTTTTATCATCACTGTTCTGGAAAACATTTCAAGCAAAAGTATTCTTTTGCCTTTCGTTCATCCATATTTTTCTACCTCAGGCTAAGTAATCCCTGCCAGATAAAAGAAGGAATGGTTCTGTAGTCTTCTCTGGAGCTAAATACCAGAGTTATAGAACCAAGCTGAAAATGTTTTACAGTTATTTTTGTTTTATCTGTCTATAAACAAAGAACACTTCAATAAATAGTAACGAATGAATAAACAATCTCATCGTGTCCAGTGCTGTCACTTAAGATTGTCTCTAGAACACAAGTAGGGATACTGCCATTAAAAAGCTCTGTATGTAAAAACAGAGTTTTAAAACTGAGCTTTGTAAAAGTGCAGAAACATTTGGGCATATTACTATTCACAAACATTTTGTGTGGCACTAAAAAACTGGAGACAGTTTTGTCAACATTAGGTACCTGACCTTCTGAAAGTGCCTTTAACTATACATATGCTAAGTGGAAATAATGCAAGCATTGGAGCAGCCACACAGTTTAAGAATGGATTTTAAGAATTGATTTAAGAACCAAATTGAATTAAATTCAAAACACTCGTCATCTCATATCTCAATAATTGATCACTTGCATTATTGTTAATTCTCTCTGGAAAATACAAAACTGTAGGGACGTGACATGAGTTTATGTGCCACTTTCTGTAGTGCTCACAGAGGGACTATACTATGTTTGCTGCGCTAGTCTTTCCACTCTATTGCTCTCATCCCTTAAAAACACCGTGTTAAGTCCAGGTCTACAAAAACACTTTGCAAATCTTGACTATCTGGAAAAACAAAAATCATACACAGATTTCAACTTGTGAATCTCCTGGCTTTTTTCCTTCTTTTTGTTTTATTTCCTGTTTTCCTTACTAAAATATGGGGAAGCTTAATTTACTGAAACCTTGGTTTTCTAAGGCCTGAACCAAGCTCTTTCACTTTTCTTTCATCTAGAAGACTATTGTGTTCTTTTGGCTTGCTTTCTGCCCATGCTAGAGAGATCCTGAGTAGGGGTGATGAGTATTATATTAACATATTGCGGGGCAGTGCTTTGTACCCCAAATCTAACATAATTTTTAATAGGCAGATCATACTATATAAGCACAGCCTGAATATGATTCATTAGTGTGTACTTCTTTCCAATTTTTTTAAGGCAGTGAGAACATAATTTGTGGAAATTCTGACTTTCCAAGCAAGATAATCTTAATTTCTTCCCATGTAATGTAGTGTGTGGTTTTTTGTCTTTTAATCTGTTCTTTCTGGCATCATCTGAATTCATTAGTACTTACTTTTGTGCTTATCATCAACTTGATACTTAATAAATTAGTCCCAAAATCCAGGCTTCTTTTAAGTGTTTTTTTTTTTTAACAGCCCATTATGTCTCCAATTGAGCCAGTTATTCAGCCTCCTATAATGTTCCAAACCCATTTTTCTCCAGCTTTACATGTAACAGAATGAATTACCAAAGTCCAGATAAATACCACATTTTCTTTGTCAAGAGGATTAATGCCTAAAGGAAGATACTGTGCCTGCTGAATCTGGTACCCTTCTCTTTGGAATAAATATGCTTTACTTCATCTCATTTTTCATGTTCCTTTATATGTTTAATTGTTCTCTATATTAAAATTTATCCCAAAGCATTTCATGTTAATGAAATCTAACTTCTTTGTTTCTAGAATCCATATACTTTCCATGTATGCTACTCTATAAATGTACATTAGCATACTCTGATAGAATTGGTTAGAATAAATACATAAAAATTAAAATCACTATTAAGCGTTAAGATTGATGTGCTACTTCTGGAATGTGTCTCTTCGAATTTTTATTCAACTTTTGATGTGGTATAGAGGCATTCTGTCATCTCTGAACCCTTGTCTCCCTTATATTCATCTCAGCATTGCTGAAAACAGGATTCAGGAAATAGGTCACTACCATCCTTTACTGCATATTAACCTCTTTGCTTGCTCTCTTCTTTTAATGGCTGACATATGAGCTATCTGTTTTCATTTCATTTGCAGGGTCACCTCAGCTTACCTACTGACAACTTTCATTTTATCTCTAAGCTTCCTGACTTTGTAAGAGGGAAATGTACTTGCTACTAATCGGTCTCTTTCCACTCTCTTAGCTCTGGTTGTTCATTGTTATTCCATTTGGGTTTATTAATTAGCTAGGTCTGGAATCCTTCCCTGAAAGGCCACTTTATATTTAAAGATGTGCCGGATACAGATTCAAGATAACTTAAGAAACGTTAACTGTTTGCTTGTGACTCAAATTCAATTCACCAATTTTTCTACTCTAGATGACTACCCTCATTCAATTTTGATTTCAGTTTAAATCTTTTTAAATGGTAAATCTTAAATGGAAGTTTTAAATGTTACTGTTCATCTTTTAGTCTAATTTACTGAATTAACTTGTAACATTTTCTGTGAACTTATTTTATACTTCCTGTGTCTTTACAGTGCCTTTTTTTCTATGAAAACTGTGCTTAAAATAGCATTGCTTCTTGTTGAACCAGTAATTGAAGATAGAATCTGCCAGCTGTCACATAAAGATCACTGAAGTCTGCTGTTAATAGTATCTGTTTCAATTTCTATCTAGAAAATTAGTCTTCCATCTACCATGAGAAGTTCTTTTTTTTGAATCCCTTTCAGTTCAGCTTTGCAATATCCTTCACCATGCAGGTAGCCTGAGTTATCTGTTGACCTTGTTCTCCTCCAGGGCCTGAAGTGTTCCACTGAAGCTCAGCTTATCACTTTCTCATTTCCATTTCTCTGTGACTTCACCTGCATCGGTACTTAGTTCAGATAAGGAACACTCTTTTGAAACCCATGTCACATTCATTCCCACCTTGTATGCTTTGGTTCACATAACGCTGGACACATTGACTGTTCCTTTTGAATGAAGTGAAGACAAATAGTGAACTCCAGAAGTTCACCCAGTATGCTCCCAGTTGCTGCTGTTTTTTCAGTCCATAGGACTAGAGAGGATCTACTGTGAAGTAAAAATACTTGAAATGTGTAGTGTGGATAGTGAATTCAATAAAAAATCAATAAAAATCAATAGGCACTACTCGCTAATACAAACATAGCCTGGGAGTCTTCAGCGGCTCAACATAAACATCTTTGCATCAGTAGCAGTGGTATTCTTCCAGTCAAATGCTGAACTTCTGAACTTTGTTCTGATGTGAAGGGTGATGTTAGTGGGAGGTTCTGATTCCGTGAACATAACTGAACCACAGATCGTATGTGATATACCTGTTCCTAGGACAAGGTGTGTCATGTTTTACCAGATATGTTCTTAGATCTTAGATTTTCAAATAGATCTTCTATTGCTTATCTGTTTCCTGCTGCTCTTTATACACATATATATATATGAAAGACACTACTAGATAGAGCTTCGGATCATGTCTACTTTTATCTATAATAGCTACTACATTCATCTTCTGTTTTAGGCTTCTCTTAGAGAGATGGAAATAGAAAGACCGAATACCTGCTGTTCTGTATCTCCCAAGATGCAGAAGATGCAGACATTGCAGATGCAGACATTAATACTTCCTGTTCTCTGAACTGCCAAATCCCATGATCAGACCTGTAGTGTTCCTCATCCCTTGAGTAGGAAAGAATCTAACAACATCCAAGCTGCTTCTGTAAAAGTTTTGCAACATAACAAACCACATTAAGGACCAAGCTATAAAAGGATGAAATTTATTACTCTGAGGAATAAAAATTATTTCATAGACATAAACAAAAGCTCAAACTTTTAACAGAACTAAGAATTACTTCAGATTATATAATACATATATATATATAATCTTTCCTAATTTTAAAATCCCTTATTTCATTTTAAAGAAGGACAGTGCTGTTATTCCTAATGACTTTTTATCTGGCCAGCTAAAAAAAAAAAAAAAAAAAGAAAGGAATAGGACTCTACTCTTCCAAACATACAGAAATTGCATTTTAATATCTTAAAAAAAATTGTTTCTTAACTGGGTTTGTCAGAAAAGGATTGCTAGGTAGTGTTAAAAATACTAGTTTCAAGGGAGACAAAAGAATAACCTTCAAACTTTTTCTGACTTTGTCTCTTATCAGTCATGCAAGTGTCAGAGTCATAATCTGAATACTCGAGAAGACTTTGAATTGTCAATAGAGTAAGCTCCCTTTTTGAGGTTATATTCGCTGGAACAGAAGAGATAACACTATTATCAGTGTTTTTATAGTGTAGCCAATTTCTCATTGCATGTACTGAAATGCAGTTTTTAATATAGTTTAGATATTAGTATAATGATAAATATGTCAGACTTTAAACTAAATTC
Organism: Netta rufina; assembly: GCF_964035555.1. NCBI lineage: Eukaryota > Metazoa > Chordata > Aves > Anseriformes > Anatidae > Netta > Netta rufina. The sequence goes on from NC_140127.1 coordinate 17,511,966, forward strand.
TGAATGTTTCTCTCAGTCCTTATACAGGATGAAGTTTCACTTTGATCTCTCTCAGATTTTTATGAATATTTTCTGGAAAAAAAATATTTTCAAACACATTTGTAGCCATGCCCCTCTCTACCCCCCCCCCCACCCCCCCCCTTTTTTTGGTTTTTGAAATTGACATTAAGATCTGCATTTTTTCCTGGTATGTGTGTGGAATCATCAGCCAGATGGAACTTCAGAGTCTAGCACTGGAATATAAACACACAGAATAAATGCCAGCCCCCTACATAATGTACAAGTACCATTACAAGCTATTTATGGTGGTTGTGTACAAGGAGATTAATGTTTTTTCTGATAATGCATGCAAACCCATTATATTTACTACTTGACTGTATAAGTTGGTTTGAACTGTAGTTACTTGTTACTTGGCTTGTTACTTTTATTTCACATAAATATTGATTTTTTTATACTATCTAGCTAATGCACACAGTGTCAATGCGTGTAAAAGTATTGTGCAAATTTTACATGTTAAGAAGATGACACTTAAGCTTTTACATTTGGCTTACTTCAAACTTGTTAATATTTACACTGAAATTAATTGATGGCTTAGCCTTTACAACTCTCAGCCCACTGGCACTGGTTTTCATTTAATCAGCTTTGAATTGTTGGTCATTGTTAGGAATATGTCAAATAACTCAATAATTCAAGATTTCTTCTATGAGAATTATATGTTATCTTCACTACTAGATTTAGGTAGTCTTTGGTAGTCTTTTATTGCATCTAGGTATTCTGAAATAATATTTGTTTTACATGAATGAAATTCTCATCCCTGATCTTCCAATGTACAGGTTAACAAATAAAGATTAACAATTGTATCAGTGCATAGGGCTTCACTAGGATTCTCTAATATATCAGATGTATGAAAACACTTCGTAATACATCAGCATAAATTAAATTCAAATAATCATCAAATATGCTAAGTGCCTAGCAAATTTTATGTAGGCACAACTGTGGTTCAGCTGAAAGCTAGGTTATTTTTTTTAATATCAAAAAATACTACATATTCTATAACTATTGGAACTAATTGTTACTGAACATAGATTTCATTTTGTATTGTGTCCCATATGTTGTAAAGTTGACTGTTTCCCTGTTAGTATCACTCAAGATTCTGATAATACACACGTTGTTTTTAACTGTAAGACTCCAGATGAGTTCATACAGGGGCCTTTTGATTAACTGGATATTGGATATAAGAACTCTGCCAGTGAAAAATGTTAGTATCAGAAATTTTAGCAAGCTACATAACCGATAATATATATTTTATAATACATGACAGGTCAGGCTATAGTGCTCATCTTACAGAATGAGGACTAAATTTTTTCTTATTTCTGTTTTGTTCTCTGCTGTCTTCTCTTTTCCTCCCAATCTGCCTATTTTAAGAAAAACAAAAATGGTTGAAGCAATAGATAAATGTTTTCTCAATTATCTTATTGCTGATAGAGCATTGAATTAAAAAGATAAAAATGATAAAAGTATATATAAAGCAGTATTATTAGCAAATACATACTTTCATATTGCTCTGCATAGCTTAGCAGATTGAATTCCTGTATCTTTTATAGTTTTAAAAAGGTTCAACATGCAAAAAGGAAGTAAAGAAACAATTCAAAGAAATGAAAATGCAGAGGCAACACTGGTGTAAAATATTTTATTTACTATCCAACTTTTCTTCTTACTCTTTAGTTTATATAATTATAATATTCAATCTTATTTGAGAAAGTGTCCAATAACAGTCAACTACCAGAGTGTAATCCGGGCAGCAGTAGCTCACTTTCACTGTAGCTTTTTCATTGTAGAAGACAAATATTTTGCAAAGTGTGCTCTACAGACTGTCTTAAAAGTTCCAGACCTATAGAGAAGTAATGAAACTTTATGCAAAGTGCTGCAACAAACTAGCTTTAGGTGTAATATTTATATCAGTCTAACTTTTAAAAAAATAAAATCGTTATATCTTTACAATACTTAAACAGTTGCCATCCATATTTGAAGTTGTTTTTAGGTTTTGTTAACCAGCTTAGTTTATCTTTTCTGAAGGACATGCCGTATATTAAGATCAAGGGGACCTGTGTCATGAATCTTGAATTACTATTAGGATGAGCTGAAGTATACTGAAATATCTGGAATGACCTCCTTCCTGAATTGCTCTTTTTTGTATATCAGTGTCTTTTTTAACTGGAAGCAATACAAGGAGTGTTCTCATAGCTCTAGGCTGTATAGTATGTAGCCGTTCTTGGGTAAAACAATGACATGCCCCATTCAGGTCTCTCTAAAAAAGGACTACAGACAAAAACAACAAGAAATTCCAGTCAGCTAGTTTTAGGAAGTCTGTAACTAGTTTTTGATGAGCTGGGCCTCCCTGAAAACTAGTAAAAGCTAATTGGAAGTTGTGTAGGAAGGGAAAAAATATTCTTGAGTCTGTTCTGTGGTCACTAAAAAGCTTTTGTGCTAGCAATTACATTTGATAAGTAAGTTTTACATTTTCCTTGTGATATGTTTTATAAAATATAGATACAATCTTTAATTCTTAAAGATATCATGTCATCTTTGTAAGCAGTTTGAAGAACATATGCAATGCTGCAGAGATATGTGGTGAGTACTTCATTTATATTGAATTTACTTTGAGGCTAAGAATGTAATTTTGTTTAACTTACACTGAAAGGCAATGCATGCTTCCAAAAGCAGGGGACAAAGGATGAGGAGATTTAAGATATCACAGCTGTGTTTTTCCAAGAAGAGTAGAGAGTTTGGGCAAAGCTTTCAAGAGTTCAAGTACTCCATTATCCTTTAAGTTACAGAATGAAGTCTAATAAGTTCTTCTCATGGATAAATTGAAAAAAAAGGTGCAAATTACCAATTTTCAAGGTAAAAGAAAATCAGTGGTGTCTCACAGGGGTTTATGTTAGCACCTTTGCTATTTGCTATTCATCCCTTTCTATAAGCATGACAGTTTGCTGTTGGCCTTAAGTTATTTGGAATGCTAAAGACTTTCCAGCTGTTGAATAATGATAGATGGAGTTCAGTGCAGAAGAACTTCAGAAGAGGTCCATTAAATAATGATATGGAGAAAAGCATCAAAAGAATAATCTTTTCAATTTATTCAAACTAAATGTGAAGGTGGCATTTTCAAATAAAACATTTCTATGCATAATGCAGCCAGCTGTGGAACTCCATGCTGCAGGTTATTGCAGGCATTTAAAGCTTAAAGTATGCAAAAAGCTATTGAACAAATTTATAGCTATAAAACCTGTTCAGGATGGTAGTTTCAAGGTAGTCTGCCTAAAACAAGTATAGCTTGGGAGGCAGTATCTCAGGGAGAGATTTAAAGGTTCTAGATCACAAACCTCAACATAAACATCAAAATGTAGTGTCGTTAATAGCATCTGTCTTGAAGTATGTGAAGACTGTTAAGAGCAAAGTTAGTTTTGTCTTTGTCCACAGCATTTAATAAGATAGAAGGATAAAAATTGTAAATAATTCAAGTGTGTGTAAGAAATGTGGAAAATACTAGCAGTGTAGTCACAAGAATGAAGATTTTAATTAGTTGGTCATTTAAAAGAAAACTAGGTAGCTTTATTTATTTATTTATTTATTTATTTTATTGTTATGTTGCAAGGATGAAGGGTCTTCTGTATTAGTCATGCTGGAGTTATTTGAATTTCATACTGGAATACCCACATCGCTCACATGGTATACATCTTAATCCATGTCCTTTTGGAGGTAGATTTAAGGAGGAAGGGAAAATGAGATGTGGACTAATAGGGAGCATTATGTAGTGCTGCTCGTGCATGCAGCCAGCTGTTCAGGTTAACTTTTGAGAGGTCACTGAAGAGAGAAACGGAAAAACAGAAAAGGTGATCACTTGTATGTAACTGTTAAGATGATTAGACAAAGATATAAAGATATACTTCCTAGCATTGAAAATAACTTATATTTTGGAGTACTTTATCAGGGCAGATGCTATGCTTCCTCTTACTTGGAAGGAGTTTTAGGGCAAGTAAAATATGCTTAGATTCAACAGGTAGAAGAGACTTACCTCCTAGTAGCAGAAGTTGAGAAACAGCAGAGATAGTACTTGGCGGATTGTGACTGTTCTCATCTTGATTGTAATCTTTGTTGTGTGATTGTAATCTTTGAGAAGAATGAGCTAATGTACATGATGTACATTAGCTTCTAGCCATCACAGTTCCTTGTTGAGATAGATATTACAGTAAAAAATTAGTGCTTTTCCTGTCTCTTGCCTTTTTGAATAAGCAAGGAGTGTTTCACTCATGAGAAAAAAAAATATATATATATATTCTGATAAGGAGCAGAGAAACAACCTTTAGACCTGAGAAAAATCAAATGCTAAAGATGGGATACCAGACTCTATTTGGAGCATTATTGTCGGCATATCATGAAGTGTCTACCAGATGTTTTCCATGCACTGTTAGTCACAGTTAGTTTTAATTCAGTAAAAAGTTCTCTCTCTAGGTCAGTTTTGGAGGCATTTCTAACCACCAGAAACATGGATGACAATTCACCTGCTGAACTTCTTACTTGAGCTTATTTGTAGGACCCATTCTTTGTTATGGAAAGACTTCGACGTACTTTTTTCTTGTGGCACTCAATTTAGTCTTCTGAAGCTCAATTAAATGTTACATTGAAATAAATGTTAGGTTAAAATTCTTTAATATAGAGTAAATGATTTTACTTCATAGTTTGTTCTATGCAATTATGGGGCTTATTGCATACTATATATCTTTCTAAATATTGATATTCTGAAACTCTATGTCCAATAAACCATTAAGGTAAAATATTGGCTCTCTTGAAATCAATAGCAAAATGCTTATTGACTTATTTTGAATCAGCATTTCATCCAAATTATTTTGTGTACAGAGAAGAAACCTCTGTGCTCTTTTAGAAATAGCATGGGACTGAAACTCTGCTAAGGTCAGAGTCACTGTGAGGTTTTGTAACGAGAGCCTTAGAATTCATTGCTCACTGTGTGTAAACTAAACGGAAGTGTGCAGCAAAAACTTTTTTCTTTTTTTTTTTTTTTTAATAACATACTTTGAGAAATTGCTTGTAATGTTAAAAGAATCACTAATTAGTTTATAGGAACTGAGAGGAATCTTGAAAGTCCAGAGAGGTGAAAGCAGACAAAATTCATTATGAAGCCAACAAGTGCTCCTCCAACACTGGGCACAACCTTTGTGATGAAGTGGTGGGATGCCTGGAGAAACAATCTTCAGATTACATGTTTGTGTTAAGTTAAAGAAAAACTTACCAGTATAGATGAGTTTTGAAAACTGACTCAATGCAGAAAATTCTAGGAATTATTGGCTGGAGTTTTGTTCGTTTTGTTAATTTTAATTCATTTAGAGAAAGCAACAAACACCACATCAGAATTTGCTTGTCTCAGCCAGCAATAAATTAGTGAATTAATTAAATTCAGAGAAATGCAGAAGGTTGAGGGCACTATTCAGCCTGTCAGATCTCGATTCAGGCTCAGCTAGTGAATAAATTTCCCTCTAGGACAAATCTAAATGCAAAGTTTTTGCTTAGTATAAGAGAGTTGCAAACAAAGTATTAATAAAATACTACGTTTTGTAAGTTTTCAATTTTAATTGGTTTTCTTCTATTATCAATGGAAAATTATTCAAATTATCAGTGGAAAAATATTTAAAAATTGTTTTGTATTTATGGACAATGTACAAATGCAGCCTCCCTCCTATTACTAAAACCTTGCCATGTAAGCCTAATACATGACATCAGTATTTTACCTTTTAATGGGCAAATTAATATTCTCTTCTGAAAGTGATCAATCAAGGGTTTGCTTTTCAACAACTTTGCCCAAACTAATAGCACTTATTTGCAAACCACTAAGGGTTTACTACAGAGTCTAACTTGAAAATCTAACCATCACTATAATTGTAACCTCAAAGATCTGTGTGATTGGGAATTTAGTTTATGCGTGCTTGATGTATTGTTTTGTGCAATCCTGAGTAATTTATCTTCTCTCATATTAGAATTATGCAGTTACAGTAAGACTTGCTGAAAAACTTGCAGCAAAACAAAATTTTAGTGGGGAGCTTCTCAACATTTATCCAGAGTTTACATGCTAGAATTCAACTGAGGTACCAGAGGTCTGAGAAGTTCAATACAATAGGAATGTAAACATGTTAAAGCACTGTAAAATATACCCCTCCTGCTATCAGTCAGCAGTGAGTTCTCAAATTTGTTTGTCTTTAGCTCAAAGTAACAACAACAAAAACAAACAAAAAGCAATATGCATAACTGCCTATTAGAGAAAGTAAACTAGTACTTTTCCCTTTGAAGAAGGGAAAGTCAACAGAATGCAGTAAGAACTTAAAGAAACTGTTGAAAGTATAAGAAACGCTATAAGAAAATTTCAGTACATTAATAATTGTACATATGTTAATCATTTTGCGTACCCCCAACTATGGAGTTGGGTTTGTTGATTTTTTTGAAAACCTGTAAAAATCTTGAAATCTGAAAATCTTGAACCTGTAATTTAAGGTAGTTTATTGTTTTTTTTTTTGTTTGTTTGTTTGTTTTTTATCGGTTGGTTGTTTTTTTGTTTTGTATTTCTAACATTGTGAAGTTAGAATCCGGGTGCTAGGCTACATAGATCACATGGATTTTATTTCTTCCATATAGATTCAGAAAATTTCTTGTACTATATCAGTACTGCAAATTTATGGATAATACAAAGAGTTAAGATCTGTACAAATTTGAATTCCAGCATTTTCAATAATTCAGATGTGTGTGCACAATGGTGGTAGTTTGGCTTTTGAAATTTTTATGATGACTATTTTATGTTTTTGATATAGTCAACTCTGCCTTCGTTCAGTTCTGCAAAGCTGTGATCAGCTAAAGGAAAGTTATTTCTTCTTTCTACCTTATAACAGAGAAAGCAGAATCATTTATCATCATGAGGTACTGGATGTGCTCTACTTTGTATTTCAGTCTACTTTGCTAATGAAATTCATTTTATGGCCTCTGCCTTAAAAGCTTATTTGTCCACAGTGGCCCTTTTTTGTTTTGTTTTTTGTTTTTTTGTTTCAAATCACTAAATATGAAAATAAAATATAAAATGGGAGTAGTTCTATGAATTCAGACATAATTAAGCTTAGTCACATTCACAGATACCAGAAGTAACATATTCAAAGCTCATGTTTTCCTTTCTGAGCTGAAAGGAGACTGCAGTTTCACAATTTAATACTTGTAAAATTATTTTAACTTCCTTGCATATCAGTGTCAAAGTCTCACATGAATAAGCAGTTATTACATCTGAGAGAATTTTTCATTTGGCCTTAAATAAATCCCAGGTTTCTTTTTCCCAGTACATGGACATTGTATTCTATTGATTTTCTTCTAGGTATTATTTTTTATGACTCTTTTAGTAAAGCTAACATTTAAAATATTTCTGTATAAACTTGAAAGTAATGATCATTCTGAACTTTTGTTCAGACTTTTGTTTTTTGTAGTTCTTGACAATTCGTGGGTTTGTTTGTTTTTTGTTGGAGACGGATGAAGGGAAGAACTTGAAATGCAACGTCTTTCAGACAGCAATATTTGATTTATATTCATTGCAGGATGGAATACTTGCTAGGCATTGCACAGTAGATAGGTCTGAGATTTTGTGTCATAACATAAATTTTTTAGCTACAGGCTTTTATGATATATTAAGTTAATGCTTGCAATCCTAAAACAGAACTTCATAAAATACATCATTACAAATTTGATAGTTGCCAAAGTACAAGATGTTTAATGTTAATAACACATCCATTGAAAAAAAAATAATGTTCTCACTCCTGCATTCTAATAATTAGGAAGCATCTGCCAGTGTGTTAAACAACAAATTTAAATATGTGACTCCCATAGCTGCTGTCATAAATCATGGATTCAAAGCACTTGTTATTGTGAAATAAATTCCTGTTTGTACAGTCTCTACTTTCAAATTTTATATTCTAAACATGGAGTTGATTCCTTTGTTCTCAGTTTGTCCTAGTAAAGACTTCATTTGGCTTAGTTTCTATGTCATGTAAGTAGTATTTTTTCAAACATGTTAACTAAACCTAAAATACTATACAAAATATTGCTCTGGACAACACAGAGTAGTTTTTTTTTTTTTTTAGTAACTCATCTGTACAACTCTGAAAACTATAGGCTTACTCTAGAACAAATTGACTAGAAAACAGTACAGCAAATTTTATTTGGTTCTAACCTCCCTTTTTTTTTTTAATCTCAGAATACTAGTCTGTATTCACTTATTGGGAGAGATTTTGATTTGGTTTAGGTTTAGATTAGCTGTATTGGTCACTTTTAGAATGGAACAGAATAGAATAGAATAGTTTGGTTGGAAGGGACCTTTAAAGATCATCATGTCCAACTGCCTCACCACTTCAGGGTTAACCAAAACTTAAAGCATATTAATGAGGACATTGTCTAAATGTCTCTTGAACACTGACAGCATGGGGGCATCTTTCTCAGGAACCTCTCTAAGGAGCCTGTTCCAGTGTTTGACCATCCTCACGGTAAAGAAATGTTTTCTGATGTCCAGACTGAACTTCCCCTGGTGCAGCCTTTGGCTGTTCCATGTCCCATCATTGGTTCCCAGGGGTCAGAGTCTGACACCAACATTGCCACTTCCCCTCCTCAGGAAGCTGTAGAGAGTAACAAGGTCAGTCTAGCATTAGGTATTCAACCTAAAGTGGTATGTGGTGAAACTTGGTAAATATTACTGTTAGAATTAAGAGGTGAAGCAATCTAATTAGACATCAAATGGAAAATAAAATGGGATTATTAATTGACACATGGAAGAATAACATTTGCAATTGAAAATACTGAGGGACAGTTCATCGTTATGAGTGATTTATTAAAACTGTTTGGACATACTAACTGAAGAAAGGAAGGATCAAAGGGTATTTAGGAAATAACTTGTAACCAATTATGTTTTTGTCCTTCATACGTGAAAAATTTCTTTGCAAAAATGTATTTGATAGAGAAGAACTCAACCAAAATTTATTTGGAAAAAGAAGTTGGCCATTCCCAGTAACAGTCATTGACCATTACAGTGCTATAGTGAAGTGGATTAAATTCAGTTGTTTCCTGTAGAGCAGCCAACATTTCTTACATTTTCTGATAGTATTTCACTAAGAGTATATCCTCTGTCACTGCAATAAATAACAATGTCATGTAGATGGTGAGACTTCATCATCTTATCTAAGGGCACAATTCTTGTTCCAAGCACTGTAGAATACATCACCTGAAATGAAACTACATGCATGATTTAGGACCCTAGGAGCACAATACTGTGAATATATACTGCACATTTGAATTAATGTATCATTATTATCCTCATATTACATTTAGAGGTCACTAAGTTTGACTTGCAATCATGAGTTTCCTCAGCACAAGAAGAAGGTAGAATTGCTGTGAATTGAAGGTCTGATAGTCAAATGAATGTTTCTGTTGAGTAAATAATGTAACATTAAGGTCAGGTGGGACTGCACTTTCTATCGTGGCCTCAATTTCTGTTCCTATTTGGAGATTTGGGCCACTTTGGGCCCGTAGCCTTTCATGTAAATTCATTATGAATGTTAATTTGGATAGTGATAAAATGTGCAAAGGGAAATAATCTGTTTTCTTATTAAATTCTATGGTTATTTTACCATGATGATGGAAATCTGATTAGTTTTCTGTCTTGGACAGTGTAACATTAGGGTACAAACTCTTATGTACTGCTAACATGAAATCACTGTAACGGCTCTTGTGTCATTTCCAGTCCCTCATTTACTGTTCTTTTATAGCACTCTGTCCTCCCAATATCATTTGTTTTACTCTAGTCTGTACCTGTAAGTTTATTCTCCCTATTTCCTAATTTGAAATATCATAGTTTGCCTTCCGTGTGGTAAGCAAGCAGTTCATACTTCAACTAGTAACAGTTGAACTTTCATTAGTATTATTAATTAACACTCACCTTTGTCTCACTGTAATTAAAGCTGTGGGAGTGTCAGCTTTCTTTCAGATTTTTGTCCTCTTTTACATGTTGATTTGAAAGTTACATGTTGATTTGAAATTTTTTAAGCAAAGCATCACAGCAGCAGCATTTCTTTTTCTTAGGCAGCTTGGCTAAGCTGTGTTGTATAAACTTCCCCAAACTACCAGAATGCTAGTTCAGAGATGCTGGAAATTTCAACTTCATCTCAGTTAAAGTCTCTCACGTGGGTACTGTGTGTCGTAATGTACATTCAGGGAAAAGACATCTGTTGTATGCCAGTCTTTTAGGTAACTTGGGAATTAAGTGTCATAAGGGTAGCAATGTTTTTTTCCTAATGTGAATTCAATTTTTTTTTTTTTTGGTTGGTTGTTATTATTTTTTTTCTCAAAGAATTGCTGTATCTTTTGTCTTGTTAATATTTAGTAATAAATAAATGTAGGAGAATTATCTCACTAGAATAATTTCTTATTCAGTGGGTTGTATTAAAACATCTATAGCTGAGCAGAAAGTTCACAGTTTTTTGCAGTATCACCTCTACTACCTAATACCTTTGATAGCACTTTGATGACACCGTAAGTAATACAGTATAGCTATAAAAGCTGTCTAGGTGCAACCAAAGTCTGTAGCATAAGCCAGGATTTGCATACCTTTAAGTTATACCAGCTACCCTTCCCAGCCAGTTAGTCTGCAAAACTAAGCAATATCTCTCCACTTTTGCTCTAGGCTTGGGAACCCAAGTCATATTCTGTGCTCGGTGCCAGATGGACCTCATGGAAGCCAGCCAGCACAGTTTGCTTCATCTAGCCAGTCCTGTGAAAACTGGCTGCTCTCTCTGGGCTGTGTTTTGGGGCAACAGTGAACACAGCAGTGAGTTTAGGCATAGAAGATCTACTTCTCAATCATTTAATTAATATGAGTGAATCAAGGAGTCTGTATAAGATTGTCATGTGTAGCTATAGCATATAATTAAAAAAAAAAATCAACATTAAATTTTTCTTAAATCAGGTAATAATCATCCATAGCTATTAAACTAAATTTAATAGAAGTAGCTAATATGCTATACAGTCATGCTTGTTAAGGGAGAATCTCCACACCTATACCAACTGTTACTCCAAGGGTGCTGAGGCAGGTTTACATACGCAGAGTTCTATCTGTGGGGTCCATTGCTGATTTTCTAGATTAACCTACAACTTTTTACAATACAGAGCTTGAGCTTAAGCTGAACAAAATCACTAAAAGTACATAGTCACCACTGTTAGTAATTCTTATGCTTATTTCTAACCATTTTTATGTGCTGGCATGTGTACCTTAACTTTTTTCTTAATCCTTGTCATGCTGATCTGTAACTGAGCTGGATTGGATTTTGTACAGAGGAGAGAGATTGCTTAGTAACATGAAGTTTTCACGAGAGTAGCATTCTGTTGACTCTAATTCGAGTTGGAGATGTTCATAGAGCTATTAACACTCTGAAGGAGTTTATTTCCTGTGGGTTAGTGCTAAATTATTTTTGTTTTGTTGTTAAACAAAGCGAAGATCATAGCCGGCTTCACAGTTATTGCTATAGTCATATACAATTTTCAGTTTGACAGAAACACAAATTCATTAAAGCTGTATTTAAATTAGTTGTGAGTTTGGATTTATTTTGTGTTTAATACTACATTCAGTTGTAAAGCAGTTAAGCATCACTTGCAAATGTGCCCTTTTATAAATGGATATCTACAGTTAAAGAAATTATCCTGTTAAACATTTGAATATCAACCAAACTTTGGAAATTAATGTGGTTAGGTTAATCAAAGATTTTTGAGTTGGTCAGTAAATGAACTGGAGTCACTACTTCTTGTATTTCTCTAGTTTTTGAGATATTTCTTATATTTCTTCATGTATTTATTTACTTTTTCAGTATTTTTATTAAGATTTTTAATACTATTTGAGATTTTTAATACTACTTCTGGAGCTTTGTTAGAACTAGAATCCTGTTCTTTGTTCTCTCATTTCTTTTTTCTTTTTTTAAAAATTGTATAAATATGTATTTTTATATATACTATATATTTTAAAAAGGAAAAAAAATGGGAGCAGAAGCAAAGCCAATAAGTGGGGGAAAAACACTTTCATAAAGCTTAGGATAAGTTGAAGTGTTACAAGGAATGAAATACTTGGATTCTGTTTTTTTGTTTGCTTGTTTCTAATTTGTTTATCAAATTAGAATACATTCTACAGAACTACTGAGATATGTGATTTTTCTTTGTTCTTATTCTGTAAATATAACAAATCTGACAACTGAGCAGAAAATCTACAATTAGTTTAGTTTTAGACATTTGTAGAGGCTTTACAAAATTAAGGAAGTAATTAAGAGAGAAGTGAGATGACGTCTGGACTATTTCAATGGTCTGCTTTTTATTGACTTCCAATACACAGTGTTATATGTGTGTCACATCTTGCAAATTCACGGCAAGCTATTTCTCAGTTATCCAGAATGATACTTCATGAAGCAGCTTTGCATGGTGTGCTATTGCTAAACCCAACTCAGTTAAATCAGCTCCTTCCACCCTAGCTTCCTTCATCCACACACTCATAAACATTATGATGTTTTATTTTAGGAAAGAGCACTGGAGCTCTTGAAATTGTGTTTCAACTTGATGTGATCTACTCCAGAAGGTAATTGTATTGCCTTAAGATTTAATGTGTAACTCATAGAGGCCTTATTTTTGATTACTTTGTTTTATTTACATTGCATTAACAGAAAGGGAGGAAAGAACACAGATTATGTTTAACTCAAGTATTTTCCTGAACGTGAACAACTATCACTCTTGAAGGGAAATCACAAGCATATGTTGTATTTAGGGAAATTTAAAAATATATTACATTGTTGTTATCCTTGACTATCCTAGTGAGGGATTATATGTATGTGCCATCTGCAGTTCAATAACACTAAATATTTAATGAGTTTATGAATAGTAGATAAATATTTAACACTGCTTTGTAGAAATGTGCATGCAGTAAACAACTGTTTGTCACTAACAAATAAAATGGCATGATTTGAGGACATGATTATTTCAGTTAGCAATTCAAATTGCTTCTGTGGAATTAAACTTGAGATAGGACAACATTAAAGGTGGAAAAGGACCAGTTGTTCAATGTGTCAGTCACATTTCAGTTCCAGTGCAAGTCTTGCTAGAATAGTATTTGCCGTTGTCTTGGTTGTGGCAATTGTGTGGCTATATGGCTCTTCTGTGTAAGTCATGGTTGCATCTGTTCTGACGGACTTCAGCTTTGCAACTTACATGGTCATTCCTCTTGATGCCTCTAAAATGAAAGAGAAATACTGATTTTATTCATGAATTTATTTAAAGCTTTTGCCTAGAGCATTCACAGTCAGACTTCACAGAGCTTCCAAATATTAAACGGATTCAGTGAAAAAAAGCAGAAAAGATAGCAAAACCAGAAATCTTACTTCAGTCCATTAATAGTTTGCAGGCTCAGATAAAATTTCACAAGAATATATGTCTTCCATGTAGGTCATTCAGCAATTTTATGAAGGGAGACAAGTGTGAAAATAAAGACACCTCACATGTGACCAATTCCCTTGTTTTGGTTAACCAAAATAACCAAAATTCAATAATTTTATACAATTAAAAGCTGCTGTGGAACTACAAAAAAGTATTGAGAAAATAAGTTGAGAACTGTTGAAAAGGTGATTTGTCATACATACATACATATACACATATAGTCACACTTTATATATATGTATATTGTTTTTAAATGTGTTCTATTTTATGCAGGTTTGAGCCACAGATGGCCGTGAATTTCAAAATCTGATGAGTCAATAGCCATTGCAGTATACAAAACTATTGTATTGGGGTACATAATGCATAAATATTTCTCTGTACAAATAAAATGTATACCTCTTGAGTGGCCTCACAGTGTCATTATATACCTGTAGGGTAGGACACAAGGACAAGTGCTACACAGTACTCACAGTTCTCTCTTCATGAAAAGCTGTTTGCCGTCATTTTTGCATTAACTACTCATCTTCCATCTTCTGAATTTTTATTTGTATTTGAAAGCACATTGTTTGCGGTAAAAAAACGCAGCAAGTAATTCCTTTCATGCAGTGGTTATCAATACATTCCCCATTAGATATGGCGTAGGGTAGTGACAAACTTCGGTGATTCACATTATAGTGTCAAATGGAAGTTACTTTGTTTTCCCTTTGTCACTGCAACAGTCTTTCATTTTCTCAAAATCTACACTCCCATTCTTTGGACTGTCATGCTGCTGTCGTGCAGATGTACCCTCCTGTTGTTTTGAGAATTTGGAGAATAATGTCATTGGGAAGCAATCTGAGGAGCCTCGTGATCACCCAAAGTTAGATTTATTACTAGGTAACTTTAAAAAACAGCTTACCTAAGCAGATTTGTAATAGAACAAAGAAGTTAAAAGATAAAATGAAAAACTAAATATATATGTGCACATGGGACTAAAAACATCTGTCTTATTTAACATTTCAACTAACTAGCTTTTAATTAGTGCTCTCTGTCTCTCTCTTTTAAGTTAACCTGGCATATCTTGATCTCTCAAATAAAGATGGTATGATGGCTTTTAAGTTATGGTTAAGGTGGCTACTCACTTTGCTTGTAGCCATTCCTGTCCTCTCTCTGGGGAAAGAGCAGTGTGTAACAATTGTCTCTTACTAGATTTTAAAACATAATATCTCCAAAACTAAATCAAAGTACATCAACTTCCTTGCAAGGGAGGCTATGCCTTTAGCAATTGATATTTTTAAAAATATATAACATCGATCCCTATGAGATATTTAGCCAGAAATTCATATTCATCAGCCAGTTTTCAAAGTTCAGTCTCTGCTTTAGGTCTTCTAGGCAGGTTTCATTTCAAGTTTCATTTTCTTTGTTTTAAGTTAGTTCAATTTTTTTTTATTTGCATTTACAATAAGCTGTATCCAGTCTATGTTTTTATCTATACTGAATATCAGGTGATGGTAATACTCTAGCTTTTGGTACTGCCTCTCACAATATCCTTCTGGACAAAATGACCAGAATACAGTCAGATAAAAGTATAATAAGATGAGTGAACAATTGGCTGATGGGTCAGGCCCAGAGTTTTCTTGTAAATGAGGTTACATCAGGCTGGTGACCTGTCCCTAGTGGGGTTCCCCATGGCTCCATTTTAGGACCAGTCCTCTTCAATTTTTTTATAAATAATTTGGATGAAGGACTTAAAGGTTTTTTGAGCAAGTTTGTGGATGATACCATATTGAGTGGAGCTGTTGCGTGTATATCACAGAATCATCTAGGTTGGAAGAGACCTCCAAGATCACCTAGTCCAACCTCTGACCTAACACTAACAAGTCCTCCACTAAACCACATCGCTAAGCTCTAAACCTAAACATCTTTTAAAGACCTCCAGGGATGGTGACTCCACCACTTCCCTGGGCAGCCCGTTCCAATGCCTAACAACCCTTTCAGTAAAGAAGTTCTTCCTAATATCAAATGTAAGCCTCCCCTGGCGCAACTTTAGCCTGTTCCTAGCGTCGCTTTGTCATAGAAGGAGATCAGGTTCGTCAAGCAGGACCTGCCTTTCATAAACCCATGCTGACTGGGCCTGGTTACCTGCTTGCCCTGCAAGTGCCATGTGATGACACTGAAGACAATCTGTTCCATGAGTTTCCCCGACAGTGAAGTCAAACTGACAGGTCTATAGTTTCCTGGGTCTGCCCTCTGGCCCTTCTTGTAGATGGGTGTCACGTTTGCTAGCCGCCAATCGACTGGGATCTCCTCTGATAGCCAGGACTGTTGATAAATGATGGAAAGTGGCTTGGCCAGTTCTTCCGACAGTTCTCGGTACCCTTGTGTGGATCCCATCTGGCCCCATCAACTTGAGTATAGCCAAGTGCCGTAGCAGGTCGCCAACCATTTTCTCGTGGATTGTGAGGGCTACAATCTGGTCCCCATCCCCTTGACCAACTTAGGGTACTGGGTATTTGGAGAACAACTGGTCTTGCCACTAAAGACTGAGGCAAAGAAGGCATTAAGAACCCCAGCCTTTTCCTCATCTCTCATCACTAAGTTTCCCCCCCCGCATCCAGTAAAGGATGGATGTTCTCCTTAGTCCTCCTTTGCGTGTTAGTGTATTTATAAAAACATTTTTTCTTGTCTTTGACAGCAGTCACCAGATTGAGCTCCAGATGAGCTTTGGCCTTTCTAATTTTGTCCCTACACATCCTTACAACATCCTTATAGTCCTCCTGGGTGGCCCGCCCTCTTTTCCAAAGATCATAACCCCCTTTATTTCCTAAGCTCTAGCCACAGCTCTCTGTTCAGCCAGGCCAGTCTTCCATGCCAGCTCGTCTGTGAGCACGTGGGGACAGACCACTCCAGAGCTATGTGGAGAACATGTGGAGAAGACCAATAGTGGTTATGTATAAATACTTATAGGTACTTAATAACAGGATAGTGCTGTTAGACCCTGTTACATTTTTCCATTGAAAGGTGTGCTTTTTATTTCAAATCATCTTGTGTTCAGAAATATAGTACGTATTTTAATCATTATAAGCTTTATTATAACTTGGTGTTATGATAATAAGTAGAAATACATTTTTACAGTTTGTTAGGCACATGTAAATCCAGACACTGCAAATGTGTCTATATGTGTGTATAAATACTGCTTTAGCTGCATGAGAAATAATGACAGGGTCATTATTTGCAGCTATGTGGATACAACTGACTCAGGGTATGCTACAGGGAACTTTTTTGTACTACTATTTTTTAATAACCGTTCTGGGGAAAACAGCTCTAATTTAGCCTATATTTTGATAGAACAATTAATTTGATTGGATAAATATGAATATTTGTACTGATGGTGGGGTTGTTTTCTTCTAGTTACAGTTTTATATGCTAATAACAACACAAAGTGCTCATTTATAGTACTTTACACAGGACAGCAAAGAAAGGCAATTAAGAATTGGTCTGTTGAGAAGCATGTTAACTTGATCTTTAATTTTTCTTAATGTGAAATATTCTTATATTCTTCCTTTGTTATATCAGTCTATTTTGCCTTAGTGAGATTTAGAAGGGGCCCTGACAAAAAGTCAAAAAATACAGATTGACCTATTATCACAGTCATATTGCAATGAAATAATCTTGTAAGTTATTTTTATCTTGTTAAAGAAAAAAGACATTTCATTTGAGAGATTGAATCTTTAGATATATGAAGTTCCTGCATACTTTAGCTTTGAATTAGTGATTTGAGTGAACACAGAATAACTCAATTTTGAAAACAGTAGATAACCATCCACTGAGTAAAAAATGTTTTATAATATCTTACGAACTACACGTTTAAACAGTGCATCAACCAGAATTTAACCAGTATGGATGAAGGCATTCTTTTGTATGCTGAAGCATCAGAGTATTTCAAATGTTTGATTTGGAAAGTTGTTCTGAATCTTGACATGAATTCTATTCAGGCAAAATCATTCAGAATAAAATGAATTAAAGCAAAAGGTAAAATAGACTAACAAAGCCCTAAAACCATGAGGGGTGCAAAATGTTTCCTTTTTCTTTACTTTAATGGGAGTGAGCGTTTTTTGTCTATTTATTTGAGGTGAAAATTGTGTCTGTGCCTCAGAAGAATACATATAAATAATATTTTGAGAATACAGATATATTTAATTTCTATGTAAAAGCATGACAATCTATAGTCAAGATTGTAATTGCTATAGTAGAGGAAGAGAGAGAAATTCCCTCATTTTTTGCATGTTTACATTCCTGTTTTTCCTTTCTTTTTTGCTATCATAGCTAGTTAACAATAAAAAATAACAACTTCTGAATAATATGCTGTATGTTATTAAAAAGTAATGTACAAAATATGTCCATTAACAATAATTATTTAGGGGAAAAAAATTGACTAACTTAGGTTTCCATTTAGTATTGGCATCTGTGATTGTGTTTATTACAATTTCATATAAACAAAATATTTGCATTAAGTAACTTCACTCAATCTACGAATAAAAAAGATAGACTTTTTAAAGGCAACATTGCAAGGTTCAGTTTTCATTTCTGTCAAAAGTATGCAGAGGCATGGCCTTGATTTTGTCAACCTCCCTTCTCAAAAATCTTATGTCCTGAACAAATAAATGTATGTTCTTTACTCTACTTTAGCAGCGTGAAAGTAAGTACAGCATAATGCTCTCATATATAAAATATTACATTCTCTGTATATGTATGCATAACCCTAAATATTTTATTTTTTAACACTCCTTTTTACCATATATAGATGCATTTGTTGTTCAGCCATAGCTGCTGCTGCCTGTATTTTTCTGCAAAACAGGTTTTGTTTGTGCTCACATACATCCAGTTGTGTGGAATTTTCAATGGAATTCTTTGTTTTAAACAGGATTGCTTTTCATTTTTGTTTTACAGAGTTACATACATGGAAGCAGTCAGGCTCAGTTTGTTGCAGAATCTCATATTATTCTTCTGCTGAGTATCCTTCAAAATTGTGATAAATAGAAAAAAAAAAGCTGTGCTATTAAATGAAATTGCTCTGACAGTGAACATCATTGAACTTTTGAGCAGGTATTGTATTTTGGCTTACTATATGATTAAATAAATATTCAGTGTTGTTTCTGCTGCCAAGGAAAGCTGGCGTCGCTTTTCGCTTTTTGTTCCTTGTTATCACCTTTGTTACTGTTAATGTCTGGTTACTATTCTTAATGCTTTTCCTTTCAATATTATCATTGCAGTGGCAGAAATGAATTTTCTTCTCTTTTTCACTCTGTTTTGAAAGTTAAAAATGATGTGTCATTTATTTTATTTTTGTTAACGGACAAGAACTTGCTAAATTGAAACTTACTGATCATGTATGAGGATTATTTGCCCTCCAGTAGTCTTCAGCTTTTCTGTTTTTTCTTTTTAACTAATCTAAACAGTTTACTTCTTATTCTCATGATAATAATAACTCAGTCCCATTTGTTCTCACATTGCCTCCTGGTGGAAAGACTCAGCATCCTTCTTCTAATTTTTCATTCTTACTGACACAGGACAAATTAAGTTTTTGTTTGTTTGTTTGTTTTGTTGAATAAGTCTTAAGAACATGTAAGAAGAACTCAAATAGTATTTGATTTGTTTAAACCTTGCTTCTGGTCAGCTTTGTTCAGTGAGTGAAAACTGTAGTCACCATTAACTAATATTAAAGTACAATGTTTCCTTCACAAATATCTTCCTCTAAGGAGAACATGAGGGAAAAAATAATGTTTCCCAAGCTGTGAAGTAGTAGCCAGATCTCAGAGTTTGACAGTTGTAGCCACTCTCTTGCCCTCTTCCTGAGGATATGTAGACTTATTTAGATCCTGCCCCTCCTTTGGCTTCCCCATCTATTTTCATCTTTGGCACTTACTATCCAAAGAGAAGAGTATCATTTTGTCTACTTGCTTCATTCTTTTCATCATTCCTTCATGACATCAATTTTGCTACCTTAAACCTTATTCCACAGATGGCCAAGGCAAATTTAATTTAAAAATTATGAACAGATTTTTCAGATTAAATGTAGCATTCCCTATTGTACTAGAGTAATACATCCATTTCTGTACCCTCCCCACCACCTGTACAGGATAGATACAGACTTCCTTGAGCAAGTCCAGTGAAAGGCCACAAAGATGATTAAGGGTTTGGAGCATCTGTAATTTAAGGAAAGGCTGGGACTGAGGAGGTTCAGGGGAGATGAAAGGAAATGAAGATTAGCCAGGCTTCCCTCTTAGAAGGGGCAGTGGACCCAAATAGAAAAACAACTAGTTTCTTGGTCTGAAGATGAGAAAACACTTTTTACAGTGAGGGTGGTCAAACTCTGGAACAGGTTGCTCAGATGACCAGAGGTGTTGGAGAGTTTCCATCTGTGAAGACATTCAAAACTCAGCTGGACATGGTTCTGGGCAACCTGCTCAAGCACTTTCATCAGGTGTGTTGGAATAGATGATGTCAAGAGGTCACTTCCAACCTCAACTGTCCTGCAATTCTGTGAATTCTCTAGGTTTTATATCATACCCAAATTAATGTTGTGTAAAAATGACATTGTATTCATTCAAGATTTGAAAATGCTTTTTATCATTCATATTTTCTAAATTTGCACTCCATTTCTTGGGAAGGGAGAGCTAAAGATAGATTTACCTGAAAATTACAAAGTCAGAGCTCTCTAGTTATTAATTTAATTGATACATTTTTAAACATAAACAGAGACAGCTATTATACTGTAGATGGAAATGTATTATATAACAGTATGCATATTATTATACGGGTTTTGTGCTTTCTGTAGTTTAACCACAATTTATTTTGTAATGCTTTTTGCTTTTCCCAAACAGATACAATTAAAAAAAATCTGTTATCTAAAACAAATCATTTTGGCTGATTGAAAATGAGATTTATTTTTTTTTTACAGCAAAAACTAGTTAAGATTAAAAATAAACAAAACTTTTGTTCATGACATATTTTGTTTGTCTGACTCAGACGTGAAAGTGATATTTTTTGTTGGCAGAGACCATCTTTAAACTGGGAAGTTGGCTAACTGTATTAAAGCAGCTGGCTGAAAGAATACTTTTAGTGAGATTGTTCATTGCCAATTGCGAAAAGAATTCTCTAAGGTTTCATTTCATAGCTCAACACTGTTGAGCTGGGATTTTGGACACAAACATTTCACAAGTGACATGAAGTCTTGACAGATTTTAACAGTTATGCGTGAAGGAATTAGTATTTCTTTATCCTTTCAATGCTGGTAGCAATTACTATCTGCTTCGTTGCTTCTTTATTTTTTGTTTATTCAGGAGATGTTGATAGAAAATATGGGGATTAGTTTAACAATAATAAAAAGGTAAATAGAGAAAGTATGCTAGATCTATAAACAGTCACACTTCACTGTTTAAAGTTTAGAAGATCCACAGAATTTTCATGTTAGACATTGCCATGTACATGCTTCACTTGGTTGCTGCTTTTTACTTCATAGAAGTAAGGACAAGGTCATTGCTTCCTGATAGTGGTTGAAATGCAATGTTGTGTTTCTGTGAATTTTGAATATCTTTGGTGAAAAAATATGAATTTCCATTATATTTCTATACTTGTTTTTAATGATTCTATGCAGTCTGCTAGATAATTTCCATGTGCTGTTATTGCCAAAGCTGTAACTACACAAGTAAGAGGATGCTGGGTAAGAAGGACTTGTAAAGATATCAGATATTCTGTTTCAATTATACTATAAAGGCAAATTAAGTTTACATCTTATGTTAGTAACATCTGTACAGCGTTTCTGAGTACATACTAGTTGTACGCCCCAAATTCTTACACAGTTTTAAACAAATAGTTTTAGTTCTAAAATGTGGTAACTACATCTTAGTAATAACACAATTGAAATAGTCACCGTAATAATACAGCACAGAATACTATATCTGTAAAATGAAGACAAATGCAAAAAAACACTTTGATTACTTCTGGAGATGACTTTTGTACTTAATTTCTGTGGCATATTTTCTAACAACCAAAATACTGGTATTGCACTTAGCAGCAGATGAAAGTGTTTTATTTAATGTCTTTCTGATGACATTAAAAACTGATACTAAGCTCCTCAGAACAAGAAGGAGGCATTATTTCATTTCCAAATTCCAGGTTTTGATTCATTCTGAAGGTCTTTAGACATGGCTAATGGGGGCCATCTTTCTGAGGATGGAGTCCACAGTATCTTGCATCTTGGGTGAAGGTTTCTTTTAGAAACTAAAGAAAAAATAGTAATAATTGTATTTTGACATAGGCCTTGCTGAATTTCTGACTGCAGGATAGCAAGTAAAAATTTTAATAGACTTCTTAAAAAACAGTTAACTCTTTATGTATGAGATAGCCCCTTTAATTCTGATATTCCTTTTACTTCATGAAATTAGGGTTTCTAGGTCTTTCAGAATCATCTAATTCCAGACTATGTTGTATGTTGTCAAATGGTCATGGAGTATACAAAACCATCTCTGGTCAAACCCCATTTCTACTTGTTCCTGGAATATTTCAGTCAGAACAGTGTGGCTTCACACTATGGCAGAGACCTTATCTATTAAACTGTAATATATCAAAATCCACACATTTGGCTTGGCATCCCAATGTAATTTTCCCATTAGGAATGCAGTACAAGGTACCTGGTTGCCAATGCTCAAGCTGATCCAGAGCTAATAAACATTGCTGCACACACACTAATGCCTGTTCAGCCACTCAGATGGCACTCAGAAACAGGCTGTTATCTCAGGTATGGAGCAAATACATGGAGCTGACATCCAAAACTGCCTGAGCTAATAAATCCTTCTGGGTGAGTACCTGGCAGAACAGTAGAAGAGCATGTTTGGATATGATTTGTGGTGCTTGTTATGTTATACACTTCTGCCGCTGTGACTTTCAGGCTGTTACTACTCAGAAACCTTAAGGGATTTATGCTATTCTGACAATACTGATGTTCAGCTTTGTTGTTATTTGGCTTTTCTTTCCCTTGTCTTGGAGAGTTAATTTCAGTAAATAATCATGAAAATCACAGAAATGCTGATTGAAAGGGACCTCTGAAGATCACATACCCCAAACTTCCTTTTAAAGCAGGATTGTCACCAGCAATCTTGTCTTCCATATCTCAGTATTGAAAAATGCTGAGGATGAAGATTGAATAATCTCTCTGGGCAAATACAGAAAGGAATTTGTTCCTAGCATCAATTGTGAACCTCCCAGCTGGCAGTTCACGGCTTTGTGTGTAGCAATCTTGTCTGTCATAGTTTGTTGACTTCCATTTGGATTTTTTGCCAACTTTGTAGAATTAGTGGGGTCTTCAGCAATATTTTGTCGAGACTTGCCAAGACGATCAGTTCTGGTGCAGACGCGTTCTGCAGCAGAGCGGGGGATCAGACAGGCAGGGCCAATTTTTCTGGCACCAAGCCAATTCAAGGGAGCTGCCAGGACCTGACAGCCTTCGCAAGGGAGGTGAACAAAGCGAGAACGAGGTGTAGGTGGAGCCAGCAGCGCCCCCTCCCCGGCTGTTCATAAGCTGCCCCTAGGGAGCGTGAGCGACCAGGAGTGCGGTGACCAGGACGGGCAAACAGGGTGTGGCGCATCAGAAGGGAGAGGCATGGCAGTTAGTACAGCAGTTCATGCAGGCAGGGTAAGCAGGAAGGGCAGAGCTTTCCCCCCCGCCCATACGAACACCTCCTCTAATGGTGGTCTACTGTACACCAGGCACAGTGTGCACTCCAGGAAGTCTGTACACACCCAGACCGACTGCCTGCTCAAAACTGCGGCATTTCAGGTCTCCAGGTGCAGGGAGTGCCTGTGCCTGTTGCTACCACCTCAGGGGGGCAAAGAGACTGTGTGCGTGAGGTGCGAGCAGGTGGATGACCTGGTCCACGTCATGGCAGAACTCAAGGAGGAGGTCGAGAGGTTGAGGGATATCAGGGAGTGTGAGCGGGAGATAGACTTGTGGAGCAACTCCCTGCACGGCCTGAAGGACAGGCACCAGGGTGAGACACCCGAAATGGGGGTGGACCCCCTGCGCTGTTGCTGTTGGTCAGAGGCAAGGGACCTAGGAGTTGAGGAGGAATGGAGACAGGTCCCTGCTGGACATCGCAGGCGATGCCCCACCCTACTGGCACCACCTTCCCAGGTGCCCCTACGCAACAGGTTTGAGGCCCTGGAGCTTGAGAGACCGGTAGCTGAGGAAGAGGTAGAAAGTCTACCCAGGAGGATGCCTAGGGCGAGGAAGTCAACTCCGCACCTCAGGACTGCCTCCACCAGGACAGAAAGAAGGGTGATTGTTGTGGGCAACTCCCTTCTCAGGGGAACAGAGGGACCTATTTGTCAGCCTGATGGCCGCAGACGGGTCCCTATCTCTAAGGGGAAAATGGATCCTGGGCCAGGAGCTAAGATTGGATATTAGGAAGAACTTCTTTACTAAAAGGGTTGTTAGGCATTGGAATGGGCTGCCCAGGGAAGTGGTGGAGTCACCATCCCTGGAAGTCTTCAAAAGACGTTTAGATGTAGAGCTTAGGGATATGGTTCAGTGAAGGACTTGTTAATGTTAGGTCAGAGGTTGGACTCGATGATCTTGAGGTCTCTTCCAACCTAGACAATTCTGTGATTCTGTGATTTTCATGCAAAAAGGAAAATATTGTCTAGACTGGTTCTACCCCAGTTGTTTGATTTGGAATGAGTTTTGTTTAAGGTCTGGTGAGTTTCAGGAGTAGAATAATGAGATCCACTATGTTTTAGCTTTTTTATTACCTAGTAGAAAACAAAAGGCATGGTTTGCTTTTATTTATTCTAGTTTGCAGATCACCCCTAGAGTAGAGAATGGATTTATGTTGATTTAAAGAGGAAGAGTAAGAGTAGGTATAAATATAGTTTGAGGTTGCTCTTAATCTTTCATATATACATGCTTGTCTCTCAAATATATTTTTATTTTTCTTTTAAATTGACTAAATTTGGTTTCCTTCTGAGGAGCAAGATAAATGGGTTATCATTTGCAATCGAGGAAGTTTTGTGTAATATGCCAGTATTTATCCCTACATCAGCCTGATGATCACTGCTTCTTCAAGCAACTATGTGTAATTTACACACACAATAATTTGAGAGGTTACCTAGAGTTATATCAATATTGACTTTCCTAAGAAGTAAAAAAGTGATCAATAAGTCATAACAGTCTATACTTGCTGTAGAATAAACATGGCAGATTGTGCAAGCAAAATATTTAAAATAACAGCATAGGGTAGATTTATTTAAACAGAAATAGTTATGTTGTTGTGGTTGTTAAATGGATATGAAAGGAGTAACTTATGTGGAGCTGCCACCATGCTGGACATTACACAGTCTATAATGCAAAGTTTTTGCTTCTGAAGAATGTGAATATCTGAGGAACCTGGGACGGCATAATTTACACAAACGAGTAACTTTATTCACATAAGTAATCCTGATAAGACAATGCCTAGATATCTAATTCAAACACATAAAAAGAGGGTATATCTAAACACATTATGATTTAATACTAAGACTTAGCAGCTTCTCAAGATATCATCACAGCTTACACCTTTGTGTGTAAGTGCAATGGTCACTATTAATCAGATCTTTAGAAAGGGAGAGTACAAAAACAAAATATCCAACTATAACCAGCAATTTATGGATTTCTGAGCCAGGCCTGACGTGCAGAATATTTTAGCTCCTAGACACTGATGAATGAATACATTCTTAATTCTTCTTAATCCTTTTTTGAACTAGTTATGGCACAGCATTCTATAGCAATTAATTTTTGTAGTGTTAACTTCATGTAGCATCCTTTAGTTACTCCTTTACATTGTTTGGTTGTTTTTTAGCCTATAGTTTGAACACGGTAAATTTATTGTGTCTTCCTTCCTTCCTTCCTTCCTTCCTTCCTTCCTTCCTTCCTTCGTAGAGTTAAGTTTAAAAGTTGCAGTAAATATTTGCATTATCAAAAGAGTTTCAGTTTTCATTAAGCAAATTATTTGATTGCACAGAAGAAGATAAATCTAAAGGCACAATTATAGGAATTAGCAGTTACTTATAACCTGATAATATTCCACATTATTACTGTTAAACTTACTTAACTTTGATGCTGATAAAAACATACGCACCTAAGTGAAAATGGAAATCTCTCCACTTTGTTAATTTGAATTCCCAAGACAGAATTTAATGTGACAGCTGTGTAGGTGGATATAAGATGTTGATTGAAAAGGAAAAAAAAAAATCCGATTAGTTATGAAGAAAAAGACAAATCTTTTCTATAACTGTAAAATTACACCTCTTATGAAAGACATTTCCTGTCCTACAGAGTGAATTTAATGAAGTGTATTAAGTGCCTCTTTGGTGTAAGGGAACTTAACTATAGAATAAATTTAAATGAAAGATGCCTTCCTGTGTGTCAATGCAAAATGTAGTCACTGAGTGTAAGAACCTGAAATTTTGAGTCAGTGTCAGTTGAACAATGCTCATTTAGATCTGTGTTCTAAGACACTATCAGTCATGCGTAATGGAATCAAATTATGTCCCAAATTATTGTGTAAAAGAAGGTGCTAATGAAAGCAGTGATACAAGTTTTTTATTTGTTCAATCATAAGGATAAGGAAAAAAGGGAAGATCACCACAGTGGAAAAAGATGGAATAGCACAAAATTATAGCATTTTTAAACTTTTTTTTTTTTTTTTTAATTAACTGTGGAAATCAATGTCCAGCACAGCAAAACATGGTGTATATTTTCTATAATCTACTTAATCTGCTTGCACTTAGGCTCTAATACTGTCTATCTGTTAACCTTGTAGGAGCTTCTGGCTCTTTTGGAGTCTACCTGATTCCTCCCAAATGTAACAATGCATAAGGAGATGCTAATTAGAAAAAATAGGAATACTGTCATTGATGTTTCCTTCTATTATCTCATTCTCCCTCTGCTTTCATCTCAAAATAATTCATAATATGATCTCTTGAGAAAGACCCTAAAGTTTGTTAGATGTCAAAGTGATGCACAGGGACTTTAAATTTACAACTCTTTTTTTGTCAGTACAACATACTATTTCATAATTCTATTTCATCAGCTAATTGAATGATAATTTGGCGAGTTACTCTCTGATGGGATGTTTGTCCTGTGTATGAAATTGCTATCCCTGTAGTTTGGTAATTTTCCCATTAACCATTTTCAATATCTGCATCTCTAAAATTTTTCAGTAGGAGTACAAACCCCTCAGAAACAAATTTAGTTGTGGGCTGCTCTGACAGTTGCCTGATTTTCCTCATTTGCCTTTTGTAACTATCTGACTAGTAGTCCACAGACCAGAAGACATTCACTGACCACAGGCTAAAGCCAATAGAATTTTTCAGGATTTCTTTAGCTATCAGTTTAAATCTAATGGGTATTTTAATTGTTAAGAGACACGTTTATTTGACTGAAAGATGCAGAAACATTGTCAGAAGTTAAGTATTTTTGTACCTTTTGTATCCACAGACAGTTTTTAATAAATTGAATAGTCCCTGAGTACATTCATATGAGGATAAACTGTATCTATTACGGTATCATGCAGGTCTTTAAAAGCGAAGGAAAGCACAATACCAGCCTAGAGTCGTATTGGTGGTGACTTAAGATATAGAAAAATAATCTGTGATATTCTTTAAAAAATCTGTAGGTGCTTAGAGAGAGCAAGAGAGATGGTATGTGTACATGCTAAAGAATTAGTTGTATACTAGCAAAGAGAAGATGCAACGTACTAAAACAAGTATAGCATTTGTAAGTGCTTAAAAATAATGTAAAGCAGGGAAAGTAAAGTACTGCTACATATCTGCCTGTTCTGGTGAACGCTTCTGTGATTCATGTGCCTCTAGGACAGAAAATTTCTAGAGGCAATTTATAAAGCGTAAATAAGGTCGGAAATAATATTTGTTTTGTACAATGGCAACTACACCACAAAAATTTGTAAGATGGACAGGACTAACCCTGAAATTCCATCAGATATACTTTACAGAACTGAAAAGGTCATAAATATTGAAAGTAAAATTAATCTTTCCAAAGTTCATTTTAAATGTGATCCTAAAAGGCAACACTGATATGAATAATTAGGATGCAAATCAGGCTGGAAAACCCTGAATGGAGGGATGAATGCTTGATTAGTGATTTAGTACAAGCCTAAGCAGGTATCTTTATGCTATTTTGTTGCAGCTGAATTAAAAAGCATTCCAGAATCTTTCTCTATTCCTAAAGCTTGTATAAAGTCTTTCCATTTTCTAATAAGTAACAGCATCACTGGAGGGCAGGTTCCATCAGATTATCTGTGGATTAAAGTGATAATCTTGGTGCAGTTCTAATGGATTGAAGCTGACATTAATTGAATGAATAATAAAAAAACTGTTTTCAACATAGGAGATTCTATATTAGTATCAAATTAATTCTCTGCTCTGTAAAATTGATGAAAAGGCACGAGAAAGAAGAATGGTGTATTTTGCTTGGTACTTACATGGTTGAAATGCAGACTTCCAACATCTTTAGAGTTATGAACTGCATGTTTCAATGAGTTGAGGGGAACTTGACTGCCAAGACTAACTTGTAAAAGCTGTATAACTTCTAAACTTCTGGAAAGCTATTTGGTGTGTCTGAGGCCAGAGTGTCTTGAGCTGAGCAAGAAATGGAGCAAAGGGGGCAGGAGACTTGCAAGGATGAATAAGGAACTCCTGACAAAACTCTAACATAAGTTGGAGGTATACAGGAGACAGAAGCAGGGACCACGTGGGGTGAACATGGGGATGTTGTCAGAGTGTGGAAAAATGTGACAAGGAAGGCCAGAAGTCTGAGGAATGGAAGAAAGTGAATGTTACTCTAGTCTTCAAAATGGGCAAGAAGGGAGCTGCAGGTCAGTCAGCCTCACCTCAATTCCTGGAAAGGGATTCCCTGGAGATATTCAAAAGCTTTCTGGACACAATCCAGATGTAACGTGCCCTAGGGGACCCTGGTTCAGCAGAGAGGTAGGACTAGATGATCTCAGCCATTCTGTGTAATGTTCAGGGTTGTTGCTGTGATGATCAGTACATCTACGTTCAGGCAATTAAAAGTATTGAGGTATGTTCTGATTCTGTACAATTAGTGAGTAAATTAAGCTCATATTCAAAACATTTTCAAATTATGCTCTGTTTTCTCAGCTGATGATTTAGGATTCATCCCTCTTCGCTGAGATCAGACATACAAAGATTGCTATCTTAAACTTGCCTCCTTCCTCAGCCCTCAAGGCCTGTTGAACCATCCACTGAGATAGTTATGATCTAATTCAGAATTGATGATACATTGAAGAGCCAAAGTGGAATATTAGAATCGTTGTTCATGAACTGAAGCGACAATGTCATGAAAGAAACTGAGAAATGTTTAAATTCGGAACTGTACTTTTTGTCTTGATTATTATCTTCACACTAACGTAAAAAAGTCAGATTCTCAAGGTAGAAAAGTGACTAATACCTTGTTTTCAAGAATTGCACATAGCTAAAGAATATTTCCTAAACAGAATGATTGGAATGCATGTTATCTTGGGATTTCTCAAATGTAAGTTGAAAGTTAAATACACCTTGAAATGGTTCAGTTAAAGAATGTGTAATGTGGTCAATATTTCTGAAGTTATAACAGGTATTTTAGAGGTTTAAATATTAGCAGGAAAACGTTAAGGCTGGTATTTCGCTAGGTAAGTGGAATATGTCCTCATAAGGGGGCAGTAAAGAATTTTATCATGTTTTACCTAGTATTACTCAGACAAAAAAAAAAAAGGGGGGGGGGGGAAATAAAGGCATTGATTTTCCTGTAAATCTTGATACTTCTTCACAAAAAAAAAAAAAAAAAAAAAGTAAAAAAAAAATAAGTATGTGCTTTCCTTTTATCCACGCACAATAAAGTGAATAAGAGGTTTTTAAAGTTCAAGGGATAACCTGTCCCTATTTTAGTTAACAATAAACTGAGCACAAAGTTGAGTGGATGAACATTTTGTCCTCCTGTTGTTCTTGCTCATGTGTTATTAAGCAAGCTGCGTGATCTGCAGCTTTAATGCACTTGTTTCTTTATGTGAATAATGTTAATGTAGGTTTTGTTTTTTACTCTTGGCAGTAATCCAGCAGATTATGAATGAGGCCACCAAACTTTTTCACAAAGCTAACGAGTTGTCTATCAATTAATTTTCTCTCCTTTTCCTCCCCACTCACAACAGATTAGGACTAAATTTGTGAAGAAAATATACAAATGGTACATTAATACATTTATGGATTACCAGATTTTCTTCCTTTTGGGCACTCTGGCTGGAATTAGTAGCAATTAAATTTTCAGTCAAAGTATGCTAATAAACAGTAGCCAGAATTTACTAGTAATCACTTTCATTTTGTAAGGTAGCTATCATAGTTTGTTGATGCAATGTTTATTTTTGTTTTTTAATACTTCCAGGCAAGCACCTTGGTATTTACAGAGCTAAATATTATGCTCTGCTACTGCTGATCATTTTATTAATAATCTTATGAATTTTGGTGATCACTGTTTTTCATCATGCTATTAAACTGATCTCCCTCATGTATCAAAATATTTGGAGCCTTTTCAAAAGAACTAACTGAATTGTGTATGTTGTCAATTTCTATTAAAAGTATGTACCAGCTGGGGAAAAAAGGGCAGCAGAATTTCAGTAGGTAAATCATTCCAAATTTAAAAATGAGAAGATACTTAACTGGATTTGCACTCACACAAACTACCTACAAAAGTATACATTTATCAGAAAACATAAGCACCTGAATTTGAAACATTTGCTAGCCATGGTTTATCTGAGTGCCACACTTCCCTCATGTTTTCAGGATAATTGCATGATGCATAGTAACAGGGATAAAGAGAAACAGAAAATAAGTACGTCTTTTAATGCCATCTTATTTTTTGTGCATAGAAAACTTCGAAGTAAACAATATTCCAAGTAACTAATACTGGAAAAATATGTTATCATAAAAGATTATCTCTGTAGCTAGGACCATTGAGCTATTTTGTGAAATATCACAATAATGTAAAAAAAACATGCAGTATTAGGAAACAGTAGCCCAATATAGTAAGTTAGGCTAAGAATTCTGTGGTAAAAAGCTAATGATTGCATTGAAATCAGAACTCAGTAAGACTGATTCTTTTACTTCAACGTCATAAAGTAAGTGACACACTCACTGTTAGAGTGTGAAGTTATAAAGCTGGTGTCATTGACACTAACCAAGTGAGGCTAAAGTTAGAAAGCAACAACTGAAGCAAAAATAGTGACAGTGTGAGGGAAGTTGTAGGGGTAATGATGTGAGACTCCAAAAGACTTGGGAAAAAAAATCAGCACAGTTCACTGTGCCAGTGCTCCGTCACCCACACAGTAAAGAAGTGCTTCCAGATGTTGAGTTGGAACCTCGTGTTCCAGATTTTGCACTGAAACAAACTATTCATTATCTGAAGCTTCAAACTCCTTGTATATTTACCTACTAATTTTTTCTTGTTTTTCTTTTACTTTTCATCTGCAGTCTTCCCAGTAGTAATATGACTATGTTTGACGCATTTTCATTATTTCCAGGTTATTTTTGCCTTCAGTTGTATTTAAATGCCAAAAGTACTTAGGTATACAATTCTACATATGTTAATGTCTGATTAATGAAACTAACATCTTCTGAGATTCACAATGAAGCATCCTGGTGCACAAGTCCCTTGAAATCACCAGTTCCTTTAACACAGTCCGCATCTGGACAGCATTGCATTAGGAACAATCAATACATTTTAGACCTTTTCCTTCAAAACAGGCATTGAAAAAGAAGATAATAGTGATGCTGATGTCTCTCAACATAAATTTAACAAATTCCTATGTCTATTGATTCTGAGTTTCTGATGCTTTGGGGAAAAACAAACAAATTATAAATGGCTTTAAGACTGGGAATTGAAAGAGATTTTTCCCCGGTATTGTTGGGATTCAATTATTGTTTCTTAATTTTCTCTGCCTTTAAGAATTTTGCATTTTTTCTCTAGGTAAAGTAGGACAGCATCATCAGAAAGACGGGGAGTGAGTTTAGGAGGAGTTAGATCCCCACTTTTTCACTCCCCAGCCAATTCTAAGCAATGATTTTGTGCAGAACTTGAATATAACCATTTATTCAAAAGGGTCACTCTGTGCCTTATACCTTGTGCATGTGTGAGAAAAGTAATTCAGGCTACTAATGTGTTGCTAGTGTCTAATTTAGGACTGTAGATAAGATGTCTGTACCCAAAAGATTGTTTATACTTGTATTTATTTGATATTGCAGAGATGAGTATCTACCTTTTTTTCAACACTGATGCTTATTTTTGTTAATCCCATTATTCAATATTTGACTTTTCTTATTCTTCATGTATGAAATCTAGAAGTCTCAAACGTGAATCATAGAGTCATAGAACAGTTTGGGTTGGAAGGGACCATCTAGTTCCGACTTTTCTGCAATGGTCAGGGATGCCACCCACTAGATCAGCTTGCTCAGAGCCTTGTCCAACCTGGCCTTAAACACCTCCAGGGTTGGGGCATCCACAATCTCTCTGAACAACCTGTTTGGTGCCTCACCACCCTCTGAGTGAAGAATTTCCTTCTAACCTCTGATCTAAATCTCTCCTCTTTTAGTTTAAAGCCACTACCCCTAGTCAGGCTGTTGATCTCCACTGAAGTGGGATGATGTTAGCATTGATATGCTTTTAGCTTTTCCAAGTGATAAGACAAGGGGAAATAGCCTCAAGTTGCTACAGGGGAGGTGTAAGTTGGATATTAGGAGAAATTTCTTCACTGAAGGGGGTGTGCAGTATTGGAATATGCTGCCCAGAGAAATGGTTGAGTCACCATTCCTGGAGGTCTTCAAGAAATGTGTAGATTTAGAACTTATTAGCATGGTTTAATAGTAGACTTTAGTACTAGGTTAAAGGTTGGATTAGATGATCTTAGAAGTCTTTTCCAACATGAATGATTCTATGATTCTATGACATTTCTAATAGTTTTGCCCAGTCTCAGTTTGAAATTGTGTAACTGTGATTCAAGATGTCTTTAAGAATTTTGGTCTAATATCGATCAATTTCTAACATGAAAAAAAATGTTAATACAAATATTGATAGGATTAGTGCAAGTATAATGTTAGAGGATGCACATATTGTTCATGGTTGTAGCATGTTTGAAGTATCTCTCGTGCATTATCTGTGTAGGTAAATTGGAATACATCTCATTCTTAAAGTTGATAGTCTGTCATCCTGCTACCTAGCCCCAGAGTCAGTAAAATTAAAAAAAAAAATAATCCTTATTCAAGATTCAGTTGTCTCAAAGTTTGCATTTTCTGACATTGTGAAATATAACTCACATGACATGCTCCTGCTTCAGTGTGGCATTCATGCATGCCTCCTCCTCAGAACAGATGTTAAGCACAGTAGTAACCATTCTTTTTATTTATACAATTTCAAATAAACAATTAAGTGAATGGTTTAAGATCTTGCTAAATTAGTCAAATTGCTTTATCATTATGTGCTTGTTCGTATTTGTAACAGTAATAATTAGGCAATAAAACACTGCAAGTGACTGAGGACTTTGCCTCTGGGATGTTTCTCTGCTGAACTATTAAGCAATATGACACTAAAGAGGGAGCTAATATCTGTCTAGAAGCAGAGGAAGATAAAGCAGTCCAACTGCTTCAATTTTCATTAAAAAAACAAACAAAAAAACCAGCAGTGAATTGTGTGCAATAACAATGATTTCTGGTTTTAGTCTCCATTGTCTAAAGTCTTTTATTTCCAATATACGGAATATTGGAAGATATTGGGAAATAGCTATTTCCATAACTCTCCAAACATTGTGTGTCCTACATGAGGACTTACCCTTTAAAGCTTTTTGAACCTTCTATCCTCTTTTATGTCGAATGCACAAAGGAAAATGTTGCTACCTACTTTTGCTACAGGTGAATCTATTGTTATGGTACAGATTGTGATATGCAGCTTTGTATGTAAATATTTTTTCATTTATTTACCTTGAAAACTTTAGTTTTTAGCTGTACCTTTGTGACTTCCTGAGGTATCCACACATCTGCCGTTTCCTTGACAATGGCAATACAGATGCTGCTATCACCATGGGAATGGTACTCCTGAATGAAGCTGCTACTTCCAAAGGGGATGTTGGAAAGAGGAGAAGTAAGTTGCTTATTTCAAACAAAATAATGTTTGCACAATTAAAAGATATTGAGAAATTACAGATGAATCTGATTAATCCTGATTAAGTTTTCAAAAGGTATCCCTTAAAACAATTTTTAAGTTTTGTGGTGTAGAAAAGATAGCATAAACCTTCAGGAGATAAAGCTGCATTCATATGAAGTTGTAGCTGTAATATATATATATATATATATGCATGAATATGTATATATATAAATGGCTTAAGCATCCCCAGCCAACCTACAGGTTAACACAGCATCTCCGTGATGTAGTAAGGCATAGTGTGAATGATTTTTGGATTAGGATTATTTGAAAGTCAGTGAGTTAAAGAACAAGAGTTATAAAATATTGTTTTTAAAACATGAATTCAGGCATTTAAAATGCTTAAGATGACGATATTGGAAGGAGTGGAAACAACTCTCTTTCTTGGTACACTTTGCCAATATTGTAGGTTTCCACAGGAAAGTGAAAGCCCAACAGTATAGAACATACCCTATTCTGTAATGTCTAAAGATTCTAAGGCTGAAGTGCAAGTTTAATATTTTTCTGAATTTCATTGTCATTCAGAATATTTAAAAGATTTTTGGCAATAAGTCGTGTAAGAGCATGATATGAAAGTATGTAACTAATACTGCTTTTGAAAGAGACATTGTCATGAGTTTAATCGGCATGCGATCATAGATCATAGATCCAGATTGCAGCTGGGTGTGTGAATGTAAGTGAAATAACAATGGACTACAGTACAAAATCAAACTCCTTTCTGCTTGTGGTCCTTACATGAATGCTTTCTGTGTACTTGCCTTGCATTGTTTGTTCATGCTTATGAATTTATTTATTCATATTTTGAAATCGTATTTGTGACTGATGATTTTTTGATGATAAAATGTGTTTATAAGATTTGTATATGGCTAGTTTTCTTAAAATAACTGCAGAAATCATATATTTAAATTTACATATGTCAGTTTTCACATGGCCAATTTTAATGAAAAAATGCATCTGTTTTCAGGTTCACTGACTTCATGGTTGCTTGTTCTTTGCTCAAAGCCAGCCACTTTTGACACAGAAATATTGCAATTAAATAGCAAAGGTTTGCCTAGGTTAGGAATAGTATAAGAAAAGCTTTTAAAACCAAATTTGCTCATTAGAACCAAAACATAACCTAATGTAGATGAGATGCATCTCAATTATCTGCAACAGCTTATAAAACATTTTTTTTTATTTTTATTTTTTTTTCCCCCACTTACGTACAATTGAGTGAACAGTGATGACTGATAAAATTTTATGCTATGGCACATAGGTGCCAACTGCTGTTTCACATATCATTTCTTAATTTAAGTTTTTAGTTTGCTAATTCATTTGTAGCCTGAAAAGACTTAAAAGAGCTTGCATCTCATCTAGGTGCTATGAGAAGCTCTGTGTCATTATTACTTATCTTCAGTACCAGCAGATTAATATTGTTGTTAAGAGTAAAAAATAATTTGGCTACCAATCTTGGAACTTAATACAGTGTAATGTTTTAGCCATTAAGAATTAGATACAGTAGCTACTAAACAGCCTTTGCTGTTACTTTAGCCTTAGAGGGTTGACTAGAGAGAACATGATTCCATTAGTCAAGCAATATTTTTCTAAATGTGATTTTTTTTCTGAAAAGAACAAGCAAAAACCTGAAATGACATTACTTGATATGTATAATTTACAGGGTTACTAAATCCATTATCAGTGGTAAGGTGTTTGTATCCACACACATTTGAGTTGCAAATTGCTACTCTTTTCTTGAAAATACATTCATACTGACAAGTTATTTTTTCTTAATAACCATAAATATTATTTCCATGTGTGTTTAAAATCCTGTCAGAAGATAGCGGGCATCAGTAGGCAAGGCAGCAACAGTTTTGTATTTCACTGTCAAAATTCCTTATAAATGATTGACATAAATAATATTCTTTGTAGAAATTCCAGTTTAAATCTTTTATATGCTAGTAAACAAAGTTGTTTTCTTTCCAGTAATATGCCTGGTAGGCCTGGGTCTGGTGGTCTTTTTCTTCAGCTTCCTTTTGTCGATATTCCGTTCCAAATACCATGGCTACCCATATAGGTAATCTCTCAATAAATTCTCATTTTATATATTTCAGTAACTTTGAATAAGTTTAAGAATAGCTTTTAGGTAACAGATATTTAATTTTTATCACTGGAGTCTGTGGGATCTGGAAGAAGCAGGAAGAAAGGTGATTAATCAAAACGAACCAAAAAGGGCTGGAAAGCTAGTAGGGTTGACATGACTGTTACTGCAGATCAGTTAAATTGGTTTGAGCACAGACCATGGCATCTACGGTGCCACCACTAAAAATGCAAAGGAAAACATATGCTTAAATTTATAAACCTTTTTTAGATATTTTTTTGTGCATCTTTGAAACTAAGATAAAAGAAACACCAAACCAGTGTACAGTGCTAAGCTATGCTTTATCACCACGTTCCATCTTTTTTGTCAGAAACACCAGAGAGGAAATAAAGGGTTATGATCTTTAATTATATTTACATCTGCCAATTAAACAGTTGTAGTTTGTCAGACAAGAAGAAAAAAGTGGAGAAACAGTAAAGGAAAAACAGTTCTTGCCCAAGGATGTAGGGAAGCTCTCTCCATTTTGCAGGTGGATGCTCTCATCTGTGAGTCACCTGTAGAGTTCTAGACTTGATTCACATCGCCTTGCTCATCTGTTAACGTATTTTTTCAGTAGCCTGTTAAGAATCCATATCATTTTCTCTTGATCCCAGTATAATTTTTTTTTACATGAAAAATCCTACCCCAGAGGAAAGGGAAATGTGCAATTATGTGAAGTCTTCAGTGCTGTAGTAATGATGGACCAGGCTACTGAGATAAAAGCCATACAGTGACATTTCCTGAGTCATCAAGTTTGTGGAACAAAACAGAGAGATCTGTTGATTTTTCTCATTCAAAGCTTTCTTTTATAAGATGACTAAAATATTTTTAATGAGGAAGAGTCTTCTGTTGTTCCAACAGATCTCCAAGTTTAATAGTTTTGTTCCGTTGACTTTTGATCCTATTTGAAACTATGCTGTTCTTTCTTTTGCTCCAGTCTTTGCTCCTTTTTAATATATTTTCATGTATATATATGTTCATATTATACAGTTGGCATAGTCTTAATGTGCTATGTAAGGCTTTACGATAGAGATAAGATGCATGTGAGCTGTTTTCCTCCCTCTAGCTGTCCACAATGCATTTTAAATAAGATGTTTGCCTTATTTCCAGTAAAATTGTTTTTTATAAACTAGTAGACTAATCATTCACAGAATACTAATCTACATCACTATTTAACATGGATGAAAGTAAGTGGATGATATTCAAGTTGCTGTATAGATACAGTAACATTTTGCTGAAAGATCTGACATGATGAAATGTCATCTAATACATATACAAAATATAAATAAAGGAAGCTTTTGCACCATAGATTGAAGGCTATATTTTGAAGTAGAGAACAAAAGAACTGTCTGTTAATTTTAACAGTTCCGCTGTTAATGCCACTGTTAACAAATCATGTAAAGAATACTTCTACAGTTTTTCTCTTAGTATTGCTTTCTATGACTAGCTCTAGTGCATTAGTGCAGTAGCCAGTTTTATATTCTGTGCTTTGTTCTACCATTCAAAACAATAGAGCTCTTCCCCTTGCAATATGCACAGAAAGGCTGTTCCTGCTTTTTACTCTTTCCTGCTGGAAAGGGAAAAGCTCTTTAAAGAGCTCAATACTATAATACTTCAAGATTTCATCAGTATGGGGTTTGTAATTTTCAATTAGGGGTAGTCTGTACAGCCTCTCAACATATTCTACCTTTTAGCCTTCAATAACTTGGGGTGAAGAACAGAATCTAGTCTCCAAAAGTGTGAGATATTCTTACTTCCCATTAAGAGCTTAGGTTGAAGTAATTATTAGCTTCATCTGCAGCACATTAAGGTCACTTTTCATTTTTAATTCTTTCATCTTAGGAATGTTCTTACCACATATTAACAACATGCTTATATGATTTTGCCAACTTCCAGACCTTGCATGGTATTTCTGAATGCTAACACTAGACATTTTAGACTCTCATGTTACACTTAAGATGTCTGAGGTTGAACCGTACCTTGTGAATACAACACCATAGATGTTCATGCATACTTGTTTTCTGGGGGATTTCCTTCTTTTCTTGCTAATGTTTTTTGCTGTAAATTTTGGGGAAGCAGATTTTTTTTTTCAACAACTGGATCTGTTCTTAGTGAAAAAATAAGACATCTTTTTTCAGTTGTCTAGCAGAAGTTGAAGCCTGTGTAGATTTTAGACTCCTCTGTTAGTATCCAAACTAAGAATAAAGGATGTGAAGAAGCAGGAGAAAAAAAAAAAAAAAAGAGAGAGAGAGAGAGAGAAAATTTGATTTCTATCAAAGGTTTGGTAAATTTAGTTTGATATGCAATGCATGTGGAAAAATGCACGTTATTATGTTACAGCTGGTGAAGAAAGAAATAAAAGAACTCTAGGATAGTGCTGAAAAGAATGATTCATTACAATCCTGTTAAAGTGAGATACTGCTTCATCATGCTGCTACTGTGAAGAAACTGTTAGACCCATAAACCAAAATCTGTCCTAAGGAGCTGAGTTAGAATCAGCATCACAACTTACTAATCAATACCCATGAGATAAATTCATGAAAGAATGAACTCCATGGATGCTAAGTACATGAGAAACATTTAGTAGCTGACTTGGTGTGTTGAAGTTGTTCCTTGTTTTTGTTTTTGCCACATTACTGCTTCTACAGGATTTAGCAAGGTTTTACAGGCTTGCTTGTACTCTTCTAGATTCTCTGTGTTTTCATGGGAATGAACTAACCATTCAGTCTTAAATCCTCATTCAGTGCAGAATTACTGGAAACCGTCACTAGAACTGATCATATTACTTTGCCATGATTAAATTTGGTTGTTTCCAAATGTTTAATTTACTTATCTGTTCCTTTCCATTGTTAAGGAGAGGTTTTCCTTTGAGGGTTTTGTTGGTCTCTTGGGTAGTTCTGAACCCATTTTATGTTCTGTTATTGTAAATAAACATACTATGGATTCTTTGACACTTCAGTTGTCTCAACCATGTAGTCTACATGACACTGCCATACTCTTTCTGAAGAGGAGAAGTTTCTTTATGCTCATACTTAATTAATTTTAATTTAAAGTGAACACACAGAACAGTAAGGTAGACTAAGTATATAAATTCTGTTATGTTCTCATTGCTCCATTAATTTTATATCCTGCTCTTAAATCTTAGTCATATATGCTGATACACATTGATCTTTTTGTCTGAATTTCTCAGCATATTTCCAAAGAGTTTCTTGTCCCATCAATTGATCCTGGTGTAGATATGTCTTACAATGTGAAATATGTCTGTCTGTTTACTTTCACTGTTAGTAGGTTTCACCTTGAAACTATCAGTCTTTATGTGATAAATTGTCCTCAGGCTAGTAAAGCTTTGTCTGTAACAACAGTAACAACAATGCATACTAATGATTTGTCAGAAAAAAAGAAAGAATGTTTATGAAAGAATCTACACATGCCAAAAGCAGTATTTAAAGAAAATGTTGTTTTAATGCTATATACATAATCACAAGCATCAACTTCTGTCTTAAAAAAAAAAAAAAAGGTCTAATATACCAACTCGTTTGTGCTGTCACTAAACAATCAAGTCCTCTGTGAAGCAGTATGCAGTATGCATCAATAAAAACTGAAAAAGTAACATAACCTTCTGTGCATCCTCATTCTCTCCACTGACCTCTATGTAGTGAAGATAAATCAAAAACAGAGATAGATAAACATAAAGCAGGAGTCAAAAACTGGAGTAAAACAGTCATTTCCTTTTCTAACGTGCATAAATAAAAGTACTGGGAATGCTGTTACTTCCTTGACCCCAGTAATGCCATTGTCAGTGTTAATTTCTGTGACAAACAGAAAAGTGCTAGAGAACAGCACAAGTCTATAAACGTGCTCTATAAAGGGCACGTATGTATGTAGGAAGGAAAAGTAACATTATGTTTACATTATTTTCATCTACTTCAGACATCTTCCAATTAAGTTTTCAATTCTTCCTTCCACAGAATATTACTTTCTGAAGGTTAGTGTTGGGGAAAAAAAAAAAAAAAAAGTTCCTATGTTGGTAAAATACTCTTATACGATCAACTTTTGGAATGAGAGAGGTGATGCAAAATGGAGGTCACCGTGAAGGTTACTTACTGAGTACACAATCATGATGGATGAGTTAGCATGTAATAAATCTCTCCCCTGGAGCCATTTTTATCAGGGCAGATTTTTTTCATGCTGGTACTAAACTACATTTTTGTAAGGAGCAAGATAGAATCTTTAATTGTGCTAAAACTTTTATTTTAATTGTTGTCATTGATGGCTGAATGATAATTCATTAATTTTATTTCACACTGTTGAACATTTTCCACTTTATAAAGCTTTCTGGATAAGATAAGGGTGTTGTTAGGAATATTTTTAGAAGCTTTTTCACCCCAACATTTAAACTGAATAAGTGATATATTAAGTATCAGATATTCAGTCATTGAGCAATAAAATTTCACTATATAAGCACAAAATTTTATCAGTAACTAGTACACATGGGAACAACAGAGAGAATATACTTAACTCTGAGCCAAACGTATGAACTCTAGGTTAGCTTTTCTGGTCAGAAAAGAGCTTTGAAAGTTCAATGCAAATGTCACTTCAGGCAGTTGCAGTCCAAAAAAAGCACAGAAAATATTAAGAATGAGAAAGGACAATAAGAACAAAACAGAAGGTATCAGTACGCTAGCACAGTAGTGTATTATTATGAATATTAGGAATGTAAATATTTGTAACACTGGTTTCTTCAAGAGGACAGACAGACAAAAGTCTTACCCACTGTTTACTAATATTAAAAAAAATATATATTTTTTTTTTCTTTTCAGCTTTGGCTGAAATTTACCAAGTGTGTTGTCTTTTATGCTTTATTTTCTGCATTAATTTTTAGTATGGTTTTGTTATTGTTCACACTTCTTACAGTCCTTTCAAGTCTATGACTTACCATGTACTTTTTTCTTAATCTGGTTTTAAATCATACGAACAGCTGAAAAGTTGAAGTTTTCAAATAATTTTTAAGTTGCTTGCATTATGCAACAAAAGTTGGTGTTTGTTTTTTTTTTTTTTTAACTTGCATTTGAGTGTTTCATTATCAGATTAGCCTTTATAGCAATTGCATTTGTGTATTATTGAAAAGATTAAGGTGAAGAAGTTTTAGTTAAATCATAAAGAATAATCAGCCTTCAGAACTATGTACTGGCAGAATGGAAAAAATACATATTCTTTATTGACTAGCAGAGAGAAAGAACTAAGCTACAAGATAGCATGATAAATAAAAGATGCCTTATTTTCATGAAATGAACATAAATGTTAAGTCAGACATGAAGTATTCATTCATTGCTTAGAGAAAAGCAGTCAGTGCAACATGAACAGACAAATTACAAGATGCCCCAGAGCTGCAAAACTCCTTGCATTCACCGTATACCCCATATAAGAAATGTCTATCCTCAATGTAATTAAATTAGTTTCGGTAAAGAAAACTTGCATAATAATGAACAATAGAGATTAAATACAAGTGAATAAAATAGAATAGTTATTTCTTAAAAATATATTGGTAAAATATAAATGAACATGTATGCAGACAAATTATTTTTTTTTAATAGATATGAGTGCTACAAAGAACTGCTCAGGTGTGCCACACTGACTTCATGCCTAATTAGTTTGATTCACGTTTATGAACTGATAAATGTATTTCTGTTGAACACCGAGATTCACAGTTAGGTCTATGGCAAAATGGGTTATTTTCCTCAAAACAGAGGAAATAAGAATAATTTTAAAAGGCAGGAGAATTACAATACACATTTATCAAGACAATGCACCTCAAATTTATTGTTTTTATATTATTATTCTTAATGTGGCCGGGCAGCAGCTTCTTGAGAAAGAAGCTGTCCATTGAAATGGAAACAAAACAGCCCAGTCTCTTCCATGCATCTAAACTATCCAAGAGCATACCTAATTAATGAATAGCCACAAACCACTGCATTTCTCTCCATGAGAAATGTCCACATTCAGTGCCAATTTGTAGACCTGAATTTCAGGTGAAGAACAGACCTGAATTGTGCCCCATAGCACATCTCTTAAGAAGGGAATGCTTCTTCCTGTGGCAGTTTGCATGCTGTTCAATGAGTAGGACTTCTGTGATTGTCACCATTAGAAATTTCTTTTAGCATGTATAGCTTTCCTATAAGTCTTATAAGTTCTGCCATTTCCTCCTACCTGTTGTACCCATTTCCATTTAGTTAATGTCTGGAAGGGCACAGTTTGGCCATCCTTTCCTGCTGTGCTTTGCCTAAGGGGATATGGTTTCTTTTTTTTTTTTTCTTTTTGCAGATCTTTTCCAACAGATGTTGTC
This sequence comes from Netta rufina, assembly GCF_964035555.1. Lineage (NCBI taxonomy): Eukaryota > Metazoa > Chordata > Aves > Anseriformes > Anatidae > Netta > Netta rufina. The sequence continues at coordinate 17,554,254 of NC_140127.1, forward strand.
CAACTTGTCACAGATTTTTCAGAAATGCTGCCTCCTCCCCTTCTTTTTTTGGCTACTCCCTATATCATGATTTTTATGATGTTTTTGCTTTTTGTCATTTTCCACCTTTGGCTTTTTCCTTCTTTGAGCATCTCTTTGGCTTGTTTTATAATTTCTACATTACTTTCAGTGTTTACCTTACGCATGTTCTATATTATGTCTCTTAGCTGCTAAAGATGCTGTTCAGTTACAAACAGAAAGGAAGGAACAGTAAATACGACAGTGTATTTATTCAAAATGATGCTGTTATATTTATATATTCCTACAGTTATATCTTTCAGCCCTGTCTATCAACACAACCTGCATGATTACTGTAATCCTCACCCTTCCCACTCTTCACCTCCAAAATTTTTCACTGACTGAATTCCTCTCTTCTCTTCTCTCCTCTCCTCTCAATTCCTTTTTTCCTATACATGGCCTTAAATACCAATCTATGAGCTAGGTTATCTTTCTAGTATACTGTGCTCAGCATTCTCTTCTCTGTTCAGCACCTTACAATTCACCTCATCACGCAGTTGTTCTTGCTAGCTTTTCCCTTTCAGTAATCACCCTCCAGCACCCAACCAGTTGCCATCTGTTTTGCCTTGGTTTGTATGTCTTGCCTAATAAGCGTGTCAACTTTTTACAGCAGGGAACATCTTTATACTGGTACTGTCTTTTAAGCTTATGGCAATTGCATGGCTGTTCTGTAATGAGTAATTAATTATGCCATTAATGGAAAACTGATGAAGTTAATACAATGTGTACGCTAGAGCACACTGCATGTCTATAAAGGAGTGGAAAGATCTTTTATGCAAAGCTAGAGGCAGTGAAGCTGTAGAAATCCTTCCATTCAGTAGCTCATTGTTTTTATGTTTGTACTGTTAACTGAGTCTGTGATTGTGTCTTTGTGTTCCCATTAACCTATTTGTAAGATAACTCTTCTTTGGTAAAGTCCTTGTAAATCCCCAAATGAAAGGTATGACAAGCAGTGTGTATGGTTTTTGTTTGTTTGTTTGTTTTTGTAAATAAAAAGCTGTGTTCTGGGGTAAAGAAGCAACAATGTCATCTGAAACTTCTTAATTTATTAAAACATTAAAAATGTAAGAAACTGCAGCCTTACAGAGCCTTGCTAAGTCCTCTATACTCTCTTTGCTCAGGGGCCACTTCAACAGTAAAGAATGCTTAAAATAAATCTGAAACATCTCCTGGGAGAGGTAGTTCTCACTTTAAGTAGTAAGAGCAGATGCAGAGCTTGATTGAAGAGAACAGATGTTTGAAGTGCATTTTGCTTTTTAATTTTTTTAATAGGAAAATTTAAGCTTCAGTCGCTCAGGTTTTTATTTGACGACTTTCATCTTGCTTAGTAATTACTTAATGGGATATAAAAATTTAAGAGATTATTACACAAACATTGGATGACTTTTCAAATGAACATTTTCAAGTCCTTGTTTATTCTTTTTGAAATAATTGTGATGCTATATTTTATAGACATTTCTCAGCATTTAATCATGTTTCCTTTCTTTTCAGCTTCTTAATTAAATGAATTCAAGAGGGATTCATTTAGAGCTGCTTACCATGAAGATAAGCTGTTACTGATATTATCTGCCCGCCAACGTTACATGTATTCAAGAATCTTTTGTTGGTTCGTCTGTTTTTGTGATAATTTATATAGTATGCCAATAGAGAAATGAATACAGTTTTATGCAATGAATGCTTAATTTATAGAAACATACAGTAAACATCTCATTGGGAAGTGCTAAAAAGTTATGAATATAGTATACTTAGTGCTCAAGAATTTAAATAAATTTCTTTATAATGTGCTTCTGTTTAAGTCTTCCTCATTGACAAGAATACAAGGTGTATTGCCAGGATTTTTCATCTGAATTTTGTTAAAAGCTTTTGCGATGTGTTTTGGCATATGAGCAAAATATTGTTCTTTAAACTCCTGTTTAGAGAAATACCTAAACATGTAGGTGGGGACTGTAATTTAACAACTCCATACATCTTATGGGGTGGAGGGAAGGGGAAGTATAACTATAATTCTCTGTGGTTGGAGGTCTGTAGTCCTCTAATAATTTATTGTTGTTATTATTATTATTAAGAAGAATTAGAACTGTTCTACTGACCCCTAATCAAGATGATGATATTGATCAGGAAGTAAGGCAAGAGAAACTGCAACACTCAGGGAGTAATAGTGAGAGATCTCAAGATGACATCCTGATGAGATTAAGTATTGCAGCTTTTGCTGAGTTAAAGTGTTCCAAAAGTACACGACTGCCTCCTGGAACAAAGACTAGATCTCACAATTAATAAGCAAATCAAGAGCAGCAACTTAAGCATGCTACTAAGCACAAGAAAGATTAATTGGAGAGTAACTCTCCAAGAGCAACCATAATACAGCAGGTTCAATACTGTTGCAAGAGTGGACAATCAAAGTGAAATCTGAAATAATCAGTTTGAAAGAAGGAGTAATGTAGAAATAAAGGCAGATAATTAAAATTTTAAAAAGGAGCAGTCCAAATAGCTAGACACCAACAAGCAACCTGCAGACTGTTAAATATTCTATTTAAAGCCTAGGTAAAATGTGCCACAACTCAAAAAGAAATAAAAAAGACTCGTAGCTGAACAAGAAAGTTACAAAAGGTGTCTTAGGGAGTTCTGTGTTTTAAATGCTGCCAAGGGGAACACTCATAGAACATCAGGTCCACTGTAAACTTAAGAAGGCTAAAAAAGTAATGAGAAGATGATGTTCAAGGTGGTAGCAGCGTGGTAGCACAGAATTCTTAAAACACATCAAAAGGAGGGGACCCAGCAGGGAACTGGTGAGAGAGCTGATGATCAGGGTTTAAGATGGGGCACCCACTGATTGCCTGCATTCTCCACATATTTAACAGTTGGACTTGATGATCTTAGAAGTCTTTGCCAAGCTAAATGATTGTATGATTCTATGATAAGACCTTGACAGAGAAGCTGAATTCTCTGTAGCAGATAGGTCAGAGCACCTTCTGTGTATTTGCTTTAAATAAGGTAAGCTAGATGCTGCTAAGATCTCAGGACCAAATGGCATTTATCAAAGAGCTCTGAAGGAAATCAGATGTGAGGCTGCAGAACTGCTGACCGAGGTGCCTCCACCTATCATTAGATTGCCAGCTGTGTCAGAGGACTGACGGATTGCCAACACAGCTCTCATCTATAAAAAGGAGTCCAGAGGGAAGCCTCAGAGCTGCAAACCAGTGAACAATTTCCAATCCTGATAGGATGGTCAAGTGTCTAATAAAGACTAAGTAACTTTACTGAGGACAAGGATTAAAACGGTCAGCTGAGAAAGCTGTAGGACTTTTATAGAGGAAAATTCAGGCTTGCAAAGCTTCTAGAGAGATAGAATGGTATTAGAGAAGCACATGGATAAAAACACCTAGGCAAGGTTTTATTAAAGAACCTAATCCAGAATTGGAGGAAGTGTCCTTTTCATGAATTGAAAAGCAATTAGAAAATACCAAGCAAAGGATAGGGCTTCCTTTACCTTACTTCTCATGACAGAAAAACAAAATACAACAAAACAAAACAAAAACAGCTGGCACATTCCAAAAGACTGTTGCTGGGACCAGTTGAATTGATCAATGACCTTGGATACTGAAGTGCCATGCTGATGGGGTGAAAACTCCAAAAGAACCTCTCAAAAGGCAGTGAGAGGGCAAAAAGATGGAAGATGAGCATCAATGCACATAGAAAAAAAATAAAAATGAGTTATGCCTTATCTTGCTGCAACTCAGGAAAGGCCCCTATCCCAAGATGTGATCAAACAAACCCTGTGGGGAGAGGGAGAAAAAAAAAGTACAAAATTTAGCAGAAAACAAATACACAGAATAATGCATTTAGATCTCAAGAACTGCTAAGTTATAAAGCACTTACAACCAGGCTTTAAAATATATACAGAAAAGCGTTAACAACTTCAAGATATTTTCCTCATGTATCAAAAATCTTAAGAAACTCTTATGATGCTAATGCACAACATTTTCTGAAGTGCTAGACTGAATGCTATTTGTTGTAAGATTTAAGTCTTTCTGTTATATTCATAAGAAGCTGATAACTCAGTTCCTGTCTTATTTCATAGGTGATCACTTCCAGCACTATGAATTTATCACCCTAACTATGGCATTCACAGTAGTCTGGGGACTGGTTTAGGTTTGATTTAAAGAACAAACTAAAGCAATGAGAAACAACACAGCTGTAGTACAAGCAATAGAACTGCACGTCTACGCACAACAGGCAATACGGATTCCTCCATTTCTGACGGGTGCTCTATCTTATGGTACTTGGCCCATATGCTTTATCCCCACCCCCTGGGTTTAAATACTTTCCTATGGACCTTAGCAAGCATTTTCAAAAGCATTAGTTCTGTTCTCTTCCAATTTTGTGTACCAGCAGCTTCTTCCTTGTGTCTTTTTTCTATATCATATGCCTTTGAGTTTTTACATGTATCCAGATGAAGTCTGAGGAAGCATACCATACATTTATTTTGTTGCACTTAGTTACTTTATTTAGATGTTGATGTAACTGGAATAACATATATTATCATTAAAGGAACAGTTTAGTTAGAAATTCTGGCAGTTATTCTTATAATTCTTTACGATAAATATATATAACTGAGCATGATTTTGCTGTTTATGTCTGGTAGTACTGAGTAAAAAGACATAAAAAAAAAAATACATATATATAATCTTACCTCTAATGAAAATGTAAAATAGATGTGTTCTTGCATATTCACTTATAATAGAGTAGACATTCACCTATGCACAGTCCGTATTGTTTTATCAGGATCATTTTATGTTCACCTCAGAGGTGTGGATTCATGGCTACACTAAGAGCTATAGCAGTTCAGAACTCAGCGTCTTCTGTGTGACAAACCAAATCCAACATCATCTTGAACAAAGGTTAGGTCAAATGACATGTCTTCTGCTTTCTTTGACATTGTCACATAAAAAAAGTATCTGCAGGTAGAACAAACCTTTACAGAGTGTTTTTTAACTTGATGCTACCTATGCTCAAAATCAAAATTCCGTGTTCTCTGTTCACCCCAGTTAGCTATAGTATTATGCAAGGTATAGATAGAATTAATAAGAAAACCATATATTTTTCCTTGCGTGTTGCAGTAAGTGCATAATTTCAAAAGAAGCATCTTTCCATATTTTCAAGGGAGGTTTGTATTCTGCGTTAACAGAGTACATTTTATCTGAGATTAGTGACTTCCATAATAACTAGGTTGTGTATTGGTCCTCTAAATTAGAATTTAATTAAATAGGGAATATTTCTCTGGTTCATTTTTAGCCTTTCTGTCTTGCATTTTAAAAATTGTTCAAAAGTATAAACAGTAACAAAGTCTCAGAAGTTCCCAAGTTGCAAAGCTTTGCTTTATCTTCTAATAGTTGCACTTTTGCTTTAGGAGTCTTACTCTAGAGAAAAAAAGAGCCTCAAGGTAAGTCATTACTAAGGAGCCCTTCAGGCAAAAACAATGGAATATATGAGTGTATCCAGGCTGCAGTGCACACACTTCCACGGGTATTTATTTCCCCTCTGGTAGCATGTGGTGCAGAAGTTTCATTCTCTATGTTTAAGGATAGAGATCAGTAAGCTTTATATTACATTTAAAGAAGAGCTTTTTGAGTCCTATTCAGTTATAGTTTGTTTAGTCCTGGTATGCATTTTCATCATCAATGGATTCATTTTGCAGAATGAAGGTAAACAGAACAGTTTACTTATGGGAAAATATTTTCATTGGTCAAAGCTAGTGGAAGCAAAGCTAGTGGAAGTTATTGTAAGTATGAGAGAGAGCTTTTAGCCAGTCTTTGCCTTTTTCTGGTGGGGACATGTTAACATGCATATCTCAAGAGGGCTACCTACTACCAACACATCTGGTGGCAAGTAGTAAATCACCCCGATATTGAGCCGACTTGGCCATACATCTGTGTCAATAGTGCTCCCTTCAGTCAAGGTATTTGGAGCTAGGAATATTTGTACCTGTTGCAGAATAGTCTTATAATTACTATACTTACTCTCAATTCTTCTCCCCACCTTCCCTTTGGATAGGTCATGGAAGGTTGATGGCCCTGCTTCCATGTTACTTCAAATCCTAATCAGCTAATTGTTGGTCAGATGCTCCATTTCCCCAGGCTCTAACTCCTGCCTCAGCAACTTGCAACTCAGCAACTTTTATGACCAAACTACAGGTCTCTGCTTTGAGTTGTGCTATGACTTTTCTCAGTTGCATTCATTTCAGATGTGTTCAGCCTCAGCCCAAAGCTGTTCTGCCCTCCACATTATTTCTTACTGCTAGAACACAGATGGTCTTCTCCTAAGATGATCATGGCTCAGGAGAGGGCTAGGCAGGCTCAGTTTTCCTTGCCCTTTGAAGCAGAATAGTCTTTCACTTTTCGTGTTTTATATATTATAAAACCATAAGAGGAAACAAAATTCAAAATCAGCCTCTGCTACATGGTGTCACATCAGTCCATAGACAGAGGCCTTCCTACAGCCCTGTTTCCTACAGTCTAGAAGCCCAGTTTTGCTTCTGGTGGACAGGCTGAAAGTACAACAGAAACAGATTTGGGGAGAAAAAATAAATAAATAAATCGCAAACTGCATTTTTCATGTAAACACTACCATTATTTATACCTAAGATCTTCAATTAACATGTCGTGCCACATATACTTAAATACAGAGGACATGTAGAAAGTGAAGAGTATACCCAGTTCTCACACAAAAGCTGGCTCAAGAACCTTCTCAAAGGAAAATGAGATCTCCTGCTGTGTGTGTCACTCCTTCCCCCAACTGGTTCCACAGAAAATTGTGCAAGCCACAGCCACACACATCACAGCAAACCTTAAGAATACATTTTAGTTCACAAAATAAAAACAGCAGATTCATGCATTCACACAAGTACGTCCTGGTATTAAGTGAAACCACTATCAATCAGCATCATTCAAAATTTGACCACCACAGCTTTGGATACAGCACTTGTCATGTTTTAAACTGTTGCAAAGTCAGAAAAATCTTAAGGGAGCAAGAAAATTAGTCTGAAGTGCCTTAATTATTCAAATGTCCTATTATTTTAAAGCAAGACCATATGCATTCCTAAGACTTCAATCCCTACATGCCTGCATAGGCTTCCATTCAGCTTCCTTTCTTGTGAAATCTTAGGTGTATTGAAAATCCTTAAAAATTTACTGTTCCTTTACAAAGCTCTGTACTGCTGTTAGTGTACAAGTAGCATCATTATTCTCTCTGAAGTGGCAGAGTACTTTCAAGTGTCATTCACACTGAGGGATACCTGAAGAAGTGCATTAAAAGACTTTGGTTTCAATTGGTCATGCTTTCTGGGTTACTCTTCCTTCAAACACCTCTTATGTCTGATTCATTTCAGGAAAACATTAACATTTACTGTCATTACAGGCCTAAGTAGATATTTGTCATCCTTTTGAGGGAGGGAATTTCCTTTTTGCAGGTCTCAATTTTTGTGACACTAATATAAATCAGTGCTGAATGGTGCTCTAATATGTCATGCATTAATAAAGACAAAAAATTGGACAAGGTAAGAGAGATAAATGAAGATGTGTAATACAATGCTTTGATACAGACTAGCATTCAGCACAAATTATAGGTGGGGTGGGGCAGCAGCAGTTCTCTCAGGAGTGTCAGAAATCTAAAAGGCAAAGCTCTATTGCTCAATATGTAGATTTAGAATATTCTTATGTGCTGGATTTAGAGACAAATTACAGCTACAAAATGTATTCTTGATGCATAGCAGGGTCTCAGGGTCTCATGCTATCTGCATTTTACTAATGAGTATATTCATACAGTCTTACCTGTTTTCCATGTCATACTTCCCAAATCAAAGCTTATATTGTGAAGAAATAATTGAATTAATATTATATTAATATTATTTGCACTTTAATATGCTCTGCTGATAATCCTTTATTTAAATCTACATGTAAGTTGCAGTCAGCAGTATATCGTATTCAGGTAAGTAATTGAAAAGTTTGCTCTTAAGTAACATAACTAAAGCCATGTTTGTTGTAAGGAACTGGTGGCACTTGGTGCTCAGTGCTGTAACCAGCATGAAGAACCCAACTGCAGTGTTTTTAGACGACAGAAGACACACACACAGGTTTTTGTATCATACTGAGTAAGGAAATGGCTAGGAAGAGTTCATTCAGCCCGTGCTCTGTAAGGAGAGGATGCTGCAGGTGATTTGAGTTTAACAAAACATCTACCTTCAGTGTTATTACTTTCACCAAGGGAAAGTTTATCCATTTCCAGATAGCCATAAAAGAAACAGTATCCAATGGCCTCTACTGAAGAAGATAACTAACTTTCTAAAATAATTAATTCGGCTCACCAAAGCAGAAAGTGTAGTTGCCTTTCTAAATTGCCTTCGGCATGTTGTTTGCTACATATGCCACCATCACCTCTCTGCTGGATTAAATGTAAATAGTGCAATTTACAGTTGATACAGGGTACTGAGTCACACCACTCACACAACCTAGACAAAACAGTCTTGTGTTATCAATACTGGTTTATTATTAAATCTAGAATTAATCTCCCAAACCAAACAGTTCCATTAGGTAACTCTAGGTGCAGAAGAACCACAACATCTATTGTTTGCTCTCAGCACTGAAATACTAGAAAACTGAAGGAACAGCAGTACAGTCTTATTTTTAGTTGTGATGGGGATTTGATTTCGACTATATCAAAACCCAATAATAAGCATACTTCATTGTTTTTAGAGTCAGCATTTTTCTTCAAGTAATAACTTGTCGGTTGTTGTGGCCTTTCAGAGCAGCACCAAATACCACATCTATTATAGAGCTATAGGCCAAAAATTATGCAGAGAGGTACAGATGCTCTAAACCTTGAACCTGTGAAGGTGTACATACAATCACATCTATGTAACACAATTTTGTGTGCTTAAGGAGGAGTAGATGCATATATACTCAGAGCCATTAAGGAAGGTATTTAGATGGGCGTGCATAAAGTACAAGACAGGAAACTCTAACCACATCAGTTGCTGAACTGGGGATTGAAGAGCATTTTTTTAATTTTTATTTTTATTTTTTTGTTCCTATGTAAATATAATGCTTCCTAAACATCTTGAAATGAAAGGTAATGTTCACACATACAGTATTACTCTTTTCCGATTATTTTTATTTTTAAAAATCAGTACTCAATCTTCAAGACAAACCCCTTCACCTCACATTCACAATTTGTACATCAATATAAAGCATAGCATTGTTAAATCCAATGCAGTATGAAGCGCTGAAAATTTATTGACATTTTACTCTCTTTTTTAAGTGCAGCTAATCATTAAGATGAATAACTGTCTCTTATTGTTACTTTTTTTTTTCTTGAATTACTATGCTTTTCTGTACACAGTTTTTCTTCATCCTATCCAACATAACAAGATTCAGTAAGAATTATTCAGCAAACATTACTTATACCCTATAATGCCTCATCCCTTTAGCAGTTCATTGCTCTAAATTATATAAAACATGTATACTATCTATTCTATTTACCCTCAAGAAAACATTAATTTAAAATCTAATCTGATTGCTGTTCACATGCACACACACACACAAAGGAAAAAAAAAAAAAAAAAGACTATACTACACAATTAGTCATGTCCTCGGAGTAAATATTTTAGGACTACAGGATATACATGTAGGATTAATTTGGTTTGTGGATCTGATGCATGGCTTTCTATGTAATTAGGATTACAGCATTATGAGATACATAACAATGAATAATCCTGGCTTATAAAAGCAACAATTGCATTTTACATGAATCTTTTCTTATGCAAAGTGCTTGTCTTCCTCCTCAGAAATAATTGATTACTTAGCAGTTTGCCCAGTTTGGTAGACTGCTGGGCTGTGCTCTAACTCACTCATGCTTCCAGAGGGCACACATTTGCTCTAATTATCAGAATCATCTTCAAAGTCCTAATCAAAAATGATATGGCAAGAACAAGAATTTGTACTTCTGATAAAGAGATTAAATCAAGCTTAAAAGTTTCATATGAAAATGCAATTTTTTATTTACAAGTTATGGCTCCGATATCAATTATTTCAGTTATTACTTTCAACACAGTAAGCATGTGAAATATAAAATGAAAGCAGAATAAGCAACATGAAGCAGAAAAACAGACCATTTCCAGTTAGAAATGCAAGTTGTGAGTCCCTGATATTTCCAAGCAGATGTGAGCTCAAGAAAATGATAACGTTAACTGGAATGTGCATAAATAAAAATGTATTGGTCAAAATTAAAACAAAAAAGGAACCATTGAATCCATATACTCGCCTTCTATCTGCACATAGTTTTCATGGATATTAGGACAGATGGTACAGGTTGCTTGCTCAATTTGTATCTACTTGTTTGCTCAAGACATTAAGGCAGCTTTGCAGTTGGACACAGCCCTGGGGACAACGACATCACATGCTGCCTGAACAAGAAACCTGCTGACACAGGTTTCTTACAGCACAAGGTCGGGCAGCAGGCTGGGGAGAGACCAAGCAAGTTAGGAACCTACCACATAGATTTACAGTACTCTAAGTAGAAGAGAGCAGATCCACAGCTAAAACTCAGAAGAGAGATTGCATAGCTTATTGCAACCCAGGGGGGTCCTAGGAGGAAACCTAGGAAGAAAATTATCCATCCTACAAGGATACAGAGGGCAAGGTAACATGATTAAATAACTCATCTTTTGTTCCATTTTATGTAACAGGTCTGCATTCATCTTTGGAGTACCTTAATAAAATTCACCCTTTAAAGATCGCAAGCTCTTTGGTATCCTGACTTCAAGGAAAAGATAGAAACAACACAATTTTAGCTATCTGTGATCAACTTATCGAAATCCCATCTCAGGCAGACACGGGGCATGAAATGATTTTGCGTGTCACACACAGCAGCTCTCACAGAGGAAACATATTAGTTCATATCTGTCTGCAGCACAACACAAAGATCTGAGTCCACAAAACACGCACTGAGAGCTTTGATAGAGAAAGCTATCTAAATTGCAGGTGATATGTGCATATCTGGGATAATTTTCACAAGCCAACACAGTGCCGGAAATGGGGTGAAATCCTGTGGCCATGCCTCTGTCCTCCAGAAGAGCCTCTCCAGGCAAAGAGCAGATTCATAACAGCTCTCTGGCACACCATGGCCACACATTACTGTTGCTTATGAAATCAATATCCTCTGCATCCCTGAGGCTCACTCATCTCTGCAAAGCTTTAGCTTTGCTCTCTCTCTCTGTCCTGCCTCTTCCTGCGCTTTCATCCCCATCAGGTAAGCCAGTGGCCTGCTGCTCTGCCTCATTCTTGAGGTTAACCCTGGTCTCACATGGCATGTTTGGAAAAAATTAGCATCAGCTCTTTTATATTTGAAACACTTCCTCTAAACTATGCATATTAATCAATATAGCGTCATTTGTATAATTAGTAAATAAATAGATATATTTTGTTGGCTGATTTATTAAGGTTCTGTTCTGTTCAAAATAGAGGATGGTTCTGGAACTCAAAACAGAGGCTTTGAAACCATCAATAAGATTATAACAGTGAAAGATATCAGTTGCACTTCCTTTTTTTCTTCTCTCTCTCTCTCTTTTTTTTTTTTTTTTTTGATTGACATCATTGCACTTACTAATATATCTGAGCTATTGCCAGAGTCTCTTGCAAAGGGTGCATTCATTAAATTTTAAAGCTTGGGTGTGCGGTGAGAGACTGCCTGTGAAATGAAAGCTCTGTTCTAGTGAGATTCAAAGCTGAGTACAAGCTCAAAGGAAAATTGCTTCTCTTGTCAAATCCTTGTTAAAATTTTGAGCAGATTTCTGCTTAATCATCTTCAAATTCACTTGGAGATGCTTATTTGTAGCAAAGGCAAAGCTACTATTTATTGTTGAACCTGGGCACCACTTTCAGGTTGATTGTCAATAACTGGATACCTTAATCTGAGACAGTCCTGAAAGTGCCATGTTTTTGTGACTTAAAAATAAATAAATAAATAAATCTGCAGAATACTACCTATAAATAAACATAAAACTCCTAGACTTTGGCTATAAATATATAGTTAGAAAAGACTTCTCATGGGCTTGTTGAGAGATTATTTTGCCTAATACTTTATCATTAAATGTACTGAGTTTTTTTCCTTCTTTGAACTAATTACCTTTGATCTAATAGCTGGTATTTAATTAAGACTAATGAAAAAGACAAAAAAAATCAAAAAGGGAAGATTAATGGTCACACCCTCACATGTAGGTTGCCCTCTGACAAGGTCTGCAGCTTTTTCAATGTGAATCCATTTGATGGACTTACTGTCTGCCTTTACTGCTCTTGTCCAATGTCACAGGAGTACAGTCCATCAAAGTAACTGTTCACGAAGAGGTATGTTGTACTGGTGCTAGCTGCCAGGGTGAGAAATGAAGTTACGCTATTAAACAACACAGTGGCTGAATCCTTTTCCTTCTCTTCACTTGAAGGTAACTGAGAAAAGGATTAAGAAAAAATACTAACAATGCTAAAGAATGCTACTGCCCTCACAACTCCCATTGTTAAGTTCTTTCATCCTTTCCTAATTGCAAAGAAGGACTGGAATATTTGTTGGAATAAGAATAAAAATGCAATTTCAGCTGCCGAGGGGACTGAGCCCACAGCTGACATCCTGCAGTTACACTGATCACTACAGGACTACCCAGGTGGATGTTGCTTATCTGCTGCAAAAGCTCTTGCAGAGTCCCTACAGGGATCTAGCACAAATCTTGGTGGCCACTCCAGTCAGCACCCACTCTTCTTTTCCCCTGGTACCTCCTGTCCTCACCCAAATCGACACATTTCTCATGTTGCATCCTACAAACCTCACTGATTCTCTAACTCATAGAAGGGCAGGCCCTGAAGTTGTCAAAACAGAGAAAAAAGAATCTGAGTTCTTTCTATGAACATCAAGAAAAAGAATGAAAGTCAACAAAGTATCTATTATAGAAAAATGAGCAAGTCACAGTTTTAGTTTGCCAGTGCAGTCTGTGAGATGGGATGACCAAGGAAAATGAAAACTTTTAAATGTCAAAATCTGAGCCCACTGGGAACTATTGAATCAATAAAATCAGCTGAATCAATAAAATAAATGGAATGGAATGGAATGGAATGGAATGGAATGGAATGGAATGGAATGGAATGGAAAAATAACAAGAAAACTAAAATAAACCAAGGAAACACCAGCCCTTCTATATTAAATATAATAAATTAAATGCTGGAGTCAATTCACTATAAATTTTCTACTGAATTCAGTGGTGCTGTTCATCAGCTGTGTATAATAAGCCCTAAAAGGGTAATAGAATTGATATAATTATCCATCGTTTGCAATTACACATAATTCTTCTGGGAAAATAATATATGTTGGAAAAATTTGACTATAGAATTAGCAATTGTGTAAATATTTCAAGGAAATTAACTTAAATTCATAAATAGAATTGTATTATGTGTTTTAAAAAAGTTTTCTTAAATGCTTGATAACTTTTTTTTTGTTCATTATATTATACATTTATAAAATATATCTTACTGTAAGAAATATCTTCCTTCTCCCATTCTGTATGTTACTTTTGGAAAAAAAATCTGGTCAGTACATACAGAAAACTAATTTAAAAATCCATAAAATCTGCTTCTAAAAACAAACAGACAAACAAAAAACACAACTGTTTATGCTAATAGTATGTTTAACAGTGCCTGCATTTGTTATCTTATCTATATGTTCCTAAAGCAATAATCTGTATAACTATTTGGCATAAATTGATGAGGTAGGGATCAATAACCAGTCAGCCTTTTTTTTCTGATCTTTTTCCCCTCTGATCACTGTTCATACAGCAACAACTTCCCTACCATTCCTTGATAAGTGTTGTTTCCCAAGTAACGTCTTTTTTCCTCCCCAAAATGTCCTTCATGTTTCATTGCACATTTATTTTCACCTGTTGCTATTGTGGTCTCACCTCACATGCAGCATGTAAATGTATGCAGCTCCTGGAGAAAGAGCTGGAGAAAATGCCCCCCTCTACTCAGAGTGCCACAGAAGTAACTGCATGATCCTTTTTGAAATATTTTAAAATATTTCTGACTGGGAATTCACAACAAAGTTTCATGGATTTGGAATTTGCTCCTTCAATTTCTAGCCTGATTCACCTTTTGAGAAAGAGAAGGGTAATGCAATGATTTTGAGCTGCTACAAGTAAGCACCAAATTTTCAGATGTTTATTTTCTAAACACGTAAATATTACCACTAATCTAAGGACATCTGCCGTATTTTGTCTGCATCCCATAAAGTTGTGTTGTTAAAAAACTTTTTTTTTTTTCCCCCCAAAGGCTTTTACAGTTGTTTGACAAAGTAATGCCTACATTTGTCTCTTGTAAAGGGTCTTGGGATCTTTGACACAGGAGCATGCTAAGCCTTATCTTAACTCTACTTTCATTCTGTAGGAGGTTTGTCCATCATTGATATTATCAGAATTACTTCTTCCAATGCCTCAGGAGCAGTAATCAGTTCTAACATCATCTCTGCTGATCTGTAGAGGAACATTAAAGGCAATGGGGAAAAAGATATGAATGAACTTGAAGAACAAAGATAAGTTTGTCTGATGATGATATACTGGAATATTTTGCCCATGACTATCTCTGTCTTTTAATTCACATTCTTATTATTCTGTAAAGAAAAAGGATCTGTGATTCATAACTACTTTTGTTTGTTTCTCATCAATTTCCTTGGGATCTACCCATCATAAGAAAAGTTTTAATTGCATTGTCAGTATTCATTAAACTGCATTTTAACTTGAAATTCATTTTCTGTCATGAATGAAAAACTTTAAAATATCAGAGCTCCTTTAGGAAAACTATATGAATTACTTTAACCATGAGAACTGAGAGGCTGAAAAGAAATGACAAATCTAACTTTGTAAACACACACACAAAATGATGTAAACAGTAATATAAGTAAACATTTATAGAACATTTGAAAGAAAAGTAGATGTTGGATAAGAGGGAGATGACAAAAGGCCCTGAGAAGTGTAGAAGAACTGCCAAAATGAAATAATACTGCTGTCAATAGCTTGACCAAGAGAAAAATCATTTTCCTAATTCACTCTGTTGTGGCTAGCACTGGGTGACCATTGCAATCTGGATGGAGAAAACAAAACATAAACCACAGAGAAAGTTGAGATGTGGTGGCAGCAAGACATGGTGAGCAACTATTCTTTTTTGTAGACTTTTGATTACATTTTAAATTAGAGAGTGGTGTAGTTAAGGAGTTAACATCAATGAGAAAACAGTAAGCCTCACCTGACTCAAACTCCATTTTCAATTTAACTTCTGTCAACATGTTTTTCTTAATTCCAGTCCTAGGCTGAAAGAAGGAGATGACCAGACAGGCTCCAGCCACTCAGGTGGTCTCAAAGAGGATAACTAGTTTGAGAATCCAGCTTATGGGACTGACTCTATTTACATTTGAAAACCCTAGGCAGAGAAGTTAACTTACAATATTCTCCATTTAACCAAACTCTTTAGCTCATTGTGTTCTCTAAAGTCTAATTAACTATATAAGGTTATACATATTCTTATAAGTGTAGGCTCATTATATCTTCTCCCTCAAGTACTTAGTATTCTTTGATGTCCACTGTCCTTTAATTTCAATTTTAATGCTTAAACTTAGTGTGTTTTTTGTTTGTTTGTTTGTTTTTGTTTTGTTTTGTTTTTAATCCAGCAATCAGAGAAACCTGACTGGTTTTAGATATTTTGGTTATAATTTTTGAACTAAGTATTTGTCTGTTCTTTCTGCTGATTTGCATCAGCTGACAGATGATTAAAGCTCTGTGTGTCCAGTCACCAATAAGTTATTTCCCCTTCTGCGTTAGTTGATTGACAGGAAAGGTGAGAAATGAAAGTTCAGACAGATTGTAGCAAATGAGATAATTCTGAGTTTGCCACTGTGGGAAGAAAGCAGCATTTCACATTACCAAATAGAGAAAAAAATAGTGCCCTAGTGTCAAAATTTTGAGTGTCAGAATCTTTATCCAGTTGGACCTGATTTTCTTTTTGATAGTAGGACATGATTATAATGTGCCATGGATTAAACAAAATACATCACATGGCTTTTTTTGTTTGATTGTTTGTATGTCCTTAGATATATTAAGGTGTTTTAATGCTGTGTAAAATTCAGAAAAGGGAAGGGAAGGGAAGGGAAGGGAAGGGAAGGGAAGGGAAGGGAAGGGAAGGGAAGGGAAGGGAAGGGAAGGGAAGGGAAGGGAAGGGAAGGGAAGGGAAGGGAAGGGAAGGGAAGGGAAGGGAAGGGAAGGGAAGGGAAGGGAAGGGAAGGGAAGGGAAGGGAAGGGAAGGGAAGGGAAGGGAAGGGAAGGGAAGGGAAGGATGACAAAAGGGTCTCTTCCCAAGAATACTGTTCTTTCACTCCTTTCTTTTTGCATGAAAGACGCCCTGGGAAGTTTGGGGATAAAAGGGGCACCCATTAGTCCAGTCATCAAAACGGGGTTAGGTCATGTAAAAACTCATCCATACAAGTGAGACAGCGAATCAAGACACGCAAATGGCTTGCTGTAGACACTCGGTAGTTGCAGGAAGTATCAGGACTGAGTCATTGAATTTAGTTACAGAGATTGGACTCTTGGTACTAGACCTGCGTAACCATTCCAGGACAAACTGAGTTTCCTTATGATGTAAATTGAGAAGATACTCAAGATGCAAGAGGTGTGAAGGAAGAGAACATCTAAACGTAAATAAGAAATAGAAAGATGCAGAGAGGTTCTCAAACCTTTCCAGTTATTCCACTTTAGCAAAAATATTATTTTCCTTGAACAAACAAGATATTGTGACAGTCAGAAAAACTGTGAGTGGATCTCCTGCATACATGAGAAAAGCTCAGTAAATCAACATTTGGGCCATTGCCACAATTAAAAAAAAAATAAATATATATGTATATATTTAAAATATATATTTTATTATATTTTAAAATTATATTAAATTATATTAAAATTATTATATATATATATATATTTATATATATATATATATTTTTTTCAAATCATAAAGTCAGACCAAAGATAAAATTTTAAATGTAAACTTCAGGAATTGATTTGCATTCTAGCATAAGAACAAGTCTATCTGTTAATCACAACCTTGAAGGCATATCATCTCTCCTCTCACATTTTCCTAAAATCATCATCAAATATAAAACCAACATTAAAAAAAAAAAAATCTCTTTATCACGTTCTCTGATCTTTTACATAAAAATATGATTATCTCTGGTCTGATCCAGATCAGATATGTTCTGATGAGTAATGGAGTTATTAGACATGATCACTATATAGCACAAGACAAGTGTGTAATCACAGCCTAAATTTCTTGCATTTCAACTTAAACTAAAATACCAGCTCCGTTCTGTCTACACAACACTTTGAGCAATATTCCCAGAAAACAAATGTGAATTCTTGGCCCATTTAGGCCATAAATGAAGTGGGTAAATTTTTTAAAGAAAAGGAATGTCAGAGGTTTAAAGCTCAGGTCAGTATCTTTTAAAGCTAAGCAGACATATTGCTAAGAAAATCATTATACAAGAGGAATATCCTGCTCTGCACAAGGGTGCAACATCCTTTTTAGTCACTGAGAAACCCTTTTATTCCTGCACCACAGAGCATGCCAAATCAATGCCAGACAGTTCTTTTTTATGGCAGTTTTAAGGAGGCAAAGTAATCAAGGTTTTGCTATGGCACAGTTCAAAAGTCTCTACTTTTTCTCAGGATCCAAGCTCAGGAAGAATGAAAATGAAAAGAAGAGGCTGGAAATGTTACCTGTTCACAATAATAGAATATGCCAATTTTCACTTGTACAGTATTTCATAAAAAATCAGCATTTTCCTTTCAAATGATTCATTTTTATATTTTCCTTTTCTCCATTGAAATTTTGAATTTTGGCAAAGGCAGAGCCTTTAATTTTGTATAGATTTTGTCACTAGTTCTTTTTTTTTTTTTCACTTTTTTTTTTCCTTTCCTTTGGTTTTGGTTGCACAGTGTCTCTAGACAAGTAAATTATTGCAGAACACCAGCATTCATTGAATTTGAGCAGTTTACTTCCTCTGAATACTTCTGTAGTCTCCAGTGGATTGTTATAAACAGTACTGGATTTCTATCATGTAGTCTAATCCGTTTTAATATTTTCACAGAATGCTTAGACACTAAGTATCACACAGATAAATTAGATCAATGTAGGAAAAAAACAAAAGCAAAACAAAACAAACAAGAAAAACAAATCAAAACAAAAACAAACAAAAAAAAAACACAATGTAATAGAGTTTTTCCCTTTTAACAGATTCTAGTTCTAATACCTTATATATGAGATACTTTTAAACGTAGTTCCTGATATGGGTGGAAAGGATATATAACGTAATGGCATCAAAATATGATCAGAAGCAGTTTTGCTTGCTCTTACATCCTGGTTGAGGTATGCTTAACCAGGAACCTCTTATTAAATTCTGGGAGACCCATTAGACAGGTAGATTGTCTTTGCAGAAAAGGAGACTGCTCTAGCCAGACGCTCATGAGTGAAGGTATTCAGGAGATTCACATGCACAGACATCTCTTCGTTAACCCCTAGTGGTGTTCATGGGTTCAGATATAACTGTACTGGAATTATGTGAGTCAGTTTGCTCCAGTTCAGTAACCTATCACACAAGTACTTGCATTGTGTGGAGATATGGAGAAATGTACACACAATCAACATTTTCAAATTTAGGTGTCTTTGGAAAGAGTACAGAGAACTCATATTTCTCAATTACGTCTCTCATGGGACAGCTACTGAACAATATCCTTTCTCTCTCATTAAACTGAAATCCTACTTCAGTGTAAACTAAGCTTATTAAGTTTCCTAGGTTTGTCACCATTCTGTTTAGCTAGCAGACAAAATTTTGAGTGAAATTTGGACTACTGCTCATCTGGCAAATACTTACACTCAGTATTTGTAATCATCATTGCCTAATCAAATACTCCTAGTAATTTAGGCTACAGCACAGTTGGCCTTCTCATTTAGCAGAACTGGGCAGATGATATTTTTTTAAAGACTTTAAATTTGTTTGTTTTTTTTCCTGAAAGGATGTTTGCTATATGTTAACTTCATTCAGTTGTGACTTAACTATCTAATGTTAGAACTTTTTGTCTTGGCAATAACATTGTATGAGTATAATGTAATATTTGTTTTGGTGATTATCTGTGTCTGTTATTGTCATATCTAAACACCATAATAAAAAAAAAAAAAAAGAAAGATAAAATCCTGCTGACTGAGATGCAAGCAAATTTCATTTGTCTCAGTGTCTTTGAGCCTAAATACGTATGCATAACATCTACTCTTTTTAGGAGTCTCTTGAGCAGACAATCAGGATTCCATGAGATTACATTTCCTGCTTCAGTGATTATTTGGGAATGTATTGACCCACTTCAGCTCATTTGGGATTATTTTAAGTCTTGGAAGAATGAGTAAAAGAGAAATGCATTTAGCAGGCTACACCTGAACTATAGAGTGTTGTGATTCTCAAGCAGGAAACCAGTGGCAAGTGACTAATAAGCACTGCAGATAGAGTTATGCTCTTTTATTACACGTTCTCTGAAGACACTGTGCTTGCTTCCCACTGAATTGTTTGTGTTTGCAGTGATGCAGAGAAGGAATGCAATGCCTCTTCATTTTCAGCAACACATGACATAGTCTCAGAAATCCATAGACAGTTTGTCTAGGGAGCTCGTAATGGCTGATGTTATGTTCCACCCATGATTTTATTACATGTTTTTTAACCCTGGAAATAATAATTATCTACAAACTCCCCCAAGATCTTCAGTTTATCTGAAAATGCTAAACAACTTGAACACTTTTGCAACAGAATAGGAATAAATCTTACTTACAGGTTTTTATTTCAGTCACCATTTTCTTCAATATTTCAAATGATCCAACCTATCATCTTTGAGATACACGTAACAGCAATAATGATTATATGTATATATATATATATATATATATATCAGCTATTTTAATTTCCATGTACACTATATTCACTGCTAGATTTGGTCACATTCCAGGATTCTAACTTGCCCTACAGCAGGGATTGTCTTTCAAAGTCCTATGGGATCTAACCTTGAAATACTTCTCTAATAAAACAAAAATTTTTAATATTTTTTCTCACATATGAGCCACTTGGTCTTTCTTTCTTATTTTAAGGGGAGTTTTAAAACTCTAAAGTTCATTGTACTACTGGGTCCACCCCACTTTCCCAGTCTGTGTGGTGGAATTTCAGGATGGTGCATCCTCCATCCTGCAACAATCTTGGAAATAACTTCATGTCTCAGCATTTAAGTTATTAAGTAATATTTCTTTCCCATTTTAAAATGTTTAAAACTGCGAGACTACAGGGATTTGTATGAAATTTCCTTTAATACACCAAAGATTTTGTAGTTCTAGTATTATCCATGAAAGGCAGAAAATGTGAAACATAAGCTCTTTCCTCTGTGGGCTGAATGCCGCTGGCAGCTAAAATGGAAGGAATGGACTTCGTTACCCTACATCTCCAAAACACCAATAGTTGCAAAAGTCACAATATTGCCTGAAGGTTATTTCTTATCTTACCAAATGCCTAGAGGGGACAGTCAGTCTTTGTTCTCTCACACATGCGGAAATACGGTTCATATTTCATCTGGTACAGGAGGGAGAGGTAAGATTTTTTTAATATATTTTTACTTCTCTAAAAATATATTTATATAAACTTTCATATAAGTAGAAGAACATAAATAATATGAATATACAGTAAATGAGAGAGTCAGTTTAACAAATATTATTCATATTGGAATATTTTCATGCTTACTGACTTGTGTCACATAAAGCTATATATTCCTCACTGAAGTAAGCTGCTTTGTAGAGGTGACACAGAAGATCACATTAAAGAAAGCAAAGAGTACAGAACTGCTTGTCTGTTTTTCTTCTTTAATAAAGCCTGCAGATGTTAAAAATAATCATCTTCCAAAAAAAAAAATAAAATCTATACTTTTCAGTTTGAAAATACGTCTGGTAAAAGTGTTGGTAATGGTTCTTATAAAGACTTCTAGTTGAATTTCAACAATCTAGAGTTCTGGTTCTTGGTGTCAGAGATAGCTTCTACTACTTAGAGCAAGTAGGAATGAAACCCATCTATAGCTCAAGTCTGGATACAGGCAGACAACAAAGACATTAAATAAACAGAAATATTTTATGCTTTTTTATAAACTGTGTTGTATATGTCATTCCAAATTTAAACCAAAGACAGAACATTATTCTTTTACAAGTAAATGTGTTGGCCTAAGACAAAAGAGAGCTGAGAGATACTGGTTTTAATGGTATCTCAGGTATCAAAATGACTTGAAATAGTAAGTAAACTGAACCAGTATCAATGTTTGGTTAGTTGTATAGTTTTTAGGTCAAAAGCTTCCAAACCTCAGTTCTAACACCTTTCTGACCTAACAGCTATCAGAACTAAATGTTGGTTTTGTTTGGCAAATGTAACAAGTACTAAATGCTCTGATGATTTTCATTTTACATTGTCATTTTGTTTCAATACAGGGGGCAAGATGGAGGGAGACATCTGGTGAGAAACAAGGTGGAGATATAAGTAAGGAAGGACTTTCCACCTTTGAGGACAGTCAAATTGCCAAGCCAACTTGTAAAGCTGAGCTTTCTGTCAGAGTAGAAAGACAGGGTAGGATAAACGTGTTTAAAGTAATAACTTACCAGTTCCTGTATAGGTAAATGGCATTTAAAAGATGCAATGTAGTTGAAAGCTGACGGGAGATGGTGAGCAGAGACCTCCACACTAGTGTCTATGGTTAAGACAGATTACTCACTCTATTAGGTTTGAGAGGAATAAGTAATCAAATAACGAGCCAGACTAGACAAAAGCAGCAGGTAAATTACTGCTAGAGAAAAGGATAGGAAAAGAGAAATAGAGGAAAAAATATATATATACAAATCAACCCTATACTATTAGAAATATAATTTCTCAAAATAATGTGCACTAATTGTTGTGGCAGTATGTGACCCAAGCAGGAAAAGGTGGCTAATTCTTATTTGATTCAGCTAAGCTTCTAGTACTGCTATAACACTCTACAGTGCACAGCCGATCCTTGTCTTCATATCCTATGGGCTGCTTGGGATCTAGGTCTTTGCTCAGATGTGCCCAAGTGTTCTGCCTGGCACTTATTTGCTGCTTCATTTTGTGGTCTGATTCAGTCAAAAAATGTTTTCATAAATTAGTTCCAGCTCTCAAAGTGTTTATGTCCAAGTTCAGAAGGACCTGCCCATAATGCACCTGCTTTTATAGCAGTAAGAGCTTGTCACCTCAATAGTCAAGGTCTCTTGGTTCTCACTGAGCTTGACAGGAGCCAAGAAAAGACCACCTTTCCTGAAAACCATATCCTGCCTTTGCAAGAGTGTGGTTTCCACTCTGCTGTGAAGTGATTACAGGGATTCCTGCCTTTCACATAAGCAGTGTCTTTTGTCTGGCCAGAAAAAAGTGCCCTTTGCTCACTGCTTCCCCTGGGTTCAGACCTCTTTGTGTTCATGGATGCACGCTGGGAGTGGGCACAGCCTGAGACCCAAGATGGGTCCAAGACACTGCAGATCAGCAGGACCAAAGTCTTTTGGACTTTTGAGGTACTTCTCAGGGGTCAGTCTGGTCCATTTGGACTCTCACCAGCTTGCCCCATCAAGGGGTAGCTTTAAGAGTAAAAAGAGAAGAATAAGAATGTATCTGCAGAAATATCACTTTCTAGTTTATGTAAACCATCTTTCTTACTTTAATTTCTAATATATTTCTAGAACTGCCTGTATTTACTTTTTCTTTTAAGAAACTAATATTGTTCATTACTACAGCATAGTTATACAACACTAGTGAGAATACTGCTTGTAAAGAAATCTGGAGTGAACATGAAGCCATTGTAATATTAATTTCATTTTTATCCAGATCACAGTAGCAGTTATAATTGCCAATACACAATTCCAAATTAAACTGAAAGAGCTAGTATGCTCCTATGTATTTCAAGTAACAACTGACTTTCTTATTATGCTATGAGGAACATCACCAGCATTTCTGTTGTATGGGGAGGAGGTAGAAGAGGGAGGATAGGGGGAAGGTGTTTTTAATTTGCTTTTAGTTTCTTACTGTTCTAGTCTGCTATTGTTAGGCAATAAATTGTATTAATCTCTCTATGCTGAGTGTGTTTTGCCCATGATGGTAACTGGTAAGTTATCTCCCTGTACATATCTCAAACCATTAACCTTTTTTTTCATCACATATTCTCCCCCTGTTCTTCTGAGAAGGGAGAGTGAGAGAGTGGCATGGTGGAGTTCAGCTGCCTATCAGTGTGAAACCACCATGATGAGTTTCACAGGAGATCACTGTTCCTGCTAATTGACATTTATTTTGGATAGGGAAAATAAGATAGTAAAAAAAAATTTTGTAAGCTACATTATATTCATGGTTCAGGATCTTTATTCTCCTTTTAATCTTCTGTTCTACAACTGTCTCAAAATGAGAGAAAAATTCAGCCCCAAAGAAAAGAATGTTATTACTAAGAACATAGCTTTCTTGACAAGTGCCAACTCACAGTGCCAATGATTCTAGCTGCATACATAAAATATAATAACATCTTGCAAAGAGTATGGTGTTCAAATACTGTTACAAAATTTAATTACATAAAATATGGCAGATGACTGTGCAAAAATAATTACTTCTATTTGTCTGTGCTTATCAGCTTTGTGAATTTTGAGGCAGACATTGATGCTGTCAACTCATGAGCATTGATACAACCATCTATGAAGTTCAGCTGTCCTATGTAATTTTGGTAACAAATATTGAAAGTGAGTAATCCAATGCATCAGTTGAGACAACACAAACAGATGGGTTACATATGTACCTAGCACTGGGGCAGGCAATTCTGCTGTGGATTCAATCTTATTATCAGTTTTGTGCAGAAGTTTGCTGTGTACAAACTCTATTGCATATTTAATGACATAAAGAATCCCCTTGGACCAATTAATTTTTTTGTTTACATTTCTGTTGGGTGAAGTCATTTCCCAGTTTAGCATTACTTACTGCAGTTATGCAGCTGATGCAGGATTTATCACTCCTCTGTTTTTCAGTGGTCATAAATCTAAAACACTCAGAGAGCTGTTTAAACACTTATATAGCAATGCAAAATTATATGGTCAATTTTTAATCTGCTAAATATTATTGACTGTTAGATCCAAACCCAAACTCTGTTTCTGTCTACAGAGTTTATGATGTCTGACATAATGAATTAAATATATTTTTTTTTATTAACTTTTGTGTATGTTGTCTTAGTTAAGAAATAGAATATGGGCTGTATTTAAAATTAAATATTGCTATTTAATATATCTAGGGCAATTTTTTTGGTTTGCTGTTTTTTTGTCTGTTTGTCTCCTCGAGTACTGTGTTCAGTTTTGGGCCCCTCGCTATAGGAAGGACATCGAGGTGCTTGAGCGAGTTCAGAGAAGGGTGACCAAGCTGGTGAGGGGTCTGGAGAACAAGTCTTACAAGGAGCGGCTGAGGGAGCTGGGCTTGTTCAGCCTGGAGAAAAGGAGGCTCAGGGGCCTTATCGCTCTCTACCTTAAAGGAGGCCGTAGCGAGGTGGGGGCTGGTCTATTCTCCTGGTGACAGGACGAGGGGAAATGGGCTAAAGTTGTGCCAGGGGAGGTTTAGGTTGGATGTTAGGAAGAACTTCTTTACCAAAAGGGTTGTTAGGCATTGGAACAGGCTGCCCAGGGAAGTGGTGGAGTCACCATCCCTGGAGGTCTTTAAAAGACATTTAGATGTTGAACTTAGTGATATGGTTTAGTGGAGGACTTGTTAGTGTTAGGTCAGAGGTTGGACTCGATGATCTTGAGGTCTCTTCCAACCTAGAAATTCTGTGATTCTGTGATTCATATTTTGTTTGGCTTCAAAGGCAATTAATCATGTCCAACTTGAATAGCTGATGTAGCTAGATGTTCCACAAGACAACAGAATATCTAGTTCTGCTTTTACTATGACCTCATGTCTATTTGCACTTATTTGAATGACAACAGGATCATACCCTGCAACAGAAAATCCCCTGGCAGGCAGTGTTGAAGATTAAAATTAAGATTTAGTCCATAATGCTTCACTGTACTTGGTCTGACTGCGATCAAGTAAACTTTTTTTTCACAGAAGTCTCTGTGCTACTGTGATTTGGATTTGTGACTAAAGCAGTGTTGCTAACACACCAGTATTTTAGCTATTGCTGAACACTGCTTGCACAGTGTCATAGCTATCAGTTTTTCACTGTCCCCTCTCACCCACAAAATATAGGCTGGGCATGAGCAAGAGGTTAGGAGGGGACACACACAGGACATCTGAGCCAAACTGAACTAAGTGATGTCCTGTGCTATATAACACAGGGTGTCCTGTGCTCATAGGCTCATAGTAAAAAGTGTTTGGCTGGTCTTTCCATGGTACCCATTCAGACTGGGCATCAGTCTGTGGGAGGAGTATGTGTGTATTTCCTTCAATTGTTAAAGTGTTTTTTTTGTTTGTTTGTTTGTTTGTTTGTTTTGTTTGTTTGTTTGTTTGTTTTATTTTTATTTTTATTTTTATTTTATCTCAGCCAATGAGTTTATCTTGCATTTGGTGTTCCATTTCTTCCTTCTGCCTTGCTAGGACAGCAAGTTATTGAGAGCCTGGATGGATTCTTAGGTGCTGGCTAGAGTCAACCTATCATAACCACTTAGAGCCCTACTTTTCACAACTTCCACAAGTGGCCCGTATTTAACTCAAAAATATTTTAGTAAAGGTAGACCAATATGTTGAATGCTGCTGGAATCCTACCAGTTTATTACTCATATTTATATCTGGAATAATGTCAGTGTAGCCCAGGAGCAGAAATATCAGTAAGGCACTCTCCTAAAAACATTTCTAACTCCTAAAGATAACCAAATAATCAAGGACAGGTACACGTAGCACATCTTGAGGCAAACTTGCTGAGTATTAAAGATTGTTTTTCAAAACAATTGTACAAAGTATATCAGAAAAAAAAATAGTGAAATGCAGACTACACTTCACAAGATACACTTTTAATTGGATATTTTTACTACATTTCTGTCCATGACATGTTAAATGATTGTTACTTATAACTTGCTTATTTAAGGTGGCTTCTCATATCATACCAGAAGAATCAATAACAGCGTTATAAGATTTTATTTTTAGAATCTAATTTGCAATTTAGAAACAATTTATTTAGTTGTTTAAAGTGGTGTAAATACTTCCCTAAATTATCTCTCATTCTCTTGCTTTTTGTTTGTGGCTAAACTTTGTTCTTGTACCAATGCAGTCACAGAGTTCACTGAGAAACTGCTTCAGAAAACTCAATATTTAGTCTGTATCATAACATTCTAGCTATTTCTTGTTTGTATTCTATGATGTTTTGCTTAACATCTGAAGGATATAGTGGAAATATCCCAATGTGTATAGGGCTTAGAACTCAACAAACTTTTACCACTTTATTTTCATGTTTTACTTTGTGCCAGGTTTGGGCAAATAAAGTTACATTCAATAATGTATATTATATATACCTGATATATCAGGTATATTTCAGGATTCTCACAGTATTTTCATACACCTACACATCAATTTCAGAATTACTGTTGAAGCAATGCAATGATTTTAGAAGATGTTGTGATAAAGAACCGTAGCAGCTAAGGGCATTTCTGTCCAAGTTGTTTTCCATTAAAGGTATTGTTTGATATCATTCATCTTCAACATGTTGTGTTTCCTTTGGGCTTCTATTACTATACCTGCTATGTCAGTCCCATTGTAGCAATGACAGTGATTTATCAAGCACATTAAATCTGCAGTGTCTCTGGCTAGCAAAGCTAGTTCTTCAAATATTAAATCTCAGATATGTCACATTTAACCTGCCCTGAACTCCTGAAGCAACTCTGAGTTACTTTAAAAAAAAAAAATCAAATTTGATTTTATTAGCCAACTTTTTACCTCAGTATAAAATAGAGCACTAACAACTGCTGAAGTAAGAGGTGTCATAGAAGTAGAAGAATTACTTATACAAGGAAAGTCAACTCATCCCAAGTCAGTTCCTTTTAAGCTTAGCTTACCCTCTGATATGTCACCGTCCCCTCCAATTTTCTCTCACCATAAAAATGTCTAGCTGTCTCTTAAGATGATTTCTTCCATTTGCCTCGCTGGGCACAATGTACCAGACAGAGCAGGTTTGCTTGCATTACTTTGTCAAACCAATTCCTAATTTAGAGTTACCTATTAGATCATCCTGAAGTCTTCCCTTTCTCTGTGATCACTAATATTGACACATCTAAAAGAGCACATAGAGAAACATAAAAGACTACAAGAAGATGCTAAAAGAAAGATGACAGGAACAAAACACATTTAGCTTTGTCAGATAAAAATGAAAAGATGCAAGATGACAGATACTCAAAATACAAGTGTGAGGAGTTGGATTTTTCAGGTCAGAAAGAAGGAAATAATTAACATTCATGAAAGAACTGTATATGAATGTTTTTATAGTAGTATATAGTATATTATATAGTGGTATATATAATGGTGTCAGGTGCTTTCTGACAACACTAAGAAAGAAAAGTTTCTGTTCTGAAGAGGCTGAAATCTAAGGTGAATATTTTCAGAAACACAGGCACGAATGAGTCACCAATACCTACAGACTTTCTTTTACTATATGTCGTGGGGAGTGTTTGTGCCTCTGAAAGTCTGCTCTCCTAACGCTTATTTTCACATGCTGTGAAAATAAGTTTAAGTAAGAGTGATGAAAAGGAAAACAAATAAAGTGACTGAACATATGTGGCAGTTGTATGTGTAAGAGTGCATGTCCATGTTCACGAAAATAAACCACATTTTCTTTCATGTACTGACAGGTGTAAGAGCTACTCCTTGTTAGCTTCATTCTTAACATTGATAAGTTTGGTGTTTTTTTGTTTGTTTGTTGAGCAGCGAATTGATTCCTTCCTTGAGGCAAACATATTAAGGTTATAACCTTATCTACTTTTTAAAAATAATTATAAGTTAATATTTTTTAACAGTGGGATTTATAAACTATAGAAAGTAGTATAAAGACTTTGTTCTGACTTGATACACATGATTAAGTTTCCCCTTCTAATAATAAGAGACATGTTTACAGTATCTCTGATGTAGCTTTAGAACCTAAAGTAACTTTATGCCATTTGTAAGTAATCTTTCAGAGCTAGATCTCCATTTTATATTAGTCTATTACAGAACTCCTTTTACCTGCAATAAAATTATGTTGACCCAATAGATATAGCCTTTAGACAAATTATCATCCGTTCCTGTTAGTCATGGCTATCACTTTCCATGTAGGATTGTATGCCAGTGGGCTGAACAACCAGTCAATGAAGACGAATAATGTTTTCACCAGCACCAGAGTTTCAGTCACGGTCCTCAGGGCTTTCTTTTATTGATTTATAAAACAAAGTATTTCAAAAAAAAACAACAACCCAAACCACTTAAAACAGCCAGAAATTTTCCAGCCTCATCCAACTACTTCTGCCCTTTAGGCAAGGTGATAAGGTGGAAATAGTGACTACGACCACCTTGCCTTCATAACTCCATGACAGATTCTATGTTAACCTCTCTGCACCTGGAGGATCACAAAATTTTTTAATTTTTGTGAAGTACTTTTCAAAACAGTGCACTTGATATCAGTTTCATACTACCATGTATGAAAAGAAATGAAAGACAGTCAGGTTTTGTGGCTTGCTTTATTGGCTGTTGTATAAGGAAACATGGAGTTGCTGTTTATAGTTAATTTGTACAGAGGGAATATTCAGTTATGGGATTGTTTCACTATACTGGCTTGACTCCTAGAGCTTGGAAGAAGTGTCTTGGTTTTATTTATTTATTTTTTAGAATCCATTTTCTGCAGCTCTTAGATTACTATTGGGAGGCAGTGCTGAAAAACAGAAACTTTCTTATTATTAAATCTTTCATGACTATATTTTCCGTGAACTCTGATATAAGTAGTACCTGGGCTAGAAATGAAGGTAAAAGACCAGGATGGGGAACCAAAGTTCTTATAAAGTAGAAACACAAAAACTGATACAATATCCCAGATTCACTTGAATTTGGTACCAATCATCTTTCTCATTGTTATTTTTAACTTGAATTTACATAAATACCCATTTTAGAATACACAGTTTCAGAAGTTTCCTGGAGACCAGGACACTGCTCAACCTTTGGAAATAATGCCTGGTTTCACAGGGAAATTAAAAGACATAAAGATCATGAAGGTTTCCATGAAGATCAAATTCCTTGTTTTAAAGTTTGTTTGATTTGATGAAAGTTCTACTTACAGTTTTATTACACTGGAGGGTAAAACTGGAGTAGCTCTTTCACTGCCCCACTTTTTTTGTGCGGTTCCAATTAATTTGGGAAAAACTATCTTTTTACTTAGCATGTAATTCATGGCTGTTTTTCTAATTCGTCCCAGTCTATAACATATTAATGTAAAAAACTCTCTGGATTTATAGCTCTGTTTTGTTTGCATAAAACACAAAAACAAGCCTCAAATATTATTGAGAGAAAATTAAAGAAATAAAAGCCTGGATGTTACAGTTAATGAATGAAGTCTGCATGAAAAGTGTCTGGTCTGCTAGCATGATTCTCCCTTGTTTACAGCCTCTTCCTCTTCCATTTCAATACGGGAAAGGACTGGATCTGACTAAGGAGAGCAGAACTAATTTTTGCTGAACCTTACTTCTGATGAATAAACCCAAAACTTCCTTGAACCCTGTCTCTATGCATGATTTGTTTAGGTAAGACTATTCCACTATCTACTCAAATACAGCAATCAGACTATTGCCAGCTAGGAAAAGGTTATGTAGCAAAACCAATGTAAATTTCATAGTACAGAATAACTGTTAAAACTTTTCTACTTAAGTGGAAGCAGCAGGAGGGTTGGCAGAAAGAATGCAACAGCCACACACACTTTGTGCTCCCAGACTAAAAGGTTTCTTAGGGTTATGTGAGGACTGACATGCATAGTTTCAAAGATGAATGCATTTCTCTGTCTCCTGTGTATCAGTGGAAAGAGATGTTTTCATGAGAATGAGCATTAATTATTCCTATTTTAAACTTGGTTTATGCATGGTTTCTAATCCAATGTTGTCCTTGTAGGAAATAATGAATAAGTTGTGAACTCTGAACAAGGTCAAAGAAAGATCAAGGTCAAACATAGTTAGGACCATTTTCTTATTGTCAAGAGTACGTAAGAGTCTGTTCATCTCCATTTAGCAATACCAAACTCATGGGTGGACCATCTCCTCCAGACTAAGTTAGCATGGAGGGAATTTGCAATGAAGCCAGCAAAAAGCAAGCTGAAGTAGCGATGGAAGTGGCTACCTCATAATAACATGGAAATGGCTACCTCATAATAATATGGAAAAGACTCATATTGAATTGAGATAGGCACCATTCAGGTCAGTCAATTCAGCCCCAAGATTCATCTTATCTTCAGTATTAATTTGGGATTTCCTTTGAAGTCTGGGCATTCTTGTTAAGAAAGTGTTAACTAGCTAATGCATTTTACAGATAACTATGTCTACTTCCAAAATTTGTGTCTTCTAGTCTTGGCTTCCTGTTCCCCTAGCAGAGATCTTTCCTTCTTCATGCCAAGTACATTTACTGATTTTGCAATATCAGTTGATTTCATCCGTACCCTGTCATTTTTGTGCTAAGCTCTCTAATGAAGATATTGTAAAACTTTAAGTCATAAATTTACCTCATAGAAACTCCACTAAAATTCTTTTTTTTTAAAACCAATAAATGCACACTTCTGTGTGTAATAGGTTTTGTGAGTTCTTTATCCATCTTCCAATTTCTCTATTCTCTCTTACTATCATCAATTATTTCCCATAGGTTGAGTTTCCTAATGGAAAAATCAAAGAAAAATATTAAATTAGCGTGGCATGATTCATATGTAAAAACTATGCTGCATTGTATCCAGTTCTTTTGTATCCAGGTTGTATTTTGCTTTTAAACAAGGCTTTTTTTTTTTTTTTTGTATGTGTGTGTGTGTGAAGATATATGTTGTATATATATCCATATATATATATACCATATATATATATATATATCTCAGATATATGTTAAGTACTTACCAAAAGTTTAAAATAGCATTGCCTCCTTTGTACTCTATTTTTCTGATGAAGAAATCCTTGTGAAGAGATGCATAATGGGAGATCCCCAGGGCATTTTGCCCTCTTTGTTAATATGGGTTTTCTGTACATTTTCTGCTCTCTGTGGCTGTGATTACCCTCAGACTAGTCATAAATCAGATGGGAAGGGGAGGGGAGGGGAGGGAAAGGACCTGTATGATCTTGTACTTACTTTTCTGTGCTAGCATTATCCAGTCTTCTTGACCAGCATGTATTTTGTGGAGGTAACTCCATCCCCATTGTCATTCATGGGGCTATTCTGCTTTTGATCTCATGGTCAATATTAGTATCTTTGTAACTTTGAACTGTAAGGCTAAATATTAATTTAATTTGGAGACCAAGCACTAGCTCTCCTATCACATCTTTGCTGTTTGGTCACCTTTATCTTCTCTTTGCAAGAACAAGTTTTGTTTGTTTTAATATTTCCCTACACTTCCCTATAGTTTGACAGGGGTTTTTTGCTGATCATTTTTTCTTTTTGTTTGTCCTTTTAGATGCTATAAATAGCTTGAATATCTGTTTCAAGGTGTTCATGCTGGTTGGTGTAGACTTTTTTATCTCCAATGATTCCCTGTTGTTGTTGTTTGTTTGTTTTGTTTGTTTGCTTTTGTTTTGTTTTATTTTTCTTTCTGAGATGTAGGTCCTATGTATCTGTAGTATCTTCAACTGAAATACATTCTTGGCTTCTGATATATTTATGTCCCTCAGCAGTGTAAGTTTACTTGATATTCCCCAACTTTTTCCATTTTTTTTTCTCTAAGTTTACTATTTTAAAATTAAGTACTGTAGTTACTCCTATATATTTATCCCTTAGTTTACAGTCTTACAACTTTGATTATTGTTAACACCAGATATATGTTTAGTACTTACCAAAAGTTTAAAATAGCATTGCCTCCTTTTCATATTTTTGATGAAGAAATCTGTCAGCTGCCATCTCCAGGATAGCTGATCCTATGAATATAACTGTTGATAGTATTTCTCTAGCAACTTCACAAAGTTGTCTGTTCTTACCTACACCAGACCCCAAACCCCTCAGTATCCTACTTGTAATTCATCTTTTATTATTCTTCCCCAAATGATTTTGACTCCAAAAAAATCTGCTTTATGCATCTCGTCTCTTATTTCCTGAAGTTTTCGTATCCTTAAGGTACAATCACTTTATGTCTTTATTTCTGTCTGTGCCGAACGATGCATATCTTTTTATACCTGTGCTCCTGCCACAGCTGCTCTTCTAAGATGCTTCTGTTAAATGGAGAATATTTCTCAGGTCTTGAACCAATAGTTCTTGTTCTTATTCCTCTATTTTGCCACTAAGGCTGCTGGCATAAATATATAGCATTTCAATTACTTTTTACTGACCAGAAACTAATTTCCTTATCTGGAATAATCTTGAACTATCTGTTTCAGCTAAATACTCATCTATATATTCTATTCTTCTGCTTTCTATCCATTCTCCTGACCACTGATAATCTTTCGTCCATTTCGTGTTATCTATCTGATCTTTTTTTCTCCCTGTATATTAAAACTACAAACAGATGTGTAGGAAGGTTAAATAAAATAGAATATTATCCCTTAAAAGGAGAAGTTTTTTTTATTATTTTTTTTTATAACAATCATCACAAAACTGGATTTTAATGTCCTAGATTAGGGAACGGTGGAAATGTTATATAGGAGTACATTTATTTATTTGTTTATTTATTTACCCACAAACATCCATTAATGTAAAGTGATAAACATTAGAAGCCATTGTTGATCCATTATCTCATTTCATTCATCATGAACTGAATCTGTACACAATGAAACCCTGATTTCTTTCCTTCAAACATGTTGGAGGGAACTATATTTAAACTCCTTTCTGAAATGAATGCATATTGGGCATTTGTAAACCTCTACTTAGTGAGGTGCCTAAGAGCATGTTTACAGGACTGCAAATGAATGAGGAACCCTAACTTCATAAACTACCCCTTGAGAGTATTTTACTCAGATTTACTGCTGAGCAAATGCATGTAATTATTCCATTGCAAATGTAAAGTAAAATGGATTTATTTATATATTCTAAAGACTGATAAAAAATAAATATTATTTATCATTATTTTGGAAACCACCTCCTTTAACTTTCTGTTCAGAATTATGAAGTGATGATAATGTTTCAGCCAACTGGCTTCAATATATTTTTATTTCAGTTTTCTAATTATGTTATTTAACACTTAACTGGTTTGAAATAATTTACAGTGGTTTAATCATAGTATTTGTAATTTCACCTTTTTTTTTTTTTTTTTTTTGCTATAAAATTAAAGTACATTGAGTTACTCTTGGTTAAATGAGCAAACTGTGTAAAAATATGTGTTACTCATAACCATTCAGATTCTCCAAAACACTTCCTTTTACTTCTATGTTGATTTTCCACTCACTAAATCTCTTGTTTCACCTTTTAAAACAAACAGGATCCTTACAGGACTGCAAACACGTTACAAATATTTCTCTGGGGAAATCTATAGATACTAAGGTTGCCTGAGCTCTTCCAAATTAAGGTTGAAACTTTGCACAGAGTTTTCCTGAGAAGAATATTTTCTTTCCTCCAAGCCTTCTGTGCTCAAAAGACATTGAAACGGCAGCAAAAAACTATCATTTATCCCTATTTTGTTGAGCAGATCCAAACCACATATCAGGACTGTACACCACAAGATTATGGTACAGTATTAAACTTTTTTCTGTACTCTCACTTCAGGGGAGAATGCCTCCAACGCTGTGTCAGCATCACTAGCAGGTCTCTGCTTGTTCTCTTCTCCTTGGTGCAGTTTTCCATACAGAGCTGCCAAAAGCTTTCATCTTCATGCCTGTGCTCTTCATTTTCTTGTTCTACTGCAGATTGTCAACAATATAGGGCTTTTCTTTTCTGTTTGCAACCTTTCTATCATAGATACTGAGCAGTTAGTTTTGGTCTTACACTGGGCATTCTTTCATATAGTCTGTGGCTTTGTACTAAAGCCAATGATCAGTGATTTCAAGTTGTCACAGCCTTTATACACTTGAGACTGGAGAATGGAACAAAATCACTATCTTTGCAGAAATAGGAGAGCTTGTTTTTAAGTATAATGTATTCAGTAGTCCCAAACACAGAGCTGATGAACCACAAAGTGTATCAGAACATAAAGCTTACCATGATCTTGCAAAATCTTAAAGATGCTTTACCTCTGGACAGATGGCTAAGAAAATTTCAGCTAGGAGAAATAGTAAGTGCCCATATGCATATGCCCATATAGTGCCCATATGCCCATACGAAAATAATTACAGTATTTATTTAACAGACCTTCTCTGTAGTTATTATTTCATTAGGCCTTTTATAGAAAATGGGTGGTTTGGGATTTTTCCATGTTTTGTCTGATCTTGCTTTAAGAGGAATGAGAATTTCTGAAAAATAAAGAAAACACCATTCATTCACTTTTGGGTTATATGAGGGTGAAATCAATGTTGCTTTTTTGTTACATAGATAACAGACTAAAGGCATCCCTAAAGTAACTCAGTAGAGCTTCACAGTGGGAAAATTTGACTGATAAATAGTCAGTAAGATAGAAGTGAACTTTGGTCTCAAAGTGAAAATATATTTGTAAGTATAAAAAATCCATTGGTTTTATTTTAAAGATTTTATTTTGCCTTTTTCCATCAAACAGTTTCCCATTTATTAATAGGAGGATTGATGAATATGCCTTAAAGGTAATCCTTCAAACGTTGAGACATCTCTTGAAATTACCTCAAAATTCCAGGTTTTCGCAATAATTGTGAATTATTGTTACTTTCTACTTAATGACACAGAACAAGACATAGGCCCAAAAACAATCACTGGCAATTCAAAAATAAAGCACTATATTTTCCTAAAAATACAAGCAAGAGTAAATTTAGGGAAGTTTCACCACCATTCTTATGCAGGAAATTAGATGACTTTATCATCCTAGCTTTTTACAACCTTTCAATCTACCCATGTGCTTCCTATGTGAGATCAATATATTCACATGTGTAGATGTTTGTAGGAACAATATTTAAACAGAGTGAGAAAAGTGTGAACCCCAAGTTTATAAAGGTATAGCTAGAAGATATAGTGATTCTACTTCTTCACTTGATAAAATAAAGTCTTTACCAGCAGTTGGTCTTGTAATTTTCATGTTTAATAAACTTTGAAAAACATGTGACAGCTTTCTATCTTCATTGTATGTTTGCCTCTTGCCAGTGTTTCTGTCTGCCTGGAAAGTAGTATGAACTTACTTTTTTGATTTATCAAAAAAATATAGTTGTTCAAGACTAAGATGACTGAGGTATCTGTCTTTCTCAAATTAGTGCAGTATAGTTACTATCCTACAAAAGACAAATTGACAAAATAAATAACTAAATAAATAAATACACAGTGATAAGCAGGAGGGCCTGCTCTTCAAAAAGTGTTTTTTGCTGGTAGCCCCATTGACTAAATATATTTTTGTCAATGCACTCAAGGAATTTAAATATCACATTGTTATTGTTTATTTTATAACTCAGCACACTAAGCAAAATAATATCCAATTCTGCATGCTATTAAGTGCTAATTGCTTCTCAAGCAGCAGGTTTTTCTGCTCTCTAGAATTAAACTAATTTATAATGATATTTTAAAAAATAAAGTGGAGCTGAGCAATAGCTTGGAATTAAAATGGTTTGGGAAATGCCCTTGGTATTTTCTTAATATTTTAACAAGCACATGTTGAAGCCATTGAGCAGCAATGTATTTGAAAGCCTGTAGAAATCACCCGTTTTTTATACAACTCAAAGTGAGTTTTGGAAAAAGGAAGAGACAAAAAGGTAAGCATTGTCTTATATCATACAAATGCTCAAGATTCCCAGGGATCTCTCTGAGAAAGTTAAAATCTCACTCTCCTATGCGGATGACAGAGAAGTCAATGCATAGCAACTTCATGTTACTCCAGAACCCACAGCACTTTTAATACGGAGAGTTTGACACGTTCATTATGCTATATGTGGCATGAAAAAACAATATTCAGGATAGCACGTGCTTCCATGATATATTACAAGGAGTAACGTGCATGTTAAAAAACAAAAACAAAAACAGAGAGGAAAACAGACACACAAATACATCACCTTTTATCCTTCTTGAAAGCAAGTACTTGAGGCATTAATGTGATATCAGCTGAATCATACTGTCAGTGGAGGATTGCATTAAAGATGACCTGCATAGCCTTCCCAAGAGCAGGAAAGGCTCTATTCTTTTTCAGGATAAAATTTATTCTCTAGCATAAAACCTAAGCAAACATCAAAACAAAAAGTTCTGCCTACCACAGGTAAGGAAATTGAAGAAACATACGCTCCCCCATCTTCTCATTAATCCCCCTGCTTCAGGCTTGTTGCATGATCCTATCTCCTCCTCTGCCCATGTCAGCCAGAACTGAGCCGCTTACTGATTTTTATGATTGCTGGTTTCTTTCCCAGTAGGTCTTATAATTGAACAGGTGCAGCTGACTGCAGGCTAAGTGAGCCCTAAATGGCCAAGCTTCCCTGTTAAAGGAAATGATGTCCCTACAACAGGCTACCTTCATCATAGTGAGGGAGTGCTCACATGGTCTCCTCATGGAGCACTTAATTTCTTTCTTAAAAATTTCTGCAAGCTTATCTAAATGACCTCTACTACATAAGGCTGTGCTGCTCAAGCTAATTTCCACTTCTGACCTGTCAGACTGAGCTTTGACAATATCAGCAGCAGCCAAATAGCTCTTACATCACATTACAACACACTACATGTGTTTTTTCCCCGATCTTCTACATCATGGAGGAGCATATCAAAGAGGAAAAAAGCACAGAAATATTTGCTTAAGATGATTTGATCATCTCAGCTTTTATGTGGGCAAGGTATAAATTGTCTCTAGGGTTCCTGACTTACCTAAGCTAGTGACTTAGACACCTCTGCTAACTACTCGTAGTTCTAAAGTGTGAGTAACACTTTTTTTTTGTTTTTGTTTTTGTTTTTTGTAGAGCTATTGTGAATATAAATAAGTAAGAGTAAAGGCCATATCAGAGATGGTATCAAGAAGATTGTTAAAGTAGATGGCTAATTCAGTGAGGATGATAATATATTACTGTCCCTTGAACAAAATACTTACCTCATCTTGGCCTTTTATCACATTTATCTCATTTAAAGACAAAATTTTCATTATTCAGTTGTTATTCAGTCTTTAAAAAACAACAACAGACAAACAGCATTTAATCATGCATCTCTAAAGTAAATTTGGTGAGCTGGTATAATAAACTGCAAAATCTGTAGTATCAGTTAGTGTTGTAAAAAGTCACAAATATTGGCTGTTTGGTCACTGCAGCCTGCTAAGCTTGCTTCTAATGGGCAATATATGCCACAAAGGAAAGGTAATGTTCAAAGAGGACAAAAATGTTCAATATTCCATCTCTCCATGGCATCTGCAGCTGAAACAATGGTACCAGCTCAGAGAAAACAAATCTTTTATTTTGTCTGGGCAATCATCATAACATGGCTTATTATCTTAGATATAAACTAAAATGTAACAGAAAAAAAATAAAAAAATAATATATATATATTATTTTTATATATATTTATTTATTTATTTTATTTTTTCCTGATGGAGCACTAGCAACAGATAATGGTTTGTTGTTTTCTAGTCATGTTCCTTTCAGCATTCCATTTAGCTGAGTGCAAGAAATAAACATATTTATAGATCAGTATATAAATGAAACTAGATCTCAGTCATATTTCTATATTAAACCAAATCAACTTGCAAATGAGGTAAAGAGAATATTCATTTTAGAGACACAGAACTTCATGAATTATCCCCAAAATAAATGACTGAGTGCCCCTCATGTTCAGTTATATTAGAAATAATGTAAATTGGCTTAAAACGAATTTTAATGCAAATTTGAAACACTATAAAGCAGCTGATTCTCAGCTTTCTTAGAGTACGTCACCATTAGAAATGTCATTCAGAACAATCATATCTACATATACTCTGGACAGCATATTATTGTTTTAGAGGATTTTAGCAAAATGACTGTTTGAAATTCATATTGGTTTGTTTACATTCAGCAATTCCAAGGCTGCAAAAATGCCAGGCGAAGTAAACGAGGAATCTGTAAGGCTATCTTGCTGAGATTATAATCATATTTAGACTATGGTTCCTCATTTCTGCAGTACTAACACACTGGAAATTGTATTACATTAAATAATAATTGTTTTTCTAAAGAGATAAAGTTCATTTCATGCTGCAGTATGTTAACTTAATACAGTAGCACACTACTGCATTAATACATTTAACTCAATTTTATAGAATGCTTTTATTGCAGAGACCTATGAAGCTGTATAGCTTGGCTTTGCTAGGCTTTGTAGGAACCTCTTCATTAGTTTCAATTTACATGG
Source organism: Netta rufina (assembly GCF_964035555.1). NCBI lineage: Eukaryota > Metazoa > Chordata > Aves > Anseriformes > Anatidae > Netta > Netta rufina. The sequence goes on from NC_140127.1 coordinate 17,593,044, forward strand.
ATATATGTCTCTTGGGATTCATTTTAATTCATGAATTCAAAGCCTCAAATAACACCTGTGTTTTCATCTAATCATAAATTAAAAATATAAAATTAGTTCCAAAAGGATTGTATACAAGAACATAATCAGAATCCCCAAAACCAGCTTTTGTTTAACCCTGGAGTTGCATGACGACTCCAGGCACAGTAAGTGCCAAGACTAACTCTCCCAAGTCTCTACAAATCTGCTTCAGGTTAAGCCCTAAAGCTCTGCCATCCTGCCATAGTGTTGAGCAGCTGAATGTGTGACTCACACCTAGACTATGCCAGATGCTCCCATTAAAAGTATTTCTCTTCCACAGAGATCATGCCTTGGTGAGCCTACTTGGGTCCACATGGTGGGAATGCCCTTATCACATAGGTCAGGAGCACCATCTGGGCTGGGGAAGGTGAAGGAAGCCTGAAAGGAGGGCAAATGTGCAGGGGAACATACCGTCAAAATGAAAACATAAACACTGAGAGCATGGCCTCAGCTTACCTCTGACTTCCTCATGAGGATCTGTTTATTCCTATTTGCTGACTCACCATCAAAAGAATAACGAAGTGTTTTATTTATTTATTTATTTATTTATTTATTTATTTATTTAAAATTAGCATATTTCTAAAGGGCTTTGCTGGACTATTTGTAAGCAAAAAAATGCTTGCCTCTTTTAGAAATATTTGAGTATGTCAGTATGTACTTGAGGGTTTTGGAGAGGAGAGAAAGAAGAGGGAAAGGAAAATGTTGTGTTCTGCTTTTATTTTATTTTGTTTTGTTTTATTTATTTTATTTTTATTTTGTTTTATTTTATTTTTTGTCTGAACCATGGATTAGAAATGCACGTTGCTGACTTCCAACACCTAACTGCTGGACTGATGTGTGTGAAATTCCTCCTCTGCAGTTAACCCTAGAAATTGGTGCAGTTTCATTCCTCTCCGGGCTCTATGTGATGAGTACAGTTATTTGTGTGGAAAAGGATTTTTAAAAAACTACTCAGCTTGGTGGTGTGAGAAAGAGGCAGAGAGACACACACACACTTGAGATCTTCAGTGCCTGAGGGCATTTCCTACTTCTTGTAGCAGTGAACTTATCTGTGCTCCTTCAGAGGAGCAAAAAAAAACCAAGATGAAATAACTCCTACCTTATCACCAGCCTCTGAGTGTTTCTGTGCTACCCTTTCCTGTCACCCAACGAGGGCTGTGTTCTCCTTCCCAGTCCCAGATGATTAAGCACTACGATTTCTTTGAGACTCTGAGAAACCTGCTTTGGGCTGAGAGTATTAGGAAGCTAATCACAAGGAACAGGCCTACATGAGAAATCTTCAGCTCTTTCCTGTCTTCATTATCAGCAGGATAATCAACTGAACTATAAAATCAGCTTTTTTTCTTTTTTTTTTTTTTTTTTTTTTTTCTGACAATGAGCTCTCTGAAGAAAACAAAACAAAACAAAACAAAGCCAGTTCATTTCCCTCAGTGATACCTCTGGGTCACCTGAAACAGAGCATCAGTAGTCCTAATTTTCCAAGGAGTCAGCGCTCTTTGAAGTAACTTAAATGACCTGGCCATAATGTTCAGAAACTTTGAGACCTGACACCTTCCTGCATTTCCAGCTGTGCAAGGTGAGCTTTCTCATCTTGATAAAGAGAAGCCAATTATGTATATGGGTCACACATAAAACATGCATTTTGTGTATTATATCCATACATCTCTCTAAGCTATTAAAAGTACAAGCTATTCCCATACCTTTGTGCAATGTTAGTATCATTCAACACTGTTCTACTAATAGCTTTTTTTTTTTTTTAAATCTATCCTAGTTCCCCAGTGACTCATTTCCCTTAGCAATTTCTGAAACCATGTCCCACATCTGTGAGTGACTCAGGTACATTCAGTACTCTAATTTTCATTGAAAATGAGTGGGATTTAAGCATCTGAATTCCTTATAAGCTTTTGCAAAATGTATCCTAAATAACTTGCTAAAGGCCACAGAGGGATTATTTAATAAAATTAGGAGTGCTGCTTTGATTTCCTGAGGTCCCATCTGGCATCTTACCACCTCCACAACCTCTCTCAGCTGTTTTACCATTCCTCAGAAAACTTCATTTCTATTAATACTTTAGTAAAAAAAAAAAACAGCAGTTTCCTGTGTGACTATCTTTTTTAGCTCAGATCAAGAATCTGTTTTGTAGAGAACCTGCCCTTTAACAAAAGTTTTGTCAATATAGAAGATTTTTTTATTATTTATTTTTTAATGAATGCAGTGTATGGGACGGCGGAGTTGAGCAGAGCAGAGAAGATTAGTATTCTTATAACTTAGTTTTAGCAGGTGCATAATTCTCTCTGTATATGGATTTTAAGGCCCTCATACAACTGGCCATCCCCTCCATGCATTGCAACATACCTGATTTCTTTCATCCTGTGACATGCTGGCTATTTAAGAAATAATTTGGGATATTTAGGATGTGTAATGTATGTTTTGATATAATTCCAGAGTTGTATTATTCAGAGTTCAAATGTCAGCCCAAATTGCATTACAAATTTACGGTTTGTAGGAGGTGGGGGAAGAGAGAAGTGTTCCATGTGTTGCCAACAATTCCTACTGAGGCTGAAAGAAGTCTTTTGACATGCTACAGTGAACTTAAGAGTCACTCAGAATTTTAGACAAGTTTTAATACTGATGAAATTGGCTTCTCTGACCTCACCAGTATGATAAACAGCTTAGGTAAAGCCATCCAGTAGCAAAGAATGTTTGGATAATAAATGAGTGTATCAGGGAGCATCCCAGGAAAGGGTTGACTTGTAAAAATTGAAAATAGGAAACATTTGCCCTGTAGCTAAATTCTTCATAAAATTATGTCTGGCTCCAAAGAGAGTTTCTGCTTGAGTTTTAGAAGAGTATTTTTCATATTTTTGTATATTATATATATATATTTTCACTTATCTGAAGAATGCAGATTCAAAGTATGCAAGAAAAGTTAAAAAAAAAAAAAGAAAAAGAACCTTTTTTTTTTTTTTTTTTTTTCTTCAGCTGTGTTTCATATATAGAATCATAGAATCACTCAGGTTGGAAGACAACTCTAAGATCAACTAGTCCAACCTTTAACCTGGTACTGACAAGCTGACCACTAAGACATACTACTAAGTTCTAAATCTACATGTTTCTATATGTAGATAATTCATACATGTGTGCCCATATGTATGTATATGTTTATACACTACATAATGCTGTCTCTTCAAATTTAAAAACTGACAAAATCAGTATGTTTATTGAAAAGGAAGACTATTGTTCTGTAAGTACACAGGATTAGAAGTCACAATTTCTTTAAAAACACAGCATTTCAGAAGAAATACCATGAAACTTGAGAGTAAATTTTTTATATACCTCATTAACTACATTTTTTTTTCCTACAGATCAGATAATCCAGGTTCTTGCTATCAGCTCTGGGTTTTATTTATGGGCTGTTTTCTACAACTATTGAAGCTAATTTAAAAAAAAATCCTACTTCTTTTTGTAGTAGCAGGATTCAACTGTGACCAAATTGATTAGCATCCATTGGTTAATCACTGAATTTCATCCACTACCTAAATATAAATTTGTAAATATAAATACCTAATGCATCTAGCTGAGTGTTTCAAGTGACTTCCTTGCAAGTTTTTCTGTTGGAAGTTTCTCTTGATACCTGAGAAAGGACTATTTCAATCTTTTTCTCTAGGACCTGAGATCACAGCTGAAGACTGTCCTCTTCAAGTCAGAATCAGATGTTTTTATATCATTTAGTTTCACTTGTGTTGTAAGCAATTTCCTTGTGGACTGATATAGCCTTTTTTTTTTTTTTTTTTTTATTATTATTCAGTTTGTCTGGAATGTGTTTCTTATGGCACAGGAACTGACTTTTTTATTTTCATTCCTGTGCCATCCTTCATTTGACTCTCTATTTGCCCTAGCACTATGCGCATAAAAATCACTTGATCTCCAAGTTACCCAAGAGCCTGGCATCTCATTGAAATGTGAAGAAGGCAAAAAGGAAAAAGCTCACTCTCAGCAAGAAGTTATACAAAAAGAAAACAGTAGTAGGGCCTCAGCTATCTTTCAGATGTAAGAGTTCTTTGAAGGGTGGGAGGAGATGTTGTTCCTAGCAGGGCGTACATACCTCCTGGAGTGCTTTTGGCGTTAGTACTTGTGCACATATACAAGAGGTGTACACTCACATACACTCAAAGGCATTTATGTTTCTAAGTCCTGCTGATTGGCAAATGGTAGAATTTCATGGTAGATAAGGTTAGTGTTAAGCTAGGAAGCTTTCGTTTTTCACTGCACAGAAGTCAGGTGCCAGTTTTTCTTTGCTGGAAATCAGTCACATGCAAGGAAAAAAAAAATAGAGATTTTTTAAAGTAGGGTTAGAGGATGATGAGTGCAAAGTGAAAATGATTGTGAAAAAAACAGTTCTTTTGACTCTTGGAATATAAATAAGACTGTTTGACCAGCAGTATCTCATCTGATTTATGAGAGCCCAGAAGTCACAACTCCAGAGGGCAGTTAAAATATTTTATGTGACTGATAATGACCACACATTCACCTCCTGAGGTGGAAGTGTCTCTTTTGTATTCATTAGATCAGAAGTGACTCTTTCCCACAACATTGTACTTCCACCACTGCACTCTATTTATATTCTGAAAGATAAAGACAAATTTATTTATTTTTTGTGAAAAATATTTAAGTTTAGAACTTTTTAGATTAGAACTTCAGAAGCCAACCCATGCAAGAAAACAAGTGAGACCTTCTTACTATAACTAGAGAAAACTGCAATAACTGCAATAAATCAGTTGAGAACTCTAAGTCCTTCCACAAATGTCACCCCCAGACAAAACAGGCTGACCCAGGCAGGCAATTCCTTTCTGGCACTCTTTTCTGTAACTTTAAGATGTGTAAAGTTCTGAGTTGAAGCTTTAAGGAAAGGTCACTGGCTCTAGATGGATTTCACTCCTCCCATTGCTGCTAGTTATTTTATTGTTATAAAGTAATATTAAAAAGTACTTCTTTTTCATGTTTTACCAGTGTTAAACTCCATGTTTTTTTGTACCAAAAATTGGTAGAAATCACTATCCTACATAATTTTCTACATGAGATTTTGAAAACTGTGCTCAATAAAACATTTAAACATATAATGGACTGCATCCATAAGATGTACTGTTGTATTCATGCAGCACTCCTGAAATGAAAGGTAATTTAGTCACCAATGTGGTAGAATAAACACACTGTACAATAGGTGGAATAATTGCTAGTTATTTGAATTCTGCATCTAACTGCTTTACTTCTTTATTCCACTGTATAAAGATAAAATAATACTTTTCTGTGTAAAAGGTGTGATCGAATAATATCAAAACTAACAAATATCTACTAGAAATTATGGTTTCTCAACATGTAGGACAAACTTTTAGTAAACAGAAGTCACACTGTTTATGGATTACTGGTAAGGTGAACTGTAAGCCTCATGTCCTTTTTCACAACAGGTACTCTATGAAATAGAATAAAGTCACTTTTCGCCCTCCCCCAAATCTGATGAATGAACATCAGACCTTGGCTGCTTAGGATAATCCAAAGCCAGAATAATAAGGATGGAGAATATGTAAGACTTCTACATAACCCTCAGGGTTCCAGTAGGCATAAAAGTTATTTTTATAAAACAGTTGTCTTTACACACTAGCAGTTAATAAAAATATAATAATAATAATAATAATTAATAATTATAATAATAATAAATAACTATTCTAAAGTAGTTTGAAAATCTCTGAACTTAATTTCATTTAGGAACTAGGAATATTTTTCCATTTGAAAAATATCATGTTTTACTATATAATAACATGAATAGATTTCTATCCACACCTTATTCTTATTTCTTATTCTTATTATTCTTACTTTACTGACTTAGAGATTGGTAGTCTGGAAATGGCATCTAACCTTCTGAAGTTAACATTTCAATCTGTTAACAGAGGAGTCATTTTAATTAAAATGGTAATGCTTTCAATTGCCAGATTTAATTTTTATTTAAGCTGGTCACTGTGTACACATTTTAAAGAAACAAATTACTTGTTTGATATTATTTGATTTGTATTGATTTTATCTATATATGTTAATCAAAAATCCCAAATGAGAATAATTACACAATACTAAACCTAAAATTAGTCATAATCAGGTAGAATTCACACTTCTCTACTAGGACAAATTTGTTTTCCTATGTGAAGTTTTGAGTAATAAAAAAAAATAATAATAATAAAAAAAATAATAACAGGGAAAGCCGTTAGACTTCTGCAACATTTAAATATTATGTTATAGTCTGTGTTTTAGAAATCCTTAAAACATTTCAGATCAAATCCTTATATTAAAAATGTCAAATTTATCTTTGTATGTATTGTATGTGATGAGTGTTGGAGAGCTGCCAGGCAGAGAAGGACCTGGGAGTGATGGTTGATAGTCGGCTGAATATGAGCCAGCAGTGTGCTCAGGTGGCCAAGAAGGCCAACAGCATCCTGGCTTGCATAAGAAACAGTGTGGCCAGCAGGGCTAGGGAGGTGATCGTCCTCCTGTACTCGGCTCTGGTGAGGCCGCACCTTGAGAACTGTGTTCAGTTTTGGGCCCCTCGCTACAAGAAGGACATCGAGGTGCTTGAGCGGGTCCAGAGAAGGGCGACGAAGCTGGAGAGGGGCCTGGAGAACAAGTCCTACAAGGAGCGGCTGAAGGAGCTGGGCTTGTTCAGCCTGGAGAAAAGGAGGTTCAGGGGTGACCTTATTGCTCTTTACAGATACCTTAAAGGAAGCTGTAGCGAGGTGGGGGCTGGTCTATTCTCCCACATGCCTGGTGACAGGACAAGGGGGAATGGGCTTAAGTTGTGCCAGGGGAGTTTTAGGCTGGATGTTAGGAAGAACTTCTTTACCGTTGTTAGGCATTGGAACAGGCTGCCCAGGGAAGTGGTGGAGTCACCATCCCTGGAAGTCTTCAAAAGACGTTTAGATGTAGAGCTTAGGGATATGGTTTAGTGGGGACTGTTAGCGTTAGGTCAGAGGTTGGACTCGATGATCTTGAGGTCTCTTCCAACCTAGAAATTCTGTGATTCTGTGATTCTGTGATTCTGTGATTCTGTATTATGTATTAGTATCTGGTGCCATAACACAACTGAGCATTTGCACTTTCTGCAAGCAAAAAATTTCATTGGGATGAATTACAAAGGTAGAAAATATCTGATGCTCAAAGCCACTGTCAATAACATTCCCTTCATATTTCTCCCCTTTCCTATCAGATGCATATAAATAGTTAATGCTGTGTCTCAGTTAAAAATATTAAAATCTGCAATAATCCTACCATGGCATATTTTCATTTGCTGACCCAGACATGGGTTGCTTGTCATGAGATGTGTTGGTTTAGCTCCCACATAGAATAACTGGTGTCTTTCATATATGCATTTCCAATGATGTCTCAGTATTTGTACTTAAAAAATGACTTTTTGTTGTCTTCAGGTCTGAAAGTGGCTACATGTAAGGTAAGTCATTCAGCAACCGGACTAAAGAGATTCTTCTCCATTTAAAATGTGTGCAGTAATGAGCTTACTGACACAGCTGGCCAAAGCTTTCCAAAAAAAACACACAAACAAGCCCTTGTAGAAGAGCAGCTTAAACCATTTATAAAAAAAAAAATAAATAAATAAATAAAAAATGGCAGCAGCTTTTGGTAAAAAAAAAAAAATCAAATCAAATAAAAATCTTTTAATTGTTTATTTCAAGAGGAATTATATTTCACAGTTTCATTTGATTGAATCAAAGCACAGCAACAGAAAACAGAATGGAAATTTGCTTTTTTTTAATTATTTTTTTTCCAACCAGAAATAATCTGGAGGGATTTAATGTGTTCAATTTAATAAAATGTATTGTATTGAATGTAATGTATTCAATTTAATAAAATATATAAAGGAATTAACTTCAGGGCATGTCAGAAAACTATCTTCCAACATTTGTGTTTATGCAACAGCAATTAAAAAAAATATACATTCAGCCTCATTTTTGTGCCCAGAACAGTGATTTGGACTGCAGCTTGGACTGCAGATTTGTTTGATATATACTTAGTTTCATGTCACCTGTCTAACAGGCTAGATACTTCTTGTAAAACCCCAGACAGTATTATACAAACACCTGAGATTTTATCATCCTTGTTGAACTTCCATTATAATAGCAAATAAAAATCAAGTGTTGGGTTAGAACAGTCACTTCTGAGCTCCGCAAGGTTCTAAAGTAAACCATTGTATAATCATCCCATCCTTACCACAGACTCTGCCCACTTTTTGCAAAGATGGTTCAGGTAACTAATCCTGAGCTGCTGAGCTGCTGAAGCACCCCATAACCTTTTCTGTCTGGGTAGCATAGACATGCCTTCAGTGTGGACCCACACAACAATTCCTTACAAGTTAGTGTATCATTTGTAACATGGGATGTAACAGGTTGGCAGGTAAGCATAATATTAACAGACAGATTTAGTAAAATGGGAAAAAAAAAAAAAAAAAGTGATCTAAAAGCTTGATGTTCATACTATGTAGCCTGACCCTTTTGCTATCCCTAGTGAATTGTCTTTATCTCAACTCATAAATTCTCACACTTTACCTTTCTGATTCTCTGCCCCTTCACACCTGGGGAGGGTGAGTGACTGTGTGGTGCTGAGCTGCCTGCTGGGCTTAAACCACAACAGCAAGCTTTGAAAGAAGACTGTCTCAAGGAAGACATAGTTAAAATATGTATAGTTAAAATGCTCCTCCTTCTTATAAGTACATTTATAGTCCAAGATCAGTGCTCAAATGACATTTCAGATAGTTAGACCTATTATTTAATATGAGATTTTAAGACACATAAAAGTTATTCATGAGAAGTGTATCTACAAAATGACCTTTTAATATACCTTCTGTTGAATTCGCTCAAAATTGATCAATAAGGTGGGTTTTTTTTGTTTGTTTTTTTGTTTTTTTTTTTAATACTTTTTATGAGCAAGATTTTGCTAATACATTGTCTTTGTTGGCAAAATCTCATTCAGTAATATTGAATAATTTAATTGATACACTGCTGTTTCCAAAGCTCATGTAAAAGGTCACACAAATTTACATTGGTTTCCTAAATCTCTTGGGGAAAAAAAAAAAATCTATAATGGAAGCAATTGGTTTTCAAACATATAATCTGTCTTAAAGTGAAATAGGGTTGGGCATTGTTTCCACGTCTGCTGAAAAGATTCATACCTGCAATAATATTTTAACCCTTAAAATACATTACAATTTTGTTAGTATTTTTAAGAATTTCATTTTGTTTATCTAATCTGTAAGAATGCCAGAACATCAGAATTAACCTCTGATTAAATGCAATCATAATAGAAATCAATGACACACACTTCTTGAGAATGCAAAATAAGTGCCAAACAGCAATTATTTATTTATTTGCTTATTTATTTATATTGCATTATCTCAAACATCATTGCAGAGCAAGGTTGTCAAGGGTGATCTATTACTTCTTTATCAGTCACGCTGTAACCATAGTAAATCATATGCTCCAAAACCCCTTTGTTAAACAACTAAACCAAAAAAATAATCCCAAAACAGTGATTGATCAGGAGTTCTAAAATAAGTATTAACTGCATAAAGAAAAATATCAGAGTTTGCTTATATTAAAAAAAAAAAAAAAAGTAAAAAGTTGTCTGAATAGAATATTTACTAACAGAAGGCCCTTCAAAAAACCTTGGATGTTGATTACAAACTATAGGGCTAAAGAGCTAGGAGTGGGAACTCTTCTCTTTTGGAACATTATTAAAATAGCTTAATTAGGTTCTAGATCTGCACATCAACCATCTAAATCAGTGTTGGGAACAGAGAAGATGGTATTAGTAGAAAAGCATACTCAAGAGGGATTACCAAATTATATGTATACATTTTTAAGTACCATATATTTATTTTGAACTTACAATACAGAAACTGAAGCAATGAGTTGCAAGTAAATGGGTTTCTACATATTTTGTGGAAAAAAAATGTTGCTTATTACACAGTGGTAATGTTTTAAAATATTTAAACTCTTCTGTTTTTGAGAAAAAAATGCAGTTTCTGAATGTAACATTAAACTACTCTTATTAAGCATAACTCGAAGCAGGCAGAATTTAATTTTCATAAATATTAGACTAACAGCTTTGTAGAATATTCAGCACAACCATTTCTAAGTATGTGAATTTAAAAATGAGATTTGTTTCACACCAAGCAGAGATAAAATTAGATGGACAAAGCAAGTATACTAACAAAATATATTAAGACAAACATTTTAGCAGTGTAATAATAGCAGTTTAAGACTACAGAAAGACTACAGATATGCTTACTGTCCATGTAACTCAGTTTTTAATCCAAATAACTAGATAACTAGATAATTACCAGTCCTATAGGTACTTTAGCTCATGTTTTTTCTCCACCACCCTTTCCATGCATAAGTCCTTAGCCATGAGAGTCTTACTTTGTGCTCTAATAGAAGATGCATGCTCTAATAAAAGGTATGTGCTTTAATAGAAGATACGTTGTGCTAAGCATACAGCAAAATAGACTTATTACTTGCTCCAGAAAACCTTCCTTTGTTTCATGCAGTCATCAGTGAAATTCCAAATATGTTACCTTGTATGTGAGTTCAGATAGCTTACTCATCCTACTGGGGAAGCTTGTCACTTATTGAAGGCTGGGCTTAGCTGCACACTGTGCAATGTGTAGAAAAAAAAAACACGCTATCAGATGAACAATGTGTTGAGTACATCTGGAAACATTTTAGAAATAGGTTAGTTAGAAACCTGTGAAGTGACTTTTTTTGTTATTCTTTTCCCCCTAACATACCATAGGTATCAGTCAGTACAATGGTCTGAGTTAATTTTGGACTAATTACCTAGTGCTTGACATTAGCTTTCTCAGATCTTTTTTTGTTGTTGCTGTTCCACATTGGACAACATTTTAATGTTTTCTGCATTTTAAAAAGTCAAATGTATTTTGAAGCCTTTCTTTGTACTGTCTGATAAGCAGAAATGAGCTGGTCTTTCCAGAAACAATTTATTGTAAATTTAAAAGTTACTGTAAGAAGTTTTATCTTCAGCATGTCTACTGTTTTTCCAAGATAAACTAAAGACAGTTTCCTTAATTCAAGCTGAAAGGAAATGAGAAGGTGAAAGGAAAGAAAATAAAATGAGAAAAGGAGTCAAAGAAATGCTGAACATTTTGGGTTAGGAATATGACTAAAGACATAAGATCCTCTGGAGTGATATTTCAGGTGGTGAAGATAGATCATTCATGACAGATCTGGAGCAGGTGTATTACGCATACTATCTTTCATAATTGTTAGGAATTCATCCTGGTGTCTGGCTTAATGAATAGAAATAGACTCTAAATATTAAACTTAGAAGCGGAAATCAGAAATGCTCAACTTTCTTTTACTCCTGGATACAGAAGGCATTCCTTGGCATTTAGGTAGGCCTCAGAGCAAGGATATAGAAGAAAAAAGGAAAAAAAAGAAATTTTGAGTTCCAGGTTCAGTAGAATTGAAACTGCACTGTACCAGTTTACTTATCCATACTAAATACTTTCATTTGTATGAATGCCCAGGCCAAGATTTTGAGCTAGTTTGCAGGTATTCTGTGGTTTTGCTGCTTCAATTATCAGCCAGAATTGAAGTGGGTGCACAGCTTCTTCAAAAATCAAGACTGCAAATTCTCAACTGGCAGGACTCAATCAGGCCAAATTAATTTACACCTCAGAAAATGTATCCAATAACTTTTCTTGATGTGATTAAAATTCAGTCTTTGATGGAAAATTAAAAATGAACCTTAACAAAACAGAGGAAGCAGGAGTGTAGCCAGAGTGCCAGATGAAAACAGAGGCAAAAAAAAAAGCAGCTTTTTACTTCACCTGTGTAGAGGTTAGACAGTTCTGTATTTCAGGGTAGGGGTTGCTGGGTGTCCTTAGTATTCACTAGACTTACCTAATTAAGTTTGAGGAAAGCTTTCTACTAAGCAAAGAAGCTACTGAAAACAACATGAAAAAGTATTTTAAAACAATTATTAATGTCAAGAAATTAATCTAAGGTTTGTTTGACACTAATTTTGATATAACTATATCTATATACTATATAGGAAACTCAGTGAATCAGATACTTCAAAAGAAAAAGACGTCACAAGGAAAATTGCTTTGAACCTCTCAGTAGACAGTTCTCTGATATTCAGGGTTTTCTCAGCTCATACTGAGGGGACAGTCACTACAGCAAGTAATATTGGAAACACAACCAAAAGTGCTTTACTATTGGAAATGGATACCTGAGAGAAGGAATCCTTTCCAAACATTTCTCCACATGTAGTCACTCTACATGCACTCTGTCCCTAGCTGCTTTTTGCAAGAATTGACAATTATTTTGGGAAAGGGACAGATGAAATCCCTTGACAAAGTAGAAAAATTAAGCACATTAAAATAACAATAATAATAACAATAATAATAACAACAACAACAACAATAATAATGATAATAGTAATAGTAATAGTAATAATAATAATAATAATAATAATAATAATAAATCTGAACTGCTTTATTAAATGAAATGTTGGGGAGGGAAAATTAGCTTTGGTTCAATTCATTAGCTTTAAAAAAGCGATAAGCTTCCTTACTCCACTAGGACAAAATGTGTTCACATGCAGTGAGAATTAAAAATAGGTTTCTTTTGACATGACACTTACAGTGTTATTGAAAAAAAAATCTGCAATGTTTTTTAAATCATTATCCTCTACTATTAATAACCTCTGGTCTTCATTTACAAATCCTAGTCTGATTCCTTTAGTGGAAAAAAAGAAAAGAGGAATGTAGACCTACATATATGCAAAGAGCCAGATATGATCATCTAGCTCTGCTCTTAATATCAGGACCTCTTTTGAACTCGATTTCAAGAATCAAAATATTTTAATTTTCTAACTGACAGGTGGTGGACTGGGGAGCAGAGGAAGTGAATATCTGAGCAGTTTAAATATATTATGTATGTATACAAATGTATAGAAATGTATAAAGTATAAAAGGCTAAAATAGAATAATACTTTCCTTTTATGTATGCTATGATGCTTGTAGTATGATCTACTGTTTTGTTTCATCAAAAAATATCTACAGTATTTCTATGAAAAAGGAAGCTATCCACATAACTGATATATAAGCTGATGAAAAACCACTCTACACAGAAACTGAGTATTAATTTATTGATTAATTGTTGTAGTATCTGCATTACTATTCAAATTTATCATAAAGTACTCAATTTTTCCAGTAATAAGATTCATACTTAAGTCAGCTGCTGTGAAAATGTCTCCATTCAAACATTTAAGCCTATTCACTGAGGTATGTTTTTGAAGCAAAATGTTGCAGAAAACTTTCATCCTTAATCTATTGTACTAATCAAAGATTATACTTTTGGGACCAATTTGATGAGACTAAAAGCAACTATGCACTTCTATATACTTTTATTGGTAAGGAGAACATGTATTTTACTTAGTTCGGGATGGAGGTGAGATAAAATGGCCTAAAGTAATGGTAGGACTATGATCTTTTCTGAGTTTGGATAGCACTCTTGAGCTGTATTATAACTCTATTATCTAGAAAAGGCATCTGCAATCCGGAAAGGCATTGATTCAAAGTTTTTAACTCCTGCCAATCAGCCCACAGGTCATTGACAGACGGGATTTTAGGTCAGAAGTTTGAACAGCAGTCTTGGGGAGCAGAGTCACACTTACCATGGATCTGGAGAGACATTTTGTCTCTCAGATCTTGTTTCCTCCTCCATGTCAGCTACATAACTATGCTACATAGAGTGCCTGGAGATGAAATCAGTCATACTCTGAAGAAATGATGGACAGACTGTTTTTAAATTTAATTTATTCTGTCTCTTTAAAAGTCGTCATTTCTGAACAGTGTTATGAGAGAGAGGTCTTCTTCTTCTTCTTCTTCTTCTTCTTCTTCTTCTTCTTCTTCTTCTTCTTCTTCCTCTTCTTCTTCTCCTTCTTCTCCTTCTTCTCCTTCTTCTCCTTCTTCTCCTTCTTCTCCTTCTTCTCCTTCTTCTCCTTCTTCTCCTTCTTCATCATCATCATCATAATTTTGTTAGAAATAAACCAGTGCTTTGCTAATTGGTATTTGGGAATGAGAATCCCTTCCCAGTGCAATACTATGATGTCAGAAACTGAAATATGGCGAAACTGGTGGCGCTGTTAGTTGTACAAAGGTGACTTAAAAGGAGCATGCAATTCTGAGACCCTTTCATGACAGTACAAGAGCTGTTTGAAAGTGATAGCATGCTTTTTTTTTGTTTTGTTTTGTTTTTTTCCTCCTGAAAAATGATACCTCACTTTTCTGTCTCTGGTTCCTAATGCCGAAGGGCGCAGCTTCTGCAAAATGCAACCCACATAACACTCCTTTTCAAATAAAGTATTTTATCAGCTGAAATATCTTATTGAATTTAACTCAGATGGTGATATGAGCCAGTGGATGTTACTGAATCTTTATTACCTAGTGGTATTTAAAACTAAATTGGTCCAATATATCAGAGCTTATTGTGGATGATGGAATGGAATAATATCTTGCATCCTAGCTGTGTGCTCTTCTAAAGACAGTGTAAATATTGGAACAGACTTGTTCTGATTTTGAAAAAAATTAAAATACATGAAAAATATTTTTCATAATTGCTTGGCACAAATTATGCGCCTAAGAACAAAGAGATCTCTTTCCTCTCAGTTCCTAGATCAGAAACATGAAGATGTCTGACATAGCTAGCATATTTTTTTTACTATTATTAATAATATTTTATTTCTCATCAAAATTGAGACTGTGTATAACAGAGTGATTTGTATGCAGAGTATGTACTTAACCACTGCTATTCACTACCAATAACACAGATGGATCTGCTGATTTAAGTTGTGAAACATATGGCTCTAGTAAGGAAGAAATGACAGCTGAGCTAAGTATCTTTGACAGAGTAACTCTAGAAAAAGAATAAAAAGTTAGTTGCTTTGAAAATTGCCTTGCTTTCTTCAAAGCCCACAGTCTTCACTTCACCCTCTATCATCTTAATATCCATGAGTTCTGTTTCATGTAAAAAGTTTTTCATGTCTTAGTACCTTTCAAAATTATATGAGATACATGGCCAGGAGCAACTGTCAGGATTAGCATTACTGAGCACAGAACATGTTATTCCTTTCAAGTCAGAGAAACCAATTGCTTTTATTACATTAAAAACTGACCATGGATTATAGATCTTCTTCCATTACATTTAGCCTTCCTTTAAAAACTATTAGTAATGTGTAATTTCATTATAGTCTCACTTGTCTCCTTTATAGAAACTTTCAATTACTTCTGATTTTAAAAATTAGAAAAGACCTAGCTATGACTAACTATTCTTAGTTTCACCAGTTGCTGAAGCTGTAGTTCAGATACCTAAATATAGAACTTTTAGAATTCCTAGTTAGTTTTCATAGTATTCTCTACCTGAAAATTAAGAAGAGTTGTCATGTAATTCTAGCTTTATTCTTTTCGTGCTGTAAAGAGATCACAAATTTTATACAAATCATTTTCATTTGGGTCAATTGTTACAGAGCAGATCCTGTCGTTCTTCCAGTTTCCACAAAGGCTCAGATATGTTATTTTTCAATGCTATACTCAGGTAGTCATGGTTCACACTTTTAGTTATACAATAGTAATAGTTAAGGTCACAGACAGGAAAAATACGATTGAGATGTACTATCTGGTATCAGCCATGTATGAGGCTTTAAAAGTGAATGATGATTCTGGAACACGATAACTGACATTTTATAGCAGAATGTTCTGTAATGGGGGAAAAGTGTGAAAAAGATCACACCTGGAAAAGATCAGTGGCTAAAATAACACAAATATCTGTTTCTGTTTTCACAGTCTTTTGTGCAACTTCTTTTCAGAAATCCTGTCTTTTTAGCATGCTTAATATACTCCAGTTTTATGATGATTTTTTTTTTCTTCTGTGACATGAGGAATAAAAAGGTCTCTAAGCAATATCACAAAATCCAACAACACAAGTGAATTAATTTTACCTAATCTAATACATCAATGGATTTCTAATACAGCTGTAATCTGAATGTCTAGAACTAAATATAGTAGCTATTAGAAATAATACTACAAGATTAGAAATGGAGTACCGTAATTCTATTTTTATTTTATTTTATTTATTTATTTATCTATTTATTTCTTTATTGGATTAGTATTTTACACCATTTTGGGTAGGATGCAAACATGTATTTTAGCTATCTTTTTCAAGAATAAACATTTATTTTTAAGGTTCTCAAAAAGCTTCTCATGTACTCAAGCCATAGAAGTTTGAGTGTCTGCCAGCTATTAATTTGATAGAACTATTCTTCTAGGAAGTCTTTACAGTTTTGCCCTAGCTTTGCTAGATAAAGAGTTGCCTGTGGTATTCACAGTGAATTATAGTGGTCCCAGAGGTATTTCAACTCTAAGTCTTTCAAGACACAGAAAGTCACTTGGTGATTTCATTTCCGTGACTACTTTAGAACTGTGAAAATTATCATATCTTCCTTGGTACTAAAACCTGGACAAAAACCTAGACTGAAACTGCATAATTTTTAAAGACTTTACTACTGAAAGTAGGCACATTGGTTTATCTCAAAGGCAAGGTTAGTATGCCTTTGAATGATGTTAGAATCACAGGAATGTGAGTGCAGTGAGGACAACATGGAGGCAAAGCTGTGGTCTGTTTGGATGACCTCCTCCCATCCCTTCACTCCACTTTCTTATTCACAAAGAACTAACAACCTTAAACTTCCCAAGATTTTCAATTTGAATATCAAGCCAACAAGCAATATTGACAAACTTAATCATCTTGAAGAAAAATACTTGCGTAGGTCAGATGACTACACACCGTGCTCCACAATCAGTGTAAACAATGTCATGCCAGATGCTACCGCAGTTTTTTCATTAATAAAGACATACCTTGGTGGATTAAAAAATAAAATAATTAAAAAGATGTCAGTTACATTTTCAATATTCTTTCAAAGAAACAATGTGGTCTATCACACTAACTTATGTCCAGTGTTAGCCACTGTAATAAAATTCTAGCATCAAAGGATCTCGTGTTAGGAAGGGAGCAAATTACACCAGAAATGTTTTCTATTTCTTCTATTTTTTTTTATTTTATTATTTTTTAAGATTTTTTAATCTCATTATTTTTTTTTCAGTTGTACTTTTCATATAGGACACCATACTTTTGCCATATAATTGGCATTGACAGACTTAAATGTATTATATCTTTAATATAGCAATGTAAGACATTATCTGTAATGGATATAAAAAAAGGTTTTATAGGGAAAAAAAATAAATCTTTCTATACACAGTGTCACCGTCCTCATTCTGAGGATTGAGCAAATGCATTAGGCCAAATGAAATGTAGTGATATGCCAGAATTTATTTTTTTTTTTTTCTGGAGATGTAGTCCATTGTAGTTTTCATTTTTAACCAATCATTATTTACAGAGGTTTATACATACAGATTTATTTACTTTTTTTATTAAGTGCTGCTACTACACATTCTATATAGATTTTTGAGGAAACTTAAACTCAATATTTTAAAAACAGACTTGTTTTGAAAATTAATGGAATTTACTGGCTATTTCCAGACCTTTAAAAACAAGTCTAACCTGAATCCACAAATGTAAGCTTATTTGCTCAGTGCTTGTCAGAATAATACAGTATTGCAAAATACACTGCAAAATGAGATGAAAAAAGTTTCTCAAAGACATTGTTACATCACAACTATATGTACAGAAATTACAGATTCCTTAGCCTTACTTTTCTTGTTAATGTACTTATAAAAACATTTTTATTGCAGTGGCCAAGTCAAACTTGACCTGGGCTTTGGCCCTTCTAATTTCAGTACATACAAGAGAATGCAACTGGATTTTGACATAAAATGAAAGTTTTGAAAACTTGGAAATTTGAATCTTTGACAGAACAGAAGTATTCCTCATGCAAAACAAGAATTACAGCTCCAGACAGAATAGTCAAAATAGCTAGAGCAGTAATTGATAACAACAGAGTTGAAGGAGGATATTTTGAATCCTGGCACATACCACCCTCTTCTCCTTATGCCCCTTCCTATAGGTTTCCCTATATTAACCACTGTTCCTTTTTCTGTGGACAATCAATTCCTCATCCAAGGTCACAATTACCTGCTCTTTTTTACTATCTTTCTCACATGAAATGGCTGTTTCTTTGTATCAAGTTTTTGCATAGAATGGTGGATATCAAAGAAGTTATCCTCTCACAAGATTCACAAATTTTAGATTGTAGTAATCTCTAGAAAATAGTTAATGTTGTGGAAATCAAGCATGTAATCTCCCATTAATTTTTAGTCTAAAACCTGCTCAGATCATCTGAAACTTGCCCTTCCCCTAGGTATATAAAAAGACGTATAGCCTTTCTCAATGTATAGTTTGGATGGCCGATGTAGCTGTCTCTATAAATATCCTTCTTAAGATGAATCTTTTAGCAGTTTATATTCAGTTAGTAGAAGTGAATGTTGCACAAAGGACAAATAATCAAGTAGTACAGACCATCTAATAGAGTTAATGCCAGAAGAAAAAAAGCATAATGTAGTACTTCAGCACAAAACCGTACACTCTCGAGAGCATGATTATATGTTTAGTGACAGTACAAAAATTCTTTTTTTTTTTTCCTTATTGTAATGTTCCTGAACATGTGTCATTTGAGTCCACAACAAGCATTTCATGTATTTGTGAAAATTGAGCTGTAAATCTGAGGAAACAGCTGCCATTAAAACCAAGGTGGTTGTATTATAAGCCACCAAGACTTAAAAGGATTACATTTAGAAGGTTAAATTCAATGTCATTCTTTTTTCAGTCATGAGTCGTAAAATCCATTCTGTTGGCTAGAAACCAGAAGCAATTCAAAGCTAAAATAAAATGGGGTGGGGTGTCGGAATACAATTCATTTTAGAAACAAGAATGTATTTTCTGATTGCAGAAATAAAGATCCGTGAAAGCTGTCCTTGGCTATTAAGCAAAGCCAAAAGTTGCGCATTGTTATTGCAGTGACACTTTATTTCTTAGACACTGCCTATTCTAGTGCAGTGCACTGCTAGCTGTCAGAGACTGTGAATGTAAGGAACAATGTGAATATTTCTGAAACATGTTGCTTCATGAATTTTTCTTGTGAGGGTCAAAGACGGTCAATATTGAGAAATACTTGCTTCTGGGATGAGTAATAAATGTAGTACATCTCTTAACAGGGAAGATTAGAATAGCTTGGCTTGTTTTAGTCTAGCAAATGCAAGCCATGGAGGATAACTGTCCGCAAATAGATTAAAAAGAAAACAAGCATGGAAATAATAAATAAATAAAAAATAATTAAAAAAATAAAACATGACCTAAAGGATAAGTAGCCAAAGGACTTGTTCCTTGACACAGGAACAAGTTGGTACAAACTGATTCTGAATACATTTAGATTATAAATTAGAAAGTTCCTAGTCAGGGTAGTAGTAACATCACCTAATTTATTTAAAAATGGGTCACTTCATGAAGAAGTAATATGATAACAGCAAGTGAATTATTCTGAATGCTCAGCAAGTTGCTTGAGTGATTTCTGTGCTCCCACATTCCAGTCCTATTTTTTCTACATTTCTTCTGATCTCAATATTTTTTGAGTTATGTCTATTATGTAAGAATTTAGAAACAGTTTACAAATATAGAGTAAATCATTTTCAGCCATTCCTAAAAGATCTAACATAAAATTTGTGCTTAAAAGTTAAACATATATCTAACTATTTTGCTGAGATGGAACTAATTTTGTCTGATCAATCGTATACACCCTTAGGACAAAATAAATTTTGTTGTGAAAAAAGTCTCAACCATTTTCTACACTACTGTTTGTATCCAATATTCAAATAATTGTTGTTTCATCGTCTGTTCTATGTTTCTCAACTTATTGCATACTTGCTGTAGTAACAAGTACACAGCTGACTTTTGAAGGCACAAGGCATACTGAGACTTGACTGATCACAACTGTATTGATATATTTATGTGTTAGACTTGTATTGGAAAAAAACTTAAAGAATCCTGAGATCAGGGAGCAGAATTCAGATTTTTTTCATCACAATAGAGTACTCTCATCCTTATTGTCAGGGGTTCTGTAGGTACCGAAATCACTGGCTTGCAGAGGTGAGGAAAGGCTAGGTTACAGGATACATAGGTTTTGAACTCCTGAGCCTCCTAAAAGGTTACAGCCATCATGCCTGTAATGTCCTGTCCCATCACTCAGTGCAGTAGAAATTTCTGACTCTGAATTCAATTTTCACAAGTATCCCTCACTGCCGTCTTTCGTTAGCTCAAGAAAATCCATCACAGTCCAAGAAAGGGTGAGATTTCCATATCTCCTTCTCATTTCCTAGAAGTTGATTTAAGCATCCTTCTCTCAATTCCGTGATTACTTTGAATCCTATTCCAAGGACCTGTTTTAAATTTTGCATCTACTTTTTAGGCAAACTGAAGATAGCTTTTACATATGGTCCTTAGTGTCTGCTCGTTTATATTCAGATCAAAGTCTACATTTTGCATAGCTTCTTTTCCCTTTAGTGAGCTTGGTTTAAAACTACAGAGGAATTATTTCCCCAAATATTTCTCATAAAGAGAGATTGTAAAAGCATTTCAATATCTGCAACAAAATATAAAGATTGATATGAATAAACAGCATTTAAGACACGTTAACAAGTAGGAAGCGTTTTAAATACCTTAGCACTATAAACATATTAGGGATTATATGGAAAATGTCCATAAAGGACTGAAACATTAATAGCAAGATGACTTAGGACCTGGAGGGAAAAAGGTCAGATTCTTCTTTTTCATTCATCTGTATTTCAGGAACTGTACCTGTGTTCAAAGCAGTGTTAAAGGTGACACCTAGAAGGCTGATGATTCTGAAAACAAATCTGTCATGGTATTGGACTGATAGGAATGACCAGAATTTTGAATGGACCTTGAAGTCATGGCATCATATAAAAAGGGTATTTCTTCATATGATAGACAACAAAATGGAAGAGTTTCATAACACCTTGATCTCATTTCAAGCCGTAAAAGTGGAGAAGAAAAGTCAAGAATCTCATCTAGTTGTATGTGCTTAGCATAAGTAAAGAAATGATATATGCTTGGGATCTTATATTCAGGAAGAGGGACTAGAGCTGAGCAGAACGTACTGATGTATTAAATAGTTACATTTCTATTGGACTGTAAATGACATTGGTTGTTTCCCAAATGTGATTTTGGAAAAGGCTTATATCACATATTCTTTTGTTTTAGTCACTAGGGCATTAAAATATGACATTATGTAAGCTCAGACAGCAATGGTTTTATGAGCAGACTAGCATACATTAAAAATGCTGATACATACAATATTACCTCAGGTTGCAGTGACAATGGAATATAGATTTATTCCAGGAAAAGAAATATTTCCAGACAAGTTTGCATTGTATCTAGCAATCTTATAAATTAGTCTGGTGCTCATGAAAAGTACCAACCTGGAAGAGAGGAAAGATGAAGCCCTTTTTTAATCACAGGCAAGGTACAGCATGGGGAGTAGTGAAGACTGTTCCAGTCTTGCTTACCAACTTAGTTTTCAGGTATTCCAGACTGAGTAGTCTGGATTGTACCAGAAAGGAATATTGGGCAATGCTAGCCATTATCAAAGCTAATTATGTTGCAAGCAAACTATATTGCACCCTAAAACCTGGTCATTTGCTGAAGCATGAATCAAAGCTCGTTCATATTCCAGGTCCTCAGAAAGTACTGTGCAGGCATAAACTTAAATCTGTTGTGTTAAAATAAGAACTTTAAGGATTTTATGTATCTCCATGTCACTGAACTCTGCCTCTGTTAACCAGTTAATATATAAACTTGATTTCCGTAAGCTTTATAGTTTCTTAGTCATGACAAAAATCTCCCTTCTAACTATTCCCCTAAACCCATGAAATACAGTGTGATAAACCACATACAAGATTCACAAAGTTTTTTCTAACAGATAATTGGCCAAATTTTTTATGCCTGTAATCTGAAATAGCACTACTATAAGATCTACTTAACACTATCTTGTCGGTGGCTCTTTTTCTATTAGTACTAATTTTCTCTTGTAGTTGGACATGGGGATAAGGGCTAGTCAAATCTTTCTATGGTTTGATTTTCTTCATTGATTCAGTTCCACATTTTTCTAAACCCATGAGATAGAACTATTGCTGGTTCTCAGATGTGTTTTGACTAAGATCCATGTCTTTAGAAAGGTAGAAGAGGGATGCAAGAAGACACTGGGACAGTGCTAAGATAGATGGCTCACATGGAAGAAGCAATCTGATAAACTAAGTTTAGCTTATATCCTTGTTATCTTTCCATTTATTTTTCTGGGAAAAAAAAAAAAAAAAAGGTGCAGACTGCTATTAGCTTCAATTATTTTTAAGGTTCTATTTTAAGAGTAGTTTGGCACAATAGTCATGAAAAAGTCTCAGAAGCACAATTATTATTTAGCAACAAGAGGAGAAAAATATATTTTAAGTTCTAATGCAGAGAAGCACTGAAACTTAATTTCCCTGAAAGCAGATATTTTGCCTTTATTTTAAAAATAAAAACTTGATGTAGTGCTACAATTATAGTCCTATTATAGTCCTATAGTCCTAACAATTATTACTGTTTTATTAAAAATGAAATTATCAAATACAACAAAAACACCCATAAGAAGCAGATAAACCTCTGATGAGTACAAAATCGGAGAGTTGCCAGTGTTGTGATTATATGAATATTCCAAAGAAACCTTAAATTCAGTACATAGGTGATGATGAGGTAATTTTAAAGCCTGAAACTACAATGATGTGTTTTTCATTTTTATTTACTGTAGCAAAACATATATTTTGGATTTGGGATGCTTATCTAATGTGTACAAAATCTGTAGGTGAATCAGATGTTTTAAGATTGAGGCACAAATAATCATATACTTTACCTTTAAAAACATAAATGGAAAGAGATAGGAGTGGTAATAAGCCATGGTTTGAACTACACTTTTAGATCTCCATAAAAACCAAATACAATTAAGAATTTATTAATATATTACTACTGCATTTCTACTTTCTTACTATTTATATGCATTTACATGAATTAATATTTTAAGAATTTATTTAAGGTCAAGACAGTGCACAGGAAATTTCAAAGAAAAAAACGGAATAATTTATGAGGTACTTCTGGCTGGGATAGGCTACACCCACACATCGTTCAAAAAAGAAAAATGTCTTATCCCCTCATCATCTCTGAAATTAGGCTACTAACTAAATTAGGCTTATTCAAAACTGGAGTCATTGAAAGGTTGGACTTCGTGCTTAGGGTCGTGGTTTAGTGGGTGACATTGGTAGTGGGGTGATGGTTGGACTAGATGTCCTTTCTAATCCTAACGATTCTATGATTCTGTGATTGGTAGCAAAACTGATTTCAAGAGAGTGGTATCTTTTTAGTTTTCATTGCACACATCTGGAAAGTAGTATTCAAGTTTGCTGGGAAAAAGGTGTAAAAAATACTCTCCTGCACAGAATTAAAAGTAACATCCTATTTTATACCCAGGCCGATGGATGAGTTACTTTTGTAGTCTACTATTGAAAACCAAGAAGTGGTTCCATGTTCTAGGAACTGTTTCTAACAGCAGTTTCCTTACTGGAAATTAATTCTCTCAGTGTATAAGGTAATTCAATCAGTAAGAATCAATGGCTTAAAAAAAAAAAAAAAAAAAAAAAAAAAGGTTTAATGTAAAATGAGTTAAAAAAATAATCATTTAAAAAAATCAGTTTAAGAAAAGTTGTAAGAATGTCAATAATGTCAAAAGTTGTAAGAATGTCAATATATATTTATTAAAATACGCCTATTTTAAGAACAGATTAATGGTACATTTGAAATATTTTAGACTGATTACTTAAAATCTGGTATCAAAGAAATGTTACTGTTTTTATTTCAGTTGAACTGCATCCAATATTCCAGGGAATATCCTTCGATGCACTAATGCTTATTTGTAGGATTTATATTCATGCTTATGAATGTTAATTTGCCTTTTTATCAGACTCACCACGACACCACTATAGTGTCTCTGTCATGCACGAATTTATACCAGTACGAGAAAAAGTGTCTTTTCAAAGCATCCCATCTTTCTGCTTTCTGTAAGGAAACATTCAAGACAACATCTAGTTTGCATCTGGAAAACAAGTAAACTGCTCAATTCTTACAGTTCTTGCTTCATGCTTGATAGTGTTTCATGTTTGAAATTCAGTGAACACTTTAGAAGGTCATTTTTGTGCCTGCAGCTTTGTAAACTCAAGATCTTACATGCTCAGTTCATTGCTCTGTTGAAAATAGTCAACAACTTAATTAATTAATTAATAATCCATTAAAATGTTTATGCTCAGGATGTTGGTTTTGTGACTCAGCTGTGTTTTTTTTTTATTTGTTTGTTTTTAATGTCATGCACAGTTTGAATGCAAGGAATAAATACAATTGAGATAAAAGAGATGGGATGTGGGATGGTACTGGATGCTACAGCGTGGCACTTTAGGAAAGGCATGCAGTTCACTGGGTAAGAGCTGAAGCAAGTTCTGACACTCAGACAAATTTCTGTCCCACTGTAATTTAACCCTGGCAGTTACACAGCATTACATAGATACACAGTTAATATTAATATGGGATTACAGTAGTAAAATCTGTTACTAAAAATGAAGGCAGAAACCAATAAACTTGTGGAAAACAAAGTTCCCCAAATAGCACCTGGACTTGGCTCAGGTGATGAAGCAGACAAGCAGAAGAAGATCTCATCAGCCAGGTAAGAGAAGCAGGTGCTGTTCCTCACTCCTGGACTTTTGATCTTTCATGTATCCCATAAATTCAGATACAACCCTGTGTCCTTGAAAAAATAATCAGTACCATTTGGCTACTTATCAAAGTAATCATTTTGATAAACTGAAGTAGTAGTTTTCATCTGTATGAAGTGTTATACTCTTTGTACTGCGTATAATTATAATGATAAGAAGTGGAATAAAATCTTATTTAGGCCACTCTCTTAATTAACAAGTTGACCATTGGGTATTTATCTTTAATTAAGCACACTGAATTCCACGTAAACCTCATTATATGCCACTGCAAAATGCAAATGAATCCTAAAGGTGGTATTCACCTGGCTGGACATCACTTACTATGCATATGCATAATTATGTTTCCAAAGCTATCACCTATGAGGGTACTATGGATGATATGTCTTATACTTGCTGTTAATTTAACCTTAATTATACATGAATTCATGTTCAATTTCCTAATAAACTCTAATGAAGAAACTACTATGAGTCTTTCTTCAGGTCCTGTTTCAAAACTCTTGTATTTCATATCACTAATGAATTAGGTTCTTAATTTTATAATTATATTTCTTGAACAATCGGAGTTCTGGTTCATGAATCACAGCATTATTATTTTATTATGATCTTATTCTTGTATGATACACTGTAGTTCTGCATTATAAATGGATGTGGTTTTCATTCTGCTTCTTACAAAGAGAAATGTACTCCATTCTTTCCCCAGTGTCACAACTGCAAACCCTTAGAGCACTATGTGAAAGAGTTCACTTTTCCCAGGAAAACAAACAAACAAACAAACAAAAACAACAACAAAATAAAGCAAAGAAAAAGCAAACAAAAACATAGAAAAAATAGAAAAACATAGAAAAAACATAGAAAAAACATAGAAAAACAAGTGATAATATGTAGAAAAACTTCAAATATTTCCTGAAAAAAAAAAGGAGTTTGTTTTCGTATTTATATGTAGAAACTCACAGCATATAGATTGGCACATTGCCATTTAATTTCACAGGACTATGGAAAGCTAAATATATTTAATCCTGCTGAGATTCCAGCCTTTTGTGCTTCCTGCAACAAATCAAAATTATTAAAAACCAGCTGCACTCAAAGTTTCCATAACTGTCAAGTTGTTTAATATACTGCAGACTAGAAGGAAATGCAGGTAAGAGATCTAAAGTTATTAAAACTTGATCAATGGAGGTTGATAGAAGCAACATCACAAGATAGTGTGACTAATGTTGATATTTAGTGGGAACAATCAGATAAAAAAAGTCTGTTTCAGAGGATCATAATGGATAACATAACCGGACACAGCTCTTATCTGAAAAAAAAAATAAAAAAAAAAAGTGGAAAAATGTAGACCCACAAAGTTAGTGACTGATAGCAAGTACATCACAGTATTTTATCATCTTATCTAAGAATATAATTAGCAAATGACATAAAGTGATATACATTGGAAGAACAGTAAAAGATTATGCATTTAAGTAGTTGATAATATTGTGGAATACTTATCTTGCTTAAAAGTTCAAGTTTCAAGTTGCCTTTTTTTTTTTTTTTTTTTCCAGTTTTATCAAAAATCACTAAATGTTAGGAAGGAACTACATGGTAACCTGGAATTTTTAGAAGAAGATAGCATTAATTATCTAGCAAACGTATCTTACTTTTTGTTGTTGTTGTTGTTGTTGTTGTAACCTGTTAGAGATGTACATTCTCTTATACTACCTATCAACCAGGGTTGCCCTTGGGGTTCTCATTTCTCTTGGGCTGATCAGTTGACAAAAATTTAAGAAAGTGAGATAACTCTTGACCTCAATACCACATCATCTGCTTTGGACAGAATTTTTAAAGATCCCCTATAGATGTTACATTCATGAGCAGAGAAACAATTAAATAGAAGCCAGGTATAGCAGTGATATAGCAGTGATACTACATTTGTGAACTGCACACTGGATGAGGAAGTTTTTTTCAGCAGGCACCTAACTCCATATTCCCATCTCTCAGTGGACACTCATTCTGCCCTGTACCTTACTCAGTCTTACAAGACTGCAAAGGTCATGTGAAAAGAGACATGAATTGTGTCACATATTGGAATGGCATTTTATATTTACCTTGTGTATGTTCTGTGCTTTTTAAAACAAGACTAGGCAAGATGCAAGGCAACAAAGGATCAGACATCTTTATTCTTTGTTTATTTTGCCCCAGGTAATTTCTTCTGTACAGGAGTATCTGGTTTTGCCAAATCTTTGCACACTAAACAGTTTGATAATAACTTGTCCACAGAAAGCCTCACTGTGCTTTCCTTCTAAGGAAAGCTCATTTTCTTTATTCTATATATTTTCTGTAAATTTCAGCTTTTTCTTGTACTAACTTTCTTTTTTGAAAGTGAGGAGATTTGGTATTTTCTCGTCACTAACACCTAAATATATTTTTTTCTGTTACAATGTTATCACAAATTAACTGTCTTATTCTGACCCCTCAATCTCAATATAACTAAACTATAAATTTAGGTAGTCTCTACTGCTTCTTAACATTGCCTTATCAGGCAACATGCCCTTGTGCTTTGACTTCATTTTCACACTTCATTCCAAATCCTTTTGATAACTCCTAGAGCAAACATACAGGCCAGTCAGGAAAGAAGAAGATTAACCCCTCAGTCCCAAAGGTAAAGAGACTTTGTCTGGATTAGCAGAGAAAAATATTAGTAGGCTCGAGACTGAGGACATCATCGTTTGAGTAAAAGAGATGAAGTAAACATACAAGACAAACGTTATATAAGCACTATACATTTACTGCAAACTAGGTAGTGGAACATAAAAATTCCTTTGCATAATAATCTACAATTTATGACAAGAAACTATCTGCCTGCAAATTGTTTAATATGTTGTGGAGTACTGCCAGTAAAATAAATGCAGAAGAAATTAGGATCTAGTGTGGACTGTCTGGAGGACAGAAGAGATGACAGAAGCAGGTTTCTCTGCTTTAGAATCTGACTTCACTATTGAAATTGTCAGGAAGATTAACTTATCTGAGAAGATTATTCAGCATAGACTACGTTTAGCATCTTCAATTTCTCTGTGTGCATAAGCCCTCAGGATGGGCATTTTATACTTGACAGTCTTCCTGCATCTGTCCAGGTCTGTCTCCTGGGGGATGGCCAGAGGCAATCTATTGTGAAGGATAAATTACAAAGTGGAAGGGGTTTTGACTGTTGACCAATCTCTTAATCAAGGATAGAGCTCCCTTGAATGAAAGGATGGATGTTCCACATGAACTTGAATGCTAATTTCAAAAGACACGATATCACATGATATGGATGGGAGAACAATTGATGCTTTTTGGATTGCAAGGGGGGGAACCTCTATGAGAAAAACTGTCTTAGCAGCAGTAATCACCTATGGGCAAGTTTACACTGAGAAAATACTCTGTGAAGTTCTGCGCAATCAGTTAGCAGTCAGTCACCCTTACTGGTGACTGACAAGTCTTCAAGATGCTAACATGTAGGTGGAACTTGAGAAGTACTAGAAGCATTAAAAGCATAGTTACAACATATTGAGTTTGTAGTAAACCAACTATCTTAAATACACGTACATGCATTGGGAGATCAAGGAAAGCATATTACCTCAGGACAGGGGAAAGCACTCTCATAAAAGAAGTTACTAATATTTTCCATATTGTAGCCTTGTTCATTTCATGGACTAGAAACAAATATATTAGTATATGGAGGTGTGAAATTATTTTAAAAACTTGATTTCCCACAAAAAATCCAGAAGCAGTCCAACACATTCATAAATCCAACGAAATGGCAGCTAGAATGGTTCCTTTCAAAGCTTTTACAACTAGAAACTGGCTTATAGTCCTGTAGTGCCCAAAAAGCAGAAGAGTTTTGAAGAATTGAGTTCAGTCACAGAGCAGTAGGTGGTCCCCGTCCAAAGAGATAAAACATGTCAACAGGGACATTTGGCTGTGAATAAGGAGAATGAATGAAATGAAAGAATGAATGAAAATAAGAATATAAGCAGTAGTTGTAGCAAACAGCATGTAACTCCCAAGGTTTTAAAAGCTAGATAAATGTGGAAGAAAAGACATGGAGCTGTAATGAAGGCAGGAAGGAAAGAAAGCAGAGAACTCAATGTCCTATAGTTTCTGGTTCTATTTGGCTATACTAAAGTACATATTGTTTGCTTGTAGTCTGTGACCTACCACACTCATTTTTTATCATTCATTCAATCTTTATGTTATCTGCCAACTTTGTCAGTACTGATTTTATGTTTTTGTCCACTGCTAAGAATGCTAAGCAGAATGAGACCAAGAATCAATCTTTGTGAGACCCAGCTGGAATCGAACCCTTCAGTGACAACTACCATTATGTTTTGACTGCTGGTTTGTCAGCTTCAATATAGTCAATGCATGTCATGTTAAGTTTGTATCATTCTATATTCTTAATCAAAATGTCACATAGAAACAATTCAAATGTCTTTCTGATAATTACTTTTTATTAATTATCTTATAATCTTAGTGGGGGGAGATGAGTATCAGGTCAGCCAGACAGTATTTTCCAAAAATCTATTTGATTATCATTAACTACATTACCTGCCTCTAATTTTTTATTAGTCAAGTACCATACTAGCTATTTTATTATTTGTCCATGACTGACACATATGTTTAAAGAAATGTATGGTATGTTTATTTACCTGATTCCAGTATCATGGGAAACTGTTGCTTAGCACTATTCTCTTCCATACAAACAAGTTATGTTCACAGAGATTTCTTAATATAAGAAAAACAAACAAACAAACAAAAAACAAGAAGTTTAATTTCTATCAGATGCCAAGTATTTATATTTTGCTTAAAAAAATAAAGGCTATTTATATTCTTTGTTTATTCAAAAATGGTTCTGAGGTTTAGGAGTCCAAAGAAGAAATATTATGTAAATTAATAAGATAGCAAAATATGCTTCCTGTCTAGGAAAAGTCAGTGACAACTTAGAATAATACACGTCAAATGTTCCTGCTTTTATTTTGGTACAAAACATGTAGTATCCTCTTTCTTTCAATAATGACACAACTTGCTGAAATACTCAGCTGAAGTATTTTCTCTAGAATCATGTCTACTCATATAATGTAATATGTGCTTTCTTCCAGTTTACCCCAGATGAAACTGTTTCCAACCTCTGCTCTTAAACTGTAAAGGCTCAAACTGTTACTCATTGTTTGATTCTGATCAGGAACAAACATACACTACAGATTTGCAGCCATTATGTGAGTAAGCTCGGTACTTTTTTCTATTATCAGCTATTTATTGTTATGTTTTTTTCCTTTCTCTCTTTTTCTCTCTCTCTATTTTATTTTATTTTATTTTATTTTATTTTATTTTATTTTATTTTATTTTATTTTATTTTATTTTATTTTATTTTATTTTATTTTATTATTTTATTTTTATCAAAAGCTATTACCCTGAATAGAATTTGTGCTCCACTATGGTAGAGCATGTACAAGTACACAGCAAGTGTTGTACCTTCATTAAGGAGGTCATAGTTTATTATTCACACACTTTTTGTGTCTCACAAAAAGATAGAAATGCAATGTAGATAACAATGGCAGTTACACAATTTGCTTTTTTATTCATACTATCATTTATTTACAGGCACTTTGTTCCACAGATGAAAACAGTTTCAGTTCTGAGCTGGTGAAAAATAAGTTCGTGAAGCTGTGGTCTCCCTGGTTTCACTATAGTGGCTGTAATCTTGGTTTAAAATTGCACTGCTGGGGAACATTTACATGGTAGAGAGTCAGACACTGCTATAAAACACTGCCTGTTACAAATTAAAAGAATGTCACCTTAGCATTACACTTGTAAAAGCTGACATTGGAGTTCAGAAAGCCAGGATAGGACCACAATAAACGTGTGAAAAGTTTAATCATAAACATATGAAAAGCTTAGCCATATGAGTCCTTCCTTTACCTTTTTCATTCCTTCTCTTCATGACAGCTGTTTTCAATTTTCTCAGTAAAATTTAAGGTAAGATTTTAAAAGATGTTTATAGCATTTAACATTCAGTCTTGTGCTGAGTGAAATTAAAAAAAAAAGTCTACACATAAGGCATACTGATTTCCACTGCCTGGATTTCCATTTCCAGTTTTAGTATGCTACCAAATACACTTAAAATGTGGAGGTCATATTTCTTAAAATGATGGGATTTTCAAAAGTATACATTCGGCTCCTAAAAATACAAATACATTTTTGAAAGGTGTATCTTAAAAAAAAAATCCACATAAAGTACAGTGCAAGAGAGGGGATACAGTTGTATGGTAAAAAATGCATATATTTACATAGACAATAATTACATCATGTCTTAGGCTCCCAGTTTCAAAGAGAGTAACAAAAAACACATAAAACCACATACTACTTCTGGCACAGGCATTTTGACAACATAATCACAAGTGAAATACAATGTATTTTTATTCTTTAACATTTTTTTTTTCTATAGCAAACAATAAAGAAAGGAAAAGGCAAATATTACTTTTGTTTTCATATTTTCTGATTATTTTTTTCAGAAGAAATGCTAATTTACTCAGTTTACAGTATACCATTTGACATCTGAATGCCTGTAATAAGAAGCAAACTCCAAAGAAAGATAAAATAAATTGAAATCAAACTATATTTGTCACAAAATAATTTCTTATTTGTCTGTGAATCAACAAATTCAGGGCTATTCCCTAATATATTCTTTTAATGCATATACTCTTGGGTATTTCTATCCAAATTGCTTTAAAAACTACAGGTTGGAATTCTCCACAGGAGATCATTCTGTGCCTTATCTAGACTCAAATTCACCCCTTGACTTCAACAGATTTACATCTGAAATGAGTCTAAGAAATCAAGGTTGATCTAAACCCTTTAAGAGTCCACCAGGAATATTCTGGCAGGCAAGGAATAAGTCTGGTCTATAAAATAGTTCTGTGAATGAATGAAGAGGCTGTGCTGAGATAAAAATACTGAAAGTTTTTTCCTGAATTATTCATTTCTGATTTTGCGTACTGCTTCTTTTGATGCCAGTATATCTGGCCACATAGTCTATGTGGAGTCTTCACTGAAGCTTGTGGAGCTACACTGCAAATAAACATCTTGTTTCACTTCTCAGAGCTCTGATTCAGGAGAATTCAGATTTCATTCAAAGATATGTTTGGCTTTAATTATATGGTTAAAATCACTTTCCCCAAACCATGTACTCAAATTCAGGTGCATAAATGACATAATTTATTTTAAATATTCAAAAATTATGTGTTTTCTAAACTGGACATTTAGGCTGTCTTTATAGTAGTCAGACTACAAAATGCTTCCACAAACTGATTAATTCCCTCCAAAGATGAATCCTAATACAGGTAGTCTTAATTGTCCTCCTGAGATGCCTACTTTTCTCTGTTAATTATTGAGGGAACCTGGACAACAAGTTAGGGCAAAGCAATTAAAATGCCTTGTGAGAAGAAAATAGGCCTAAATGTCTTCAGTGGGATTTAAATAATAATTTTAACCTGCTCTCCTTAAAAGTAATGGCAAAATTTTTACAGGCTTACACAGAAGATGAGGCAGGTTTATCATAACTTTCTGACTCAGGAGTATAGCTTCATTGCTTTTTTTAACATAAAGTTATTTTCTTTAACCAGTTTTGGTATAATATAGTATGATGCCCCAACTCAAAGTATCACTACCTAAAGTAAAAAATTGTCCATGCTGTCTTATTCTTGAGACTTAAATCAGTATCATTTTCAGGGATCATAAAATACGCTGAGTTCATTGCAGCTAATCTCATTTCCAGTTTTTATCATTTGTTTTAATGGATAGCTTGTCCTGACCATATTTGAGCTTTCTTTTAGTTTTCAGTAACTGTAACAACAGAAACCAACAATCTTTCCAACCTATATTTTGTATTCTTTTTCTGCCCATTATTCCTCCACTGAGCCTCTTACACCACAATTTTCCTTTACAGAAATGCTGCTATTCACTCTCTGCTTTGTTCCAGGCTATCACCATGGATATTTGTTACTGGGTATATAATTTTATGCTTGAAGCTCCACCTATCAAAAATTGCTGCATCAACATCTTGTCCTCTGATCATAACGTAATTATCACTTTCCGAGATAATGAACCTCATCAAGGTCTTCTCTTCCCATTTTCGTTTATGAATAAGTTTGGCTTCTGCCAGGAGTTAATGAAACTAAAAGGAGAGAGAGAAGGCAACATTGTCAGACTGATATAACGTTGCTGAGAGAGTGACAGGCTTGCTTTTTAAGAGATGAACACTGAGACAAGTTGCCAGCCAAATATTCAGCTGAGCCTTGAATGGGACAGGTGTCAAGCTCTAAGATTAACAGAATTTTATGGGATATTTAAAAACATGTTAGATGTTGAAATTAACAACTAAAAAGTTTTCTGAGTTAAAATTAATTAATTAATTAATTAAAAACAACAACAACAAAACAATTTGAATATGCACTGAAAAGATAGATATTTAAATTAAAAAAAAAAAAAAAAAAATCCATGACAGGCAACATAATCTAATCATTGCTACAGCAAAAATCTAGCAATCCACAGACTTTAATATTTTCTTTTTGACAATAGCTGGCATCAAATGTTGTAGAGAAAGGTTGAAGAAATATAGTACGGAATAATTACCGGAATAGTTTATCCAAAATCCATAGTCAGTTTATGCAATCATGCAAGTGGAGCTTTGATCATTTCTTATTTTTTTTTTTCCAAAACACCAAACCAAACCAATAACAATTTCTTTAATGTAACTTAGAATAACCTAATTTCTGTATGGTTCATATTCACTTTGAGATTCTTTCTATACATAATCAAAGACTAATATATAATATAGGTACCATGACCTGTGTAATCAATACTTACTTGTCTTTCAATGTATGTGGTAAATGTTTATATAAAATCCATAATAATACATTATCTTCACAATTCTGAACTTCAGAACAAAGTATATATTTTCATTTACTGTATTTTAAGCCATATGTACACTATCACTTGCTTCTTTAACATTCATAAAATAACATTATGATACAATAAGTTTGTAGAGCTTTACTTAATATTATTTACTATGGTGGTGAAAGTGAAGAATGACACTTCTTCAGGTTATTTTGATATTAGTAATTAGCATCATTATAGCAGAAATAGGTCAATACAACATTACTTTCTACCATGTTATATATTTTTGTGACATCTTATGAGACACGGTCACTTCCCAGAAAGCACTGTTGTCCTGATGTTGTGGTTCCTATTATTTAATGGGTCAATTCTAGAACCAAGAAATTGGTGGACTGCTTAGAATTAATGGGGAGACTGACAAGAAAAACACCTGGAACTTGATAACTTAGTGAAACTAATAGAACAGGCACATTATTTCTTTTAAGAATCCTAGCTGATATTGTTACGCTATTATCATTATCTTAGTAAAAAAATAAAATAAAATTGATTGACAATAAACTCATTTTTATAAGCTTTTCTGGCCTGGGACCTTTTCATGCAATTGTAATTCTGACATCTGGTAAGACTAGTTTACAATTTATATTCCTTATATCCTAGCTATCATATAAAATGTAGAAGAAAGCAATATCAGACAAAACCAAAAGCCCAAAGGAACAATAAGCATTCAAGGAAAAGGCAAAAACACAAAAACATAAAAAGAAGACTCATGTTTATTTAATGATTGCTCCTGATGGAAAAGAAAGCCGAAATAACCACTGACATTTTTGTGATTTTGACTTTTTAATTGCTTGTTTGTTCCTTTGGGAAGCTTGCTCAGGCATCCGTTAGATTTTTGCTAGCTAAATAAAGTGGTTGTTCATGTACTTCAGGTTGCATTTATAACTACCTTCATTTCTTATTAGTTTTAGAATTCACTTTGAGCTGCATTCTGATTTGAGTTATAATGCAATGTCACAATATATATATATCTATTTGTATTTTAGAACCTGCATATTCAGTTAGATTACACAGCAGCATAGAAACAAATTAAATGCCGTACTGTCATACTAAAAGCCCAGTGGTCTTTGTACAGTAATTTATGTTTAGAAATAACTGGACGAAGGAGCTTGAGGGACTAAGTTAACCAATCCGCATTTGGCATATACAAGGTATAAGCTACCCCCTTACACAGGCCACAAGTGTCACAGTATGACTACATTTTGTAGGAAAAAAAGTGCATATAGCCTTTCAAGTTTCTGCCTTTGAACTAAACTGAATGTCCCCATGTTCTTGTGTTATGAAACAAGCAGTTAAATATGGTGACTTCACATTGTCTGTCTTTGATTATATTGTAGGTTTTCCTCTTGTTCTCCTGTCTCTTTGCTAAAGCAAATAACCCTAACCTTCTCAGCCTCCTTTCACAGGACATTTCTCTCTACAGCTTCAGTAGTTTCACTCTTTTGGAGCTCCTTTCATTTTGAAACACCTATTTAAAAGTGAAGTAACCAAAAGCCCAGGTGTCAACCAGGACACCAGGTAAGACTGAAATATTGACATATAGACTACTTTGGATATGATATTCCAATTCTTGTGTTTGTTTATGACTCACGTTTTTGAAATACTTAGTGAAAGAAATATTTATGCCTTGCATTTCGGAGAAGAAAGATTTGCATTTCTTTTTCTTATGCATTCTACTTTGCATTTGGTAATATCATATTTCATCTGCTTGTCAAGTTGCCCATTGTCCTGATTGGTTATAGTTTTCTGAAGCTCTTCACAGCTCCTTCTGGTAGTGATTAGTCTAAATAATTTTATATCATTTGCAGATTTATTGTCTCAGTGCTCAATAGCTTTCCAGGGACAGTTCTTGTATGAAACACAACTACTAATTATTTCTCACAATGAAACTTTTCTCCTCTTCAGTCCTCTAGGTAGATTTTTATCCATAACAATACTTTGTCTTTTTGTTCATGTTTACTTCATTTCTTAGGCTCCTGATTCAAGTCTTGTCAAGAATCCTGTGAAAGTCTACCAAAATTATTCTCAAGGGATCTCACTAACATTATGCATCCAAAGATTCTTAAAAGATTCAACTGTGTGCTTTATTTATTTATTTATTTATTTATTTATTAAAAGCCTGTTTTTCTCAGAAAACAAAGAACATTCCCAGCCTTGTTTTATATTTATGAGTTAATGTACAGGTCCATGTGATTAGAGGCCTGCTAGTCCCCTCCTAATAACTTTTGAAGCCAGAGGTAAATTGCCAAGAAATCTGATGAGCCTCAGAGATGCTAAATTACTACAAATTTTTTAGATGTAAGAAATCAAGCAGAGACTAGAGGCCTTATTAGTATGCCAACTGGAGGAGACAATGCAGTGTAACGAGCTCAACTTTTATTACACATCAGGGAAAACACACAAATGACATCTGCTGTCAGTGTTTGAAGCATAAGGAGAACCTCAGTTTCCCCTGTGTCTGTTTATGCCTTATTAGAGACTTCATGTGGATTCTTTGATGTCTGGCATAGCACAGACAAGTTAGTATAATTACCTAAGAGAAAAAGTCATACATTCAGGGGGAAAAAAAGTCTTTGGAAATCAGTCTGGATAAGATCTAGTGTTCCTAGAGCTACCTCTTGTCTCATGATGTCCCGCTGTCAGATAGAGATCTTCCAGGCCTTGCTCACTATTTCTCTTTCAATACTTGTTGCTTTTTTTTTTTTTTTTTTTTTCATGACATCTGGTTTAGTATTTAGGTATTTTGCTTACTTTTACCATTTGCAATGCAGCCTTTTTGACTAACCACATTTTACTGGATCTTTCCTTCTGAAGCTTGTTGTTATTGTGCTGCTCTTTGATACTCAATTTGCTTTTCAGATGTTGAACTACTGATGAACAATGTTCACTGCTGAAGGCTTAGCTACCACCAAGTAGCTTCTGAATTACTTCAGAGAAGATACTACTAGAATTAGCTTTTCAAGAAACGGAAGAAGTTCAGAAACTGTTTCTTTATATTTAGAGCTACTCCACTATGTGATCTTTTCCTATGGGAACAGCAAATGCCTATCACTATTAATGTTCTGTTAGCCACTGCTGTCTTCTACCTCTCATGCCCAACCATCAATCTGACCTACTGAATCCCATCACTAAACCATGTCTCTTAATGCCATATCCATACAGGGACCTCCAGGGATGGGGACTCCACCACTGTCCTGGGCAGCTAGGTCAATGCTCTCTGTGAATAAATCCTTCCTAAATTCCAATTTAAACCTCCTCTGATGCAACTTAAAACCAGTTCCTCATGTCCTATCAACCACTTTCACCTGAGAAAGACTGACACCCAAGCCCTCATAACTGGACCTTTTTTCTTTAAACCACTTTTATAAGATGCTTGCAATTCTTTCTCTTGACCAAATGCCATATTGTCTTTGATGTGGCACTCCATGGATTTATAAAACAAGCCACTTTGTTCAACAATAATCTTTCCCCAGATTATTGCTTAGTTTCCACTTTATTCTGAAAGATTTTTTTCTCTCTAATTTATATATTCTTTAGCTCGGAGTTACTTTGATCACTTAATTATTATTTTTTTCTTCCTTCAATACCTCATTTCTCTTTGCACGATTGCAGGCCTGACAGGGAATGCAAAAGAAAGAAAAGAAAGTACTGCAGTGAATAACAGAGGAATAGTGACAGTAAAGAAATACTGGAAGAGTTTTTTTTTTCCTAGCTGATAAAGAAAATCTCTTGTTCAGCTACTTTTTTAATTAAGGTTCTGGGGGAAGGGCTTAACCAGGTAGAGGTCTCTAATCTGACTGTGGTTGGCATTGACAAATATTCCATTTGGAATATTTGGGACTGTTGAGACTCTTTTATTGAAAACTTGATGGTTTTCTTCTTTGCAACTAAAAGCTGTGATTCACCAGTAAGATAGCTGTAACCTAAATGTCAGCTCTTAGTTTTACAGTTATATATATATATATATATATATTTTTTTTTTTTTTTCAGAAAAACTTTGTGCAATTAGAAAAGGTTCTAGAAACTGGGATGATATAGTAACAATTTCCTTTTATCAGCCCTCTGTTAAGCCTGTTACTA
Organism: Netta rufina; assembly: GCF_964035555.1. NCBI lineage: Eukaryota > Metazoa > Chordata > Aves > Anseriformes > Anatidae > Netta > Netta rufina. The sequence goes on from NC_140127.1 coordinate 17,631,109, forward strand.
TTTTTTTTTTTTCAAGAATGAAACAGATATTCTACCTTTCTGGTATTATCCACCAACTAAAGTTTACAATAGGTTTCAGGAAATGAATGGTGTATTTTGAGATGCCATTTATATATGTATTTTTTCCAACATTAATAACATAGTGCATCATTTTACCAGTATACTTTACTTATATCACAAGAGGTATTTATTTAAAACATTCCAGGCAGGTATGAAATTTTGTCTGGGGATTTCCTGATTATTATTATTATTTTTTTTACTTCTGATTCTGATTTGAATGCACTGAAATACATGTGGTATAATTCTTGTGTTCATAAATCTTACAACTGGGATTATCTCAGTAAGGTATATAAAGGAAACTGCACATTGTGTTCAGTAGAGCAGCAAATGAAGGGATCTATTTCCTGTTCCTGAATGACCCTTCAGAGTCTTCAATAAACCCTGAGGAACTTTTGAACGGGTAGCACAACTTGAATGGAAATCATTTCTGCCTCCAGGGGAGAAAAAGTTCTTGAAATCTTAAGAAATGGAGGAAGGAAGATAGAAATTCAGGATGCAACTGATTCCCTAGAGCTAGTTGTAGTTTTGTGAGAAGAACTATTCAATAAATAACAACAGTTGATGGTCAGAAAAAAAAAAAAAAAAAAAAAAAAAAGTGGAATAACATCCAGACACAGGGAATTGTACAAGAATCTCATTCATGTAGGATAAAGAGGACCCAGTTATATCAAACTCTCCAAATAAGGGATAAATTCTGTTGCAAACAGTTTCTAAACCAGACTTTTACAAAAGTCAGAAAAGATGATGTAGTTGGTACTCTAATTAGGGCTGAGACAAGCTAGAGGAATAAGTTAAATAACATTATTTTGGGAATTCAGAGTGTTTGAACGAACCTTTTTTGATATGTTACAAAGTAACACTTGAATTCCACAGGGATATTAATGCAGAGAATATTAAAAATGGAGCTAGGACAGTTATGCTTTTAGTTATTTTTTTTTTCATTTTTTTTCTTTTTCTTTGTTTTTTTTTTTTTCCTTTTTTTTTTTTTTTTTTTTTTTTTCCCTCAGGGTATGATTGTGTCACTCCTCGTAGCCTTCTGAGTCAGAATCAGAGAGGAGAACTTTTCTTACAGACAGCTCTGTTAGTTCTTTTTAATCATTGCTTTTAACTGGTTAACAGTGTTGTACAACACAGCCTGAAGGATTCCGAGCTAACTTATAAGCAGTATAACTTATAAGCAGTATGCAGCATCAGAAGACTAAAAAGTATTTTGAACATAATTACTTGGCAGGTTCCTTTTTGAGGGGGACTGAGACGGACAAGCATTTCTATTTGTTTTTAAAAGGGAGCTAGATCTTTGAGTAACGTTGGCTGGATTTCTCCTTAGCTTTTAGAAGATCCAGTGTGAAGATATTCTAGCTCAGCGGAGAGTATTTAGTTTGTCTGGAATACAAAGAATACAGGAAAATTCTATTAACTTGGGTGTCGGTTAAAAAAATAAATAAATGCTGAAAGCACTTTTTAAACGGGATAGTATGGGATACATTAAAGACGTTTTACCTACTCTAGGTGAACTGTTGAGGACTGAACAATTTTAATCTGATAATCTCTCTAATATTTCTCAGAAACTTTCTAAATAAACTGATGACAAATATTGTCTACAAGGGTAAATACTTACCCTTGTGTGTAAGAAAACCTGCTTAAAGAACTCATATATATGAGTCTTAAGGGAATTTAAGAAGGAATTAATATAGTACCCAAAGCAAAATCTAAAACTATGGTATGTTATAAAGATCCACACATTCAAATGTGATTCTCCACTGACTCTGCTAAAAATGTAGATTTTTATGTAGATATAAACTATGATATAAACTAGAAAAATATGTAAATTTATATGTAGGTATCAATGAAATTTAAATATAAGCAGTAGTGTTGGCTATTTTTTTCTAAAAAAACAAACAAAAAAACAAATAGTCCAAAAAATAAAAACTAATAAAACTGCCTTCCTTGTTCTGGTTTCCAAAGTTCTTAAAGCTGAAATTAGCTGAAGAAGCTTTTTATCTAACAACAAAAATAAAATCCCCGCTTAGTTTTACACAGATAAAATGTCTCATTAATAATTATTAACCACATCTTGTTTATGATTATTAACAAGAGCATCAAGATTTTAGTAGCTGTTGTGGCTATTGATAATGTTTTCTATGAATTTTTGATTATTTGTTTTGTCTGTTTTTGTTCTTGATGTTGTTTTACACTTTGGTAAACATTGGCAGATATCAGATATAATAACATTAGTTCATAATTTTATTAAATTTCTAACATATGGGAATTTCAACTTGATGTAATCTATCAATTACTTTAGTGGAAAGAGTCATATTGGACATTGGAGGGTTTCCCTCATTTAATGAGGGAAATTGTCCATTTCCCTCATTAAATGTTCACAACCTGGTTTTCATACCTTGTAATTTCATTATGTTGCCTACAGTTTTCTCTGCCCATTAACTACAATCCTAATAATCACAATCCTAAAAATCCACTCATAGCAGCCTGTCTTTCTTAATTCACCTTTCAATACATTATACATACCCCTGCTATCTGCAGCTTTCCTTATTCTGTCAAACCTGTCAGCCCAATGAAGAGCAAAGAATTATCAGTAAAGAGAGAAAGTAGCAGTGTTCCAGAGAGAAAACTAAACAGTATTAAGCAAGCAGCAATGAATTCTGAATTTAGATTGGTAAATTTATGATTCTGCAAATTTCCAGTATTGCTCAAAACTTTTGGCTGAAGAATCATGCATGAAATGGACAGATAGATGGAGAAATAATGGGAAGAACACAGATATTTTGAGGTGTACTACAGAGAGGAGAAACATCCTAGAGAAGTGCTGATCTTAATAATCAGCAGCAGATATTTTACCTTTGATAAAGAAGCAGGTGAAGCAAGGGACCAGCAATAGTAATATTAACAAACTAAATACATAACAAATATAACAAATATAATGTAATATAACAAACTAAAAAAAATAAAAAAGAGTTAAGTGACGGGGCAAATGAGCTCGTTTTTTGAGAGAATAGGACTATATATCTGTACTGCAAATAAAGAGACTGGTTGTCATGGTGCCTTGGTTACTGAATCAGATACATACATAGAGGTTCCAGATATCCTTTATAGTACACAAAATACAGCCAGTAGATGACAGTCCAAAAGGAACAGGTAAGAGCAAAATCAGCTTACCTTGAAGAGAGTGGTTAAATCTCTTTTAAGAACTGAACAGAAATGTGAAAAGTAGAGAAGCATTACTAACTATTACACATCATATGTACCATGATATGCAGAAGAGTGCGATTGGGATTGTTTGCAATAGTGAAGGATTAGAGAGACTTTGAATTAGGTGATCTCCAAACCAGAAAAGGAGAAATGTTCATGTATAGTTTCAAAGTCAAGTAAACAGGCAACAAATGCATTTTGGAAAAAGTTAGAAGGGGGAAAAAATGGGCAGACTTCTTCATTAATGCATGTGATACAATGTTCCAATGCATGAGAATGAACTGATGTGAAATTTAAGTAATAAGACTTAGAAGTATATATTTGCATAAATGCAAGAAAGAAGGAAAAAAAAAAAAAAAAAAAAAGAGAGAGAGAGAGAGAGAGAAAAAGAGAGAGAGAAAAAAAATCATATAAAATGTCCAAGATCATTCCCTCATTCCCTGATGTTTCTGGTAGAATTCTTAAAACTTGCTCTTGCACAAAGTAAAACGGTTAGCAGACTTTCAGTATGATAAAGGCTGGTACTGACAGTATCAGCATTTACAGCATTATCACATTACTTCTTGATTAGGTGGGAAGACAATGGATGATATTCTCTAAATAAGGTCACACTTCATACAAAAATTAGCCAGGGATCTGTTGGAATCTTCTCATGGTAGGAGAAGAACTGAACACATACTTACTTTCCTCTCCACATGTTTACCATGGAAAATGTTGCTCTAAAATAACTGATGAAGGATGTTTTGGAGTTCTAATTTTAAGATAAATACTGTAATCTATGATTTACTTGATGTAATTATTTTGAAACATGCCATCTCTTGCATTTCTTCTGATAACTAATCTGCAATCATGTCATGATGGCTGTGATGTAGCTTCCATGCATCTTCCTGTTCAAATGTTCAGCCAGCAGCAATGATCACAAGGCTTCCTGCATCCCACCTGCATGTAACAGCTAACTGAACATTTGCAACAGTTAAATGAAAGCTTTCTCTGCAAGTGGAAATTTTCCCTTATAAGAAGGGTATCATTTGCAAGCATTTGAAAGAGAACATTGGATGTCGATTCAAACATACCCATATACATTGACAATGAACATCAATAAAACAATGAATATATCAGGTCCCCAAAAAGCACATGACAAGACCACATTCCAAGAATTGTATAGATCCTGAGGATAAGATTACAAAGGAGCGTATATTCACAATTAAAATATATTTATAGCACAGTTTCTGCACTGAGAAGGCTAAAGTTGTAACAGGCACTGAGACGGTCATATGCATTCATCAACAATAACAGTGGGTTTTATTGTGTGTAAAGTAAGGTTTGTGTCTAAGCAGTAGATGAACCTGCTTTCAGAAACACTGATTAAAATTTCTTTGAAAGTGAAGAAGTCCTTTCTCTATTGCTGTAATGGTTAATTATAAATACTCAACATACTCAACAGCAATGTTACTTTTTTTTTTTTTTAAAGTGATCTTGTATTCAGTTTTCTTTTCTGATTCCTTTGGTCATGGCCTACTGTAGTGGGTTTACGTAGCAAGGTTTTGGTAGCAGGGGGCTATAGGAGTAGTTTCTGTGAGAAAGATCTAGAAGCTGCCCCATGTTTGGGAAGGGCCCCACTGCTGACCAGAGCTGAGCCAATAAGTGATGTTGTTTTGCGCCTCTGTGAGAGCATATTTAAGACAGGGAAAAAAACGCTGTGCCACACAGCAGCTGGGAGAGTGAGAGGAGTGAGGAACAGCCTTGCAGGCACCAAGGTCAGTGCAGAAGGAGGGGGAGAGGTGCTCCAGGCGCCGGAGCAGAAGTCCCCTGCAGCCTGTGGTGAGGACCATGGTGAAGCAGGATGTCCCCCTGCAGTCCATGGAGTACCATGATGGAGCAGGGTTCCACGCTGCAGCCCGTGGAGGAGACCATGGTGGAGCAGGTGGCCCTACACCAACGGAAGCTGCCGCCTGTGGAAGACCCCTGCCAGAGCAGATTCCGGTCTGGACCTGTAGCCTGTGGAGAGACCACGCAGGAGCAGGTGACCTGGCAGGAGCTGCTGCCTGTGGGGGACCTAGGTTGGAGTAGTTTTCTCCTGAGGGATGGACCCCATGGTACGGAGCCATATCTGGAGCAGTTCTGGAAGAGCTGCTGCCTGTGGGAAGCCCACGCCGGATCAGTTCATCAAGGACTGCATCCTGTGGGAGGGACCCCACAGCACAGGAGACGAGAGTGACCGAGAAGGAGCGGCAGAGAAGAAGTACTGTAGACTGAGCAGAACCCCCATTCCCCTGTTCCCCTGCACCGCTCGGGGGGAGGAGGTGGAAGAGGGTGGTTGGGGGGGAAGGTGCTTTTGGTTTCTTTCCTTTGTTTCTCACTTCTCTAGCTTGTTTGTAATAAGCAATAAATCTTACTATCTCCCTATGCCGAGTCTGTTTTGCCCGTTACAATAATTACTGTGTGATCTCCGTGTCCTTATCTCAACCTTTGAGCCCTTTTCATCGTATTTTCTCCCCATTCCTCTTTGAGGAGGGGGAGTGAGAGAGCGGCTGTGGTGGAGCTCGGCTGCCCACTCGAGCGGAACCACCACACCTACATATATATATATATTTTTTTTTTTTTTTGTGAGTAGCAGCTGTTTTATTTGTTCACATTTTGTACATTATTATTTTTTTTTCCCTCAGGATGAAGTGTCTGTGTGCTTGGAGAAGCACACAGACACAAATAAAACTTTCTAGAACGTGGGGGAAGAGATTAAAGCCTTAATGGGAACAGATAGAAATTTTCAGGGGACATAACGCAAAGTAGGGTAGGCAGGTGTGGTTCTCTAAAGAACTTCTTAGCTTCAGAGACACCTGAACTAAGAGTAAATCCAAAGTTATTCCTCCAGGGTGACAGAGATAGTGAGCAGGGTTAGTTTGTTATCACCAAAAAAGGCAGTAAAGGTTGCTGGATGAAAGCAAGCCTAAACGAAAGGTCCTGTTCCTCAAGGAGATGGCTGGTAAAGGGAGAAAGATTTGTTTCCAAGTCCCCCTTTTTTCCTTTTCGTATTCTATTTTCTTCTCATTTTAAAAGGACTTTCTCATTCCAGTAAAAATTGGTATATAGAAGCTACTTAGTCTTGTTGGAAAGCTCACATAAAAGAAAAGACCAGTATGGAGAGCCTTGAAGCTCTGGCTGATTTGTGGCATTGTGCAAGTACCTCACCAGTTATTCACTCATTAGTTAACATCATTAAAAAGAGAATTTATCATTCTTCATTAAAGAAATGTAGGTGTTGAACTTCTTAGCTCTGTATCTCACTTTAACTGCTCCAACTCACTTGAAGCAGAACCATCCTGAGAGGATGCCAGATAAAGTTTCCAGGACATCAGTGGCTGGAGCCATCATAAGCATATAATGCAAGACAGTTCTCTTGCTCCATTTTCTCTGACATATCCCTTAGATGCAATTACTGCATTGAATGGTGACGTTTGTGCAAAAGGAGAGAGTTTTTTTCTGGGTCAGCCAAACTCTAGCACATACAAAGTTAAATCCTTTCCTGACAAGTTGCAATGCTGTCAATGCAAACAGTTCTCTTTTTCTCCCTTAGGTATTGCAGACTGCAAGATGGAAATCAAATGATGTGCAACAAAAGTGCTCAAGCCAAAGGTCACTGGAGATGATGAAGAACAGTGCTCTGCCACAGGTACCCTCCAGAAAGAGAATACCTGCATTTGTTACTTTCTCATCTCACCCCTTTAAGCATACATTTAAAGCAATAGCCATTGTTAGATTCAACCATTTGCTGAGACGAGCATTGCAACTACTGCTGCAACAACATTCCTTCCTTACTGTGATTGATGAGGTGGAAAACAATGTGTGTTTGGAGTACAGCTTAGGATTTAAGTGACCTAACATTGTCCCAGAATTCAACTAGGTATAATTTAATCTTCTGTGTCACAGAATCTGAATAATCCTTTTTAATTAAATGTTTCTTGGATTTAGTTTCATGCTCTTTGCACAAATATGACCAGTATATCTTGTGCAGCAGTTAGTATACGTGGACAAAGACTACTTTTTGCTTACATTTTATAGTATATTTTGGCAATGAGTAAACAACGCAATGAATCAAATTAATGGAGGGGAAATACTTATTGTTCCATACACTCTCTGTAGAAGTTTCGCTCCACAAGGCTGCTGTATTTAAGAACTGATTCCATTAATACAGTATATTTCACTGGGTAACAGCCATATGCTGGTACTGGACATATGGCAGCTGTAAATGAAAATAGTTTAAGTTTAATTTACAAAAAGGTATCAGTTGTGCCCACTAAGTGGTCTGATAATTGCAACTAACAAATTTACAGTAATTCATAATTCAAATAAAAAAATAAAATAACATAAAGGTGACAGCATCAACAAATGTTCAAAGACATTTAAGAAACATTTGTATTTTTCACCTCCTAGCAGATTTTTTTTCAGATAGAAGGGATTCAGAGGCAGTTAGGATTAACTATTTTAGTAGCTATAATTATAAATAATAAAAAATATTTATAAATATATAATTTTAAATTAAAAAAATCTGATCAATGTGCTTTAATTTTCATCTGTTCATTAAACGTTTGAGTTTCCTTGACATCTTTAATATTATTATCTTTAATATTATCTTTATTCTGCTATCTTAGATATTATATTATCTTTAATCTTCTTCATTTGAAACACTACCACTTTCCTTATTGTGGCTTGAAAATATGAAGGTAAGAATAATAAATTCTCCCCATGGGGATCAAATACATTCAAGCAAAATGTAGATAGAAAAGTTTTGTCTAGGTACTCAGAAGTTTGGGACAGTATTTCTATGAAGCAGAAAAGCTAGGATGCCTTCTGCAGCCTGATGAGGTGTTTGATGAAGCACAAAGGCTGAGTAAATCCCAGGTGGAGTATTACTGCCTTATATATGCAAAAAAAAAAAAAAATAAGTTTTAGTGCACCCTCTCCATCTGCTACATTGCTAACTTGTATGGTGCAGTCAGCAGCCACATCTCTGACCAGATGAAATAAAGCGTATTGTCAAAAAGTTAATTGGCAAATGTTCTACAGGAAGAAAAAAACAGACTTTCAGAGCTTGATTCTGCAAATTTCTGGCTCTGACCACGGAAATTATAAACTCTTTTGTTAATTAAAAGTTTTGAAGCCTTATTCATTGTCTAGCACTCACCTTAACACTAAGGCAAAAAATCATGGTGGCTGTACAAGCACAGCATAGCTTTCAAACCTATCATTTCCACATAGAAATACTATGAAAGGAAGCGTGTATTCTCTGGGGACAGTATGGATTAGCTCACTGGCATATGCCAGTGAGGACCTTTTAGTTTTACCTCCCCACCTCAGAAACAAACAAAAAGATGAGAAGACTGTAGCCATGTGCAAATTTATCCCAAATGAAAAATGTATTATATAGCACCTTCATTTATTTGCAGAGCGCTCATTAAGGAGAAACAGAAAGCTCTCCACTGAATGGAGAGACTTAGGGAAAAGTGTCTACAGATTTCCAAGCTCTGGAGACCCCTCAGCCTCCAGATTGTCAGTATAGGTTTCCTCCATGATGAAAAATAATTCTCCTTCCATGATGCAATAGTCCTAAAATACTTTACAACCAGGAAAGTGGGAAGCATAAACATTAATGGAAAGCTGAAATATCTTCAGATGAACTTAAAATCACGTCCTACCAGGTTCAAGCTATTTCTTTTAGGAAAATCATCTAGAAGTGACACCCCTTCTTCATCTGCTCCTTTTGCCTCATTTTAAAAGGAAATAAAGGAAATAAATAATAAATAAATAAATAAAAACTAATTGTGAAAATGCAGTATGTTTAAGGATGGTAGATGAATGGCTTTCACTATTGTTATAGTGGCAAGCACTGTAGTCTGTGATTACAGGTCTATCAATACAACTGGAGCATAATAGTTGTTTTGGGGTTTCATCGCTGCTTCAGAACAGTGATAAGACTTCTTTAAGAAGAGGCTCATCACAGCATACAACTGTGCAGATTCAAAGAGCATGAATGCTTCAGCTAACCTTCATAGACTGACAGACCTGAGGCACTCAAGGGACAATACGATTATATACTTGGATCACTTACCATAGGTCCTTATATTTCACCCAGTTGCCCCTGAACTGAGTCAGTAACTTGCGTTTCAGCCATAGCATATCTTCCAGGGTACAATACAATTTTTATCTGAAAAGAAGGAAAATTTTATAATTCCCTTCAAAAAAAGAATGAGAACTTGGTGGATGAATCGTAACAATTTGAAGCTTCTCGATCAGTAATAGATTACTGGCCAACAGTGGGTCAGTGACCTACTGTTGAAATACAATGATCTCAATACACATTACAAAATCTATCTTAACTCCAAGGAATTGGCATCCCAGTTGGCACTTTCAGAAGAAATTACAAGAACAGAATGAGCACTGAAAATGAGCAACTTCTTTTCTATAAGGGGGTCTTTTAAAGTTGAAGGTGTTTTGGCAGACTAATATATAAAAACGTGCACTTCTAGTTGCTCTGCTGTATCTGTTCTCTGCAGAAGTACAGAACTTCTGCTTACAGATTTTCAGATTTTTTCATGAATTAATTCTGTGAATCTCTTAATTACTTATTTTTTAATTACTATAATTTAATGCTATAATTACTATATTTAATTACTATATTACATTATAAAAACATGTAGAATACAGGCACATCTTTGTTATATTTCCATGGTTGGACACTGGAAATATTGGGACAGTTTGTCCTTCTTCATATCTTAACTCAGATGTAGTATATTTAAAACAAGTTCTTCACCTAGTATTCTTATTGCTTTAGGGAATACTAAACAGGCACGTCAGTCTTTTTAGTGATTGTTGTCAACTCCACTTAGCATTTTGTAATATTAGTATACATCAATTTGTGATTTTAGTATTGCTGCAGGGTATATACACATCATTATGTTTCAGGGCAGTGGCTCATCATTAGCCATAGATAATTCAAGAATGATATGTTGATGGCTTTAATGGACCAATAATCCAGTAATGAAGGTTCTGTAATGGCATTCAGTACTGTTGTGAAATTATTCAGTACTCCATACTGATATGATTTGCAGAGCTGTAAAGCTGTGCAAGTAGAATAATCTATTAATAGGTCCTTTTGCAGCTTTTTGGGGCTATTTTCAAAATTTTTACTCCTTTCAAAGGAACTTATTAGGAAATGAATATTTGTTGTACAAGAAGGTGAGAATGAATATAGTAAAAGAATAAAACTGGATATACCTATCATTGCTTTAAATATTTGGTAAGCAGAAAGGCATTGTGTGGGTCTGAAGTTTATTAACAGCAAGTTAATAAGCTTTTAGTCATATCTTCTTCAGTGGCATAGATATGAGTGTTTGTATGTATGAAATAAATATTTCATTACATCTGAAAAATTTCTTACGCTAAAGAATAGCATTGTAAAAAATATTATATTTATGTGTATATTTATGTGTGCAATTATGTATATTTATGTAGCTTACATTCATATATATGGGTATTACTTTCTAAGGACATAAAATGTAAAATTTTAATTTTTCTTTAATTGTAGTGATCTATGAAGAATGTAAATATAAACTCTTTTTCCTCAGTATCTCATTTTCAGAAGAAAACAACATAGTAGGAAAAAGTATTGCAGTTTCTAACCATGTGCTCCTGAGAGTCTTCTGATGTAGGATTAAAGTCTCTAGAGTGGATGATTTCTGTTAAGCAATCATCGGCATCACAAACATGAAACAAAACAGTAAATCTACTTGAGACCTCAGAGTCTAATAAAAAGACAACTATTTTAGAGATAATCTAGAGTGCTACACAAAGATGAATGCTGCAGGAATAGAAGTGAGCAGCTTGGACTAGTTAAGTGCATACAAAATGTTTTTCCAATGAACCGTCTGAAGAATTGCTGCTGACAAGGAGATGGAAAGACAGTTATCACGATGTCTTTACCCACAGCTCTCATTACTTTCTTTACACTCAGCTGCACAAGATTGTAAGCAATCACTGGCTGACCTCACTGTGTAATATTTCTTATATCCATGTCAGTTCTTCTCATATGTAGAAAACTTTTTCGTATTGTTAGCCTTGAACCATGAATATAAATGTAGTATGTTCTGTTGACATCAGCATGGGTATGATGTATTGTATGTTAGCCGTTGTAGCTAATGAGGCTTCTTTGTTTAAGTTAGTGTACAATGATGATATACAATTCCTTTACTTCCTGGCAGTACTATGTAGGCTTTTGCTATAACTTTTGGATATGCAAACCTGAGAAATCCTGAGATAATCATGTGCTCACAGCTGAATACGTAATTTTTTTTTTTTTTTTTTCAGCCAAGAAGTTCATTGCAATTTATGTGGTGGTTTCACGCTGATGGGCGGCTAAGCTCCACCACACAGGTCTGCCACTGCTCCTCCTCAAAAGATCAGGGGAAGAAAATATGATGAAAAAAGTTAATGGGTTTAGATAAGGATAGGATGATCACTCACCTGTTACTGTCATGGGCAAAATAGACTTAGCATAGGAGATTACTGTAATTATTATTACAGCATTTTTTATTACTAGCAGACTAGAACAGTGAGAAACTAAAAGCAAAGTAAAAACAGCCTCCCCCTTACCTCTCCCCCCCCCAATTCACCCTTCACAGTCACTCTCTGCCCCTGCTCTACATGGGGTCCCTCCCACGGGATGCCGTCCTTCCTGAACTGATGCTGTGTGAGCTTCCCACAGGGAGCAGCTCTTCAGGAACTGCTCCAACATGGCTCCATATGTGGCTCCATACCACGGGGTCCATCCATCAGGAGCAAACTTCCCCAACACGGGTCCCCCATGGGCAGCAGCTCCCCCCAGACCTCCTGCTGCTGTGTGGGCTCCTCTCCACGGGCCGCAGCTCAGGCCCGGGGTCTGCTCCTGGGGTGTCCATGGGCCACAGCCTCCACCAGGCCACATCCACCTGCTCCACCGGGGACTCCTCCACGGGTTGCAGCATGGAGATCTGCCCCATCTGGGACCCATGGGCTGCAGGGGGACAGCCTGTTCCACCAGGGGCCTCTCCACAGGCCACAGGGGAACTGCTGCTCGGTGCCTGGAGCACCTCCTGCCCTCCTGCTGCACTCACCTTGGTGTCTGCAGGGATGCTTCTCCCACGTTTTCTTACTCTTCTCTCCCAGCTGCTGTTGCACAACAGCTTCTTCATTTTCTTAAATCTATTCTTCCAGAGGCCCACCCAGCATTGCTCCCTGGCTCAGCTCTGGCCAGCAGCAGGTCCGTTTTGGAGCCAGCTGGACCTGGCTCTGATCTGACATGGGGCAGCTGCTGGGCTCTGCTCACAGAGGCCACCCCTGCAGCCCCCCGCTACCAAGTCCTTGCCACATAAACCCAATACAATTTGTTAGATGCTACAGATATGATCCATCCATCGGAATTATATTTAACTGAGAATTTAGGAGCTGTTGTTAGATCATATAAGATTCAGGCTGAACTGCCTTCAGTAGGTAATAAATTTCAAAACTTTGATTTAACATTTTGGGAATCTGAGATAAAACCTGTATACAAGGTGTTAACTAGTGATTGTCATGATGTTAGCTTAGTGAAGTAGATTAAAGACATTTCAGAATCAATCTAATAACAAGAGAAACAATTTCAGATTACAAACTACTGGCTTAGCAGAGCTGGAAAAACTTTCTGTGAGGTGAACTGAAAGATCAGTACAGAAATAACCACAGAAATAATTAATTTGAATATAAGTTGCAAGTTGTTTTTTTTTTTTTTTTTGATGTTATTCGTGACCTTTTTTAATTTTCAGTGTTAATACTATGCAACAATATAATGTAAGATTTGACATTTCCCAAAACAGCAGGATGCTGGTCTACAGTTATCTGGTGATTTCATGGCTATCCCTTGATAGTTTTTCGTCATATGATTCAAAGGGAAAATGACACCAATGAGGTAAAACCTGCCACACTAAATCTCAAATCAGTAATGCTGTAACTAGCCTTGTTTCATAATAAAGTGAGAAGAAAATTATTTATAAATAAGATAAAGTAAGTGATGACAACATGCTAATGGAAAGAGATGGATCAATTTTTGTGTACCAGATTGTTTACATGATGTTATGATGTACCTGAAGAAGTGAAAAAGTGTGTTTTGGTTTTTTTTTGGTTTGTTTGTTTGTTTTTTAAGATATGCTACACAATATCCAAATCATACCAGACTAAATACTGACTATGAATGAAATGGTTACAAGGCACAAGGCTGGAGGAAGAACATCTGTTTTTTGTTTTGTTTTAACACAGAACTGAGATAGCATTAAAAAGGAGAAAATATATTTTTTGCTACATGGAGGTAGATGTTTATCTACAAGAAACAGAATTGTTTCAAGAAGACTGATTAAGTGAATAGTGATCAGGTTAGACATTGGAACGGGCTGCCCAGGGAAGTGGTGGAGTCACCATCCCTGGAGGTCTTTAAAAGACGTTTAGATGTAGAGCTTAGGGATATGGTTTAGTGGGGACTGTTAGTGTTAGGTCAGAGGCTGGACTCGATGATCTTGAGGTCTCTTCCAACCTAGAAATTCTGTGATTCTGTGATTCTGTGATTCTGTGATCAGCTTTTAAGATGAATAATATAAATGTATGAACTCTTAAAGAGGAGGCTGATTGGGTGGTACGCTGGGGGTACAGCAATGATAAAAAAAAAAAAAAAAAAAAAAAAAAAAAAAAAAAGCAGAATAGAAGATACAAACAGAGAAAAATTCAGAATGTTCTAAAAACTGCAGCATGTAGGATGGAGAAAGTCAGAAAATTTATTCATAAGTCGATGAACCTGGAAGGTAGAAGAGGAAGTGAAGGAGACCTCAGATCTCTAGCAGGATGTGTTTTCTTATTGTTTTTTCTTTGCGTGCCTCAAGTAGAAATGTGTTTGATAAAGCAGAACATGCAACTCCAAGGTCCACACATCAGTCATCTTTCTTTTGTACAGTGCAAACTTTGCCAATCTGATTGATCATATTCTGGTAGAAGAAATATGCCCCAGAATTAATTCAAAAGACAACCAGCCTGAGAGATCTGGAAAACTGTGTCTTGCAGTCTGCAGAGTATCTACAGGATTCGCCTTTAGAGACAAACATGGAACTTTGATTAAACAAGGGGTTCTAACTCAAAACTGCAGCCATATTCTGAATTATTCTGTATGGCACTACTGATTTAAAATAGTATACCTGCAAAAATATTTCTCTCCTGCCTTTTCAGTGCTATTTTAAATGAATTTGTGAGTAACTTTTGATTTTATTGATTTAAAAAAATAAAACTAACAACTTTACAAGAAATGTTGAACAATCAATGAGCAGAAAAGAAGATTTCACTGAATAAACATACATTTCTATAGTAAAAGGCCAGGAAAAAAAGACTGCATTACTATTTGTTTAATCTATAATTCCTTTTGATGATGTGCCATACCAGAATACTCTGACTTATCTCTTGGAACCCGCAAGAATATTTATCTATACAGGTAATTTAAAGAGATCAATCACTAATCTCTGTTGTTCAGTTTGTCAGAACAGAAAAGCATCCTAAAATATGTTCAATAAAAACATTCATCTGACACTGAAAGGAAATAGATGATTGTATTTCATGCTCACAGAACCTTTTTCTGTACATCTTTTTGAATACTTTAAAAGAATTTTATTTTTTATTTCTGTCAACTTAGCTTCTCCATACACATGAACTTGCAGAAATGTGATACAGAATGGACACAGGGCAAGCAATGGGAACAATTTATTTTATTTTATTTTATTTTATTTTATTTTATTTTATTTTATTTTATTTTATTTTATTTTATTTTATTTTATTTTATTTTATTTTTATTTTTTTAAGTCTTCAAGTGCTAGTCCACATGTGCACTACATTTGAAGACTGTGAGTGAAAAGTACTTAAAACCAAAATCTCTCAGTGAGTAAATATCCAGTCAGCAAACATGACATCCATAACTAATAATGGTAACTCTGAAATCTGGTCCAAATTGGCTGCCATTGGGTTTATGTGCCCAGGATGTTTTGTAGGACTAAAAAGAGTGTCTCAGAGAACCTGAGAAGCAGGTCAGCGAGTAGCATCATTGCAGACAGATCACTCCAAATTCTCAACATCCTGATGGTGTGTTTTCTCTTATTCTTCACCTTCACAACAAGAGTAGTCCTTGTTATGGGCGGCAAGTGAGCTTCCGTTTCATAGCTTTGTCAGATTATTCATAAGAGGCATAGTAAAACTTTTAATCTTCTCTATTGGCTATTTTGGCATTGGAGAAACATGGTCTTGCCAAAATCACATCTTAATGTGTTTTGTAAAACAATGGAAAATGCCCTTGGTTAAAATAGATGGAAAATATTTCCAAGCTTGAAATAATAATAGAGAGGGCTGGTGTTCAGCTTCATCTGGTTCTGCAATGTGCAAAAGCCCCCAACAGTATGTAGCAGATGTAAGCACTAATGCAGTGTAGTATAGGGGAGGGTGAAGCTGTTGGAAAAGAGTCTAATTCGGATGCAGCTCACGCTGTGTTTTGTAAGAATGCATCAGAGTCTTTATGACTTCCTGGGGTAGTAAATTTTCATCCTGCTGAGAACGGGAGTAATTGCTGTGTGCAGAATAAAATCAACTGTTTAAAAGTTTAAGTTCTATTTTTACAAACTAGATTCCTTATTTCTTAGCTTAACTTCTCAAAGATCATCATTACTGTTATTACTACCTTTGATAATGATGTTCGTTGAAAAAGCACCAAATTTGTTTTGCAAATTAACATGATACTATAGATGACAGAGAACTAAGGTAATTTCATTGGTACTAGAAGTTGTATATTGCACTTTATCTTTTCTACTGATTGCTGATGATTTAAAACATTTTTTTTGTCTTGGAGGTACTTACATTAAAGTTTCTCCAAGGGGGTCCAGAGTGTTAAAAGATATAATTCTAGTTCTTCACTTCAGCAAAAGTTATGTGCAAATATACTCTAGGTGGTGTTTTAAAACAAGCAAAAAACAAAAACCAACCAACCAAACAAACGATTGTGTTCTGCAAGTAATTGCTCAAGTGCAGCTGACAAAATTGTTACCCTTTAAAACCACTGAGAATTGTGTATACTTGCTCACTTAATTCATATCACTCCTTGATATCAGAGCATAAATTAAAGCATCTTTATCAGCCCAAATCAGCTTTTCCTGAATTTTATAACCCACATAAAGTCTTGATTTTAAAACTGTTTTCCATGGCCAAGAAAAGAACCATTAGCTGTGGAAGGTCTTATGACATTTAGCATTAATTAATGTACTACTCAACATCTCTGATAGGCTCATAAATGCACACAAAATAGAAAGCTGAGCAGGTTAAATGCTATATCAGAAATTCATAATTCATATAAACCTATTGTTAGGTAGATTTCTGTTATTAGCATGAAAGAATCGTTCTTGATATGGAATATATAGCATTAAGGATATGATGGCTTCCATGAGGAAAGAATTCATACATCACAAAGACATTAAGTGAAAATATCGATGGAATTGTTAATATATGTCAAATTGTAAAAATACTAATGATGTGATAGTAAAAATGTGCCTACTGATGTGCCATTTTCATGTAAAATACCAAATACTTGTAAGGAACTGTTTTAAATCTGTCAGACTTAGTCTTCTCCCATATTCCACATAATCGTTCCTACTTCAAAAGAAACAGAACTGGTCAGTTCTTTCACTTATTGCCAGGTTTCATACTTTTGGCTTTAGCAATATCTTTAGTGCCCACTATCCTGGCAAAAATCTGTGGTTTCCCCAGGCTAAGAGAGGCTTGTGGCTTGGTTGTTTTGCAGTGTCCATTCCACAACTAAGAAGCTTTTTTCTGTCTACTGTTGCTTAAAATTGGCTAAATATTGGCTAAAAATTAAAATTGGCTAAATTCTTCCAGCAATTAAGCTATATGACCTGTAAAACAAAAAAGTCAAGTGCAGTACCTATTTGAACATGTTTTATTTCTTTCTGATATGAAGAAAACCGGAGTAATCCAATCCTGCATATCTGCATTACTCACATTTTTCTTTCCCCATAGATTAGGACACATACCTTTATGAAACAGATCATTTTCCAGACTTTCTCACTTTCTGTGTTTGGTGTATACATCACCATGTAAAATAATGTAATGTTTTAAATGGTTACAAAAAAATAGAGTAATTTCTCTGGGTCAAAATACAGCTTTCCTAAAAACATTCTTTCCACTTCTGAGTTAGCAGTCAAGCAAATTTCTCAATGTTTGTTCAAAGACGTGACAAATTGGTAAAGCCAAGTTACGCAAGAGCAGGGTTTTTCTCTGGATTTTCTTTAGGCTTCCTTTCTGACATTAGGCAAATAAATTATATGTTTCTCTCTCCGGGGGAAATAAATAAATAAATAAGGTTGTATAATGCTCTTTTCAAAAGAAATATTGTATTCAATCTGAGATTAGGAATGCGAGCACTAAGACCCTTGATGAAAAATATTCATACCAGATGTTGTTATTACCACAACATTACAGAAAACAATTTTTTAAAATTTGTTCTGTCAGCTTACAGTGCTTACAATAATTAGATTTTTATTATTTGTTAGTCCATATGTCTCAAACTTTGGAGGCTAGTTCCATTTCAAAACTTAAATTATTTAGTTGTTTTAAGACACAGACATTGTTTTTAAGACACTGAAGACAAAAAATAATCTAAAGCTGAAGCCTGAAAATAGAGAGACATTCCATTTACATTGTATTCCACTTATGAATTAAGAAGTCATCACCTGGACATCCTCCAGGCACATAATATTTTTTATTTCATGTTAAACAGGACCACAAGTTTCAGCTAGTGAGAAGTAGCAATTGGTGTTGAAGGCAATAAGATAAGAAGTTGTCTAGTGAGGTATTTAATGATTGCAGCACTAAAACTGTGTCTTTTCACCTGTTACAGTTTCTTCTTTAAAGGAAAAACCAATCTCTCCATTTGGATTACTGGACCAGAGAGTTTTATCTAAGTTTTATTATTTTATTATTATAGAGTTTTATTTCTAGAGTTTATGGAAAGTTTCTTAAAATTGAACACCTTTCTGAAATACAGAAGTTAATTCCAGCCAGAGTGGGTACATGTTTCTACATACATTGTGTGTCCAGCCTTATTTTCAGGAAAATGAGAGGTACAGGAGGAGAAGCCTGCTAAACATCTAGAGATAACCTGTTGCACAGCAGGTCATATCCCACTGTAGAGCAGAGATGTGATGATACACATACTCAGACCCGGTAAAGCATTGGAACCACATTGTATAGACCTAATAAATGATTTTATTTATTTATTTTTAAATGTACAGTTACGCCAGCACAACATCATGGAAGATACATGAATTTGTGTGTGCAACATGCAGAGTACCTTAGAAATACTACTAATGCAAGCACCAATTTGGCACCTTATTTATTAAGACATTTCGCCTCTTATTTATTAAGGTCAATTCACATATTTACATATGCTTACCTTTGAAAAGCTGTTCTTTTCAAGACTCAACCCATCTGAACTTACACTAATAATAAAATTTATACAGAATTTGATGCCTTTTTGCTCAATTCATTAGTAGAAACATTTGTTTCACTGTTGGATAAATAACTGGCAAATTTCCTCCCAGAACAGCACAGAAGAATTCAGATTGTTGCATTTTTCTTAGAAAGCATAAATGTTGTTCTTAGGTTATGCTTATGCCTTTTTTTTTTTTTTTTTTTCCTGCTTCCATTTAATACAAACTTCAGAATTGCTGTTTATGTAAAAGCTGAACTCAGCACTCTGGTCTTAAATAATTGCTGAGAAGCCTTTATGCTGCTTTATTCAAGACAGATGATGAATTTTCCAGAAACTGAACCACTGAAAGTCTCTGTTGCAGCACATATAGGAAGGAGATAAAAAAAAGAGATAGTGTGTATCATGGCTTATAAGTTTTTCCTTTGGTTGCTTGACTTACTTCAGAAAGAAAAATGGGTTGTGTATTTTACAAGCAATACATTTGTTCTACTATCTCAGAAAAAATCATGTGTAGATGAAAAAAATAAATATATATATATATCTTCTCTTTCTAGTGTTGCCGATAACATCAGTTATTATTTTGTCTTGCCCTTTTCTCTATGTCTCTGACAGATAGATATCTATAACATATCTACAAAGGGCACATATGAAACATATGACATGATTCATTTTATCAAAGGTCAAAATGAGCTGGAGCATTGTCTGACCATGCAAGACTAAGTCAGCCACCATAACCACATATTTGCTTCTGAGAAAACAGGACAGCCAACAGACACTGAAAGAGAAAACAGAAACCTGTGTGGAGATAACCCAAAGTCTGTGCCTGTCTCACCCATACAAGCATGATAGTGTAAGAGCTTTTCTCCCCTCGGACAATAGGTGAAGAGGAAAGCTTAAGTATATTTCCATGAGGCTACTGCACAATTCTGGGAGGAGATGCAAGGGAAATCAGGTCTGTCTGCTTTCCCACAGCAGCTGTTTTCAGCATCATAGCCATCTTTCCTTACATATATTCCCTAAGAGATTATGAAATCAAAGAGTATATTTCCCATTACCACATTTCTAGTTAGGTGACCATTTACAGATCTCAGTCCCTCCTAATTCCACAAAAGTCCAACTTTTTCCCACTCCTATCAATATTCTTATTCCTCCCTGCTTCAGTGTTGCTGTATTGGTAACAGACTTTCTGGAAAGTTATTCTTCCAGTGTTAAGCTCCTCATTAGTACATACAAATCTCTAGGAAAATGTCTTCATGAGCTTTTTTCATCACTTTTTCCTCTTCTGAATTAGCAGTCAAGATAAACAGCCTCTTGCTCAGGGCAGTAGATGCTGCTACTACCTTAGTAGCAGCATAAATAAAATAAAAAGCTCTGAGGCAAATTGGATAGAGGTAAACAGGTCAGCAAGCAAGAACTAAACCAGTATTTGCTAGCCCAGTGATGACTTAACAGCATCACAGACTGCTGTGATGGGATGATCTGATTGGCAGTGAACGAATTGGCTTGTCATAAACTAGAAAGATAAGCAAAGAAACACAGCTGAGTCATGCATCTTGGGCATTCTTGCATGTCTGGAAGAAAAAAAAAAAAAGCAACAAAATCCTCTCTTTCTGTTGTCTTGCTGCCTTTCATCTTCTCTAAAACAAACAAACAAAATAAAACTTTAAAAAGAAAACTTGGTATCTATTGACTGCTTACGTATCACACCTCTCCCAAAACTGAGCTCAAACATAGGTAAGGAGAACTGTGGATTTGCTACTTTGGTAGAAAGTTCCCTTGAAGAATAATAAAAGAAACTAGCAGGTCATTAACCAGTGTAAATGCTTGGTTCACCTGGAGTCAACATGAATCATAGAGCACAACAACACTGCATGTTTCTCCACAGGTTATGTATGCAGTGTGCTCTCATATTAGAGCTGTTGGAGCTGTGGCCACATTATAACAGATCTCAATAAAAAGGCATTGAGCTTGTAATGAAGTTGAGAGCTTGAGCTTTCCTCCTCAGATTCTGTGTTGCTTGAATTCCTAGGTAACAACATCAGAAAAACTTGTGTGTCCTGGAGCATTTTCCAGCTGCATCATTTGGTCTAATACATGTTCTCCCTCATGTCACTCATATTTTTTAGATAACCCTGCTTATATTAACACTACTGCATCACAACTGCACTGCTATAGTCAGGAGCTGGCACTTCAGGCTTTTTCACTTTTTGCTGTTCTAAACTAGGGCCTTTAGTTAGTATTTGGTCTAATTTCTTCTGTTTTAGGCAGGGCAGCACAGTAATGTATGCAGCATGCTGTGCTTAGCTTCAGGCTAAGAATTACACCACTCTACATTTTCTACACATCCAGCTTTACTATGCAGACTCCAGTGATCATTGAGATGGGGCATTTGGCAGCAAGATACCCTACAGTCATGGGGGTATTCCTGGGAGTAAAAGCAAACAGATAGTGCTAACAGCAGTTTAACATTACTCCTGCTATACAGTTAACTACTTCCTTCACTTACCTCAAATGCATTTACCCCTAAATATACCCATATTTAGCTGTATGCTTTTAACTAAAAAGCTCATTGCAAGTTTTATGCTCTGGTTAGATGTACTGTGTATGATGCAAAGATACCATTTGAAGTTATTTTTCTCACTTGAATGGTATGAATGTTCTTCCCCCGTCTTATAAATACGTCTTGATGTGTTTCTTTATTTGAAAACAGCTGCAGTGTTTTTGAAAACTGATGTCCTTTACTAGTCTTTCCAGCTAGAGAAGTGACATTGTCATTCCTTTATGCTGCATGAAAGCTTTTAACTTGCAAACACATCCTGTCTCCCTCACATAGTAGCTGATTTATATAGTCTGGAAAAAGAGAGAGAGAGATACAGGGAGAGACAGAGAGAGAGACAGAGAGAGAGAGAATAAATGGCAGCAACATTTACTTTTTAATAACATACAGAAAAAAAAATACTTCAAAATCAGCCATGCATGAAGGAAACATACAGGAGGGGACCTTAAATACAAGCTACTGACAGATCATGAACCAAAACTGCCTTTTATGTATCTTGAAGAGAAAACTTTGTAATCATCTATGCCATCAGTACTGACAGTATATTCACTGAAATCATTATACCAAAATGTTGTAAGGCTTGGGATTATCTGAAAGAATAGAGAACATTCATTTATTCATGAAGTAAAACTGAAAGGCTTCTGTGTATCATTGGGCCTCTCTAATTAGAAAGTCAGGGAAATAAGGCTTTAGTTAAACTTTGCTTGAATAGTAAGTTAATTATTTAAAAGAACAGAAGGAAGCAGAATATTTCTCTAGAAAGAATAAATAGATTAATCTCAGGTATTTATTCTTAAATGGTTGTCAAGTATCATTGTGCTACTCCCAAATGCATTGAGATGGTATTTGTTAAGAAGATAAAACAGAGAATTTTGGATTCGCTGCAACAGTGAGAACCAGGAAACAAATGACACCCTGAATTTTTTATTTATTTATTTTTTCTAAAACTCAGTAGATTGTCATCAAAACTGAACTCCTAATCTCTGGAACAGGTGAAATACAGGAACAAGAAGCAAAGACTTGACCGTATATGTAGCTGTCAGAGACCTGACTTGGTGTGTTATAGAATTAAGAAGAGTCGTTTTTCAACATCCATTCAGTCATCGTTTAAAATATAGTAACTTAAAATAATAAGTAAAATAAAATAAAATCCTACCAGATGTCCTACATATATCTTGTCCATATGTTCTAATCCTCTGCTGACCAAAGGTAGTTTTCAGCTGATCTAAAGCAGCAATCTTAACTCTTGACTTCCACTGAAGAAATTACATGTCACTACAAATATGTTTCAGGAGATTTTGCCCATGGAAAGGCTGCATGCCATTAGTACTAATTTTTATATATATCTTTGCTTTGCATCTTTGATAGCTAATTCACAAGACCTGGAAAATGATATAGCTTGATATTCTTTATGAAACAAAATTTATTGAGAAAGACACTAATCTCAAAACATAAATTTATTTCTACACCTGAAGGCATCTAAAGACTCAAAATGCTTATGCTTATGCACCATCTTAATTCATAGTAGGTAGCTGATATATTTTTCTGATATAACCCTAGACTATGTATGTATTTATGAAGATAATCTCAATTGTCACAAAATAGACGCTATCAGAATCCATTAGAGCTTTTCTAAAATACTTCTATTTGTAATAAACACAAAGAATTTTAAAAAATCAACAGCAACATCCAAAAAAATCTATTTTCACATATTTTGTGATGATATGCAAGTAAGTTTATATTCTGATAGGTTCTATTAGAGAATTTCACACTCCAGAGAGCATTTTCACACACTGTCTCAACAACAAAAGTTAGCACCATGTACATACCTTAAACTTCCCTACAGCAATTTCTATTTTCTGCAGACAGAGACTAATGAATTATAAAATATAATGCATGCTAGAAAAGAGAGGAGAGGAATGGTATTGCATCTTTCAAATTAATTTTGTTTTTAAGGAAAATAACCTCATACAATAGTTCTTTCACAATACAACTTTACAGGTCATTAAAATGTTTGCAATTTTTGACAGCTTCTAGAATCCTTTAGGGCACATCCCCATATCTCTCATGGCCATGACAAGCAAATTATTTGTAATTACCAACCAAATCAGAGCTGAACAGAGGCTTCAGTTTTCCTTACTTTTTTGTCCTGTTTCCATCTCTTAAAAAAAAAAGCAACATTGCTGGGAAACTTCATCTAACAAATATCTGTAACATAGAAAAAGCAGCTGTGACCTTCAGAAAAGAGTTAAAACTGTTTAAAATCCCTCAAAAATATTGAATAAATTCTATAATATTTTGATGTTAACTGCAGCATTAATGTCAAAAATAATCAATACACAAGATTTGTCATTCGAGTGTTTTAGACTAACATAAGCATTTTTGAAGGATGCTGAGTGTAATCAAAATGACAAGTACAATTCTTGTAAAACATTATGGTTCAAGGAGATTCTGAAGAAAAAAAATAGGTCTGCATCAATACAATCAAAACTGATTTTGGCCATCTAACAGATAGTTTGCTGCAAAGCCTGAAAATGTTCCTACTGAAAACAAACAAACAAAAAGTGATATATTTATTATTATATGCATTGCTCTATCCTCAGAGGCCCAAAATATGTTTAGGACCTTGATCTTCTATTTACTTCATAAAAGTAATCACTTCATTATATAAGATATGTTTTTCTAAATCATACTCTCCAAATGTTTGGCACTATCGATGCTGTGATCATTGCAGGATGAATTCCAAGGGCAACTTTAAGAAAAAAGCCTTTGCTGAAAAACTTTAAATAGTAGAAAATATGAAAGGTAAATACAACAGGCAATGGAAGGGATGGGTGAAGATTGACGACGTGGTCAACACAGGGTTTCTCTACACAAGTATCTTTTTTTCTGATGACAACCAATAACAGTTGCCAACCATAACTGAAAGAGAAGCGTACCCATAGGGAAAAATAATCTGATATCTCCACTCTTCTTCCAATATCTTCAAATGCCAATTTAGGGGACTTGCTGTTTCAGAGGTTGCATCTAGGACTTTTGAGTTCGCAGTTGCCAAATGATCTATTTTTCATGAGTTTGACAAAACCATTTCTGAACTTGTTTGTAATTTTGCTTTTTGGAATTCCTCTGACAATCATATTCTCAATTTACATATGTGTTGTGTGGGAATGTATTTCCTTCCATTTATTTTATACCTCATTATTTCCTTTGGAACCCTTTGTGCTATTAGAGCAGTGGAATCCTGATTCCCTAGGCCTTTTAAGAAGCATAGATTAGTTTTCAATTGATTATCACTTTTCTGATTTTAAAAAAATCTTTTAAAATAAAAGTTTATCAAGCTCTACAGCATAATCTTGACTTTCTATCCATCTTTCCCTAAACTTATTCCAATCTTATCATATTCTTTTGAGGTGAGATGACCAGAACTGCATATTTGCATAATTAGGATCAGTTAAGTAGTTTTTGTTTGCTTTACAAGTACCTTATTTTAATCCAATGGCAAATCCACTTTATATATGTAAATAAAACCTGAAGAAACAATATTTAGCCTTGACCAGCATGTTTGTTTGTTTGTTTGTTTGTTTGTTTTTTCAAGTGTAAACACTTCTGGCAACATATAAATTCATAAACGAATTCAAGATTAATTTTAGTCTTCAGTCTTGGCAGTGTGGTTCTCTTTATATTCATGAAACTATATAAATTAGTCCACTATTACAAAAGCTGAAAATCTACAGATACAAGGCACATTATCTTTCTGTAATGCTTGATACATGTAAGCAAAAGGATTTCAATAATTCTTTCATTTCAGGAAAAAAAAATGCTTTAACATTTTAGTAACCATGGGATATGACATACTTTTCATAGTCCTTTGAAGTGCACAACTGCCTTCCAAATGAAGGAGTTGCACATTTGAATCTGCACTTCAGTGTACAGTCTGTGAATGTACCAACAAATTCTCCTCATTTCTTGGGGCAATGTAATCCCTGTGGTGGTCAGGAGTGAACTTTCAAGAAGTGTTACCATTGAGATTTTACTTGGAAAACCATTTAGTCTGTAAAGATATGTCAAAGGGAAAGAGAGATAGAAATATTGAACAAAAATGCATTTGTCATCTCTGGTTCACCTATGTGTTTTTGTTATAATCTTTTTCGTGGAATGAGATGTCATTACTAAGCTGTGTATTGTTCCAACATAACCATCTATTACAGTAAAGTAGAAATAGCATATTTCATTAATCACAGGCACAAGGTTAAATAAAGATGTAAGCATATTGGCAGAGCAAATCTTCAAGTGTATGTCACATTGATCTATTAAGCAAATGCTTTAGAAGGGCTTACAGATCTGAGAGTAATAGTAGCCATATTAAGTAGCGCTGTATTAACTATGCCAAACTCAGTAATTTTTGTTTATATTTCTGTAAAGAAACTGGTCATTTCAGTTGTCTGACATAGAGGAACATATGGTACATAACATTTGAAATCAGAAGGAATTCACTGGGAAAACAGACAAACAAACAAACAAAAACAAGAACTCAAACTGATTCAATCCATTTGGTTTCATACATATGCCTTTCAAATCCATTGTTTTCTTACACATTAGTAAGCTGTTCCTTCTATGCTACAGAGATGAATGTGCGCAGAATCTATAGTCAATTCATTCTCATATCAGTGGCCATTCCCACACTTTGTGCTTTGATAAATAAAGACCTGAATATGAGCCAGGATAACTTCGTGGGATGTTATACTATGTATGGCTATACTATGTATGGCTACATATTAAGAGAGATTGCTGGGACAACAGCCATTCTCTTTTGCTCTGTTCCAAAACAGATTTTTTACCTTATTCCTCACTAAGTGATCTCAAAATGGTGTGGTGTTCTTTCTGATTGTGCTTTTCACATATGTGAAATGGTCAGTTTACTCTTTGGATTTGACAAGAATACCCGTCTTTTCAGAAGATATGTGTGATATCTCTAGATCACTATTGTCTTCTCTAGCCATCATGAGTTTTTCCCACATTATTTATTTCTACATTTCTACAACTTTGATATTCTAAAACCAATAAAGCACAAGTGATCTTTTGACTCACTAGGAGTACCATACACTAATCTGGGTAAGAATTGATGGTCTTGAGTGCAGGAGTTATAATGATGATAATAATGATATGGACTTAATAATAATGATCTGGACATAAACTATAGAAAATAATGAAGTTCAGTTAGGTATGTATCTAACAATTAACTTTAAGAGCACTTCCTGCACACTTCTGAATGCCTTAATAATGTATTTACACTACAATATTGTTAATAATATCTGCTAATGAGTTCAATGTAATAAGTATAATATTTTCAGGAATAAAATGAATGTTTCTGATATGTGTCATAGCCCTCTTTTACTTTTTAACAGTTGCTTCACAAGTGTTTACTATAGACAGGTAGGAGATCACTGTGGACATGACATTTTTTAGAAAGGTAGATATGCACTTGAGTTATTTCCATCTATTTTAAAACACTTTATTCAACCTGCTTTCTGACAAGGTTACAGACAAATACTAATGTTTCAATATTTATTTATTATCTGAGGATGACTTACAGAAAGATCCCATCTGCTTTTTTAAAAAAATGTTTCTGACTTGCTCAATTGCATAGTCATATCTCCTAACCTAAATTACTAGTGGTGCTATGCTGCTAAAGTATACAGTGGCATGGGATGGCACAATATGAGGAGTAAGTGGGATAAATTCTCTTTAGCAAAGGTATCTGAATTTAACTTTTCCAATTACAGAGGCCTAGATTTACACATTTAATTTCTTCTGTGCAACATGAAAACTGCATATTCATTGGATTTACGGGATTAACTTTTTCACAATTTGTACGCATATTTACTGTCTACATACCTAAAGAATTAGAAATGCTATTGTTAGCACATTTATTCTTTCATCTGCCCATTTAAAAAATCTTGGTCTGAAGTTGTATTTTCTCTCTCTCTCTCTCTCTTTTTTTTTTTTTTTTGGCTGTACCTGCCCTGTGCGTGCAGACTGCATAAAGTAATGCTTTCATTCTCCGTTTCAATCTTCCCAGACTCTTATCCCTCAAACAGAGTTGGGAAAACAGCCAAAAAGTAAAAGGATTACTTAGCTGGTCTTCTGCAATTGAAAATAATCAAGCTCAGTTGACATATTACAAAACCTTTTAGCAATTTTTACAATACTTAGAAATGTTCGATTCCTTCATTAATTTGGAAACACTTAATGTCAAGAAAATATAAGGGATTGGTATTTATGTTATTCTCATATTTTGCCTTCACTTTACTAGCACTCTAAAAATAAGACTCCATACAAAATTGATTTACTTTGTTATCCCTATAAATCCTCCAAAATCACTCCAAAATTATACTGATTTCACATTGTCAAATATGCTGAAAATAGTAGAAAACTATTAAAAAACGCATTATCTTTATCTTTCTGAATACCTGACAAAAGTTTAATAAAACATGGGAAGTAAATCTGTAAGTGGGTAATTTGAGTGAAGCAAGTGGAGCAATATCTCTTTACTGGGTGTAACCTGGCTTAAATAATGTTATCAGTGTTACAGATATTCAGCATCTTTGTAATATATATAAGGTGATCTGACATATCTCAATAAAAGCCCCTTTTTCCAGTTACATCATCTTACTTAGCTATGGCTTCCTCATGAAAAATTTTGTAGGAACATTTCAGTCAAATGGATTAAATCTTTCCAAGGGAATAATGGAAAATATAATAATATTAAAAAAGGAAATGAGTGTGGTTTAGCACCCTACAACTATGGACCAAGGAAAATTCATTTACTTCATAATGTTCAATTTGTCAGAGCTATAGAAATCTTAAAATAATGCATATAAATTCATCAACTTTGAAGTAAATCTCAGTCTGTGCATGAACAGCAACAGCAGAGCTTTATTGAGATTTGCATGTCTGTAACTATTGGCAAGAATGTACTTTAGCTGTCTCTTAGGTATGATCTGCTTCCTCTGCTCCACACAGACTGAACCTCATCACATCTGCACATAGAGCCTGAAAGGTGCTTCAACATGAGAGTCTGTGCATGCATGTTTAGCAGAAGTTAAGGTTTGCTTACGTATTCATAGATACATTTTCTCCAGCCACAAAACTTTGTCTCCAAATCAGAATTCTTATTGCCTTCTCCTTAGAAATTGTATACAAGAGAGGATCCTATGTTTTTAGCCTCCTCCCCCTCCCATCCTCTTCACCTCCCTGTTATTGTAACCACTAAACTGAAAGAACTGAAAGAATGTGTTGACACAAATCTCTGCACTGAGGGTTTCTGACAATAAACAAATCTGATTTCCTTTTGAGAGTTTTCTTCAGAAACCTTGTCATCTGCTATGCAGAGATCACAGGTCTCTGAAAAAGCAGAAAAGAAAATTCACACTAATTATTTCTCCCTACAGTATTATCATCAGACAGTTTTCAATTCTCTCTTAAATTATATAGTAGCCAGATGGTATCACAGAGTGCTAAGTATCTATTTTATTTGATTTATGAAATAGCTTGAAACTCACTTTCTGAGTATGTAGTTTTTTGAAGTAGATAAAAAAGTTCAGGTATGCCCTGAAGCAAGCACTTCAGGTCAGCATTTGAAAATGTTTGTGTGTACCTGAGACATGGAGATAACATAACTTGCCAGATGTTTAGCCAGAACTGATTACTGTGACTGCACTTGTTCTGAACCCTCCTATCAAGCAGGATAAGCAATATTGTCCTACACACAAACATGTAAATCTGCTGGTGGAAACGTCATTTGTTCTTGCCCTATGTGATTTTTACAGACCATGGCATAACAGATCCAGGTGCTACAAAACAGTACAAACAGTAATAAGAGAAATTTTTATCATCATTACCGTCATCATACCGTCATTACACCTGCTAAGTGTTTGCCCCAGACAATTGACTGTGATTGGTGTCTGTTTTGTTAAGGTGCTTAAGTCTCCACAGATGGTAATTCCTCTGAGAGATCAAAAAACACTGAGACTCTTAATTCCCATGAATTTTACTTTTTAATAATCTGGTCCACAGACCAAGAAAAATAAATAAATTCCCTCATGCAATCTTCTGTATTTTGTTAAGAAAGTCAGTTTGAGACTGCTTCAGCCACTAGAGACAAAAGCCAAGGCAGAGGCATGTAAGTCCCTTTACAGACTGCCTGGATTTTTTTATGGTATCACAGCATCTACAAAAGTTCGTTACTAAACTGTGTGGCTCTTTCATCAGCAGTAAAACAATTTTACTGAGAACAATTCTGGAAAAAAAAAAAATAGTTTTGATTATCCCATTCCAATTTCCCAATGAATCTGTCCCAAGTGGGGTTAATCTCAAAGCTCATTGCCAAACTACA
Source organism: Netta rufina (assembly GCF_964035555.1). NCBI lineage: Eukaryota > Metazoa > Chordata > Aves > Anseriformes > Anatidae > Netta > Netta rufina. Next base: position 17,660,917 of record NC_140127.1, read on the forward strand.
AGGAAGTTCTTGAAAAAGTTTCACATTTAATCCAAAGAGTTCCCTTTTAATCTATAACCATGGATGATGTTTTCAACTAGTTGTAGATGATGAAAGCCATGTTAGATTCAAAGGAATGAATTTCTTAAATGGTTATCTTGAATCTATTCTACTGTGACTGGAGTTGCTAAGAAGGGTGGATAAAATTGGTACACAGGCTCACAGGAATCAGATGTATTTTTAAAAATGTATCCCATTAACATATTCTGACATTCCTTTTTCCCAAAGGTTTTCATAACAGCTTTCAGGTTCCATTAATTATGTGCCTCTGGGACTGCAGTTTAATTAAGAACCAATGAGATTAGCACTTTTAACCAACCTACTTGATTATCTACTTCATTCCTTCACTCACTCTCCCTCCCCAGCACTACATTAGCCAGCTCTTGAAGTTCCTTACGTTTTGCTAGTACCTGCTCTGCTGCTGGTCTCAATTACCCCTCATGGGCATCACCAGCCAGGATCCTGGAGCATCCCATTCACAATGTATTCATGCACCTCCTAGATCCCCTACGACCTGCACCCACTTCCAAGATCTTTTCTCAGATTTATCTTTCCAACTCTTTTGTCACCAGCTCTTCTTAGAAAATCAAGCCCTAGGTTTTCCTATTCTAAGCAGCCTAAATGCAGGAATACAATTACACTCCCAATTGTTTCTGCTTCCTGGTTTTGTATTAATTTCAGAAAACTGGATGGGACACTTCTGTTTGCCTACACACTTCCAAAATTTACAACCAGCTTGTACCATCTAGCAAGAAGCAGGGTCTGTCTGGGAAGTTCAAAAGCTCGATTTTGGACATTCACCTAGAAACACACACCCAGTTCCTTTCCTTCTATTAGTGTTCACAGTTTATACTATATACTCACCTAAAACACCTATTTATATAAAGTCTGAAGTTCTCTGAAAGAGGATTGTCAGACTGTAAAGTCATTTGACATTATCATAGGAAATCAGAAAAATAATGCCTTCTTACACAGGATGACTTCTAACTTTTCCTAAGGACTCTGCTAATACTTCCCTACAGGCAAAATCATATATGCTTTGATCATGGGAAGTGCAGTGTGAGGTATAGTCCTGGAGGTCCTTTTAATTAGATTTTGCTTTCTACTTAAACTTGAATATATTGATAAGGAAAAGTAGAAATCAATATTGATAGAAACTGTTAGAAATAATAAATTCAATGATTTAAACTCCTAGCTTTGTACTAGGGTAGTTTCTTAAATCTTCACATTCAATGTAGTGTAAAAATGTGCATAACAGAACCTTCTTGCACATGTACATTAGTGTATAAATTCTGCACTTCCTAGAATCTCTGGGAATTTACATGTTAACATTTATTTCACTTCTATTAAATAGTTAACTCTTTCCCAAAATGATTTCTTTACTTGTATAAAGCTTGACTCTGTATTTTTATGTTTATTGGTCTAGCCAGTCCTTAGCACTGACTTTTACCTCCAGTTGGGTAACACTAAAAACATAGTCCCACAAATATTTTTCATCATGCTTCTCCCATTCTCATCAATCCTTTTAATCTCTTAATATCCACCTTGTTCCTCAGATTAATACACCTTTTTTTTAGTCTTTGACACATTATACCCCTTCATATAACCCTTCTCAGCTAAGTCACACGTTTCTCAATCCTGAAATCATATCTGTGTTATGCCAGCCTGCTGCTATTTGTTTCCACCCTTCATTTCTTTTCAGTAGCATGACCCTTTATTAATGTTATGTATTGCTATTACTAAAGGAATTCATGTTTGAGAATAGTTTATAACAGCACAAACTGGTGTCATCATATTTTTATTTGGTTAACTTGCTAGTACCATGACTGACTTTTAAAAGAAAATAATAATAATAAAAACAAAACAAAACCAAAAAAAAAAAAAAAAACAGTAAGCCAGTAGGTAATTAAAAGAAGAAATTAGACAGAAAAGAGAAGTAAAAATAAATAAATAAATAAAATAAAAATAACAAATTACCTAACCATATTCTTGTTGTCTACACATCTTGTTCTCTTTAAGAGATTGACTAAGATTTAGAAATAGTAGAAACTTCAAAGGAATTGACAAAAGCAATATTTCAGCTGCATGTCTTCCCAGTGTTTAAGAAAAGAGAGACAAGTTTCATTTACATAAGCAAAAACATCTTCACCGCCTGGTGTGTAGTCAATTGTTTCTTCTGTTGCTTTCTTAGGTGCTCAGGGCAGGGTTTGGATGATACATGACTCAAGTTACCAGTGTATCTGAACTGCCTTTAGCGTACAATTAACTTGGACTGCCATGTGGCCCATGTTTGCCCATCTCTGCTCATGTTGGAGGAGATTCCAGACATTTTGTCTGAAATCCACCTTGTGAATGCCCTAGCCATGGCTCAGACGTAACATGCCACAGAGGCTTTTTAGCTAGCAGCTCCCATAGTATGGGAAATTGTCAGTGGCTTCCTTTAAGTGGCTATTAATACTATTAACAGACATTAAATATGAACCATTCCTGGTCAGCAAATTATAACAAGCAGAGAGAAAAAGGGAGAACACAGAAGGAGGTGGATGCTACAGCTCACAGTTGCTAATTCAGAAAGAATACAAAACATATAGATTATAAAACTAAATGAACAACTTTAAAGTAGGTTTCATCCCTTTTCAGTTTGTAATTAGAGCAGGGGACAGGATATTCTGAAAGCTCTTCACACATGGGAAAGAGATGGCAGAGTGTCAAGCCCTACAGTAGATCTCATTCCAGTGTCTCACTTAGCTTTACAATCACTACTGCAGTAAGAGAGGGAAAGATTCAGCACTGCCCCTGGAGGTCTACTAAATCTGAAGAGTGTCACTTTTAGAGCAAGAACTTTCTTTCTCTCCAACCTGTAAAGACAATGGAGTGGCAGCCACTATCATTTACAGAAGTTTTCAGGCTTCTGTTGCTTCCACTGATTTTGGTTGTGGAAACAGAGGCAATAGCTGGAGCGAAGTAAATCTGAAATCTACAGCACTGGCAAAGATGCAACTGCCACACAAAACATCTTTGAGCACTGCCTAGCAGAGTGCTGACACAGGTTAGGGTGACAACTTCTTTACCAGCTTTGAGTCTCAAGAGGCAAGAACAAATAACCCACCAAGGAACTGCAGAATGGCAAATGTTCTTTGCCCTTTCATCAGCAGTGAACACGATAGAGACTGTGACTTTGCTTCAGTACTTTCCAGGAGTGTCAAAATGTGTCTATTATCAAATCTGGATGATCCAAGACACCCAACTACACACGTCTGTCTATATTCTAGCATACTTAAAGTTTTAAGACTCTTTGTTTTTGCTACACTCAGACAAAGACTATTATCAGCTTCACCAATGCTGCCTTTTCTACGCTGGAAAACAAAGCAGGTTGTTTTTCTCCCATAAACAACAAAAAAACAATCAAACTAGTATTTTGATTAAAAAAAAAAAGGAAAAGGATAAAAGAGAATTCAACATAAGGACAATGATGCAGTGTGGTATTTCAGGACTGGGATTTAACCACCACCAGCAAGGTCAGTACAGCCTCCAGCAGGAGTATGACTCACGGAGGCATTCTCTTGGAGCCATGCATCTTATGACAGTTGATTTTTGCAGCTCATTCCCGCGAGATTTTCAGGTGATGGGAAGGGTGTGTAAATTCCCACTGAGTTATTTTGAGGTGTAAATCTACAACCTTTATGTTGCAAATGTAAACATACTTTACATGTTAGGAAATTATGTTATCTCTTAAAACATGCCTTTTTTAGGTAGCTTTAGTTTCTCTATTTTATTCTCATTTTAGTCAGGCCTGAATTTTGGTGGACAGTTAGTTTGAACGTAGTATATGCTCATGTTCTGAAGGAGATTGGTCTCATTTCTTTAAAGAAACTATTATTCTGAATAATACTTACCAGTAGTTATGTGTTAGCATTTGCTATCAAATTTCAAAAATATTAAAAAAAAAGATTTGCTACCAAATCTTGTAGTAATGGTGAATTTCTGAAGCCTCAAAATTAAATGGGAATGAAAAATTTATCTGATTAATTTTAAACATCTTGAATAAAAAATGTTATTTAAGCTCATGAAAGCAAAGATCTTTTTTGGCAGGAAAAAAAGCAGCATTTCTGAAAAGGTTTGGTTAACTAATATCACAAGGTTATTAACAGATAATTAGTAAATGCACTTAAGACAGCTTAATACTAACATAGCCTAGGAAAAAAAAAAAAAAAAAAAAAGATGAAAAATATGCATAGTAGGATGAACCTTAATATTCCATTTAGCTTCATTGCTAAGTGCATGAAGAGACAAGACAGATGAAAGGTGGATGAAAATAATGTTTTTTCCCATCAAAATGCAACACATTTTGTCCTTTTCATCTCTGTTTATTATGTTTCATGTTTACAGAAAGAAAACCAAGAGCCAACAGGTTATACCTGGTATTACAGCCATACTTAATTGGATTATAAGATCTCTAGAATGCCCTTACCATTTATCCTACTCCTTCTTAATTGCCTCATCATCATTCTTTTGCTACTTTATCTACAGTCCAAATTTCCTTTTTACTTCCCTGGCATTGTTCCTTCATAGGTTCTTGCATTATTGTCCCATTGAATAGCCATGCCTGAAACTCACAGCACAGGTTCATTTACTGCAGGACTGGACCTGTCTACCAACTATCTCTGTTACATTATCTAGTCAGTCCATCTCCCTCAAATCCCTCCTTAAATTATTTCCTCCATGCAAAGCCTTTCAAATTTAACCTCTGTAAAAACTCCAAAATCGCTTCACCATCTTGTGTATGTGCTGTTAATCAGATTTTAATGTGCCTGAGCTGTTTTGCTTGTGTCTGTCCTACATTGTGCAGTCCTTAGGGTATGCTCTGTTTCCTCTTACTTGTTTGTACAATGCTAAGAATATATATACCACTGAGTTAATAATATATTGCATAATAAAATACTATGTAATTTATCACCACATCTTTAAGATTGTATTTTTTGAATGGAGTAGGTGGGCAGAGATATTTAAAAATTCAACTTAATGTTTGGGAAAATGTTGAATATACAGCCTGAGGGTGGAAGATATCCTGTTTTCACAGGAGAGGTACTTTTTTTCTTCCCCATATGTCTATTGTATACTTTTTTTTTTTTTCTTTTCAATGTAATTGTCCTGGTTTCAGCTAGGATAGAGTTAATTTTCCTTCTAGTAGCTGGTATGGTGCCAAGTTTTTGATTTAGCGTGAGAATAATGTTGATAACACACTGCTGGTTTAATTGTTGCAGAGCAGTGCTTACATTAAGCCAAGGACTTTTCAGCTTCCCACGCCACCTCCCACCAGTGAGGAGGCTGGGGGTACACAAGGAGCTGGGAGGGGACAGAACCAGGACAGCTGGCCCAAACTGGGGGCTATATGATATTCTACACCGTAGGACATCATGATGAACAATTAGTATGGGGCAGCTGGCTGGGAGGGACTGTTGCTTGCGGATAGTCATTGGGCATTGGTCAGCGGGTGGTGAGCAGTTGTGTAGTACATCACTTGTTTTGTACCTATTATTACTAATATAATTATTATTTCTTTTCTGTCCTATTAAACTGTCTTTATTTCAACCCACAAGATTTTACTTTTTTTCTTGATTCTCTCCTCCATATCACTGGGGGGAAGGGTAAGCAAACAGTTGTGTGGTGCTTTGCTGCCAGCTGGGTTAAACCACAAAAGTAATGTATTTGGACTTACCCTCCAGTCTTATGTAGATGTTGAGGCAACTATGTTTCATATTCTTTCAAACTTATTTCTATTCACATTAAAAAATAATTTGGCCCATTAGCTTCAGAGCTGTGCTAAAGAATTACAATTAACCCAGAAATTGGATGAATGAATTTTATGTTTTATTATAACCTTACATTCGAACTCCATTTACTCAGCTCCATTATTTTCCCATCTCTGTTTCTTAAGAAGCCAAAAAACCTCCCATCAAGATTATTAAGGACAATTTTACGTTAATGAAAAGATTTGTCCTCCACACAATTTCAAACAAAAAAGACCCAGCATGTTGCCGGGCTGTTCACTCTTTCATTCTAACCTTGCTCCAGAGATGTTAAGTTTTATCCAGTGTTAATATGGCAACAGCCACCCGCTTGGAAAAGATTTTCTTCAAAGAAGCTTTGAAGAATTTAGGAGCAGGTGATTCTTCACAGAAATAGCTTATAAGAAGTTTAAGGAACCAGACTATTTCATTTTTTATGCAAGGATAACCTATGCATGTTACTCTGTAATCAAATATTTTACTCCAAAGTTCAATGATACTCTACAGAACTAAAAGGCACTCTCATACAATGAAAGCCTGCCAGGCTTCTGGTAAGGGAAAGTGACAGCCCAGCACCTGGGGTAAATCAGGGAGCAAATCAGCTGTAGACTGAAGATGGAGAGGAAAGACACCTGCACTTATTGACTGCAGTAGTACTAGGAGCAAGAAGTATAAGAACATGGATCATTATAAAGCAATCAAGCACATGATCTTACTATCATTGTGAGATTATCTGTACTGCAAGTAGTGCAGCACTTATAGAGCTTTACTATAGCTTAGCTCCTCATAGTAAACCGATGGCTGTACAAAACCCAGGAAAGTTTGCAAAGCTGGATGTTTGCCTCATACTGAGATAGGTGCTGCTATGACTGCAGTATTTTCAGTAGAAAAATAATTAAACTCAGGTAAGCTTACACAAGCAATATCTACAGCTGTGATTGGTTCAGCTGTGATTACAGCTGAAGCTGAGGCACCACAGAATCATTCTGATGTTGTGCAAAGCAATTTAACTAGATGTAACCCAGGAGCTAAGAGTCCAGCTTCTTACCTAAAACAGTTTCTTCTACATTTTTCATTCTTATATTTCATTTACTTAAGGCTTAGGTTCTCCAACAGATCAGTCCCGAGCCGTTAGTGCATCTAACTTGTCTGAAATGTGCACCTAACTGATGTGCAAAATGTGCATCTAACTCGTCAGTATCTATATGAGCACTAGATGCTAAACATCTTAGTCTGTTGGTATTACTGCATTGACCATTATGAAAAAGAAAAAAAGCCTGATTATCTTTCATGAGAAGCTTGTAGTCCTTCATGACAAATTTTGGAATTTTGAGCTGTTAAAAAATAAAAAATATCTATTAATAAATTGTTACTGAAATTGAACCTTACTGGTGACACTTTTCCTTTTGTCATCAGCAAAAAGGTGAGAGGTAAATGAAAGGTAGCAGTTTGAAACTTAAAGAAGAGACTGAAGTTGCAGCTTCTGTTCTTTACACTACTAACATGGCTTAATTCTATGACACTGAGAAAGACACTTATTTTCTCCAATCTGAAATTGCCAAATTATATTAGTATTTGCCAACCTAATTTACTTGTCAAATGGTGGAGTCAACACAAGAACTCTTTAGCAATTTCTAAAGGAAAAGGTTCTAACACAAGTATACAGCATAATCTAATATGGAGCCATAGATTTACAGGTAATCTTTCTACTAGAGATTTCCTTTTGCTAGTTAATCTGGTTACACAAATTTGTGTAAGATACAAAGTCTACAGTCACTTCACTATTCATGAATTTCTATCTGCAGTCGGTGATGTTCAGGTATTCATTCACATATATATTGCACTGGCTTCTTATGGCAATGCCATGTAAGACTTTGTTTGTTCCTTCCTTTTCTTATTTTCTCAGATGATAACATTAAGCAATGCTTCTTTTGCTGACCTCTGGGCATCAAGATTTTTCTCATCCTATCCCACTTGTGCAACCCAGAACTAGTAAAAATGTTTTTTACAAGAAATCTAGAGTCCATGTCCTTTCTAATGGCATGTTTACAGCCAGCTCTTTCCCTTTGTTGTGACAAGCACTCCTATTCAATGACCTTAATATTGGTAGCAGAGATAGGTACATAACACTCAGTTCTGATAAAACAATAATGAAATCTGTAGGTCAGAGGAAACAATAAGATGGGGTAGTGTTATTTCTGCTCCTCATGCAATTTAGAGGTCTGATTAGATCCACAAGTGCTGTTAACAATCTGATGGCGACCATCATAATCTTCGTTTTTCAATTTAATATTTCCCTGTTTTTGAGCAGTGACTTATTATTTTTTCCTGAAGATGCTATTATTATGCTTCATTCCGGTTAAGTTTGCTCTTCAATTCCACCTGAAGGTAGGAAATTATAAAAGATAACAAGTAGCTTTCGACATTTGTACAGAAATACCAAATCTGGGAAGATTTGGCTACCTTATAATGAGGCTTGCTTGGTCTTGAAATTGAATCACTTATTGTATGACATGACCTCAGACTGGGGTTTAATTACAAGGTATGCATTTGTTATTCATTAAAGTTAGGCTGAATATTTCCAAAGAACAGTAAGGAATATTGAAAACTTGTTTACAGCTGCTAATTCTTGTGATTACTTTTTGTATAGAAAAGCTGAAAAAAAAAAAAAAAAAAGACATATATTTCCCTGAGATTATGTCTTCGAAACCTGATAAAGTCTTCCTGAAGATCATTTATCTGTATCATGAAGATAGGTAATTAACCCCATCTGAAAGAGTTATTTTTTTATTAGGCAACATTGTACTCTATTCACCCTTTTTATCATCTATTATAGAGAAGTATTGTCAGCATGGTTCATCTCTTACCCATTCTATTCATAAATGATAGAAGCTTGAACTCTATAAATCAGTTCAGCTCATAAAACTGGAGAATGATAATAGGCAGGCATACAGCAAACATCACTGCATAAGCTCTCTGTCATATCCCTTTTTGTCAGAGTTGTACAATGAAACACATTCATTGTAACTCAGTACATCTGATTTTTTTGAGCCTACATATATTTGTAGCTGTTCAACTCCTGAAATTCAGTTACAGGATTGTGCTCTTTCCCCTCTTTTCCCTGTATCTTCAGTCATTACAACATCACTAACATTAGAAGACTGATTGATTTTTGTATGGTGAGATAGAAAAAAAAAAAAAAAAGTAAAAAAAAATGAATTGTAACTGCTTCCTCTGCCCAGTTCCTATGTCTGACATCAAATAACAAAATCTCTAAAGTTTTGACTGTTATGCTAATTAATTTATGTCGTGGATGACATTATACATCTTTATTTTACAAAGAAGCTTGGCTGACAAATTCACCCTACTCTTTTGTACTTGCTTTGATTTTCCTTCTTAGTGTTCAATACACAGAGAATTTTCCAAGTCTATATTTTAAAAGAGTAGGTCAGGTTCTGTTTGTATCAGTTGTATCACATTTTTGGGAAGAATTATTTTAAACATTCCACAGGTTGTTTGGTGTTTGAACAACAAATTATGTGCTAGATGTAGCACAGCAGTTAATGGATGCTTTTGCCTTACCACAGAGCAAAGAGCAAAGAGTGATACAGAGCAAAGAGTGAGGGACCAGGGTTTATTTTGCTGCAGTTATGAAAGACCACAAGTCTACATTTTCTGAATGAGCTGTAACACATATATATTCTTGCAAAACATAAACATTACTCATGTGCAGATGTTCTAGATGGTCATGCATCTGCATTTCAAGAGGGTATTTCTAGCTGGAACCCTGGTATGTGGCTGCAGCTTTTGTTCCACCAGGAGAGAAATCACCTTGATATCACTGATGATGTGTTTCAGACAGGATCATATCAATGCATGTGCAAAAGCAAGGCAAGTCTACATTTAGGAAGACCTCTCTAGCACCCTAAATACCTAATATTGATGTACCAGTTCTGCACCTTGGCCACCAACCTTCTGTGTAATAAATGCATTTACAAAATACAAGAAACAAAACTTAGAAATTTGTCCTTTTTTCAAGACAGCAGACACTCCATAATGCTGCCAGATATCATATGTCCACTTCTACATATGGATCAGAAAGAGTCAAGGGGAAATTTAATTTTTCTAGACAAACAAACAAACAAAAAAGATGGGATAGAAATGTATTTAGCACTGTCTGTATGAAAGTTAGATTACCAATAAAACTGGTAGATTGAGAGCACCAATACCATAGCAACCTGAATATTTTTAAGCTTTTCCAATACTAAGAAAGCTCTAATTGTCCAATAAACCATGAGGTGTACTGACCTTATCACTGACTTCTTCAACTGATGCAGTTTCAAAACTATTTCCCCTCTTATTTAGATTTCTAGATTAATCTGCAATCCATTCAGCATTACCTTGTGCTTGGGACCAGATGGACTGGATGGATTTAAATCAGGTCTCGGTGTCAAAGAAAAACATATTTATTCTCAGAATGAAAAACCTTTCTCACTGTTCCCTTTCCAGTGCGAGGCTATCCTTCTCATACCATATTAAAATTGAAATATGAGGTAAAAAATTGGGTATTGATTACCTCTAATTTTTTTCATATGGTAGAACATTCTTATAACTCTGAGGGGAAAAAAGGGGGGGAGGGGGGAGAAAGAGTAGCTTTATTGTACAAATAGTCAGCAGCTACATTTTCTAATACTTTAAACTCTTTTTTCTTTGTTTGTTTTGTTTTTCTTTATAAAGACATAATTTCATAGATTAATGTCATAGCATATGAGAATGGAAAAGATCTGGGGAAAAACTTCCATAGAGACAAAGAGACTTTCATCAGACAGAGAAGAGGTTGCTGAAGACTTTATATTACAAGCTAAAAATCTGTGCATGCATCACAAAATACAGATCAAGGCAAGCACTATAATTAAACATTTTGAAACTTTCTAATTGCATTTTCTAGAGAAGTGACAAAAGTCAAACATTAAAGCATATTAATTAGCCCTTTTCTCCAAAACATATTGAATTAATGTAATCCAATTACCCTGTTTTAAGGCAATAAAAAAGTTAATACTTGTTTGTAAACAATGTTATTTACATTTTTCATTATGAATTTCCCTCTGCAAAGTGAATAATAGATTCATATTTTACTATATCACATTTGAAATTTCATTATATTAATTTGTTTATTAATATTTTGCTACTTAAATATATAAATATATCAAGAAGATAAAAACATATCCAGTTTTTTAATTATATTGAGTACTGAACTTCCAGAAAAGTCTGTGGCAAGTTTGGGTTTGTATCAATGAAATCAATGAGAGTCAAAAAAACAAAACAAAACAAACAAACAAACAAATAAACAAAACTGGTTAAGAATATTATAACACTTTAATTCATTATTAAAAATAATAATAATAAAAAGGATTTAAAACCAAATTAGACAGTTTTTTTTTTTTACAAAACTAAATGGCTTTTGCTAAAGGAAGGTCCCCATTCTGTTACCCTATTTTCAGTGGGAAGGCAAAGCAAGGAATAACAGAAACTAAAAACTGTTCTCACTAAAAAGAAAATCAAACTGATTTGTATCAGTGAAATTGTTTGACACATGGCAAATTTCTCCTGGATACTGGGAGGAAAAAAAATAATAAATAAAATAAAAATAGAAAATCAATCATCTAGATTAAAAAAAAATGCATAAAGAGAAGAAGATGAAGTTATTTCTCCTTTATACAATAAACTATCACTTTGTGTACACATCTACAGGAGTAATTTGTTTCAGAAGACATGAATGTATATTTTTCATTTCCCAAGAAAAAGGTAATATGGTAACTCATAGGCAGGGTTTCCTTTCACTTTAACCTTTTTTTCTTTTTTCTCTTTCTTTTTCTTTTTTTTTTTTTTCCATCCTGTTGACCTTTTTCTATTTTATATAAAATGTTTACACAGTCTCTCGCAATAGAGAGACAGTTTCTTTATCCTACTGGGTCAAGTGTTCATGTGCAAAATAAAACACATGGATTACTATCTACCACTCAGCCAGAGAGACAACAAAATTTGTTGGTTGGACCACGTCTGGTTAGCTAGAATGCTTATATATTTAAGTACCCACTGTCCAAGAAGGAAACTGAATGTGTTTCTCTGCTGACCAACTAAACTGAGGTAGGGGATAAAATGGGAATGTCATTTTCTTGCTGAATTTCTCCTCTTCGCTCCAACCAGAAAGGCAGAAACCCCTTGTTAACCCTTATAACTATTTGTTAAATTCACTTCTATTCTAAAGTCATTCTGAAATGATCAAAAGTATTTTTTGTTTGCAGCAAAGACAAAATAAATCTCAGCTATATTTTAGTTCTCACCTCCCTGAGGAACACCAGTCTCTGGCCTTTTGCCATCTCACAACTTCTTCAGTGAAAAATAATTCAATCCCATCTAGCACTCCAAATCCTTGCTCTGCACCTCCAAAACAACTCCACACAATTCTTTTAACTCCTTGTGCACCTACAGAAAGATATGGAAACATCTAGCTCTCTGCAAACATTTATCCAAAGTTCTAAAGTTGTTGTTTTCCTTTCTAAACATAACAGTTTAATTTTGTTCAGATTTTAAAACTGCAGTAAAATTATATTTTGATATAATTTATAAATCTATAAGCTTCCTTCAGAGAATTATTGCTTGAGATTTTCTATTCAAGTTTTTATACTGTATTTTGACAATAAACCTTTTGTCTGGGAGCTTTGGAGTAGTTTATCTTTGATTTTTATGGTATTAATCTGCAATTTTTGTCCTTGTCTCTGTTGACTGTGAGTGATGTCTATTTTCTCTCTTTTATTTGTACTGTCTACCTTACTATTATATAGCATATAACCTTTATATAGGTTACATAGGTATAAAGGTATATAACCTTTTTTTGATTTTTTTTTTTTGTCTTGGTTCTGGTTTTGCATTTATTTTATTTTATTTCATTTGTTATGTTTGCTTTTTTGTTTGTTTTTAGGTTGTGTATTTCAGTATTCTAATTAAGACCTAATGAAATAAATCAACTAAGCTTATTCTTACACTGTATCTAAACCAAACCTAACTGGATTTGCATTAGAATTTATTTGAACTTTTTAGACGTCATGATTGTTTTTTCCTAGTCCATGAGGGACTAGTCTCCTAATTTCACTAGTACTGTTTTGCAGATTCAAAAAGCTATATTATACATTTTTTTGAGTGCTATGTAAACTCATTTGCTGACTTACATCATATGACCACTGAAAATAGATATTACATGAATATATTAATAGAATTTATGGCAGAGTACTAAAAAAAATAAAAAAAAAAAAAGCAATATAAGGATATGCAAGATAAATCACCTCTCTGCAGCCATGTTAGATTTGAAAAAATAAAAAATAAAACTACAAAACTACGCCAGCTCAGAGAAAAAGTACCAAAACATAAGAAAAGCATGTGATGCTTTTGGTTACGGAGTATTCAAGGTTTGCCAAAAACTGATGCACAAAAATGCAATTGGACACATTGGATAAGGGTAACTGATACACAAGATACAGTAGCCCAAGTCCTGACTGTCAGTGCATTTACTGAAACATTTTGCAGCATGATAGGCAAAGCTGAACTAACTATGATTTAGCAAGCTCAGACTAACCACAACAACAAAACATGTTGTGACTGTGAGCACATTATAACAGCCAGCCAGAGTCACTGGGTGTCAGTATGAGCCAAAGATTATGTCACTGCTACCTGCACTACTGAGGGGAAGACTAGTACAAATATGTTTACTGGAGTGAGACATTCCACCACTGGATGATGAAACATAAGCAATAAAGGGAGCGAGAGGCTTGTTTAGAAAAATGGAAGGAAATTTTAAGTGGAGCTAAGCCATAACCATGACATTTTGCTGGCACAGACAGGATCCTAGCAACAGAGGGCGTGATTGATCGCAGTAGAACTAACATAGCCAACTCTAAAGCCAACTGACTTGGATCCTTAAAAACAAACAAACTAACTAACTAACTAAAAAAACAATATATGAGAGGAGAAAATGTGGAAAGGAAATCATGCTGGACCCTGGTTGTCCCTGACCACAACTTCCAAAGCAGTTCACTATCTTTCCAGGCAGCTGTGAGTGAAGGTACCCTTGACATTGTTCTGATTTATGACAGGGGATAAATAAGCTGCCTATGGGTGTACAACCAGAAGAATACAGAATTACCTTTTTTCCAGCCCTGTCCCTTCTGGCCATCTAGCAAGCTGGTCAGATACATGGACAAAGGTTCAGTGCAGAATCTCCCTGTCGTTTGGCATAAAGAAGAAAAGAAAATACAGCTAGGAAATCTGCAGCAAAGAAATATTGGCCCTTGAAACCAATTAAAATTTCTTTAGGAGCAAGTTTAAAATTTCTATAGACGACATAAAGAGATTATCCTTTATATAGTTATCACTTGTCAGGGTCTAGTGGCGGATTTTTTTATTAACAGAACAGGTATTTTTTTTCTAAAGGTAATCAGTTTAGATAAACATAATCATGTTTGAAAGTGTCCTTCTTCTTGAGAGGCAATCCTTTTAGAAATAGGTAATGGAGGGATGACACAGGTGTCATAATTTCATAAGCTCCAGTCTTATGCTAACATTACATTAAAAGAGGGTGGATACTGAAAATATTCTGGCTCTTGACTCCCAGCTCTTGAAACAGGAATAGGAGAAAAATATCCATATTTGAACTTAAAGCATCTCCTCACAACTTCAATTCCAGTTGCATTTTTTTTTCAGAATTTTTTAATTATTAATATCACATCACTAAACACATTTAAGTTTCACAATAACACAAAGAGAACAGCATTAAATGAAATGGTGTTTAACAACAGCCTTTACTGTGCTGGGACCCATTTCACCAATTATTAATATTTCACCACCTTTTCTTTAGCAATGAAAGACCAGAAAATGGATTAAAGCTCATATTCAATATAATGTCGAGTTGATTTTTTTAAAAAACTGTCAGAAAAAAAAAAAAAAAAAAAAAAAAAAAAAAACCAGTATTAATTCCCACAGAAGTACTGACAAAGGCCTATTTCAAATTCTCAAATGCAGGTGGAAAATATACTGCATGTTTTCAGTTTTGCAAATGTGAAAAACACACATAAATAGGTTATTTCAATATTAAATAATATCTTCAGGCTTCCTTCTTATCTACTCTTTTGCAGCAGCTACCACAGCATCCAATGATGAGAAACCCTGTGATTATATTTTTCCAAATTCATCAATTTTAAAGTTTTATTTTATTATTGTGTCTATTAGACATTTCTGTCAATGCTCAAAGTTAATTTTCACATTCATATTCACAAAACTCTGATTGAAAGCTTTGTGCTGTCCAAAACCCTTTAGATCAACTGCCATCAGCTCCAACATTGAGGTTCAGTGCTCCAAGGAGATGGTAGACAATTGTGTCTCTAATACCAGATTATGGTTTGTCATAGTTCTTGATAGTTCTTTTGCTCCAGGGCACATGCAGATTGCAGATAAATGAGGTCACTGAAGGTGAAGGTTGGGAGATCCTGTCAGGGGTTATGGAAAAAGAACCACATACATTATCCATGTTAAGACCGGTTCAGTTTTCTACCCAAGAAACTCTGCCAAACTCAAATGTCTCTTAGGGAGACCCACTGTGAAAAAGTGGCTTTAGTGAACATCATGGATTATCCCGCTCTGTGTGCATGCAACTGAGGGCAGATTGAGAATCACAGGAGTACAGGGGATGAGATTTCCCAAGCTTCATATATTTAGCAACTGTTACCTGTCCACCACTAGAAAATTCCCCAAATACCAGTCAGGCATCAGGCGCAGACATCATGCAACAAAAACATGTCAAATGTACTTCCCAGCATTTTCCAGAGGTTACCATGAAATGTTCCTATTAAATGTGATAACAATTTTTTTTTTCACCCACTCTGTCTAGACTGTGCATAGCTCTGCATAGCACCAAAACAGGCTGTTGACACAGAATTAGATGTTCTCTTCTTGGGTTATCCTTTCCTTTATGGTCTTTATTTCAAAATGTTTATTGCTCAGACTCAAGGCAGCAATGAATGATGCATGATACATACCTTATATGTCTGCCAAAACCTGTCTCAATATACAACTAATAATGTAAAGTAACACTTACGAGGAAAAATACTCATAACTTAAATAAGGAGCTTATGTTTTTCTCTTATTTAGGACTCTGATGGCTCTGTAAAGTAGGCACCTACCTCTGCTGCTCCTAGCAAACTCTGAATCTATATCTGGGGCTGTGGTAGGTTTTTAAGCTCCTTTTATCAAATTCCAAAAGGAGGGCTGGAGATCATGTAAAATGAAATTCAATACCACCCTAGGCCAAGATCAAGATGAGAGAGGACAGGCACTCTAAATTTCAAAGAATCCAGGTCATTCCTTGAAGATGCTTGTACCAGCTACCACTCACTACTTCTTGAAGCACACATTGAGAAAGACATCTTGGACATTGAGAAAGACATTTTGACATTGTTGGCACCAATGTCAAAAAACATAAGCTGTCATTTTTTCCTGAATTTTAAGTGCAAAAGCACTGTTTCCTCCATAAGAGGAGGAAATATGCCTATTTGTCCTATTTTTTCAGAGAAACACATGCTTATTTCTCACGTATCTAATTTTCACCATCAAATGTATGTTTCAGGCAAATGTAGTCCATATTACTTTAAATATCCTGTTAGAATGTTGTTACCAATAGTTGTGCCATTAAATTCCACCATATTACTGAAAATGAAAAATGAAATAAAAAAAACTGAAAATGAAATAAAAATGAAGGAAAGGCATACACATGTACTTCCATCTAAAGAAGCAGCAGCTAATTTTGATAGTGGCTATGTCATGGAAAGCAAAAGAGTTGTAGGGGAACACAGCAATGAGATTCAACTGCATACTTGGAAACTGGAGACCCAAAGTATACATTTCAGCATAATTTCAAATATTGTGTTGCATCATTAGAGAAAAATAAGAACTAGAGTTTTCTGTATGACACATTTTCTTGAATCTCTACAAACAAATAAGCCATTTTTCACGATACAGGAGTTGTTAGGTAATGAGACACCTGTTGGTGAACATCAGTGCTAAAAGTGCATTCAAGTTTTGTGAAAAAATTCTTCCTAGTGCGTATCAGTGTAGTGATATTTGTTATGTTTATTCTGGAACTGCAGTAAAAATGGCTGAGAAGATAAAACTTCTGCTGTGTTCCATAATAACATTATTTATTCTTTTGCTTTATTTTGGTACTAACCTTACAGTTTAGAAAAGCTGAACATCCAGTAGATTTCCAAATGACTCTGTTCTGGAATACATCCATGGAGACACATTATCAATGTAGTCCATAGGAAGCAGAATTCCTTATACTAATGGTAGATGGAAAGCATGCATTTGTGGTCCTCTACAAATAAAATACTGCAAAACAAAAAGGACAGCTTTAAAAGTCAAGAAAAACAAGATCTGTTTCTCTGTCTTGGCTGTTTCCTTTCATTTTTTCCCTCTCTTCCTCACCACTTTCTTTCTTTCCTGTCTTTTCCATATTTTTCTCTGATGTCCTTTTCTTTCACCTTGCAATTTTTCATTTCTTAGTTGAAGTGACTTCTAGTCAGTTTCAGGTAAAGGAAATGGTATCTCTTCTGTCAGAATTATTGCATATAATTAATATAATTAAATGTAGTGCCATGTCATATATATTGCTGAACTAAATAACAATTAATAGCCAGAGGAAAATTTTGAAAACCATCTCATACAAAAAGTTTCTAGGATTATTTCTTTCAAAAGAACTTCATGAACCATAAGTTACCTTTAGAACAAGGTTATAGAGTTAATGGTACAATTAAGTCTTTAGAAGCTATGGAATAGAATGTGAAATGTCTCTCAGATTTTATTATAGAGAACATACATAACAGTCTTTATTGGCAGTGCTGCTGATTTTTTTTTTCTCTCTCATTCTGCATTAGTAACAAAAATTTCTCTCTGCTTTCTCCAACCCACATATGCCCCTTTGCCCCCAATGACTTGCAGTTGCCTTTTAAAGCACTTCTTCTCAGCTCCTTGAAAGCCTTTTTCCCTATCTCATTTCTCTAGTGCAGATGTGAATGAAAATGAAGCATTTTATAATTTGGCTTTTTAGCTGACATTTAGCTCCAATAAGCAGACAATCTCAGCAACATTAAAAAAAGTAGAAAGAGTGAAATTAAGAGATGTGAACATTGTGCTGTAGCATGGATATCCTTGTACTCTGAGTTGAATTGTACTGCAATGTCTTGCTATTGTACTGTATGGACTCCCTAAAGAGTGTCTTCTTTCTGTGTTATCATTTACATACTACAACATCAGAAAGAAGGGGGGGGGGGACGTTGTGTACACACCTTAGATCTAATAAGGAGTTGACTAAATAAGAGAAGCTAGAAGTAATAAAATCACAGATCAAGACAATATGGCAACAGAGGAAACCACAGCAATACAAACTGTTTTGACTTAGAAGACTGATGGACAATGCCATATGTAGAACTGGGAGAAAATGGAATTTCAAAACTCTAGGGAAAACACATGAACAATTGGTAGGTAATATGACAAAGCATTGCAAGTCAGCTACCACAACAGCACTTTACAGAGAGATGAAATGCAAAGAAAATCTGAAGCATTACCCCTATAGAGGATAAAACATGGGTGTCAAAACTTACTGTTTCTGCTGCTGTGGAATAAGAAGTGGATACATGCTCCATTTTATCTAGGAAAGTATGGGAGCTTGGTGGGGAGAGAAATGTTCTAACTCTTGACTTAAGCCCAAAGATCATAGTGACACCTACATGAAGAGGAAAAGATTGGTGGCAGGCTGTCTGGGACAGAAGGCAATTAACCTGATTTTCATATCAATTTAGATAGTCAGAATGAAGCAAAGCCAACAGATAAAACATTCCCCCTTGATATTTCTGTTTTTATCATTTTATTACTGACTAACACATAGGAAAACATTTCCCTTTCTACTCATCTGCATAAAAGTTGTATAAATTGTGAATGTAGTAGAGGCTTCTGAAGTTATTATACAGGATTGAGTTTATCAAGGAATTTTCTCAGACTGTTAACAACTTGTCCTTCCTTAGAAATAGGAAGGACATGTACCTTACCAGAGCATTGTCTGTGCTTCTTTTAATTGCTTGCTAAGGGCATTATTTTTTGAACTTCCTTTAATATTTGTTGGCTGGGACTTCAAGGAAAACAATGATGTCCGCCATCCCCTTAAGGCATAAATGAAACCTATTAGAACCAAAGAAATGGGTCACTGTTTCTTCAGTACGAGCCAAATTCCCTGCTGGTGCAAATGGCCTTTTGTTCCATTTAAAGGTTGGATTAAAGGAACTTTTTGGAAAGGAATCTTTAGTTTTTAGAATTTTGCATTCAATGCTGAATTATGAAAATAAATATTTAATTTTTTTCCCCTCAAAATCTTTCTAGTTACATATGCAACTTGATTTCATAGCTTTAGGTATAAGACAAATGAGTACATTGTTATATCTGGCTTAACAATAATGTCTACATACATATTTTAGGGAGCTAATTAACTTTACTAATAACAAGTGAGTCTACTGGCACATCATCAATTTAAGCAGTTAGGCAGAGATTTTGTGCATCAGTCTAAAGAGCTGAGCCATCTAAGTTCCACTAAAGTTACAGGTTAGCTGATTAAATGCTGATTTGGCTCTAGGCCTTGACTCCTAATGTCACAGTGGAAAGCCAATTTTCTGTCAGCTCTGCATCACCATGTTTCCATTAAAATCAATGCATCAAGTAATACACTTCAGTTTAGTAGTGAGCTAGGCCATATTTTTTCTTAAAAAAAGGGGGTTGAGTGAAAGGCATTCTAATTCATTATACATGTGTATGGGCTGCTTTTACACTGTTGATGAGTACAACCCCCTGTTCTCTTCCATACTTCAAAATATCTTCCCTCTTTTTCTTCCTTTAAAAAGTCAATTTTTCACAAACAGCTGATGCAACTTCTTTTCACTATTAGGGAGTAATCCATCAGCACCTGTGTCAAGTTAAACAGTGGGCTAAATACAAGTATAAATCTTTGCAGTATTGGAGTTTTCTTGCTATGTGTCATGTAAATGTATTTAGAACATCAGATGGTCCTTGATCTGTGGACATCTTCTCATCAGCTTTTTGGGAGCATTACACGTAAATCAGTCTCTCTCTGCTACTGCTGCCCTAGTTGTCTAAAAGTATAACAAGAATGAGCAAACCATTATTTTGAGTCCTCAAGCTTTGAGTTAAAACACTATGAAAATTTTGTCATGATAAGTTGTTGAAAATAAAAATCATTTTTAAACTTATTTCAGCTGTATCTGTACTCTCCTAAACACAGAGCAAAATACATAGAAGAATGCATTGAACTGAAACAGATCTATTCCAGTATGCTAAAAGGCAAGAAAAAGGGAAAATAAAAACTTGGAAGTCTGTCTGAAATTAAATTCGCACATAAAAGTATAAAATGTTTAATCTAGAGTAATGGTCATTTGTTTGTTTATTTGGGGGATTTTTAATGATCAGTGTTGGATACATCCCAGAAACCAAATGTCACTACATACAGTTGTATCATCTGTCATAAAACAGCTGGGCGGAGAGTTCTGAAAAGAATCTAGATTGAGAGCTGATACCAAAGTAAATCAAATTTTATCCTACAGAGTTTTTATTTCATTAAGATTTTTTTGCCTGGCCTTGCAAATAAATCTACAGTTGATTTGAACAATTAATAAATATACTGTGTCACCTGTACAATTATCTGACAAACAACCTACCTCTGGGTCCTTCCTTGAACTCTACAGAAGGCAACCAACAAATAACAATTTATCTCCTCTCTCTCCACTGGCTAGGACAACCTTAGGAGAACCTTAGGAGAATTTGACAAAAGCCCTTGCATATATTTTAAAAGAAAGGTATAACAATAATTTCATGTATGTAATTAAAGTATAAGCTTTTTTTTTTTTTTTTTTTTAATTTACAATGTTTAGAAAATGGTTTATTTTTCAGGTTGATGGCTAAAACTTTCAACACAGGACACATAATAATTACACAGAAGTGCTACATAAAGTAAAATGTAGATTTGTTTGGAAATCTAAACCAAATACAGAGGACCTTATTTCTAAATCTCACTGACTATCCTAAACATACATCAGGGCTTTACTTTGGTGGAATGAAGAGGAAAGGAATTAAAGATGAGGGGTTATGAAAGTACAGCAATACTGTGTGCAAGAACAATGCTGTCATAAAGCAATGTTCAAAGCAAAACCTGAGAATGCATCCTGCATAGAAAGGTTCCTAAAGAATTCAGCACGGAGAGTGGCATAAATTAGAAAGGAATTCTATTTAAATACATGTACGCATTTCTTTACAGAAGTACAAAGTGCATGGGTGTCAAATAGTAGAAAGAGACAAAACAAATACATGCTATTTTTTCTAGAAAGGGAAAAAATATAGTGCCTACATTTATCAGTATATATTCACAGAAAATCACAGAATCATAGAACACCTTGTGTTGGAAGGGACCTTGAAGATCATCTAGTTCCAACCCCCTGACATGGGCAAGGATGCTGCCCACTAGATCAGGTTGCCCAGAGCCTCAGCCAGCCTGGTCTTGCACACCTCCAGGCATGGGGCATCCACAACTACTCTGGGCAACCTATTCCAGTGCCTCCCCCCCCCCCCCCGCCCCACCCCTTAGTGAATAATTTCTTCCTAACATCTCATCTAAATCTCCCCTTTTTTAGTTTACAACACCCCCAACCCCCCTTGTCCTATCATTATCTGACCAAGCAAAATGTTGCTTGTCTTTTTTATAAGCCCTATTGAAAAGCTGCGATGAGGTCACCATGGAGACTTTTCTTCAGGCTGAAAATCCCCAGCTCTCTTTGCCTTTCTTCATCAGAGAGGTGCTCCAACCCTGTGATAAAACCACTTTTAGCAGATGATGGAATTTATGAGCAGAGGATAATTTTATTTAGCAGAGGATGGATGTTGTCTAAACTGTTACTAAGCTATTACAGCAGACTTGTAGACTTCCAGACCAAGTTACCAGCACCTTTAAATCCTAAAGAAATGGCCATAAAATTTGCCAAGTAAAGCTGACATGTCCTGGATATGTCAAATTGTCTTGGTATATATCATTACAGACATGCTTATGTATTGTTTTTATTTATGTATTTATTTGGAATCCTTTGTTAAATATGACAGTCGAGTCACACTATGATAATATTGCCATTTCCATTTTTTATTTTTGCAGTAAGTTATTTATGAGGCAGGTCATAGGACAGACAGGAGGAGAAAAACAGTCTGCTGAATTTCTTCAATGCAAGACTTATTAGGAATAAAAAGGGAAGAGTTTATTCTCCAAAAATATTATGAATTAGTTGGTATTCCAAAATCTTTGTGCAATAATATGTAAGTCTGAATGACAGAGTTTCTTTAAGAAAGACAGACAGGAGAAAATACAAATATTTTCCTTTTATGTCAAGATTATATTTTTTTTAATGCTGAAATGAAGAGGGAATTAGACCTTTTAAAACATTTGAGTAATAATACAAAAGAAATAGAAAATGTAGACTAGTGGGTATCTAGAACAGTCAAACGAGGAGACACCTATGAATAGGTAGCTAACACAGCTAATAAAATAAGAAAGAAGTATCATAGCTTATAGGAAAAAAGTCACCACCACATCTTAAGAATGTGGGCTATCACAAGGATATAATTGTAGCCAGGACAGATTATTCAAGAAAAACTAATGTCAAATCAATGTAATTAATTTTATATCATGGGGAACAGGCACTGGCAATCAAAATGATATTTTTCATATTGAAAAAAGGAGTTAAGAAAAAAATAAACAAAAATAAACATTAAAATTATGTGCAATGCCTACTCTTAGGAGCTTAACTGTAGAAATACAGAATGGAGGAGGACTTACTGTGCATCTAGAAGAGAACTTGTTGTGCATCTAAATCTTTAAAATGATTTAAGGTTTTACATAAGCCTGGGAATGTCAAAAATTTCATGAAATACCCACATCATCCTGCTAACCCAAAGGATACATGAAAGAATCCCTTTCTTTGTTCAAAACTGGATGAGCCTTGGTTGCAATGCTTTGCCAAGTTTTGAGCTGTCAGCTCAGAAAAAAAATATGAATCTCTTCAATGAAGTTCAGAAGAGAGCAACGAGAGTCATCAGACATCATAACTCAAAAGAGAATTGGACTGGTTAAAGCCTGTCCAGCTTTGAGAGAAAAGGTAGAACAATCAATGGTCTCAAAGCATATAGTAGACATCAAAGAGAAACAAAACAAAAAAAAAAAAAAAGTTTTTTTCTCTTTTACAAGATAGAAAAAGAAGTATACTGCAGCACGACCAAGATTTGATTTCAAGGCAGACTGCATAAAGAAAGAAAAGGACAGCAAGACATAGAATAAATTGTCTGGAAGTCCTCATCTTTACAGGTTTCCAGCAGTAAGGCAGATGAATATCTGCCAGAAAGAAAATAAGTACACCTAGAAAAGTGGACTAGCAGTTCCTTTCTATTCCATTTTTGCTTGACATTGTTTTACCAAATCTAAATCTACCTCTTACACCTTGACTGGTAATGAAGCAATTAAAAGATCAGTGAGGTTCTACCTCTGCTCTAAGTGTAGAGTATTGACATAGCATGCCATTTGCTGGGAACATTGCTTAATAAGACGAAGGTTTGTTCATGTTCAATATAATTAGAACAAGATTTTGATTTTCATTCTACTAAAATGTAGAAACTATTTATTTGCTTTCAGTGGGAATTAGGAACATAACCAAATAGCTGAAAAACATTAATCTTTTCTAATAGTCTAGCTATGCTTTTATCTAATTTCTGCTGTTTGCCTTTTCCAGCATTCCAGATTTTCTACACCGTCTATCACAAACAAACAAATAAATAAAATCTAGCATTAAAAACGTTTATCCCCACAAATAAGAAATCTAACAAAAGGGGAGTTCCAGATGTCTAGTCAAGTATGTGTTTATAATTGATATTTTACATCACTATACAATTTCTAATTTTCCAGCATTAACACTCTGAAAGATATAGGACTATATAAAGATAAAACAGAAAAATATTGAGACAGTTTTGTATATCTATTCCTGCTTTTAGAAGGATGATTGTGCATTTCTGTTGACACTTTCAGAAATTTGTGATTGGAAATGACACTGGAAATAATGCACCAGAATAGTCACATGTTCCCAAAGTGAAGTTTGGCTGTCTATATCTGTGCCTTTGGTGCAGCTATTTTGAAATTAGTGGTGTTATTTCTTCCTAAAACTGGCCTAACACTGCAGAGTCAGAAACACACACCAAAAAAAAAAAAAAAAAAAAAAAAAAAAAAAAGGATTTACAAAGGATTTACCACTAAACTCCTAGAACAGCTTAAGTACCAACAATTCTGATTATTCAGTATTCTTCAATTCTTCAGCCAGGGTTGTTTTGGATAAGAACAATCATATCTGCATGATATATTATTGCACCATTAAGTAGATATGAAGCATCCAACACCGGCCATTGCTAGAACAGGATATGGAAATCACTGAACCATTATTCTGTTCTGGAACAACATTTCTTATGTGCCCAAGCTCTTGAGCACCCGACCTTCAGCAAACACATGAATACCTAACAAAAAACTCATGAATAAATGTTTAGAGAAGTGGTATAGAAGAAATTTGACAATTTTGGTGACAAACAACACATAACACATGTTTATAAACAAAAAATTCAATACAAGCTGTTATTATAAAGCCTGTCTTCTTGATGATTTTTAAAGTGTTTTTGCTTATTTACATATACCAAAAGAACCAAAAACTATGTTGTGGTAAATTCTGCAGTGCTACAGAGGTGATCCCACTCTTAATGTGAGATTATCAGAAAGCCCAATTTCTCCTCTTAATTCCAGCTCTGCATTAATTTGATGCCCTTCTGTGGTCACGACAGCTTCTGATTTGTTGTATAAATGATCTCATACTTTTGTGATATTCTGTTAAAAATGTAGTAGTGTCATCGTTAATGGTTAGCTCCTGAAAACAATAATAGATCTTATTTATTAGATAAGCTCTACTAGTGAATTTTTGTTTAGAGTAGCAACTGTGAGTAGCAGAAGTGAGAAGAGAGCATTTTCATATTAAAATAATTATCCTCCAAAAGAAAAACCTGTTCCCACAAGCAAAGCTTTACAATATTGTTACCTAATTTTAATCTAATATGTAATTATAGAATTAATATTCTAAATAAATCTTTATGTCGGTTCAGAATTCATGTAGAAAAATAGAGATGTTGAGTTGCCAGAGTAATTTCTGGGTGTTTTTCTTCTTTCTATTTCTGAAAGTTTGATTAGCCTATAGCCCCTGCAAGGCTGCTCTCAACGAGTTGTTATTCCAGTCTGTACTCACGTCTGGGATTGCCCCAGCCCAGGTGCAGAACCTTGCCCTTGGACTTGTTGAACATCATTAGGTTTATGTGGGCCCACTTCTTGAGCTTAGCCAAGTCTCTTTAGATGGCTTCCCTTCCTTCTGTTGTATTGATTGCACCACTCACCTTGGTGTCATCTGCAAACTTGCTGAGGGTGCACTTGATTCCACTGTCTATATCATTGATATTAAACAGTACCAGTCCCAAGATGGACCCCTGAGGAACACCATTCATCACCAGCCTCCACATAGACATAGCGCTATTGACCACAAAACTCTGGGTGCAGCCATCCAGGCAATTCCTCATCCACTGAATGGTCCACCCTTCAAATACATATTTGTTCAATTTGGAGATCAGGTTGTTATATGTGACTATGTCAAAGATCTTTCAGAAGACCAGGTAGATGACATTGGTATGTCGTCCCCTGTTGACTGATGCAGTCAGTGCATCATAGAAGGCTACCAGTTTGGTCAGGCACAATTTGGTGAAGCCATGCTGGCTGTCTTGGATCACCTCCTTGTCTTGCATGTGCCTTAACATTGCTTCCAGAAGGATCTGTTCCATGATCTTCCCAAGCACAGAGGTGAAGTTCATCTGCCCGTAGTTCCCCAGGTCTTCCTTTTTACCCTAACTAAAAATGTGAATTATGTTTCCAGTCATCAGGTACTTCACCAGACTGCCATGACTTTTCAAATACGATGGAGAATGGCAAGGCAACTACATCAGCCTGTTCCCTCAGGACCCTGGGATGCATGTAATGAGGTGCTGTAGACTTGTATCTGTTCAGTTTCATCAGGTGGTTTTGAACCTGCTCTATGCTTACAGTGGGCTCCTGACTGCCAGTGACTGAGGCAAAGTTGTTGAGTACTTCAATTCTTGACTGAGAATTGATGAGTACCTCATTCTTGACTGATGGAAACAAACTTTAACTTATGGTACAAATTGGCCAAATATCCTGGGATGTACTCAATCAAGGGAAAGAAAATGTACTTTCTCACTTAATCCATAGGTTCACGTATTTTGGCTGAAGCAGAGGGTTTTGCCAAATGAATGAATCTTATCTGTAAGTACCACAACCAACCTAACATAGCTGCAATTTGTTCCCAAATTCAGATGAATATTCATAGCATTGGCTCCCTTTATTAGTATAAGAAAAATACACTCTCTAGATAGTTCAATATTTACTTCATTTTGTCATGAAAAAAGAAAAAAGTGGATCTGTGGCAGACATAAATTGCAACTTCAGAATAAGATTCTGTTCCCTGAAGCTTTTAAAAGGTACTGTACAGAAACAGCTTTACTCTAGAAGTCATATACTTGCTTCAAAGTCCATTCTTGCTCTTTTTTCATTAATGAATCTTAGCAACTACTTAAATCTTGCAAGGAAAATGCAATTTTGTACTTTTTTTTTTTTTTTAGGCTGTCTTCTGTACATATAGAATTGATTATATCTGAAGCAGAAAGAATGATAGACATCGCACAGAAAAACAATTTTGCTTACTATCTTTCACTTGCCTCTAGCCACAGGAACTGTAGCTTAAAATTAGTTTCAGAATACTTGTGTTTAATTTTTATACTTAGATTTTGTAAATGTTCTGAAATGTTTGGCAAATTGATTTAAAGTTTCCACATGATCTCAGATTATTTTTTCTAAGCTCTCTTTTTCCAGGGGAATTGAAGGTGAGAGGAATAGATGAGTTATTCTTCAAATTAAATTCCACTTTCAAATGAAGTTTCCAATTAAAAAAGTTTCAAATGAATATACAGTTCTGCTGTTAAATCCTTATATTTAGCTGACATATATTCTTCACGAAATGAAATCAATGGGACAAATATCAAGACCATATAATTTTGTTATAGAATTTGTCATCCAGTTCTATTGTACGGATTCTTACTACAAGTTAACAGTTATCTATTTACTAGTCATACACATGTAAAAGAAAATAAGAACAATAAAAGAAAGAAAGAAAAATTAATCTTGAAACTAGTAAAATCATAATATCCAAGGATTTTATCAGCATTTCTTTCTTATTTTTTCCATTACTGGTCCTAAACAGTTTCAAATTTGATTCATGGATTTCCACATGGGAACACATTTGGGCTTGTATAAAGCCTTATTAAAGTCAATAGATGTCCCTGGGCATACTAGATTCTGTCCACATCAAACTCCTTTTTGGATTAGTTTCTTGCAGCAAATACCAGTACTTTCAACTTTGTATGCCTAAAGCAAGTCATTTATATAGAAGTGGCACAATTTCCAGAAGGACTGACAAACCAACACAATCAGGAAAGTTGATGTGAACAGCAAATGATTTTGAAAAAAAATTGGGCATTATGTATCTCTACAACCATAGTTTAAACAAAATTGGAGTGCTGCATCTCATTCTGACATCTGCATTTTGAAAGGGATATTGACAGAGAAGAGAGATCAGAGAACCCCAAAATAACTGAGGAACATATACTAGGAAATGAAATAATTAAGGAGTCAAGTCCATTTAGTTAATCAAAAAAGAAGACTGAGATTATGTAATTAAAACATCGGAACACCTCCAAGAAAATATAATATCAACCTTTCTAAAAATAGAAAAATAATATTTTAATTGAAATACATGTAAATATTTTAAAATGTCTGGATACTAAATCCATGCAATTTTACATTTAAAATAAAGGCACAGACATCATTAGGAGAGCTACCAGCCCTCAATATAAATTAATGAGGGAAACAGCAATTCTCCATTTCTTGACTTCAAGATTGACTGATTTTCTTTAAAATATGTTTCAGCCAAACAGAAATGTGGCAGTTTAAGAAAAATGTAATTGGAAGGAAATGTGTAGTATATGGATATATCATCAGATTAGGTGGACATTTCCACCCTTTAGGGTTTACAGATTTATGAAAAGCTCTCAGTAGAAAATCACAGCCTTTTATTTATATGTCAGGCATTATATGCCAAATTTTGAAAATTTGCTCTTTAGGTAGAATAAAGTGTGAGAAGATATATCTGGTGTACACTTCAGAAGAGAAGAGTGGAATAACATTTGGGATATTAAAAAATAACTAAATTTTAGCAGTAGTTCAAATACATAATTAGTATCAAGGTCCTAAACAGAGCTCTTAATGTCTTCTTTTTAAATTTGAAATATATTTTGAAAGAAAAAAAATAAATATATATACATATATATATATGTATCTGATGAGGTTTTGGTATACAAACTGAAAGCCATGAAAGGTTTTTAGGTGACAAGCACGGTGAGCAAATTTGGCATTTATTCCCCCAATGTATGCGCAGACACATTAAACCTCCCTGTAAAAAGTTGGCCTCAGGGCTATCTCAGAGGGACCACCCCTATTGGAGAAAGCCTATTTCAGTATATGAGGCAAGGTCTATGGAGAGAGGTAATACTTTTATTAGACCAGCTTAGGCTTGGAGTGATTTCAGCCATCCATGGAGACTGCCAACAAGGGAGTCAATTAATGCCTGTTGTGATGATGGCTTCTGCAGAGTGAACAACCAACTGATCACTACTGTGCACTTCTCAGGTCTCCTTCCCTTCCTGCCCTCTTGTTCCCAGTGGTAAACTTCAGGATGATTAAATTAATGGTCATACAGCTTAAGTGCCTTCTGCAATGCACTACAGAGCAAAGTTAAGTCCCCTGTGGACTGCATGCAATTGAAATCCCAGGATAGAAACAGCCAGATATTCAGCTTCTATTTGTTTAGAAACTATACAGCAGTTTCAGTATTTAATTGTAGCTGCAGATAGTCTGACAGATGCTTATTATTCATGCCAGGCAGACACAGTGGGCTCAGTATTGCTAGCGAAATGGGTGCTAATATGAGCAGGAAGAAAAACAGACATTTTTAGAAGTTTGTCGGAGTTAATAATCAGCTATTACTGTTCATATGAAATGAAATGTTTTCTGTTCAATCAACATTGACATTAAAAGTAGTTTGTTTGCTTCTGTTTGCTACTGCATTTCCTGCTTCTTTTAAAACCTTTTATTTTACTGAAGACATTATTTTGATTTCTTGAGCAACAGAGAGATGAGAGAAAGTCTTAATTCTCCGGTTCTTTTTGAAGCCATTCTGTCTAAGCATGAAAAGGAAGCTTAGACAAACTTTTGCTGGTGTAGATTCACTGACATCAGCAAGGCTTACACCTAGAGCTACTCTTGCCTGATAAATGTGCACAGTACAAGTGAATTGGAAAACAATAACTTAGCTGAAAAAAAGTGGCTGTGAGGCCATCTCAGATGGAATATGTTATCTGTTCCTTTGTAATGATTCTGCTCCTAGGCACTGCAGAGGAAGAAACTTCCCTATAAACCCATGAATGGAAAGTAACTATTCAGTCACCTTGTTAAAGGGCTTTCTCCCAGATTTATTGTACTATAGTGCGTATTCCCAAACCAAGTAAGAAGGACCAATGAGCTTTCTGCTCTGACATCAGGACTGATTCACATGCTTGTGCTCTTCCAGCTGCAAGGAACTAATACCTCTATATATGAGCACTGCACACATCTTACAGTTATGGACAGAGACCCATTTGCTTAATTTCTCCAAAGCTTTGGAAAGTCAAGATAGCAGGTGCTGCTACAAAAGGGTAAAGGGAGAGAAACTCAGTGGAGAGATGATGTCTGCTGACTCAGGAGAAAATTGATTAGAAGACATGCAAAATCCAAGAATAATACTTTTCATCCAGAAATTTATAGGCTGAGACATTGCCACCTTTCCCTATCTTTATGCTTGGCAAAAGAAGGGTTGTAAATTCATCTCTCTTAACTTCCTCCATGGCTCTCCAGCCCTCTTGATCCATTCCCTTTAGCCCTCCTGTTCCCAGAGCAGTTAAATAGGCTCATGACTTCTACTTGACTTCTACTGAAGACTTAATTAACTGTGCCTGCATTACTGGGAAAGGGGACCCTGGGAGAAGAAAATGCATCAGAGAGAAAAAAATTGGAAATATTTCACATAATTAAGGCCAGGATAGGCAGAAGGTTGGCAGAGTGAAGGATGGATTATTAAACATAGAATTACACTATTGCTATTGGACCTAGTTCACAAATACAGAGCTAAATATTTCCCACTGTGATGGAGATTGGTGGTGTGGTATGACTCATCATTTTTCACAAGTTTACTTTTGAGATTGTATTCCACAAAGAGTGGGAGGATAATATTTTCCTGGAGGTCAGAATACTTACTGACCTGCTGATGCTGCTTTCAGGAATTCCCATCTGCTTTTTGTCATCATTTCATTCCTCCTATGGAACACACTCTCTGATAGGTAGGCCCCCTTCTTATTTATAAATATGACCTATTTATATAGTCATCCCTATGAATGCTACCTTCACACTTCCCTGATTTCTGTACAGAAGAAAGAGAATAAAACTCACCTTTACTCTTGTCTTTAGTCACATTGTTTTAGGAGAAAACAAAGATCACTACAGAATGCAATTCTTTTTCCACAACACCCTCCTTAAAGAAGTAAAAAGAAATAACATTAGTTGTGATTGTAAAAAATAAATAAATAAATAAAATACAAATATTATTATATATATATTTAAAAAAAAAAAAAAAAGATAAAAACCCTACAAAACAACAGTATGATACAGCAGGTTTTTTGTTTGTTTGTTTGTTTGTTTTTTTCCGTAGAAAAAAATAAGCCTAGATATTCTTTGAACTCAAAACATAATTAAAATCTACATGGTGACATTTTATTTTTTTAATTGCTTTAGATTAAAGAACATGCTGAGTATCAATGCCATAGAAGTCAAAAGTCACTTTCTCTCCTCACACTTCATCCCACACATCCACACTTTTGGAGATCCACAGACCTTGCAAAGCTCTATACAAAACAGACAATGGGTTTTTTTGTCAGAAGGCGTCATTTAACCTCATGGGGGAAAAGTGTTTTTTTCTCTTGTATCGGTAGTTCTTGAGGTAGAGAACTTGCATGATGTGGGTGGTTCATTGAGGCACAGAGCATGCCACTATACTCAACAATTTTGTGCCTTCAAGAGCAGCCACCCACAGGACATCAGCTCATGCAGGTACATGACGCTGCTGTTCTGCTCTCAAGAGAAAAGGACAAACAGGTTTGAAGAGCTCCCTGGGGGAGAGACACAGACAGGTGGATAAGGGCCACAACTGAATCTCAGTGACAACAAGCTCCGGCATCACATCATCCTTCACTGCATCATTAATTAACTGCGTAGCTCTTCTTCAGTTCTGTAAAAATTTTCTTTTGTATAAATTTGATCTAGTATGTCTATCATTTCTTCACAAAAACAAACAAGCAAACAAAAACAAACAAACAAACAACAACAACAACAACAAAAACAGGCAAAAAAGAGGAGGTAATGATGGTAATTGATTGTAAGATTGTAAATATCTGCAGTACTTCCTGAATGTCTTTGTTTGAATCTGAAAAGAAGCAGAGATAAGGGGAAATTTTACCATTCCTCCTGGTTTTACAGATAAAGCATGTTTTGCCTAAATTGTGACTAGAGAATTCCAGAATACAACGCAGTACTTATAACATTTCTTGATGTGGACATATTGAAGACTTAATTGAATATTGAAAAAACTTTCTTCTAACAGCCAAAATAATTAAAACAGGAAGGATTTAAACACTTGAAAAAAACAGTACCAATTCTCATAGAAGGACCAGCAGTAACTAAGCTCACTAGGAAAGACAGATTTTCAATTTCCTTCTGTTAGGGGATATTCTACAGATTATGTGCTTCACTGTCTCCATTAGAATTTTCTTCTCCCTATATTAAAGTCCTTCGTCAATCAGAAGTTTTTTGAGAACACACTTCTTTATCCCCCAGTGGAACAGCCAGAAAAGAGAAAAATTCCATTCAGTTGAGGAATTAACTTCCTCCTGTGGGAAAAAAATATGGGCTCAGAAGAACCAAAATAACAAACTAATTCTAGAGGAGCTTCTGCTGAGAAGACCAGGGGAAATCACTTAGGACTTAGGCCAGTCAAGAATAATATACTGTGTGTGTGTGTGTCAATAAGCCTGAAAATACTTCAGGTATTCACAGTAACACGGGGCAGGTGTTGAGAGAGGATTTTTTCAAAGAGATAGAAATCCCATCCTTAATTAAAGGATTCAGGAAAAAAATAGTGCGGAGATCATTAGGGCAGTTTCTTCATAAAGTCGTCCTGTTACAGAAAATGTGGAATATATTCTCTCTGTGAGACAGTAAGAATTCAAGATACAGAAAAGATTATAAAAATCACACAAAAATTCAAAGATACTATACTTGGTCAAAGAAACTTTGTTCTAAAACTACATTCACAAATAAGCAAGCTAAAATTATTGGCTCCATATATTCCTCAAATGTAAGCTGTACTTGAGAAAAAAAAAAAAAAAAAGGAAGGATTTGTAACAGTTGCATAACATAAAGCAGCATGATTCTTTATAGTTTTAGTAGAATTATATTTTTAGTTCTAAGCAGCAGAACTAAAAAAACATAAGTGAATATTTGGATTGTTTTTTAGTTCAGCATTTTCACTCTATAAACACATCCATACAGTTAAAAGTCCTTTTAAAACAACTATTAGTAATTGAAAAACATTATAAGAACATTGATCAGCTCTTCTTCAGCAATTCAGTTCAAATTAACTCTGTGTATTTTACTGACTAACAAGAACTAATTTTATAGATCCAAGATCCTGGATAGTTTTGTTGTGAAAAGTGGCTTTTATACGTTCTCAAATGAACAACCAAAAACTGTCACTGTGAAAAAAAAATACAAAACAGTTGTTTGTTTGTTTGTTTTTCCCCACTATTACTTTTCAGAGGAAAGTAGCATTCAAAGGAATTCCCCATATATACTGGTGGTGCAGTATCACCAGCCCTTTGGTCTGGCAAGACGGCTCCTGGGAAAAGAACCTATCAAAACTTTTCCATGAGTGAGAATGACTCCTGCAAGCCTTCCAGCTGGATTAGTGACCTTGGTCACAGCGTGCCAGTGGCTGAGGTCGGCTCTGAGCCTACAGGCATCACTGCCCAGCCAAAACAGACAGATGGTCATGTGGGGTCAGGTAGTGCAGACGAATTTCTCTGACAATGACAAACACAGTCAATGAAAGATAAGAAATATATCCTTTCTAAAGTGGAAAGCAATTTGGGAAAACAGCAGTTATTTCCTGAAAACCACTAAACAGTAAATTTCAGGCTCCTGATTCTATTCTTGTTTTGTAGAAATTAGTAAAATATTAGCTTATTAAATGTGGGGAAAAAAACACACAGACAACCAACAAACTATCACCACCTCTACAACCAACAGCAAAGAAAAAAGCACTTGCATGATAGATGCATTTCTTTCCTAGGTAGGGCAAGAAACTTGACAGTCAGAATGCTTGTCTGAACATGTAATTGCATATGAAAGAACTTCCTCACAATTTGCTGCCTTCTGAATTCCCAAACTTACAGAAGAAAAACACGTACCCTAAGGATTTCACTATCAGTATCTTCATGAATACCAGAGTAATCCAATATTAATTAATGATAAAGAGCCTGAGTCATGAAAGATCTTCCATACTGTACTCAATGGGGAGTAAATACATTTAAATGTATGTTTTTCTGCTTCCTTGGATCAAAGTTGCAACAACAGTGCATATCTGCAAAAAGAAATATTTGCATCTTAAAGTAATGCAAATATATGTGTAGAAAAGGAAAAGTAATTCAAAACTTCTTAGTCTGTCATAAAGGAGAGATAAGCCACCTCACACTGACAGAAGGATAAGACGGAGAAGAGCACATAGACAAACAGCCATACCGTAGCATATATACCAAATCCTGTTATGTCAAATTCCTATGAAAACTTAAAATGTGTTACATTAGTTATATTTTCAGATAGAAAACGCTTCATACTTTCTAGAACACATAAAATTCACTAAATGCCTCTGAAAGTCTTAGTCATTTTGTGTACGCCAGACTTACATGTAATAATTGGTAATATTTAGAACATAAATCTCTACAGAACTGCAGTAATCTGGAGTCTGTCCTCCAATAACATTAGAGAGTGGGAGAAGAGGTTAATTATCTGTTCCTTCTCCTTTTTCCTCTAGTAAATACATTTTCCCCCCAGTAAGTAAGCATTTTCCAACCCCTTTATAAATACACATTTAAACAAGAAAATAAGAAAATTATTGCATTAGTATGGTTTTCTCTCCTGCTCATCTGGGAAAAATAAAAATAAAAAAGGAGAAAAAATTGACATAGTCTAGTTTTTGACAGCTCAGCATCTACAAAGACATCAGTTAGGACATATAATTGTAGGGGAAAAATATTTTCTTTTTTTTTTTTTTTTTCTTTTCCCCAATAAGACACACATCAGAGGGCAGATCTTTCAGTTCACAAAGACTCTTTCTCTCTTAAGAAGGTACTTTGATTACTTTTTAACTTGTGGATCATTTTCACTTTCATAAATGCCTTTTTAATGACAAAACGTATAGTCGATGAACACTATCACCTTTGTTTTACGAAGAGAAAAGTGTTGCACCAAAAAATTGTATAACTAATCAAAGGTCATGCACTATGGTGTGAAACCCTGGTGTTCTCATTTCCAGAACAGTGTTTGAACATATTCTATCACCCCACTGCCTCTGTTTCAAAGGCAGCTTAAATCAGAGACTGCACCCATACATAATTGTTATAAAAGCTGGATTTTACATTAAATGTTTTGATAAAGATAAAATATTTTCCAGTAAAAAGAGGTGATTACTGATCAAAAAAGGTATTTTCCAGTCAAAAGAACTGATTATCCATCCGTATTTAATGCTGGTGAGGCCTCACCTTGAGTATTGTATGCTGTTCTGGTAGTAGTTTGTTGTGGCTTCAGAGAAATAAGATGTAAGAAGTTTCTCTTGAAGATTTACTGTGCCAGATCTGCCCGTAAAAGTCAGAGCTACTTGTTAGAGTACCATGTGGACAGGATTAACAAGAAGGGGAAGAAAACTGTAGTCAGTGAGACACTGTAGTCTGCTGGCACTCAAAAACTAAGGACTGCTGGAGCTACATACACCCAAATAAATACTAAAGGCCAGTAGTGCTGTCTTTAGGCAGTGAGTGCTGCTGGAACTTGAACCTTGCCACTCTCACCTGATCTCTAGTTGCAAGTGTCACAACCAATCCTTCTGATTCATTGCAATACAAAAGCCTGGCAATCTACCCAGCTTGCCACAATTTATTCTTTGTAAATGATTGCCTCCAGTATAAAGTAACACATTCTGTTCCAAGTGAATATGCTTCCACATAACTAATGGAGACTTGCAAGATTTATTAGAAGGCAGAAAAGTGTTCCTTTCAATGCTGATCTCACTGGATATTAAACTTTCCATGAGTTCTATTTCATATATAACATTTTTTCTATTAGCTGAAGAAGCAGCTTGTAACAGAGATGTATTTTTAACAGAGCTGTGAGAAAGGTAGATTTGGGTAATTTGAAATAATAAAATAATAAGAATTAACATACTGATTGTATTTTTTTTTTTTTTCTGCATTTAGTATTCATTTAGTGTTGCATCTTCAGGATTAGGAGAAAAATACACGTGATTGACACCATAACTATTTAATCACCCCATCTTTTGACTCAGTATACTTACAAAAAACATGCACCCTGTGGACAAAAGAAGAAAGAAATGCAAGGAAAGAAATAAATGCAAACATCTTGGTGGGAAGGACTGAAACAAAAAAGAGGTGGATTCTGGTAACAGACAGTGATCAAGAAAGAGAGAAATAATTTAGCAAGAGGTTCTGGCCAAAACCAGCTGCTATGGATAGAAGCTGTTTTAGCACTTTCAGTGTCTTTTGTATCTGCTACATATTTGGAGATAGTTTGTTACAAGCAAAAGAAGCTACACTGGATAAGAGGCATGAAGCCAATTTTCCCTCTATACCATCAGTGTAAATCCAGACTAACTCATGCAAGATTAAGAGTGGTAGTCTGGTAAGCAACATTTGATCCATAAATTAGAAGATATCTATCTGAGATAAAGGAAGGAGAAAGGAGAGACATAGACCTGGAGTGTGTCCTAAAAGCCCAAAAGGAGTGTTTTATGTAAAAGAAAAAAAAAAAAAATTATAATCTTTCAATGTAAATAAACATTAAATATCCATAAATGGAAGCAGCAAACCATGAAGTGCAAATTTGCAAAGTTTCCCAAAACAGACTAACAGGTTATGTGAGTATTTCTAAAAGGCTGAGACAAACAAAAGTGAAAAGCGTAAAAATGAATAAGATAGGAGAAACACCAAAAAAGATAAATCTGTATGTTGGTTAACAATTCTTTTTCTTTGTGTGTGTGTGTGATTTTTTTTTCTCTTTCTTCTTCTGCACAAGTTCCTCACTTTTTATTCTCTTGTTTTGTTTTTCTCTCAATGAGGAAAAAAGAAAGGGGATAATAGCATTATAGGTGATAACTGATTATATACATTTTCTGTACAACAGTTCTATGATTGTATCACAGCACGAAGCATTCAATAACACATTAAGATGTACAAGTGAAGATACCTGCACTTGTTTCCTACCTAAGATACAGAGACAGGTTGCTGGGTAGCCCAAAATATAAATTAAGGTATAAGGCATATGCAGAAATTTCAGTTTTCTGCTTTCTAAAACTTTTTACTGGTTTGTCTCTGGCTATTGTCCAGATATAAATTATAGTAACCTATATTGCTGTTCTAAAAATTGGCCACAGATGGCCTGTAGTGGATTAACAGAAGTGACAAGCCCTTTAACCAGAGAAGAGAGGCAGACAGTTGCAGAAAAATATCTCTTCTGCCCTTTGAACTAGGGTCATTTGCTTGGTAAGAGATATATCCATGTCATATCATATTTTATTGACAGTTCAATATTCAGTTATAGTCTTCAGCATTATCAGAATCTTTCATTCACCTTTCCTTTTTATGGTGATCTGATGAGTTTTATTTAAATGATGTTGTTACATAGAACACATGTAGTGGCAAAAAGGTGCTGAGGGCACTGCACTTTAAGCTAACATGCATTCATCAAATCTTTGTATTTTCCTGCCATCTTTGTGCATATGTTGTCTTGGTTGCATACCTAGTTTGCAAAGACTTGGCATTCGTAGTAACATTGAAACAGTACAAATCTGGTCTGTAACTGGGCTTTTGGTAATACAGATATGAGTTATAATAACAACAATAGCATTTTCTTGTGCAATAATGTCAGGAGTGTTGGTTTTAGTCATAAACAGATTTTTGTGAATATGTATGTCAATGTTAGAAATATTTTGAATAAAATATTTTTTTCCTATTTCTACTTCCTTTCTATTACATAAAAAACAAACAAAAAAAATGATATAAAATGATTCGTATGGAATCTGAAAAATTAGTATGCTACATGAAAATAGCATAGTTTTTATTAAGGTCATAATATGACTCTTCGTTGACCCAGATATAACATGAAAGTAATTCTTAAGATCTCAGTGACTGTGTATTTTATATTTATTTTTTTTTTTTAAGTGTAACACAATATTTATAATCTATTAATATTTAGTACTAAAATGGGTCATCATTTTGAAAAGATGTTTTGACATCTGGATGTGTTTTGAGTCATGACTCTGTCTCCTTCACTAGTCAGATATCTTAGGGAATCTGGGAGAGAAACAGACACAAGACTCCAGTAGTCTTTGGAAGTAACTAATAATTGTGTACTGAAAGGAAGATTTGTATGGACTGTTTCTTTTCCTACATATGTTTTCTGTTGTTCATAAGGTTTCTCCGATATATACTGTAGCTCAGAGACTTAAAATAAAATAAAATAAAATAAAATAAAATAAAATAAAATAAAATAAAATAAAATAAAATAAAATAAAATAAAATAAAATAAAATAAAAACAACAACAAAACAAACACACAAACAAAAACACTAGGATTTTGGTGTATCCCTTCGTAAAGACAATGACATAGGAATGACATTCAAAAATAAAAACAGCCTGGATGTCCTCTTAATGCATATGCCACCTTTCTAAGTACTTATAAGAACTTTATTTTTAAACTGGCCAGTGAATCTCAACATAAAAATACCCACATTTTTGTCATCAGGTATTATATAACTCTGACAAACTTTTTTGGCTATGAATTTGTCACTGAGAATATGCTGGCATACAGTCTTTGAATGTTTATTATTATGGCTCCAATTTCACATTTATTCTTTTTTTTTTCGAAGTATCAGGAATTTTTCTTCTTTCTGTATTTTACTACAGCCATGAGGGCTCACTTTTTGACGTATTTTTCCATAACATGAAGAACTAAACCTTTCTTGAGGGAAAAAAATAACTAAAAATGAGCAAAAAGTGAGACTCACGGCTCAGCCATCTGATTTCAAAAGCTTGATTTCAAAGTGAAGCGAATAACAGTGTTAAAATCACATAAGTTCATACAATATTTTTTTCTTCATAAGAATAATTTTTCCCAATTACTTAATTAATTAATTAATTCTCTTTTGTGTCTTAAATCAAACTGTAAACTCCTCAGGGCATGGCAAAACTCTGTTTTAATACAATGTTGAATACAGAAGAGGCTCATTCCTAATTGGAATCCTTCAGCTTTTCTGTAATATAAATAAAAGCCATAATTAGAAGCGTACTGAGATAAAAAGAAACAAAGGTCCTGTAAATATCATTAAATGTTTCTATTATCCTGTGGCAGTAAAAGTTCACTGCTCATTTTCTTACAGAGAAATTAAAGGCAGATACCTTTCAAGCCTTGGAGAAAAAGGAGCAAAAATTTTAATGTGGATATTCTCTTTCACCAAGCCAAGGATGGAAACGGATACCAGACTTCAACTGCTGTCAGAGGGAACACATTAGAATTATCTAACGGATCATCTTGAAATAATGTGAAACTAAAAAAAAAACATAAAGTCAAATAAAATTTTAGTCATCAACATCCTAACTTTCTGAAGGAACAAAGTCAAATGAAAAGGGCATCCCAATTGTCAAAGATCAGTTCCTAACTGGGTAATGCCTGAGGATGATTTCAATGTGTAAAATGGGGCTTATAAGAAGGAGAAAGACTTTTTACCAGGACATGTAGTGACACGACAAGAAGTAATTGTTTTAAACTGAAAAAGGTAGATTTAGACTGGATGTTAGGAAGAAATTTTTCTGGATGAGGGTGGTGAGACACTGGAACAGGTTGCTCAAAGCTGTAGATGCCCCATCCCCAGAACTGTTCAAGGACAT
Organism: Netta rufina; assembly: GCF_964035555.1. Classification (NCBI taxonomy): domain Eukaryota; kingdom Metazoa; phylum Chordata; class Aves; order Anseriformes; family Anatidae; genus Netta; species Netta rufina. The sequence goes on from NC_140127.1 coordinate 17,700,470, forward strand.
GTTGGATGGGGCTTTGAGCAACCTGGTTTAGTGGGAGGGAGGTTGGAACAAGATGATCTTTAACTTCCAACCCAAACCATGATTCTATGATTCTATGACTCTGTGTAGGTGTCTGTCAGACAAAAATTCTGGGATTAATCTGTACAGACTGGAAGACAGAATCACATATAAGATACTTGCCCATGACAAGTGAATAAATAAAGCCTTTTGCATGCTGTACTTACTACAAATAAGACAAATTTATCCATCAGAGCATAGATACATTGAACATGGCTCTATTAACTTTTTCCCTCTAACATTGCTCTGATACTCATACTACAGGCAACAGAAGGCATTTATTTATCTTCCAAACATAAGGCTATAAAAATGATGACAGTTTAGAAACAGAAAAAAATATGCAGAGAAATACTCTATCTGGCCAATGTTAATGCATAACCAGCACTTGTTTTATATACATAATGCCATGACAAATAAATTAAATGACAGATGGCTTCTCTCCTACCCCCCCAGCCCTTGCATGTTGTAACATGACTAGACAAACAATCTAAATCACTGGCAGATACGTGCTATGGAAACACTGTGCAGAGGTAGTTAATTACTTCTGTCAGAGAACAAAAATGCAATTGCATTATTTATTTTGAAATTACAAACACAACAAACTGTGAAATAATCATTACTAGCTTATATGTAATTCTGTGTTTATTTCTGGGAGCAATCAAGAGATCAACGGACTCAGTAACTGGCATGTCTTTTTAAGTGAAAGTGTGTAAGTGAAAAATACATGTAGAAGGTATATAAGTGCTGCTGATATGGACCCAACAACATTAATCATTATCTCTGATTTGTCTAGACTTCTATGCAGGTACAGAACAGAAAATGTATTCTGTTTTGCAAAGAAAAAGAGGGAAATAGATTAAAACTTTGGAAGCAATCCAAGCATCAATCAATGCCTACTGTCAAGGTTTTGAGGCAATTGCATGGGCAAATTGTCCTTTCTTATAGTCTATGTTTCCTTCATCACTATAACTGTCTTAACAGTAGAGTTGTTGCTTACTACAGGTAACGCATTTTTTTCCTAGTCACAAAAAGAAAAGCAAAACAAAACAAAAAACAGCTACAACTGAGGTTAAAACAAAAAAATAAAATTACTCTCACTTCTGGTTTATTTTCTAGTTCAGCAACAATTCTTACCTTTTGCCAGAAGGGTAGGTGTTGCTGGTACCACCTGTCTTTCAACATCAACATGATGATGGACATAGTTGAACATCCTCTTTTCTTCCGTGGTATTCAGGTGATGTGACTTCCTGGTGGCATCTTCCTGGGATGAGAGAGGAACACATACAATTTTTCAATATCTAAAGAAATTCGTGCTCTGATAAAAGTCCAGATGAGACAGGAGGCAGCAAAAAGAGTTTATCATCTTTGTCAGTCATGCAACATCTTGGTTATCCTTTTAAGTTAAACTGTCTATACTAAAGCCTCATTGTCAGAACTCTGCTTAATGTACAGCAATGGACAAGAAAGCAAATTTTCTGTAAAAATATTATCATAAGGATAAAATAAAATAAAATAAAATAAAATAAAATAAAATAAAATAAAATAAAATAAAATAAAGTAAAATAAAATAAAATAAAATAAAATAAAATAATAAAATAAAATAAAATAAAATAAAATAAAATAAAATAAAATAAAATAAAATAAAATAAAATAAAATAAAATAAATGGAAGAGAAATGGTGAAGAAATATTGGTAAATATATATCACTTATAGAGTCTTACTTGTTAACCATCTGTGCATACATGTACCCTACAGCATATGTTTACACAAAACAGAATAAAAATGTTTCTATAATGGAGTGAATAGTATTGTATTAAATATTTTTATGATTATAGCAGCAAGATATTTTAAAATGAGGAAAAAAGCGTGTGTTAAAGGTAGTCAGACTTAACACACTGTTATTAGTGCATAAAGGAAATTATATTCAAGAAAGATACATTGGTTTTAAATGTCAGAGAACTAGGGGAAGAAATTCTTTGCTAAGTAATTTATATTTACTAGGTCATGCAGTCATCTATAAACAAAAAATTCTGTGCATAAAGCAAAGGCAAGAATCATGGTAAATAGGAGCTCTGGACCATCCCTGAAGCATGTTCTTCATTCTGGAAATAATCATCTGCTTTTATACATGCAGATTCCTGGCTTACACAGTCTGGGACTCAAACTGCATCTCACTCCTTGCTACCCCAAAAATGCACTCTCCAACTTAAACATCAACAGAAGCAGGATGCTATTGACAGGAATCATCACCAGGAATCAACTCCACTGTACTGGCTATATCTTTAGTTCAAAGTCTTTTTTTATTAAGAGCTCTTCACTAGTTTGCAAAAAATAAGTAGACTCAAAGGTGACGGTCAGATTTACGTAATTTTAATTTGGCTTGGAGTTGTGATGACTTATATGGAAGAGAGATATATGCAGACATGATAGTGATTTATCTCTTTAAACACACCTAAAAAGTAGCTACACTTTGTTAAGTCTTGATTTTTCAGGTAGCATATATTTACTATCAATTAATTAATTTATTCTGGTAATCAGAACATAAGATATTACTTTACACTTGCAAAAAAAAAAAAAAAAAAAAGTTGTTTTTTTTTCACCTTTAGTAATGACTCACTTCAGATTAATTTATTCATTTTTAGTAAACTGCAAGAGAAACCCTGCCACATTAGTAATTATAAGAATAGTTAGAACTGAGATAATGATGAAGAAATGGGTATCCAAACAGATTTTACAGAATCCTGCAGCTATCAGTAGGGCTAATATGTCATCCAAAATGCACCCTACCAAGAGGAAAAAAAAAAAAAAAAAAAAGAAAGAAATTAACACAATAATGAGAAAGAAAAGAAACTACCATTTTTCATTTATAGTCTAAGTGTTATCCTTAGTCTCTGCAAAAGACAACACAAGGCAGTAAATTGTCAGTGATGTCATATACAAAAATGCAAAGGAAGAAAATGAAAGCAAAAAGATTTCATTAGATTTTAAGAAGGAAAGTACCTTCTTTAAGGTATTTCAAGATATTAATACTGTAATTTAATGAGAAATGGTCTTTAATAACCTTAGAAACAACATCTGTAGAATAAAAATCTACCCACTAAATGTTTTGAAATGGGAAGGGAGAATTACATGTATGAATATATAAAATATGTTGCTTTATTGTCTTAGCTATTTGATATCTTTTAATGAAAATTCTCGTATAGCTTCCTGGACCCACTAGTTGACCAATCTTCATTTCTTGTATGTTTTAATCCAAAGAAAGATAATCCCTTCAAAACAAAACATCTTTTCTAAAGCTTATTTGCAATTCTCTGTGGTCCAGAGAGTACAGTTAAACAAAACGCTAACACTATGAATAAAGTCCCAACATTTTCATTCTCTAACGTGTTTTTTAGTGATTTTAAGGAATGTGATTTATCGTGGCTGCTGGAAATAAGTTTTCTAACTAGGATTATGAAGTTAAGTAGAATGTATGCAAGTGTTTGTATTTTCACGTATTGTGCATTCTGTTACGAAGCCTATCTTTACAGATGTTGGAGAATATTGGAAACACTGGGTATTGCACGTACACTTAACATACACCAGAAAAAGAACTCAAGGCATATCTCAGAGTTTGGGCCAATATTTCAATTTATACAATAAGAATACACTAAATAATAATAATAATTATGATGATGATGATAATAAAAATAATAATAATAAACACTAAGAAAGTAAACAAAATATGTAAGGGTAACAGGAACAGAATAATTTCATACTGAAGATATTAAACACACAGAATAAAATGTCAAAAGTGAAGGTCTGGATTTTGCCAGAATATAGATGGATTTCACACAAAGAGGTTAAGCTTTGAAGGGAATATATCAGAAAATTGGAAAAGGTAATCACTACGTAGAAAAACTTCAAATCAAGGGTAAAGAAAAGAAGAAGAAAAAAAGAAAAACAAAACCGAAAAAACAACTGCAGCTAGTGCTGGTATTACAGTCTTGTGTTATGCTGGAAGGGAAAGGTCTGGGGAATTTCCTATTTGAAAATGAGCAAACGAACAACATCTATGTTTTGATCATAGTGTTTGAAGTCTGAGTTCTAAGAAAATTATCAGCTAACAGTCCATACGTCAAAAAGGGAAGGAGATGAAGTATTTTATTAATTTACAAGAGAACTTCAATGATATTTAAAAGTCTATGAATATGAACATTTTGAGCATGTTGTAATTCATGAGAGAATTTAGGATTTTTTTTACAAATATTGCATTTATGAGATGAACATTTATTTTGTTATAAATGAATGCATTTAAAAAACACAAACAAATAAACAAACAAACTCTATAAAGGTTATCACAAATAACCAAAACTATGAAAAACAAGACTGGTCAGGAGACTAAAACTACTTGTGAGGTACCAGAACTTAGGAAGTTACAATGACAACTGAAAGAAATAGAATTCTTCAGACTTATCTGTGAATAGAAACAAATAAGGAAAAGAAATAGGACAACTACATCATAAGGTTGGTTAGAGACTTAATATTGCAAACATTAAATAAAAACTATGAGTTCAACAGTTCAGTGATTTCCACAGCATGGAGCCACAGTCAACAGATGTCAGCCTGTTTTTTTAACAACCTAGCGGAAGTATCTGAAGTATAGAGCAGTAAGTGTTATGCAACACGAGTAGATAAATATCAATAGAACAGTACTTGAGACTTGTTATACACAATGTTAGGCTGATACTAACCTTCACAGCATACATCTCATTTACTGGTATAGCTGGCAACACAATACAATTTGAAGATGTATGTAAACAGCATTAAAAAACCTCCATTATAAACACAGTACATTACTTTCTAGTTTATTATATTCAGGAGTTATATTTTGAAAGGATATCTATTATCTCTTGGAAAAATAGTTATCAATGCTGCTGAGAATCGTGTACCAATGCTCAGCATGGGCTCATAAAGAGAGAGAGTTCCTGGCAGCCCCTCCAGCTGTATTGCACTGCTGCCTGGGGCTGGTGGGACTGACCACCCCAGGCAGCTTGCCAGGATACTGCAGCTGTCAGCCAGCTCACAGCATCTAGTTGTAAAAGTCTACTGATAAAGAAATGGCAGGGTTAGGTCACTGGAGTAGCAACAGCAGAAAATAAAAGGGACACCTGACATTAAGGTCATTCCAGTTTAGGGAAACTAGGAAAACTAGCAGAGAAAAAAAAAAATATTTTGTTCTTTTACTCTTTTTCTTTTTCTGTCAGTACTGCATTTTTGTTCTGTAGGAAAATAAGGGTTTTTAATTCCCATGGAGATTCACTGAGAAAAGGGAAGGGATGCAGGATGGAATCTACTACTGAAAGCACCAGTTTGAAATATTCAGCAACTAAATTTAAATTTAAATGTAAGTGTTACACAGATTAATGTGATAATGCTCAATATAAAGCATATAGAGATATAAATATAAATTGTTACCATAGGGACAATATTCTGAAATCATATAGTAACAATATACAAATGAGAGTGAAACATTTAGGAGCAGAAAGAATGACAATGAGGACCTTCCTCTTAGGACTGCAAAGCAGGGAGATTTGCATATTTCTGGCATACTGATCTAGTGTTTGCAGAAAATACAGATCAGTTCAAAACAGTCAGAGGGCACAGTATTTTCTTCTGAAGAAAGAAAAAATAAATAAATTCAGAACAAAACAGAAGTAAGCTGTGAATTATGAAATTATAGCCTTTCACCCTGTGTTTTACTAGCAAGTCTTTTACATACAAGAAATACCAGTGCTTTCTTCCTGGAATACAACCTTTATTATCTTCACATTTCCTTCTGTGTCTCTCTCCTTTAGCCAACTCCTGATTTTGAAAATTTAGTGCGCGTTAGTTGACATTCAGTGAGGGTTGTAATTGTATAATAAAACAAATAAACACTTTTCATGGTTGCATGATTTTAATGCAGTAATAAAATATAAAATAAGTGAGAATCACAGCACTCAGAACTAGATTCTGATACCAGTTACACTACAAACAGTGCTGCCCCAAATCTGGCATGAGGAACATATTGTGCATCTTCTTATAGCATGGGACTAAATCAGGTTGAGACAATATCAGAGAATAACTGGTCTGTAAAAATTAGAATGGATGGACAAAGTTCTGTTCATGTTACAATGTAATGTCAGTCATGGGTACAAGCAATTACATTTTTACAAATATAACCTATGACGCTTTATGAAAAAATTTACTTCAGATGTCACTCTTGTCATGACCATAGCCTGTTAGCAACCTTATTTAATGGAAACAGGTATGTGGTACACTTCATGTAATTTTTTGACTGCAACATAGATTTTAAATTTTTCTATATTTTAGCTCTTGAAAAAGTAGGTAATGATTGCTATACCAAAGAGTATTGTCAGATGCAAATACAAACAATAAATAAATAAAAATAAAGCAAACAGAATATATTTTGAGTTCATTGTGTGCTTTACTGTAAATATATAGTATAACATTTTATTAGCTTCTGACTTCATATATGTCTTGTAATATTCACACATCATTCCTAAAAGTATATTTTCAGATATATTGCACCAGTCTGTCAGAAGAGTAGAGTGACTACTGCTTATTGTTCTTGGAACTCATAGAGAAAATGTTGTCTTAATCCCAAACTAGTTTCTCTTTAATCAGATAAATAAAATTATTAATAAATTAATTAAAACTAATCATATAAATTTATCTGATTATTTTTTCATTAATCCAAAAAATACCAAAATATTGTACTAATACCGAAAACCACAATTTTCCCATTCACCATATGAAGTTATATCAAGGATGAACAGGGTCCACTGTCTACCTGCAGCACAGATTTCTTGGTCATGCTCTGATTTTTTTTAGTTATGGCTTTCGCACAATTTTAGCCACTGTGGCTGTGCTCTTGCCAAAAATACTGATTTGAAAATCCAGTTCCAAAACTGAAATAGACAAATAAATGATCCTTTGTTTAATGGCATGTGAATGTCTTTGATCTGCACAGCAGTCTTTCTTTGAACTAATCATTAATCCTAAAATAATCTAGTATTTTTACATTAAATGTAGCCAATGTTTCTTTGATACAGGTTGCAATACAATATAACCCTGATAAATGAATTTTTGTAATACAAATAGAGAGGAAATTATATTAAAAAGTTAAGATAATGGTATGAGCAGATAAAAGGCAATGGACTGTAACAAAAACAAATAGGAAAGGCAGCTTAGCTTACCAACTGAAAAGACTTCTAGATTTCTCATGGGGGTTCTGTTGTTGTTCATTTTAACAAGATTCTTTCTATAGTGTATTCCTGATTAAATGATACATATTGCACATGAATGCCAAAAAGAAACGTTAGGCATCCAAATATAAAAAATAAAAGAAAGGCACAATCTGTATCAGAAATTAATTTTCCAGTTGTTCCACCTGAATGTCTTACAGTTTGTTGAGAAAATATTTCCCAGTTATTCCTCTAAGAACATTATTTTTGTTAACATACACATATATTTATATACATATTATTTTATTATAGATTGACTGAGAGTTCATAAAAAAAAATAAATAAAAAAAGTACACATAATTTTGTGAGGAAAAAAACAGTGAGGGAGAATGTTGCATCCTCATGCTATTCCAGAGTGAATTATTGTCAAGTCCTCTCTATAAAATCTTGAGAGAGTGGCAAGATAGATCATGCAAAAAGTTACTATAGATGATAGTTTCCTTAACTTTCCTGAAAGCAGGCAATCTAGGAGTAAAATATTATTTTTGTTGCTTTTCGCTGAGGTGGGGGCACTGGAATGTATGAAGTAAAGCATATAAAGCATGCTCATTAGTGATTTTCCTTTAGCAATAGGAAGTAGAAATTTTGATATCTTATATATTTAAAGTTAAAAGCATCACTGCTCAAAGATGGAATCAACTTTCAGCGTTAGGAATTCAGAGGCTACACCACCACTAAAATGAAAAAGGAATAGTAAGAAGACTTTTGAATACAATGGCTTTTGTATTCACCATTCCCAGAGGAAAAAAAAAAAAAAAAAAAAAAAAGGAAAAGAAAAAGAAAAAACAAACACACATGATTAGTATTCACAAAAGATTGCCAAAGATCAAAGACAACCAGAAAGGAAATCAATGTTTATTATTTTAGTGTTTTGGACTGTTTCCTTCCATCTTCCATCTCCTGCTTCTCTTTTCAATTTTTATGTTGTGTAAATTATTGATACATGTGTCTTTATAATTTTATGACTTTCAGTAATCCAAAAGATTGAAACAGGTAGTTAAAATTAAAAGAAAACAGCTGTTATCTCTGGTCTGAAAATTAACAACAGGACTCGATACAAATATATATACGGTCTAAAAGATTTTTTGATGTCAGTATTGCATAGTAATAACACTGTGCTCTTCCAGTTCAATACCTAGTACCAGTACCAGTTACTCCAAGTACCTGATAATTCTAACTGTTTGATTTAGAGTAAAAATCATTTTTTTCCATGTTCAATCTGAGTATTTTGGGATATAAAAAATTAACATTTTTAAGGTACATTCTGCAAGCTCTGTAACAAGAGTTAGAAAAACCCATCTGAATAGGTTTGGAATACTGGGTGGTACTGGAGTGACAGGGTGGTCACAGACATGACCAGTTGTGTCATATGGAGGGGAAGAAGTCAGGGTCAAGTCTCGACTGGCTTGAAACTAAAATATTCCTGAAGTGTGTGTTAGAGTGATCAAGACAAATCTTATTTTTAGAAAAGGTGAGGTTGAACCTTTTTACATTCATTACATTATATATTTCCAATGTTCTGTAGAAAAGACAGTCTAGAAGCTCTTAAATGCTAAAAAGGCACTTAAGAGTTAAAGATAGTGAAGAAGGGAAGGGAAAAGGGGACAGGGGAAACTGGAAAGGGAAAGAAGAGAAGGGGAAGGGGGAGAGGAGGGGGAAGGGGAAGGGGAAGTGGGAGTGGAAGGGGAAGTGGGAGGGAAAGGGGAAGGGGAAGGGGAAGGGGAAGGGGAAGGGGAAGGGGAAGGGGAAGGGGAAGGGGAAGGGAAAGGGAAAGGGAAAGGGAAAGGGAAAGGGAAAGGGAAAGGGAAAGGGAAAGGGAAAGGGAAAGGGAAAGGGAAAGGGAAAGGGAAAGGGAAAGGGAAAGGGAAAGGGAAAGGGAAAGGGAAAGGGAAAGGGAAAGGGAAAGGGAAAGGGAAAAGAGACTCCCACTAGAACAGATCAGGAATGATTCTGTAAATAAAACCTAACAAGGCCGAACTTGCAGCTCTGATATTTTGCCCCCATTTTCTACTGCTGCTACTAAGCTAAAAATGAAAACTGTTTAAATGTATGTAATCTAAAAATACACAGAGACTAGAGCCTCAACTACAGATACAAATTTTCTGCATTTAGGAAAGGGAGTGGAAGACTAGCTTTAATCTAATTTTCCAGTTTTCTAACGCTTGCTGTGACAGAAGCTAATATGAACCAAAGCATAATTCTAAACAGCCTAGAAGGTACTTCAAAATTAAAGTTGTTTCAGAAATCTCACAGACCACTGTCTGGGGACAGGAAAGGCATAGCATCCAAACATGTAGCTTTAGGGGAAGAATATGCTTTCCAGAGAACTACGTTGTTCTGAAAAAGATCCTTTTATGATGTGCCTAAAATTGCACAGCAAACTCAACAAAACCCAATCAGCCAGCTGCCAGTTTGCTATTTGGTCATCACACATTCATTAAGACACTGGGATAGTGACAAGGCACAAGGAAACTCTCACAGTGACAACAGCTGTATATGACACCATGGTTAGCACAGACCTTCACCACAGGACCTGAACTTTTCAAGTGCAAAGTTAATGCAAACACAGCTTTGACAAGACCTAAAGTTTTTCTACATAGACAGGAGAGGATGGATGCACAGCTCAGCCTTCTGTTCTGCTCTTAGGGTGCTGGGAAGTAGAAATAAAAGGGAGAAAAAAAAGAAATATTTTGATTTCTGGTTACACTGCAGTTTTGTTGCCGAGTATGTTTGAGTAATATATTTCCCATAGTATAATAATTCCCTTGCTTGTTTTTAGCAGTCTGCATTCAATAGAGGATAAGTAACAAGACTAGAAACATCTTTACTACAATTTTATTCCCTCTCTGTGCCATTTTTCCATTCCCTCTCTGTGCCATTTTTCTCAGCACTTTACTGCTTTCACACTTCTGTCCAAGATAATAAAAGAATGGGATAACTCTTCTCGTGTCCAACTATTCAGCTGATACTAAGTGGGTAATAAAAGAATGAATCAATGTCCATTTGGAAAATCAATCAAAGTGGATTTTGGTCTATCCTCAAAGGCCTACTAATCAGCTGAAAAAATATCAGCATGTTAATCCAGATTCACAGTCCCTTTCAGTAACACAGATAGGTATTAAGTATACATGACTAGATTTTTAAGGGAACTTACAGCACTTTCCAACAGACATCAAATAGGATTTTCAAAGTTACCTAAGTATCTAATTCTCATTGGTGTTTATCTGCATCTTCACGAGCCTAAGTACTATGAAAAAATCCATCCTTTGATCATCATCAAGCGCATAAAGAAACTGTCTAAAGCATGTAAATAGAGAAAGAATATTTAGACTTTGACAAATTTAGGCATGGTCCCCAAAGCATGGAATATTATAGCTTTCAGTCTCATTTACCCTAAAGAAAAAGTAAATAAAGAAAATAAATAAAGAAAAATAAAATAAAATAAGAAGAAACATGTTTCCTGATTTCATTCAGTTTCTTCCAGTAAACTTAAGCTACCACAGTTTAGGATGCAAATTACTGCCCAGTCATTTAAGAGATGGTGATTTCCTTTACATGTAGTCTTTCTCTACAAATATTTTTGAGAACATATTTATTTCACTCTGCTTTTCCACAGCAGTAAAAGTTATTTCTTCTCTTAAGAGAATTGTTCTGCAAAGAGTTCAAATAACTTACATTCTGCCAAGAATTCAACTAACTTTTTTTAAACTCAATTTTCTTAACTTAATTTTTCTATAGTGTATCTAACTTGCAGATACCATATGAAAATGACATGAAATCCTACATAATCCTTAAATTTGTAGAAAACAAATTGTGTTTGTCACTGAAATTATTCAGAAGAAAGAGAAAAACAAGTTGCTTTTAGGCGAAAAAAATAATAAAATAAAATAAATGAATTTTCTTCAACTTGTGTTATGTTTTTTAACATAAATTAAGATTTCTTTTCTCAAGACTTACCATGTCTATTGTGTCTGTTTTCTTACCACAGCCTGTAAGCCTATATTTCTTTTCTCTTGCAATGAGGTTTTACATCTGCTTTTTTCTTTTTGGTTTCTGAAAGTTATTCCTATTTAAATATAAACACGTTTTTGTCTAGTCTCTGTGTAGAAAAATGAATGCCTCTACCAAAAACATTTCTCTGCATTTTCTGTGCTCTAAGGAAAAGTGGGTTTATTCAGCCTTTTTCTCTTCAGGAAAAAGCATGAATGTCAGGATATAAAATATATATGTTTATTTGACAGAGTATAAATGCAGCAGTGAGTTTTTTGTCACACAAGCCAACATGGCTGTATAACTCTGTTCCACAGAATTAATTTACAAAATGTATTTCTGTTGCTCAAGATTTTAAATGATGTGTAGGTAGGGGAAAGTATCTCTACAGGTTTATCTATATTGCTTATTCAGAATAGCTTACTAAAAATTGATCAGTAGCCGTAGCTTCTTCACTAATGAAGTGAAACTCATCAGTATTTCTTTTACTCAAAATTTCAAGCATAAATAACTGATGCAAATGATCATCTTTTCGCAATGCAGTGAGTGATAAACTATAGGGGAAATGCAGGCTTTACCAAAATTCGGTATCATTTAAGGCAAAACAAAACTGATTCCATAGTACTGTAGTAGAAAACAGGAAGAAAATAAGAAGGATATTTGTTTGCATAAGCAAGGTTTCCCTTTAATTTGTAACTTTTAATTTGTAACATGAAACTCTAATGACTTCACAGTTAGTGTGTAGAAATTAATGGTTATGCTGGTAGATGAGAGAAAATAGAGGAAATGACTGAACTCATCACCAAGGGGATATGCAAGCCTTTTAATTACTCAAATTCACAGCATAGAGATCACAGACTTCAGCTTCCTGGAGTCCTGGAGCACAACACAAAACCATGTCCAAAAGCTGGATTCAGACATGCTGAAACATCAGCTTAATATGGTGCAGAATCCATGGGAAATTCATTCCCTTCTGGAATAGCAGCTGGCAAATGATAAACTTTTCTTTCTCATGGGAAGCTACAGCATTCATCCTGGGATAAAGCCTGAAAGTCATCCCACAGATTTAAATATGTCAGAGAAGGCAGAAAAAAAAATTATAAAAAACTTTTATAAATGGGTAGAATTTTTCTGAAACTAAATGAAAACTTCTAGAAGATGACCAAAATAAATAAATAAATAAATAACAATTAATGATGATGATAACGATAGTGATAATAATAATAACAAATGTTGAGATATTTCCTGTTGTCATCTATGGTGACTTATAGAATCACTTTTTATCTCAGAAAAGACAAAAAAAAAAAAAAAAAAAAAAAAAAAAGATTAAATACAAAATTACCCTTAGATAAGTAAGGTTAGACATAAAAAAATGAATCAATAGCACATGTGCTATTTATTAACACCTTCACAGAAACAGGAATTATCACATGCTGAGATTCATCAACTGGAAAGGGTTCTCAAATGTAAGCAGACCTAGCTATGTCTTTTTAGATCTAATTCACTTGAAAGAAAGATTTTCTGAAAGAAAGAAAGTAACAGTGCTAAGAAGCCTACTTCTTAGGTGACTTAGGCTTAGGTGACTAGGACAAGTCACGTGATTATGAAAAAGCATTTCATGATTATAAAAGTTTAAATTAAAAAAAAAATCTTGCCTAAACAAATTGACGCATGAACGAGAATTGATTAGCTTAAAAATTTCAGACGGAAACAGAAAATCTTAAATAATTTAGAATAATTATGTCATCCCTGACGTCAGAAATACTTAGGGAGACAGTGTAAGGCATTCAAATGATTTGATACTTGCTTTCTGAATTTATTAGAGCAGTATTTCTGCAAGAGTGATATATCATCTCAGAATATATTAGTCAATGGAACTGGTACAGAAATTTAAAAAAATACTAATTCCGGTAGCTGTGAAAGACTGATGCAGAGTTAATTCTTGAAACTGAATGTTTACATATAAACATACGTATTATGCTTCTAATTAATAAATGTTTTTTGCTGTAGGCTTGATTATATGCTGGCCTATCTGTCCATACAAGCAACCAACATGATGAATGTACACTTTTCATAAAATTGAAATATGCTATAGCAAACTCAGTTTCCTAGGAGAGGGATGTAGCAATATGCATTGGTCAGTCTAATACATACGACTGTTTCAGGAGAGGACAAGGACATTGGAAAGGCCATGTCTGCTCTTTACAGAGCTACTCTGCAGGGGCTTCCCTGGGGATGCTCTCCTGGGATGTCATGGAGAGTGGGGGGACTTCACAAGGAATTAGAAGTTTTCCTATAGGAGACCATTCCTGGAAAAATGGTCTAAGAGAATTTGCTGGCACTCTAGTAGATACTACTTGAAATAGCTAATATGAAAATAAAACAATGAACAGAGTGAGGGGACACCAGTTTAGCTAATATGCCTAGTATATAAGCAAAGCAACATTAAACATAAGAGACAACTTAATGTTAAAAATACAACCAAAAATCTCATTCAAATTAGGAACAACTTGATCTAACTAATTTCATGAAGCAGTAAATAAAAAATGAACTTACACAAGAAAACCCACAAAACCTACCATAGACCTGTCTTCTCCTGTTTTCACATATTTGTAAAGACAACAGCCACTTGCATTCTGGAATTATTAAACAGTAGTAGTGTGCAACATTTTATCAAATATCAAAGGAAATTACAGGTTATATCAGAAAGGAACATTTTAAAATAAACAAAAAGATGATAGCAATGAATGTAATGTATGTGCATTACCTCCTGACACTCATACAATAGTATACAATTCCTAGATATAATTAATATTATTGCAAATGTTCAATTTTCTGTTTCACATGTAAGCACAGAAACTCTACATTCCCTATATTTATTTCTATGATGAAAAATGCTATGTTTTATATAAAAAGAAAATTAAAAATATATATATATATATGGAATATTCAGCTTATTTTCCAACATCTCTTTCTTAAAAGTCTTTTATCTGATATAATCAAGGTCCCATCTAAAGGCCTAAGCTTATGCATTGATGGCAAAGATACAAAACAACTTGTTTCTTGTGCTTATAATGGGATGAAAATCCATTATCCAGCCAAAATACTAGTCTAAATACCACTAAAAATAAATTAACCTTCTATCCTCTTTCTAAACCATCATGGACTTATTTTCCAGAATATAAAATGGTGCCTAGGTAAACTTTTAAAACTTTGAATTAGAAAATGATTTTCTATAGTATGATAAGAAATCTGGGGAGGGATAAATGTCTAGATGTTCACTGCCACCAGAGAATAAATGATAGATTATTCATAAATTTTAAAAACAGAAGGGAAAAATAATCAGACAAAACCTCCAAGATACATGACACTTTGCGTCAATAGTATATCTACAATAATATGACAGACAGGTTTCATCAACGTTAGCACAAAAGATATGAATTTATTTATTATTTTAATTACAGATGAACTTAAAAAAAAAAGATTCTAGCAAACAGAAATAGCCCAGCTAATGTAAAATTCTGGGGCAAATTAATTCCTGATGTGTCTCTAAATAGAAAATACATTTATTTAAGCAATAAATAAATAAATAAATAAACACTTATTTCCACTGGTCATGGTACCTAGCCAACATTTTCTGCTTAAACTGCTTTTAATGTCTGAATAATTGATAGTCAAGGACAACGCTACAGTCACACACTTCCTTGCCAATTCAAGACATATGTAAAATGTCAATTCATAGGAAATAAAATACTTCATTTTACATTAGAAAGTTGTCACAGTCTTAGGCCATTTATAATAAATAACTCCCTCATTTACAATGGAAGGGGAAAAACAGTGCAATAACAATTTGTCCGGTATCAGACTGCTCAACATGCCTTGGAAAGCATGGTGAGAGGAAAGGTTGCAGCCTGCTCCCCCAGGAGGCACTGGCATGCTTCATGATGACAATTCTTGGCAGCTCATCAGTTCTATTCAGGAAGTGATCGTCCCCTTCCAGTAACCAAACTAATTTGTCTCGTATTCCAGCTTTGAGACTCTCCACCCTCTGGCCTTGTTCTTTCCTCTCCAAAGCAACAAAGGCAAACAACCCCAAGTTTGTATTCAGACTAGTCAGTGGGCAATCCAAACAAACCACAAGAGAAGGGAAGTTTGTGCCGTGCCCAGCACCAAGTACCGTGTAATTATCTACCCAAGAGCGTGAAGGGGATAATGATGGCAACCACTGCTCTTTGATGATTAAAGGTTTTTCACTAAACTGCATAAACATCTGTCAAATGGTTTTAGAGGAAAGCATGCTTGACTGATACTTTTAAAGGTTATTCTCTTTTAATGGAATCCGTCTCTCATTAAATTCATTCAGATCTCTTTCCAGCCTTTCAGCAAAAGCTTTGAGTAGCCTTCAGAACAGCGCTTCATGAATGGAGAGCCTTGATATCTTTCTTCATTTAAATTTTGATCAGTCTGAATATCATTCCTGTGACACTTCCTTAGCTGATGTTCTGAATTAAATTACATTGATTTGTTTCTACTTGGCATTATGTATGCAGGTGCAATTGAGACATAACACTAAGTTTTTGTTTTGTTTTGTTTTGGTTTTGGTTTTGTTTTTTTTTGTGAAGTACAACTGAAATAAGAAACAGCAAAAGTAATTCTCCACCACCACAACAGTAACTGTCTGCTTTTACCTGAAGAAGAAACTGAGAATGCCCCTTGAGAGCTATTTGAAAGTCCAAACTTTCCTGTCAAAAATAGTCAGGAATCCTGTTGAAACCTGTTTTCCCAAATTAGCAGGATATAGGAGTAAACACTTATCCCCAAGACCTGTCATTTTTATCCAAGTTATTTGTATATTCTTTTTTTCTTCTCTTTAATATTCATCGATTTTTTTAAAAGTAGCTATTTATACCCAAATACTAAAGATATACCCACAAGGAATGTCGCATTTTTAATTCATGAAGGAATACTGGTTGCTATTAATAATAGTTGTTGGAAATATCTAATGGACTCAATAAAAGTGATAGAGACTGTACAGCAGATCACCACTTCTGTGATCTGAGAATGTAAGATTTGTGTCACTACTGAACCTTTCTGTCATTTTAACACAGTAAAGTTTATACATTGCTTGACTGCATCTTTTATAACTGTATTAAATGTATCCACTGATAAATGCCTGGGCTGGGTCAAGAAAAGAAGAACTGGACAAAATAACTATTAAAAATCACAACTATGTAGTGTTTAATTTTCATCTATCAGTGCAATTGCAGCCATCTGCATAATTAACTAGTCAACCAAAGAGGAGAAGGAGGCTTAGCTTGAATCTGGGCTTGAGAAAGAAATGTGAATCTGCACACAGGTGAAAATAAGAAGATCACTAAAATGGAATTCCCAGGACTACCTGTCTCTTGGCACACCAGTGATCAAGGAAGCAGGCACAACTGGTAGATGTCTACCATAATGAGTGAAAAATGAAACAGAATCCATGTCTGGTCTAGAATTCAGCAGCACTTCACCCAGTCCCAAAAGACTACTGTTAAAAAATGATTTTGGATGACATGCATTTTACAAACCTCAGCTAAACCACAGAAGCTACAAAACCTTATTGTCAGTACTTTTACTTTTCTTTCTTCTCCCTCCCCCTCTCCCTTCTCCCTTTTCCCTTCTCCCTTTCTCTTCTCCCTCCCCCTCCACCCCCCAAATATCAAACTTACTGATACAGGTCTCTGAAACTGAGAGCTGCCCAAGTCCACATGAATGCTACAATCATTAATCATGAACATGACAGCAAAGCTCCTTGGAGCATGGATTGTACCTTTCCCTGAATGCAATGTAGGCGTTCAATGAATAATAGACAGTATTACAAGTCCTAACTCTATAGCCTTCACTATATAATTGCTCCAGGTATAAACATTGCCTGATAATCATCTTAAAAAATCACTTAAAAAAAAAAAAAAAAAAGTGCAGATATACTTTCACCTTCTCTTTTAGGGACAAATATCAGCAGCTGCTTATGTCAGCTGTCTTTCTGGTTGGAATTTTTTAAGGAATGTAGGAAATTAGACACCTGACTCTCTTACCTTTGAAATCTCACCTGAAAAAAATTGTCATCATCTACAGAAAATATTTTCCACCAGCAGTTCATTTCTTGCTGTGATAGCATCCTGCTACTGCTCTCATTGCAGCATCAGCCTGACCTGATACAGGAAATATTCAAAAAGAAAAGATATGCCAGAAACAGAAATAGCAGCAGCCCAGCTCTCACATCGAGTGAACTGCATGCTTCAGAATAAATGCTTTTATTGGCCTATGCTGTTAACTGTACACCACTCTTCACTCTCACAGCATTGCCATTCTCAACTGTACAGCAGTCTACAGCTTTTCTCTCCTTTGACAAATACAACAAACTTTACCATGAAGAGAGGGAGCGAGACAGAAAGTAATGATGTGTTATCCATGCAGTTATAGGAAAGTAGTAATATTGTGTATTCACTACCAGTGACTTCATTTCAAGGGAAGTTGTCATTGAATTTATGAATCTGGTTAGAATACATTGGGAAAAAAAAAAAAAAAAAAAAAAAAAAAAGAGATTCCACAGAAAAGAAAATCAGAGTAAATTCTGATTATAAAAATGGGACATGAAAACTCTGAATAACAGAAGTGAAATAATAAACCTTACTCATTCACACGTATGTGCAAGAAGTCATAAAGACAGGATTTACATATAGGATTATAGTACATCCTTTCAGATCTCAGTTGTTTAGAAAAAAGTATCTAGCTGTCTTACAACTCATGCAGATTTGGTTACATAAACTGATCTCCAGTTGCCTGTTTTCTATAGTGAGTTTCTGCATTACAATAACCAAAATAAATGCAACTCCTGCAAAAAATATAAAGCTATAAAATATGCAGTAATCTCTTTGCAGCTTGCTCAAGTCTTGATCAAAACACACTATGTACTATATCCCAAATCTCATCAAATATCCAACCTTGTTAAACCTAAACTCAGAGAGACAGAAACAGTGGAACTCCACAAGATCTGAGTTTTTACAGAGAGTGTAATTTCTGTATTGTAAATACAGAGACATCATTTAAAACTTTCCTCCCTCATCAATCTAGGTCTAGCTAGTCATCACATTCGATGACTCTGGCCTGCAACCCACAAGTTATAGATTCCTCCAATAAACAAGCTGTGACAGTCACCTTATTTTTGCCTTTTCATTGCTCTTTCTCCTAGATTATATTGCAGTATATGCCCAAATCCTCAACAATAGCTCCCTATCATATTAACATTTCTTTTCAGTGGCAGGTACTGAAATTCTGGTATTCTCACTGAGGTCACTGTAATATCTGCTTTTAATCTCCTTGCTTTTAACTCATCCTCAGCTTTAATTCTCCCGCTGGTAGCAGCATTATAAAGTTGACTCTGTTACCTCACTTTTAAGATCCTGAACACTTTAAGACTTGCCTACACTTCTACCATTGTCTCTTCCTCACATATCTTACCTTTCTTTCTATTAATCTCAAAGTATCCAAAAACCTTTCTCTTTTATCAAGCCATCACTCATACTTTCTTAAAGCACTTTCCAACATCAATTTCTACAGGATTTTTTTTTTTTTAAAGGATTTCTAAAAAGATTTATAAAAAAATTATAACATCATATGTATACATATAAGCACAATTTTTTAAGCTGTGGAAACGTAAACAATAATTAATCCAACGATTATGTAATCTTATTTAGTTCCTTTCCATGTGCTCAATCCTCATTTTAATTCTTTTTCTTGATCTTTTGAAGAAAGAGTCATATCTAAATACCTGCTTTGTTGAGTGCTGTGAAAATAAAAAGCTGTTTACAAAATACAGCTAATCATATTCAGATTAGAAATAATGCACACATTTTAAGTTATTAGCATATGGAATACCAATACAGGAAAGTAAAACTTTCCATACATTCTCCATGTCTAGAAATCTTCAGACCAATTTTGGTGTTTTTCTAGAAGTAAATATTTTAATGTACAGTTAACATACTGTAGGTTAGACAGGGAATTACACTGCCTAATAAATTAATCTTGTCTTTTACTTAAAAAAAAAAAAAAAAGGATATTTCCTCTCAAAATGCAAACAAGTATAACAGTCAACATATAGCAGCTACAGTTCAAAGACACAATGAACTAGCTTCTGATTAAAACGAATACACTTCAAGGCAGTTCACCATGTTTAAGACACACAGAACTTTTCTGAACTTGATTAAAAGACTCTTATTTATTTCTGACTTCGTATAGGAACATTTAATGCCTATTAAGATCATAGCTATTTTAATTATGTGAATCCAATGGGTTTTTCTTTATAAATAGTTCTTGCAGGAGTGTCTAAGGCAGTCTTTAACCACTCCTGGTAGTGGAATATTCATATGAAGTTCAGCAACAAAATCAGGTGTTCATATCCACGAGACAGATTTTCCAGCCTATTTGGCTGCAAGGCTAACCTCAGACTTAGTTCTGCAAGTTTTATTCTGTTTGAAGCTTCGGTCTCTCCTTTCCATTGGTTAAAAAAAATAAACAAACAAACAAAATCTTAATTGTACTAAATATCAATCATTATTTTTGACTCTAGTATCTAGAGAAAAGGCAAACTATACGTTTCTGAAGGTTATTCAAAACTTGTTTGTGAGCTCAGAGATGTTTTTTAAGTTTCTAAATTAAGCTCTGTTGTACAAGTACAATGTGGATAATGTGCATAACTGATATACTATTCCTTTATTCTAATACAAAAATAGCCTTTTCCACCTTACTGTGTGACTTTTCTAATTTACTGAAACAACTAAGACTTCCACAAAATTTAGTCTGCAGCATGTTTTTCCAATGTCAAAAACTACCAAATCAGAGAAAATATAAATGCTGTACACATCTTTTAATGTATTTCAAGGACAACAATAACAATTATATTTTGTGTCAGCTTTGCAAAATGGCTTTCACCAGGCCCAATGTCTCAGCATGTAATTATGTCATTTTTCACATTTTTCATTTTTTCTAACATACTAACAAAAGCAACATGCAGGGAATTTCAAAACTGATGAAATCTTGGTGTTAAGACAAGTAAATGACAAAAAGATATTATAAAGAAGGTATATTTAATTTTACTTTTCCAAAATCTTCAGAGAAATACAGATTTTTCAAAGGCTTAAAAAGACAGGTCCCACAACAACTCAGGTCAATGGAAGAATCTACATTACTTCCCCTGCTTTTGGGGTGAAGTGGTAATATTTTATGTAGCAATAGGCCTAAACCCTTATTTCATTCAGGACTATGCAAATAACTCATTTTAACAGCAAAGAAAATATTCAAGAAGTTATCAAATAATATATCTGTCCTTTTCCACTTCTGCAACTAATGAATTTGAGGTTACAAACAGCTTGGCCTCTGAAAAGTCTAAACAGTGTTAAATTCATTTAATAATTATTGGTAAGAAGTAGTGAGTATATTAAGCTTTATTTTTTTTTTCCCTCAGAATATATATATTCTCATTCAGACTCATAGTTGAAATCCATGAGACTTTAGCTTCTGAAATTTAGATTCTCTCCTCACAGATAAAATCCCAGAGATTCAGCTACTGTATTTTCTGTTGAACGTATCAATTTATTACCACATTGTTTTCCATGCAAGAAATCTTTTCTGATGTTAATTCTTTCCTAAAGTCAAGACCTGACTAGGTACTAAGGGAGTATGTTTATGGAGTGTATCAGTAAACCACAGGGTAGTAAGCACCACAATGAAAATACATATATATCTGTAGGCTTAAAACAAATTCAGAGATTTTCCCTTCTGTTTCACCCATATAAAGTAGCAGTAAGGTAAATTTCCTAACTGTCTTGATGCACACAAGCATGAAATAGCCTACTAGAAGGAATGCTTAGGAGGAAAGCTAAGGAAACTATCTTGCTAGTGCCAAAGAAACGTCACTGTCCTACTCCCAGCACATTTCCTATTCTGTGGAGCAAATAATTTCTATTTCTTTTGCTAAAGAAGAAACCGCATTGGTCTCATGCACTTCTGTTCCTCAATTGCCTATATTTTCTTATTCAGAGACCATCATAAAGAAAGGGGAGACACATGGTCATTGGTTGAGCAGCTGCTCCTTACTACCACTCTTGGCTCTTCAGCACATTAACTATACCATTAACTATACATGCAAAGCACACTATTTCATATGAAAACTGGATTTCTTTTCTCTTGTGTTTGGTTTCCTGATATATGCCACTATGTGACCCTGGACTTAATTACCACCTGCATACAGAGGTGGTGTCCTCTTCTTTTCTACTGACCAGTCCCTGATCTGCTCTGATATCACTCCTTTCTTCAACATACAGTAATGATAAAGCCCAAATACCTTTTCCTGGCAAATCTGGGCTGAATTTCGGCTGACATTGTCATCCAGCTCTTGGTTTTGATAATTTTCTGAAGCAGTTATTAAAACTATTCGCTGAAGCCATGCATTTCTCAGACCTTTTGTTGAAACTTTTTTTCAAAACACTATCCAAACGTCCTCTGTAATTAAATATTTTCAACCTATACATAGCTTTTAATTATTAATAGTTTTATGTAGGTGATATGACACTCTACACAGAACAATTAAATATTTGCTCTAATGACAAAGTGAGTAAGTTGCTTAGACAGAAATAAGCATGGGGATGCTGGTCAACAGGAGGATCAACAAGAGGGCAAACTGCATTTTGGGGTGCATTAAACATAGTGTGGCCAGCCAGTCAAAGTGGTGATTCTCCCACTGTATTTTGTGCTGGTGCAGCCTCACCTTGAATATTGTGTGCAGTTCTGGGCTCCACAAAATAAAAAGGATGGTAAGGTCCTTGAAAGCATCCAGAGGTTGGCAACAAACCTGGCAGAAGAACTGGAAGGTATGTCTTGTGAGGACACTTGGGTTGTACAGTCTAGAGAAAAGGAGGCTGAGAGGTGACCTCATTGTTCTCTGCAACTTCATGAGAAGGGGAAGGGAGAGGGAGGTGCTGGCATCTTCCTGCTGATAATATGGGAACAGCACAAAGCTGCACCAGAGGAGGCTTGCACTGGAGATTAGGAAACATTTCATTACCATGGACACTTGAACAGACTTCCTGGAGAGGTGTTTGATACCCCATGCCTGTCAACATACAAGAGACTTTTGGACAATGCACTCATTAAATTATATTTTAACTTTTGGTTAACCCTAAAGAGGATTAGACAAACTGTGTAGGTCCCTTCAAACTGAACTGTTTTGTTCTGTTTTGTTCTATAAAACTCAGGCATTCATTCAAGAGAAAACAGATCTCATCCATCTGTTGTTCAAATTAATTTTTCAATGAAGTAGAAGAGTACTTTGGAGGAACATGGTAAATAATTTATAGTGCCAAAGTAAATGTCTCTACCTCTAAATATTTCTTACTGAACTCTACCTGTAGTTGTGGAGCAAAAAAAAATATTCTCTGCTGAAAAGAAACTTTGCAGCATCTGCTTTTAAGGTCACAAACTTTTTATCTGATATGTTTTGCTTGTTTGTTTGTTTGTTTGTTTGTTTTTGCCAGTGAATCATTAATTCTGTGGAGTTACATGCAGTTTTGCATTCATTATTTTACATGGTCTGAACTAAAATATGTTGCCAGGGTCAGCAATTACTTTTTTTGTTTTGTTTTGTTTTGTTTTGTTTTGTTTTTTAAAATATGTCTCCCAAAACAAAAAGCCTATGAAATAAGGTTGTACACAACAGCATTTGATGTATTATGTCTCACTGGTATCTGACAACCCTTACTCCCTGGTGATGCAATTCTTTTCTAATAATTTAGTCTCAGTCTATTAAAAGACAATTACAGATAATGCATCCAGGCAAGTGGAGAAGGATGTCCAGACCAGTGCTTGTAGGAAGGTTTTCAAAACACAATTCTCATAAAAATATGCTATTGATTTTTTAATCATTTCAGACAGAGGCTGTTATATAGATTTTCTAAAGGATTGAACATAACTAGAAGAAGATGGAAATAGATTTCCCCTTTGCTACTTCATATGTCATAATAATAGATTTTTTTTATTCATTTACCACTAAGTAAAGAACATGACTAGCCATTCAGAAGTCATCTTATGATATCTAGAGACTTGATAGGATGGCAAGGTCCTTCTATGACTTTAAAAATTGTTCCTATGTTGAATGCTACCAGATTCCATATTATACAATTACTAATGAACAATTACTTCAACACTATGTATAAATTAATACTAAATCAGAAGTAGTCTTTGGAACTTTTGTTCTGTGCTGTTCCTATCATCTGTGATTTCAGTTATAAACTGGCCACTGAGTGGAATAGGGCCTTTAATAGCAGTCTGCTTCAGAAACATTTCAAGTGAGTTAGGTTGCCATTCAGAATCTGAAAATTAGGTGAATGTAGAACATGCTTGACTTTTTTATTTGGACAATGAAGGACTTAAATGTGGTTTGCCTAATTAAGACAGTTTCTTAGAGCATTTTACCAAGTATTAAATAGAAACCATTTACTAGGGAATCTGGTCTAATAATTGTCTGCCTACCTACACAGTCCCTGTGACAGCAATGCAGATGCAGGGGGTTAGTAGTTCACAAGACACATCAACTGAGCACACATAACACTGAAACTTGGCAAAATAAATAATTAAAGAAGTAAATTTTATTTACTTAAAAAACAAAACAAAACAAAACAAACAAACAAACACAAAAACTTTCAACATGTGGTTGTTGAGAACTTGTTGAGGAATGGATTCAGGAACAGGGAAACACTGAGATTGTCCCACACATTTCCAAAAATATTTTATTTTTTTTGTTTACTTGCAGATTTGCTCATTGTAGGCTTTTGCTAGTTTTCAGGCTTAGAATAGTAGATCATATGAACGTTTTTCATTTTTTCTTTTCTGTACTGCAATTTCAGTAATGCTTTTATCTGATGCCACAGCCAACATGGCATCAAGATGATCACTGGAAATTACTTTGTACACATTAGCACATTGTTAGGAATCATGGTAATCACTGCAAATTGGAACTTGAAGTGCATGTCAAAGTAAACAGGCAGTGAGCCTTGCTGAGTAAATCTCAAAGGTGGCAGGGGCACTGCTACACCTTTTCTTTTACTCACATTGGTGAGCACCTCTGTCTGGTGCCAAAAGAAATTCAAGAAATTTTGTAATGTAATCCATGTGCAATGTCTTTGTATACTTCATTCTCAGCTTTCTCCTTGCCCAACACTTTGACATATCATTACAGACATTGTTTTTGACCCAACTGGCAAACACCAGTAATAGCTATAGTCAGGCATGCTTGAAGAAACCAGGAATCCACATTCGTGGTACATCACCTGTTGCTACCTAGTACATACCAGGAAAAGCAATGATTTTAAATCAGTCTTAATACATTGAAATACTATCAGAACAACACTGTCATTCTTGATGTCATGATGTGGATGTATATCTGAACAGGTCTAAGCAGGAATTGGTTGGGGGAGTTATATCACAATGCATATAATTATATATAAATGAGCTTAAATAATCACATCATAGATTTCTGATGTATTTTCATACATATCATGGACTGTCAAAGACCCAGTATGGCAGTCCCTTATAAACACCCTTAGGTTTCAGGGTATCTTGGATTTCTTGCTTCTTGGATTTCTTTCATGTGGACAGAGGAAAGCAAGCCAGAATAATGTATGGATAGTGACACCATCTCCCTCACAGCCTTCAAAGAAATTAACAAAAGACTCTTTTCAAGAACACTGAACTCCATCTTTCTGCATTTCAGGAAGATTAAACATGGAGTTCCTTTATGGTGCTCAGCCTTTATGCTGAACTTCAGATGTGACTCCTTCTTCCCTTCAAAATTAAAATGTTAATTTAAAACTGAAATATGTCATAAAGTGTTTACAAATTAGCATATTCCTGAGCATATTGTTGACATAAAAATACAGTAAATAACATTTAGCTTTCTTACAGTATGACTGTCCTGCCAACAAAGATTTTCATTTCAAAAATACTTCTTGTCACACATATTCATAAGGAAAAAAAAAAGGAAAAAAAAAAGTGATTTAAAGCACTGCCTTGACCACGTTAATACATACTGAAGTTAGTTCAACATCTGAGATATAAAAATGGTATCAAAAGTGATACATACACTTACTAAATTCACCACTGTTGCAGAGCACTAGTGATTTCTAGGACTGTGCCATGAACATCAGATGTTTACAGTGTCCTGACAAGGTTGTTTGAACACATTCCCAGTGCATCCTGCTAGGTTACAATATGTTGGTCACAGATGACCTACATCCATTAGCTTGGAGAAGAACTGCATTACAAATCACATGTAAACATTAAATTTATTGTTAATTACTCTGCCTTTGCAGTATACAGTTTAAGTGTATATGCTCATAGCTCCCTCTGCTGGATAAACCACACAGAAAATAAGAACTACCTCTTTACAACTGAAGCTAATCCAAATAATAGTAATAAAAAAGCACATAGCAGGAAAATGGAAAAAAAAAAAAAAAAAAAAAAAAAGGAAATTTTAGAATAATATATTGTATTCTTTATCATAACAGACTCGTATTTATCAATCTTTTTCCAAAAATATTTACTTTTCATGACAGTTTTCCATTAAAAGTATGATTTCAGACAAAAAAATATGTTGTGAACAAAAACATCATGTACATTGCTGTCAGAAATACAGAGTCTTTTTATCTTAATTGTTCTTTATTAGTAGATAGTAGAGGTATCAAATAAGCTATTAAAAGAGGATAGAACAGATTGGAGTTACAATATAAAATTTATGAATGGATTTTAGAAATAAAATATTGACATGAAGTAGTTCAGATGAGTAAAGAGGTGCTTGCTGTTGTCAATAACAGAATACATCACAGATGAATGTGGCCAATAGGGCCATAGGGCATGGACAGTAGAACAATGGTTAAGCCCATAACAGTAGGCTAGAAATGTGAACTGGAAACAAACAAACAAAACAAAACAAAAAATTAGGAACATTTCTCCTGAATACCACATTTTTGACATTTTAATAAAAATGGCATGTGGAAATAAAAAGGTGTCATGAGGAGTAAAAGGGAGAGTTTTTAGTTTTTCAAATCAAATAGAAAAGTTTCTTTTAGACAAAGTTTATTTATAGGTTAAACAATTAGATCAATATAGTCCAAAAGACACTTTTGTTTAAAAACTGTTTTCAAGTAAAAAATGAACTATTCTTATGTAGTGGATATAAGGACAGATATAAGCAACATGGTAAGGCTCAGAACAATTTCATTTGAAGGCAACACCTTCACATTCTTAACATTAAATGTGGGGAGCTGAAGAGGTAAACAGAATTAAAATGGCACATTTAAATGGCTTAAATAAGATGAGATATTGACTGGATATCCCACTATAGATAAATAAAAATCATTAACAAAGGGGACAAAATCCATCTCCCGAATTCAGCTAAGGAAGATAAATTAGCAATATAAATTAGTTCCAACTGCAACACTGCTTTCTCATTAGGAACATAATTTCTTAAGAGTGTTAATAGCTGAAGGCTCTAAGCAGATGGACCAAAATTTCCACCTCACATAAGCCCTGAGAAATAGGATATTTCTTTTGTGGTTTTGATTGGCCAAGCTTATCAAACAAGGAAACCTTCCTCATCAGTATCAATACACATAATTTTCACAGAAGAAAAGAAAGTGCTCTGGAGTACAGACTTAAAGGCCTATCTTTATGGTCTCAGGTTTCTATTTAATTTAGATCTTTGCATTTTCATATTTTTTATACTTTATTTTTATTTCATAGATCTGAGTTCTCCACATTAGAATGTAATTCTATGCATTCAGGACAGAAAGAGCTAGTTAGAAAGAATATGAGATTAAATCTTTGAATTTTCATATTTCATTTCTTATTTTAATTACAACAATAATATAAAGACATTCTTTTTTTTCTCACAGAAAATATGAAAAAAAAAGAGTACATCTAGACTTTCTCAAAGAGAAGTGCTGTCAAGTAATTTACAGTGAAACTAAGACACATTCATTAACTTTTTAAGGGCTGCTGTGCAGACAAAAACTAATAAAAATACAGAACATAAAAAGCATAATTTAACAGTGAAATAGAACTCTTTAGAAAAGCTGAAAATGAAATGAGAACTGCTCCATAAGCAACATGAAAATATTGCATGATGATGGATAAAGATGACATTTACAAGGTTCGGTAATGCAAAATTGTGAAGTTTACAGGAAATTAATCTAATATGGTAGACATATCATTTCTCACAGGGGCTGGATCATAATTCAACTGTCTTCACCTGACAAGGTCAAAATTTACCACAGCATACACTAGAAAACTGTAAGTTGAAGAGGCTTCATCACATCTTAAATCAGTTCTGCATAATTTCGGATATAAAAATCTAATTCTATGGCAACAAGAGGATTTATCCCTGCTATATGAAAAGAAAACTCTCCAAAACTTCTGATTAAAATATAAATAAGAGGAAAAAGAAAAAAAAAGAAAAAAAAAAAAAAAGTCCTATCTGCTTAAAATGTTTGTTCATAATTAATTTGAATTATCATTATCAGCAAGTGAATCCATAGTTTCCTAGGAATGATAACACACAAAATAAAATCAGCCATTTCTTTTAGCATATTAGTTTTATTACACAATCAATTTTCGTTCTGTTTAAGATGAAAAGGGTTTGATCAGTTTCGTAAATATAAAGCTGTTCTGTAGGATATAGATTTAAAAAGCAGTGTATTATGCATATATGAAACCATTTCCAAATTAATTCATGTAAATAGTCATCATTACTGTTGTGGATTACACACATTTATTTGTTCTTCCTTCTTGTGGCTAAACTTGCTGTCAAACTATTTCTACAGTTCTGCAATTATAAGAAGGATACTTTTTCAACTTCAGACTTTTATATCATTGCTTTAAGATTTGTCAAAAACACACAATAATAATATTCCATCTCCACATACTGTACATAGTAGAAGTTTAAGAAAAAAATAAGTACTTCTTTTACTGAAGACATGCAAGATCAAAAGATAATGGCATTTGTAAGAAAGTTGCATCTTTTTCATAGCTTTTAAAAATAATCAGTACAGCAGAAAATTGCACAGCAATGCATAATAACTGCATAGCGATGCATAGCATTGAATTTAGAAGAAATGTCATAAAATTTTCCATTCTTCTAGGTTCTTATAGAGTAATTATTAAATGTGCAGAATCATATTAAGCATGCATAAATCTATACAGACTCATCCTCATTAAATACTATAGGATTTCTTCATTAAAGAGGTAGTAAACTGGCATCTTATGAACCTGGATAGGTGCCTCTAGTTAGTTTAAACTGAATTAAAAGAGTTTGAGGACTAGAGGAATCATCGCAGACATCAGTTCTGACTTGCAGCATAAGAAATGCTCTGTTACTTAATGAAGTAATTCCTGTATCGAGTGTTCTATTTCTGAACTAGTTTGGATCTAAGTCTTAACATCTACCTAAAGTATGCTAAATTATATATCCCAACACTAAAAATCCAAGTCCAGGTAACATATATTAGGCAGTAGCATAAAAGTTTTGCAGTAGCTCTAAACTGCAGTAATAGTAATAGTAATAGATTTTATCAGTCTGTATATAACATACTGCTCAAAGTAATGTTGTTATGGTCTATTATCAGTATTTCATTCTCAATAATTTCTGCTGGGTGAAAAAAATAACAACATAACTTGCTTTGTAATTTTCAGTACATTGGTTTGTCATTTTGTTAGGAGAAATATGGAGCCTGAACTGAATGGCAAAGTTCTTCCATCTATTTTATGACAAGACTCATGAACCTTCTAGTCTGCCATGGAGCAGTGAAAATTAGACAAGGAGAACCAACCAGTGCAGACACTCCATGAAAATCACCAAATCCTTTGAAACATTCACTAAATCAGTATGAAACATGATATCAGGGTTTGTGATGATGAGCTATCGAACAGATTCCTGGTTACATCAGCACTGCCTTCATTACTGAAGGCACACTGCAGTGCCTTCATTACTGACTTTCTGAACTCAGAAGGCCATTCTGCTGGAGTTACATGCCATGCTTACTCAAACTTCCAGGGAATAAGCATTTTCATGATTAGTTACAAAGTTAAATTTTAATGGTGGGACATTGGTTTTCCCCCTCTAGAGTTATGATCATACTCTAGAAGGCTTCTAAGATGAATCGTCTAACAGTCAAAAAGTTTGATGCAATGAAATATTTGATGTACCAGTTATCATCCAGGTATCCAAGCACATCTAGCTTCATAAAGTTATTATTTTAGACAATGTACATTAAATCACAGAAGCATCTGAAGCAGTGTAGCAGGTAACAGCTGCACACACACACCCTTGGTCAAATCCTATCTGCTATCTTTTCTGCTGGGAATATAAACAAAAGAAAGAGGTACTCATTCACAGCTCTGCAAGGAGTAACAGATCAGAGTATGCTCATCTTAATTGGAGGAGAAACGTTTTCCCTGTGTTTTCCATCTCATGGGACAGAAAAGACAGTAATGATGCTAAAGGATATGGACAGGTTGACTCCTAACAATGTGTTTGGTAGATAGAAAGCAGGCAGACATGGAAGAGAGTTTCCAACTGTTATTCCTGAATATCATATTGTAGATATATGTAAAGAAACAAGGAAAATGCTACTAGCAGGAAAGTGGAATAAAATCAAAAACCTATTCAATAGCTTAAGTAGTAAGAGAATGAGACAATTAGCTGAAACACCCTAAGGTTCATCTGAATCAGGCCTTCAAAAATAGAAACAAAAAAAAAACAAAAAACACCAAAAAACAACAACAAGCAGTCTTGCGTTTAAAGGAGAGAGTTTCTTTTTAGAAGTTAACTTCTCTGTTTCTTGATATTATGACATTTAAATAAATGTTTTATCTGTAAATAAATGCATTTAATATAAGTCAAAGCTTTTCATTTTTAATATTCCAAGATAAACATGGTATCCTTCGTATACTGAAATAATCTATCACAGTCTGTTGTCTCTCTGTGTAATAGAGGATAGCCTTGGTAAATGGCCATTACACAGCTTATTAGAGATCATTCTTCTTACTACAAGAACAACCTTAATTTCCTCAAATATAATAATGTAGGTACCAAACATCAACAGCATTTTTGACTACCTCAATTAATTTTTGTTTTCTTAATACTGCCTGGGCAAACAAGGCCTGCATGCTCTTCACACAGCCTGCAAGATAAAATGAAACCTTGGCAAAAACCATTCTTCCAACTCCTTTTTAAGAGTAGTTCCTTGCAGAGCAGGTTAAGTTACTTCACTGTAGTTTTAGCTTTTGAAGCTCAAGACTGAAGTGTGAGGATAAAATACAATACGGGGATATGCTGGGTGAATGTTGAGAGAGTGCCTCCAACTAGCCCAGAAGCATGTCTGCAGTCAGAGTACATGTCTTTGATTGCCTTGTTGATGTTCTGAAATTGATTTATATTGTTATAAAATAGACTTTAAAAGGCATCTTAAGAAATAGTTAAGTCAGTGATTTATGCCATACTATTATGCTTCAAAAGCAGTTCATAAAAAGCCAGCCATTTTAAAGACAGGTTGGTATGGATTTGCTACAAAACTGTATGATATCACAAAGTAACATCAATCTTGATGGTTTCTCTTTTTTCCTTATTTTGAGAGGGCAGTTTAGAGGTAAGGAGCAGAGAAGTCATAAGCAAAGGTGCTCTTTCTGGTTTTTTCTGCTTTTTAACCATTCCTTATCAATTACATGTCATACTGTACTTGGGGTGGTCACAGCACAGTTTTTTTATTTAGCTCTTTTGAGTTTTACTGTTTAAGCACTGGTGTCTTAAAGTTTCTATAGGCTGTGTTTTTCATCTGCAAAAATTTCCTTTTAGGGATTTGGGAATCAAATCTAGAAAGGAGGCTCCTGCATTCTGATCTCTGTTCTCAGGACTGTTTTTGAACACTATCCAGCAAAATGTAAATGTACATTTCATAGAATTACAGAATGGTTTGGCTTAGAAGGGACCCTAAAGACAATCTACTTACAACCCCCCTGCCATGGGCAGGCATGCCACCCACTAGTTCAGGTTGCCCATGATCCCATCCTACTTGTCCTTAAACAATTCCAGGGATGGAGCATCCACAACTTCTCTGGGCAACCTGTACCAATGCCTCATCACCCTCTTAGTAAAGATTTTCTTCTTTTTACCTAATCTAAATCACACCTCTTTTAGTTTAAAGTTGTTCCCCCTTGTCCTATTACTATCAGCCTGTGTAAGAAGTTACACTCCATCTATATTGTAAGCCCCCCTTAAATACTGGCTACAGTATTTAAGGCCACAATGAGGTCTCCCCAGAGCCTTCTCTTCTCTAGGCTGAACATCCCCAGTCCTCTCAGCCTGTTTTCATAAGAGAGGTGCTCCAGCTCTCTGATCATCCTCATGGCCTTCCTCTGGACCTGCTCTAACAGGTCCTTGTCCTTCTTGTGTTGGAGCTCCAGACCTGGGTGCAGTACTCCAGATGGGGCTTCACAAGAGCAGACTAAAGGTGGACGGTCACCTCCCTCAACCTGGTGGCCACTCCTCTGTTGATGCAGCCCAGGATGCAGTTGACCTTCTGAGTTGCAAGCACGCACTGCTAGCTCATGTTGAGCCCAAGTCCTTCTCCGCAGAGCTGCTCTCATTGAGTTCTCCCAGTCTGTACTTACTTAGGGATTAGAATCTAATTAGAATTAAAATTATTGCAATGGATTTTCAATAACACACATCTGATATTCAAAGATACCTAGAGGTAGCTGATCAGGTTATTTGATTTTGTCAGCCCTTCGCCTCTTTCTTACATCTTAGTCTAATTTTTGCACTTTGTTTCTATCCTAACAGTCATAACCACTACCTGTGATTAAAAGAAGCAGCGGATTAATAAAAAGATGCATGATCGATACTTTGCTTTTTTTTTTTTTTTTGAGACAAATATTCAGCAAACATGCAGACTGTACTGTTTGGTTTATATTATTGAAATTAGTTATTTATATAATCCATTACCAAGTTACATATTTATTCAACTTTAAGGCAGTGTGCTGCATAAGCACATAAGTTTATAGCTGGCATAAATGTCTTGAACACAAATTTGAAAGAATCAGAAAATGCACTAAAAAGAGAACAAAAATATTTTATTTGTGATACTAAAATATTATTTTATAATTATTTTAAATGAAATTCACCCATTAACAGACAGTTTTCACAAGGTGTCTGTTTAATATCCTGGTCATACTTTCTTTAAAGGAGTGAAAAGGAATGTGCAAAGATCTGTGGTTCACCAGTCCTGGTTGCTTAGCACCTGGGTGAAGTTCTCTAACGGCACCAACTGGTGACCTCAACAGCTTTTTTGGAAGCCAATCGGCACAATTAGAGCATCATGTTTCGGTAATGTAGTTG
The DNA here is from genome assembly GCF_964035555.1 of Netta rufina. NCBI lineage: Eukaryota > Metazoa > Chordata > Aves > Anseriformes > Anatidae > Netta > Netta rufina. The sequence goes on from NC_140127.1 coordinate 17,733,290, forward strand.
CTGCTGATGGCAGCAGTTTGTTTCTAACATATCTCTAGCAACTATTACAGTTGTAATATATTGATTCTGTGAGGTTTATTTTTATATTACTTTGTTCTAATATTTACTGTCATGTTCATAGCACAGCAAAATAGAAGCAAGATGTCACAAAGAGATCAGATTTGTGAAGGCTCATGTTTCTTAAATAAATTACAATTTCTCGTATTACTAGCATGCATCTGTCTGTTGAAAAAATCAGTTTTCTTAACCTCTTTCCAAAAGTCTGCCTGTTATTTCATAGATTTACTACAAATTGAAACTGAATTGCATAAAATGAATAAGTTTAGTCAAATTAAATAAAATTATGTGTTAGGTAGCTTTCATACACTCTAAATATGGCAAACCTATTCCATATATACTAATTGTATTTATATAGAACCTGCTGTTACTTCATAAGTGAAAAAGTAGCATTAAGGATAAGAAATTGATACACCATGCAGCAGCATATTAATAAAAACATTCTCAGAGATCCAGAGGTTGCCTAACTTAAGAAAGACTTACCAGTATAGCTTGTGCTCTACCTTTTCTGTAAGTAAAGTTGGCCACAGACTCGTGTCGTGTGGCTCTACACAAGTCTCTCACAGGGCTGACACAATGAGCCTGACACTACTTCCACAAACAGCTCAAATGGTAAATTCTGCCATGGCTCAGGAAACAGAGACTGCCCAAAACAAGAATAAGAGAGAAGTGGTTGCAGAGAAATCTTCTGCCTGCCAAAGAAGTAATAAAAGATATTGGAGCTGTCATAGGCACACAGGTACATCATGGCTACTTCTTTTTGCCTCTGTTCATCCTATTGGAAAACCAGAATTGATTTTGAAGTCAGGACATCCTGTTAAATCATGTAATATGACCTCTTCTAGCAATGCAGACAAAGATGTACATCCATCTATATTGAAGCCAACAATGTGGATGTAGCTGAAAGGTAATTTTCCATTCTGATTTTGTAAAGATATAGAATTAATCATTTCTCTTGATAGTTAGTTAAAAAGTTTTATCACCTTTCCCATGGGTTATTTGTGCCTGCTTCTTAATTGGGTGTAAGATCCAGGCAATATTCTTTTTATGTCTTTCTTTGCTGAACCATTTTTTAATGTTATTTCACCAACCTAGAAATTTTCAAGAAGCAAATGTGTGCTCTTAGCCGATCAATTTCCAAGTCACTTCATTTTTTTGGCAGGTTGTAGTCAGTTTAAAAAAATGTTCTCCTGTTTTCCTTTACATCACTTTAGGTTATGTTTACTTTGAACTTTGTTCAGTTTGTTCCATGAAAGACATACTAGGAAAGTCATTTTGAAATAGACAAAAACCATTCCATAATTCAATAGAAAATTATTAGAAATAACACCTCTTCTATTTTAACATAAATCTAAGACTTGCCCCTGGCAAAAGGAAAGCCTAGCCTGCATACAGATTAATGGAAGACAGCAAAATTCTCAGGGTTTGTCCAAGCTGCAGATATAATCCTCAGAATTTCAAAATTTCAGATATAATCCTCAAAAATTCAGAACTTAATTATTAGTAAAGCAGAAACTTCGCTGGGCTGCTAATACCTTTCCTCAGTTTGCAAAAAGCTGTGCTCCACTGCCATGCTCCGTTGTAGGATGCACGGCCTTTGGGGACAGAAGAGCAGATAGCAATGTTTTCCAAATACAGACAGTGATTTCAGGATAGTGAAACTACAGTCTGTACTTCTACTCAACATATGGCATTCATATCCATAGGTAAGTTTTAATACAATTTTCTCCTTAGAGAATATCTATCAATACTATGCTACATGAATAAATACTGCAAAAATATGCTTATATGCATTCATTTGAATAAAAACTATGAATCCATTTTGACACTGTTACAAAACTTTTCCATTTTTTAAAATATCTAAATAGATTCTTCTATTTATTTTGTCAGAAAAAAAAAAAAAAAAGAGAGAGAGAGAGAGAGACATTGGTCTGTGCCTAGTTCACAGTTCTCTATGTGGCTAGTGGGAAACCTCATTTAACCTGTTATAAACAGAAGTAGAAGAAATAATAATATATTCACTGCAATCATGATACAAAGACACAGAACTTCAAAATAAAAATCAAAACAAATAGTTCATGAATAACCCATAGGCTGATATGTTTGCCTATAAATCGTCAGCAAATAAATTCCAAAACAAACATATTTATACAATCAGAATATTTTTAGTGAATAATGTATGAAGAGAAACATGGTAAAATTTGCAAACGTTGTTCACTGCAAATAGCCCTTCTCCCACATAGCATAGGAAACAGAACAATGTAAGGTGAGACAGAGAATAAGAAACAACTATTAGCTGCCAACTAGTAAAATGGCACCTAGTCATGGTTACCCCTCACTTCAAAGTTTGTGGGCACAGGCAAGCACTGAAAAGATGCCCCCGTGAAGTTTTGGACACTATCTCACTCAGCAAAACATCTAGAAAAAATATCTGTAGGGAGAAGAAATTTAGATACTTATGACATCTGCAAAGGTAAGCACGTGAAAATGTCATCAGCTTTGACTGGCTTTTCACCAAAAACTGGTGGGCTGTATACTTCAACTAAGCCCCCTATCTTTTCAGCTCCTTTGCTTCAGCTCCTTCATATTCATTCCTTTGCTTATCTCCCTGTGGTGGTTTTACCTTGCTGGGCAGCTGAACTCCACCAGAACTGCTACCTCAGTGGGTAGCCAGGGAAAAAGAAAGTATGCTGGAAAAAAAAAAAAAAAAAAAAAAGGCCATGCAGAAGCACACAGTGAGAAAAATAAAACAAAAATAAACAAATAAAAATTACTTCCCGTCAATGAGTCATGGTTGGTCATGTCCCAGGAAGCAGGGCCTCAATATGCATAGCAGTTGTTTGGGAGAACAGACGTCTTCATAAAAAGAGACCCCCCTCTCTCCCCCTTTCCCACCTTTTATTGCTGAGTGTGACACCATGTGGTATGGAATATCCTTCTGGTTGGTTTGGGTCAGCTGCCCTGGTGATATCCCCTCCCCACCTCTTGCCCACCCTCAGACTATTTGGTCTAGAGGTGTCTGGAGGGTGTCTTGATGCATACTCCTCAGCAATAGACACTGCTCAGCAATAGACAAAACACTGGTGTGATACCAATGCTGTTCTAGATATCCATGCAGAGCATAGTGCTATATGGGCTGCTGCAGGGAAGGTTAACTCCGTCCCAGCCAGACCCATTACAACCTCCCCAGTTTCTCCTCTCTCCTTCACTTCTGTATTCTCTCTCTGTACTATTTACCAAATGTCCTCCTGATCATTTCATAACACAGGAAAAAAAAATAAAAAATCTGCCTTTCATAGGTATTACATACTATGTAATATTTTATATATACATTGTTTGGATTTTTTTGTTATATTTTTCACATAGTGATAGGAAAATGGAACTAATCTTTTTTGATTTGTACCTATTGTTATAAATAAATGAAGTGTACTCATGAGTAAAGCTAATTTCTAGCTACAGTCTCTGAATTTTTTACTGTATTGGACTGGAATTAGATTTGAAGTAATGAATTCTAAAGAGTCGCCTTTTAGAGATGTCACTTTTTTTAAAAAAAATGCAAAAATTTGATCTCTGAAACCCTTAAGTGGTCATTTGGCTTGATCCTGCTCATTTCCTGTGGCTCCCAGACCCTTTTGCTTCCATAGTACCAAGGAACACAAATACACAAATTCAAATCATAGCTTAAATGATAACTAATGATAGTAACTGCTAAAATCAAATATGTGGTAATGGATGACAAAGTTTTGTTTCATCATCTGGACATATACCTTAGCAGCAACTTAGTGGGAAATCAGGAATTCCAGGTTCTCTGGGTGTCGATAAAGCATGATCCTTGTGCTCTGGCTAGGTACTTCTCTCAATTTAAACAATTTAACTTTGGAGTCTATGTTTAGCTCTTGGCACATATAATCAATATTACAGCACCAACTTAACAAGGAATCATAATCATGCGTATATCCTGCTATTCTATAAACCTAGTTTCATTGCATCTCTCTACTGTGTAGAACACAATCTCAATCCTTCCCAGAACAGAGGGGAAAAAATGAAAAAAAATAAAATAAAAATAGAGATGACCAATTTTTTTACTAATCTAGGAATTGGGATTATGTCTAATGTGTTTGTGAACACTTACAGCAATAAAATAAAATATTGTCAGAATTACATTTGCACAGGTTTGATTATTTTGGAGCTTGTGAAGACTAGAATGATTTAGATTCTAAGCAATCATTCAAAAAATAAGTTAGATAGCTGGTCAACTTGTAACTTTTTTTGTTCCAAATTATGTTGTATATATACTAGGATAATTAATAATTATTTATTGAACCATATCAATTACAGTTCAGTCACTGCATTTAGAAACAATATTGTTAATTATATACTGAAGAGAAATGAAGTGGAAAGGACACTGGAAGCTATGCCCAACTACAGAATATTAAAAACCATTGAAATTTATTATTATTAAACAAAAGGAACAGGAAGTTTATTTATACATGATGAATTTCATCCTTGTGGAAAACATTTTATCCTAATTGTGTCTCAGTTTTTTGAAATAGTAAGATAGGGATTATAGCACTTACCTCAGTGAGCAACTTAATTTGGGGGGTGAGAAAGTTCTACGTAAATTGAAACACTGCAAGGATTTTTCAAGTAAACTACATCATTTATGAAGAACTTTTTAACTTGCAGTAAACTCAGTACAGTGATTCTTTATACATATATAATATCTTCTCCAAAAGTCTCAATACATGGTTATGGTTTTTCAATATTACAGCCAGACTGTAAGTAATAATGAGAAGTTAGCCCAGTCTTCACAGATGTCACAGCATATCACAGTCCTTTGGAAAGACAGGGTGCTTTGTCTATGACTCTGCTTTTGTGGTTCACAGTTCCAGTCTAGGTGACAAGCTTTGATGTCACAGAGAGTATTTGCTGACACCAACAGTCGATCTGTGTCTTATGAAGAAGATGCTGCTGCACAATTTTCTTGAGAATATCTTTTCAATTTGTCATTTGCATACCTCTCAGCCACTTGCTAAATGTAACTGATTATATAAAAATAGTCCCTGGCAGTTTTAACAGGTGCTTTCAATAATTTGACCAAGCTAACTTTGTGAGGTAATGCTACTCCAAGTGTTGCAAGCATTTGGTGGCTGAGGACACTCAACCTTCTATTACTGTTGATCAGATAATCAACTGCACCACAATCAGACAAATAACTGGCACTGAGCTACAAAAAGTCATTCAAAAATACAATATCAAGGATATGATAACATTTGATTCATTGTAATCCCATCATTTTGCTCTAGTTATCCTTTTGAAATATTTGGCCTGGTAATGTTTAGTTAGCTCTGTCTGGTGTTTTATTAAAACTAGTTTTCCTGACATCACTGTGACTCTCCTGGACGAATTTGCCACTAACTGGAATGGCTTAATTGTTGAAATCATGGTAGAACAAGTTTTTGACCTTATAGGTACACATCAGCCAGTACCTTTGTTTTCTGAAATACAGCACCTGTATTTCATTTTAGAGCTTGTGCAATAAATTGCATAAATTGCATTGAAGTGAGATCTGTGAAGTATTTGAATTGCAAAGTACTACTACAGGAGTATCATAATGACAAGGCTCATAATCAAGAGTTAGTAAGTGTTTTAAAGATCTTGTGTCTTTGTCAAGACATGTTACATCTTGAAAAGCTTGAGTTCTTACTGATGCTGAGTAGGCCTTTTGGTCAGCCACAGAACACTGATGGGATGTAAACTAGAAGTCTTTAAGTGCCCTTTATCCTACTTTCCCAGGGGTTGATGAACAATACTAACTTTGGTAGAGCTGCTCTACCATTCTGAAAGATCTACTTTTGACCCAGAAGGAACAGCAGGCAACCAGAAGTTACAGTAATTGAAAATGATAAGCTTGCACTCAAAGAGATGCATGATTTATGGGGAGAAATTGTCTTTTGGCAGGGATTATAGCGGAGAGTTGAAAATGATGCTAGATTTAGATAACCATCTGACTGTGGGTGATAAACATGTTTGGGCTTGCTGTCAAAGCTTTCCTTCTCCTTATCTAACTTTTTTTAAAACAAAAAATACAGCCAAGTAGGCCATTGTAACTGGTTAGTTGACTTGAGGAGCTACATACAAACTTTATCTAATCCCAGGATCTTTAGAGCAAGAACATTTTTGCTTCAGTTTTAAAGAAGAGAAAGGAAATACATTTATGACAAACGACTTGCCCAAGGTCAGCTGTGCAGAGACAGACCACACAGATCAGGTCCCCTGCTGCCTAGTTTGATGCCTATCCTCTGTAAACAGCCTAAGTTCATATTGGTCTTTTGGCTGCTGTTCAACAATGCAAACTCATCACATTTGTTTTCTGGTAGCACTGCCAGGTTTTCATCATCTGTTTTTTTTCTTCCTTCTTTTGAATACATTTTTTCCACAGGCATGCTATCTTGTGGTTTGCATGTGCGTGTGTGTTTATTTTTCTTCCCCTCAAAAGTGAATCTGACTCTGAGGTTTTCTAAGTGTTTTCTTATAGTAACAATGCAAACCTCTAATGATGCAAATGTCTGCTAATATTTGGCAATTCAAATATTAAAACACTTAAAATTATTGATACTATGTTTCCTGCCATTATAACCTGCCTAAGAAAACGAATTTTTTTCTCCTCTTAAATTGTTGTAGCCTATACCTGCTTTTGATTAAGTAATTGCTTTTCACTGCATACAGTTTGTTCAGATGCTATTTCAGAGAAATGCAGGAATCCACAGGGATGAAAGGTCATTAATAGTTATCTTTGCACTTATGTTTCTTAGGATGTACATATTTACATTCAGATTTGCCCCAGGCCTAGATAATCATCTCAAAAGCACTCCTTAGTCTTTCTATTTTCAAATGAGGACAAGTTGATATGTATTTTACCTACCCTTCTTTCTTTTTGTCAACATTAATATTCCTGTTACCTTGGCTTTTTGTACAATGCCTTTCCTAAGTGATAATCAGGTAATCTAAGTCATCATTTTATCAAGACACAAAGATACATCATCTTATTGCCATGATATTTACAGTAAGATCACTTGGCTCCCAGTGTGAGGCACAGACATTTACGAGACATCCACATAAAATGATTAAATGCCTGAAGGTTTGTATTTACTATGGAAGCACTTTTATGGAGAACGCTCTTCAGAAAAGCACAACAGAAAACTCTTTTGTTCACAGATGCTTATTTATGTGTTTGGCATCTGTTCTTTATTGTTTAAGTAACCTGGGTGCTTTCTCAAGGTACTTTCCCAGTATCTTAGTAGAGAAAAATTACATACTATATGTAAAAGTTTTCAAACATGACTGATAACACTCAGTTTCGATTTTGGTAGTAAACAGTCATAAATCTTGCATTCTGAACTGCAGCTCCAACAGCTCCAGAAATTTCCAAAAAGCACCATCCACCCAGAAGTATGCTCGTGTGATCACATGACAATAATATTTAATAATTATTTATTAATAATATTAATAATAATATTTTCTCAGTCAAAGTTCTGCTGCACTTTATCCCATCTCAAGGATCCAGAAACAGCTGCACAACTTAAACTCCACCACAGAGTTATTGCATGGTCATTAAGAAATGCTGTTTAGCCCCAAGTGGCAAACAAAAAAATTGGAAGACTTCCCCATCTGATTACCAGTTACTGTATTAAAATAGTCCATAATCTATAAGGGAGAATTTATATAGTACAAAGTGAATGAATGGTTTATAAATGGTAATGATGGGCAATAAGGAAAATAAGATGTGATATATATCTTCAAAATTGATTTGCAGGTGTCAGATGATTGAAATGAGGTAGAAAGCAGAAAAAAAAAAAAAAGAATATGACAACCAACTCAGTTATGAATTTCTACGACAAAGCAGACCGTGATCCTTGTGGGTTCCTCCAACTCAGGATATTCTATGATTCTATGATATATATTGCTAAAAAGCCCAGGGCTTTTGTTACAAGCACATGGCTATGAAGATGATTAGAGGACTGGAGCACCTGCCATACGAGGACAGGCTGAGAGAACTAGGCCTGTTTAGCCTGGAAAAGAGAAGACTGAGGGAAGACCTCATCAATGTATATAAATATCTGAGGGGAAGGTGTCGAGAGGATGGAGCCAATCTCTTTTTGGTTGTGCCATCTTCTTGACACCCTCCCCCCAGTCTTCTGAGGGAAAAAATCTTCTCCATTCTTCTATGTCCTTCTTGTACTGGGGAGCCCAGAACTGGACACAGTACTCTAGATGTGGCCTCACCAGGGCTGAGCAGAGGTGAAGGATTGCCTCCCTTGCTTGCAACACTCTTCTGAATGCACCCCAGGATACCTACCTACCTAGATATATTGCCTTCTTGGCCACAAGGGCACATTGCTAACTCATGGTCACCAGGATTCCCAGGTCCCTCCCAGATCACCCCCTCCCAGCCTGTACTGGTGCTTGGGGTTATTTCTCCATGCATGCAGGACCCTGCACTTGGACCTTAGAGCGTATGAAGGACATATAAAAAAATGCTGATGCTTGAAAAAGAAAATACATTTCTTGTCAACAATGACTACCCCCCTAATTGCATTATAACAAGTGCTGTGTAACATCGTTTAATATCCTTCTTTCTTGAATTTGCCTGGAGGCTTTTGTCTCTAGTGTTGAAAAGAAAAGAACCACTACCAAATGTGATGCATTTTCAGAAAGGATAAGTGTTGAAACACCTGCTTGTAATCAAGTCCTAGGAACTTAAAATACCTGTTCATACAAACTGTTTTTCCTTTCTCACCCCAACTTGGCAGTAAAGGTGAGATGAGAAATGGAAATACAGAGATGATCTTTAAATGAGAAATAGAATACAGCAGTAATGGGCCTGCACCACAAATCTTCCCTTCCAGTGGATGTTGATTTGGGAATTTTTCTGCAACAAAACAGTAAAATTCAGCAAATGGGTCTTCTTTTGTAACTTCCTCCCTGGGGCAATTTAGGCCAGCCTGAGCTGAATTTCTCTTGGTGGATTTTAATTATATCCTTCCTACTCTAATAGCGAAAATCCTACCTAGATATATTGCTTTTCAGACATAGAATAATGGAGTCTAAAATAGAATAATTTAGACCATGTGTAAATAACTATTAATATTTTATTAACATAAACCATTTTAATACTTTGCAAGTATAATTCAATGTTTTAGAATGTATCCTAGCAATAGAACAATATAAAGACTAAAAATTGTTTCTACACAAGGTGTGAGCTTCTTTCTATTTTGCATGGGAAAAAAAAATCTATATAAACTGACTGTTCTTAATTAAGGAAAATATGGAATATTGGAAGAATTAATCTCTTACCTACAGAAAAATATCTTCAGAAGAGTCACAAAATTAAGCCTTCAACTTGACAATGATACTGTAGCATATACTGCCTTTTAAATGTGGGGAAGACTAGCAGTCACTTCACCTCCAAATTTTATTATCTGCTGTGAAGTGGGGCAACCAAAACATTAAGTTTCACTTATTTAAGTAGTGCTGAAACAAATATGTGCTATTTATTTCTGTGCAAGTTTGAAAACCTCTGTGAACTACAGATTAAATCTACAAATTTTATGTTATGTTATGTTATGTTATGTTATGTTATGTTATGTTATGTTATGTTATGTTATGTTATGTTATTCTTCATAATCCACTTAGAAAAGGAAACTTATAATAATACACTTAAATTTTATCAATCAGTTACATTATGTGGCTAATTGCATATCTTGATCCTTATAGTTATGTACAGTAGATAAAGTGCTTAATGATGATGAAGCAAATTAAATAATTGTTTTAGTGTCTCACCGTAATTTCTCTGTTGCCTTGCTTTAAAGTAATGGTAATATAAAGAATATTTTGTCTTACAGTAGTAAGAAAGTTAACGTTGTTTCTATTTTCACTGTACTTCAGAAAATCAATCTGGAATTTGGAAGAGTTATATTTCAAAACTCCTTTCAAAAGTAAATTGACGAACATGGATTTTATGGTTGTTGTTTTTTTTATGTTTTTTTCTTTTTTTTTTCCTGATTTCCAAAAGATCTTTGAAAATTATCACCACTGCTGGTATTTTATGGGATTTATAGATCAGTTAGGTATTTTATGTTGGACTAGGCTTTTATGTAAATCCAGAGTCATTGCACTTTAAAAAACAACAACAACTAATCAACCAAACAACAAAAAAAAATAGAATGATTGATGGACCTACTTGGAATCAGAAGACATAATCCAAAATTATGTTTATGGTTACATCGATAGTAAAACAAAGGCATTAATGTTTGGCCTAGGTTGTAAAGTATTTTCAGATTTACAAATGATAGGGATCATGATTAGCCCTGATTTTCAGAGGTCCCCAAACTACAGTAACTGTAACTGTATAGGTTATATGGGCTATAGTCCTTTCTATAGGAGCAGAACCTTGGTAAACATTAATGCATTTCTGAATTCAACTGAGTTTTCAAATAGTACTGTGTGGAACGTGATGGCATGATCCGGTTATTTCTGAGCAATAGAAATAAGGTATTAACACATCATAAAGCATTTTTGTCTGCTGCTTGGTGAAAAAGCTAATTTCACTTCCTATCTGCTTCAAAGGAACAATTCATCCAATTTCAACAAGGCATTCACCTAGCTTTTAGCCAGAAAAACCAAGCTTCTGAACAAGCTGTCATAAATCTAAGCCATACATCTTGATTAAATGGTAAATCACTGTTTGTGCACTCCTTCATCCTGACTCTATGTGAAGGTAGATTTTAATATGTTTATATCCTAAGCTTCAAATTATATTTTCAAGCTTTGAGGAAATATTTGTGTTCAACTGATTATATTTCCTAAAAGGCTAGAAAAATTCAAGGAGCAAAGAGTAATAGTATCATCTCTTGTGCCCTCAAAGTACCAGAAAGAGCCTTGAACTCCTTTTCTATTCTCCTGTTTTCCTTGCAATAACTGTTACTGCTTAATAAGCAATCTCCCACTTTTTATCTTCTTTTATGCTTTCAATCTCCATGGCATCTAAACAATTCTCAGCCATGAATAAATGTTTCCTCTCTGCAGGGGGAAATATTATCATTCCATTACACACAGATGAGGCAACCAAAGCACAGACGTGAAATAAATTGCAGAAGGTATATGGCAGAATATAGAATAAACTTACATTTATGTTCTAGATATATCAAAAGTTACAGGCATATTTCAGATATTTGTATTTCTTCAAATATTATATATATATATCTTTACATATTATATTTATATATTTATATATATATATTTATATATTTATATATAAATATAAAATATTTGAAGAAATACAGCTGTGCTATGTAAAACATTGTAGGAGATCTCCAGCAAAATCCTTTCCTTAAAACCCATGAACTTTTGATTCTGTTATCTTAACAAGAAATTTATTTTTCCTATACAAACCAAAACCATGGGTGATTTGAGACTTCCACTGGCAATAATTGTTATCAATATTTCACTAGTAACATATACTGTGTTGTGTACCTGATTAGGATGTATTAAAATTTGATTTTATTGATAGATAAATGATAGAGCTGCAGTGAGAAACCTGGCAATTTCCAACACAGTAAATTCTCCAAGAAAAGAAAAACATATATATATGTATATATATATATATATTTTTTTTTAACCAGAAAGCTTAATAAAAATACCTCTGCATATTGAAAAGTTATGTGTTTGAAAAATATCATCAAATATACCAATCTAAGATTGCCAGGTAATTTTGAGAGCAGAGGAAGGAAATTTTTCTTTAAAATCTCTGCTTCCCAATGCTAACTTACATGTATATATTGATACTGTCCATTCAAGACTCATTTAGCCAAGGCCCAGTTCTTTGCTGAAATTCTTTTACTAGCTTTTGGAGTTTCCAGCCAGGATTTTCCCTCAGTAAACCCATGCCCTAAGATAAAGAGATCATGCTGCAGCCATAACCTATAGCTTTACCATCACCTAGCAACTATGGTACAGATATTTTATACCTACAGCAGCACAGAGCTACTCAGAGGCTGAAGGAATACTTCCTTATGCTTAACACTTGCGCATTACAATAATATTGACAGCTAACATTTTGTTAACATTGTTTTTCTGTGGCTGGAAAAAGAAATTCTAAAGAATCTTTAAGAGGACCCAGCATGAGTGGGTTTAATCAGTTATTACCATGCAGAATCATAATCAGTTCCAACAAAGAGTCTGGATGAGGACTGCTTAACTCTGTGACCATAAACTGTAACCTGCCATCCTGTTTATTACTTTCATTACAGAAATGCAATGACATTTTGGTCTTTTTCATGGCTTGCTATGTGAACCTGTAGTTATTTCTAAGATGTCCTTACTGGGAAGAAGAAGATATGCATGGATTGAGGGACTCTATTTTTAACCAAATTGATTTTGTAACCAAAATATTGTAAAAATGCATACTTTGAATAAAAGTGAAATACTTGTCATATTTTACTGAAAACAAACTTCTCTTTTCAATAGATTAGATCTGTAAATTAGTGTTATCAAAATGTCTCAATTACAAGTTCTGCATGAAAATGTAACCAAGAGAAATTTGTCTAGTAACGATCAAGAAAGAAAATCAGTCTTTTGGAAGATGTCGGCTTTTAGAGGAAAACAGATATATGAGGTAGTAAGCACAATATACTTTGGAAAAGCTTGCTTAATACTGCTGCTTCCCAAACACACATTTTCATCAGGCTGTGCTCTTACACAGACTCTAAACAAAGGCAGAGCATCTGTTCGCTAAAAGTGAGAAAAAGTATCTGGATTAAATACATTTATTTCAACTGACAATAACTGTTCCTTAGAGAGAAGGATACAAGCATTGATTTGCTGAAGTCCTTTGAATACAGATGGTGAAATGTACTCTGGCTTGTCATATGTAGTGACATCTCGTTATTGTATAAAGTTGCCATACAGACATCTGTAAAACTTGTAAAACGTAATGGAAGATAATTTCCCTACTTGTGCATTTGAATGAGTACTGAAACCATTTAAAAGATAGAGAAAATGTAAAAAACCAAGTCATATCTTCAGCAGAGTGACGCCATATTTTAAACTGAAGAAAATGCCACTACATTTGCAGATGCATTGTGATCACTGGCATATATAAAAATTAAGATAGACTTGGAAAATATGATAAAATCATATTTTGTTTTCAAATAGAAGTGTGCAACTGCAATGGAAATTGAAAATAAAAGTATAGGGATGTGTGGGCATAAATTTAGCTCTGTAGTGCTAACAAAATATATAGATCAAAGTTACAGATTTGTGGTACATGAATATGTAGTAAATATACCATTGTAGTCTCCAGTTTCACTGAAGTAAGCTTAAATGCCATTCCTCTTTGCTTGCTCCAAAGGTATCAGGAGACAAAAAGGAGATGCAAGAGTAAAAATGTCAGGAGGAAAACTGAAAATCTAAATGCATTTAATTTCAGGGAGCCACCTTTAACTCTTATGGCCAAATTATCACTATAAGGTCATAGACTTGGATGCCATAAATTTGTGTAAGTCACTGAACTTAGAAGGGAGAATTAATTTACACCACTGAGAATCTGGCTTTCAGTCATTAAAATGCCCAAAGCCAGAGTTAAGTGGTGAAGTTTAAAGCTCTTTATAGATAGATGGAGTTATTTTATAATCCAGGAACTTACATTGTTTCAGTTTGTCTGTTGTTAGGAAATAAGACATCAGAGAGCTGATTTAAAGAAATCATACCAGTGGTGATTTAAAGCAAACAAATTTACTAAAAACACTGCTCATCTGGAGAAAAGGAAACTTAAAACCACAGAAGGAAAACATACATCTCTAGGCCATATCTTTCATGCTTGAAAATTTCCTTCACATGCAAATATAAATAAATATTATTTATAATATTATTAGAGAGCACTCTAAGATGAATAATATTATATATGATATGGTCTTGCCAGATTCCAATTTACTTTTGTAAACTTAAAAATAAACTCCTCCCAAGGTTAAAGCACTTTTTTTCCTTTATGGTGCCAAATCTAATATTTTGCCCACTTGATGATACTACTGCAAATTCCTAACTATATTCTTATTATTTTTGCACAACACACCATTTTTTGTTTTGATTATGAAAATAATGATACTCTTTACCACACTAAGCACAGAATTCTCCTTTGTTATTGCTCTGAAAGCTTTTCAAATCGCAAGAAAAACAACAACAAAAAAAACTATTTCAAATACTAGCAGTATTTTTTTTTTGTATTATGCAAATAAGCTTCAACATTCCTGAGGGAGTTAAATAATAAAATCAAACAAATACTTATAAAAATCCTGCATTTGCATGGTAACTGTCACACTATAGTGGAGCAAAATTCATTCCCTATATACGTTGCTTTAAAGAATTCAGTCCAAATGCTGGCCCAGAAGATCCAGCTGTAAATTTCCTATTTACAGCTTATGACACGGATATGTCTCATCCCTGTAAAAATAGTCTTAATTTCCCAAATGACAGAAAGGGATTGTGAGCATGTTTAGTCCTATAACCCAGTGATTTATAGCTATGACCCACCAAAGTCTGTTTAGAAATGTACTTGTTAGATACATATGAAAATTATTCTGTATTCCCAGGCCATTTGGTTTACATCACAGTAAACATCTAGAAAAGAACAGATAGATAGACAGACAGACAGATAGATTCTACCCTAACACTTCTTTTCTTGTTTAAAGAAAACCTTATAGCTGGAAGTTCCTATTTCCATGAAGGGGAACTCAGTTCTAATAACTATCAGAATTTTCTCATGATGCAGAGCACACTAAGGATGTCACACTTTTTGCTTCATATCACAGAGTCCCAGAAGAAATACAGACAAGAAAATAGCATGATAACATTTAAATCATGCAAACTACAGATAGGTAAAATTACAAGACCATGGCAGATTAGCTAGATAGCTAGGATTTAAACTCTTACCACAGCAGAGAACACAGTTAACTGTTTTAACACTCACAAGTTGATATTTAATGAAAACACAAACAGTGTCTATGAGAAATCTTTGCTGATGAGTTATGAGCAGGGAAGTTTATGCCTGCATATAAGCACCAGAAATGATTAGAATAATTTTAAAAATAAGTTTTCATTTAAAATATAAAGGAAAGCAAAAGGATAAAGAAGAAACAATTTCCTTTGGAAAGGTTTGAACATTTGTTTTTATTTTTCTTTCTCTGTAAGTTGAGAAAGTATTGTTTTGGACACCTAGCATCTAGGGCACAATTTTTAACATTAATTCAGTTTCTGATAAACCTTCTCTAGATGAGTTTGTACTGTCACACAGCTCTCAGATGATCATACAATCAATTCTTACCATAAATAGATTTTAGTCTTAGGGTTCTTTGCTGTATGGTGTTGTTTGTTTTTTTGTTGGTTGGTTGGTTTTGTTTGTTTGCTTGTTTTGATGAGTCCGCTGGTCTTCAGGTTTCTGGTGGGATAAAATGTTTCATATGTTCAGAGAAAGTTTGAGTGCCTTCACTGGAACCAAAGGAAAAGAATTTATTTGTAAAGAATATAGGTCTTGTTTCACTGATCACACCCACTTAAAAAAAAGCAGGAAATCTGCTGCAACTGTAAAATGGCACCTGAATTTAAAGCAATTATAAAGCAATAAGGAATTATCTCATCAAAGGCATCAAGAATTAAAGAAAATGGTCTGCTGACTTGGGTCCACTTCCCAACAAAAATTCCTGTTGATAAAGATTCCCTTAGGTATGCAATTTTGTTAACTAAAATTGCTCTTCTTAATAGACAAATAGACAGTTCCTCCATCACCATCATGTAATTTGAAACAAACAAACAAACAAACAAAACAAAACAAAAAAAAAACCCTGCTATTATTGTTCATGTCATCCAGAGTATCAGAGGTACGTAACCAAAAGTATCTTCTGGTTACAAGGAAGATTTGCTTGGAATCATATTATATGATCCCATTCATATTATTATATGAATTTTCCTGGCTGAGTAAATTAAACAAGACCATCTTGTTTGATAGTGCCACAGATGTGCAAGGAAAAAGAAATGCCTCCAATAAAATACTTTATGGAGCTACTGTATGTTCCTGCCCTCCAGTCATGTTTCATATTAAGTCTTGCATTGAAAGAGAGGTCTTGTTATGCACAGTGTATAGTCTGCTCAGTCACAAAGACAGCAGTGACTTCTTTCTGAATCTTGTCTAGAAGTCAGAAACATCAGAGTCTGACTGAAGATGCTCAGATATCCATACCCTCCCCAAATCCAGTGTAAAACATATGAAATGATGGCAATTTAGAAAAAGAAAGTGAAGTTAAGCTAGAAAGTAGCAATTAGAGATGACTGAAAGAGTCACATTTTTTGAGAAATTCTTTACAAGGTGTCCCTTTAAATGTTTGCTATACATCCTAGCAAAATAATAATAATAATAATAATAAATTATTATAATAATGAAATGTAGACATAAACAAAGATGTAAAATAAATATTTTGTAAAAAAAATATTTATTTTCACACTGCTTGGTCATTTATGTGGTCTATATCTCTACATATGCAAGTGCACATGAAGGAAAATCAGTGTCTCAATGACAGTTTGACCTAAAATTGTGTAAAAATACCGTTCTGCCCACTGAGAGTCAGCTGTCATATTACCAAAGACATTGCAGTAGCTTTGTGAAGAGATATTACATGTGAGAACACAAATTTGTTCCATTGCAAAGTCAAACAGAAAATAAAAAATTGGACAAAAAATATACTTTCTTTTTCAGTAAAAATATAGTCAAAATTGATGTTTCATTTTTCACTGAAGAAAAATTGCCACTCCCAAACTGGTTTATTTTCCATTTATTGTTATAACCAATTTCCATTCCTTTTTCTCTCCTCACCTGTTCAAGCTTGAGACTTATGATTCTTCCTGGAGATCTGATATTTCCCAAGCACTCCCTCATTTCCTCCCTCCCATAACCTCAGCAGGAAATCCTACTGCATCCTGACAACAGCTTTTTACCTGTAGCAGTTGCCATAACAGATCTCCACAACAGTACCTTTTCAAAGCCAGAGGCTAAACTAAGTCAACCTCTGACTTGGATTACCTTTTCCCTGGGGAAAAGTTTAAAATTAAGGTAAAAAAAAGACAACAGAAAATAATCTATTTGCTGAGATAGCATCAGTTATTTAGCACCTCTTGCCAGACTCAACTATCAAAATGATAATGTAGGTACAGCTATACCTGTAATATCAGTAAACAATTTAAAATTAATTAAGACACAACAGTGCTGTTAAACCTCAAGTGAGTGGATTGTATTAGCTGTGTGTGTTTTGTTCATGGAAGTTATGAGATGTCTCATTATTATTATTATTATTATTATTATTATTATTATTATTTAATAATAATAATCTTTTCTTTATGTCCTTCTCTTTCAAACAGGTATTTTATGGTAGATAGGTATGATTTTAAATAAGGAGAAATCAAGTCAAAATCATATTTATTCATGTACATCAAGTGTCTTAACAATGAAGGCTACAGGACTTTATTTTGGTGAAGTCTGATTCTTTTGCACAGCCTACCTAAGTAAGCACTAACGTGGCAACAGCCTAATATTAGACAATATATCCTGTGGCAGTTGATTCTCAAAGTGAAAGCAGAAAATGAAAATATTCCTCAAGATAGTGTGGGTACTGTAAAAGGTTTAAAGAACCATTTGGTATTGCAAAATCATCCAGATTTAGAGAACGAATAAATGTACCTTCCCTTGAGATTTTAAGTACAATTTAGTGACCACTGAAGAGCAATTGTGTTTCTGATTTCATTCACACTGGTATAACAGTAATTCCACAGGCTGTGTGTAAGTCATGTTTTATAAATATAAAAATGGATAACTCGTATAATTTTGCTTAATTCATCAGCCCTTTTTCTGGTTTCTTCTCACTTTTAAACAGTAAATCTTACCACTTGTTCCAGGCTTTGTAAGTAACTGGTGATAAAAGAAAATATTTGAACAGACTTAAATCATAACCTGACATTTTAACATCTACATCCTATTTGTGTGAGGTAAACATGGCTTTACTTTGGGCAAAGACTACTGGATGATTTAGGTTCATTGTTTTCAGATTTGTCTTAAAGCAGAACTGTAGAAACTGTAGATGTAAATTTTTGCATATATTAGACTGATAAGTGTCCAAGTTATGACATTTTCAGACATTGACAGAACTTACATTTCAGTAAGTTACAACAACGTTGCATAAATTGACAAGTTAGTGATATTTTTTTCTTCATCAAACAAACAATATTGATGATTTTCCCCTTGATTTAGGGAATAAAGAAACTTACTATTTCTGATTGTAGCCCATGTTCTACACACAATTTTTGCTCACTACTTAATGTCTTTTTCTGAAGTTAAAATAATAAGACTTCCATGTTCACTTTCATTTACAGCTGGGCACCAGAAAGGATCACCTTCAACAGCAAAGTTAATGTATTTTCCAGCCTGTCATTCTGATTGTGGAAAGCAGTAAATCCAATAATAGTATATAATTTCTATGTCATTATATGGTCTGAAACTGTATCCTATCAAATGACTGAAAGAGATACTGGAAGGTCATGTTTTGACCCTTCAATTAATTTGAGTGTGTCTTTGAATATATTCAAGTGTTGACAGCAGAAGTTAAAAAGTACTGTGAATGACAGATGTTGATCTTTATCCATTACATTCACAAGTGTTACACTGATTGCTTAACAATCATTCAGGTACTGATAAATGAGAACTATACCCAAGGGCTGTGTTTGATGTCAATGCTTTGATCAGCAGGTAGGACAAAAAATAGAGCATTTCTCTAAACAGATGTGTTTTCAAATAGTCCTCAAAATTTGAGATGTCCATAATTTTCTGCTTGGTCTTTGTAGATATACTATTTACCTCATTTTTACAGGTAGGGCCATTAATAAGAGTTCTCTTTGTCCTTCAGTTTGTTTGTTTTGATTTTTTTTTTTTTAATGACCAATGATTTACATATTTCAGGGACAGACTATACACCATTTTAAACAATATCTCAATTATCTCAGCATCTCAATTTGTTATTATTTCTCTCTCTGATAGTTTCAAAAGAAAAAATAGATTTAGAGTGCATTCTTAATAAGGATATGATGAATTTAGAACAAGTTCTCAACAAGGGTAGGAAGCATTTTATTGTTAACTACTCTAACTATCCCATCCACTATAGTTAACTTGTATATCAATAAAATCATTTATTGCTCATATTGTGGTATTAAATTCATAACAGGCAAATTGATGTATACAAGGACACATCTTCTCTGAATCTCCTGTTCCTATATTATCTTTCACCCAGGTTAATTTTGTCCTGAAAATGGCCAGAACATCAGCATCAACATACATAAATATCAAAGCCAAGATGAACTGTTTATTTATTCAAAACCTTACTGCAATTGCTGAGTTGCTCAGGCAACACTCAAAGAAGATGTAATTTTCAAGATCCTGTGCCCATATTATGCAATAACTAGTTATCATATATACATATTTTAAAAGGAACTGGTTCTGAGTTTCTCAAAATATATTTCAAACCATTTGTTTGTAAGCCTATTCTGTAAAAATAGCTGAATTGTTGGAAGTCTGTGAAACATCTTTAATTTTACTTTAAACAATCTTTGAATTTATTTTATTTCAAAGATCAAACCTTACTTTTAGTCTTTGACATACTTCAACTATTTTTTCAGTGATTTTATTGTACATTTAGTAGGATCATATCTATAGCTGAAAACAGGTTAAGGTAGAAAGAGTTATGTGTTCCTAAATACAGTGAAATAATAAAGGAGGAAATGTCATGAGCATCTCATTTCTGTACAAAGCTAAAGATCCTGGCAGACTGAGCAATCATCACCTTTAACTTGATCAGAGCAACATCATACAAATCCAAATCTAGCCTAATGTCAGTAGGTGTAAGGTCTTACTCAGAAAATTCATTAAATTGGCTCCTGAATTTTAATGGGAAGTAATTGAAATAGTTTCTCATTTACAGTATTTTATTAGCTTGTTTCTCTCATGCATAAATTCTATTCTGCAGTTATGAAAAAACTAAAATTCATGAACCTATACAGTAGCTTTAAAAAAGGATAGCTGTTCTGGCAGCACAAACTAAGAACTAATTCAGTTCTCTGTGATCAGAACAGAAGAGAACGTGGTGCCTCTATGAAAGCCCAGAGGAATTGTCAAATACCCGTCAAAAAATATTTTATGCACTCAGATGCTAACATAATGATATGATATTAAAATGAGGGAAAAAAAAAAAAAAAAAAATCAGAAGAAAGATTTTCTCCTAACTCCTAACAAACTGGAGAAGAGTATATACACAACAATAATGCGTCTACAACATAACTATTTCCAAGAACCTAAAGAGTTAGGAATATAATTTTATTCTGTAATAACCATATTTCCTAAACTACCAATCTATCCACTCATTGTATGAATGGACTTGCAAAAAGCCACTTGTTTGGCTTTGTGGAACTCTCCTGGTGCCCTCTGAAAACCTGGGGCCCTCGTCATTCACTTGTGAGCAGAAAAGATGTTCAGAAAAGAGTCAGGGCAAAATAATGTTTATGCAAGAATATTTCTATTGGAGTGGCAGTACCATGTTTGTTTTCAAGATCATTTTGTTTCAGCCCTGTTGGATCCAAAGGAAGAATTTAAATCAGAAAAGCAGAAGAGCCTGCATTAGATAGGTCAGATTATTTAATCTCAATAATACTCTCAGCATCTATTAACCTTGGCAGCCAGAGGCTATTCCATGAGCTCCTGTGTCCTTTCTCCCACAAACGGGATCCCAACTGACCTGTAGTTGTGCTTGTGCATATAACCCTGTGGTTACCTTGATAACTCAAAATTGATTCTAAAGTAGTTCTAAACTCAGATAAGATCTTGCCTGCCCATAGATGCTGGGTTTATTGCGTATTTCTTTCTCAAGAAACTTGCATTTAACATGGCATTGAAGAATATCCTGTAGTAGCCAAAAGAATTGCATTTATATGACTTACACTACTTGAATATATTTAATGAGTAATCAAAAACTACTATGATGACTTTGTGAAATAAATACCTGTCTACAACTAGAGGAAATAAATGTGTTTCTATAATAGATACCACTTTGTTTTCTTTCCATTCTTCATTTTGTTTATCTCTGTGTTTTCATGTCTCTATGTGTAAGACCAATAATTGTTGCATGGTGGATCTTTTGAATAGATGGTGCATAAGACTAAAGCAAATAGAGGTAAATCCTGGTTAAGAACAGAAACTGAAAAAGGAAGTCAAAATCCAATAACTTCTGTCTTATTTGGACAAGGAGAATAAAACTGTTATAAAATTTGCCAAACCTAAAAAATACATAACTACATTTTGTTTAAAGCTGAACAACCTAAAATCTAAACATTTTGTCATATTTTTTATTTTCTATATAAAATGCAGAAACTTGCAAGCTATTTCAAGACAACAGTTTTTAAAAAATAATAATGAAAATGAAAGATGCAGCATTAAGTACCAGAAATTAGCTCAATTCAACTCTGCAGCAGTAGACTAATCTGAAAGGGACATCAGTTGTTACTGTTGCTGAAGAGTTATTTTTGGTGATAAAGAACTACTTTATCATCATCAGATTAATGTAGTGTCAAACTTCTGTATAGTGTTCATAAAGCTAAAACAAGACCTCAAGGCAAAATTTCACCAAAAGATAGAAATATGCATAAATAACTGAATTAGACATTTTTAGGCAGATAGGAAATAAAGTGCCCTTTTGAATACAAGAGCATTTATTTACTGCCTTCCTTTAGTTTAAGCTTTCTTCTGTTGGCCCAGGTGATAGGTTAATGATCTATTTGTTTATACATTGTTATGCTGATCCCCAAAAATAATAGGAAAACTAAAAAAATAAAAATAAAAATAAAAATAAAAAATGCAGAAACTACAAAGTAAACAAAGCTGACATGTAGACCAGAGGATAAATCTTGTGATGAGAGACTGAGGGAGCTGAATTTGTATAGTTTAAAACAGTGCATGCTAAGGGGATATTATCAGTTTTCAACAGTCTACAAATGTCCTCAAAGTGACAGTTTACGTGATAAAAGGGACTCATTCACAGTCTCAAGAAATGACAGGCAAAGAACAATGTCTTGAGGCTAAGAAAAGTTTAGACTGATATCAGGAAAAAGTTATTAACAGTGTAAGCAACCGAATGATGGTGTAGTCTACAATGCAAAGAGGGATCATGGCACTTTCACTACACACATCAGAGAACAGCTTAAATTAGAAATTATAGAAACATTGCATGAAATAATCTTGAAAAATATAGATGACAATCTAAATGAAACCGCTTCCTTTTGGCCTTATTTCTTATGTATAAAAAATGAAACATCTAAGTAATATAAAATTAAATGTAAAACATTTAATACATTAAATATTTTTTTTCTTCCTCCTCCTTAATTAAAATGCAAAATCATGATTCAAGAACAGTAGATAAATAAGAAATGGCACTGACAGGAGAATCTGAGGGTTTTATTAGTTGATAAAAGAAAGAAAAAAATGTGCTTTAATTAAAGACTAAAATCAACTATTAGAGAGAAAAAAATACTACCAAAGGTAAATAATTTTCTCAAAGAAAAGATAAAAGTTGACAAGCTGATAAATCCAATCATAAAACACAATTACATTAAGATTTATCTTGTAGCATTTTACTGGAAATACAAAAGTAAAACCCCATATAATGACTACACATTGAAAGGACCTAAAGACTGTATCATCAGACTTGATCCCCTGAGATGTCAATGTATCCTTCCTATCAGGTCTAAAATCCTTTGGCTCATGCTGAACAAAGCTTACATTTCCATTTTCATTTCCTTTACCCTTGCCCTGTACCTAACAGCTTTCATACTCCAGAGCCATCATTTTATACCAGTGCTGAAAGTATTTCATTTTTCATAACAAGACAGAAAGATAGTCAACTATCTCAGTGACCTTAAGAATACAAAGGTTTGGTGGATGATTCATATCCCTAATACTTAGAGATCAGTAACTTAGCAGAGAAAATACATTGAATGGTTAAAACAATATTGCTAATCTTTCTTTCATTTAGTCAATCAAAATCTTCTGGAGTGCTTACTATACATGATAAGTATCGTAAACTCACCCTAATTTATAGATTTGCTTCTCATATCTAAATAAATAAATAAATAAATAAAATCTCTGTCAGATAACAATTTTAAGATAAAAATCTACATATTTCCTTTTACAGTGAATGACAGGAGGAGGAAAATAATTCCTACTGGTGAATTTACAGATATCTACACCTAGTATTTAGGGCCAAGAAAAATGAAGGGGGGGGGAGCAGGCCAGGGAAAAATAAAAAAAGAAAAAAGTTTTCTGTCTTTCACTGTGTTACTATTTCCACAGAAAATCGATCCTTATACATGGAAATGAGACCTGCCTGGCTGGTAGAACCTAGTGGTATTTCCTTGGCAATGAAGATGGCTGTGAAGGAAGCAAGGCTTGTTAATGGGTCTTGTGTCCCCTTCCTTCTGCAAAAAAAAATTCTGTGAGGGCTGTTAATAGCTACATTTTTCTAAATGTTAAAAAGGAAAACAACTTAATGGTCCTTCAGACATTTTGATCATTGCAAACCTAAATTTTATGACAACTATTTACTCCCACAGATCACTGTGTATGTTGTTACTGTATATTTTATAAGATTTTGTATTCTACTGCTTTTCAATTTGCAAAGGGGCTGTTCTCAGACATTTAAATGTCCTAGTTTATGTACAAATCAGGTATCCTGTAGTGAGTCACATCTGTAAACTTTTACTGAAATAATGTCTCGTTAAAATGAGAAGTTTTATGCAATAAATTTTGCCTACATATGCTATTCTAGACATCTATTTAAAATCATAAATCTGGTTTCATATCCTCTAGCATCCACAGTTCTTATTTCATTTCACATTATGAGTGAGTACATCAATTTTCACAATATTAATATAAGCAGTGAAAAATAAATATTCATGAAACTCTCCGGTAATGACTAAAAATAATAATATTCTGCCAAAAGCTTGACATCTACCATGAAAAAAAGAATTTTATTAACATATGAAAATGACCTCTAGCTTTAAATGGGCTTCTTCCAACTTAATATTAAAATGTGTGACCTAACCTTCTTCTGCATAATACCTAATTAAAACTGCTTTATTATTAATATGTTACAGATACAAAGCAGCAGTCTTATGTGGCCTACTTAGGAATGAGGTTCTATAATAAGAATATTATTCTTACATTTAAAAGGTCTATACTGCTTCTAATGCCAAATAACATATTTGAATGCATTATAAAATGTCTTTTATATATCACTGAAAGGTCTACAAAAAACAATTGGTAAAAGAGGCATTATTGCATTATTGCAAAGAATACCTTTCAGCAATAAAGAAACAATGAAGTGGAAAGTAAATATATAAATTTATTGTATTTCTTCAGTTAGTCTTTACTATGTCAAATACTCACAATCTCCCTTCTTTATTTGTCAATCAAAATTTTCTATAGATCCTGGACTATTCTATTTTTTTCTTTTCTTCCTTTTTCCTCATTTAATATATCTTTCTTTTCCATGGTAAATGACAGGTAACACAAATTTTCAAATAAACAGAAATGATCTGATCAACGTTCCTTATAATAGATTATATTGGTGCTGTTTTTTCTCTACTATTTGTGGAATAAGGTGGAACAACCATCCATGTGCAGTTTTTGTTGATCATTTAGGTTATGAAAGGAAAAGATAATAAACTGGCACATGGCAAAGAAGAAAGTTTTTTCTCTATGAAAAAACTCTTTGATTTCCTTTTACAGAGGCAACATAAGAAAAAACACAAACGTTTCTTAGAGGAAAAAAATACTTCAAAATAAGAGTTGTTTTGATAAAATTAGTTGTGATTACTAGAGAATGTATTTCAGAGAATGTATAAAATACAAAATAACATTTATCATTTAACATCCTCAGTACTGTGGTAAAGAGAATGTATATAAAAATAACCATCTCATTTTAAAAGACATAAGAGGCTATGAATAGTACATTTGCTTTACTGGGGCAAGTGATTGAATTCAAATATGAGCAGTCTGTGATTTATGATGACACGATGCTACCTTGATTTCTTTCACTCTTCCAAAGTATATTTTTTGACATTCTTTGTCAAACTTCATTTATTTGTTCTTACATGAAAACAAGTCAATACACAACATATGTGGAAAATCGTCTTGTCTGTGCGTGTAGAGCAACCTGTTAGACTTCAGCAAAGTGTTTTGTCACTGTCAAGAAATTGTTTGTCATAACAAGAGGTCCTAAGAAGTACATCAGCGCAAAATAATGTAGGGCAAATGTGTGGTCTTAATAGCTATCACAGCTGAAAGTGATAAAGACATTAGTATATGTCTGCTACAAAAATCCAAATACATCGTTACCTTTTATGAACAGAGGAAAGGAAATTACATGTACCTAGATTTTTGTATGTTTGTTTGTTACATCATATTTATAGCTGAACATGTAATGCTTTATCATAAGGCTCATTCAATTAATCTAATCAAAGCGCTTGAAGCAAGGCAAGTCAAAAAAACAGAACTAGAAAGGTTGTCAAAAATGAAGATTCAAGACGGTGGAGGTTGAAAAAGATATAATGCATTTTAAAATAGACCAACTTCTGAATAAGTGACAAGACCGTTCCAACACACAAAGGAAGTCAGAATTGCTGTACAATCTCTCCCAGACTTCAGGAGCTGGTGAGGATGAATTTGGGAAGTTCATAAACACTTGCACAATGATTTCAGTGAGGGTTTTGTTTCTATCCAAGATCAGGATTGGAACTGTTATCTCTTTGGCTCATATGTGCAGGAGAACAAGTGCCTGTGTCTTAAATATACTCTTGTCTTTCTTGCACAGCTCACTACACAGTGAGTAGTAGAACTCATGCTAAAACACCCAAACAAATTGTTTTTCCAATTATCATGTTATTTTAAGCTCTAGTGAATGATTTAAAGTGAAGAGGCAAGAAAATACCTTGTGCATTGAAACAATCATTTAGTGATCTGAAATATAAGTTTTGTTTACCTTTTCCATCATACATTACTGTAAGCATTAACAACAATCATGAGTCTAGCCAGCCCTCTGGTAATGCATCCATAGCATTCTAATTCCACTGATTGTACAGCTACAATAGAAAAGTTAATAACACTACATGATTTTTCTCACTCAACGCTAGAGTTTGCAAAATTGCTTCTGTATCACTGAGTATTCAGACAAATAAAGGAAGACCTGTCTCACACACTCTGGCAAACTTCCAACTGCTTCCTAGAACAAACCCAATATTGCTTCCACTTCTACAAAGCAACTGCTTATGTAATTCACTAAGAGCACATACTGCCTGTGCTTTCAACATGTTTGATTTTATGTAGAAGATAAATTGTCTTGCTGTTTTTATGGATATCAAAAATCTAGTAGTCAAATTCCTCAACACATAATGTGAACACTAGTCCAAAGTTATCCGGCATATCTGATAGTTCTAGAAACAGTGGCCTTTGCCATCACACAGCAGACTTTAAACACCAGATTGCAGTGCTCCTGAAGACATTATGGTAATATATCTTAGGTAGCACACACCTTTTTTAGAGTAAAGCATCTGAGAAGATGTTTGCGCTGGCATATGTTATTTGCCAATTGACAGGTGATGTCAATTTAATAGTTCCACACTGTCGGTATAGCACAATGTATTATGACTGTGTAATCGGTAGTCTTGAAGATCTCTAAGCTTCTAAAAAGGATTTTCAAAATGTTCATCAAAAAGAGTTTGCAAAGGCATATATTAAAGGCAACATACTTTTTATCAGAAGGGACAGAACAGGAACTGAAGTTGCAGGCAATGATTTCTTGGCATAAATTTTAGTTAAAAATTGGTGCTGTGGAAATCTGATTACAGAAAATTATAATGTAAGATCTAGCATATCAATTCTCTATGTGATTTGTTTGTTTGCTACATCATATTGATGTGAAAATGTTTTTAGCGGTTGTTCTAACAAAAGTCAAAATGTTCTTGCCACTTTCATGGTCATAGAGGTTTCAGGGTTTCTGGATAGCTCAGTAGTGAAATGGGTTTGATAACAGACTCAGAAAGACTGAGCTATCTAAGTAACATCACACAGGATAAAAAGTCCATCAAAATGAATTACAAACTTCATTGTATTCAGTAGGCGTTAGAAAATATCAGAGATATGCAATTGCTTACATTGAAAATAACAGGTGATAGATTACGTAAAAGCATGAATTACTCAAAGATACTAAGAGCATGAGATATGAAGGGTCTTGAGGTAATACAAAGATTTAAATAATAATGGAAGGATAGTTTTAGAGTTAACATTGATATAATCAATCAGCCTGCTGCTCTTTTTTTCTTCACCCCCCCCCCAAAAAAAAAAAATAAAATAAAATATAGCATTCCTTTCTTCTCTGCAGTACTTATTCCAAAGAAATTTTTTATTGTGACAACTGGTTCAGTTGCTGATCATTTGTGTGGAAACATTGATGGATTAAGGTTAGGAAGATACACAAACTCCAGTGTTTTTCACAGCTCACCATTCCCTAGAAGTAACATGTTGTAGAGTGATTGAATCAATAAAAATAGTTTTCAACTTTAACAACAACATAATATTTTCTGAAAATGTACCCTAGCGCATAACACAAAGCAATTTACAAATAATTTAATGAAACAAGCAGACAGCTTGTTCTGTGGCATGCCATGCTGAGACAAAGTTATAAAAGCTGTGATGTGACATTACTGTTTGTTAACATTTTCCCATGAGTCTTCTCTCTGGTGTCATTTGAGAGTAAGTCATTTAATGATACTGAATCTATTTGCACAGATGTTTTTTCATGTTTATTTTACCACTGAGGCTATGTAAACATAAAATATGACTGAGCAAAAAACAATTCTAAATATCAGTAAGTTCTGCATATTACTGACAAGGTACATATTGCTGACTCATTCAATTGTTAACAAAAGTCACATATGGAGCTTATATAGCATTTGATTCTAAACAGCTAATGTACAAAATACATTAATTATTACATATTTGTGACATAATTCAATTTTTATCTTCAGGAACAAAATCATCATCTTATATTGTTTCTTGTCTCAGAGGACAAAAGTTCCTGAAGTACTAGATTGCTGCCAGGAAATATCTGTTAGCAGAATAGCACATATCCCAATCAAAAGTCTACTCAGATGTGTATTAAATTTGCCTTTTCTATACATTTCAAAGCAGAATATTTTCTTTCCTATACTGAAGAAATGAAAAAATAAATAAAACCACTTAATAATGCAAAATGTAACTAAAGTGAAAACCAAATCAATGAAGTTTGCCAGAAATCACCACGTATATCATTTTCTTTCTCTAAAAAGTCAATGTAACTATAAATGTTCTTAAAATATTTCTACAGAGATATCTTATTTCTCATTCTCCTCCTTACATGTGAAAGCACCATATATGTATTTGTGCCTCCAATTACATTTCCTTCCTTATAATGCCATATAATTTATAGAGGACACTGCTTTAAAACAACTGCTGTAGAGAATTTTCTTTTTTGGTAGGAGACAGCAGGGCATTTCTGAATTAAGTAGAGTTTGTTTGGTATTTTTGAGCCATGTGTGAAGAACAATCAGTGGAATCTAGGGCAGATGAAAAGAGAGATTTCTAAGATTGTGAAGGGTATTTGGTTATTTTTACCTCATATGTAAGCCTTCATAAAATTCTTTAAAATATGAACACATACATTTAGGAAAGTGAAATTCTATCAAGTAATCTTTCTCAATAGAGAGAAAACTCTTACCAAATAAAAAATATATATTCAATCAAACTGCAAGTTAAAAAGAAGAAAGAGGATTGATTATTAAGATACAGCACCTGGAGTTGTTCTCAGGATAATGACACAGTCATGATCCTGATACGTGAAAGTCCCTAACATCTGACTCCCTGATCTGGAACACGTTGGCCAATTTGTTTCATTACTTTCTGTTTTTCTCACTTTTTCAGGCTGCACCATCTCAAATGATTGTAAGCACTTTCGTAAGAATAGGGCCCTGGGCAGAACTAGTGACCTCTCCCATGAATCTGGAAGGTGAACTGATGAAATGAAATCACTGCTTGTATATGTAAGTTTAGGACCAAATGAGTTCCAAAAAAAGGTCTCAGAAACTGATACTGCTTCAAGTAAAGTTTTCAAAGGAGAAGTAAGAAAGATGAAGTATTTACAAAGAAATCTGTGTTACAGTACCAGCAGACTATTGTTTTGTACAGGGAACAGATAAACATTGTAGAATAAAGAGACAAACTGACCCAAAAATTAGAGAGTCCCAGGCACATTTGGTGACAGATTTTCCTTTAGGAGCAACTGTAACCAGAGGAATGAAAGAAACAAAGAACATCTAAGATGACTGGAATTAACCTACTCAAACAGAATGACAAAAGAGACATAACAAAATATTTCGTAGTTCCTCAAGTAATTTTAGCAAGCTAAACCTTCAGACTAAAGTTGCACTGGAACCTGGAATATATATTCAAAAAAATGTAGGATGTTTTCTGCTTCAGGTAGGTGGCACTTACACTCTGTCTCATCTCTGGTGTTTTATCTTGATGATCCAGTAGTATCAAAATGCAATTCCAGAATATATCACTTGCACACTCTGATTTGTTAAAATGACTCTTTTAGACCAGCAGACACATGTTGCTATTTCATTGTATTAATACCTTAGGAGCTTCTCAAAAAGTCTGCAGAAGGCTCATTATTCACTTCCAGGAAATCAGAAGTGACCTTGACCTAAATATGTTATTACACAGGATACCTAACAATTTTTGTAAATTGACCTTTGCTTTTCCTGCTTCAAAGTTGTGAGATATGCCTTGACTATTATGAAGCAATTTTTTTTATTTATTTTTTTTTTTGTCCTTGACCAGCTTCAAAAGACAAATGCATCACTTTCTTTTCCTGAAATACCTCTGTGCATGACTTTGGTTTTCTGTTTTCTTACTATTCTGTGACCTGATTTGTTGAACACTGCTATATGTTTCTTGGCATTTTGTCTTGTGTATGTACCAATTCCCTTATCGTATACTTTTCATACTTGTCTTTGACAACTTTGGTGTTTACTCTGTAAAAATTATAAGACCTGCAAATGTTGGTTAGTATTTAACTACATTTCTTTACACTGTAGATACTTCCAATTTTAGAAGGACCATCTTTTACTTTCTTGTTTTGTTTTTTTGTTTGTTTGTTTGTTTGTTTTTTGTTTTGTTTTGGTTTGGTTTGGTTTATTTTTTGTTTTGTTTTGTTTTTAATAAGGTTGACTTGAATACACCTATATGAAAACTGCAATGCAACTTCAGTACAGTCTTTGGTGAATCACACTAACACATTGAAGCTCCATAATAAGACCTTCAACTTAAACTTCTGTTTGCTGTTCATTCTTAAATTTGAAACCATAAAATTAGTCCTTTTCAGTGATAACACAGGCTCATGCATTGCAGCTATTTGCTACCACATGTATTTCTTCACTAGCTTGAATCAATAGTACTTCCCAAAAGTACAACATTACTTCAAAAAGTTGGTGTACAATCTAGAAAAAATCTTAATCTCACCACATTAAATTTCAAGTGGCATTGATGTCTAACATAGCCTGGAGAACATTTGAAACAATTTTAGTAAATGTTTTCAATAATGAACTCCAAAATGTATGTGAAGTGAAGGGACAGTAAGGCAATGAGGGGTGGAGACCACGTACAGGAACACCCTATGTGAAAGCTCAGTGTTCAAAGTGCATGATGCAGTCACTTTGCATTAAATACCTAATTGCTGTTAAACCTTTTAATGCTGCCCCCGTAGAGTTCTTGAAGGCTGAGGGGATGAAGAAGGATTTTGAAGGATTTTTTTGAGAAGTGTAGAGGCTCTTGGAGGATTGTTGATTTTGTTTTTTTCTGTAGTCCCAGGGAGCTGCTCTTTTCCCAAGACATCTAAGAAGCAGCTTGATGAAATTCCAACTATATCTTATATGCATGTATGTATATTTTGACCCCATGAGCAATTGTGAGTAAAGCTACATCTTTTCAGTAGAAAAGTAGAAAACTTCACTGTTACCAAACAACCGATAATAAATGTGATTTAAATGTCTATCAACAAATTACCTTTTCAATTACATTAGCAATATTACCATGAGAGTAAGCTAGTAATTTGACCACTGCCAATGAGCATATAGCATTTTCTTAAAACTGAAAAGAATCAGTGTTTATTCTTACAGTGTCTATCTCTATAATTATCACCGTGACATCAGCCATGAGCAGGGTTGTATTGTGTTAGGGATTAGTGGAAACAGCTAAGAACAGGACTGTTTTGTTAGGGATCAATGAATATAAAGAAGCACACAGATCCAAAAAAAATCCTGTGATCTGCAGAACCAAAGGTAATGTGTGAAAAATTGTTCTCTTCTTCACAAAGAAAAGAAGTTTATATTTAAAAGATCAAAAACAAAATAAAATAAAATAAAATAAAATAAAATAAAATAAAATAAAATAAAATAAAATAAAATAGGTCTTTCGTCTTTTAAATACTTGGGCTTTTTCCCAGAAAGATGCTGCAAAGTTCACAAACCTGCAAAACAAACCTGCAAAGTTTGCAGGTGTATTCTTATTATTAGGCATAATAAAGACTATCTTTCATTAGATTATTTCAGTGCTTAAAATACGGATGTGCTTAGTTAATTTGCTGGAGTACTCAGCAGCTCATATTTTAAGGCCATGATTAATGGCTTAAGTCATTCCTTTGTTATTTACTGGTGACAGAAGATTGTGGGACTGGTATCCAGATTGAATCTGTCTTCCCTTATAATCAGCACATTCTCTTGTATTGTAGGCACACCTCGTTCTCTGTTCCACCACACATCTATCACTTTAAGTAGATGGTTTATCCTCCAACAAAGAATAATTCCTCTTATTTGTTAAATTTTGTCTCTTATCTCTGAGCACACCAAGTTCTTCATTATACTGGCTAAGAGTACTTTGTGTTTTTTTTTCCCAGTAGCACTTCTCAAGTAGACAACAATTTATTTTTTGTATTAGATTAATTAATTTTGACATCCTAACCACTTGTCTTCTTTCTTAACAGCATTAACAGTGTATGGAGTCGCAAACTTAAGTACAATTGTTTTTTCATTTCTTTAACTTTGAATGCAAAAAAACTAAACTACATTACTCATCAAATAAAGACAACATATAATTCCAAGAAAAGCAGGGAGAAGTGAACAAGAGGGGAAACTAATTATGTCAATGAAAATGCATTATGTATGTTGATAAACAGCATACAATTACCTATTTTTTTGTAGAGATAGAAGCAAAGATAAAATCATTTTCTGATAAACAGTATACATTTCTAAATCCCCAAATAACAACTGCATGTATCATTTCAACAAAATGTAACAAATTCTCCTATCTTAAGCCATTTCAAATATGGAATAGGAAATTATTGTTCTGGTTATAGAACAAGGAGACCTACAGAAAAAAATTAACACTAGGGCTACCTGCCTAACATGAAATTTCTATTACAAAGCCCATGTGAGCTAGGGCTTTCGTTACTTAAGCAAACTGAATTATAAACATATAACCTTTAACAATGAAAAAGCACAGATTATTCCTGCTTTACTGGAACAGCATAGAGCGTATAATGAAATGTAATTTAGTGACAGATTAAATGCATTGGTGGCTTGATTTCCACTTCACCTATAAACACCACAGGATGACATTATAGCATCTTTTTACTTCAATGCATTTATAGGAGAAAGTAAAAGTGTTTTTTTGTTTGTTTGTTTTTATTTTTTTTTCCTAATGTAATGTAGAAAATGCCATAGTCTACTCAGTACTATACTAAATTACTTACTCTAATATCTGTAATCGCACCTGGAAATTTCACAGTAGTAAAAAGTCTAGTATATATTTACATCTTAGGTGGTTTAGAGAATAAATATTTTAAAATAATCCTTATTTCTGCAATGTAAACATAATGTAGAATAAATGACATCACCATACACAGTATTTAAAATACACCCCACTGAGCAAGTGTACTTGGACTCACAATGTCAAGGTGTATTAAACAATGTCATTAGTATACTATTACAGTTATGCGTAAGACACACATGGGCAAATATGCGAATGAGAGGTAAACTGTTTCAATCCTTATTGTCTCAATAGAAAATATTGGAGAGAAAAAGAGATGCCAGAAGTAAGCAGAACAATTCACAACTGTGATCACAATTGTGATCACATTGATCTTTGATATATATGACATGATATTATGTCATGAAAAATGGTACTCAGCATATGTTCCTCATATATACATTGTACATAGTGTATTACCTAGTATTAAAACCCAGAGAGTAATAGCTCAGATTAAGGTTTATAAAGAAAGCACATTACGGTAGTGGTTGGTAGCCTAGTTCTAAAGTGAAAAGGAGAATAAATAATTAATAATTATTATTATAGTTATAATTATAAAAATCAATCAATATTGATATATCTTTCCCAATTGTGAAAAATTAAGCATGAAAGCAGCAGTCTGGTTTTAGTATTCTGTTGCTTCTGAGGCTGGTGCCTCATTCTGTTAAACAGATACATGGAAATAAAGTCATTATGTTCAAGTGGGCAGATGATACAAGGATTAGAAGATAGAACAAATAAGGTTGAACAGTACAAACTAACTCAGGTTTTGATGGTTTACATGAACAGCAGAGCAGATGGTAAAGGTGTTTTGTTGTGCAGAAAGATGCAAAATAATTAGGCTTGGAGCAAGAAAACAAGCTATACAATATGTGGCAAATGGCCCAATAATTAGCACACTGATCAGGAAAACAATCTGAAGGTTATTATGGAAAATCATTTTAACCAGCAATACAGAACATAATAGCAGTAAAAAAGGCAAACAAAACATTGTGAATGTGTAGATGGATAGACTGTAATAAAAGACAATATAATACTGTTACTAGGTTATATAGGAAATATATATACTGGCTACCTGGTACAGGAAGAAAATCTGCATTTGAAGTAGAAAAAAAAGTGTGGGGGGGGAAGAGTTGACAAGATGGCATTAACTCTCAAATACACACACATCTAGAAGAGTATGTCTTCAATATTAAGTTTATGAAAGAATTTATGTGACAATAAGAAGTAAAGAGGTTTTCTTCTAGTCCTAAATTTCTGAGTTCAGGCTCCAAAAAATCTCCATCTTCTGTAATAGCATCATAATCAGTGTCCTAAGAGCATTTACTATCTATAGCATTTACTATCTATAAAAAGGATAATAAGGTGTTCCAACACCACTTCCTAAACTATAAAAATCACTAACCAACCTGGTTGATTTAAATTTCCTTATCAAGAATGAAGCACTGAAAGTTAGTAATAAGTTAGAGCTAGCTGCACAGAAATGTTAACATTTGCTTTATCCACAGGTAATGACCATGAGACAAAGTAAATTGTATTTAAATAAATTCAAAAGCACTTAAAGCCTTATGTTTTAAGATTCTATTCCTGTGTTAAAATAACTGTCATATAGAAGATATATACTAGTTACATTAGCAGCAGCATCAAAATAGTACCTTTGTGTCTGAAGTTAATAAAAACAGAGAATAATATTAGTCAGAGACCAGGCTTAAATGAAATTCGGTAAATCATTTTCAGCAGTTCAGAAAGATAAATTTAGCAATGAAATTTCATAAAAGTTCAAGTCTAAGGGCAAGAATTCTTCACAAGGATGATTTCGCTGTTCTGCTATCATCGTTTCTTTCTTCACTGTAAGAAGACTGACTCACACTCACTGCCTCTTTTTTTTTTTTTGGTCTCCTTAAGGACAAAGAATTCAGCTGTACTTAGAAAATAAATTTTGGTTATCCCATCTGCATTTAAAGGTAGATGAAGTACTTAGCATCAAGATTTATGAAAGTTTCTCAAAATAGGCTTTTGAAAGCTATTAAAATAACATTAATGATTTGTTAAGTTCAATAATTAAACACCTTTCTGCTTTGTGGAAGTATAAAAGTAAGGTGATTTTTAAACAATATATATCTTGTTAGAGAAACATAATAGCACAGGCTGTGTTTCCCTCACTAACTTTACAGAGAGTTCAGTTCTGCTGAAGTTGTACTTTCAGCATTGGGTTTATGTGGCAAGGTTTTGGTTTTGGTAGTGGGGGGCTGCAGGGGTGGCCTTTGTGAGCACAGCCCAGCTGCTGACCCACGTCAGATCAGATGGCTCCAAAGGGCCCCACCAGAGAGTGGCACTGGGTGGACATCTGGGAGAGTAGATTGAAGAGTAATATAAAATAAAAATGGCTCATTTTTAGTAATTTTTAGTAATTTTTAGTGATTTGTTCTAGGTTTTCTGAGGAACATATTGACATAGAATCTGGGGGTACTTTGGTTTGAAAATGGCAAAAACTCACACAGCTGCCTGCATAAATTTTAATTGTTTAATCTTCTTTTGTCCCATGAAGAAATGTACATCTCCGACCCCTCTGCTTTCTTATTGGTGCCACTAGTGAATGCCAGTCCTTTGTGTACCCCAACTTCTCAGAGTTAATACATCTGTTTATTCCAGAAGAACAGCTAAAATTCAGGTAATGATGCAGACGAATACATAATGGTTTGCATTCTCTTGCGCGGTGAATAAAATTAGTATGCAAACAAAAAAATATGTAAAATATCTCAAGTTATGTTCTAGTTAGAAAAATAAATAAAATAAATAAAAAATCGACTAGTACAGCAAGTAGATAATAAGAAGAATGGAGAGGTGAAAAAAAGACATACATCCTATCAGAGTAATGGAGAAAAAAATCATTCTAAAAGAGGCCTTAGAGGCTAATAAGGTGGAGATCAGTTTATTCACATACATGATTTTTGGTCAAAAATAACTGCATCTGTCCTCGAAAGCCTTTTGCTGAGCATTCTGTTAGTCACTAGACAACATCTTTCTGCTCAAAGTGAGGAGACTATTGAAACAGGCAACAAAAGAATTACAACAGGAGAACAGAAAAGCGGTTTTGTTACTTCCAAGCCTGGTGAAAGGGACCTAGGAAAGGGATCAGAGCTGAGCAGCGACTCTGCAGAAGGAAATGAGGAGCATCACAGTTGCTGTACATTGTGAATCTCTAGTTCACTTCTGTGCTCCATGCAATATTTCATTGTGCAGTGTGAATGCCTTTATCTGCGGTCAATACTTCCGTTTGGCCAAGTAATTAAACATGATTAAGAAAATTGGTGATTTCTTTTTCAATGAGCAAAATCCACGCTCAGCAGGTAATAAAACAGGTATCCCCTTGGATTATTTAAGAACATAAAGTAGGGTAAACACGGGTATATTTAACTGGTGCCTTAATCTGTTCAATGAACACATGAAAATAAGAAACATAGCTGTAGCACTTGCTATCAGTTTGCAAAGAAAAAAGAAAAAAATATATATATATTCATCAGATACTCAATTTCCCATAAATAATTCAGTCTGCTGCAAGAACAACCAACTCTCCAGGACCTCTCCAGGAAATATATGGGTTTAGTGTATTCATTTGCCACCTGATTAGATTAATTGCAAAATCCATATTCTGAGCTTCAAATTACTATTTTTATATGATCAATTAAACTAAAATATACACAAATTTCCTAATAACATATGATGTTATTTATGTTATTTGTCTAGATAGTACTTTAATAAAGAAACTGAGAAAAATGTCACTTTAAAATATTAGCCTCAATAAACAATTCTTAAATATACTTTTAACCTTATCTCTGCATAAATGTGTAATTAGTTTATAACAAAAAGAATACTGAGGGCTTTTGTTCAATCTGACAGCCAAAAATTATTTGCTTTTTCTGTTTTCCCATGGATTTAAGCAGTCAATGCAAAAACATTACAATTATATATATTATTTGTCAGTTTTAGACAATACACAATTCTTTAAATGCTTTTTCAATAGTGAACCTTATTTAGGAAAGCCAAACTTTTTCAAAATCTCCAAGGTACAATGGATAAGTTTAATTCAGAAAGAGCATAAACATTTGTATTTTTCCTCTGGAATGGTAAGCTTATAATTATATCCTACTGTCCCTCCAAGCCTCCCTTTTGATATTTATGAGTGCATACATTTATTATGAAATTGTAAATCTGTAGGAGAGAAACCAGATTATTTTTAAACATATATCTCCTTATCTCCTGTTATAAGCAAGTAAGCTACAGCACTCTGAAATATTTAAAAGGATAATAATTATATTTTCTAAATTTAGTAGTCAGAGGTAGAAAAGCAAAAATAAAAATAAAAATAAAAAAATCTTTGCATATTATAGCATGCACTTTCATGGCTTTTGTTCATATTTTCAAATGTAATTTATTAAGAAAGATAGCTAGCTCTACTACCTCCAGAGCCCTTTGACATGATTAAAAAATAATAATAAGCTGTAGTTGACCAGTGCAAACTGCTCTGCATGTATCTCAAGTCATTTGTAGTCCTATTACTACAATTCTGAAAACTATATCATATATATGTGTATGGTCTCATGTTCTTAAGCCTAGGACGACAAATATTCAGTGTTTCTTCTGATGTAAGGACCGCAGTTTTGAGAAATACTATTCATAAAATTCTTGCATCTCTAGAGTATCAGGTAAACTTCAGGTAAATAGTTATTCATCATTAAAAAATAAAATAATAATTAAAAAGAAAAATACAGAAGAACTGCCAAGCCCAGAAAAGCTATTATTTATCTTACAATGGAGTTCAGGTGCCTAGGACTGTGTTTTTGATAAAAGTTGCACAGTTTGAATAACAATTCCTCTCCTCAGACAAATCTTTTCCACTGATTGCAATGGAATTTTACAGACTATTTATGGAATGATTTACTTTGCTTGCTTTATTTACCTGTTTAAAGATGCTGAGTCTATAAAACTAAGTTATTATATTTTCTTGTCAAGTTTGTGTTCTGCCACACTTTCTTAATTAGATTTGTTGATTTATTGCTAACAAAGATAAAATGTCTTGCTCCAGACACAGTTACTGGTTTTTGCAATCATTTGAAACTGGCACACAAGTAATTTCACATAAGTTTCAAAACTGTCTAGCTTTTATTCTCATCAGAAAAGTGAGTAGGCAAGTTGGCAAGAAAAATATTCAGATCTACTTCTCTTTATGCAAAATTCTAATGATTAATTCCGTGGAAGGATTACAATAGTAGTGGTAACAAACAAAGTAGTTTTGATTACAAATTTCCGAAATGGATTTGAGCAACTCCTTCCACTTTAGAATTCAATAAAATTAGTTCTTTACCTGTGGACACATTACTAATATTTATTTGTATTCAGGAGGAGAAGAAAACAAAAAAGAAAGAAAGATTTCATATATAAATATATATGTAAATTCAACTACCATTGAAGTCACCCTAAAACATTCCAGATTAATATTAATGCAGAAGGGGACTGGGGAAAATAGACTATTTCTTGTCTAACAGTATTACAATAAGAAACAAAAGAATCATCTTGCAATATATTTTATGTAAATGCAGGTCACAATTATGATGCTTTTCTTACACCTAACAGCATTAAAAACAAGATATGGTTAATAGGCAAACTACTCAAATATTTTTCACTCAATATTTTTTGACAAATTCTTGTAGTACTTTCTGAATAAATTACCTAACAAATCTCTTCTGTTTGTTTGTTTGTTTTTTTTCAGCATTTTTCCAGATCTACTTAACAATAAGGGCCCTCAGCCAACTTCAATATGTGAATAGCATTTAATTTCAACAATAATTGAGATGAGCATTCAAGACCACAGAGTCTGACTGAAAGTCTCATAATTAGGTACTGTAAGGTGGGTCCAACAGTCTGTCCATCACTTTTCACTCTTCCTTTTGTGCTTCTGGCCACCAACAGAGACAGGATGTGCAAACAAAATGCAACTCTAATAGCAACATCTGGGAAAATCACATTTTGTCTCTCAGTAACAGTGGGAAAAGCATTTCCACTTTTCACATTTCTGTCAACGAGAAGATTTGGCTATTTGAGCCAAACATTACATGCATTCAACCCAAATTTTTCTGAAATAAAACTAAAACCAAGTTTGGCCTGTTCTAGAAGAGAAAAAACCTCATGAGCTCTTAGGCTTTGCTCTTACACTAAACACTCCACAGGTAGACTTTGTCCCTTTCTAAGGACTATACCTGCACAACATTCAACTCCTTCATTTGCATTATACTATAAGTACCCATGAAGCTTTAAAATGCATATGCCTGTAATATAACATTTTCACTGAGATCCATATCTTTGATCATTTAAAGAGAATTTGCAAGAGAAACATGTAGCGATGATCAATAACAGATAATTAGCATAGCAATTATAAAGGAATATTTATATAGCTACCCTAAACAATTTGACTAAAACAAAACAGATTTCCATTCCAAATATTGCAGGTAAAGACATGTTTTTATGAATATTATTGATAATGTAAACATGTATATATACTGTTGAAACATTATTTTGAATTCAAATTTAAAATATTATTGTCTATGATTAAACCAAATATTAAAAAAAAAAAAAAAAGAGAGAGAGAGAGAAAATTTTTACTTTCCAAAAGTGAGTAAATAGCAACATTTGAAAAGTCATTCCTAAATTAGATAAAGTTAATGACTTAAGCAATTTCACCAAACTTTCTCTGCAGAATCACGCAATAGCAGTGTGGATTATCTGACAAATTATCAGTTCTGCTTTAGAATAAGCATGACAGGCAGACTAAGACTCAGAGATAAAAACATTCAGTTATAAATACTACAGATATGAAAAGGAAAATGATCTATTCATTGTTATTAGCAGAAAACATTTCAAAACTCTAAGAGATTGGACTGCAGTATGCAAGGAAGAAGAAATGAAGTCCAATGTTCCATTATCTAGCAAAATGAAATTAAAAGATGAAATTACAATCACACAAATTGTAATGGCTTAAGTGGATGAGTCAATCAGTACCCAACTGCTTTCTTTTCTGTACTACATTTCAACATTATGATTTGCACTCTGGTTTTTGTTAATAGCATAGTGGCTAATATTGCTGTCAGTTATGTCAAACTTCATTGCATATGTGTGTGTGGAAACCAGAAGTCTAATCAGCTGCTCTTCGCTCAGTATTGAAGAGAAGGAATTATCATTTTATGGTGTAATCAGTATATGGCAAAATATCCTCTTTCTTTCTATTGTCCCCACCAGCAAAGCCCATAGCATGCTTTACAAAGTCTTCGTAGGTGTTTCACTAGAAACTGCTTTTTGAAGACCTGTGGGAAAAAGGGCAATGAAAGAAGCTAAGGCAAAACAGCAAGAAAATTCTAGGTACAAATACAAAAATAAATAAATAAATAAATTTGGCACCATGGATCATGAGAAAAAGCTTAAAGAATGTATGGAGAAACATTGGGAAAACAAACAAACAACAATAAAGAAAAGAACTTCAACATTACCCTTTGGGCTTTTGCCACAAATGCAGCTCAGCTCTTTAGTTCAATTTTGGATTTCACTTTGTGTAAGTTTTGAAATCCATCTGCACAGATTGGACCTTTTCTGCTTAAAATTGTGTAGAATTCATTCAGTAAAATTTGTGTTACAAAAATAATTAAACAATCTTCTATTTGGAAAAGGCTTATTACTGAATATTATTGTATTTGAAAATTTTAGAATTTCTATTAAAATGTCTATTTACTAACATTCTTATTTGTAGGAAAAATATCTTCCTCAATTGAAAATACATTCTTCATCTCGTTAAAACGTCCCGTATAAAATACTATTTTCAGGCCTTTTCTGGTGAGCTTTATGGAATGATAATGACAGGGCAACCAGAGGCTTTGAGCATTTGAATGGGGAGTTTGGTCCACTTTGTGTTGCCTTTCAGTAATGTTTATATAAGCTTAAGTAGCCTGTACTGTCTGCATTCTGCTTCCCTCTTTTTGCCAACTCCAAAGAAAATATAAGACTCTGAAAGCAATCCTTATCTGTTTATTTAGCTAAGGTTGATTTGTTAACCTGCACTTAGATTTACTAAAGACCTTGGGAATTTTGCCATATATGTCACAAGATTTTATCTGCAGCATTTTACTTTCAGATATTTTGCTCTGGCAGTCCAAATTCAGGACTCCAGGTGGATGAATTAATAAATCTATCCAAAATGTTAATATTACTGAGGAACTATTGGGTTTTAGATCATCAGAGAGAAAATGAAATTATTTCAATAGGCTAGTCTCTGAGCTATCTTTTTGCTTTTATTATTTGAGACTATTTGTTATCCAGACTCATTACCTATTGTTTTTGATACTAGCCTATCATTTCAGTTTGTCAGGTTTCTTAATGCTTAACATCCTGTTTCTTTGTTTTTAAGTCTGCTCTAGAAGACTTAAATAAATTTTTTCCTGCTATTCCTTTGTCAGGCTTCTGAGCATCATAATATACATGATTACTGTAATGAGTCATCAGCGTTAAGCAATTTTTAATTAGGAGAAGATGCTCCATGCCAAAGTAAACTTGTCAACCCTTAGAAAAAAATGTAATGAAGTGCTGAACCATGAATATCCAGTGACTACATTTACTGTAAGTGTATTGTGATGGTTAGGACATACAACCTCTGTCTACGTAATCAATGCAAGAAACTGTGCTTATGACTAACTGAGAAAATGGAAAGGATTACTTGAGGACAGGCTTCTTCATCATTAAATTTAGCAAAGATTGCTTGGCCTTAGAAGCATCCTACAGGGTTTTTACTTTTAATTAAGTTTTAACTGCTGTTTATGCAAATTCTCTTCTAAATCAGTATCAAACATGTCCTAAAGCCATTCATACATATAGCTAATTCATTCTGTGCCTGACAATCCTTCTGCTGAAGCAATGTCAGCAAAATAGCTGATTATACTAGATTTGGTTGAGGTTCATTTGCAATTTCTGATTAAACTGCTTTTATTGTACTGGATTGTAATGCTAATCAGAATTAGCTAGGTGCTGAAACATGACCAAAACTGATCACAGAATGAGTTTTAAGAAGATCAGACAGAAAAGTATAAATGGGACTAACCTGCAGTGTGTTTATTAAGATTAGCAGTAGAGCAAAACAAACTACTGTTCACAGAAATTGTAATTTTGAGATTTCATTTAATATTACTCAGAGGTAGATAGAACTCACAACAGAGGTTCAAAGGCATGACTTTGTGTTTAAATTAAAATTATACAAGGCTCCAAGGTAAACATTTGTACTTTATGCTTAAACAAAAAGACTTCATTTTGTGTTTAAATATAAAGCAGGATAAGTACCCTGCACTTTTCTTTTCCCCTGTACCAAAGCAAATGCTTTGATGAGAAAGATGGTTGCAAAGACTTGGAAACAAAGCTTAAGGTTTAGCATCAAACCTCCAGGCTGGAGGTGGGGTAATTTACATGTAAACATCTAAATGTGTAGTTGTGTTCGTGGTGCAGAACATGGGAGCTAGCACAACAATCCTGGGCCCCAGGGCTCTGACCAGGCACAGACCCACAACCAGCAAGGGGAAGAGCTGCTTCCCCTTGCTGCTGCCTGTGAACATCGAGGCAGCAGCTCTTCCCATCTCAGGGTTCAGTTTCTCCCCATATCCCAAGGAGAAGGGGAACATTGGGCTTATCAGTGTTACATCAGCCTCACAGGGTTCTCAGATCCACAGAGGTGAACAACTCATCCAAAATTCTTTGAAGTTCAGATGGAAATGTGTTATCTCACTGGTTAGGTGCCTTATCCTAGG
Source organism: Netta rufina (assembly GCF_964035555.1). NCBI lineage: Eukaryota > Metazoa > Chordata > Aves > Anseriformes > Anatidae > Netta > Netta rufina. The sequence goes on from NC_140127.1 coordinate 17,776,277, forward strand.
AGCCTGAAGCAGTTCCTCCCTTCATGAGGGATAGGAGTGGGAAAGACACATTTGTAAAGGAAAAAATTTTTCTTCAGAAATCTCTCTCAGGCTGCAATGTAATACACCACTGGAACCTGAGTAACTGAGAGGCAAAAACCAGTGCATTTTCCTCTCTCTATTTTCTTATAACTTTCCAGTGTTTTTACTTGTAACCTTAGGATGATGAAAGAAAAAAGTCATCTTTGACTTGGCAACAACACACACACAGTAGAAAACTGTGCAAGCCCAATACTAATCTTTGACAAAACCCTAATGCTAATTAGGCTATTTAATTAGGCTGTCTGTAATTAGAGGTAATCTCTCTGTAAACAAGAATGAAGGTGTCAAACGTGTCAAATTAAAACAGTTCATTGATTACACATTAAAAGTTATAAAACTGTTTCACTCAGTATGTTCATATAACTCTGAAATTAAAAATTTTGCAAAAATACATTTTTCAAAACTATTGCTATTTTGATTTCATCTGTCACAATAATTTCATGGAGTTCCCTAAAATTCTTTTCTATATATAATTCCTGTAAAACACCGAACCAAGAGATTGTGATTCATCAAAAAACAATTGTTTTCCCCTGGTATGTTCAGGGAAAGTCTCAAAGAAATAGTTTTTCATGTTTAGTCCAAAAATATATATATATATATATATATATATATATATATACATAAAACCTGATACTAAACAAGGTGACCTTCAGAACACCCATCATTTAGAAAGACATCTGTTGCAACTACCTTGATTATTGTCTGACAACTCTTTTTGAAGTCCTGATTCAAATATACTCCAACAGTCAATTTTCAGCGCAAGGACAAACTTTGATAATCTTCTAGTAGTGAAGTAGCACATTATTTATCAGTCAAATGTAGGTTTTTTTTTCCATTAGCTTCTGATTAACTTGAAGTATTACAGTGAAAAATCAGTAGAGAACTTCAGAGAAATACTTCATCTCCTCTCAGGTAAAAGAGATTAATAAAATTTACTTGAACCACCTCATTGTGGCTTTCACTTCAGGTGCCACAGTAAAGTAATCACAACCTCCTAGGCATTGAAAGGTACATGTATACCTCAGAAAAAAAAAAATTGCCTTTTAGTGCTATGCCAAGTAAGTAATGCACACCCTGCTTGCTGCACCATGTGGCTGTATAGATACTGCCATCACTCCTTACCACCTTATCTCCATTTCAGAAATTTCATTCCCCTGCAAATGTAAAATGTAAGTATACCACAAACTATCTTACTATCAAACTATCTTAATGTCAAACTATTAGACACAGACAGAAAGATTTGCCAGTAACTTGTGATCACAAAAAGTTAAGGACCCAATAGGCTCCCAAGACTGAAATCCACATTACAAGGAGAAAACCTATACTGTGTGTTAATGCAAGCAACTGTTACTTCTGAACTATTTTTCTGCTCATATCTTCTGTCTTAACATGATGAAAATAGGATGTCTAATCTTAAAGGCTCAACATGGTTCTGAGATTTCTTTTATTTGCCAAGTATTTCGAGGATTTGTAGCATTCTGTGCATGATGACCTGGAGGCCCCTCAAACCATTGTAAGTGGCTTTGGAGCAGAAGCAATTGGTCTTACACATCAGAAGCTTTCTAGAGAAAGCTTGAATTAAATGGAATAAAAACACTACAGAAAAAATGTAATTTTCTAACATAAATAGCAAGTACATCAACAGCTATGCCTCAAGATCAGTGGATTGAAAAGAGGTAGCAGATATAATGAATTTCCAAAGCTAATGCTGTTTTTAGTAATAATATAGCCATGGCTAATATAGATTAACAGAGAAGAAATACACCTAAAGATTATGCAAAGGCCATTTTTGAACAGATGCATTAATTTAATGGCCCGCAGCATTATTTTTAGAATAGTTATAACAAACAGTTCAACTCATAATTAAGGTAGATAATGGGAACTTTAGCAATCTTCATTTCAAACAAGACATGGGTAGATAGAGGGCTGTCTCTTGGAGGTGCTGGGTGGAGATGAGAAAAAGGGAAAAAAAAAAAAAAAAAAAAGGAAGTCAAAGAGCAAAAATGTGTAGAATAAATACTGGCTAGAGAATATGTGGAAGGGAAGTTAGTGGAACTATCTTTTCTTTTTGTTCCTTTGGGGATTTTGGGGGTAAAATTAACATGAGAAACGTATCAAAGATAGAAGCACCAATTTCTATTCCAGCCCCTAAAGAATTCAGTGTGCCCAAATCTCAGCCAGCCAGCTCATTCTATAGAAGCATGAGTTCCTGAACACACCTTTTTCATTTTTTTCTTCCAAGATCTTTGTCTGATGGGAAAAAAAAAAAAAAAAAAGAAAAGAAAAAAAAAAGAAAGAAAAACTGTGTTCACATATAAACTGTTTGTTGTTTGTTTAGGCTTTTCCTAAAACTTCCTCATACTAGCTGAAGTCAGCCATTCAGTTAATTATTTCCCCCCTACCTTTTCACTTTTTTGTTTTTTTTTGTTTGTTTGTTTGTTTGTTTGTTTGTTTCAAAAAGTAAGAATTATTCCTGTAGGACAGACAGTACACTTCCCTGGTGATATCTGAAAATATTGCTATGGGTAGAATAAAATTTACATTCAAAGTGTGAAGTTATGAGAAACAATATATAGTTGTGTTTTTCTTTTAAAAGCCCTCAGTCTGTTTTCACACAAGATAGTGCTTTTGCACAGAGACAAGCATGTGGGATCTGCCAGTATCAAAGCACATGTTTGTACTGTCCTCACTGAAATAACATAAGCCAATTGATAGCTTTAATGACACTATTCTTACCCTGCATCCCACCTTTTTTAGCTAGACTTTGGAGGAGACTATCATTATGTCATCATTAGGGAAACCTTAGCAGTCCCTCTGCTAAGGATCGATGTATATCAACAGTTTTTCCACTTCTCTATCTCACATACTTCTCCCTAACAATTCAAGCAATTTCTATAATGTCTGTCACTTGTTTAGCACCACGAGTACATTGCATTCTGTTCATCCGAATTTGAAACATCCTGTGACTAAACATGTAATTTGAATTATGCAGCATTTAGTCTGTATAAGATTATTGTTGCATACCAAATACTCTTTAAACGAAATGTCTTTCCATCGTCCATTTTGACGAACTGATTTACACAATCTAAAAAGGACATAGATAATCTGATACAGAAATAACATCACATGGAATAGAAGTTCAGACATTGAACAGAATTCAACTCAACTGTTTACACACTTCACTGCAGAAAAAATAGTTTTCTGAAACATCAGGCTGCACAGAAGTGTCAGACTGTGCAGATGGCAAAAGAGGTATTCTTTAATTTACTGTAGCAGTTTTTATCTTACCTAGGATGCAAAATATCACTGTAATTCCTCCCCCATTTAAATGAAATTTCAGAATTTGTGAGTCATTTTCAATAGCAAAGCATTAAACTAAAGAAAGGCTGATTTTTCAGGAGGGACTGAAAACGGTGACTAATTTGAAATTTAGTAGCAGGAGCGTTAGTTGGTTTGTTTGTAATAGAGAAAAAAATGTACATAGAAAAAAAAATCAGCTATCAAAATCTTACACCATTTTGCATGCACCTTCAACATACTTTGTGTTTAGGAACAATATTGCTCACACAGTGCCAAACCAGCTGGTCCTAAAGGGAGACAAATCTGAAAGTATGCAAGGAAATGTGATGGTGTTCCTTGTGACAGGTGTTTTATTTTTTTTTTCCATCATTGTGTAGTCTTTGTATGACATTTCTTCCCCTTCATCTTTCTGGATTCTTACTGAGCATGTTCCCATGCCCTGCCATTGTCACTTAGAGGTGGGCAACAATGCAATGTGGTCTCTCAATGTATTTAGTAAAGTTCCAGCTTATACTAATTTCCCTGATTATTGCAACAGTGTATAGATTCCACAAATACATTCGCACACATTACACTGCCAAATCTCAAACTGACATGGTACTTACTTTAGAAGCAGATTACAGCCTATGCCAGAGGCCTGTTTTCCATTCTTGGAGACTTGTGTAAATTAGCTTAGATACTTCAGTTGCTTTGAGTACCGGAGAATAAATAAATATGGTTAAAAACCACCTTTCTCCTTTCCCATGCCAGCTCAGTTATACAGACTTCTGGTAAAACTTTTTTTTTTTTTTCTCATTATAAGTATTTTGTGTTCTTTCTCATACAGTTTGTTTTTGCAGATCTAAGTGAATATTAGTATCTGATCATTACAATGTTTACAAAAATATCATGCTTCTAGACCAATCAAGACATAAGCATAAAATTAAGAAATACTCTAACTACAGTAAATACGCATTGGAGGATGAAGCACAAGTGCTTATTCCTTTAAAGCTATCTGTGTGGGAACAAAGTCTTGATATTATAAGCCAAGACACTCAGTGCCACATTCACAAATGCAATGTTTTGTGAGGCAGAGGCACAAAGCCAGGATTTTCCTGAGCTTCTCCAATATTTTAAGGATGTTCTTAATGTTCTAAAAGCTGCACAGGACCATCAGGATCATTGAAGAGCTTTCTTAGTTCTCCTGCACTTAAATGAGGGCATTGTTTGGCTGGGAACACTTTCAATGATATTAATATATAAGAGCTGTTATGCCAGTACTATGAACATTATAGGAAAAATATTGGCATGCTATTTTTTGGTCAGAAAGTAGCAAATGACGCTATTCTGGATTTAGATCACATAGCCAGGAGTAGAAATTAGCCGCGAAATCAAATCAAATCATCAAATGATTAACATATTCAATTCTAACATGTTGAACAAAAGCTCTAGAAACGTGTACGATAATAAAAATTAGGGAACACACAACCCATTTAAAAATAAACCTGGTACAATGCAATTTGATGCAACAGTGACATGATAATCAAGAGAATAGTGTAAAGTATTACAATGTCTGCTTTATAGGCACTTCAATAGCTCTTTAACAAGATAACATATTACAATGAATGCAGAAAAAGCTATTGTAAGTATTCCAACTTTACAAAATCTTCATGGTAAAAGTGAAAAATAATATAGTAGAATAAAGCCAAATTTCATACAGGTCAGAACCAAATTTTGGGTAGTGCAAAAATTACCTTATATTTAATGCATATATATGTTCTTCCAAATTAAACAAAGCACACGAATATGGAGATTACATAAAGTAACTCTCTGATAGATTAATTCTATTGTTATCAATTTTTTTCTGTTTATTTGTTGTTTTTTTTTTTCTTAAATCATGATATACGAAGTCCAATTCAAGACATAAGCAAAACTGGCCTGCCTTCTGGCCTGCAATAGTCTCAAGAATAATAATAAGTAGTTTTGGTTCTCCAATAGGATTTCAAAAATAGTTTGTTTTTCAGGCATGTTCCAGAAATATAAAAATTTCAACAGAAAACATTGCTGGCTCTCTACTTCCCAGTAGCAAAGGGACTTATTCCCACCAACAGTCACATAGCACTGGACACAGTGTTATAATAGTTTTCCACTTTAATTTTTCCAGGTTCAAGGTTATGTTGCTTAAAAACAAAAGCAATTTCAGTAACTATTTCACAAAAACAACAGTAATTGCAGTAGCTATTCTACTGCAAAAGTCAAGCAGAGGAGTAATTTTTTTTTTTAATTTTTTTTTTGCCATTGCCAGCTGAATCATGAGAAATAGGAATCTGGAAATTTCCTAGAACTTGTCTGAAAATGAACTGTTCACATAGCTGTAGTCACAGCTGCCAGTTCTTGTTCCCCACACTACAATCAGAACTTTTAATATCTGTGGTCTCTTCTATCAGCCTCTATTTCTGTAGCTTATAAAAGGGACTTTGTTTCCATAATTATCTTAAGAGCATTTCATACCCCAAAATATTAAAGGAATAGCAATGTGCTGTGTTTCTGCCCATGATGCTTTTTTCCTTCCAGCTGGTAAATCCTCAGCTGGACTCCGCTGTGCATATTAACTCATCTTTTCTCCCCAGCAATTGATTTGTTTTTGAGATCAGCTCTGACTGCTTTCAGAGGCTCACTGCATGACTTCAGTAATCATTTTTAACTTGGTCCTGCTCCCACTGAAGTGGAAGTCAAAGCACCCATTGATTTTAATAGTTCAGTATTAGATCCTTTATGTGTAAGGGATTTGTGAAACAAGGGGAGCACTATATCTGAGGGTGCCATATGAAGGAATGGAAGGATGATTTTGCATGGCATCTTCAACAGTAACCTATATCCACCTCTTATTCTCTTCTAAGTTTCTCTTTCCCTGTAGGAGTATGACAGCAGGGCCTGGTGTTTCATTTTTGTGTTTCTTAACAATCTTCCAGTTGTATCATTACATGTATAATTACAGAGACTTGTGCCTTTGTCCTTGGACCCTCACCACAGGTGTCATTAGAGCACAAAATTCACCTCATCTGTCCCAGCTTGGTAAAATCTGTTAGAAGATACTATGATTTATTTTAGCTAATAATATTTACCAATGACAATGACAATAACATCATGAAGAGCTTTTGACTTAGTTTGGAAGGCTGTTATGAGAAGTTGCAGTTTTGCATAATTTTTAACCTTCATGGGGGCCTTCATTGTACCCTATTTGGTGGAATTTGTTAAATGAATCTCAGAAAACAGGATTTCCAGGCAAGAAAAATATGTCATTTGGGGGGATTCTAAGATCAATTTTATTAAACAGTTTTCTGAAAATATCTAATTTTATACTGCATTTTCCAAGTGTTTCAAAACAACTGGATGAATTATTATTATTATTATTAATGTCAGATGACTCGCTATGTTTTTCATTTAGTTTTTGTGTAAGAATATACGAAATGTTAGGTGATTAATTTCTTAAATACAAAAATAGCATTGGCCAATAATGTTGATACAGTTCATTTATATCTTTAGGTATGTTTTTCGCATAGCATTGCCACTTTAATAGGACATACTAAGAATCACAACATGATCAGAAATTGATTTGTTTTTTAATCTATTGCTCACCAACTTTATCTTTTTCTCTGTGAGATGATTTTCTATATACATTACTGTGGCAAATAACAGTTTGCTCTCATATGTCTCACAATCACTTTGCAATAAAATCGGTTTTATTCATCATCTGAGAATGAAATTTAAAATAAATTGTACATTTGTATAATAAAAACTTGGTATGTTTTCATATTATTTTGTATTCAGTACATGACAGGAGTTACAGAAGTTCTCTAAATCCATTTATAAAATTCTAAAGAGTTCTTTGAGTACTTTAAGAAGTATTTTTTAAATACATTTGTTTTTGAAAATCATCCATATTATATACATATTAACTTTGATTAGTTATTAAACCAGTTTACACAGATTTACACAGATGTTGGCATAACAACTAAAATTACCAACAAATTAATAAACTCTTCATATTCCTACTATTTATCTCATTCTGGATAAGGCATTCTATATATTCACAACCATATTTGCAATTCATAACCTGGTGACAAATCTCAGTAGCAACATCATGTGAAACCTGTGTAGTCAGATAGTATGAACTGAACCAAAATCCAGGTAATCTATAAGCCTTAAAGGAGCTGAATTGTTGCCAACTTTCAGTATTGCATTGCTTTGTTATTCAAGTGCCCTAAGCCTATTCACTTATGATTTCTAATATGCTTTCACATCAGGATGATTTTCCATTACTTCATTTCTGTAATAATACATGTTCATAGCTGTGTGTTAGTATTAAAGAAAGAAATTGACCTGAGGAGATTTGAGTTAAGTATTCTGCCCAGTAGCCTTATAGAAATCATGAACAAGGGATAGTTTCATGTCCTGAATAAAGTCATTTCTTTCTAATGGATTTTATACTGCATGATTTTCTCACTAGATGTAAAAGTTTATATAGCCACTATATGACCTACATCTTTATAACTGAAAGATTAAGAATAAAGCAATCATTCAGACAATAGAACCTGTTTTAGGCTGATATCAAGAAATTATTTCTTAAAATAAAAGAAATAATTTCTTAAAATAGAAGCAATAATTAATTGACAGACTGAGATTTTATTAATCTATAGCCAAATTTCACTGATACGATATTTGAATGAAGGAGAATGCTTGCTTGACATTTTCCACTTTTTTCTTTTTCTGTTTGTGTAGTTCACTGAATGTATTCCCTTTTTAAAAGAGAATATATAAAACTCTTAAGCATTATTTTAATATATATTAATTAATATATATATATATATATATATATATCTTTAAAATTCCTGAATTTTTAAAAGGGAATCAATATTTAAATCTCTGCCTGTGTTGAAAATGTATAGGGAACAAAGGAACTGAAAAAAATGTGTATCATTGAAATTCCTTCTGGGCAAACTTGAAGATGTAGGGAGAAAAATATGTCACTACATGCTTTTATTTTATTGTGCACAGTTCAGGCTTATCTACTGAACATGACAGTTCCTAACATCTGAACACTCGTTAATTGCACTTATTTTTCCTGTTTTGTTGTTGTTGTTGTTGTTTTAAATAAGAGGCTGTTAAATGTTTTTTCAAATTATTCCTTTTCATTTGAATCATGTCCTTTACTTTGAAATAACTTATAGGCTTTGAAATAATTTATTTCTACTGTTCTAAGCAAAATGCACAAAAGGTTTGCAGGTATTTGACTGTATCACATCCTCTTTCAATTCAACTGTACCAAAGCCTTCTGCACCTGTATTAACTTATTTATATGATGCATTATCATTATCACTTTAACTATATAGTACCTACTAGTAAACTCTCACATTCCAGGTGGTAGTTACAGTTTAAAAATGGATAGTGAGAGTGAACATACCTCAACACTTCATCATAAACCAAACCAGATGGTTTTAGAAGTAAATAATAATGGCAAACATGCATGATATGGCAAACATGCCATAATCATGGCAAACAAGCAGCTGTCATCTGCACACATGAAATTCTATTTCAACCTGGAAATACAATATTTTTTCTATTGTCAAGATGCCACCGACTTATAACAATTACTATTCTTCTATTGATTTAAAATCCTTAGCAAGTCTGTACTCCTTCCGTGCCTTGAGTTCCTGGTTACCAGCTAACTGTCCCTGCCCTTGAGATGTTTGTGTATTAAGAAGATTTGTTCATATAGTCTGTGCACCACACCTAGTACCACCAAGTAAAGGTTTTGGGAGGAACTGCTAGTATGCTGCAGAGTCATCTTTGAATGTTAGTGCAGAGCTAATAACACATCTTTCATTCTAGTTAAATATAATAATACCCTTCACCTTGATAACTTTTCTCTAATGAATAAATAAAGTTGGATCAGTATTCAGGAAGTGTTTTTTCCTCATCTGAGCAAAAGGCTGAGGCAAGCAAAACTATATAAGCAGCATTATTTAGTCTATGTTTTAAGGTTAAAAAAATGTGAACAGCAAGAAGAACAGAAATAAAAGGAGATAAAATATAGTGAAAAGAAATTAGAGAAGGTTGCTGGGTGTTCATTCATGAATAATAAGAAATTTTAATTGCATTTGAGATGCATTGGAATCCAAGGTAAATCTCTGTTTCTATTAAGAGAGGAGTGCTATAGAGTTTTAGTTTTGCTTTATAAAACTTTTGAATTTTAGAGAAAATTTTTGAGTTTTCACAAATTTTACACTTTGGATTTTACACTTCAAAATATGAAAATAAAAAAATAGAAATAATTCAAACAAAGTAAAGATAAATAACAGGAAAGCATATCTAAAGAAGGAGTAGCCAGTAAGATAAAACATCTATTGCAAAATGTTTTTTAAAAATGTTATTAGGTAATAAAAAAGAATGCAATTTTTCCTTAGAATGGATTGCATTTTCTGAGCAAAGAGGATTTAATGCATTTAATGATCCATGATACTACAGTACCAATGGTCTGAAAAATATCAGGAGGAAATACGTAAAAACAGAATCTGAAACTACTGAGTGAACAGTGAAAAGATGAATAATAAACCAGAAGAACAATGCATTGTGAAAAAGAGCAGATGATACAAAGGAAAGAACTTACTTTTTAAATGAGACTGAAATGTTCCTTGTCATAAATGCTGCTCTTGATAGCAATCTTGCTTTACAGTGATGTCATGCCAAGCTTTAGGCTGAAATGCAATGTTTTATATTGATTATAACAGTAATACAGAGAAATTCATTAAGAGCAATTATTTGCTCCTGCCGTCTGCTTCCAGTGTTTAGAAACCAATTTTATAAATTACTCAGCAGCACATACTTCATGTAAAAGTGTGACGGAGATAAACTCAAATTGTTCAAAAAAAAAAAAAAAAAACACCTTACATAGAAATATATATATGTATATAAAGTAAATGGTAAATAGTAAAGTTAGGAACAATAATGTGTACCAAATTACACTTATGTCAAACAGTGTGAGCGGTTCTTAACTTTATGAATATTTTGTCTTCAAGGCTGTTTTTTTTTTGTATAAAAATATACTTATATTTGGTTTATTCCATCTTTTTTCTTAAGTTGATGAGTCTCTGGATTTTGAACAAGGAAAATATGATTGTTTTTAAATATCAAAGATTGTTTTCTTTATCACCATTAAAGTTAATTCAGATGAGACAAAAAAAAATCTAAAATATGATAAAAATGGAAAAAACTCTTACAAATTCATGACAATCTTTTTAAAAAGTGAATATTTGATCCTTGATGTTTTCTGTAGACAAGTAAGACAGTCAACAATTTTAATAAATAAAATAAAAACATTTTTTCTATAGTCTTTTGCCTTTTTGGACAGGATGTAAATAAAAGATCCGTTAAACATCTGTTGTTACACATATACTATAATATTGTTTTAAAGTGAATGTTTTCTTGGCAAAATATTAAGTCATCAGTTCTTATAGAAATAAATCACTGTGCATGGCTCTTCTAACATCTAGGACACTACTTTAGAGGTTAGTACATGAAAGTCAAGAAAGTGCAAGTGCTAGTTATTTTGCATTAGTGAATGAGCTCCTGCTTTATTTTACACTTTCAGAAAGTAATGTACCACAGGCTACAGCCCTTTCTTGTGAAGTTCTTAGCAGTCTACAGAGAAGCAACCTCCTGGAAGGCTTGATACTAAGCCCTGGGAAAGGTAAAGACATTCCCTTAAGTCTTAGGATCTTAGGATCAAGATTATAATTTTGTAATAATAATAGTATCTACTTGTATCCTTGTAGTAGTTTTGCACCTGTGGTTTTCTTTTAAATAGATCAAGTCTTTTTTTCTGCAGGAAGAAATTTCAGTAATTATAATAGAATGATAATCATTTCCCTGCAGGAAAAAAAAAAAAAAAAAAAAAAAAAAAAAAAGATTCATGGGAACAATTTCCATTTTAACTTACCAAATAAGCTTTGCCTAAAATAGTAACTCAATGGACTATCATGCAAATAAGGAAAATACACCTAAGAAGCCATTGAGCGTGCCCAGACTATCACTGAGAAAGTTGTTGACAAGATAAGTAACTGAATGGATTTTAAAAAGCACAAGAGGGAGAAGGACTTTTAGAAGCTCCAGCTGAAAGATGATAGATTACAACAGCAGAGTTTATATTTGCAGGAATTCAGGAACAGTTCTGAATTTGACAATGAAGTTACAAAGTGAAAAAAAAAATATGTTCCATTTCTGAAAATTACACTGGCATAATATATGATCGACCAGATGTCTAAAATTTGAAATTCAATTTTGCTTACCACAAAAAAAAAAAAAAAAAAAAAAAACCTTCTTTCTCTCCCTCTTTGTATCCACAAACAAATGTACTTAATAAATAACATTAGTAACTTCTGCTTTGCTAACAGTACAGCTAACTGCAGGGTTGCAGGGTGACAGACTGTAGTACAACAACAACAAAAAAAGTATTTTACACTGTAATTTACATATTTTTATCTTAGTAAATTTTATATCTTAGTAAATTAGATTAAAAGAAAAAAAAAAAAAAAAAAAGACCCTTTTGCATCCCTTTGTGAGATGCAAAGAAAACAGAAACAAATATCAGTGAACTGTTGTGCTCCTACAGAAGACACATTCCTAAAAGGAAAGAACACACTACATTAAGTCTTCTCCTAAACTCATAAAAGTCAATAAAAGTCAGTTATGAACAAATTAGTTAAACCTTAGAATAAAAAATAAATTCAGTGCCTTTCTTTTCTTCTTCTTTGCTGTCAAATGAAATTCACATTCCACCAGACTGTAGCTAGGAAAGAAAGACCATTTCAATTAAAATGAAATCCAACTTACTGGGGCTTTTTTTTTTTTTTCTCTTTTTTTTTTGTTGGTTGGTTGTTTTTTGGTTTGTTTGTTTGTTTGTGATTTCTATTCCAACAAACTTCTATTACAACTAAGAAAACAGTCTTTATTGAAAAAAAACTAAAATAAATAAGCATAAAAGGTTAAATGTCCTCAATCAATTTGCTGCAGTTTTTGTCAGCTGTTAACTTCTTTTTCCTTCTCTCCCATTTTTCACAGTGCCCTGAATTACATATAGGGTTCTGTATCCCCAGAAGTATTCAGTAACATCACGTTACCTAGCAGCCAGGTTTAACATGCTAATTTTTTTTTCTTAAGATTTCCTTTGGAGTGTTGAGTGATCCCTGTTTTAACTTTTGCAATGGTGATTAATTTAGAGCATTTGAAAGGATCACAAACTGTGCCTGAAAAGCAATTAGAAATTGGGTGGGTCAGGGATTTTCAAACTCTGTCTCCTTTCTTTCTCCTCCACCCCAACTGTCATTTTATTTTTAGTGCTGTAGGAAACCTCATCATCACTTTGCAAAACCATTGAGATCATTAAGATTACTTTATTTCATTAAAAATATCCATCGTATGAAACCTCTTTCATATATTTATTCGTGAAATAATGTTTGTGGAAAGTTCTCCTTCTAAAGAATCAAGCAAAGAAATCCCAGTGGGAAGATTTTAATCCATCAGTGTTGTTCTGCAACTTGCATAGTTTTCAGGTGAATAAAGCAACTGGAAGATTTCAGAAGTTGAGCTGCTAATAAGTGCTGATGACCAGACACGTCAAAGAAGATTGAATCAGGCTACAGTGCTTTCCTTTGCTATCAGTTGTAAGAATTGCTTTACACCCCAGTGTTGTTTTGATTCCCTTTCCAATTCATTTTTCCAGAGCTCATCTCACTACTAGAAACAGAAAATATCATTTGTTTCATTTTCTCTTTCAGAGAATTCCAAACAGCTTTAACTGTTCGCACACATGCGGTGACGCTGGCAGAACAGAAGCAGAAAACGGAGGTAGCAGATTATAGCATGGGAGTTTGTTGCAGATAAAACTTTTATGTGTATACTGGAAGCCATCATAAAACCCAGCATACAGAATACTGATAAAAGGGATATATTTAAAAAAGTAATAATAATTTGCCCAAAATTGGCATGTACCTGAGCCGGTTCTGCCACAAAATCAACAGGCTTATCACTGGTGCAATTCAATATATAGTTTGTCTTCAATGCTAGCTTGATGAGTCTCCAACTGCAGCTGTTAAAAGCCAAAGTTTGTTGAAGTTTCTTGAAATTTGAAATGTCATTAGAAAGGCCATTCTGAACTCAGTTTTGGATAATCAGTAATGCTGGCCATGTTTTAAACTGTAGCAGATATTGAAAAGGGCATTGCCAGACAGTAGATTACGTGCAGAGTAAATTCGGAAGAGAGAATGGCACTGGAAGTAAATTTTTCTTTTAGAAACTGAATATACCTGCCTTGCAGCTGTAGCAAGGCAGAACATAAAGAATAAAGATACTTTATAATAGTCTGCACTTAATTTACACATACTAATCAAGTAGTGTAAAACCACTGCCTTATGGTGCTCTGTTCTGTCAGTTGGATGATGAGACGGATCTGACTGAGAAGGATCTCCTACATACAGGATGAATGTGCATCAACATTTGCATAAAAAACCTTGATTACAAAAATACAGTACTTGTCCTGGGGTGCCTCAAGCACAGCATTGCCAGCTGGTCAAGGGAAGGGATTTTCCTGTGTTACTTTGCGTTCATGCGGCCTACCTTGAGTGCTGCATGCAGTTTGGGGCAACACAATATAAGGAGATAAAACTATTATAGAGTGTCCAAAGGAGGGCTGCAAAGACGGGTCTAGAAAGCAAGACATACGAAGAGCAGGTGAGGTCCCTTGGTTTGTTCAGCACAGAGCAGAGCAGGCTGAGGGGAAGCCTCATGGAGGCCTGCAGCTCCCTCACGAGGGGAGTGGAGGGGCAGGCGCTGAGCTCTGCTCTCTGGGGACAGCATGGAGCTGGGACAGGGGAGGGTCAGGCTGGGGGTTAGGGAAAGGTTCTGCACCCAGAGGGTGGTCGGGCACTGGGACAGGCTCCCCAGGGCAGTGGTCACAGCACCAAGCCTGCCAGAGTTCAAGTGTTTGGACGCTGCTGTCAGACACAAGGCCTGATTTTTGGGTGGTCTTGTGGGAAGCCAGGAGCTGGATTCAATGAACCCTGCAGCTCCCTTTCAACTCAGGATATTCTGTGATTCTATTCTTTCAAAGAGAGTCCTTATGAATTCTATTCACTCACCTATTGTTGATAGGAAAATATAGATACAAACATGGCAGAGGTGTTCTTGTTTCCCAAGAAAATACACACATTTAAGCATAGTTGCTGATCTATTACACAGCCATACCATTGACGAAAGTCCATGGCGATGGGAATGTACACATATATCAGGAACACATACTGGTCCACACGTCCTCATTAGGAGAGGATTTCTACAACTGTGTAGCTTAATGGACTAGAATTTCCTTGCGAATATTGAATTGTCTTCAATTGAGTAATATTGGGAGAACAGGCCAACAGAAACTGTATTATTTTAACGACTATGCTACCAAGGAGTATATTATGTCCATTTAATTAGCACAAATGTTAGTCACTTGGTATACATTTAATAGGATTTGGAGATTTGTCATGTCTTTTTAAATGTTAAAGATCTCAAAGATATGTACTATAAGCGGATAGAATTTCTTGGCATAAGTGATATTTGGAAGTATTTTTTCTTCGGTTTTATGAATTAGTTAATGTTGCAAACAAATCTTATTAATTTGATCACTTGTGCATAACATTTGCAACAGAAGCAGAAGGAGAGGATACATGCCTCCTCATCAGCCTTTTGCCAAAAACAACAAGCTTTTCCAATTATTAGGAAAAAAATGGCAAGGGCTGTTGAAAGTACCCTGGCTGCCCATTGAAGATTGATTGATGAAAAATCCTGCCAACTGGGATTGATAATGTTGGGTCGGAAGGAAAGGGACAACTAAAAACTAATAAAACTGTGGATGACTGCAATAATAAAGTTATAAGCATTTTCATATATAAGTTTAGATACTAGGATTTTTTCTGTTGTCTTTCAAATGCAATCTGTGACAATACATAGGAAGGACCGACATGATGTTTCCAACAAGGATTTTTGATGAGACAATAACACTGCAACAAGAAAGTACATCTTTCCTTATTCACAAATGTGACCATGTATTGTAATTTCCAGAATTCCAAACATATTCCAAATGTAGCTGCCTTCAACTCCATCAAAAGATGCCTTGATGTAGTTATATACATTAATGTAATCCTATAAAGCAATTACTATAATAGCGTTCACAAAGGAAAAGCAGAAGCCTATGTTTTATTCTATTTCAATTGTTGTACCTTATAATCATTTAAGTGTTTGCATAGTTTTTATTTTTTTTTTTTTCCATTCTAAATTTAAATGTATCATTTTTCTCCTCTGGCTCCAATTCTGCAGCAATTTGACATACAAGATTGCTATGCATGGTTCACCTGTTGCATAAGGCTTTAACATATAAGGTGGAGCATGAACACAAGCTATGCAAATGGAATTCAAATAACAAAATATGCCCTTCAAAAGCTATTTTGTTATCCACAAAGCCTGTGATTAATTGTTAATATAAATTTTCCTTTGCCCAGAACAAAAACTTTCTGTACTTCTCTGAAGCAAATAGAGCCTCAGTGAATAATAAGCAGACATATGGGACTAAATAAAATTGTTAGGCAAGCAGGAGTTTTGCAGCAGTGGGAGTTCAGTGGCAGGTAATAGGAGGCAGATGGCAACTAGATAGGCAACTATCAGGCCGAAAGAATATCAGGAGGAGAGTAAATAGGTCCACTAGGGATGAAAGACGGATGAAAAATGCTCTTCTGTCCATTTGAAAAAGGAGCAAAGAACATGGGAAACATGCAGGTTATTTTATCAAGTACAACTGATGGCTACCTCATCCAGAAAAAGGATATACAAGCATGAATGAGTGGTACTGTCTCTACAGGACCCCTTGAGACAGAATTTTGGTCCAACTTGTTTTGGAAAAACTCAGGCAGACAAAGGAGGTCATAGAAACACCTTCAGCTTCAGCCTGGCCAGTGTCCAGGCAACAGAGCTGATAACACCCAACAGGCAGACCCCATCCTGCTCAGGATGGGAATGGAGAAATTAGGAGGATCAAAAAAGAGTTCAGAAACATCAGAGGTTAGCAAGTGGGAAATGAGCACAGTGTGTGGTGCACTGGCTAACATCCAGCATTAAGGACACCTTTCTGGAAGTGTAAAAAGAGTTTGTGATGGTGGAAGGCTCCTTTCTCAGGCAAATAGACTTGTGGGTTTCTGAGCCCACAGAGGACAACATACCTACCAGGAAAGACATGTAAACTTCAAAAGGAATCAGCTTGGAAACACTTGGAAAGAGTCCTTTTTTCCATGTATATTACTGTTTTGTTATTATTCAGTTTATCAAAAAGCAAGTGAATTTCTGGACAAGAGGAAGGGACCTGATCTCAACTGTAAAGAACCAAGGTGTTTACAACTAAAATGAACAAGGCTGGCATTGAACTTTACACCTAGTGAAGAAAAGCTGACAGGCAGAGAAGTACACAGGGCTTGAGGTAATATTTGTAAAGATGAAGACACAAAAATTTTGTATTCTCAAGAGAAGCACGGGTCAGAGGATAGAAATAATCAAATATGGAAATAGGAAATAAGCAGATTGCCATTCTAAAAGAGTGCCAAGAAATGAAACAAATCAATACTATGCTGCCACTTTGTAAATGCTGGAAGCCTAAGAAATAAGATGGAGGAATTGGAAGGTGTGATCTACATTAAGATATTAATATACCAGACATGTCAGGATCCCATGAAAGTCAGACAATCAATGTAGCAGTATGATAGCAGAATACAAAATATACAGGAAAGACAGAGTAACCTGAACAATAGAAAGAGTAAACCTCTGTCTTAAAGTTTATTGTCAAATCAATTTAACAAATTAACCAACTAGTCAATTAGCATAAATTAGCATGGGGTAAAATTCCAAGTCTAAATTTGAAAAATATGATTTGGGGTTTATCAGCCAACCAGCCATGCCACTTGCATATGCCATATGCAACTTGCTTAGAGAAATCAGTGAGGCAAAAAGGGAGGCAAATAGATTCTTCTGGGTAACTTTCACTGTCCTTAAATCTGAACAAATGTCACATTAGGACACCATCATGCTGAGATAAAATTTGTAAATGTTACTAATGTGAGTGAATCTTGAATTAGATCTGTGTAATGTGTGGGATCTAAAAAACCTCAGCACAATCATATATTCAGCAAATTTTTGGAGCAAAGACCAATTGTGCTAACCTTCAAAACCAGAAAAAACGGAATAGAGGGGAGGGGAGGGAAGAGGAGGAGAGAGGAGGAGAGGCACCCCCCTGCTGCCCATGGCATCCACTGGAAACAGATCTTGTCCCTAAAGATTTTGTTTTGAACCATTTTTTCCAGTCCTTATGGTCACTGTTCAACCTGAGTGAGGAACACTAAATCTACTGCAAGAACTGAGTGTGACATTATCCTGCCCACAAATTGTACATTTCAAGAAAAGTCCAGATAAAAAACTCCTGAGGAGTGAATATTTGACATTTTCCTTATTTAGACAAAGTGAACCTATTAAATTTTCAAGTATTGTCATCCTTACTCACCTAGACAATGAAGAAATTGTCTTGAAGTTTTCTCTCAATATTTTTGCCTTTGCAATACTGACATCAAGCAGAATAATTATTTGTTTTCCTGTCTTAGAGTTCAAGGTTAAAACTGAACAGCTCTCAGAAGCTGTATGTGATACTTTGACTATTTTCCATGTGATCTAATTAGTTACCATTAAATATGATTTAAATAGCTCACTGGCTTGCAGATAGCTGTTTCACAATATGACCTTTATTGTAGCAGTACTTGAGCTTGATGTTTTTACATTGTCCATTAACTATCTTTAATTTTCCAGCAAGTGGAACTCAGAAACAGTACTAAGTTGTATAGATGAATGAATACATCTATTATTTCAGAAATAATAATAATAATAATAATAATAATACTCATATTTAAGAGAAGAAATATGGAAAAGGCATTGACATTATTGAAAAGAGCAGACTCAGATAATTAAACGACTAACATGGATTTTAAAGAAAAATAGGCTAATTAGTAGATAATACATGCTCTGTTGGATGCACTTTTTAAAAGTGATAAAGTATTTATGATAAATCAGATGTAATTACTGAAGTCCTACTGGGGCACAGCTTATTTTGGTTACACAGAAGATGGTATATGACAGAAAAGAGTATATACAATTTTAAAGAGACAAGGATGAAGCCAAACAAATGCTCTAAAATCTCATTAGAAAAGTAAAATCATCAGTGAGTTTGTTCTGGAAGTGAACGGAAACAACACAAGATTATTTAAATACACAGAGTGGAAGGTATCAATGAGGGAAGCTAGCTGAACCATAAAGAGATGACAATAGAAATATATAAATAGGAACAAGGCATAGAAGAAAAAATAAATTAAATTAATTCTTGTACTCCACATTGACCAGGAAAATTAAAAGTGATATACAAGAAATGTAACATGATCTTCAGAGAGCAAAAAACAAAGTAAGCAGATAATCACCACAACAAGAATCCATTTCCCCTTCTCTTCCTGTTAAGGTACGTAAGTTACAGAAAATTGTTCTGATGCCATCCAGTACAGTAATTCCAAAAAAGATCTAACATCTTCAGGTATTAGAGACAAGTCACAATCTCAGTTACTGAGTGAAGAGATGAGGAATGCAAGTGTAAGACTTTCTGCAAGTAAAATAATGGTTCTAACCCAAATGAGTTTAATGCCAATTAAAAGTACTATAGGTGCTACTACTGTCTGACTCTCTCTGTCGTTTTATTTCCCTCTTTTTTCTTTTTTTTTTTCATGCAAACAGATCACAAAAACAAAACAAACAAACAAACAAAAAAAAAACAAACAAACAACAGTATCTTTCCATGATTCATTTAATGATCATTTTACATAGATCACCAATGACTTACAGTGAGGTTTTGGGGACTGGCAGCATGTGGTAAGCATCCTTGATAATTTGAATCCTGTTAATACTTTAAACTCCTTGGTAAAGGAATTTGTACATCATTTCAAATTCCCTTAAATTAAGAGCTCCTTTAGATCTCATAGAAATAGTCTGAGTTCAAGCTAGTTATTTCAGATATAAATTCAGAAGGGAAAAAAAATGCCTTAAAAGCATGAAGAAATTAAATATGCTGTTTCATAAATAACAGCAAATACTATTTCACAAATCTGAAACAAAACAAGAGAGTCATCATCCCAGTTAGAAAAAATTATCAAGAGAATCTTGGTTCACAAAGAATATTGTCTTGCATAAGCACCAAACAGGGAACATCTCTGTGTTTCCACATGCAAGCTAGAACACAAGCTAGAATTTTATGTTTGATTACTTCCACACAGATTTCTATGTATGTTATAGAGAGTGTTTGAAGCACCATCTATATGACTTTGATTTATTAAAAAGTACTATTAGGCTGCAGCACACTGAATATTAAATCCAAAATCATTAAGTCATGCAACTTAAGCCTACCCTTTCTTTACTAACATATTCTTAAAATACTAATCTTGGAAGCAGGACTTGAAGGTATACTAAGTAAGTTTCCATCTGATACTAAATTAGGAGGAGCAGTTGACTCCCTCAAGGGTAGAGAGGCCTTGCAGAGAGATCTTGACAAGTTAGATCACTTTAGATCAATTAGATTGACAAATCACCAACAAATTGAAGTTCAACAAGACCAAGTTGTTCAACAAGAGCAAGTTCTGCACCTGGGAAGGGGCAACCTTGGCTATACATACAGACTGAGGAATGAGAGGCTGGAGAGTAGCCCTGCAGAAAGGGTTATGGGGATTTTGTTCGACAACAGTTGAACATGAGCCAGCAGTGTGCCCTGTCAGTCAGGAGGACCGACCATAACCTGGGGTGCATCAGGTATGGATGGCACTGCCAGCTGGTTGAGGGAAGGGATTGTCCTGCTCTGCTCTGTGCTGGTGCAGCCTCATCTCGAGTACTGTGTCAAGTTCTGGGTGCCACAGTGTAACGACATAAAACTATTAGAAATGGAGGGCTACAAAGTTGGGTCTAGAGGGCAAGACATATGAGGAGCAACCGACGTCCCTTGGTTCAATGTTCTCAGACACGTGGTCTGATTTTTGGGTCCTGTGTGGAGCCAAGAGTTGGTCTAGATGATCCTTGTGGGCTCCTTCAATTCTGTGATTCTAGTACCTCATTTGTTCTGTTTCTTATTCCCCGTGGAAACAGGTCAGCAGAAGTATGCTAACCCAGTAGAAACACTTCCAGAAAATATCTTCTCAACTGTTATTTCTACTGATAGACTTCAGACTGAAAAGTTTGGCAGTACAGAAAGAGAAAATGTCTAATTCAGTAACCTCTAAACAGTTTAAGAGCTTTACAAAGCTCTTAATCCAGACCCAAGCTTCTGACAGAAATTCAGAGGTGGGTTCAGGGCTCTGTTCTGTTCTCTTCTCTTCTCTTCTCATTTACCTCATACACAGGTATGATGGTTGTGTTTGCTTGTTTTATTATTATTATTTTATTTTTTCAGAAAATATGCTGTGATGATAGATGGCTTTAGCAAGTGTGTGTTTTAAGTTCTTTACCCTATCATACATCTTCACTTTTTTTTCTTTCGCTACACAGCAGTATATAGCCAGCTACTCATTACAACCTTGTTGTAATCCTGTTTTCCTCTACTACCCCACTGGAATACTGATGTCCAGAATACGAATGTATGGTCCATTGTCTTTTAACACTTTTCAATTCTTCTCATTTTAGCAACTGATTACAAAAAAAAAAAAAAAAGAAAAAAAAAAAAATTGGTCAAACAGCTCATCAAGGAAAGCAAGATTATGCATATTCATACTACATCTTAGTGAAGACAATAAATGAAACATAATTACAAAATCACTCAACAGATTTGATGTGATTACATCTCTTGAAACACTAAGTCTAAGGAGCAGCAATTACCCAGTTACGATTCTCATAAGAACACAGTAGAAAGTATAAAAGATAAAATACATTCACCTTAAGGTAAGCACGACCTTCTCACTAGCATACAGAACAGAAAATGCAGGATCTGAAAAAAGGCAGACTGGTATAGCCCAGAGCAATGCATCTAGGCCAGCTCTGCAGCAAACGATTTAATAGAAACCTGCTGTGTTAAAAAAGGAGTAGGAGTAGGCATTGCAATCATCATGCCAATCTAGTTTGAATAGTGCATTTAAGTAAATTTTAGAAGATATTGACAGTTTGTTTTTCAAATAAAAACTGGATATGCAATAACTGTGTCATCTACATTTGTAGGCAGATCATAAATAGTAGATGTATACACCTACATAATGAACACTCGTTATTCTTTTACTCACAAAACAAACAAACAAACAAACAAACAAAAGCATTGATGGTCATATTACATCACCAAAGTGAGGAAGGCTTTGATGTATGATGCCAGTCTGATAGCAGTGTGTCACTAAGTTACAGCAGTGTGTCACTAAGGATACAGCACTTGGACAATGCATTACATTAAATATATCATCAAAGAACAATCTTTCTCGTGATGGACTGCCAGCTGGAAGAAAGAGTGATTCAGTTCAGGCTTCCTTTTAGAGAGTTTAGGAGTGCTTGCATCCTCAAGAAAGTGAAAAAAGTTAACAAAGGCTAACCAACTTCATTCTTTTGAAGGAGCTGCTATCTATGAAGTGGTATCTGCTGGGATAACATCAAAGGAAGAATGTGAAAGGAAGAAAGTGAAAAATGTTTCACACCTGATTCTGGAGTCAGAAGACTACCTGATTACCCAGCATAATTCATGCACAATTTATGCATAATAGAAGTTACTTCAGAAGAAGTAACAACCTAGCAGCTACTCTATAGTTGTTGATTGGAGGACAACAGTAGTCCATTTCTTGTTACTGTACACAGCTAACCTTCCAGGGTCTGTGCCATAACTATACATGTGAATCTGATAAGATCTGCACACAACTCACATACTGGGGAATTTCCATGTTAAATTTTCAGTATGTACAACCTATCCTTGGTCTCTAGACCCTTAAGGTATGTGTATCCTGCACTTTTCTTAAGGTACTGAGATGTTTGGTTTTTTTTAATATTTGTTTAAATGATGAAGTAAAGTTTACCTAGGAAAATTAATATCATTTAAAAAATCCCAGCAATGATTTAAAAATTTAAAATTACAATTAAAATTAGTAGTTAGAAAATCAGTAGCACCAGATTACTTAAACCTTTCACAAGGCATATCCAAATTAATAAAAATAAATAAATAAATCATGATAAAAAGTGTAATTACAACCTTTATCTCCTCCAGGATCACACTTCTAAGATGGTGAGCTTGGATCACACAGAATATTTAGAGGGTTCACAAATCGCACCTTTAACAGGTTATGGAAAAGAGTCACAAACTGTTTCAAAGGAGACTGATCTTTCAGAAACACACTGGTTCACAAGAGGAAATTTTGGTTTGAGCATCTCTTGAGGTCATAGCTACAACAGTAATGAATGTTGTGGAGGCAATAGTAGAACATAATTCAGCATACTAAAACATACCAATTGTGTTCATTCAATTCATAAACAGTTTACATCGCTCAAAAGCATGCTGGCTTTTGAATGTCAGAGTCAATAGGAATATCTTATTACGGTCTCACAAAAGTTAGCTGGCAACCAAAATAAAATTTAGAAATACTTCTGTCATTTTTGAACTAAGAAAATGTTACCCCTCTGCTAATATTAACAGGAAGATTAACCACATTATTGGGATTAACTAGAGAAATGCATATATGGACTAGTACCCTTGCATACATCTGCCACCTCTCCAGTCTTGTCCTCCAAGTGCAGTGAACTTATCAAGAGAAGGTGTAGACCAATCAGAGTAGCAAAAATCTCAGTCACAAATGAGATTTACATATAAACAAGATCAAGGTTTACAATATCAAAGAAGCAATGTATTAACTGTGCATAGTATTTCTATACCTCAAACTACACTTGTTTGTATTGACATTCAAAATATTTTTCAGCCGTAGAAGCTGATTGACCAGAATAACAATAGAGAAAAAAAAAAAAAAGAAAAAAAAAAGTTTCATAGATTCGTAATTAACTTCCTAAATAATATTTGTATGTAATGCTTAAACTCAATCCCTGAAAATTATTCTATCAAATCAGAAATAGCATTTGTTATCCAGACCTGACAATTCACTCCTGATTTTTCATACGGAATGAAATGAAGAAAACCTGGGTTTGGACTGTGTAAGAGCAACTGGTATTCTTAGAAAATATTAATCCCTTTAGCCTGCTTTGTATATAAAGCATACTTACAACCATTTCAGCTATTCTATTAACTTCAACACTATTATTATTATTATTATTATTATTATTGTTATTGTTATTATTAAAGTCCCAGATATCAGGCAGAAGAGTAAAATTTGAAGTGAGATTTCATAAACAATATTAAGATGGTGTCCAGGGTTTGCTAGTTTATGAGATAAAAACTTTAAAAGCAGCATAAGCAAGTTCTGGATTTGGTCAAAAGGAGAATAAAACTTGTCATCTTTAAAGGTAGCCAAAAGATGACAAAAACTTGAAGGAAAGATGTTATTTTCTCACACAGTTCAGCTAAAGCTTGACTGTCAAAAATCATCACAAGTGTAACAGGTAACATGTAAAAGTTACTGTTATTTCATCTATCCAGCACTAGTATCCACAGCATTAGTAAAAGGAAGGAAAACGTTGGTGAAAATAGACAGGTTACTATTGCTGCAAGGTAGGAAAAGCTACTTGGAGTGCTCCCTTCACCTTAATGGGTGAATCAGGAGCTGGCCAATGCATCAAGAAGTATACTCAAAGACTTAATAAATAAATAAATAAATCTTTTTTATTTGATGCTGTAAACCATTTAATTGTAAGATTATATCACTATAAAGCCTCAGAACATCCAATGCACTTCAGAATACAAGCTCAGCAACCTGTACATATACAATTTTTGTTCTGTTTGTCACAGTTCAGCACCTTGCTTAAATGTAGTTGTAAAAAGGCTGTGAACTAAAGACTTTTTACCGTTCAACTTGAAAATTCAATTTGAATAATAGCAGCATGCAAGTGCATATTTTCTTCTGCATCACTAGATGTTAAACAACATCATTCAGCTTCTATAATTAACGAAAGAGATCTTTGCAACCATGATGGCAGTGAGAGGAATAAATTAGAATGGAAATTTATAGATATCCAGTAACACATGGTTTAGGATGCACTGTAATGATAATCATCTGCTACAATTTCAAACACTGGCAACACAAAATAAAAAACTCCAACAATGCATGACAGAAAGGGACCAAGATAAATTGCATCCTCAATCCTTATTTATTGCTGATGTGTTCTGCAGCAAGTAAGAGCTTTGCTTCATGACAGAGCAGAGTTTCAGTCCCTCTGTTAGAGATGCTTTTTCCTGAGCCTTTTAGTACATAATATTTCTGTAGCAATACAGCATTTGGCTCTGCAATTCATTGATTTCACTGACATTATTCATGAGAATAAAGGCTCCTCAGATAAGTGAAAATTGAAAGTAGGTCCCTCACTTTGTCAAACTGCAGGAGGACATTGAACTGTTCTCTGAAACCCTAATTGATGAGTTTGTTTTCAATTGTTTGTTTCTTAAACTCATATGAAGGACAAATGATGCATTGTTGGTTAGACAATTTGTGCAGAACTGTAGAATTGAAGGAGTGGAGGTAAGATGAAGAGAACTATTTGTTTTCCTTTTATTTTATGCTGTGTTAACTTTTGATTTCTTCCAAACTGAAAATTTTAAATGCCTCAGGCAATATTGCCTTAGTAGTTATAAATAACAGTCCTTATAAAAATACTGTTAAATCCAGTGTGAAAGCACTAAGTGCAAGGTCTTGTTTAGCTTGATCACTTCTCATGTCATTTCATAGATTTCCATGCTGATCTAAAGCTAATGGAAATAACACAAGTCATTTTTCCATGTCCTTTTGTAGTGCCCTACTAGAGCTTTTGTAGTGCCCCACAGGCAATATTTGGTCATTTGCCTGAGTAGAACAGCATTTTTATATGACATCAATTGATACCAAATATAGCCACTGTAAAAAGTAAGCTTATGGCTCCATACGTACAACTGGAAAACACTTGTGTTAAAATTAGGTGTATTAATTAATCTTGAAATGCTAGTATTAGCAAGGTGAGAAGAAATTGATACATCATGTACTTCCATTGTATATATAAACTGTAGGACAATCCACCTACCTAAGGTGTGTCACAGAACTCTTTTCAGTTGTTTATCTATAACTGCTTTAAAACACCACATTAAAACAGTTGTGCTATGGGGAGAAAAAAATAATAAAAGAAAAATAAAATAAAAAAAGAAAAGGAGAGAAAGAGATGTCAGTAAATCTGTTTAAATCATTTTTAAGATGCTCCTGATACTGAACAAAATATGCAGATCTAATAAATAACACGTATGAAGATATACTGAAAATACTGAACCAAGTATTTCTTCATCCTTCACAGATACGATACCTATGAGAGACAACAAACATCAACACCTGAAATTTTTTTACATGGTTATCTCAGCTACTAAAATCAGTAATTTAGCTAAAGCATATCTTGTTTTCAGCTGACTGGCATTCTATAAATAAATAAATGACAGAAATGATCACTTTTGATTTGAATACACCAAAAGCAAGGGCCAATATTTCCCTTGATAGTTAGCTCTGCTGTTTAATCATTCTTCCATAAAGAATAACTAAAATAAATTTCTGTGGTTTACCCTTCCATAGCAATAGGACATCATAGTTCTAATGATGTCCTTCCATGCTGCCCTAAACTTTAAAGTTCAATAGTCACTTCATACCTAAGGAAAGACATAGCCATAGTAATATCTTTCTTGCAGTGTAAACCATGTTCTTTGGAATTTTGAATCATTCAAGAATAATTTTCTGTATTTTTTCTGCATATTTGGCTAGAAAAGGGGAAAAAAGTCCACCGTCCTTTCATGATAAAAATATTACTACCAGGAAAGCTAAACAGAATACTTGTTAGAGTACTATTATTTTTATGACTATTTTTACATTTAACCACTTACTTCTGGTAAGTACCATATATAGCTACTGATAAGGCTTTATCTGTTTTGGTTTTTGGTTTGGTTGCTTTGTGTTGGTTGGGGGTTTTGTATACTTCATATGCTAAAAGCACCTCTTTTCCTTTCTTTTACTTTTTTTTTTTTTCTTTTTTTATAACCCCATCAACTTCAGTTATCCCTATTCATTTCTTATACCAAGCTTTATTTAAGTGAATTTCCAACTACTACCACTTTTTGCAATTTTTCTGTAGACTTTTCCATTTAATTTTTATTTTCATTATTGTAATTTGGAACATCCAATGGACTAGGATGGCCTCAGCAAAATTTGTATTTGGTGAGTACACAATCCCGGCTTTTCAACGGCCAAATACCTCTTCTTAAAGGTTTCAGAGTTATATCATGTCCAGAGTTTTCATTTCCACTTCATGTATCTCTGATTGACGTATCATAAAAATATTTCATATTGATTAATAGATAAAATTTCCCTAGTTTCGTTCCATATAAATGGCCATTTGCAACTACTTTAATACAGTAGTATTTTTTGAAAAGTTCACAGTAATATTATGGAAACTGTTGCAGAAATAGTAGTGAATTGGAGATACACAATTACCCTCACCAGTTAATGGCTAATAATACATCTCTAGTTTCCAGGATAATTCAAAACCAGCAACTGAATTCATGTTCTTACTCAGAATGGACATCACAGGGGAAAATTTCTTGACAATGCATTAAATCTATTCTACACAATACACCAAATTTTTGAATGAGAAAAATATTTAGCACAGAACTTCTACCAACTATTACCTTCAAACCAGCAGGGAAATACCTTAACTGAGTTATGAAAGACTGTTGGCAAACTTTTGTCCTAGAAGAAGTGCCCTAACATCATTTACCAGAGGTTTCTACAGATCTACAGTGTAGCTTAGAAGACATAAAAAATGCCTCTTGAAGAATTATGATATGGGAATAATATATTTACCGAATTAAGAATTTATATTCTGTGAAGGATAAATCTAAAAACATAAAAATAATTCAGCAAACCATCAGATACAAAAGTTAATCTGACAAAAGCCAGATAAAGGTAAGCAATGCAAAGGTTTGTACCTGTCTGAGAACAGAATAGCAATCAGGTTCAAGTAGAAAAGCTTGACTGTTCTATTCCAAATTGTGAAGTAGAAAGTAGAAAGTCTTCTATGTTTGAAAGATGGAGTTAATAAATAAATAAATAAATAAATAAATAAATAAATAAATACCTTTGTATCCAGACAGGGCACACAGACCCTATCATATGCCCTGAAGAATCTTTGCTTGAAAGAAAGAGAATGAGGGAAAGTTGGAAGACTGCTTGAGTGTCTTCTTTCAGAAGACTGAAGAACAGATATTCTAGCAACATTTTCAAAATCACAGAATCACAGAATTTCTAGGTTGGAAGAGACCTCAGGATCATCGAGTCCAACCTCTGACCTAACACTAACAGTCCCCACTAAACCATATCCATAAGCTTTACATCTAAATGTCTTTTAAAGACTTCCAGGGATGGTGACTCCACCACTTCCCTGGGCAGCCTGTTCCAATGCCTCACAACCCTTTCAGTAAAGAAGTTCTTCCTAACATCTAACCTAAAACTCCCCTGGCGCAACTTTAGCCCATTCCCCCTCATCCTGTCACCAGGCACGTGGGAGAACAGGCCAACCCCCACCTCACTACAGCCTCCTTTAAGGTATCTGTAGAGAGTGATAAGGTCGCCCCTGAACCTCCTTTTCTCCAGGCTGAACAAGCCCAGCTCCCTCAGCCGCTCCTCGTAGGACTTGTTCTCCAGCTTCGTTGCCCTTCTCTGGACCCGCTCAAGCACCTCGATGTCCTTCTTGTAGCGAGGGGCCCAAAACTGAACACAGTACTCGAGGTGCGGCCTCACCAGAGCTGAGTACAGGGGGACGATCACTTCCCTAGCCCTGCTGGTCACGCTGTTCCTGATACAAGCCAGGATGCTGTTGGCCTTCTTGGCCACCTGAGCACACTGCTGGCTCATATTCAGCCGACTATCCACCATCACTCCCAGGTCCTTCTCTGCCTGGCAGCTCTCCAACCACTCATCTCCCAGCCTGTAGCTCTGCTTGGGTTTATTGCACCCCAGGTGCAGGACCCGGCACTTGGCCTTGTTGAACTTCATGCAGTTGACCTCAGCCCATCGGTGCAGCCTATCCAGATCGTCCTGCAGAGCTTTCCTACAAATAAGCATTTCTTTGATTTCTTCAAAAAAAACATTTTATCAGACGCCATCATTATTTTATTATAAATATAAATCATTTTTAACTATAGTGAAGTCAAACTAGATCTTCCAAAACCAGAATGATTACATATATTTAACAGCTGAAGTTCACACACTGACTTTCAAACAATTTTCCAGTTTAAGGAGCCATCACATTTCTTTTATTTAGTTCATATAAATTGTGTAATTGTCCTTCTGAGTCATACTAGGTCTTGCTTCCACTGACTATTCAGCATTATTTCTTGCCATGTCAGCAAACACTGATGGAAGATTGACTTCTGCATTCAGCTGATACAGCTTTGTAGTTTTAGTACCATTTCGAAGAAAGCCCTATCAGTAGAAAGAGTTTAATAATACTAAAGTTAACTATTATATATGATGTTAATAGAAATATATTGCCTATAATTACAAAAAAAAAAAAAAAAAATTGAATAATTTATTCATTGCCCAAATATTTTTGCTATTTTTGCTCACAGCTACAACAGTCTGCTGTTTCACATCAAGATCTGCATTTTAGGAAAGTAGTAAGACATTAAAAAGATATATAACATATATATATAAATATTTTTAAGTAACCTGAAAGCAAATGATGGGCTTCTCCATGCAGGCATATAGTCTGTATATACAGAAGTTTGATTCCTAAGTGTAAATGTACCCACTCAAGAAAAAACAACAGATAATTATTTCACACTTCTAGAAAACAAAAATATTCTATGAAAGCTAACAGTATGGCATGCCCTAAAGAATTATGGAGATCAGGAAATGGCACACAGTGATTACTATCCACCACAGAGATCAAATGAATCTCCTGGGATGGGGTGCTGTCTCATACTCCCAGCCGCCTTCAGGAAACCAAAGGAGCACCTACGCCTTTACTGATGTGGAGCATCCTCTAACATTTCTGTTTCCTACACCACTGAGTATCAAATTGGCCACTGTGAAATTTGAAATATTTTGCATTATCGAAATATTTGAGGAAGACAGCAGTGATTCAAATTTTACTGAAGTTCATAGGGAATTATTTAGAGAGATATCAGTTCAGATCTCAACTTTATACCAGACACAGAATATTCTTTGATTTTTTGCAAGCTCACTAATATGTTGTTTACGTTGTCTGATGCTCATAGATAGGCTATAAATACATTTTACTGCAATATGTTGTCTCCAAGATAACAACAATATTAAATACCACCTCCTAAGAAAATGAAATGTCTGTATCACCCTTGGAAACCATTTCTTAAGGGGATAGTATAATGCTATTCATTGTATTCACATTTTCCCAGGCGAATTCATGTTCTGTGCACCTGAATAGCCTGTCAATGTGACTCTCAACAATACCTCAAAACAAGTTCACGAAAAAAACTCAGCCTGACTTTATCAGCTGAAATTCACAGCTCAGTTAATAGCTTATGAACAGGAGTCCAGTTTGAATAAGAAAACAATTCTGTATCACAGAGCTTTTATGTATTCTGATTGTGATTACAGAGTAGGTCATTTCTCAAAATGTCAGGCAGTTTCTTATCAAAATGAGAATGACACAAGATGCACTCAGTCTTGTGCGACTTTGAACCTCAAACTAAGTCACTGAATTCAGTAAATTAAAAGTACATTGTGGTGAGTACTTTGTACAAGGTTTATTCCTTTGCTAAAATCTGCACTGTGGGTTGTCTAAATCCCTTTCTTTGAAATAGTAAACTACCAAGAGAATTATGATGTACAGAACAAAATGCACCTAAAATTAATCTCTCTCCTCTGCTTTGTCTTTTTAGCACCAACAGTTTGACACAGCCAATAAAATCATCCAGACAAAATGTAGGGAAAATTTTGCACAGCCAGATAAAAGAAATTATTTGATCAAATGGTGAGTAACTATATAATTCAGAGCCAATGCTAATCATTGAAGATGGCTTCATTTACAGTATCATCTGTAAATCTTCCTGGGTTCTTCTTGTCCAGTTAATACACTATCTTTCCAGAAAAGCAAGTCTAGATGCTACATGTGATTAAAGCACTAATGTAAAATTTTATGTAATCTTATGAAAATGTTGCAAGTAGAGGAGGAACACTAGATACAAGTTACTGACTGTGACATTCTTATTAAACTCCTGCAGGTTGTGAACATGTCACATTCAAAAATATGCATATCTGTTAAAAACTACAGTAGATGAGTAGATGATAACTTCTAAGGGGTGGCGTCCCTGTACATGGCAGGGGATGGTGGGGGGTAGAACTAGATGATTGTTAAGGTTCCTTCCAACTCATACCATTCTATTGTTCTGTGATAAACTGCAGTTTCACTAATCACGTATTGCACTGATCATTTGGCTTAAATTAAGCATCTGATTAACATAAAGCAAATTTACTTTCAAAAGTTGCTAGTAAGTTGAAGAAAATAACTTTGAAGCTCAAAAAATGGCTCAATGTAACATGGCAAAAGGCCATAAAAGAATTTTTAATATGTTAAAAAATATTAGAATATACTAACATCCATTATTGCTCTCAGTACATCCCTAGGAACCACTATTTTCAAATATAAAAAAATAAATAAATAAAATAAATAAATAAATAAATAAAAACTGTGATAATAAAATTAAAGATGGAGATTTGTTGGTTCCTGACTTTTTAACTAAAGGCATAACTTTTAGTTAAATACTACTCTGTTAAATACACAAATACTACTCTGAAAATTTAACTCACTTACCAGCTTCAACTCCTGTGTCCACAAGCCTTGGACTTCCAAATGTAATCACACACACAAATGTGCATGCATGTTTAATGAGTCTCCAAGAGGACTGTAATTCAAAGCCTATTAAAGCAACTAATTTCACATTTTATACATGTATTCTCCTTGGGAGCAAGATAGAACAGAAGAAATACTATATTAAAAATAAGAAAAAGATCAAAGATAGAATAATAAAGATACCCTTATAACACATTTCACCTTAGCAATGTTCTTCATGCATTCAGACACAGACCTAACCAAGATGTTAAGCACTACATATTTCTGTTAATCAGTCTCCAAAACTAACAGGCCCACAATAATGAAACAGATTCAGTCTTAAGATTGTTTATTACCAGAAATAATTACACATTAGATATTTCAATGTACCATGTCCAGTAAAAGGAAATAAATTTCCTCCAATTTTGTACCTTTTGGTTACCTACAACTGTTGTTACCTGTGCAAAGGCAGTCCGAATTACCTGTGCTAGGCACTCCTAGCAAACCAAATTCAAACTATTATCTTATCAGTTAACAGATGTTCAAACTAATTTAACTGAATGTCAACGTGCAAAAAACTTTGAAAGACAAAAGTTGTTACGCATACATTGTTTCCTTTTACCTGCTAAGGAAGTCCTATTTATTCCCAGTAGTAGTAGTGAAGCCTCAGAGAACTGTCACTTGACCAAATCAATCAATAAATATATCAGTAAAACAAATAAATGAATAAGCTATGTCTAGTCTGCTGCATTAAGTATTGCAATTGTTCCTGAGATTCCTGAAAGCCAATTGTGACAGACCAAAAAAAACAAAAACAAACAAACAAACAAACAAAAAACAGTCTGAGGAATGGGGAAATGGAATCAATGGGTCAAAAATATTGTTGGTTCAGTTAAGTACTATTTAAAATCATTATTTTTTATATATCTCTTATATTCTATACTACAAATAAGAATGCAATAGGTATATAAAATTTAGAGGGTAACATCAAATTTCCAGATTCCACAAAGCAATTTTAAATTTCAAATTTATTACATTTATTTGGCTATAGTTTTCTCTACCTTTTGTTTTTATATTTTATATTTCATATCAGTGTTCATTCCTCTCCTTGGGAGACATTTATTCATAAATATAATCTTTCAGAATGGAAAAAATTACTTTGTCCACCAAATCCGTTGCTTTTGTTTCCCTTATCTTAGCTCTCCTGCTTTCATAGTACAGTCATTTATCACTTCTTTGTTTGAAACTCATTTAGCATTTGGTTTAAC
The DNA here is from genome assembly GCF_964035555.1 of Netta rufina. Taxonomy (NCBI): domain Eukaryota; kingdom Metazoa; phylum Chordata; class Aves; order Anseriformes; family Anatidae; genus Netta; species Netta rufina. Next base: position 17,809,060 of record NC_140127.1, read on the forward strand.
TTTCTTCTTTCACTACACCAAGTTGATATTTCATTTAAAAAAAAAAATGTGTTTTTTACATTGTGTAACATAGTTTAGATTAAAATGCCTATGCTTATGCTTCCAAGAATTATGTATTTTGTATTACAACTTACTATGACCTTGTCTTTGTGAAGAATTTACCTGGTGTGGTTCTATTTCTTTTGTCAAGTAACATTTGTTTGAAAGAAGTAGATAAGACAACTGGTTCTCATCAAAGAGAACTAAAGGATAATAGGGTCATTACAGTTCAAAATGACAATACCTATGTTTTTGAACACAAGGCTGAAAAGCCACATAGCCAAGGCCCTTCCAACTGCAGGCAGCTATGTAAAATATTTCAAATGTGGAAAGGTCAGTGAAAATCCAAGGCACATACAGTAAATTGTAAAATATTTCTTAGATTTCTAGCACCTTTTTCTAACCAAGACTAAATCCATGCACTGCCTTAAGGGAGCCTTCCCCAAGAATCTTTAATAGCAGCATATGCCACAGAAAATGAAGTTGTATTTATATATTATTATTATTATTCACATCTATGAGTGGGACTAATGCTATTTTAATATATACAATAGTTTGTATTTCATACAGAACTAGGAAAACAATACAGCCCTAGGTGTCCTCACTCCCACCATCTCTTCATCCTTGTCCTGCACATCACACAGCACAGCCAGCCTTAACAGTCACTGACAGCAGGACAAGAGAGAAATCCATTCTACCATTCAGTGTCAAAATCTGGATCCAGAGCATCAAGTATGAAAACTGTCTTTAATATCCAATAATACCATTCAACAGGCCTGCTAGAGAAATCCTGTAAGTCAAGATCTCAGAGTAGCTTGTCATCGCATGCAATGACATGGATCTAATTCATGCAATCCTCAACCAAACCAGTTGAGGATTGCATGAATTCATGCAAACCTCAACCAAACTGAAAAATATTTTTGAAAAACTGATAAATGATTCTGCATTACTCTCCTATAAATTTCTCTTTATCTCCTTAGTTAATGTGAATTAACATGAAATTTAATTGGACTTCTGTAATCACTCTATACAATATCTTTCTGATGAGGTACATTTCCTTCAAAGGAATTATTTCTCTCATAGAATAGGAAACATTATGAAATCATAATATCAAACATCTCATGAAATGTATGTAAAGCCATTTGGCAGTATTTTTATTTGGTTTTGGCCACACTACATACATGTATATTGACAGAAAGAAATAGTGACAGCTAAGTAGAACTTGAGCACAGAATTGAAAGATTTAATGGAAATATACTGGAATGGAAAACCTCCCTCCTGTAACAACATCAAAAATGTCATACAATATAATGAAAATTAACTACCTGTATGCTTCTGAAGGTGGGAAGCATCTTGGCGAACTAAGGTTCCTTAGACTTTATCACACTGCTATATTACTCTTTCGATAGAATACAAAAGTTCAAATTATGATGATGTTCACATGCTATTTTCTTGTGGAGGGGAGCAGTCTCTCTGTTCCTACACTGGGAGGGAGTATGGCTGCAGCCCCTCCAGCAGGCCTTCCCCTCCAACAGATATTGCTACTGGCTCACAAGCACACTGTCATCTCCACTGGATTTCTGTACTTCATCCGTTTTCATGTAGAGATTTTGATGTCTTAATATCACCTGCTTTTACCGTACATTTAAATAAACCCATTTACAGGACAGTGTTGCATTTGTGTTGTTTGATATTCATGAGATGTCATGGGAAGGCAGGCAGACCTTGTATATGTAACTGTTTCAAAGAAATTCCTTAAGCTCAGACATGGCACCATTCATGGTAGGGGCCTCCAAATACTCACCTACAACGTGTGTGTGCCCTGTTAATCACATCAAGTGCATACAGGATTCAGACATTCAGTATTCATAGCATTCAGTATTTACAGAGCTTAAATACATAGCTGAAGGTTTTTTCAAAATGCAAGTTAACTCATTTGTTCCTTTCAAGCTCATAAAGTTTCTACCCTACAATAACCAAAGCCTAGCTGCAATTCTGACTTAAAAAGCACATAACAATGAAGCTGGTTTAGTTGAGGTTTTGCACATCACAGCTATATAGTCAGGGACACCTACACTTTGGATACTCGACTAAGGGCTTCAAAAGTCATTTATTTGATGAATGTTGCATGCAAGATAGCCTTCAAAAATTAATATCTTGTTAATCTTTTATATGTTTATCATTCTGTAATAAAAGATGTCTTTTTGCTACAGTAATTTTTGCCACAAATTGTAGCAATCACTGAAAACTGAGTCATGAGCATCCCACCACCTTAATTAGTACCTCTTTCTTTGAAATACTTTTGAACTTATTATCTTATTTTCCTGCTGGTTGTACTTTGTGATGGCTCCTTAGCTCAAAAACGAATACAATAAAACAAAGAGGAAATAGAACTTCATAAATGAACTTCACCAAATTCTTCAAAGGATAAATAATTCCTTGTCAAGAACCCATTTATTTTCTTTGTTTCAGAGCCTTAGTGACTACAAGACTCAGAAGCCAAAAAGTTACAAACAAACTGCCTATCAGAATGGCACTTTCAACAGAAGCAAGGAGGGGTGGAATACACATCTCTTGGTTATCGAGGTAGAACACCTAGCACAAGTGTCTGATGAAAGAAAGAAATTACTCATTCCATTGACTGTACTTGTGTGCCAACCCCAAGAGATGAGAAATCCAATATTAAACCAATATTTACATAATAGTAGCCAAAAGGCCAAGAATCCCAATTTTCTTCTATCATGAAAAATTAAGACAATGGTTTGTACCTGAACTCTAAAGTGGGATCCAAAGGAGGAGCCTTTTATTTTTCAGATATACTGAATTATTAATTCTTCTGAGAGACTGCTGAGCTAGCAAAGTAAATACACACCATGGATTCATTCTTCCACCCACACCATAAAATGATGGTGACATCTACAGACCTAAAATTTCTAAAGCAACTGTTCCTTATCTCTTTCACACACACATCTCTCACAGATCAAACATATTTTAAGAGTGTTTATTAAGCATGTGTTTATTAAATGTGTGTCCCAGCTTTCATTACTTAAGAAACAATTCAACTGTAAGAATATTAAGCTATACATATATGGATATTTGTAAACTGTAAGAAAAAAATCAAACATAAAAAAAATCTCTTGGAACACATTATCTGAAATAAAGTAATTCTTCATACAATATAGTCTCAAATTTTCTCTTAGTTTTCTAAAATAGTAGTAGATTCTTTAGCTGATATAAATCAAAATATGTCAATTGAATCCAATAATGGTGCACAATTATATCATAATGCAATTTTCACACAATCCATTACTACAGTTTAATTCTCAGATTCTCTGATCTTGTAACACTCAGTGGGACTGCTATTTGTTTCCAAAATTGGTTTATTAAAAAGATAAGAAATTTTACCATGGAAATTATATTATTTCTTTACTGATGTGCATGTAACCTTTTCTTATTGTTGTTATGATTGTGTCAGTGAACATGCATAATGAAAAAGTTTTATCTCATAGATGATTCTTTTTTTCTAATATTGTGTGGAAAGATTTGGTCACACACAGATACACACTCACTCTCTGAGCTGGAATAAGGTCCTCAGTTGCATAATTCTCATGATCTAATCTGGAAACACTACAGTATGCACACAACTGTTATCATTTTATAAATCATACATCCGTGTCCTTTTCTCCATTTTAAACTGGCAATATGTCTGCCCATTTTTATATAGTGACATTATATGATTAAAAAACAAGAAAAACATAGAGTAACTAAAAATTAGTTTTCTCACCTTTGGAACTTTTTACCACATCACCCAGTTATATGTGAGCGGAGAGAAGATATTTGCTTTAAAATATTCAAGGTTGCTTTTACAACTGATCAATTCTGCACATTGAAAAACTTGGGACTGATGAGAGACAAAAGCAGCATTTCTATAGTGTAGTTAGTGTTATATACTTCTAAGTCTAGGTGTTTAAGTAAAATATGTGTACACATATTTAAACACCACATGAGTGAACCCAGCAATGTATCTTTCAAGTATATTCCAGAAAGCATGAGGTTAATGTCTGAAAAAGTTTTACACAGAAATAAGAACACATTAAATGGGGTCAAAGAGGTCTTGAGTTTAGTTCAGAGCAGATAAAGGAAATGGTTCCCTTTATCTCATCCATTAGAAAAAAAAATCTAATATCTGTGAACATGCCTTCCTCTCGTGCTCCTGTGTCTGGGGACAATGCTGTTCTCCAGAGCTATCACAGTTACAGGAGAATATGCACCAGACACAGCTGGAGCTTGCCCCAGAAAATACTTGAATAACCCAAAGTGAGAGCAATCCAGTGGGCAGAGCAGTGCAGCTAAAGATACCCTGGTACAAATGGCTCACAAACCCTGAGCCTGCCAAGCAAAGTGGCTGTTCCGTTTCATACCAGCAGAGAATTGATGACCTATGTAGATTCAGTTTACAAACAGATTTCTGTAATTAAATTTGGACAGATTAAATTTGGACAGACCTAATTGGGCAGATTACAACTACATCTAATATCTAATACGATGCAGCACAGTATAACTGCATTCAGATGCATAATACCATTGATACTTACATTCCCACCTAGGTCTGCTTGAATTTTTCTGCACAAGTATAGTACTACGTCATTCACCAGAAGCTTAAAGTTTACGGAGTGAGACAAGACTGGGACTAATTTTAAAAGACTTATTTTCCAGGGGAAAACTGAAAGAAGAATGAGAATTAAAGGGCAAATAGAGGAAATAGAGGCATGAGAGGAAATGGATCAAGATTACAGAAATGAAAATACCAGGCAATCCCTCCAAAATGCATCCTCACAAAACAGGTGTACAATATGCTGAACTGTGTTCAGCTATTTAAAGGTGAAAGAGGAAATGTAAAGAAACCACAACAAAAATCCATCTTTAACAGCCCATTTTAGCTGCTCTTGTAAAAAAATATATAATAATAATAATAATAATAATAAATAAAAGCTAGTGGTTAGTGTGCTCCATTCAAATTGTGTTAAATAGGGAAGTACATTTAAAGTGTAAATTACTTGTAAAAGATACAGACAGTAAGGAAGAAAAAGATCAGAACTGTCTGGCTGCTGACCAGAAACAGCATCTGCTGCTGCTATTATCCATGTTCGTTTGCAGATTGCATTTTTAATGCTTATCAAATTTTTAATCTATCTTTTTATTTTCTTTCTGCTGCTGTAAGCTTCATAAAAGATAGAAGAGCCAGAGAGGATTAATTTTTTTAGAATTACATTCATCTGAGAAGTCACATCAGCGTTGGTTTCTCACATCTTCCAAGATACTTACCTTCCTGGTTTGGGTGTTCTTTTCTTCTCCTCCCTTTTAAGGGAAGTCTTGGAAACATCCATTATGCTGAGTATTAAGGCAGAAAGCTTTTTTGATAACTTAACCACCATTATGCTCCTATCGTTTGTGCTCTGCATGATATTTGAGTTATTTTTCTGATTTTACTCTTTTCCTAGGTTTCTTGAGTTGTCTTGAAGTGAAGCTTTTCCTACCATGCATGAAGAGCCTAGATGGTTGCATCAGGTACTCCAGCCTATTTCCAAATGGAAAAGACTTAAGCTTCAATAGTTTTACAAAATTGTTCTGTGATAGACTGAACAGGGAATTGGCATATCAGCCAAAATATTTTTGTACTTCATTTACTTCCTAAAAGTATTTGTCCTACTTTAAAATAAAGTGCAAGGCCACAGCCATCACATTTAAGAACTGGCTTGTCTTTTGGAGCAACTCAGCAACGAGCCTGAGACTACCCCAGTGGATGACCTTGACAGGCTCAAGAGGTGGCCCTGTGCAAAAAACATACAGCTCAACAAGGCCAAGTGCAAGGTGCTGCACCTGTGTCAGGGCAATCACAAACATGAGCATAGGCTGGGCAACAACTGGATAGAGGGCAGCCCTGTGGAGAAGGATTTGGGGGTACTGGAAGACAAAAAGCTCGACATGAGTTGAAAATGTGCATTTGCAACTCAGAACGCCAACCATATGCTGGGCTGCATCAAAAGAAGCGTGGCCAGCAGGTTGAGGGAGAGGATTCTCCCTCTCTACTCTGCTCTTGGGAGACCCTTCCTAGATTACTGTGTTCAGCTCTGGGGCGCTCAGCACAAGAAAAATGTGGATCTGTTAGAGCAGGTCCAGAGAAGGGCCACAAGGATGATCCATAGGGAAGGCTGAAGCACCTTCCCTATGAAGAAAGGCTGAGAGAGTTGGGCTGCTTAGCCTAGAGAAGAGAAGGCTCTGGGGAGACCTTGTAGCAGCATTCCAGTATTTAAGGGGGCAAGCAAAAAAGATGGGAACACCCTTTATCAAGGAATGTAATGACAGGGCAAGGGGTAATGGTTTTAAGATAACAAAGGATAGGTTTAGGCTAGATATAAGGAAGAAATTATTCACAATAAGGGTGGTGAGGCACTGGAACAGGTTGCCCAGAGAAGCTGTGGATGCCCCATCCCTGGAAGTGTTCAAGGCCTTTGAGCAACCTGGTCTCAAGGGAGGTGTCCCTGCCCATAGAAGGCAGGATGGAACTAAATGGTCTTTAAATGGTCTTCCAACCCAAACCATTCTGTGATTCTATGGTCTAACTTTTAGAGAATGCTGAGCAGGCACTCTGGTGAAACCTGGCTTTACAAGGGCTTTCAAGCTGGACAACCAAAAGAAGAAAGTGTCAGATAACCATGCCACTTTCAAAAAGCCAGAGATCAAAGTTTGTTTTAATAATTCTTATGTCTTTTGGGGAGGTTGGAGGAAGGAACGCAAACTGACAATGTTGTCATAACAAATATACTTAAAATTAAGCATAGTTGATTTGCAGAGTTTTTCTGTGCTTTACAACTACATATTTCCTTAGCATGTGATAACTTTTACTTTTTTTCATTTTTAAAATCTGTAGTTGTGAAATACATCTTCATAAACAGGATAAATAAAACACTTCTTTCACTTGAAGATTTCTACTGTCTTCATCTCATACAATCACAAAACTGTGATCAAATAAAATCAAATAAACAGATAACATCAGATAACAATAACATCAAATAAACCAGACTTCATTCTTATTTATGCTGTATATGCTAAATATTTCCTCACATCAGCAAAGGAGGAAAGCAAGAAAAAACACATCATGTATTCTGCATTTGCTACCAGTTTCACTCTCAGCAGGGACAATTTCTATTGGCATTCTGAATGCATTAACTACACTACAGATCTACAGAAAGGAGAGATCCAGAATTAACTGCATTCCAGTTTGTTCCAATGGTTTGTCACCTTCACCCTGCTCCTCCTTTAAGCACCCACTCAGGCAATCCAAAATGCAGGAGTAAGAATAACCATCAATGTAAATAAAATACGCAGTTTATTGAATCGTTTGCATAAGAGGTACCCCATATTTTCTCAAGTGTCACTGAATCATTATTGCATGAGCCAACATATAAAATGCTATAAAATCTTAAAATCTTTTTTTTTTTTTTTCATAGAACATATTCTCAAACTATTTACTATTCGTGCTACAACAGTATCCATCAATCAATAATGAGGTTCCATTGTACTGGGTTCTATATGCACAGTAAGAGTCTCTACTTGAAAACAGAGCAATCCCCATCCAGATAGTGCGTGGGTGGTTGTGACACTCATTAAAGATAAGGATAAAAATTAGAATCTTAATGCTGTGTTCCTCATGTAAACCAAATCTATAATAAAGTTTTAGATCTCTAATTGAGGTTGGGGGAAGCATATCTAAGTTCAGAAACTGCCTAAGCTTCCTGTTTGTTAATTTATTTTTCACATTACCATGGAAACAACCTTTCTGTGTATTTCTACAGGGAAAAGAGAGGGGGACTGAGGGAAGGCTGAATGAGAACAAATGTGTTCTTTGTTAATAGAGACACCTGAATAAGCCATCCATGATTTCTGAGGCATATGGCCATTCCTATGTCAAAATAACATTTTTCCCCTTTTTACTAAAAATGCTTTTAAGTACTACTTTATGTGAATGAATATGCATTAACACTATGTTAAATAATTTTAAAAGAAATGCTAAAATGCTGAACACACCAAAGAGAGACAATGCCTCCACACAGAAGTTAAAGATAACTATTGGCTTATTTCAAAGTCTTATTCCCAGCAACATCTGGGATTTCAATGTCGAGTTGAAAACAGTTATAACAGATAAGACAAAATTGCTCTCTCACAGCCCAATGGATACAGCAATAGACTTATAAGGCAAAGCTGGTAAGTAATTGATCTCTTGATATGTGTGATAGACATATTAGTCCTCTAATGTCATCAGGCCTTTTCTCACAACTTGCCCTTGAGAGTTGGTTTTGTTTTTTAGCTTGAAGATACGGATTTTGTCACATTGGGAATTTGTCCCGAGTATCTCTGCTACAGAGAGCCATTGTGGACTGTACTCTGGTTACAGAGATATCTGCTCACAACTAGCAAAACATATATATAAATCTTAGCAGTTTGGTAGCCAAAGTGCAAAATAATTAGTAAGATAAATCCAAAATGAAAATATCTTATTTTTTTCAAAACCAGTTTTTGTCTTCATTTGAGAAATACTTTAAAAGCAAATGAATAATACTTTACTGTCATTATTAGGATCTGTAAGTTAAAGACACTTTTAGCTCCAGACCAGCTTAGCATCTGGGAAATCTTGCAAAATATGCAAGATCCAGTTTCAAATTTCCCCCCTCTCTCCACAAGAACTTTGAAGTATAACTCATTTAGACTGTCCTGCAGTAAACTTTTCAAAAATCTATCAAAGTTGCAGAGAAATCTATAAATATTCTTCTGAATAGAACAAAGAATCTGTTTATCTTACCACCCTGATGAGTGATAGAACCATATCAAGATGGCCATTCTCACATGCTTTCCCTCTGTTCTAAAAGAAATTTTGGTTCGAGTGAAACAGCACCAATGGGAGAGAGAAGCACAATGCCACAATGCCTTTATCCTGCCATATTGCAGGACAAAATGAGCATCCGCAGTATTCCTTAGAAAAATAAACTCAAAGAAAATACCTATAGAAGATTACTCCAGAGCCTAAAACTTTTAAAGATTGTAAATTTTCTACAAAATTCCATCTAAATAGCAGATTTTCAATGTGCAAAACCATGACATCAACTCTCAGAGCTATCAGTTTGAGTTGATTTTTTTATTATTATTATTTTCAAATGTAGTTCATAACTAGTAATATCAATATTTGTGCCAATGTCAGCAGCAAGAGCATTAAATATAATCAGACCTGGGTCATATTCTTAAGACTTCCTTCTAACCTTTAATTAAAGTCTACTGCTCATTTTACCTGGAGCTGCATTCCTGCACACCTTCCATTAAAATGCATCTCTATCATAATTTAAAAAAATATATTAAACTTCTCCATCGATATTGTATGAAATAAAAAAGTGAAAGGATGAAGATGAAAGCACTGATATACCCTTCTTTGGTTTCATGTATTCAGCACAAAGTTCTACTCTTCATTTGGTTTGAATTGTTTTCCCAGGCAGTCTCCCTCACATCCACAACACACACAGACTGTTAATTACTCAAGCAGTGAAACTGGGTTAGCCTGTGACCATCACAGCTCAGGTAGCAAGCAATTCCAACTGTATTAGCAGCACAGCACATACTGAAGATTGTAATTAAACAACAAACTACAGTCATGTCATTTCTGCCCAGGAAAATGCAAAACAGATTCTGGTGTAGATTCTAAAAAAGCAGTTGTGTTACTGTATACTCTGCAGAACTGAACGTAAGTAACTAATAAAATGTGTAGTTTATTAAAATAATAATAATAATAATAATAATAATAATAATAATAATAATAATAATAATAATAATAATAATAATAATGGAATTATATCAATGTTTGCATTACTTTAATGGAATTAGTGGATTCTATTAATGTTTTTTCTAAAATCCTGATTCTCTGGATGACTCAAAAGCACAAGGAATACTAATACCACATTTAACACATTTTTCATGTTAATATGAACATTTCCAGATACTTTTAGCTTGGGACTGTATGATAGCTTCCCTTTTTTGACCAGGGGAGATAACAGCAAAGGAAACTTTTATATCAGCATCAATATACACTACCTTTTGGTATCAAATACAAATGTAAAGGGAAAAGTACCATATCCTGACACAGAAGTCCCTCAGAATTAAATGCAAATGGTAAGAAAATCTCCAGTTTTCAAGCTGAATTAATCTCCTGGACTTCTCCCCAAAAGCCAAAACCCTACAGGAACCACTGTCAATTAAGAGCCTACCATCTCACTATGAACACTGCCCATAACGTAGATTCTTGTTTTAGGCCAGTGGAAACTGATCAATAATAGCAATCATTCCAAGTACATTGGCAGAAATTAAACCACAACACAAGCAGAAACAGTACAGCACTGGAGAATATCTGGATTACACCTTTTACATAAAGTCTTGGTCCTTCTAGCTAATGAAAGAACAGTTCCTGGGTATGGAAAACCACTGACAAAGATTCAAGCCACTCTGTAACACATTCAGGATGCTCCCAGTAAAGAGTTACCAGAAGACAGTGATTGTGTCATCTGCCATACTGACTTCAGCTGTACTCTTCCTTGTTCTATTGTTGAGACAGCTGTGCTAACAAACCCCCACAAGACCTTTTTTGGTTTAGATATTCCTCATAATCAGTGTCAGAGTGACAGATAAAGCTTGGCACCAGCATCCAAATGGTGAAAATACCTCAAAGTTGTATAATGAATGTTTATTTTATACTTAAAGAATGTTTTATACTTTCATGAATATATGTTTTATATCTCAGCTACTATTTTACATTGCTGGTTTTAAAAATAATTTTTTGTTTGTTTGTTTTAATTATCTACCATAGATAATTAAAGCTCTCATCATTACTTTGTAACGTATGATTGAAAAGCATAACTGATATCTCAGAAAATTCTGAATAACCATGAGAAAACTTACATTATTTCCAAAGAAGCTTGACTAAAACCTTCAGAGGAAATTTGTCATTCTCACTGTATTACTATTCAAATGAGCAATTTTTATATGTAGCAATTTTTGCTTCTGAGTTTGACTGGTCTGAAGATTTATATAGAGCTCACCAGCTCAAAGAAAATACAGTAGAAGACATCTAGTTCCCCACTGCTTTGCTGTCAGAAATACATTGAAATGAACAATTGTTCGGGATTTCCATACAATCTGTAAAATCGGTGCAGATCATTCACTTCTGAACACACTGTAAGAAAGGTTAATAAATTTAATTCCTGCTTTACTGCCAGACTAATGAATTGAAACTTGAGAACAAAATATCAAGATTAGAAATAGGTATATCTGTTTTAATTTACTGACTGGAATTCCCAAGAATCATATTTCACAAGATGCCAAATATAATACCACTCTTCAGTCTATATATCCTGGGCTGGTGAAAAATACTCTTATTCTTTGTCTGAAATCAGAACATCTATCTAACTAGCTCCACAGGATGTTATGCTTTCAATAAGCATTTTGCCTTTTTTATTATTTGTACACATCTTTATTGAGATCAAACACCATGTCACTTTTAGTTTTGCTTAGAAAATCAATTAAGTTGCAAGAGTTCAGTCATACATTCCCATCATCCTCACTCAACAGCCATGTAATGAGTGAAATATTTACTGAAAAGCTCTTCCTGTTTCTCTTTGAGCCTACATTCTATCAATCAGACACTGCATTGACTAGTCTACAAAGAATCCTTAATTATCAAGTAACAAGAAATTTCAGGTGTTCAATTAGCCACCAGATGGAGCCCACATAGACTCAAAATGCAGTAGGAACATATGGCCATTAACCATGAAAAATGAGTATAAATTTTGTAAAACAGCTACAGAATACACGTAAAATCAAACCTGTAAATCAAGCCAGGCTCCAGATGTCAATAGACTTCCAGAGGATTTGAACTACACTCTCCATATGCTTTTAAGCATGTTTTTGAAACAAACAAACAAACAACTCTGTAGTTTCATCAGTATTATTCTCTACCAATAGAACACCTGCTGACATTATTTTTTTTTTCGATATAAGATTTTGTAGAAAACACATGGAGTAATTAAAATGCCACTTCACCAGAGCTGAAACAGATAATTGTCCTGTGTATTAAATGCAGTTCTCTCCAGTAAATGACCAACACTTTATTTATTTGGTAGGTGTCTTTTTAAAATAAAATTATTTAGACACTTAGACAATATCTAAGTTCCATTGTTTCCATAAGGTATATGAAACACTCTGCACATTTAACAGACCCACAACAAGGTGAGTGCAGGTAGTCAATGTTATCTCACACAGTAGGGAAACTGAAATGGGATACAAATTTTCTTAGCACTCCTTCCAAGTTTGTAAAAACTTGGGATTATAGTTCAGGAAACCTTGAGCCAGCAGCAAGATTTACTTGCAGTGTAATAGTGCTACCCCAGCAACGAGAGGCTGAAGCTAAGAGGAAGAGGAGGAAAGCCAAGTGTTAGGGAGTTGGGCTTGCTGCTGCCGTGACCACTAGAGAGGGATGCAAAGGACTGGGAATGAAAGCAGCTTGAACACAGGACGAAAACTTTCCTGAGAAATGATTCTTTAGCCAGTAAGAATGAAGGCAAAGGTTAAATAGTACCAAGTATTGCTTGATTTAACATCTCCTGCTTTAAGAACCCAAGCTGAGTGAACACAGCAATGCCTCTCTTGGCTATAAACATGAGTAAATTGTAAAACTTCTGCACAGCAGTTTCTATCCTGGTTCATTTACTGGCAATTCATTTCCTCATGCACAGATCTGGCTACAGCACATCCTAGACATGAACTACCACAAGTTTCAGCACATCACATCATTCACTTTCCAAAATGCAGACACTTAGAAAAAAAAAAAAAAAAAAATCTTATGGCCAGGTTTTTCCATTTCTTTCTCCTATATAGTCCTCTGGGAATCAAAGAGATTATACAGAAAGGGCAGAGTTGAATTAATTCTGAACTTATCTTCAGAGAGAGGATTTTTTCTCTGTGTTCAAGCTTCAAGTATTTCTCCTCCTACTGGCCTCTCTGCAATATTGTTTTCCATGGGAGAAAAAAAAAAAAAAAAAAAAAGTTACTGGCATCTGGTTTCTGTACTCATACAGCCAAGTAGTTTGATTTTAAATACAAAATGAGAGGAAAAAGTTGGTATTTTTTCATATTTTTAGCACCTATGCAGTTATGATTTCATGTTATTTTTATCCCTGGCCTCTAATCTAACTGTGAGACTGAATACCGCTGGGTAAACTGCAAGACTAAACTGAGACCCCATGCTACCAAAAGCCAAATTTAGCATTTTCCTTGAACTTTGATGGATAGTTTATGGCTTCACTTATAGTGAGTTAGAGAACTGCAGTATTTCCTAGTTATTGTTGTTGTTGCTTTTTTTTTCTTGTTAGATAGATATGTTTAAAAATCCTATGCTGTTACTTTTACTAGAACACTTATGATTTTATCATTTTTATGCCCCTTTAAAGAATGCTGTTAGGATGCAAAGAAGTTGGAGATGGAAGCATATGCTTTAATGACATTTGGTCATAAAGATGGAAAAGATTAAAAAATAAAATGCAAACCATCTTACAAAAAAAAATCCCCACAGTTATCTGTTACAGCTGGGGAAAAAAATAAATTCAATTTATTAGGCAATTCTTTAGATGTAAATTTCATAAATGATAGAGGTTGTGGGCTACTGGAAAAGTCATGCATTACCATCTCTGCCTCTGAACATATAATTCTACATGTTATGCTATGTTTGTACTAGTGGAAACATTTATATGCAAATTGACTTTATGCAATCATTTCTTCTTTTTTGTTGTTATTGTTTTTGACTTTTTCGTTTTTGGTGACAAGATAGCTGAGTAAGACAATATGCATATCTTTCACTTTTCTTCTTAATTCGTAGCCATCTCTCTATATAGTGTTAACAAGATTGTGACTTTAAACAGATTTTACAGCCAAATAACATTAAAGTGTGGCAATTAGTGTCTTTCAATACACACAGTCTGATTTGTGAAATAGGATTTTAAGTAATAAGCCATCTGTTGCACTTCATTCTAATTGTGGCACTAATTATGTATTTTTAATGGTGATCCTAATTTAGATCACGCTTATCACCAAGAAATAAAGGGCACTGTTTGTTTTCATCTCTGTACTGAGAAACTTTGAATATTTTCATCTGTTTTACTGCAGAAACAAATATCAGTTTCTGCTGAAATGAAAGCGTACTTTTGTACTGTGCACATGACAGTCTGCACATTGCAGAGGGCAAAGCAAAATAGTGTCAATAAACTTAAGTCATTCTTGGGCCTCCATTTCTAAAAAGTGCTTTTCTACTGTTTGTGTCCTTGTTTACAAGCCCTTGTGCTTGTAAACTACTCAACTAGCCAACAGACCGTACCACATAGCCAAAGTTATCTATAGACATTGCAGACTCCTTGCCATGCCAGAATCTTTACTAAGTCCCCAGATGGCCAGAGACGTTCCTTTGGTGAGAAACCTATGTAAAGCAAGAGAGAGCTTCTCTGTTCCATCTTTGTTTCCTGGAAGTGAGAGCAAGTCAGAGAATACATCTGACCAGAAATGGAAAGATTCTTCATGAAAACTTTCAGCAATCTCTTCTGTTTAGAAAACATCACAGTTTGGCCCATTCTGTGTGGGAAAAAATGATTTTGTCATAAATAGCTATGTATCTGCTTACTAAAACCCTCCATTTAGCCACCTAAGAGCACAACACCCTATAAAAACTAAAAATATTCAACAATTAAAAACTGTCTTAATTGCATGACAGTATCAAGGATTAATACTTTGTGCTTAGATCATTTGGATAATGCCCTTAACAATACACTTTAACTTTTACTTTGCCTTGAAGTGGTCAGGCAGTTGCACTAGATGATCTTTGTAGGTAATTCTCAACTGAATTATTGTATTCTGAATTATTCTAATATTTCAACACTGAAATCATAAACTTGACCAAAATGAAGTGTCGTTTGACCTTTGTTTCAGGCCACTCTAAAAAAATAAAAAATAAAAAAAAAGAGGGAGGGACAAAAAAAAAAAAAATAAAGAGAGAGAGAGAGAGAGTAAGAGAATGATAGCATAGACCTTACTAAAATCTAAGGCTGTCTCCACCTGAAGTCAGAACAGAGGAATATGAAGCTTTTTCCAGATTTATATTCTTAACCTCTCCCTTCATAAGCAACATTTTTCAATTCATTCCAGGAGCAGGAAATTCAATTTTCAGTAAAACAAACATTTTCCATCTGAATATCAAGAGATAATGAAAATACTTTAATCTATTAATAAATTAAACATTCCCCTGCAAATTGCAGCAGATAATAAAAGGAGATCATGTTCAAACGGCTGACCAGTTTCAAATAAATAGAGAGCTGTTCTTTTTTCCCAGCTGGATAAGACAGCTCAGCTAAAATACATCTCATACCTCTGCAAAACTCTCTGAAAATTATTTCTACTGAGAAAGATTGTCCCGTTTGATCATGTGAAATAGCCTGAGCCAATCAGACAACACAAAAATTACTAAGAAACTTCCATAAAAATTGCCAGCTTCACCTTTCAGGCTGAACTCTAGTTTCACCATTAAAAGTGATAATTTCCTCATGCTGAGAGGTATTTGAGATAAGCCTAGGAAAACTCAGAAGGTATCTGAGATACCACTCTGTGGTAACCATTGGGAAATGCTAAGTCTGAACAGCAGCTCTGCAGACTCGGGCTTAAAATGGAGCCTGAACAGCAGCGTTACAGATGGTGGGCAGTGGTGAGAGGAAGAATCAGGCTCCGTGAGGGGCTGGGCTGAGGATTTTCTCCCTCCCTTGTTCTTCTTAATAAAGCTAAATTTCATCAAAGTTCAAACATGAAGCAAGAGTGATTTATAAACTTTGTTTATTTGAACATTTGGAATAACTAAAATCATTGTTAACTTTTTTGACTTTAGTTATATTTACAGACACCAAAAAAAAAAAAAATTCTCTTCCCTTCTAGGGATGAAGCAGGAGGAAATGACAATCATTTTTAGTTCCTCACTTTTTAAGTTCTTGTTACAGAATTCAAAGAATCACAGAGGTAGAGTGTGTGTGTAGAAGTATAGAACAAAACACACTTGTTCTGCTTTGCCTTTGGTTGGTTCCGACTGAAATTTCTTTACCATATAGACTTCGTGTCTCTCTTTTAGCATTTCTTTTAGCTTCTTCTTTTCAATTGGTTATATGTGTACAAATTCAGGAAAAAGAAAAAGATCTGGGTTCTTGTCAGGCCTGACATCACTGATTAAAAAAAAAAAAAAGCCAAATTCTACTAACAGTATGTCCTTAGTTCTGAGAAGAACTAAAAATAAACAAACAAAAAAAAAAAAAAAAAAAAAAAAAAAAAAAAACACTAAAAATAACAGTGGAATAAAACAGTAAAATTGATCCAGACAAAAATAAATAAATAAATAAATAAAGTATTAAAAGTGTACAACTAAATATTTCGTGTCTTCACCACTTCTTTTATAATGTGTTTTTCACACAAACACACTGGCATACCACAGCTAGCAGGCTAGTACATCCATTCTTTATACTGCCCAGTAGTTCCAGAGAAAGGAGAAAAGGTGGCAATGACTGTAAATTTTGCATTTGGTTTGACCAAAATCACATGGTTCTACTGCAAATACTGAAGCCAAACAGATTAAGATGCTCTGTGTTGATGCTTAGGAAATGATGGAGGCCATGGAAGGCACTAGACAGAAAAACATTTATTTTACAAAGTAATTTTGAAATGATTTGATAAAAATCAGTGAAGAATCTCATCTCTTTACAGTATAATACTTTATTAAGGACCAAATCCTTTCTGCTTTATCAACATGACTCAAGCTTCAGAGTAAATATTTGTTTTTTACTTATTACAAATCTTAAACAGACATACTGATCACTTTGTCTGTATACCTTGGCAAAGAAAGGAGTGCTTCTGGCAAAGTAACAGGGACAATGATGGTGACACAACGCTGAAAACATTCATGTGATTTCTATCCCATGTCCACTGGCACTGGAGGGATGAGGAGTAGCCACTCATTGGTCCACCATGCACCTGTCTGCTGAAAGCATCACTGAGAGGTAGTTTTAAGACTTGTGCTTCTCGGTGTCAGAGAAGAGAGCATTCTCATCTTGCCTTCAAAGAGAGGTTGCAAGCTGGGTTTGCACAGAAGTCTCCACACGATATGTGACGAAAGTAAAGGTACAAGTCAATGATTTCACTACCAACAAATCCTGAGATTTGTCAATGATTTGTCAAATCATTTGTCAATGATTTCACTACCAACTAATTCTGAGAGTGAGGTCTCCCCAAGGGACACCTCCATGGGGTGATTTAAACAGTTGCTGCCCAAAGTTGTCACTGCTCTGGCCATTTCTTCTGCAAGCAAATATTATCACCATGATCTTGACATTTTCTTGTGTCTTCCTTTAATGTTTAAGTTGATATCCTCTGAAAAGAAGGAATACTCAGTTCCAAGACTGTATACATTTAGAAAGTCTTGTCAAATAAACACTGAATTTTCTAAGGGTCCTCAAAGCCAATTCTTCTCTCCTGAGGAGAATGTTATATTGGTTGAAGTACTGGAAGAAGTCAGGAATATATCAGCTTGGATGACAGATGAAATGTGAAAAATACTGCAGTACTAGGTAATGTCACAAACAGTGCGGCTTTCAATAGTACAAAAAACAAGCAGTAGTCACAGACACATCAGATTTTATCTTTTTTCTTCTCCCATTACCTCAGCTTCCACAATAAACAGATCATCTTTGACCAATTTTACATTCTGAGAATACATAAAGACTAAAACTTCCCAGCTTCAGGGATCATAAATTTTCAAGAATGATATAACAAGTGAAGATTATATCTTGAGGATTTCATACTGCTGAATTTCAAAGGACCAAGCTTTTTCTTTCACTATGCACTTTTTTTCTGACTACATTTTTATGCAGTTGAGTGTTAAGATATTTCTATATTTATTCAGTGATAAAGCAGGTGTTGTGTTTCTTAAATATATTTTATTTAATGTAAAAAATGTATCCCAGTGTTGAAAGCATAAGCATTTACTCATATTGATGAGTCAAACTATTCACAATTTCATGCTAAGATTTCTAAATCATAAATTAGTGGGAATAAAGCTATAGATTGCAGCTAATTCAAAGCCACTGAATAGAAACAATAGAGTTGACAAATATCTTCCAGAGAGGTCATAAAAGATATCATTTTTGCATGCCTTTTTTAGAATGTATTTCTCATACAGTTTCACACATACTAATGGACCTGCTTAGAATTATCTGAAGCACCATAGATTTGGAATATAGAAAGCACCCTAATAGTATCTGGCATGCATTGAAGAGTTACTGTTTATTACTGAATGATTACCTGGGGAACATCAATAGATGAAGGCTTCTAAATAACTAGACATAAATAGATTCAGTGGGATCAATTAAATGCAAGAATTCATCTTTCTCAGTGTGTTTATTTTCTTATTTCTTTTTCTCTCTTACTGTTTTTCAATGTGTATAAACAACAGGCACTGAGATATTTTTTTTCTGCTCCCTTGCAGCCAGGTAAGCCCCAATGGGACTCAATTGCACTGAAAGGGTGAATGCCAAGATACTACTACTCTGGTGAGACTACCAGTTTCTCCAATGATGCTGCAATGATGCCTCATCAGGAATCCTGCACCACACAAGAGGATTCTATAGGCTGAACACAGACTAGAAGAGAAGTATAAATCTCTGAATAAAGCTTGCTCTCTACTGTAAGAGAACAGATGCCACAAGCTATTACAAGAAATCAGCTACAAAATGCAAGAAACACAAAGGATAACAGGAAAAATATTTCACAGACACCTGAGGAGCAAGCAGGAAAATAAATGAAAAGGGAATGTAATTGACAGATGGAAGCGAGAAAGTGAAAACTTCACTTATTAATAAATTTCAGCTTCAATCAAATATCTATTTAAAATCAGATTTACAAACAAGTAGCATCAGTACTGATCAAGAACTGTGTTATAAAGGGGTCAGAATTTGTAATCAACTAAGAATTCTTAGCCAAGGCTTATGAAATTCAGCCTACCTGAATTAGAGAGGTCAACCTCAGTGTTACTTTTGAGAACTAGTAAAAGGCCATATAGGTCCAAAAGACTGGAAAAGGACTCAGGCCACGCCTTAAGAAACTTCAAAGATGGGTATAAGCAAGAGAATTATAGATCAGTTAAATATCAATTCTTGGAAAAATACTGTTAAAATATATATATATTAAATAATAATTTGTAATCATATGGAAGGAAAAGATTGTTGGACAATAACAAAGATGAAACCCATTCAACTGATCTTATTTCTTTCTAGGGGAGAACTAGAGGATTTGGAAAAGAGAGAAATGCAGTAGGAAGGAAATATTTTGGCTTTATCCAGGTTTCTGACATTTACTTAATGTAACCTTCTCATAGAACAAGACAGTGTAACAGAATAAAAGCATTCTCCAGTAAGAGACATCACTATTGTCATATTGAAGGAACACATGAAGCAAGGTTTTACAAGAGTCTGTCCTGCTGTTGCGTTAAGGAGTGTAGCTGATTAGCCTTTACGGGCCCGGTCAGATTCAGGGTACTGAACCAGTTGGACATTCACCAACAACACGTTAACCATCTGGGGGTCCAGTCAGACATTCACCAAAAATGCATTAACCGTCTGGGGGTCCATTCAGACATTCACCAACAATACATTAACTGTCTGGGGGTCTGGTTGGATTCAGAACACTGAACTATCACGGATAACCACCCTTACCCTAGTTGCACTTAATGAGAGCTATCACAATGCAATCAAGTATGGTTTATTACAGCAACAGATAAACAGGTTCTTTTGGATTGCCGGCGATAGTGACTGTCTGCAAAAGCAAGCTAGCATGCATGAAATGCACAGGTGTTACAGGTGTTACAGGTGCGCAGCCTAGAAATAAATGCGTTAAAAAGATCAAAGACTCCAGAGAGATTTATAAGCAAGTGTTCAGATCGCACCCAAAGGCGTCCCAATGGGGGGGGAAGAGAGGCTCAGCCCATCAACTGATCCCAGCAGTCAGGAGGTCCTAAGGATGTTGTATTTCCTCGGGATGGTATCTCCCCTGACAGTGGTATCTTCCCTAACATCCCCTCTCTCTTAGGCCAATTTATATTATTTTCTATCTTTTAGGCGGAGCTTGAGTGACTCTAGTCAAGCATATCTAAGTTGTGATTGGTGAAAAGTTCTCCTGTCTCCGTTTAAAGTAATAGGCTCCGAGAAATTCAGAGTGCATGCTCAGTGAGGGGTGGTCGCACCTTGGAGGCGGGTAGCTTTTGGGATGGAGGTGTGTTTTGGTATTATAATGATATTATAATGAGCAAAAAGTACACTAGGGTACAGCATTTGTCAAAACATGACAGGTCCTTGGCTCAGGGTGGCAAAAGTGCAGCTTATCGTTCTCAGTGTGCACAAGAACAATCGAGTCCCCACCTGGTTACAGAGCCTAGCCATGGTGTCTCCACTCCACTCTATGCTCCGTACTGTTCCTCAGGGCTAGCACACCAAGTTTTCCCAGCGCGATAGCATCTAAGGTTGGGAGCCTAGGGAACGCTCAGGTAATGCAGTTTTACACTCCATGTAAACAAGGGAAATACAGTGAATCACAATGTGATCACAAATAAGGAACACCAAGATAAATAGAAGCATTATTTTAAAGCATTAAATAACTCTTCTACTATCCAGCTGAGAGCTTACAAGCATAGCCTAGCACAATTCCACTCTGCCCACAGCAAAAATGAACCAAGTGAAGGTAGAACAGATAAGTGGGAAGGATGATCAGTGGCACAGAATATGTAACCTATAAGAACAGACTGAAAGAATTGGGGAATTTAAGTTACAAAAGACTAAGAAATAGTCTTAGAAATAAAACCTTGATACTGGTTTTCAAATAGGTAAAAATGAGGAAGAGCACAGGAATTCTTCCATTAAGCTGTAGAGAGGAAGGTTTAGTTGTATATCTAAAGCTTTTCAGTAGTTTAAAATAAAATAAAATAAAATAAAATAAAATAAAATAAAATAAAATAAAATAAAATAAAATAAAATAAAATAAAATAAAATAAAATAAAATAAAATAAAATAAAATACAACAAAGTCTTTGAGTAGTAAGGATAATTACTTCTCAACAAGTAAACTCAACAGGTTTGCAAAAGGGCCTTATTTCTTCTCCCTGGGAGAAGGATAGAAGCTGCAGAAATGGGTTATGTTACACACACATAAATTATCTACATGCTGGACACTGAATTCCAATTCAGGTAGGTTCCAGTTATAAGAGGAAGGTTCCAGTTATGAGAAACTAACAAAAAAGTTACAAAGAAAAAAAAAATCTAAAAGGCTGTTACTAAGAAAGAGAAAATTATTTAAAATGTCATAAAGATAGAGCTTTGCTATGATTATAGTTCATGTTTTTGGAAGCCAGTGAATTCTCTGGATTGTATGACCAAGTTACTGCACTGTTCCTCTTATCAATATAATTGACACTACTACCTAATACTTGTAAGGCTCATCTCCTCTCACAAATCAATACCAGCAGACAGTTTAGACTCAATACAATAGCCTTTGTGGTGGTTTATTGATTCTTCTAGTAATACCATGTCATTGTTTTACTTCAGATGAAGTAGACGTTTGCTCTTTTGGAAAACAAAACCAAAAATAAGTCACTTTCTCAACTATAAGCCAAAACAATGATGCTCCCTTTTCAAATTGAAGATAATTTATTTTATAGGTGCTATTTACTTGAGAAATTTTTGAAGAAAAAAACAATACATATGAAAGAAACCTTCTTATAGGCTTGCAAAACTGCTTGCAAAAAAAACAGCTAAAAATGTTTCTAGTTCTTTTGTTTGACTCTTGTTGACTCAAGATCATCACAAATGTTTCTGAATCTTATGATTTTCCACTATGGATATTGCTTATGGAGTTAGAAAATTTACTTTGAAAATGCCTTGGCTGAGAAGCTGATATATTGTTTGCTTGTCAAACAGCTTGAAGAGCTAGACAATACCATTAGACATGGTATTGAAATGATGGATGGATGATCCTTACCTGCTGTGTGTTGTTTGCTAAAGGCATTTTAGTAATACTTCCTGTTCCTTTCAGGTCTAACAAATTGCCTCCAAAATGTGCACTCATCTAACAAAAACAAGACCCCTAAAACAGGAAAAAAAAAATCACAGTAGTAAATGCAAATACAAAGGTAAACTGCAAATACAAGGTAAACTGCAGATTGTTCTGCTAAGAAATGTTTCTACTTGACTTTAGTTCAAAATCATGTCTAGAATATGAAGCATATTCCTTTTTAAGGACCTGATGATAAACCTCTAAATACTTAAACTCTTTATGACAGTCCATTGCTATTTCTAGCCTTATCAGTTTCTTTTTCCTGCTTCTTTCCCATTCATTTCTTTTCTTAGAAGTGAGCAATTAGCACTTCATAGTTTTCATTCCATCTTGAAGTGTGATATATTTTATTGTCCTAATTTACTAACCTTTGAAATCATTTTCTCTCTTACAAACTGTATTTTAATACGTGAATGTCTTTGCATGTGGGATTGTACTTCTACTGCAGTTAGGCTTTTTTCAGCACTGTTATATTTGGTAGAGCAGAGGATAAGGGCTAACATGCAAATTAAAAATAAATAAATAAATAAAAAATTTACAGAAAAAAACTCCACTAGTATTTTCAACTGAGATGTAGCAAATCTTGATATCAACAGTTATGAAGAACTAAAAACCAAAATCATTAAAAGCACATAGAGCAAAGCATTACTAACTCAGTATACTCATTTACAAATCCCATTTTTCAGGGGTCCTGTATAACTTTATAATTACTTTAAGCTTCACCATAGGATGGTAGACTATGGTTCAAAGAGATTTTTGGTGAAGTTTCTTACAAGCCTCTATATTTGAATAAGTTTATATGCATCTATTTGTTGAATCAGCTTATACACATCACCTTCCCAATGTTATCAACATCTTTCAGGAATCACCACCGCTGTATTGGACTTTCGAAGGGCTGACTTTGAGCTGCTCAGGACACTGGTTGGTGGAGTCCCTTGGGAGGTGGTTCTGAAGGGCAGAGGGGTCCAGGAAGGCTGGGCGCTCTTCAAGAGGGAAGTCTTAATGGCGCAGGAACGGTCTGTCCCCACGTGCCCAAAGACGAGCTGGCGGGGAAGAAGACCGGCCTGGCTCAACAGAGAATTGTGGCTTGATCTTAGGAGGAAAAAGAGGGTTTATAAGCTTTGGAAAAGTGGGCAGGCCACTAAGGAGGACTTTAAAGAAGTAGCGAGGCTGTGCAGGGACAAAATTAGGAAGGCCAAAGCTCATCTGGAGCTCAATCTGGCTACTGCCGTTAAAGATAACAAAAAACGTTTCTATAAATACATCAACACAAAAAGGAGGACTAAGGAGAATCTCCATCCTTTACTGGATGCGGGGGGAAACTTAGTTACAAGAGATGAGGAAAAGGCGGAGGTACTCAATGCCTTCTTTGCCTCAGTCTTTAGCGGCAATACCGGATGTTCTCTGGATACTCAGTACCCTGAGCTGGTGGAAGGCAATGGGGAGCAGGATGTGGCCCTCATTATCCATGAAGAACTGGTTGGTGACCTGCTACGGCACTTAGATGTGCACAAGTCGATGGGGCCGGATGGGATCCACCCAAGGGTACTGAGGGAACTGGCAGAGGAGCTGGCCAAGCCACTTTCCATCATTTATCAACAGTCCTGGCTATCAGGGGAGGTTCCAATCGACTGGCGGCTAGCAAACGTGACGCCCATCTACAAGAAGGGCCGGAGGGCAGACCCGGGAAACTACAGGCCTGTCAGTTTGACCTCAGTGCCAGGAAAGCTCATGGAGCAGATCCTCCTGAGAGTCATCATGCAGCACTTGCAGGGGAAGCAGGCGATCAGGCCCAGTCAGCATGGCTTTATGAAAGGCAGGTCATGCCTGACGAACCTGATCTCCTTCTATGACAGAGTGACGTGCTGGGTGGATGAGGGAAAGGCTGTGGATGTGGTCTACCTTGACTTCAGCAAGGCTTTTGACACCGTCTCCCACAGCATTCTCCTCAAGAAACTGGCTGCTCTTGGCTTGGACTGGCGCACGCTTCGCTGGGTTAGAAACTGGCTGGATAGCCGGGCCCAAAGAGTCGTGGTGAATGGAGCCAAGTCCAGTTGGAGGCCAGTCACTAGTGGTGTCCCCCAGGGCTCGGTGCTGGGGCCGGTCCTCTTTAATATCTTCATCGATGATCTGGACGAGGGCATCGAGTGCACCCTCAGTAAGTTCGCAGATGACACCAAGTTAGGTGCGTGTGTCGATCTGCTTGAGGGTAGGAAAGCTCTGCAGGAGGATCTGGATAGGCTGCACCAATGGGCTGAGGTCAACTGCATGAAGTTCAACAAGGCCAAGTGCCGGGTCCTGCACCTGGGGTGCAATAAACCCAAGCAGAGCTACAGGCTGGGAGATGAGTGGTTGGAGAGCTGCCAGGCAGAGAAGGACCTGGGAGTGATGGTGGATAGTCGGCTGAATATGAGCCAGCAGTGTGCTCAGGTGGCCAAGAAGGCCAACAGCATCCTGGCTTGTATCAGGAACAGCGTGACCAGCAGGGCTAGGGAAGTGATCGTCCCCCTGTACTCAGCTCTGGTGAGGCCGCACCTCGAGTACTGTGTTCAGTTTTGGGCCCCTCGCTACAAGAAGGACATCGAGGTGCTTGAGCGGGTGCAGAGAAGGGCGACGAAGCTGGTGAGGGGCCTGGAGAACAAGTCCTACGAGGAGCGGCTGAGGGAGCTGGGCTTGTTCAGCTTGGAGAAGAGGAGGCTCAGGGGTGACCTTATTGCTCTTTTTAGGTACCTCAAGGGAGGCTGTAGCGAGGTGGGGGTTGGCCTGTTCTCCCACGTGCCTGGTGACAGGACGAGGGGGAATGGGCTTAAGTTGAGCCAGGGGAGTTTTAGGTTAGATGTTAGGAAGAACTTCTTCACTGAAAGGGTTGTGAGGCACTGGAACAGGCTGCCCAGGGAAGTGGTGGAGTCACCATCCCTGGAAGTCTTCAAAAGACGTTTAGATGTAGAGCTTAGGGATATGGTTTAGTGGAGGGCTGTTAGCGTTAGGTTGGAGGTTGGACTCGATGACCTTGAGGTCTCTTCCAACCTAGAAAATTCTGTGATTCTGTGATTCTCATACATGAAAATCATCCAGTTGGATTAATCTTCATGACAGGTTTTCTATGCCTACCATGGTCTGAACCTTTGGAAAGATAGAAAGAAGAGGCAAAGCTCATACAAGAAGTAAAGCTCATCATGCCAGTTTCTCCACTGTTATGTTTCTTTAAATTATACTTTAAAGTGAGAGCAATGTACTGCTAATTATCTGAGAGCCAAATAATATCAGAAACAAAAAGCCTGGTATAATGTACCAACTTTGGAAGGGAAATTCTGGACTGATCACCTTTTATTGCAGCCCTAGAAAACTACTTTATTTAATTTAATTAAAAAAAAAAAAAAAAAAAAAAAAAGTCAACCAGGATACCATGTTTAGGTTGACATTCCAGTGAGATTACTGGTAACTGCTTCATCATTAAACACAGCAAATACAGTAAATACAGCCCTCTATGTAATCATTACAGCCTAAGATCATTGAAGGTGGAAAGGATACTGAAACTAGTGGAGGGATAGATTTTAATATTCCTACCAAAGACGCACATCTGACCAGTTTTGACAGTAAAGTCAGGCATTACTCAAAGTCTGATTCGGAAACTGACAGAAGACATGAGTCAATCTCCCTTTTGTCTAATTCGCTCATCTCTGCCATTACCACTGTAATGTTTCTTTTACTAAGGACTGAATGGTCTACTGAGTTGCAGTCGACTAATAAAATTATTCATATCTACTTCATTAACCCACAAACCTATAATGGGTCTTTTGCAATCGTTATACACATAATGAAAGTTTGCCTCCTAAGTAACATCAGACCCTTATTTAAACCACCTGGTTGCCTTGGCATAGTAATATTTTTCAATCTGATAGATCATTTTCTCTGTTATCCTTCGGTTACCTAAGGGCTGCAGTATATGTTATGAAGAATCCAGTAAAACATTGAGTTAAAAATACTGAGTTAACAGTATAATAGAAGAGAAAAAACACTTTCACTCTGCTGAAATAATAGCAGGTCAAATTTATTCTGCCTTTAGCACAACACACATCTAAAGCCTTAGACCCTCTCCACCACAAAACAAAAGTTCACTGCAAGTTCACTGGCAACATTAAGCATTTTTGAGTCTTGTCGTAGGCTGTTTCCCATTATACTGACCTAGAGACTTCACTTTCCCCACAGAAAGGAGAATTTGGCAATAGGGACACAATCCTCAGGTGCAATATAACTTCACTTAGAAGTGTGCCTAGATCACTGTAATATTCCTTTGTTTTTGTGTAAGTTGCAGTATACTTGTACTTGTGTAATCAAAAATACACATTGACTTTGTGCAATTAATCGAAAATATTTAGAGAAAAAAGTTTCATGTACTAATTCTAAGCATTCTATTTGGCACTTACTGTAGACAACAGAAACCCTACAGATACAAATGTTTATATCATACTTGTCTTAACGTATTACATCTCATCAGGCCAATAGTTAGCACCAGCATCTATCAAGCTGATCAAGGGCAGCTCATTGATTTCCCCTTGTTTCCCTCTCTGCCTACTTGTTTCTGTGCAATCTAATGACAGCAGGCATTTCAAAGACAGAGTTCTGTTCTTTTTCTTTTTTAATATATATTGTATTGCTTCTGGTGGTACTGACTGGCACACGCTTCTTCCACATTTCATGCTGGCTATATTTATACAGAATAGAAGTAAATAACAGAAGACTTAGAGCTCTGTCCTGATTTTATTCTGAGATCATATAGAAAAACTGTAATCATTCTATTTCACAATATGCCTTTCCCATCTTCTTTGGATCAAGCCTAAATTCCAATTTGAAACAAGAGAATTAGAAGAAAATATTTTCTTAAGGGTCTGATTAAATATTTAATTGGACTATGCGCATCTCTAATTCCCTGTACAGAGCTCAAGAGACTGTGAACTCCACTGAGAGAGCTCAGTACATCAGGAACAAGATCAATGTTAATTAGAGCAAGATATATAAACTTCTTCCAAAGCATAAGACATATGATAAGGAATTCAATGCATAATTTTAAGAGACTGGTTTAGATAGCTTGAGTTAGGGGAATTGAGTCCACTTTTATAAGTATTTCCATTAGTAGCAGAAACATTTATTCTGAGGTACAACAATATCAGACAGTAACTAATATGCACAAGAAGAAATTAAGAAACACTTCCATCTTCTAACATGCTGCCATTAGAAACTGAGTAGTTGTGCTCTTGTGACTGGTGATTAGTATAAAAAACCATTCATTGTAAAGAAAGTGTTGCTTCTCACACAGTAAATAATAAGACATCACCACAGAGCAACAACTACTTTAAAGTCTTTTCACTTGATCAAAATTCTTTTGGATATAAAATGGCCCCTAAAAGGTCTCCTTAGGAAATGAAGGACCAATAGAATTAAATAGTAAAATGGTTCTTTGGTTTAAGGCCAAGTGTTCACACCCACCTCTTGTGTCCGTCGCCCACCCCCCCCACCCCCCAGGGAAAAAAAAAAAAAAAAAAAAAAACACCTTAAATGTATATTTAATTTCATGAGCAATTTAATTGTCAGTTTCTTGACATAAAATCCATTACAGTATTATATTACAGAAATTCCTCAGTCAGGATCAAAATTCAAGCCATATGAGACAGACCATCAAAGCAGCTAATCCTCTTCAAAAATTTGGAATAAAGTAGAAAAAAAATAAGCAAGCATTTGCACAGAGTTGTGAGAATTTACACCTGGTGGATGCAGAGTGGCATTGGTATGCAGGACCATCTTTTTTTATACCTATTTTCTATACCTCGTTATCTAAATACAATTTTTTCTTTATTGCACTGGGGCCCATGCGCTAAGTGTACATACCTGGTGACAACTCTAACTTACTTTCTGACTTTCAACAATTGTTACATTGGTGACACACCAAGGAATTACAGAAAAAAATGCAGTAGTTGATGACCTTTCTTGTAACAATCTATCTTACCTTGTAAAATTTACATGCTCAAAGATTTCAGAGAGTAGGGCTTTTCTGTTTAGGCTAAACAAACAGAAGAGCTGTTGTAGGCAGCAAAAAGCAAATTAGATTGAGAGGCACATTATGAAAGGAAAATTACTGGTTGATTTTTTTAAATCTTCTGCCTGGATTCACCATCATTCAACAGCAGAAAAAGTCATCTTCTGAGCTGATATATACTGTGAGGGTTTGGATTTTTGGTTTGGGATTTTTTATGACCCATCCAAGCATTAGTTCAGTTACAAGAAGATAAGCATTTTCATTCAGTGTTTGAAAAATGCTGTGAAAGAGAGGAGGCGATTAGTTGGAATATAACTTATCCTGAATGAAGTCACAACTTGAAGTACAAATTCAAGCATTTAAGCTGCAACCACATCAGTGTGATATATTGTTAGTAGTGTTGATAACAGGATTTATAAGAGCACTGCAGATCACCTCTCTGGTATAAATAAATAGAGATTCAGAAAGGATATGTAATTCTCGTGCTTGGTAGTTTTAACGCTATTGACTCTGCTTCAGAACTATATTGGCTTTAGGATCACTTTTCAAAGTCTCTTGCGAAAAAGATAGTCCTCATTTTTATCCACTGCTATTTGGTATGGTCTGGAGCACTTAAGTACTGATTACCAAAAGCAAGAATGCATTTATTTCAACCGTAAAATCCTCATGGTATTTTTAAATGACATTACCGATTAAAAAATAATAATAGTAGAAAATTTTGTTACTGAAATTTTAAATTACTATTCTAGCTTTATGTTCATAATCTGATTTCATGCAAATTTTAAGTTAATCTAAATTATTATTTATATGTAAAATAAATTACAATATATAACTTGCTATTTTATTTAATACATAAAAAAATACTAAGGGTATTTTATAATATTTTTATTTAATAAATCTATAAAATATTTTCCTCCATGCAAAATATCAGTTCATCAGCTTTCACTGTTGCTGTAATCTAATTTCTGAGGGTTTATGTTTATCATTACCAGAACTGACAAGTCAAAATAACTTCATCAGAAAGACTTCTTATAAGTTTTCTGATGGCAACCTTTTGGAGAAAAGGCCAAAGATTTGGACACGAAAATTGAATTTAAATTAGAGTTGAAATATCATGAACAGAGTCTTCATTACCTAGCAGTTACAACCCTATTCCAAAACAGATTATTTAAGAGATAGACAGAGAACTTCTTAATTAAAATCTTATTGATGTACTGTATCTGTAGAGATAATTAAATACAACATCAAGTTTTGCATACAAAAACATATTTATCTTGCTAAAGAAATAATTGAGAAAAATTACTTGATAGCTAAGACTCGATGCAGATATTTTTGTCAATTGGCTCCTATTGTTTGCATTACACACCAATGAGCTGCAGTGCCTCCAGGTTTTTTGTCTTTTGTTGGTAGTGGTTTTTTGTTTGTTTCTTTTGTTTTAACTGAACAAGCAACAAAATACAGAATAGTAAAATAAACGTACTTCTCTTGATAAATTAGTTCAAGGAAGTTAAGTTCAGCTGGACTGTGAAATGGTCTAGATTACTGACATTTTATTCACTACCCATAGTCATCAGCAGAAGCTGTAATATGTTTCCAACCTATTTTAAGCAATCAATGAATTGCTAAATGTACTTTTCTATTTTTATCACACAAGCCTACCATTGCTGGAATATACATAAGCCTGACAAAAGAGCAACCCACCATTTATAATCATTGAGCACTGGCAACATTTATTCAAATATTTTAGATTTCATTTTCACTTCTAGCCAACAAGATAAAAGGGAAAAAAATCTCATGGAATTTTTCCATCTTTCAATGGTTATTTTAAAGAACTAGTCCCAGAAAAAATACAATATTAGGAAACACTGAAAACACTCTTGGCCCACATAGTATTCAGGACTTAGAAGGAAACACACGTTTAGCAGAAAACATAATTTAATTACTGCCTGCTGATAGCAAGAGTATCTCATTTTAATTAACACCTCATGGGAACATCTCAATACTGGTTTTACCATATTTTACTCTGATGACAGACATACTCCAAGTTCAAATACTGGAGAATATTTCCTACAACAAAGCTCTGATAAGACAGCCCTATTACAATACCTAAGGTCTCAAAAATATAACTAAACAAATGCAGACTGAAAGAAAAGTATATTCTTCTGTTTAAAATAGGTAAGGATTCAGTGGATACTACATCAAAAAGTCTTTAAAGGACTGACAATAATACCCAATAATGCAGACTCAACACAGCAAAAAAGTATTTCAGCCTGGAGGTAATCTTACTGTGAAGTTTACTGTGCTCTTTCAAATAATCAAGGAGAAATAAAATATAGTTCTTATTTTAAAAAATTGATTTATTGATGCAGTTATACACTCATTTAAATTTACAGCTGCTAAATTCAATACCAAATAATTTTCAAGGTTTGAAAATAAAATCTCTCTTAAGATCTGACTAGTGACACCAGAAAAATAATTTTCTTAGGACTTTTTCTGTTTAGTAGTGTAGTCTGAATGTCCATTATATCCAGAATAAAGAAGCATACAATATGATAGATGAGATGAGTAGCCAGAGGTACCTTTCTCTGAAGACTTTGTCTTGGCTACATCCTCAGGCATCACAAACACAGCAGTATTACACTTTATGATATTACCTATTCAAATGCTGTATCAGCAACCTAATTACAATCACTTTCCCACATCTACTCATGATATGAATGATAAAAGTTATATAAAATCCTCAGATATGTGTTGGAGCAGTGGCTGGCATCAGAAGACATTTGTAAATGTATACTCCATGTCTTTGAAGTAAACAGTCACCTCCTTAGTCCATTATATATTTAAGTGTTCAATGCAAAGTGGAAAATCATCAACAGAAGCAACTAAGGCCAGCTTCTTCTTCCAAATATTTTATTTTCCAATTATTAAAATGGTTACATAGATATAAACAAATGGAAACAGAGTATTCTACCTCAGCATCATGAAAACAGAAGCCTTTTGTTCTGCTATTCTTTACAACAAAATAAAGATATCACTGACGTTGACAGAACCATTTTTCCAAATTAAGTCAATTTTAATTTTCTTGATAAATATATCAATATGTATTTTTGAGGACCTCAATCTGGGTTATGGAGATGAGCAAAATACAAACATAGAGTATTGCATGGAAAGGAAAGTTTGAGAGAACAAACCAAGGAAATTATGTGAGGAAAAATATGCTGCATCATAAGCATGTAAAAAGTAGGTAAGACATAATAAAAGGTACAGAAAAACAGACTGAAAAAATGGCTCAAACAAATTATCACTGGACAGAATCAACTTCAATCAACTATCAATCAACTTCATTTAAAGGCTTCTGGACGTGAAAGATCAGAGGAGAGCTGGAGGAAATCACAGCTGATCAAGTTAACATTTCCGCAACCTCCACTTAAAAATTTTAGTATCAGTCATTTCAAAAGATATACGAAGGAACATATTACAGAACAAGGGCACAAAAAAAAAAAAAAAAAAAAAAAAAAGAATCAGATTGCTTTACATGCTTATTATATACAGTATATATATATTACTATATACAGATATTGCTCATCCCAGAACATATCTGATCCCCCATGCTAAATTGTAATAGCTTTTATAGATCTATAGATCTATATATCTATATCTGTAGATATAGATCTATTTCATGGGGTACAACTGTAAACCCTGGTTTTCCAGGGAATAAATAGACAGTATACTCATCCTATTATTCCTAACTTTTGAAGACTAAATTAATTCACCCAAGCTTTTATGCTGGATGTACTAAGAGTAAATAAGATTCCAAGAAATTGGAGTTGTCTATTTTCATATATTTCTTCAACAAGATTCAAGGTAGACAGCTATTAGATGCCCTTACTTGACAGAAGAGATAAATAGTTTCCTGTTTCATAGATTTGATGGAATTTTGTAGGCATAGCATAATGAAGAAAAATCATTTTTAACTGCTCTCTATATATTTCCTGTTTTGGAAACTGAAATCTTTCATATTTTTTCAAGCATTTCAAAGCAAAGTGGATATGCCATACATACATTGGTGTTTCTAATCCTGTGTCTCTGTGGTGTATAATCCAGATGCTATTTTCCATAGGTTGAATCAAAACCCCCCAAAAAAGTGACATTAATCCTAATGAAATGCATTATCAGAACAACAGAATTTAGGAATATTTTTTCCAGTAGAGTGGAGAGAGATGCCAAAAACTATTCTGAAAGCAGATTAAGAAATTTGAGAAGACTGTTTTGAAAAATCAGAGAAATCGTTTGTTTAAGGGCTGTGAGATAAATTGGGGGAGGGATTAGTATAGCTACTTTGGAGTCAAATGGATTTAAATGAAGTCTTTGTAAAACCATGAAATAAGTATTTAAATGCTATTGGGAAATAATGAATGAAATGATGGCTGGCAATAAAAGAAAATATTAAAGGAAGCTGTAACAGAGAACAAGGGAGACAAAGGAATGGGACACTGAATAGGGAATAAAATAAATAATAATAATAATTAAAAAACAAACAAACAAACAAACAAACAAAAAAACAGCAAAATAAACAGAACATTTTTTCAGCATACCCAGCTATCTATACACTGTTTTGCTGTTTTAGTTAGTTAAGGAAATGTTGAAGTATAGCTGGCAGAGTAGGAAGTTACTGTGTTACTCAGTACCTACATGCTAAATGCATTGACATTGTTTAGCTTTCCTACAAATACATCTAGGCACATCAACTGTACCCAAGCACTCATATATGTTTTTGTGCTCTAATATACACAGCAGAGCTAAACTGTTTATTCAAAGCAACTCAGATAAGTCTGTGACATCTAATTCCATAAATATCAGTATGCTTTGTCTGCAGAGCATATGCAGCAGATCTCAGAAAGACAGAATTCACTGAGTACTCACTGCATGATGTTCAAACATGCATTTTTCTCACCTAAGCTTGAGAAAGTCTGATGACTTATAGCACATCTGATGCTTTTAAAGTGTCCCCCAGACTACAGACTTTCAGAAATTCTTCTTTCCTCTGATGTTGCAATTTATGAGCCTTCTTCACTATGGTACACTGCACAAGTCTTAAAATGTATGGGTTTCAAGAAAAATCTTCCTATTAACTCCATGAATATCATCTGGTGAGTCTTCTAGGCATGCAGTACCTTAGCTGAAAATGACCATTGCTAGACACTTACAGTATCAGGTCTTCCACACACATTAACTGGTGCCTTTTATTATGTTTTTTTAAACATACAGTTTCTTCAATTTCTTTCCTCCTCATTGGCGAAGCTATTCCTCTGAACTTTCCCAGCTGATGAGTTTATTTAAAAGATACTCAAATTAGGGTTCCAAGCATATTGTTCTGTAAGAACTAGCTAAAAGAAAACAAGTATAAAAAACTAGAATTTTTGTCCTCTTAAGAGAAAGAATTAATATAGTTTGAGAACCAGGCCAAATCTGTGAGGCCGGCCATACTAAAAAATTAAACAGACCTTGTATCTCTTTGAATATCGTTTTCATCCCACAACAAAAGTTATAACAGTTAAGATACTAAAGCTATGTAAAATTCATTTTTTTGGCAATGTAAATAGTATTGTGTGGAATATAGAAAAACATAGATCATCTCATACAAATGGATATTTTTCAAAGCTATTTGCACTTGGAAACATTGTAATGGGGGACAAAAGAGAAAGATAGATTGGGTATTTTTCATGTCTTTCATCTTAAGCAGCCGCAGCCTTCTTGGTTTGCCTAATTTTGTTAAAGAACTAAAGATGAATTATTCCTAGAAGCCCCTGTGAGTGATTTGCCTTCCTTTCACAGACAGCTGTTGAGTGCCTGGCAGCAATTTGTGGGTAATAGACTAGAGATGCCCATTTCTGTAAATGATTTCCTTAATGAGCCTTTGTTTCACGATTTGACTAATACTTCTGCTTTCATCTCCCAGACTCTGCAGTAGTTTCCATATAGCCTGACATAAGTCAGAAGAGAGACCCTAGCCTTTCCATGCATTTTGATGGTGCATGCCCTGGGAATTGATAGATAGAAGTGGTATTTGTTTTGTGAAATTACTTTCAGAAAGACTAGGCTCAGTTAAGCAAGGTCTTCCAACACACACTGATAATGTGGAAATCTGTTCTCAAGAAAGGCTTATCTACTGAGTACCCAGTTTATTCTACTGCTGAAATTCCCTCCCAAAAAATCTTTAGAAAATGGTAAGTGTAACAAAGATCTTTTGTTTTTCAGGGTAGAGGGGCAGTAGGGCTGATGTCTTTGTGGATTTAGAAACGTAATAAGTGATAGCTGTTAGTTTTTGTTTTAATTTAGTAAAAATATATTCAGATAATACTCTTTGCCTTTTCTGTAATGCACCTTAAAGTTGATTTCAAATACTTGTATTATACAGTTTCACTCGTATTCTTAATTGAAGTTTCGTTCCACTCGTTGAGTTTCTATTCTGAACCATGTACTTTTGGAAAATACATTTTTTTTAATTCTGTGAATCAGGAGAAAAGTAGTCTTGAAAAGGTAGTACCAGAAACAAGCTGTATTTGTTTTCCCAGTTTTAGCATTTGTTTTTAATTCTGTCTGCTTGGAAAGTCCTGATGGGTTAGGAGGGAGGTGCAAAGGAAGGAAATCAGGTAAGTAGAGTGTTAGAAATAATAACATGGTTTGTTTAAGCTTTTTCGATCTCTGGTGTTCCATGTTCTCCTGAAGCATGCACTAAATCAGAAACAGCACTTTCAGCAAAAGTGAGTCTAAGTCATTTTTTGTGGTCCCTGCAGTACCTCTCAGTGTCAGAGCATACTCTTCATTCCAAACATCACCAGTTTTTAGAAACTCACCAGCAGTCCATCCCAAGGAGTCTCCAGCTGGAAAAAGGTTTATTGTCTCCTTATGAACCTTTCATTGCTTATGCTCTGTATTAATATTTTATAAATCTCAAGCTACACAAAACTTCAAGCTCTGGTTTCAGCACATTTCTCTTGTTACTCCTCCTAGACTATTAATCTGAGCATTCTGATCGCTATATCACAACAGGACTTAATACCAGTCTTAAAATTGCAGTAACTGAAATTTTACCTGAGAAAATATTTCATATTTTTCATACTTGTATTGTTTATGTATTACTATTTATTGTTCCCAATTTAAAAATGCCTGTAAATAAACTACATGCTGTACATCTGGGACGATGACCACTTTAGGAATTCAATACCTGTGAGTATATTTTGCACAACAAGAGCAAACAGGCACACTCAATGCACACCTCTGTCAATCTTATAGGTAAGAACTATCAGTACATTTGAAGATTTGAAATCTTTAATTTTATTGATTTCTTAATCTCATTCCTAAACATTTTCTGGTATCGCATATCAGTCTGACTTCCCCTTGCAGGGAAGAACATGGGGAGAGAACATACAGGAAACAGTAATCCACCAAGCAAACAATATATTTTTTCCATGCAGAGATGATGTGAAGTTACACGAGGCTATAGAAATTCAAAGCAATCATTCATATCGATCTTAAATACCAAAAGTGCACTCAGAGAGTTGGTTTCATGGAAAATCGTTCTTTTCTCCCTACCCTTTGACAGCTAGCAACTTCTCTTGACCCACAAACAGGGGAGGTTGAGCCAGTAACCAAGTTTTGAAATACAGTCCAATACTTCTGCAGAAAACCTACATCTCTAGGAATATCAGCCCTATTCCTCATGAGTGCTTTACCTTTTCATGAAACACAGGACTGGATAACATGTATGTGATCTATAGAAAGATAAAGTAGACAATCTTTTTAATCTTCAATTCTTTCTTATTAAAAGTGTGCATATCCTGGGAGGGGGCACTGATGGTATATGTCCTTTGAGACCAACAAAACCCGACTGTGAGTTTCAGCCTATCTGTGTCAACAGATAGAAAAAGAACAGAATAGATAATAATGAAATAAAGTCCAGATAGTTTCAGGTTCCTAAAGCTTAATGAAATTCACTTCTGAATCCTGAGGTTATTGCCTTCATCAAACTCACAGACAAGAATCTAAAGAGGATTTGAGAGGTTTCGCTAGTCCACAAAAGAACAGATATAGATTTACAGCCAAGTCTATTTTGGGGGGAAGAATTATACCAGGACAAGAAAAGTGTTGTGTTAGCAGTTAAAAGAGAAGTTATCCATAATAGCCACCACCATTTTTTTCCAAGAAACAGCATGGAAGGGTGGATGAGGGATAGATCAGGGTATTAATATCAAATAACTTTCAACACCTAACAAAAAGAGATCTCTCAGATCCAGGGAGATTCCCTTGAGCCTCCAAACAACATCTGATTGCCTGGAAGGGCCACTGCTTCTTGAAGAGAGATCCTTATACAGACATACAAACCAGATGTTGAAAACTTGTCTTAATGAATAATTCCACTGAGGTAAAACAAGCCTGACTTCCCAACGCAATGGAAGAGATAACAGATGAGGGTTATCTTTATGCCTGCAATATTTTTGATGCATTCACACATATTTGCATAGGCAATGAGGGTAACACAACTGAATTAATCTATCTTTAAATGATCACTCATGTTGTTAAAAAAAATCAGTCATTATGTATGCTTAAATACAGTGACATGCAGCATGTTGATTTGATCCATCTTTGGTCCAAGCACCATTAAATATCTTTATTAATATTTAGATAATAAATAACACATTAAGTTTTGATAATCTGAATACCTATTATATTTAAATTCACAATTTATCCCATATTGAAAGTACTGAAAGTATTTTTACAATGTGAGATTAGAACTGAAAATGTTGTTGAAAAAAATCGAGTGCTTTGAAAAACAACTGAATAGAACACTCCTTTGCACTTGTTACATATTATTATTGCACAAATTACTATTGCACATCATTATTATACAGGAAATTATGAATTTCATAACTGCATGATATGGAAACATGGAACAAGAAGGATTCCAAATCTCCTTTCTGATACACTCCTTAGTAGTATAGGTTGTAGTGAGATCATATGACAACATATGGGAATCAATACTGAAATCCAAGGAAAAGGAGTTTTAAAACAACAGGTATCACCATGATCAGGAGTTGGCTTGGAGCTTTTGTTGACATTCATCCTCCTAGCCTTTCACACTGCTCTCTACATTCACATTTTGATATTCTGCAACATATTAGGTTATCACCCTTGAGCCTTCTATGTTTTGCAGAGACTTCATGTTTCAGAGATCAGTATTCCTTTTGAAAATGGTTGATGTAATCAACCATTGATACTGATAAAAGGTAAATGTTAGATGTACAAACCATGTTTGTGAAAGTTTACTGAAAATATCAGATTGACTAATAAATAAATAAATAGTAGCATTTCTGCTATTCCAGTTAGGTATATATTGAAATCATTATTAAAATTGAGATTCAGATATAAGACAGAGTGTTTGCAGTAAAACAAATAAATATATAAATATTTATAAATAAATAAATAGTTATTTTCAGTTTTTGACATTTCTGATCTTTGTAACATTTTATGCACTTGTTTGACAATAAATTCTTACAAGATTCAATCATAGTTTAAGTTTGATAAATCCAATAAACTCTGAATTCACCCTGAGCTTAAACACATCCCATCCTATCAAACTTATAATAATTCATAAATACAAAAGATATTAAATATATATAAGCTAAACAACAGTCTCATCCATGTTGCTTAAGCCTGGAATCCTTTTCACCTTGACAACTTTGACAGAATACCTTTTTTCAATTGCTTGAAAACGACAATATAAAGTAAAACAAATCTTCAAGTTAGAAGGTCTGAGCAACTGATGAAGGATGTCATAAGCTATGGCTACTTCCTAGAGGTTCACTATTTCATATTCATTTAGGAGTCATTTTCCCTGAGTAAGTGAACATGAATCAATTTGACAAGTGAAATATCTCTAGAGGGAAAAAATAAAAAATAAAAAATGTAGATGTACCATTACAGGGATGAACAGAAGTATAACAGTGTTTATACTTACAGCACTTGTTTTTCCTTTGAAGAACCTGACTCCTTTTTCTATTGTACATTTTTCTGTCACCAACATAAACCAACAACATACTGAGTTTGATTAACTCTATTATCTAGTATTAAACATACAATACCAGAATACTGAAATGCAAGAATGTCATGAAGCATCATGAGCACGATCACACTGATGATAAGGGGAAAAAATTTAAACATATCTGGTGGGAAGACGTTCAGATGTTCATAATAAAATGATGTCTGGTTAAACAGTATTCTCTCCTCTCTTTTCCCCTCCTCTCCTCTCTTCTCCCTTCCCCACCACTTGCCTCCCCTCCGCTTCTATCCTTTCTCCCCCACTTTCCCTTTCTCTTCTTTTTGTATTCTTTTCCTTTCCTGGGCATGTTTTGTTTTGTTTTTTCCTGTGGTGGCTTTTTTAATTAAAATGCTGTATGATAGCTACAATTGTCATTTCCTGAAGAATCAAAAGGAATAACAAAAGTCAAACCTCAGTGAATTAAAAGTAGGGAAATTATAGGTAGTAAAATTTCATTTAGGAAAACAAAAAATCTTGGCTAAGCTATTATAGCAGTTTGGAAAGTCTGAGCCTAGATGACCATAGTATTCAATCCCATAATTTTGATGGCAAAAGTAGCTAACAGATTAAAGCAAAAAACATATAACTCATACTATATGTACAACTCATATTATTTTCTACCCTCTGGAGTAGATAATTGATAGGGTGAATGAAGGTACTTTCAAAAAGAAATGTTCCCAATGGAAAACAGGGTTACATAATATAAATTTAACCTTATTATCTTTCCTGACTATTTATGCAGCAAACTATCACAAAAAACAGCTTGGAAACAAAAAGGAGCTGCTCAGGCATTGTTGTGTCAGCATTATAAGGAATCCAAAGTGAGAGAGAATCTTTTCAGTTATTTAATTGTCTTATCAAGAAACAGACCATCAGTGTCTTCTGTTAAACCAGCAGTGTCAGAGCAGGGGTGTGGGACCAGAGGACAGTGGGAAGAAGTGCAGATTTAGTTTGATTGATATTCTGTGCAACCAAAGCAAGAACCTGCCTGACCAGGCATTTCAGCCTTCGGATATTGAAGTCTATTGTTTCACAACAATTTAGAAAAAGATAGAGAAAGAGAGATCACAGAATCACAGAATCACAGAATTTCTAGGTTGGAAGAGACCTCAAGGTCATCGAGTCCAACCTCCAACCTAACGCTAACAGCCCTCCACTAAACCATATCCCTAAGCTCTACATCTAAACGTCTTTTGAAGACTTCCAGGGATGGTGACTCCACCACTTCCCTGGGCAGCCTGTTCCAATGTCTAACAACCCTTTCAGTGAAGAAGTTCTTCCTAACATCTAACCTAAAACTCCCCTGGCTCAACTTAAGCCCATTCCCCCTCGTCCTGTCACCAGGCATGTGGGAGAACAGGCCAACCCCCACCTCGCTACAGCCTCCCTTGAGGTACCTAAAAAGAGCGATAAGGTCACCCCTGAGCCTCCTCTTCTCCAGGCTGAACAAGCCCAGCTCCCTCAGCCGCTCCTCGTAGGACTTGTTCTCCAGGCCCCTCACCAGCTTCGTCGCCCTTCTCTGCACCCGCTCAAGCACCTCGATGTCCTTCTTGTAGCGAGGGGCCCAAAACTGAACACAGTACTCCAGGTGCGGCCTCACCAGAGCTGAGTACAGGGGGACGATCACCTCCCTAGCCCTGCTGGTCACGCTGTTCCTGATACAAGCCAGGATGCCGTTGGCCTTCTTGGCCACCTGAGCGCACTGCTGGCTCATATTCAGCCGACTATCCACCATTACTCCCAGGTCCTTCTCTGCCTGGCAGCTCTCCAACCATTCCTCTCCCAGTCTGTAGCTCTGCTTGGGGTTATTGCGCCCCAGGTGCAGGACCCGGCACTTGGCCTTGTTGAACTTCATGCAGTTGACCTCAGCCCATTGGTGCAGCCTATCCAGATCCTCCTGCAGAGCTTTCCTACCCTCAAGCAGATCGACACACGCACCTAACTTGGTGTCATCTGCGAACTTACTGAGGGTGCACTCGATGCCCTCGTCCAGATCATCGATGAAGATATTAAAGAGGACCGGCCCCAGCACCGAGCCCTGGGGGACACCACTAGTGACTGGCCTCCAACTGGACTTGGCTCCATTCACCACGACTCTTTGGGCCCGGCTATCCAGCCAGTTTCTAACCCAGCGAAGCGTGCGCCAGTCCAAGCCAAGAGCAGCCAGTTTCTTGAGGAGAATGCTGTGGGAGACGGTGTCAAAAGCCTTGCTGAAGTCAAGGTAGACCACATCCACAGCCTTTCCCTCATCCACCCAGCGCGTCACTCTGTCATAGAAGGAGATCAGGTTCGTCAGGCATGACCTGCCTTTCATAAAGCCATGCTGACTGGGCCTGATCGCCTGCTTCCCCTGCAAGTGCTGCATGATGACTCTCAGGAGGATCTGCTCCATGAGCTTTCCTGGCACTGAGGTCAAACTGACAGGCCTGTAGTTTCCCGGGTCTGCCCTCCGGCCCTTCTTGTAGATGGGCGTCACGTTTGCTAGCCGCCAGTCGATTGGAACCTCCCCTGATAGCCAGGACTGTTGATAAATGATGGAAAGTGGCTTGGCCAGCTCCTCTGCCAGTTCCCTCAGTACCCTTGGGTGGATCCCATCCGGCCCCATCGACTTGTGCACATCTAAGTGCCGTAGCAGGTCACCAACCAGTTCTTCATGGATAATGAGGGCCACATCCTGCTCCCCATTGCCTTCCACCAGCTCAGGGTACTGAGTATCCAGAGAACATCCGGTATTGCCGCTAAAGACTGAGGCAAAGAAGGCATTGAGTACCTCCGCCTTTTCCTCATCTCTTGTAACTAAGTTTCCCCCCGCATCCAGTAAAGGATGGAGATTCTCCTTAGTCCTCCTTTTTGTGTTGATGTATTTATAGAAACGTTTTTTGTTATCTTTAACAGCAGTAGCCAGATTGAGCTCCAGATGAGCTTTGGCCTTCCTAATTTTGTCCCTGCACAGCCTCGCTACTTCTTTAAAGTCCTCCTTAGTGGCCTGCCCACTTTTCCAAAGCTTATAAACCCTCTTTTTCCTCCTAAGATCAAGCCACAATTCTCTGTTGAGCCAGGCCGGTCTTCTTCCCCGCCAGCTCGTCTTTGGGCACGTGGGGACAGACCGTTCCTGCGCCATTAAGACTTCCCTCTTGAAGAGCGCCCAGCCTTCCTGGACCCCTCTGCCCTTCAGAACCACCTCCCAAGGGACTCCACCAACTAGTGTCCTCAGCAGCTCAAAGTCAGCCCTTCGAAAGTCCAATACAGCGGTTTTACTGGTCCCCTTCCTGGCCTCGCCAAGAATAGTGAACTCCACCATTGCGTGGTCACTCTGCCCAAGACAGCTCCCGACGATCACGTCCTCCACCAGTCCTTCTCTGTGAAGAGAAGGTCTAGCGGGGCACCACCCCTGGTAGGTTCACTAACCAGCTGCGTCAGGAAGCTATCTTCCACGCTCTCCAGAAACCTCCTAGACTGCTTTCTCAGGGCTGTGTTGTGCTTCCAGGATATGTCAGGGAAGTTGAAGTCCCCCACGAGTACAAGAGCTGATGATTTTGCAACCTCTGTCAGCTGCCTGTAGAATTCCTCATCCGTCTCCTCATCCTGGTTCGGCGGTCTATAGCAGACCCCGACCAGGACACTAGCCTTGTTGTCCCTGCCGATCCTAACCCAAAGGGACTCGACCTTGTCATTCCCAACCTCGAGTTCTACAACCTCGAAAGACTCTCTAATATAGAGAGCCACACCACCACCCCTTCTATGCTGCCTGTCCCTTCTATAGAGCTTATAGCCAGGCATTGTAGCACTCCAGTCATGAGACTGGTCCCACCACGTCTCCGTGATGGCAACCAAGTCGTAGCCTGCCTGCCGCACGATGGCTTCCAGCTCCTCCTGTTTGTTACCCATGCTGCGTGCATTGGTGTAGATGCACTTCAGCTGGGCCATAG
The DNA here is from genome assembly GCF_964035555.1 of Netta rufina. NCBI lineage: Eukaryota > Metazoa > Chordata > Aves > Anseriformes > Anatidae > Netta > Netta rufina. The sequence continues at coordinate 17,851,429 of NC_140127.1, forward strand.
CCTTATCCTCCGGCCTTGCCATTGTTCCCCCTGGCACAGCCCCAACAATCCTAGCCTCAGCCCCATCCCCCTTCCTACCTAGTTTAAAGCCCTCTCAATGAGCCCTGCCAGTTCCTGGCCCAGGATCCTTTTTCCCCTAAAAGATAGGGACCCGTCTGCGGCCATCAGGCCAGGTGCTGAGTAAAGTGCCCCATGATCAAAAAAACCAAGATTTCTGCGTTGGCACCAGTCCCGGAGCCACGTGTTTAACAGGTGGGCTTTCCGTGTCCTCTCTGAACCCCTCCCTGCCACCATAGGGATGGATGAAAACACCACCTGGATCACATCATAAAAGCTCCCTCTTTACCAGGAAGAGAGGAAGCAGTTATCACCTTGCAAGAAAGACAGTATGTACATTCTTATGTCACTGCAGAAAGGTAGCAAGACAATAAAATTATGTTTGGAGATCCAGTACACATACAGACATGTAGGCTTCCAAGAGATTTTTCTAGAGGAAGATAATTTAGGCTGACCAGAGTGAAATATAAAGAAAGTTAGCCTTGAAATAGAAAAAAAGCTTCACTAACATGACACCAACACATAAGTGATTCTAGTCGCCTTCCTTAAATCAATTAATTAACTCAAAAAATCAACATTTTTTTTTCCATTACAATTAACCTGCACTGAATCATCCCTCACATATACAGAGCCTTCATTACAACTGCTAACTCTTAAGCAAAGTTAAAATAATATTTAATATACATAATACTTCATGGACACATTATGTATTGCCTTTTTTAAAATAATCTAGAGTAGGTTTCAGGAACCTGTACAAGTGAAGAAATTGATTCAAGAAGCATAACAGAGGAAAATTTCCAGTTCCATGCAAATATACATAGTAGCAAGACTTCACCAGGAAGTTTTGCAAATTGAAATAAAAGAGATTTTTGACATCTTCTTTAAAAACTATCAAAAAAAAAAAAAAAAAACCTATTCTCAGACCAAAAAAAAAAAAAAAAAGGATTTGCTTTAAAGTAATGAAATTGCCTTACGTCAAAGTAAGAAAATATTTACAGAAATGGATTTTTTTTTAATTAAGAAATTTTTTGAGAAACACATGTTTTCACTCAAAGGTTTCAATACAAAACCCTTTCTAATAAGCAGTAGCAAAGCTACAGAAACCTTTCCATCACTTTGAAAGTTATTCTATGTCTCTAAAAATAGCCAAGCTACTAAAAAGGCAAAAAAGCATTAAGCATGAGAGGAAGTATAAAAAGTAAGAAATAAGTAGCCATAAGTGGCTCATATCAAAGGAGACAGTAAGATCATGGCACTGACCTTAACCCAGCTCAAGACTCTATTATTGCTCTGCTGAATGACTTTGGGCCAACAATTTCTTTTCCTCAACTTCACATCTCTATTGACGTCTGTCATGAAGTACTTTGCTGTTCAGAGATGAAAAGAATTACAGAAGAGCTTAATACTCATTTTTCAAGTTGGAAAAGCAAATCTTACCAGTGAAAGATAAAATGAGAAGTCAAATATTTTCTTCTTGAAATAAAACTTGATTTATAATCAAAAAGTTCCATCAGTTTTCTCCAAAGTACAGAAAGATATGCCTACATGAATCCTCAAGGCAACAATTCCCAGGCCCTTACTTGTCCTCCTACTAAGCACCCCAAGACATAAAAGAACTACCCAATCTAGATTTTTGTTCTAATGTAGTTCTACTACCGCAGCTGAGAAAGAGAAGTCTGATGTGGAATCCAAGGAACTCTGATAAGTTAAGTAAAGCTCTGGGGGCAAGGTCCTGCACATCCTGCAACATTCTGGACATGAGAACTCCTGATACGGCACAGAGCAAGAGCTTTGTTTGCTTCTGAGTCATATGAGTGAGGGTACAAAAATGACAATGAATGACAATAATATAGACTTCAAAAAAAAATCCATTTTCGCTGTTATTGTTATTCATCCTACTTTATATTCCTGGATAGTTCTCTGATGACCCAAGTACTTCATGCATAGTATTTTTCCATATACTTCACAGTCTGCACAGCTGCCAGTTTGAAGCTAAACCAATAAATAGCACTGATGAAGTCAAATACCTCAAATAAGACAGGCTCCAAAAAGCCTCCTTAGAGCTTTATTCCCTTGTTCATAAGGTTGAAAAGGGAATTTTATGCTCCCTTGGTGTTTTGGTATTCAACAGTTTGAGTATTCAAGAATACTTGACAGTATTCAGGAGCTTGAAACTCTTGGCCATAATGGTCTTTTAAAACATTAGCAATTTGTTTGAGCTATGACTGAGGAGCTCCAACAAATGCAAGCTATTTAAGAGGACATTAAAAGCAGTTCAGAGATGTGAAGCTAATTTCCTATGTGGTAAGAATAACTATTACATGTAGGCATGTAAATAATACCCTATAAAATATAACAAATATATTCACTTTTATGATGCTGGAGGCTAAAAACTTCTACAAAGGAATGGTGAAATGGAATTTGTTCTTACCAAATGTGTTGGAATGTGTGTTAAGCAGCTAAATTTATTCATTTAGATGTGGTATTTTGTTTCTAATACAAGTACCTTGAGGACCTTCTTAATCCTTGAGATTCCAAGACAGTTCTGAGAGGAGGACAGTGCTAATGCAAGTTAACAGGGTTGTAAAGCTAGCGTTCTTCTGATAGAGGATCCAGGCTTCTTTTGCCTAAACCAACAAAGGTTCCATTTTGAAAACCCAGTAGTTTCTGACTTTAATAACACAAAGTTACGACATTCCAAAGTATCTAAATTAAGTTATTTTTAGCCTTCCTTATTTCTTAGCTTAAGGAAGGCAAAACAAACCCATCACCATAGATTTTCCACAGAATAACTTGCTATTTCATGTACTTTGTAATTTAAGGATTAACAACTGCAAAAACTCATTGTAAATAGTGCTATTTCTGAAACTGGTCAGTATTCTCAGCCCACAGTCCTTTCCAGTGTATTTGTATCTTCCTAAATGTAAATGGCCTATCTAACATGCCAAAGAGTTGCTTTATCCTGGCTCCAGACTATTTTTTTCTTATCAATCTCATCTTGCCACTGAGAATTAAATTGAAGCATTGTTTCTGATTTGTTATTAAAGCCATTCAATTAATTAGTTATGTGACAGCCTACTTTGACACTCCTCCCAAATTAAAGTAAGAAAAGAAATAAAATGGAAAATGCTGAAGCCTACATAAGTGATCAGTGAGCAGAGGTAAGGATCTTTCATGCTCCATATATATCACAGTCACCCAGTACATCATGTCACATACAACAGAAGAGTTTTATAGACAATAGAAACTTCTGAAGGTAAAGACAAAAAAAGAGTCTCTAATGTCCACAGCTTTACAGAGCACTAGGCCACTAAGACATACGGTTTAGGATGACTGCAGTGTTGGGTCTTCAAATATGGCAACACTTCTACATGCAAGCAAAAGCAGAGGTTTTGTAAAGCACTGAGGAACAACTTATGTACCTTCTCTAGGGGAAAAAAAAATTACAAAACCTCACCTACAAAAGGTGACAGCTCTGAAACAAAATGTTTGTTTTAGAACTCATTTTTTATTCTCATTTCATATGCAAGGAATAAGGATACCCAGAATGAAGAAGAAACATTTCTATTTTTTTTCTTTTCTTTTTTTGTGGTACAATTGTATTAAGCAGTATGTCTGTTACCTCTCTATGGAATGGAAGGGCACATAAAAATAAAATAAAATAACAAAGCAAAATAAAATAGAGTAAAAATTAAAAGGCAAACAATCAGAACTGCACACCTTTCTAAAAATAAATTAATTAATTAATTTAAAAAAAAGAATGCTAGAATTTATGGCAGAAACTGTTGGAAGCATATGTTAACATTACTTTTTATGTATGTAACACGAGTTCAAAACAGCGTCTACAGAACTTCTCAGACTTATCTTGTTGTGGATGTAGATGCGTACTTTCTCTACACTCTATCCCAAAATGTTCATGCCCTGCTTGGTGAGGGATTAGAATCCAGTTCTGAGTGCTATATACACAAATATTTACAGAACATATCTATTATTGATGAACCTGAATTAGAAGTTTTAGTTTGACAAGTTCTTTATTTTACTGAGTGTTTCTAAGACACAGACTTCCCTGGTCTAGGCATGGGTGACAGAAAGGAGAAGGTAGATAGAGGGTCATTAAAAAACATAAAAATTAAAAACACAACTATATCTATAGCAAAATAGTCCAGAGGGGAAGGAAAAGAAAAGGAAAATTATTATTAATAATGCTAGCGTAACAAAAAATAAAATAAAAAAAGTAATCATCTTTTCCTTGTCTCATGTCTTTTCTTCTAAGGCAAATATTTTATTCTTGCAAGCAGAGCAATTATAGCAGCCTATTTTGGAAATTGAGTATTATCAGCTAATTCTAAAATTTAGTAATGAGAGTTAAAAATATCCAGCCAGATCAAAACCATCTGAAATATAAACAAAACTAAGTCTTATAGAAGTCAAATACAAAATATTCCACACATGAGAGAGGCAAACATGTTTTCTAACCAACAGTATACTGAAATAAATGCAACTTAACCATATCACAAGGGAAAGGGATGATACTGAGAACTCATGAAGCAGCAGCTCTTCCATCTTTGCTGCTTTTAGACAATTTCTTTAATACATATCTGGATCTCCCAACTGTGAAATCATCTCTGCTTTGAATTACATAGGCATGAAACCTATCCAGAAATGGAGCAACTTCACCTGCATCACATCAGCTTTTCTCCACAGCTGAGTACAGTGCCGTGATTATCAGAATGGTTCTTCCTTTCTTCAACAAATGTCAGACCTGAAGTGCAGAAAACCATGAGAATATGTCCAGGAAAGAAGCTATATGCAGCTATGCATATTCATTTGTTTCAGCTACAGAAGATGAGCAGAGTAGCAAGAGCTGTTAGCAGAAATCCCATTCTAAGCACTTTCTCCCATCTCCTCCTTTCTACCCCAAAATAAAATGGAATAAAATAAAATAAAACAAAACCACCACCTTTTCTAACCAAGATTGGGCTGACACATTTGTGCGAGAACTATTTGTACCTGAAAAGGCTGGAGATAAATTGCATTTCCTTGGGTAGAAAATTTCTTCAGAGAACAATAAGACTATGGAATTTAAATTTGGGAATATCAACAGATGTACATTTTAATGTAATTTTTGCAATGGCACTTATTTCACTTATTTCTTTATTTAGGCTAATTTTGCGAATAAAGAAATATTGAAATTTATGTTTGTGTTTTGTGTATATTGATATTGTGTATATATGGACATATAAACAAATGCTTATGCTTCAGTCTAAAACAGACTATTGCAGAAAAAGTCAATTCTTTATCTCTTGTCGCAATAAATTGCTTGGCAATTGCTTGTCAATCATCTACCCAGAAAAATATAATAAGATTTTGTAGTAGTGTTGTTGGGGTTTTTATTTTGTTTTGTTTTTCTTTGCTTTGCTTTTACAGAACTCTAGTAACATATTATTTGTCTGATGTCCCCTAACTGTTCTGAAACTTCACTTTCTTCTTTCCTACTTTGGATAAATGATGGTATATTAAGGCAAAGTTTCAATTGCTTCAATAAGAGGTATTTGAAGAGCTTTTATTTATTTTATTTTTTTTTTTTAGCAAAAACGCTTTTTTATAAGCAGGTGCTTTTGTAAATTAATCTATACTGCCTTTCTTCCATAAATAGTTGGAAAGTGTGCTTTCATGACCAGTTTTCCATCATTCGAAATCTAATAAGTTATTGAATTCAGGCAAAACAAAGGTCAGACAATGACTCATTGCTTTTGATCTGGGAAATGTTCCTTTTTGACATATTCTGTAATTGTTAACAGCTTTTTGACATAAGTGATCATGGTATGAAGAATTGATGGCCATGTTTCTAGTGGCTTAGGATTCATTTGTCAATAACCCACAGTTTCAATGAATACATTACCCAATATTTTTTGTACTCAGTCCAGTTCCTCAAAACAATGTTGCATTGCTTTATTTCATTGCCTCTTTAATGTACTGTATAATCTCTGCATATTTTTATTGCTTTTATGAAATAGGAGGGAGAGGCTATACATGAACTTTGAGCAGAGTACAGAGTTCCCAATTCTGGGTACTTTGTTTAGAACCAGAGCAGATTCTGCAGAAAATCTCCAAATGACACTATAGATGGATGTATGCAGAAACATTACAGCAGGGTTAAAGTCCCCCCATCTTCACCTCCCCCACATACACACACACACACAAAAAAAAAAAAAAAAAAAAAAAAAAAAAAAAAAAAAGTGGCGACATGGTGAAAAATAAAAAATAAAACTTGATAGGTCTTTCACAAAGTCACAGGATGGTGCCTATACTTGTCACCTTCCATTGTAGTTTCAACTCAAGTCAATTTCTCTGTACATATTGGAAGAACTAATGACAAACTCAGCCTACTTTCAGCTCCAGCATCACGCTTCTGAACAGAGAGAATAGGTACAACATGCCTGTAAGGTTAGATCCCCAGTAGAAATGAGTCAGTAGAATGATGTCTGTATATATTGCAAGTTAACCTCATTTTATCTGCACTAATAGCCCTGAAATGGAGGTAGTGAAGTAAAAGATAACCCTGACTTTTAAGGTTTTACCTCAACATCGTTGCCAATTTCCCAGATAACAAGGGTGCTTTGAAAAACAGCAAATCAAAAGACTACTTTCATGCCCACCTGTAAGACCCTCAATATCAAAGTTTCCATGGTAAAATACCTACCACCACAATAATATCACAGCAAAACATGAGGAGACAGATCACTTCTCACATCTTAAGAACTGAGCTTGGCAGATCAGTGTCGTATTAATCTGCTATTGCCATTTTTGAAGTTCTAAAGCATTAAAGTTCTAAAGTCATTGTTGCCAAAAGAACAACCCTTAAATGATGGGGAGGTTTGCACTTGTAAAAGCAAGCAGTCCTCTTGCCAGTGTACAAGCTCCTTCAAGAGGAAAAGGACTCTAGTTTTGAAATGTGATTAATCCTGATTATGAAGGTGATTATCTTTTAGAGAACTATCAGCTCAAAGAATGAAGGAAGCAATTGGTGTGAAGAAGAAAGAAAACTGAGCATCAGCCTATCACTACTTTAAGATAAGAAAAAAGTTCCTTGGTTAAAATCTTGAGTGTTCATGGATTGTGAGCTTTCTGAAAAATGGTAGAAGCAAATTTATTACTTCACACATACCTTAAAACCTTTTTCTACCTCAATGTTTTCCCCTCACACTCCTGAGTCCTGCATATCTGAGTCAGCCTTCTCTCTCTCAGCATCTGCAGCATTGCCCCTTTGACATGTCCTGAGAGTCAAGAGACTTCAGAAAACCAAAACCCAAAAAAGCCATATTATAGATTTTTAAAGATATTTTATATCTTTAAAGATATTTGCAATATTATATGAATCAGCCACAAAATTTTAGAAACATAGCAGAAAGAAAAAAATACTTAATATATTAATATTTCATTATTAATATATATTAATAAAATATGTAAGACAAAAAATATTTTAAGTTTTTAAGAAAATAATTGCTGGCCAGCCTCACTTTAAAATTTTAGAGGTTATATTTTGCGAAAATGGTGATCTAATTTCATATGCAGGTAATAACCTCAGAAGAATATAATTTAATGCAAGAAGAGCGGTGCTTCAGGGAAAATTATTTCCTTATTATCTAATCACTAATATAAAGCTGCATTATTACAAATATAAGTAGATGTACTTAATTTGTCACCTGGTTTCTAGAAAGACCAGATCTCATCTTTAGCTTGAGGGTTTTTCATACTCCTTGGCTACAGAAATTAATCTTTTTTTTTTTTCCTGTGGTCAGTTCTAGCTAAGATGAAAAATTTATTCCCTCTGCCCTTTCCTTCCCATTCTTTTTTCTGTTTTAGTTTCCATCATGTCTCCTCTTGATCTCACTTGCACTTAAAGTCCTAATTTATCGAGCCTTAACTTATACAGCTTTCACTAAAATAATAATAATAATAAAAAAATAGTCTGCATATACATGTCAAATATATAGATATACATAAACAAACCCCCAAAATAACAGTGTACGGGGTAAAATCCCACTTAATTTGCACATCCATACATTGATGCACATCCCACTGGTTTCCTGAAGAGTTTATATCCTTACTAGGATATAAGACTTAAGGCAGCACGTGAACCTGAATGCAAATAAAAACTTTAGAAAACCTCCAAGCTCCCAAAAGACTCTATTTACCATGTGCACTTGACACCACCATTATCCCCAAACTTTGACCCTAATTTTGATAAAATGTTGACAAAACAGAAAACAATTTACATAGCACAATGTATGTGTTGCTCAAAACTAGCTAAACCTTCATTTAAAGTTTACTTCACTTCCTACCACCATGAAGCCAAGCCAAGAGGCAATGTACACTAACTAAAACACGGGAGGTGCCCCATGAACATCAGGAAGCACTTCTCTAATGTGCAGTGGACTGATCAAAGGCACAGGCTGCCAGAGAGGCTATTGAGTCTCCTTCCTTGGAGATCTTCAGAAGTGTCTGGATGTGGTCCTGGGCAGCATGGTGCGGATGGCCCTGCTTGAGAAGATGACCTCCAGAAGTCCTTTCCAACCTCAACCATTCTGTGATTAGAACTCTCTGCAACACTTGATAGTAAAAATGCAAATGTTTCAATTATAATTTCAATTATTAAGATTTTATCCAAAAGGGGTTTGCAAATTTAAGAAAGGTATGGATTTTCTACTCCCCATTCTAAAGTGCAAAAAAAAAACGACCTGTACAAATAATCTGGGGGAAAAAATCATTAAGTACATGTAAAAGGATTAAAAATTCCAGTCTTCAGTTTAAACAGTGCTAGAGACGAGATTTAAACACTTTAAGTAAATGATTTTCCAAACAGTGTACCTATTTATGCAAACAGATAATTTTACAAGACACAAAAGCAAATAAAACAGAAATACCAATAAACCGCAACATTTGAACATAATAAAAATCACATACATGTAACTGTCTCAAATATGTGATACAATAGTAAAAATAGGTGTGTCATTTCTATCACTGTCCCTGTAGTATTTCAGAGCTGTCCTACATTTTGTATTTTCTTCTACAGGTATACTGTACACATGTACTCAAGAACTATAGTAAAGGATCAGGGATCAGTTTTGTAAGCTAATAATCCTTATAGCTGACATTTTGTAACCCTTGTGAAGAGATATAAAGAACAATTTACGTAGGAAAATTAACACTAAAAGATAGAGAATAGGTAAAAGTAACTCTTCTTGTCTAGCTGTTCTAAAATAAGGTTCTTATGTAAATAATTTGAAGTTCAAAAGATAAAAATCATACTGAAATTAAATATAGTTAGATAGATTAGAAAAACAACTTCTATCTTGAGTACAGAGAAAGTGTAATAGCATTCTAACTCCCTCTACTGGACTAGAATTGTTGTGTTTATTAATGCCACTAATTGTAAAGCATTCTCTTTCATCACATTATTGGTCAGATTAGGCAGTTTATTTCAATGAAAGATTTGTCTTTTCCCTAAAACTACTTCTGAAAATATTGTAAATGGAAATGTAATTCCTGGAAACCTTTTTTTTCTGATGGAAATCCTAAAGGATTTTCCTGTAGGAAAGTCAAACAAAAACATAATGGTTCAAAGCTTACAGTGAAAAGCAATGTGATTTTTTTTTTTTTTTTTTTATGAATTGTTCTAGAAATAGGTACCAGTCCCTAAATACTGTTTGTACTATCCTCTGTCAAACAAACAGGTGTTTGGTTTTTTTTTTTCCACAACTTGTATCTGCTAGATAAGCAGTATCAGAGAGGAATAGTGAAAACATTAGCAGAAGATACAAGTTGAAGAACAGCAAGAAAATGCAGTTCCTAAGCAGCAAAATTAGAGGACTGCTACATAATAATTTAAAATACATATTTCTGTACACCAAAAGACTTTCAAAGTGACAAAACAACAACAACAAGAAAACTTCCATTATTTTCATTGTAAATTCATCTTTCCCCATTAGCAACCTAGATCATAGTCTTTTCTTTGCCTTCCTCTCTCAGGAATGAAATAATCATTTTCCCATGTGAATGTTTTCCAACAGAAACACAATCTGACTGTGACTTCTTTAAGGCTATTTTATCTAGGTGAAATCTTTATCCCTAAACCACTGAAAAGGCACTATTGCTATCTATGGCTTTCGGTTACTATAAATTGTTAATTTAAGTAATTTCCTGATAATGTAACTGCTCAGGGACAAACAGACAGAGATCCAAATTACTTTCTCAGTAGATAAAAACCTTAAGAGTCCTATGATACCACATCAACTCCAGCTTTTCACTTAAATCCAGATCCACTTATCTGGGGCACTTCAAGACTATAGGATGATTAGCACAGATGGAGAGATACCAAAAGGCAAAGGTGTTAGGTCCTTAGAAATTACTTGGAAGAATAGAGTTTTTAGCTTTGGAATAAGTGCCAAGGAAAACTTAAATTTCAGCAATGGAGAGCTAGTTTCTATTATGCCTCTGAAAGTTAAACAAGGAAATTTCACAGAATGGCAATTGAACAAAACAAACAGAAAACACATTCTTCCCAAGAATAATAGGTTGTCTTGAAAGTTCTTTTCTCTCCTGATTTGTCTTGAGTTTCATTTCATAACTAAACAAAAAAAAAAAAAAAGAAAAAAAAAAAAAAAAGCTGGTTTAAAATAAATAATTTAACTGATGTATCGGCCTGAGAAAAGACTAATATTTCAGCCAGCAGGAAAGCAGAGAATTTAAAGCTGAAGGATTTTTCTAACCAAATACAAATGTTGTAAATCATTATTACAGGTAATCCACTCACTACAAGCATGTGCAAGACTGAAGATGTCTCATCAGCCAACCCAGACCTGAGCAGCAATATTTGCAAATACACTAGTAAAAAAATACCAAACAAAAGTAAAAATTAACTGAAGAAACTTGAAACATATTTTGTTCGATCCATTGATGCACACTGGCATTACTATTATTATATTCTTCAGGAAGGGGAGAAGAAAGAAAGTGAGAGCAAGAAGTAAATTTTGAGACCCTACTCTCCTCTTCTTCACAGCTTCATATCATGGTTTCCTGTACATGAACACAAAGTAATTTGTTTCAAAAGCAGTTTAGCAATGGGAGCTGGTGTTGTAAAGTACATCAATAATGAATGGCCTAAAAAAAAAAAAAAAAAAAAAAAAAAAAGTAGGAGAGGAAAGCTGAGGAAAGGAAACTGTTTTACTGCAGCATTTTGTTGTTCCCAGAAATCTGCTGAAGTAAGAAAAATAATCTTGTTCCACAGGCTTGAAGATTGTCAATGTGCAGATATAAACACATCAGTGAAATCACTTCATTGCTTTGGTCTACACACAGAGCTTGCCAATGTTGCTTGAACATGTTTGAGGTGTCTGATAAACACATATAGCAAAAAGCTCAAAACAGAACTGCAGCAGGAATGCTTGTATATGGAGAGAGATAGAAAACGTCCAGTTTATTCACTAGACCTAATTACAGCTAATAATCCATGGATTTAAAACAGCTGAACTCCAGTTATCCTCTATTATTCATTAGAGTTCAGTAAAACAATTTTCCTAAAGCATTTACAGTCCACAACATTCCCTACATGCTCAATGAAAATGGCAGAAAAACAGGTTTGTTGTATCTTGGGGTAAGTATCCTCAAATACTACTAAATTGTCTATGGTTTTCACCAAACACAACTAGTTAAGTAAGGCATCATGTGACTGAATTCTTCTCCATACATCCGTTATTAACAAAATTTTAAACAGAATACAAAGCTGCTTTCTGAAAAGATAGTGTTCAAATGTGTTGCATGGGATTCAAAGCTCATGAACTCAGTGGGTCTGACTTTTGGAAACACCGTAAATAGCAAGGGACACTAACTCCACCACATTTCTTAACAACATCTGTAGAGCTCCACACTTCTGAAAAATCTGAGTAACGTCTGAAAATAAAATCTTGTCCCTCTTTCATCATGCCTCTTACAAACACATCTAAAATGAACTGTACTACTTTATAACCAGCATACCCTCCCAATTAAATTCCTTTTGGGAAAAGAAAAATAAAATAAAAACTGAGCCTCCTATCTGCTGTCTTCCACATTTTCATGTTTGTGATGTGGGACGTAGCTTTACTAAGAAAAGTGAAAACTAAAACAGTGTTTGGAAGTTTGTTCCAAGCACAGTCATTTTAACAAGAAATAATATCCAGTTCAACAAATCGTTGATGCAGTTCTTGACTTTTCTTATTTAAATATGGATAATTCCTAATTACAGCAGGGTATATCTTTTTAGCCTTGAAACAAAATGGAAGTGGCCTACTTCAAAAAAGTGACTTATTCTGTCAGCTTGCAATTTCATTGCAAGGTGAAGTCAGACATCTGTCACAAATAAGCAATGTTAAAGAGCTGTGTCATAATGACATCTGCATCAGGACCCTCAGGAACTGATAGCACATTGCCCCTTTCATCACAAGCACAGCCACACATGAAGAGACATGACATTCTTGTAGCTCAAAAGTCGTTAAGGATATTAATTGTTCAGATGATATCTTACAGGGTTAGACCTGTAAGACAGTGTAATTATGAAGTATAGCCTGGTGGATGCTGTCTAAAAGGAAATTATGACCTCTACAAGTGCTTTCAGAGTTTTGTCATCTTCCTCTGTAAAATTCAGATCAAAGAGGAAGAGAAAAATAGTACAGAGATTTAAATAAGTAACAGAAACATAGGAAGTTACATTATTCATATTGAAATTTGGCCAGTGACCAAGCCAATATACATATATATTTATATATTTATATATATATATAACATATCATATAATATATATTTTATATATCATAATATATAATATATATTTATGTATAAATATTCAAGTATATATATTTTTTTTAATAAATACAGTCCACTGATGTTAGACATGAGTTAAATTGGTTCTCAGGCATATGATGACTCCTCCAGCTCCCTTGGAACAGCATTGACTCCCTATCTGGACAGTGTGCTCACACTAGCTTAAATTAAGAGGCCATTACCTTAGCAGCAAAGTTTACCAAGCTAACTACTGACACTTATTCCAGAAAAGTTTAATGTGAGCAATACTATCAGACAGAAATTGATTTTGCAAAAGTTTGGTTTGGTTTTGTTTTTCTTCATGCAACAGCTATGAAAAACAACAACAAATGAGCTAAGGATGTGGAGTTTACTATTACAAATGAATTGTATCAAAACATAACTAGAGGTTTCTGTCTATTTTTACTCGCCAGGTTTTCCTACCAGAATCCTGGAGCTGTGCAACTCCTGCAAATCCTTCCTGCCACAGAAAGGTTACCACCTCTCTGCCCTATGTTTTGATCAAATGCATTGAAATCATTTAATCATTTAGTAAGAACAAGACCCTGAATCAAAAGCCAACTATTATATCATAATAACTAAAGAAAAAAAAAAAAAAAAAAAAAAAAAAAAAAAGAATATAACAACCTTGATTCTGTGCAAAAGCTCAGAACACTTTACTGACAATAAAAAATTTTTCACCATCTCTCTACTCATAAGAGGGCTGAAATTGTCACATCTATCTTCTTCAAAGGAATATTTCCTTCCTTCTCACTCGTCTTTACTCATAGTTTTGGTGGTGGCATTCCCATCAGCTCTAGGCAGTGAGAAGAAAAAAAAAATAATAATAATCTCTTTCATAAGTAACAGCAATCTGCTTTCCGTGGAGCGATGTTTGACCATGAAAGCCTCTTTCCTAATTGTTTTACTCCCTGTTAGACATGGTAAATTATTAGGAAACAAACGTCTGGCAGTAGCTACAGCCTGACATTTACACAGACCTGCCCTGCTCTATGAAAGCTTGTCCAGACCTAAGAAAATTGCTGTCCAGGCCTCACAACCTCTTTGGTTTCTTGATATGATTTATTGCTATGTTGCAAAGTACAACTGACTGCCAGCAAACCAACACTGGATGTAAACAATATCTCAAGACCTAATTAAAATGCCCTTTCAGACCCAAGAGAGTGAATGACTGGACTTTTTGGTAATCAGTGTAGCTACAGAAAAACAGAGAGTACCCAACGCTATACGCTGAGTGGTGGGTCCAAGCAGAACCACATCAATAAAGAGGCTTTGTTAGGTGCAAATACTGGAGCAAAGACAAACAGGTGAAGACAATTTCAATGTAACCAGAAAAAGGGCAGAAGAACAAGTCTCGCTGTGCACAGAACTTACTGAACTCAATAAACTGGGGGATTGCTGAGCAAAGTAACTGAGAGATTCTGAGGAATAGGACCCCCACCCTTTTCCAATAAAAAGTATGTGTGTATATATGTACACCAGATTTATTCCACAGACCAATGATCTTACAATTTAAACTTGTAAGACTGTTTCCAATTGTACTAAGAGAAGTGAAAATAAATGTTTTTGTGTGCTATGGAATTCTTTAGAATGACCCAACTGCCCCAACACATCTGCCTTAGGTGCTCTACACAAATGCTACACCTGCACAGTAAGGGACACCGTGTGCTTCAATGATTTGTAGTACACTTGTGATCAGAAACCAGATTTCTGAGGTCCACTCAAGTTTTTAGGATTTGGAATTCAAAATACAGGAGAAAATCCAAGAATGTAAAACATATTAGCAGAACTGGATTTGTCGGACACTTGAGCCTGGAAACTGGCAATATTCTGCCAGCACATTAGCCTTTCTAACTGAAAAATTCTCCTCTAGACAGCTGGAGACACCTCATCTCTTACTTGATTTTTGTTTGTTTGTTTCACTTATTTGAAGAATGGCCATATCCTGGAAGTGCAAGCACTTTAAACAGATTGACTTTCTGGCTTCTTTGAGTCAGAGCAAATATTATGGCATCTATAACAGAGGCATCTGAGTCCCATTTTGTATCTAGTCCACAGTGATTTGCCAAGGTCACCCAGAAAGTATGGAAATAGAAATCAGTCTTAGGTTTAAACCAGAAGGAAGCAGTACTTTTTCCCATGCAATACCTAACTAATTTACAAAACACAACCACAGGACGGTCTGCATGTCAAAAATATAAAAGAGGTCTGAAAGGTCCACATTTTTATGGATACAAATCCATAGGATGTTATTATGTACTAGAGTTGACTTCCACCACGGAACTCAGGAAATCCCCAGTTCATCAATTGACAATAGCAGCAAGGATACGCTCACAGAGGGATAATTCCAAAAATACCATTTTTCTTTACAATTTCCCTAAGCATTAGGGCCTGACACAGTCCTATACAGACACACACAAAGAGATTATTCGTACTATTAGATTATCAGCTTCATAGTCAAGAGGGAGACAATGACTACACACTTATGAGGGAAATCACAGGCAGCCAAATCTTATAAGCATGACCATAAAAATACATAAATATAATAATAATCAACATGAAAGTTGTGCAAGTGTCAGCCCTGTACAAGGTTAAAAGCTGTTTTTCTTTGATGTAAACAGTTTTCTTGAAATGGCCTGCTCTATCATTTCTCATCTTAGCAACAGTAACGAGACAGGAACCAGTATAAGCATACTCACACCAGTAGATAAGACTACCAGAGCTAATATCTGCACTACAAAAACAAAGGATCCTGTTCCTATGAACTCGCTGAAATCTGGTGAAACACTGAAACTGTTGAAGCTGTGGATGTCCTGTCCCTGGCAGTGTTCAAGGGCAGGCTGGATAGGACAACCATCCAACCTGATCTAGTGGCAGGTGTCCCTGCCTCCTTGCAGGGGTTTGGAACTAGATGGTTTTTAAGGTTGGATTTCCAACCCAAACCATTCTAGAGTTCTATGAAATATAGTGAATTTGAATGCAGCATGGTGCCCCTAAATGTTTCATTTTATTTTAAGAAGAAACTAGGGATTATTTAATGTGTGAAAATACTTTGGGTTGTATTTTCCCCCTAAAGTGAATGAGAAAAGAGACTGTGATTTCACATTTTAATGACTTTCAGAAAAATAATGAGTTGTCTCTAGCACACACAGTTTTTCTTTTAATGAAATTGAGGTATTAAGCCTTTCTGTTAAAGCAGGACAAACAGCTATTAAGATCAAAACATTTTCTAAGAACCTGTTTTTTTTTGTTGTTTTTTTTTTTAAACCCTTATCTCCTTAAAATGCTCTTTCTTTTTAATGCAGTAAACTTTATTAAAGAGAAATAAACTTTTTTTTTTTCTTAATAGAAAAGTAATCCTGCATGTTCAACATGTTATTTTAATATGCAGAAGTGTTATTGTGGCCTCTTAGAGCTATTTGTCCTGAGGAAAGATTAGCCTACAAATAAAGAAAAGAGAGATGATTGTATTATGGGAAAACTTTCAGTAATATGTACTTTCATGTTTTATTTTTCTCTTCAAAATTAGACGTTATTCACAGAGAGATCTGCAACAGAAAATTCACGTGTCCTCTTGGAGACAAAGGAGTGGGAGTCTTTAGTATTAATCTTTCTACTAATATGTATTTCGACATGGTTCAGAAATGAAACTAAACAGCATCACGCTTGTTGCTATGACAACACAGGATGCAGAGCCTGACTGAAGAAAAATACATTCCTTTTCTGTTGCTAAATCACATTAAATTGTAAGCATCTAAGTATAAATCAACTCATGGCAAGCATTTCTTACATTTGAAAGTGCCATTCAAAGATTTGAAAAAAACATTCACCTTCAAAAAGGCAAAATTGCATGTTCAGTTAAGCACTACTACAAAATGTGAGTTGAACAACTGGGACTACTTCACACTTATCCAGATGACATGAGAAATATCTGGAACCCCAAGAACTAATGGAAGACCTACGTGCATAGCTTGCTCCAGCATGCCAGAATTTCTCCTTTCACTAGAATACAACCAAGACATTGGTCCCAACAAAAGAGAAACCTCCAAATAAAACCCGACTTACTCAAGTTAGTTACATTCTTCGTAACTTCAGTTACCAAAATATATTTAGTTCCCTTTTTCTCTTGACTTACTGTCCAGAGCTGCCACCCAGCATAGCTATGTGGTGCTAAGCAGCTGATGATGTTCATTTGTGAAGGAAATAAAGCCCTATGCTTTCAAAGAAGGAAGGCACTCTAGAATTCAATGTTTATTGCTTATTTAACCTTTGCATTTGTTCACAGAAAGTGGCACTAATAAGAAACACCATTGCTATTAAAAACACACATGGGCACTTAATGCAGACACTAACTGTACATATGTACATGACATCAGCATAGAAGGCTTCAGATTATGACAATTCTCAGTGGAAGAACATGATCTGATTACAAAACTACTTAAGATTTGTAATTAAATATTGCTTTGGTTGTACCATAGATGAGAGGCAGGGGGACGAAGCAAGACCCAAAAATCATTTACGTTCAGTCTTCACTGAACTTCACGCTGCAACTGAATAAAAAAAACACTCTGTGTTTGGCTTTTCCCATTTCACTATTAATCTTATAACCGCAACTGATCAGACCAAAGACTATTTTTTTTTTATCAAGATACGTTGTTTTGGTAAACTCTCACAAAATCAGATACATGAAATATCATGCTTGGGTAAATAAAAAATGATTGATCAGCAACAAGGTGATCACATACCATATTCAGTTCTGGTCACACTGACAATGATGCAGTGATGCAATGATTTATTTAGTTCCAGTACTCCATAACCTGGCCTGATGTGATCAAGGAAATTGAATCTCTTTTTCTGTTGTTTCTATAATTCACTGTATTATTAATTCAAAGAATAGATCCTATTTTATCCTTCTTGCTATATTTTATACTTTGAATATATAAAAAATCTGCAGCATTAGTAACTATAAAAATAATTTTTTGCTTAGTCTATATATCATTTGTAATCAGAAACAGATTGCCAGTCTTCTGTTTTACTCTGAAATGTTTCCTGATATCTGTTTTACATCAAGCTAAAAAATTCTATATACTGAGTATAATCAGTAACTCAACGATTTAATATTAAATCCTAAAAACAGTACATCATGTTCAAAAAAAAAAAAAAAAAAAAGCAGTCTGCCGTTCATACCCTGTAGAAAGCTAGTTAGAAAGCTAGTATTTACAACACCCATTGCCACTAGAATTTCAACAAGTTTAACAGTTGGAGCTAGCAATCATCTCGGATAAGAAGCACACAGAACAAGTTTGTTTACTTTAACAGCAATTCTAGGAATACACAACTACAGTTTCTTATCTATGAAAAAGGTAAATTGGGAAGATAAACAGCACTAGACAAATGACAGTAAGTAGGCATTTTTCCAGCATGATGTAGTAATTTTTGGTTCCTTTTCTCCCAGCAGGATCGAGGCAGAAAAAGGTCAACACTATATAAAGCATCTACACATCTTCTCACTACATCACAGGATTTGGTTCACATCTTAGGACAGTTAGGAGAGTTCAAAGCTTACAATCCACTAAATTAAAAATCAATTGTAAAAAAAATTGTAAAAAGCTTGTGTCCTATCTGCTTTCCCTAAAGAGAGAGAGAGAATGAAGAAATCCTCCTCAAAATTTGTCAATGAAGCAAACCAGAAAGAGAAAGTAGTAGGCCTATGAGCAGCAAGAAACAGTAAGAATCTGAAGTCTAGTACTGAAAACAGATGGAGCTTTCCCACAAAACACAGAGCAGAATCCTACTCAAAGATTGTAAACAAAAGCTTCCAACTCTGGTCATGGACCATTGGAAAGCAAAAAGGGAGAAAGTCAAAATGTTACTGAATTTGTAATACTTGGGAAGAAAGAGATTTCCTGGCACCAACTGAAGGAATTTTAAACTCTAGGAAACAAAGTTCATTAGTATGTAGTCTGAATGTTGCCTGAAGCATATTGTTGGACAACTAGCCAGACTTTCTTCCAAATATAAACAGTGGAATATTAATAAATAAGAAAACAGAAGTAGATTACTTGAAGAGATAAAGAAAAGAGGAAAGAGACAGAAGAAAAAGCAATCCAAGCAAATTAGACTAGGCTATTGAAAAGTGTGTGCTAACTTTCCAACCAAAATCTGCATCTCTCCATGCAAGATTTTTCTTTCTTTAAGAGGATGATAAAAACATACTTGGCAATAGGAGTCTTTGGTTCAAGATAATTATTTTTATACATTAGTAAGACATACCAAGCTGTCTTTGTGAGTTTTGATCCCTGCTGAATTAAGCAAGTTCTGCTATTAAAGCCAAAGATTTTCAAAAGCTCTTGTAAATTAGGCATGTACTTCAATGCTTCCAATAGTAAGAGAATAATTCTTTGTTGGATTTTCTTTCTGTAGAAATAGCACACCTTTCGCAGGAAACAGAGCTTTGTTGTAATCATGGAAGATATTATTTTGGCAGTTATTATCTGACCTTACTGTCACGCAATAAATGAAGAAACATTGTTCCTTCCCTCTGCATAGAAATGTGTTAATCATTGCAAAGCCTTTTCCAGAAATGTTAACAGAACAACTTTAAAAAAAATAAAAAATTATAATAAACAGAATTTTCTGTTACTGTGTTGATGTCACTGTAGAACCATGGCACTGTGATTTACATAATTACAAAATAAAACTAATTTGATAAAATATTAATAAAGTCTTACAAGTAGACCAGTAAAGTATACCAGTTTTCCAACTGACAATAATTCATTTATTCTTATTTAAATAGTATTTGCTTTATATATACATGAATGAGGTAACAGCAAAAGACCACTATTTCCAGTCAAAGATACAAAAAAATAACAACTTTAATTCTCTATTCTGTCTTATCTACAAGAGTTCATGAGTCTCTAAGAATAAAAAGCTGATCTTATTGATGGAAGACATCAGATATCTAATGAAGAAAGAAGGCTTAAAACTTGAAGGAAGCTTTTGGGTAGAGAAACCTGTGAGAGACCTGTTCCTCTAAAGTCTCAGGAGTTCTTGAGGTTATTCATCACTTCTCTTCTTGATCCATAAGCCTGTTTATTCCGATCCCAGGGAAATAAAAAATGTTTAATTTTTCTTCTACCCCTGTTAGTCAAAGATGGTGTATCTGTTTATTTACCAAGGTTTCAGACCAGCAGACAAATGAATGTGATCCACACAGAGAACACTATGCACCAAAGCTATTTGGTTGGTACATTTACAGACATTTGTTAAGCATAATATTGATAATTATTATCAACAGAAATAATATCATCTACAAACACGGTCTTAAGGCTATACTCCTTAATACAAAGAAACACTGTCTGAAAAGCCTTTAATTACTGTGTCTAATGTTTACGAGAGCCTACTTGACTGGTCTTTCACATTTCATGCAAATGTTGTCATCTTGCATTTTGGAATGGTTACATAAATCTTATATTACTTTGACTAGGGACAGTAATAATTCAGAAACTTGCCTTTTTTTTTTTTTTTTTTTTGCAGGGGTTTCAAAACGAGCTTTTTAAGTCTTACTCAGTTTATGGCACCTAGGTTAAGAGCCTTTCTTTCCAACAATTTAGAGAAGTTTCACCACCTTTCTCTTTACTACCTCTCATTCCTGATTTAAAAAAAAAAAAAAAATAAGAAAAATAAGAAAAAAAAATAAGTGATTCATTGGTCCACATCCCATTGTTCCAGATTTAAAAATTATTTTCTTCACACACAAAGATTACTGCTTGCAACCTGAAAATATATTTGACATTTAGAACAGAATGTTCTGTTTACCATTTGGTACAAGGAATTCACATACCTTGCCTAAGAGTCCATTGATCTGGTAAAGCCTGGAGTTCTCAAAAACCTAGATCTCAGTGGTGCTCCCAGTTGTCTTAGAGACATATTAAAGATGATGAATCACCTCTGCCCTATAAAAGGTTTAGCTCAAAACACCAAAGGAATAGGTAGGTGTAACATATTTACTTTGATCAAAACCAATCATTTACATTTCACAGCAATTCACTCAGCCAACATCTAATGAATTCTTACATTCTCATGAAAGAAATATTTGACATAAAGAACAATTACAATACTTTTTACATGTATTTGAATACTTAAAAATGAAACACCGATGGTCAGGCAACATGTTCAGATCAGTCAGTAAGACTGGAATGCTGGTATTGATTTGGGGTATGTCTGGAAAGGAACAATACCCTGAAATACTTTTGCCTGCATTACTAAACTGCATCACAGAGCACCTATGTTACAGTAAACAAAAAGACCATTAAGCAAAATGATGGATAAAGCATCTTAGACTTCCTTTGGCAGCACATCGGAATCTAAGCATTCCCAGAGCAATCACAAGAGTTATAAGGATTATAGTGGATATAAATGCATAGTAATTTAGAAAAGTTCCATAAAAATACTGTGTAACTTAGAGGAGAGATTTGAATGTCTGCTTTTACCCCAAAGCAAATATCCTGACCACTGAACTGTTAGAAATAGGAATGAAAAAAAAAAAATCACTATCTATGGCAAGTTTATCTTTTAAAGGGCATTAAGAGCATTCAAACTTAGAGAATAAGGCCTGTGAAGTAAAGCAGCTAAAAATAAAAATAAAAAAATCCAAGATCAAAAAAATATTTTTTCTCCCCTTGGTCTTTCAGTATAAGTTTAAGATGGTTTCTCAACAAATAATTTGCCTGAGTCATCATCTGGTTTTAGCTTAGGCTGACTGAAATGGAATTACTGTGCAGCACATACAGGCTGCATCTTGATGCTCTTAGATAATTCACAGCATGAACCACACCTGATAAAACCAAGAAACAAGTGTGGCAGGACACGGCAGAGAAGCATGCAAACTGAAGATAACAGGGAGTGTTTCAAAATCCACACACTCTTATCTCCCAAGACAAAAGAAAAAAAAAATCAAGACAAAGATAGATTACTTGAAGAATAATTAAAAAAAAAAAAAAAAAAAAAAAAAAAAAAACATGCAGAGCAGAAAGTTATATTGAGATGCTGTGAGGAAATGTTGAGCTTTACCAGGAGAATGATGATTGATACAAGGTCAAAGTCCACTCTGTGTTTAAAATCGTTCTTTCTTCTACTCATGTAAAGAACCTGGTTCTGGCATTGTATAAACTGATAATTTAGAAGGGCTTCAATTATCTAGCATTAGAAGCTTGATTTTATTTCCTGTCCTGATCAGAAAGCACATACACAAAAATCCACTCAGACTCTATCCACAAAAAATAGGAGCCAGAGACTTAATAAACCTTTGCTTCCATTTGCACCTTATGCAAACATAATTCTGTTATTTTCTGAAGAACATTAAATTGTCATGTTAATGAAACTGTTCAGTTCTCCAAACACAAGGAAATTAAAGTTGGAATAACTCATATATTTTATACATATCAGAAACAACAAAAACATGCAAGCATCTAAAATAAAGACTGCAGCTGCTTCTGAAGGAACTGAAGGCAATAGATTTATTTTTTAATAAAGCCAAAGATGAATTCTGGGGGGTTATTCTTAAGCAATTGGCATTGCAAAATGTTATACTGTATACGGACTCCAATAAATAAGACAGAAGAATCATCAGACTTTAAATTGACATAGTCTGTTGGTGGCAAAGACAATAGTAAACTGTTTATCACTGTGAGCAGCCAGCACTACATATGGCTGTGACATGCTCTCATGCACTTATGCTTTTTCATATTCAGATACTATATATCTGTCCTTTGAAGTAGATTATTCAATTCATCATCCAACTTCACACTCACAGTTTTAAAGACACTTCAGGCAAAGGGTGTTCTCTCAGTTGATCTATTTGTTGTTGCAGCACCATTACATTTTCTACACATAATCCATTACTTAGGGCCACGAGAATGTTGTACAATCTTTCTTTTATTTGAATTAATCTCCAAGATCCTCATAAACCTATCCAGCTGCATCACAAGCAGCTTTTACATACCTCAAAGACAACCCTAAATTTGTCATAGTCTTAACACCATTACAGTTCTTTAACTGACTTATTCCAAAAAGTGAGCAAAATGTTTCCTCTAAAATTACTAAGCAACATCCACTGAGTAGCTCCAGAACTTACCACTACTTTGTGCATATGGGTGGTTTATCTATTATTTTGAATACAGCATCTTTCTTTTGATGTCCAGGCTTAATTAAGCTTGATTATCCATTAAACCCAGGCTTAAGACTATCACTGTTTTAGGTTACTAAACAAGCAATCTGTATATTTAAATGTCACAGCCCTTTATTACAGAAACAAAAGAAATAATACAAGCTTCCAGACTTCCTCCAAATGCTAGCTTGTATGAAAGAATGCATTCATGTGTGCACACAGAAAAATCATTTTGGGATACCAAAAGGTTGGGTTTTTTTGGGTTCTCAAAGTTAGCACTTTACACATCAATCATGAAAACAGTCCTGAAATAATTTTATCTACTATAGTTTCCCAAAGACAGAAGAAAGTACACAAGATCTTTCCAGGAGACTATAACACATAATAAAAATAAATAAATAAATCAAGGGGACAATTTAGAGTAGTGCATTATTATTATTATTTCTTGTCTGTTGACCACATATCTGGCCAGAGCGAATAAAGACCAAAGTTTCAATTTATAGAATGGCAGTGGCACAGATTGTCCACATTTAGCCTCAATGTTTTATTAAATGAATTTGGAATGACAGAAGTTTTGCTATTCAGAGGAATTGCAATTTTTAAGACTAATACTAACAAATAATTTACTGTTTACATATATTTAAGTTTTTGCGTTTCAAGCTACAAACAGAAACACCAATGCAAACACTTCACATACATGTATTAAGCCAAAATGGAAGTGCAGGATGAGATGTCACTCTGTGTGTTGCTTGGTTGCTGGAAAATTTATCCGTACAATCCAGGAGAAAGAAAAGCACTACCATGAAACTTCATGATCCATACTGATGCAAGAATGCATGCAGTTTTCCATTGTGATGGCTCATCTCTGAATTGGGCTAACCAAGATGATCCAACTTCGATGCTAATCATCACATCTGACTTTATGACAAAATAAATAAATAAATAAATAAATAAATAAATAAATAAATAAATAAAAAATTAGAGGCCCAAACTAACAGGAAACATTAGCTTGGTCCAGAAGTCAAAGTCTAAAATCACTAAGCAGTAGTTCTTTTCTAACAAATCACTGAGGGCTTGCAGGCTTATCTACTATTATTTAGAAATTTAGTTACCTGTTTTAAAATAAAAGAGGGAGATAGAATCACTGACTCCATAAAGAGCATTTATATGAATCCAAATATTTTCTTTACAAAGTTATATTAAGTAGTTAAGATTGGAGGGAGTTTTTCTTAAAAGTCAACAATTTTAGTAAGTAGTTCTCTTGAACTGCAAGTTCTGTTCTTAAAACAAGTTCTGCAATAGTGACAAATATTCCTCCAACCAAAGCACAATCTAAATGACACTATGTAGCAGCCTTCTAGGAAATCAGAAATCAACTTCATTATTGATTTTTTTTTATCCAAAGCTATAAGAATTCATGCTTGCCGGGACATTTTGTTACGGGAATAAATTCTACTTCAGGAAGAAAAATAAAGACACACAACATGAAAATAGAATAATTAGTATTACAGTACTCAGCATTAATGTTTATTTAAAAATAAAAATAAAAAATTACCAAACAAATTTTGCTTACTATAGGAAAAAATGCATATTTTTGATACTATTTTAGCAAATTCTTGTTCAGTCTTTACTGTTAGCTTTCAGTTTCAGTCACCTAGAATGACCCAATTTATTGAATGTATGTAAGGGAGCACTTTTGTTCCTTGTTTAACATATCCATATTATTTCCACGTTCTCACAGGAGAATGAGAAATTACAGAGCAATGTTTTATTTCTACTAATAAGAGATAAATATAAATGTTATTAAATTCTTCAAATATTTCAAACTTACAGTTTACTTCTAAAAAAAAATCCAAATAAAATTTCAAAACATTCAAAAAAATCTCAAGATTTAGAGAAGGTGGACAAATATCCTTCCCTTCTTTAGATTGTCCCAAGCCAAGAGATTTAGAAATCTTACATACCCAATATGACAATGAATTAATTTTACAATGGTGAATGATGTGTGAGCAGGACATCTCATGATGCTGCACACCAAAACTCTCTGACTTACCTTATAATCAGATGTTCTTCATCGTGTCAGTGCTTTGTAGCATTTAAAGTTCTTCACCAGGTTATTTAGTTTTATTGACAGCATTTAGAGTTTCACTTACTCCTGAAGTTTTATTTGTCTCTTGCTTACAACTTCCTTTCAAGTTCTAAACAAGATAGGTTTTTACAGTTTCATGGCATGAAATTCAGAACTATCCATTGAAACTGTTTTGGTTTTTTTATTTGTTTGTTTTATGCATGTAGTTTTTTAAGCAAACACTATTTTTTATTACTGAAGCATCAGTTTTCAAGGGCTCTTGTCCAGCAAGAGAAATTCATGAGTAATTAGTATTTTTCATAGTATGTTATCTCATTATTTGTTTTAAAATATAGCTCACAATAATATGAGGAACAGTAACAGATCACTGAAATAGAAAAGTATGAGTAAGACCTCTATAAAAAAAAAAGTTACAGAGCACTGAGGAGCCTTTCTTTTTTAAATGTTTTATCATTTCTTGCTTTATAAAGAAATTGTTCTGCCAGGAGATTTCTATGTTATAGATAAAAAGGTCCATTGAATCATTAGATCAAATTAAATTCAATTTTACATGAAGAGAGTGGGACCGATAATCTGCTTAGACAGTCAAATGTGGAAAGAGTAAGAGACAGCCAAGGACTGAAGAATACCAGCTGCTAAATTCACCAAAGCTCTACATGTATAAGCATGTATGGCTCTGGAGAAAAATAATAATAATAATAATAATAATAAAAATAAATAATTAAACCTTTCTTTTTCACATTCTCTTACTAGGTCTTTCCCACAACTACCATCCTCCTTTTCTGTCAAATCTAATCAGAGGCACTACACACTGACTTTGCACAGTCATTTAGAAGGTTACTACTCCCAGCATGTCTGAAAGCCTGTGAGGGCACAGAAGAGAACACCCAGGACTGAGGGGAACTCTCAGGCAGGTAGGAAAATATCTTCAAATATTTCAAGTAGACATAATTCAAGCCTGAATCTTCATTTGGAAGTCTTGGCACTTGACAGCAAACAATACGTGCTTCCTATGTTCTACACAGGTCTCTCTTCTTATCCCACTTGCTCATGTCCTAAATCAAGTAAATAAACATGGGAATTATTATTGCAACAAAAATGGAGTCTCCCTCTCAAGTCGAAACAACAACAGCAAAAAAACATACACTACACATATTCATCATGCTCTATTATGCAACATACATTAACTCTCTGGGTTCAGTGTACTCAAACTGGGAAGAAAAAAAAAAAAAAAAAAAAAAAAAAACAAACTATGCATGTCTTTACTTCCCTAAGGCAAAGAAACTAATAGATAAAAGAAACTAAGCAGAGACCCTGAGACAGAGCTTATCAAGATAACAGTCTGAAGTTGGTAGGTAAGATCCTTCTTCAGTTCAGGATCTTTCTCTGCAGAAAAAAGTAGTATCAAAAAAAGTACCACAAGCAAGGCTGAAACTGTCCAAAATACTCTATCTTATCCATCATCAGTTGTCAAACCCTAAAAGGGAACCTTGTTCCTGGACTAGTTCCCAAATTTTACAGTCTTTTCACATGATTGTACAGATAAGTTCTCTAAGTACTCATTAATATTTATTAGAAGAAAAATCCAGGAAGAACCTTAGAGGCAGGCACCTAGCTGTAGTCATGCTTACTCTCATATTGCATGAAGCATAACTTGTGCACACAAGCTTTTACTCTTCAGAAGATTTCTACAGTACAGGTTTTAAGCCCTCTATTAACTACTTTTGAGTAACAACACATTACCTATGCTCCCATGAAGGGAACCTCTGTTCAGCTGTTTCTGTCATGATGATGATGATGAAAAAGTCATCCCTTTCTTACTATATTAGCTGTCACTGAATAAAGAAAGGCCCTTTAGGCTCTCAGCTAGCACAAACCTTCCAACAGATTCCTTTTAAAGTTTCAGCCCGTGACCTGATAGAAAGAAAAAGAAAGCAAAGTTCAAGCTGTTGCAATGAAAGGATCTTACTTTCCTGCTGCATAGACCAGGAAACAGCTCCTTATAAAGAAACTGTTCTTCAAAGTAACTGAGAGATATTTAGGGCAACTGGAAAGACACAAAAGCTGTCTTCTAACTACAGGCTTATTAACCTTCTAGAAAGAAAGTACAGTTGCAGCAACAGGTTAAAACCAGGAAGAGCGAGGGCAAGGGTAGCTTTCATCAGGTGAAAGAACCGAAGAGGAAACAAAGCTCTGCTCTATTCAGGGTGGCGTGATCAAGTCAGGCAGGTTAATTAAATGAATGAAGGTGCAATCCAATTAAGCCCATCCTTCACATTTTTTTCTTTCTTTCTTTAGGGTCACAGTCAAAAATTAGCTTTTCTTTTGCTTGCTGTGAAAAGGAGGTAAGGAGTGTACAATAGTTTGTGAAATTTGGTAGCAAGCAGTTTACTAGCTTTGTACACATGCTGAAATCGCTTTAAGCTGGTTATCTGCTCATTTGCTGGTTTGCAGAATTTGAATTTGCAAAAACAGCTACTGTTCCTATCTTGTAATAGGATCTGTACAGTGGACTCTCCTGCAAAGTATCTTATTAAAAGCTAATTTCTGTGTAAGCAGATCTTTTTGCCTGAATAGACTTCATGGTCATAAACTGTGCAAAGGAAAAGCATCTGTAAATAAAGTCATTGGAAGCTCCTCTGGAAAATTCAGAAGACCTGTAAACTGTCCAAGCCAATTATCACTTGTTTACTTCTTCACAAAGTAGCGGAGGATGTTAAATTTGGTACAAGCATGTACTGGAATCTGCAGTTTCCCAATGATGTCAAGGGGCTCAGATTCAGCCCCACATTGTTTAACAAGAACAGCTGGTTTGAAGCAATTCAGGATAGCCACAGGGATTCTAAAAATCCTAATGGCTAACAGTATGTTTATTTTAAGTTGTATAAGTAAATATTTCTGGCTCATAAGGACAGAATGAAGGCTTATACACTCAGCCTTGTATGCAATCATATGTATAAGTTACACTACTGTTCCTTCTGAATGTAAAAAAAAATAAAAATAAAAATAAAAAAAAAATACAGAAACAAAGACAAACATGAAAACTGCAAACATTTTCTGCTCATGTTTTTTTCAGTCTCCTTATACCAGTAGTTCTTTTTGTGGCTTCCACAGAAAAAAGAAATGACATAATGGCAAATACAATAATATTAATTAAGATTACAAGGGTAACTGAGAGAAAACTGCAAAGTGCTAGTAAGGGAGAAAATGGGATAGGATCTTAACCCTAAAGGGATTAAGAAATAAAACTCATAAACTGAATGAATTAGAAACGTCTGAAACTGTATGTAGAAAACCAAGCAGGGAGAAGCAAAGAGATAACTGGAGCTGAACAAAAAAGACATCGAAGTTAAACAAGTTGCTGGTGTTGTCAATGGAGCTAGAAGACTATTCTATCCTAATTCTATTCCTAATTACCTTTCACTATGTTAAACTCTTATCTTATTTAAATGCTCTGAATTGGGCCTCTTTAATCATCTTGGCATCTAAATGGTTTCAAAAGTAGACAAAGAAATACATGACATAATAGCAAGAAAAGGAAGTGAACATTACAAAACATTCCCAATCCACAGACACCAGTAGAGGTCATACTTCCCAGAAATCTATCAGACAAATAAAACAAATTCAGATAAAAAATATATCACCTTACTGAGAAGGCTGAGCTACAGGAAAGAAGGAGAAACAGGAATTAGCTATTTCTTTAGATTTTATGTTTCTGGCTCTATTTAATAATTTATAGTTTCATAAGAGTGTCATTTATCAGTTTTATTGAATTATTTCCTTCTAGGCAGAACTTGTGATTTTTACATGATAGAAGATATTTCTTCAAAAAGATTCTTAGCAAAAAAAAAAAATAATAATAACTTCAGAACCTATAACATATGTAAATATGGATAGAAAATTAAAATTTATCCAAAATAGAATTAAATTTGTCTCTTGAAAGAACCGGAAAAGAAATAAGTTCTAAATCATTAGTGCTATTGTTCATGAACTAATAGTATTAGATACCACTGTCAAACATTTCACATCCTTCATAAAATTCTTATGACTAATGCAGCATACCAGATGAATTATGCTAGATTACAGACCACAGCTGACAGTTATTTACTTAAATATTTTTCAAGAGAGAAAGGCTTTACCACCCCTCAGCAAGTGCAGAGTATGCACTACTGAGTGGTCTTGTGGCAAAAAGTATGAACTAATAAAAGATGCTTAGGAAACCTGAAGAGTTGAGACCATATTTCCCATGCATTGGTAAATTATGGGGCAGCACCCTGGGAACTGGAATTGTCACTTGATGAAATATTGCATTGCGAAATTTTTGAAGATGAATCTAATAATGAAAGCACATGTGTTATAATGAAGGGTACTATGGATTCAGACAAACACCAGAGAGAGAAAATACAAAACGTACCAAAATAAATAATCAACAGTTAGAAGCTTTTTCACTTACAGGCATCATTTGAATGTATGTGAGTGCAACACAAATTGATTTTAGGGTAGGTCTGTTCTCTTCATTGAAGTTGTTACTGAAGAAAAGACAAAAGTAAAAGAAGTATGATCCACTTTCTGACAGAACAGGAAGGAAAAGAGAGATGTCTTTTTGAGACCCAAAACCAGAATGGGTACTGAAGAGAACAATGAATCAAACTGAGCAAAATCAGTGCGCACTACGAAACCCTGGAGGTACTTGAGGTCTGCTGGAGTCAGTCACATCAGTTGGAGTCCATTGATGCAAAAACTTTGGCATGAAGGACACAAATTTATTTCTGCAGGACAAGTCACTCTTTATTTAGATGTTAAAGTCACCTTTTTTGTTACTTGGGATTAGTGTCATGCCTTGAATCAGAATGTGATATTCTGCATGGGTACATGGCTGTAACCGTATGACCCAACATGTAGACACTGTTCCCCTGTGCTTTCCTCAGTAATATGTATTTTTATACTGAATGGACACTAAAGAATATAAACTTGTCTTCTACATAGACTGGTCTTACAGCACCTCTAAAAATTTTATATTTTTTTTTTCCATCTAATCTCCAACTGTACTTCATAGCTAAAGAAAAAAGCCATAGCCCACTACAGACTTTAACATGCTGGCATGTGCTGGGATCTCTTCATGCACATCTGGAGAGGTGGATGAAACTTATACTTACTGAGTGCAACCTTACTGGGATGCCACTTGCTCCCCAATGTTATGCATTTTTCATAAGCAGAAGCATTTTTAAATGACCACCAGCACAGCAGTCAGAATAATTTATTCTATTTTTAAGAAAAGATTGCCTTTAAAATTTAAGTTAAAAGTTAGAAATAATTTTATAGTAAAGCCCTAAAGAACAATTAGTGTGTTCTTAAAGAAGAATGGGCAGATATATTTCTTAAACAGCTGACACACATTTCCTCAGAGGTATTTCTGCTGTGCAAAGGCAGTAATTAGATGCCACTTTAAAAAAGCATTATGTTAAACACAAACTAATGAATGCATCTTTACGTCAAGTAGATAAACCTTAATATACTTCATTTTTATGCAAAAATCACAATGAGTATCTGGAGGCTCATAATTTCCTCTGATGCAAAAAATTGTGAAAATAGCGTCTCAAATCTGATTTCATAAAGAAAAAAAGCAGCTGCCACTGTGCAGGATCTTGGCAAATCTCATATACAAGAGGAATTTCTCTTAGTTATGTATTATCTGCATTGCTATCTGTGTGAAAATCATATGAAAACTTATTTTTATCCATTACTGAGAACACTAACTGCATGAGAGTTGGGAACTGTCAAATTACAAGCGAGTTTTATCAATCCGGATTAAATTAATCTTTAAATGGTAAAAAATTTTAATTGTTTCAAATAGCCTTATTTTCTGAAGCTTTCAGCTAACACTGGTATTTATAAAGGAACTGTTGTGTTTTTTTGTTGGTGGTGGTGGTTTTCATTGTTGTTTTTGTCTTTGTTTCTGGAAGCCAAATAAATAAATATATAGATTTCTTTACAGTAACTTGTGAGTCTATTTAGAATTGGATGGAAAAAAGTGGAAAATTCTAAATTTCTTTCATTCCAAGGTGGCCAGAAAAATGTAGAAATTATAAGAGAAGATTAAAAACCTGTTATAATACTTATTTATCTGGCATTTATTCATATATTTTGAGATATCTTTCATAATAGCAAAATACATTCTGTAAAAGTACCTTCTGGTCTTCTCAAAATAATTTCATTCAAGTTTTTATGTAAGGGAATTCAGTGTTGCCACAAAGATAAATCCCCAGAACAGAGATTCTTACATGTTTAAGTAACATTTGGTTTTATTATTAAAGCTAAATGGTATACTAAATGATGTATGGATATGATACGGATTATGATATATTTACATAGAGATCTATTGAGAATATTAACATTGACAAAGTTCCTTATAGCACTCTTTGTTTCAGTTAAAACTTCTTTCTACCAAAAATAAATAAATAAATAAATAAATAAATAACTCTACATACGGGAAGTTCAAAAAGAAATATTATGCTTGTGAACTGTTACAGATCCTAAGCTACCAGAGCAAGTTAAGCAATCAAATTTCTCTGGTTTTATACACTGTATTCTATACATTATATAAAGTAGGTTCAAATTATATGTTGAATTGCCAGTTCTGGAACTTCACTTAGCTCAAGTGATTTCTTTAGAAAGCAAACATAAATGCCAAGATCAGGGCAGTTATGTATATAGGAAGGTGCAAGTTTGCCATGTACACAGGTAAGCGCAGCTCTGCTTCCTTCCCTTGTGTGGGCAGTTAGCCCCAGCTCTCCTAAAGCAGGCAGCACAGGAGGATCCCCAGGCACAAGGGGACACTTTGTGCTTTCCACCTTTAGTAATTATTCAAAGTAGAAAAAAAAAATAGTTTTTCATGACAAAATGCAGAGTAATACAAAATTGATAAGCTTTCTCTGAACCATGACTCAGGACATCAAAGGGGGTCTATGAAAAAACTTACCAAAAGTCATTCCAAATGCTGAAGTAGCCTCAAAAATGTAAAATAAATAAATAGATAGATAGATAGATAGATAAAAGCATTATTGAGGGCTCCGTGGTACATGAGTGGACAAGCAGGGACAAAGACTTTTTTGCAATAATTAGCAGACATAACAAACTGCTGTATCCACTTGGTACCAGGGCTCTCATAAAAACCCAGTGACTGCCAGCAATAGCTCACTCAGTGTCAAACCATGTCATTATCTCCAAAGTGGAGTGAATTTGCTGCTCCTTTGCAACAAGAAGTTTCACTGTAAAAAAAGCATTAATATTTCTATATACCTGCTATTGGGTTGGTGCCAAGGGGCATAGAATTATATAGTGAGAACATTCTTGAATTAAAATATGCCAAAGGAATGTAAAACATCTTCATCCACTACAAGCATACAGCTACTTCAGGCAAAATGGAATCAAAACATATGCTTAAAAATCTTTTAAGCTACAGTCTCTTTAATCTTACTCCTGCTCAAACTGTGAATATAAAATACAGCAAATTATTCTTCCACATTCCTCTATAAAGAATTTGTTACTCGTTTGTTATCGTATTCATTTTTCTTTATCCTTTTTAGTAGAATTTTGATGAGGAAAAGAAAATACATGTACATACAAAGGCATTAGAGAGGGAACACAGTAAGGAGTGTCATGGTTTTATCCTGCTGGGCAGCTGAACTGCACCACAACTGCTCTCTCACTCCCCCACCTCAAAGGAAAAGGGGGAGATAGGACAGAGAGATCACTTGTCAATTATTGTCATGGGCAAAGCCGACTCAGCACAGGGAGAGTAATATAATTTATTGCCTCTCACTAGTAGACTGGAACAACAAGAAACTAAAAGCAAACTGAAAAGACCTCCCCTCCCCCCCATTCATCCTTTTCTAAATCCTTCCCCTGAGCAGCACAGGGGAACAGGGAATGGGGGCTGTGGTCAGTCCATTACTCTCTCTCCACCGCTCCTTCATCTTTGTTCTCTTCCCCTGCTCCAGCATGGGCTCCCAGCATCACTCCCTGGCTCAGCTCTGGCCAGCAGCAGGGTTTGGAGCTGGCTCTGATCTGACATGGGGCAGCTGCTGGGCTCTGCTCACAGAGGCCACCCCTGCAGCTTCCTGCTACCAAGCCCTTGCCAAGCAAACCCAATACAAGGAGTAACAGAGAAAAAAAGGATTTACAGCTAGAGGTTCCAAACACGATCAGGGTTCACTTGTACTCCTGAATTTTATAAAAATAAAATAAGGGGTAGTCTTGAAAAACTTCTAATGCATAGAGATAATTCGATTAAAGATGACAGAATATAAGTATTGTCATAGTTTTCCAGGTGGGAAACAAACACAAAATCACCCCAGAATTTTGCATCTGAGTTACAATATAACACCAAATCCCCAATGTCTGTCCCAGTGATTCCACATAAAACGGAACATTCCAGTAAATACCAGGAGAAATGCCTTTTCTGTCTATAAGAAGAAATCTCTTCTTAGGATTTTGCAGTTTTTTTAAATATGTTTGCATTATACAGTTCACAGATGGGCATGTTCTATGAGAAAAACACTTTTATAAAATGTATATTTTGCCAGAGGTGGTATAAAATTCTCCTCTCAATCACAGGTGATGCAAATTTTAAGTACTATAAACCACAGTGACTCTCCAGCAATATGACAATGCTGAGATCATTTAAAGAAAACAAAGCGTTGTCCTAAAACAGATATATGTGGTTAGATATTGATCATGTCATTTTCATGTACAATAACACAGTCTCAGATTTTGTTTTAATAACCCTGCGATAGCAGCACATAATCATCGTATCTTTCAATAAATGACCTTTGCTTCAATTATAGCATTTCTTTGAGGTTATTTCCACATTTTTCAAAAGCAAACCAAGTTAAATATTACAGATGGCATAATAAGGCTATTTTTTCATTCTTTTTTTAAGAACTTTGTATCTTCTTTGTATTTCTATATTCCATTAGCCTGATCTTTTTTTTTTTTTTTTTTCAGCAGTAATTGGGATGACTGGATTCTCCTATAAAACAATATGAAAAATATATTTCCCTCAAAAATACTGAAATATTCCCTGTGAATAACTTAGCAGAATAAGAAACAATTTAAACAGCTGGGCTGGAAGAATTATGCTAATAAGAATGAGACCAACAGTGTAACGTTTTCATGGTTTGATTACTTATGTCAAATGGTGCATCACAGGTTATATGAACCTTCCTCGTACAACATCAAACATACATCGATTAGACAATCAGTAGGTGTAAATCACAGGCTTCAATTCAAGTATGTACTCAGTAACTCCAATTAGCAAAGATCAAGTTTGGAGCAGCTACCTAACTTGTAGCTGAAGAAATAGAATATGCAATCTTCTATGTTGGTGACAGACCAGAGCTCATTATTTACACAAACCAGAACCAAAAATATTCTAAGTTTCTACTCTTTAAATAACGAAAGAGAAAGGGAAGTATAAAAATAAAAATATTTTTTTTATAAAATGTGGAAAAAGATTGCAAACAATGATTGTGTGCATGCTGATATTCAGTCATGCCTTTGAGTCATATATTTATGGTTATTTTGATGATAGTTTGACCTCTCCTACTACATCAAAATGAGAAAGAGTCTCACAATGTAATACAACAACACAGAGGAATACGATTTTTATGGAAGAAACTGCAGAGGTGTTGAGATAGTTATATGCTTAGATTTATCACAAGGACCTGGGAGGACTTCTATTCTCCCTGTGCAAATTCTCACTAGTGCCTTCCTGATATACTTTTTAGTGACATGCTTTAATGGTTGACTTGTCAATACTAGGTCAAAGATTGGACTAGATAATCTTAGAGATCTTTTCCAACCTAAATGATTCTATGGTTCTATAATTCAATCATTCCCTCTGAAATCTTCAAAAACAGGAAGATGCTTCACATAATAGCAGCCAGAACTGCTGGCATCCTCCTAGCTGCACTAGAGACCCAAAGTTACAATGCATTTGGTGCATGGGTATGGCCCAACGGGAGGGAGATGCTTCTTTTTGGATGCTTCTCATGGCCATCAGAGCTGCCTCTCTCTCAGTGACTTTGGGAAATTTTGTCCTGGTTTTTGCTGCAAACTTTCCTAAGATTCTTTTTTCAGCCCTTCAGTTAACCACAATATGTCGCTATAAGTCTTGTACACATCATTTCCAAAATCACACAGGAAAAAAAAAAAAAGCTCTAAAGAAAGTAGCTTACAGTGAAATAAAGAATCTTACTGAACCACAATTTCCTGTTAGAAATAAGCAATGTTATCAACAAAAAATGAAAGTCAGAATATGGTTCATGAGTTACACATAGAGAATACATCCTAATTAGCAATTGGTGGACTACATTTTGAAAATTGCAGAGCTATTACTGTAATCCTAATAAGGAGAAATAGCATAAACAGCCTTTTTTATTTTGCACTTTACGAAATATCAGTATAAATTTTCATCTTATTAGGAAATTGTCCTGTATAGCATCACATCCTCTCAAAGTTAATTCTCAGTCTGTATCTCCCACACAAGGGCTGTATGAGGTATGAAAAAGACCCTGGGTTTTCAAATTAGATTTTCAATAGCTAAGAATCAATATGAAAATTAGAAAGTCTATTTGCTAACCCAATCCACATTCTTTTGTCAGAAGCTTGCAAGCCAACCAATGTCCTAAATTGGATTTTGTTTAAATTAGATCTATAAAATTGGATTTTAAGGAAATCAAAAAAGATAAACCTTAATTGGTTTAAGCTGGATCATTTTCTTTTCAGATGCACAAAGCTGAAACATTATTTCTTGAAAGAGGAAATGCTAGATGCATGATTATTGTATTGTGCTGTGACTTAAAGTGTAAACTAATTGCATAACGCTATACATTCAACCATTACCACTTTTTAAGCTGACAGTAGTACAAACGAAACAATATTTCAAGATTTATAATAAAACAACATATAGTTCCTGTGTTCTAAATCAAAAAGGTTAAAATACGCCAATATAAATCATAATTCACAAATCTTACCTTATTTAGGAGTAAATCCTCTGCCTAGTTCAACACCTCAGTAGAAATCAGCACAATGTGCTCAGTAACAAATCCCTTCACAAGTAACATCCACATGCAAATATTTAAAAAGCAGATGATCCCAGCTCCCAGCTCACTCTGTTTCCCAGATAGTCTTTTATTCTTTTCCCTCCAAAGTTAAGCTGCATGAAGTTTTCTGAGATGAGATTTAAAAAACACTCTCATTCTTTATTTGGACACCCTCAAACAAACCTTTTCATACTTTCACATGCCCAAGACAGTCAGTAACATTTTTCTGGTTGATATAGATTTTTTTTATATAAAGCATAGCAGATCTGACATGTCCTCTCCTGTCAAAAACAGGCAACAAACAGTCACCAGAAGTAGCCAATAACTGATGGTTGGACCATATTCCAGGAAGGACTTCAGACTCCGGAAAGGTCCCCACGCTGAGCAATACTGATCAGGCATTTGATTTAGTTCTTCCTTCAAAAAGATGAACACTGTAAAATTTGATTATTTCAGGGTGTATCTTTTTTTTTCCATAGCTTATTTTTGAGACAGAAATTTTTCTCATATTGGGAGATTTTTTTTTTATTTTTTTTTTGGTCAAAATTGATTACCTCTTTTTAAAAGCCTAGTTGACAATATATAAATAATCTTGAAAACTAAACACGGTTATAAAATACACGATTAGTTCTAATGTCTTTCACTTTTTTCTGATGTCTCCTGGATGTCTGAGGTAGACTCATTCCCCTTCTATTCCCAGCAGAATGTCCAAGAATATGCTAAGAATGGCCTGAATTATCTTCCCAGGCAGTATAGTTACAAGAAGTGGTTATATACAGAATGATATAGTCATGTGATAGTATCTCTCACAATTACACTCAAAGATGGCCCCACTTCTATTCAGAAGCTTAGGCATAGAAATGGCTACATTATCATAAAATACAATGGCAGAGTTTGGTAGGCTTGTTTAGTGAGACCAGAAACGGTGCTTTTTAGTATTTATGCACACTGACATTATCCCAGAAAGGAATCTGAAACTGTGTATAAAAGGAAACAATCACAGCATCCATAGCTAACATTATTCAGTTTTATCAGAATTACTATTTATACAATAAGCAAAAGGAATAACCATGAATCTAGCATAATAAAAATGTATTTAATGTTTCTCATAATGTATGTAATTTTACTAATGCACATTTAGCAGGCTGTTACAGCAGAAACTACCCTGAAGAACAACGCATAATAATTCAGGTATGGAATAAAAATGTTAATCAAGAGGCCTTAATGAGGAGGAAGGAAACAAATGACCTAATCTTCACATTGCCCTGGGGGGTCTCGGGGTGCAGCCACACAAAAGACAAGACAGGTTAAGAGCAGGTGACCGAGCAAGAAAGCAATTTTCCCAGTTCCAGCCACGTGGTGCTACAGGAGCTCTTGTAGATGCTAATTATTAGCTTATAATAAAAACTACCTGAGATGGTAAAATAGAGTTCATTGTTTCAGAGTGAGCAGCCTGCTTTTTGTTATTTTATCTCTTTGTATAACATTGTTTGATGTTTCAAATCCATTTTTTAAAAAAGATAAATAAATAAAATGCACTCCTTAACACTTCTCTTGTGATAAAGCCAGTTTCTGAGTGATCTGACAGCCAGCAAAGCATTGTGTCAGTAAAGAACTCATCAGCACAGTATTATTCCCTAGGTACCCAGAGACTAGCATGCTCCTGACAAGTGCCCAAGCTGACTTCAGGACTGGCAATGCAGGAGTCTTAGAGGGCAGTGCCAGCCCAGAGCACAGGGTAGTGCGCGTTGTTGGACAGAGGGTCCAGTGGGACTACTTAGGTCAGAGGAGAAGCTGCAGAAACCAGAGGAGCTGGTGACTGCACTGGAACATTACTCTTTCTCCTGAACTCATAAAAGCTTCAGTGCTTGTAGCTCTACCACAATAAACCTGTAATATCAAAGCCCAGCAAGAATTCTATTTAACAAGAAAATGCAGTTTGTGAGGAGTTATTGGAGATGAACTTCAGCCTGTTATAGATTATCCTCTCCTAGTATTAAGAGATCAAAACTGAGTTGAGCAATTCCTGCCTTTTCTTTCATCCTTTTTAACATACATACTGCAGCCAAGCCCTCCTGCTTTGTTCTTTCCTTGATCCTCCAGGCTCAATTTACCTGCCATTAACATATCATTTCTACTTATGGCTGACAAATACCAATCAAGACAAAGGTTTGACACAAAAGTCTGCAAGTGTTTTGCCATTTAAAATACTGCACTGCAAAACGTTTAAAACCTATGAAGAAATATATATCTCAGTGAAACACTTGTTTCAAGTCTTTTGTTCTGCCATGTCTCCCCCATTTCCTGAAACAGATTTGCCTGGATTTATGGTAATAAAACCTAATCCAAGGCAGTATAGATTCATAGAAATCCTGATGTGCAACTGAAGTAGTTTCCTTCCTCTGTATCAATGTTTGGTTCAAGATGCCCACAAACTGATTGGGTGTCCTTCCCAATATGACAAGAAAATCATGAACTGAGATGGCTATTCACCTCAATGTTCAAAATCACTTCTGGGCAAAGGAAGTTCTTTATTGTGTCTTATAAAGTAGACACTTGCTGTGACTATAAGAACTGTGGTTCCAGTGTTTCTGGCCCTATTTTACTCTCAGAACCATATACTGCACAAAAATATAGTTTACAAAATAGAAATACTGAGAGATCAAATACAGGTAAAGTTAAAAGTAGGAAATGATAATGAAAGACTGGTACAAAACTTAAAATAATGGATTGTGCAACCAATATGACAGACAAGAGATTGTGAAAAGCACAATTTTCTACAGTCTAGTGGCTGAAAAACACATGAACACAAGAATGATATCACTCAAAATTACCAGAAGCCACCACAAAACATATTTACAAATCTTACAAACCTGGCTCAAAGCCAAGTCTTCCCCGCCACCATTGTATTCATCACTTCTCTCTGGCAGGTTACAGAGATTTATCTTTTGGAGCTAGCTCACGTGTACCATGTATATAATGCGGAGGAATAGTTTAGTTTGAAATACTTCTCATTGCATTCCTTAGGCTCTGCAAACAGATCCGTAATATGTCTGTAGGCTTTTGACTATCCCTATGGTAGAAGGAGATCATATGCAGTGTGCTATTCCCATTCCACAAGCCCTTAAACAGAGCACTTTGGAGCAAATACTTCTGTCATTGACTATTTTCCTAAACACGGTGTAAGCAAGCAAATAGATTTACTGTTCAGGATAAGAAAGATAGATAACTTCAGTACAGTTCACAATATCCTTTTCCACAGGGCAAGTTACATTTCCAGAAACTAAAACACAGAAATGTAAGTCAAGAGACTGGACACTAAACCTTTCTGAGCAGAAGAAAAAGACATATTGCTCTGCTCTTGCAAGAGAATTTCTTTGATTTTCCTGTGCTTTTATGGCTGCCCCTAGATCGTTCATGTGATACCCAGATACAACACAATATCCATGTGTTGCAGAGCACATTCTCAGCAGTACTTAACTCCAAAACAAGCAGCACTGGAACCTTACTAGAAGGTGTTTTATTGTCTCAATAGAAAGTGTCAGAGAACCGTTGAAGCAATTAGAAAACTAGGCAATTAGAAAATCTCTAATGACACACATACTTCTGCAGTTCTTGTATACACTTTACAAATCACATTTTGTGAATACCAAAACAAATATACAAGCACGTCAATGATGGTTTATTAAAGATGTTTATTAAACATCATCTTTAAAACATTTCTTTTTTAACAAACTCAAAAATTATATTACATATTAATGAAATCACAAAATTATCATTTGAAGAATTATACAGAAAACACAGATGTTATGCTGCTTACAAGCTCACAAAATACAAGAAATCTGAAAACTTAGCTTCTGAATTTGAATTCAATTTATTTCTAGAGATCACAGAGTCACAGAATGATTGAGGTTGGAAGGGACCTCTGGAGGTCATCTGGTCCAATGAGTAAATAAGGTGTCTGATAACTGTATGGCATTTAATACTACAATCTTTTATATTTTTTATTTAAGACCAATTGTAAGTAGTTCAGTACTGTCCAAAACCACCACTGTGTTACTTTCCTTACTACATAAAGCATGTTAAGAATCATAGAGGGCAGCTATTCATATCACATAAATGTAGTTATATAAGTGTATAAGTATATAAGTTATATAGTATCATTAAGCTCAGTATGTTGTCAAAGAGAAAGAAGTTCTTCTAAAAGATGATTTGGAGCAAGAGTTTTACTTACGTTCTTCAAAATTCATTCTCTTGTTCATAGGCAATACAAGTGTCCTGCAGAGACAGGAGTTCTAACTTAAGACCTAAACTTTCAAAGCTAACATCAGGTAAGACAAATAACTCATTCTCCTACTTCCAAAATGATATTAGACTGTCATTTTTTATCATATAATTTCATATTCCTTTTGTCAATATACTTCAGTTTCAAGGAATAATGAAGACTAGAGCAGAAATAAAAGAATAATGTATTTAGTTTCCTTCATCTCAGAATAAAATAGCCATTCCATTGGTTCAGTAATATCCACAGACATAACTTAGAGAGATGATAACACATAACCAAATCATAGAATCAGAGAATAATTTAGGTTGAACAGGGGCTTTGGTCCTGTTTCCTTTCAAAGCAAGACCAAGTTAGATCGAGTTGTTCAGGGCCATGTCAAGCCAAGTTTTGACTATCCAAGGCTGGAAGCTTCACAGCCTTGAACAACATATTCCAATTTTTGATCATCCTCATGTCCTCATGAGGATGATCAAAAAAAAAATTCCATGTATCTAATCACAATTAGTATTCCAGCAGTTATTCAGTCTTCCCATCCAGAAGGAGTCTCAGATTCTTTTCTGCCAACTTACTTTCCAGTCAGTTGGTTGTAGAGGTTGTACCTGTACAGATACACAGGGTCAGTCTGTCCCAGCAGTAAGATTTTTACTTTCTCTCAGTTCTTTCTC
Source organism: Netta rufina (assembly GCF_964035555.1). NCBI lineage: Eukaryota > Metazoa > Chordata > Aves > Anseriformes > Anatidae > Netta > Netta rufina. Next base: position 17,892,656 of record NC_140127.1, read on the forward strand.
AACAAAATTTGGGCCATTATCTACTTACTTGAACTAATAATCAGTTCTCTGAATGCTTTTCCCACTTGTCCACTCAGACAAAGAAGATTTTTCTTTTCTCCTGAACAGATGGTGAGTACTTCACTAACTGCTCATTATAATCTGAAAGTAAACATTGGCTGGGGATCAAACAAGTTCTCAGTATAACCTCTGAGGCATCTGGCTGATTGAACCATTATAAAGACAATTAAATACTTAGAATGTTAAATTAGTAAAACATACCTAGTGTAATAAGGAGTGTATTGAGCATGAATAAATACAACCTGCTTCTCTACCTATAGAGATAATTCTAGCCTAACGAAAGCTCAAGAAATCTGTAAAAACATTCTCTATGTATTTTTCCCAATGCTAGTATCCAGGGCAGCTCTCAAGCAAGAAAATCTGAAAATAAATTATTACTCCTGTATACAATGTACAGATTGTTTTTAGAGCTGTGTATGATCACAAAGTCAATGACAGAGAAAGAAATATTGAAGCAAAGAGCTATTTGTGATTCTGCATAAGTGCTATTGAGACAATGACTGGGAACTTACAAAAAACATTTATCACCCATTGTTAAAACTAACATGTAAGTTTCCTTAGACGAGACACCTGTGTGAAAAGAGTTGCCTCATTATGTGATGTAGATCTCTTCAAGACCAGAAAAAAAAAAATGTTTACAGACTTTGTATGCATTTGTTTAGAATGTGTGAGCTGTCAGTTGCAGACATTGTATAAAATGTATGCACATTATTACAAAACTCAACCCCTTTTCTTGCAGGGAGTATAGCATGTTACAATGGCAGACTAGAAGAAGACATTTTCAAACAAGATCATTTCTTTCTCATGTCCTCTCTCTCTTTAAAAAGTGAAAAGTGCGTTAAAGCTTCATTGAATTTATTAATTCAATGTTGGGGTTCTCTCAGTTTATTTGAATGTTTAAGATGCCACTGTCTCTGCTTTTTCAGTTTGGCATGATAAGAACAGATGTTCCTTCCTAATTTTCCATTTTAAACTGAATCTGATTAAATACCTCAACAAAACAATTAAATGGTCAGCATACATTATTCTGATATTTAATCTTCAGAGTTTGTTCTGTTTTCATTGCCATGTTGCGTGTCTGTATGATTTATTCACCCTGTTAGAAAGTATTCAAGTATATTCAAGTATTCATGAAAATTCAGCTTCATTTTACTTCCCCTATTTTAAGAATAATTGATATACTAAAATGAAAATATTATCACATTAACTACTTCTTTCATATTTGGTTTTAGAAAATTGACTAATACATGTGACTAATATTTTAATTACAAATATGTTGCTAGATGAACCTTTATATTCACACTTCAGAAGTTCCTTAGCTTTTCCATGTAGTTACTATGAAATTGGTAAGAATTAAAAGGGTGATAAATAACAAGAATGACATGAAACTTTTACAGAGCCATCTAGATTACTTGGCTAGCAGAATACAGTAAAATATGAAAAATCAGCAGTGCCAAATACCAGATCATAAAGTCAGGAATAAAAAGTATATGGTTAAGACCAAATGTGAACCTTTCAAAGTTTTTCACCTGAAAATAATGCCTGTCTCATCAATTTTTTTAGCCTTCATTCTAAAAATCAAGGCACACCATTCCCCTCTTTTTTTTTGTGCAGCCAGAGACAACCAGTGAAGCATCAGAGAATTCAACATTGTTGAGAGTTAACTTCAAAGTATAAAGATATTTCCAAAACAGAAATGCTTTAGTGTCATCCAAGAAAAGTAATTACAGTACAGAGTCACGGTTAATGTTCTATGGCAGTAATTCCATCGTTAGCACTATTTTCACTACCTTTTAGCTTTGAAAAGATCCCTGTTGGGCTGAAATTTCTCATACTTAGTCCCAGCCCAAAGGGTTATTTTAAACTTTAAATTAAAATGTTAACAAAATTAAGTAACTAACTGAATCTTTGCACTATGAAAAACGTTCTCATTTCTAATCTGCTAAAACTATTGCTGCAACTCAGAATAATTTATTTTGCTTCCTACTCTGACATGAATTTGACTACTGACCAAAGCTTTTCAGCAGACTCTGACTTCCATTTAGTTTGTACATATGCTGAGAACCCTGTAAGTTGTATAATAGCTGGTCAATACATATTAATCTCGGACAGAAAAGCTGTCAAGAACACTTCTAGTAACTGCTCCCTGACCTTTTGGCCTTGGAGTCAATTCAGGTGATAGATTTTGAGAGAGAAGGGGACAAAGTTCTCCTTTGTCAGGCTACTAAATGTAACAGATCCAAGCTGAAAACAGGAGAGTCTGAATCATGACTTTTCTATAAAAGCAACCAGTCTTACACTTATTTTGTCTGCATTGTTGCTGTGGCAGCAGCAGAAAATAGAGGACAGTGACATCATACATCCCCCAGGTGATTAAACACTTGCTGATGACTGGAGAGAACATGGGTGCTTTACACGTGCCCAGCCATGCTGTGTCCCAACATAACTTCACTATTAAGCATTTTATAAGACTTCCTAGACTGGTCATCTGCTTCTTTTTACAGAACTATTTGTCAGATTCATAAATATAAAGGTTCACCCAGTGGATGATACAGACCATCATTCTTCATGCAAGAATAAGCTTTAAATAGCTCAAGGCACCTTTCAGAAAGATTTCCAAACAAAGAGATAAATAATCCACCACAGCTTGTACAAATTATTCCAACAGTTCATAAGTCTTCCTAGAGAAAAAGACAAGTTAACCTGAATTTGCATAGATTTCACTACAAGTCATTAGATAATGCTATGCCTGTATCTGATATATAGCTCTCCACTATCAGAAATCTGGTTACTATGAAAGTACTTTCAGATGCTAATCAGACATTTTGAAACATCTCTCTTAAATGAAATAGATTGAACTTCTTTAACCAGGCATGCACAGACACATCAGAACACATAGTGTTTGACACATAGGTTGAATTCAGATAATTTCTCTGCAGCCAACAAGATTACAAATTAAATTGAAAAGAAAATACTTTAAAAAAAAAAAAAGAGAGAGAGAGAGAGAGAGAGAGAGAAAGAGAGGGAGAGTTTTCCTTAACTGAGTCACTTTTAATTGAATTATCTTTTCTATTTTTTTTTAATACAAATTGAATTTCAGGTATAAATAGCAACTAGTGGAGATGTTTTTATTTAAAATCCATTCTAATATGACCACTTGATTTCAGAAAAGGAGACCGTATCGCTTCTAAGCCTAGCAATGGCATGAAAGGAGCTTACAATCAATTTTATTATATGAAGGAGTCGGGGGAAGAGAAAACATTGAGTATGGAACACTGTTAAGCACAGTCCATGGGACAGGAGTAAATGGAAACAGGATTTTAAATGTAATCAGGAGTTAAAGATAGGCTGATCCATTAAGACGAGCACAAGTATTTTGAAATTTTCTGTGAAATATGGAATTAACTATGCAGTGGAATAGCTTCTCTGTTGTATGAAAAGTACTCAAAGCTGAATTAAAGCAAGGACTCAGACATATGGACAGTAACTCATATTTCTTATCCCAACCCACATTAAATATTTATTGTAGTCAAGGGGATATCATATTCATAACATTTACTTAGTATGAAATAACTTTTTTTTTTTAATCTCTCATTTTATGGAGCAGCATAAAAAATACTCTGCCCTGATTAATGTAGAATAGGGTGTATTTTTACGTGATTATTTTAAAGATAGCAGATATATTTTTGTCTCAATTGCATGACATTTTTAATGACTCATTTCCCTGCTAGACAGCTACCAGACACCCCCACGTGCATCTACCTAATTCACTAGAAATGTAATTTCATTAGTGGCTAAAAGTAATAATAAAATCTTTTATGTATACTTTCTCACAAGGATGTTCGAGAATGATAGAGATTGTCACAGAACAGCATCACATATTTCTGGCCTTTGGCAAAGAACCTGGAAGATCATAGAATCATAGATTATCCCAAGTTGGAAAGGACCCATAAGGATAATCAAGTCCAACTCCTGGCACCACACAGGTCTACCCAAAATTTCAGAACAAGTGACTAAGTGCACAGTCCAATCACTTCTTAAATTCAGACAGGCTTGGAGAAGTGACTGCTTCACTGGGGAGCCTGTTCCAGTGTGCGACCACCCTCTCGGTGAAGAACCTCTTCCTGATGTCCAGCCTAAACCTCCCCTGCCTCAGCTTAACACCGTTCCCGTGGGTCCTATCACTGGTGATAATGGAGAATAGGTCAGTGCCTGCTCCTTCACTCCCCCTCACAGTTGTAGACTGTGATGAGGTCTCCCCTCAGCCTCCTCTTCTCCAGGCTGAACAGGCACAGTGACCTCAGCTGCTCCTCATATGTCTTCCCACCATCTTCATTGCCCTCCTCTGGAAACACTCCAACAGCTTTACATCCTTTTTGTACTGTGGTGCCCAGAACTGCACACAGTACTCAAGGTGAGGCCGCACCAGGGCAGGGTAGAGCCCTTCCCTCGATTGACTAGAAATGCTGTGCTTGATGCACCCCATTGTAAAGTTGGCCCTGCTGGCTGCCAGGGCACACTGCTGGCTCATACTCAACTTGCTGTCAACCACAACCCACAGATGACCTCTCTGCGGGGCTGCTCTCCAGCGTCTTGTCGCCCAGTCTGTACGTATAAGGTGAGACTGGCAAATAAAATAAACACATGAAAAAAAAAAAAATGGAAAAAAGTGAAAGTGCAAAGTTTTGTGTTTGGATAGCTTCATTCACTAGCTGAAACAAAAGATTTTCATGGAACACTAAAGTGGGGAGCAAACTCTTGAAAAATTGGTACTGGCACCTCTTCTGTACAATCATGTTTGTTCATTCCAAAGTACGTAGGACAGTCATTAAAAGCTGGAATATCCTGTTTTTATTCATATTCTACCACAGGTAAATTAACATATTTCTAAATCAAAGGTGGATGAATAAATTTATAAACTGCAATTTTTTATCAGTGACAATCAGGACATGTAAGTTTACCGGATGCAAGACTACATGTACATTTAGGTACAGATGTGACAGAATGGTAAAGAAAGCTCATGTGATTCCAACAAATGTGCTGACTTTGCTATCTATGAGGTCTTCAAGACTAGGAAGATGAAGGCAAGAGAAGCATATGCATACAACTAGAAATACTACAGCTATGAAATGTGAGACTCAGCAGTACTAAACATCATAATCAGAATGTAATCATAACGCTCATAAAGAATGCATAACCTTTAAGAAAGCACAGAATAGTTTATCAAGAGTTGTTTGGATGTCTATAAAATAATCCAGCATTCTAAATTTAAATGAACATCCTCAATTTACATTAGTAATATGTCACACCCATAACTTACATTTACATTTAGGGAGTGAAAGCCCTGCCCCATTTCACATAAACGTAAGATTAAAGCTTTTGTTGTTTAAAGAAGCTATGGAAGTACAAAGAAATAATTATAATCACATTACAGAATAGAAGGCATTAAAATTAGTTGAGCCACAAATTTGGGTGATTTGATCATTGTAGGAGAATGATAACAAGGGTGGTTGGAAATCTGAGGAAAGTGGAAAGAAAATAGGGCTTAAAATTAACAATGCTAAAACCAAATAAAAGGCAATAAACCTTCAAGAAAATTTAGGTTACCCAGCATAAGTCTGGCAAGGAATGAAGGAGGAAAGCATTTAACATTCAACAGAGCAAGACCTTGAAAGAATTACTGACCATTTGTACAACATTTTTAGGATTTCAAAATGCTAACTACTCCATATTAATAATAAAATAAGACAACCACCTCAGGAAGAATATTAGATGGTCTAAGCGGCCTTCTTTATCTCTTATCTTAGAGAGATAATAGACTGTAACAAACTTATCCCTTCTTTTCCCAAACCTGAGCTTTTCTGTTTATTTTGATATGAATTGTGTGTTTATCAGAAGGTTTTCTACTGGATGCAACTCACAGATAACAATGCAACTTGAAGATGATGATGCAGAAGTGATTAAAACATCGTGGTTTCTGGTCTTATAAATATACTGCAGAAATTTTTGGCTTTCATTCACATAAAAAAAGTGCTTATAAACCATTTCTAATACATGGAGTCCCCTGATGTCAAAGATCAAAGACTCATTAAAATATATTAAATTACAGCTGCAGAATGAGCTATTAGAATGCTATTTGTGCATGCACAGCGCTGGAAAATGAACGCTTCCTTAATGTATCATCATTCCAACTCTCATTTAGCAAACTCAGCATTTACAAAGCCAAAGAACTTCACATTATCAAATAAAATTATAGTTCTACCAGGTCTCTCTTAAGGTTAAATAGACACTCAAGGGTCACCTACTATGCATTTAATTTGTTTTATTGTAATGATTTTTTTATTTAACTTTACTACCATGAAATAGAAATCACTGAAAATATACACACTGATTCCCAGATCTCACTCAGAAAAGGTTCTTTTCAAATTATTATACAGCCAAAAGCCACATTTGATTATCTGTTAATTTTCTCCAAATTAGAACAAACCATTCATATTTTACTTACAATAAGTTATTTTTTTATAAAAGTTGGTTGTGCTGACCAACATTTCCATCAGGCAAATTGTCAAATTACTATAAGGTAATTACCACAACAATATATATAATATCCATTTAAAATTAAAATAAAATGTCATTTTTCCGTTCTAACAAAAAAAAAAAAAAAAAAAAAAAAAAAGGAATGGACTTTAAAGTGCATTTTTAGAAGGACATATGTCTGTTATATATATAAACATGTATATATCTGTTGATATAACTGAAGTACAACTCTTCAGTTCCATTGACCCTCAAGATGAACATACACGTTGAATTGTAAAGTCCACTACAAAATTTCTTATAAAACTAAAAATTCATGTAAAAGTTGAAGTTAACTTCAGCAGTTCTACTAAGTTTTGTTTAGGATGGCTTGATAAAATGGGTTAGGAGCCAAGTTTTTCAACTACTGTTCATATCAAATGCATGCTGTTTCACACTGGGCTCTTTCACTCTTACACATCATCATTACACATCATCAGGGCAAATTAGGGTCCCAGTTAAGCTTGAAAGTTTGTAATAACCCTAGCTAAGATATTCAGAGTTTAAAATAAACAGGCTACCTTGAGCAGCAGATGAAGCAAGAAATAGAAAAATTATTATGATATACCTGAATAATCCCATCTTGTGTGGTATCATTAGATGGGTTTGCTCATTTGCTGCGTGAAAGCAGCTAGCACAAAGCAGCCACCTTCAGGCTAAGCCCTTAATGGAAAAGTATCTTTGTTTTCTTCCTACGTACTATGGTTCTTTCATACAAGAGGCCTCTCGTTTACCCAGTCTAACTTTCAGCCACCAGTGTCTCCCGTCCCCCCCATCCAGGTGTTCTGGCTCTGTCTTTCCACCTAAGTTCCAGTCTTCCACCCACCTTCTCTCTAGACTTTTTCTCACAGTATCTCTGAACCTTGTCTTACCCAATAAATTCACACGGATATGTTTCTATTTACTTTCAGTGACTTCATCTTATTTATACTGTTTACTTATTTTGGTGAAATATAATGGTAGTAAGTTGCTTTCTTCAGAAACACTACTGCTTGTAGGAGGCGGAGAAAATGGAGATGAAAAGTGAGTGTGACTATCAGTAAGTGCCAGAAGCTGTTATGGTTAGCAATAGCTGTACCTTCTCTGGTAATTTATTATCAGGATCTGTAAGGCAAGTAGCAGCACAGCTCCCAGCACTCCAGGCACTTTGCAAGCCAGCACTGGCTTCCAGTATAAACTGAATTTCCAAATAGAGAAATAAATTGCATGTTATTCAGTAATATTTGATAGTTCATATCTGTTATCATAGCCTGTACACAATGCATACATTTTTATCTCCACCATCTTTCTTTCCTTTTGAGGACTATTCCAGGATAACGCTATGCTTCGAGTTAGAGATTGCTTTTGTCATTAGTGTCAGTACATCACCTGCCTGACAAATAGTGTGCAGATTGTCCCTGAGTGAATAACTGCAGCTTAAGCCCTTTCACCTGTGACAGACATTTTTTCACTAGCCAAGTTAGGCTATGTCTCTGTGATAGTGTAACATGCTCTCTGATTAAAAAAAATAAATAAATATGTTAGACAATGCCACGACCACACAAAACCCACTCTGACTCATGCAAACCCAGAAATCAATATTAAGTTCTTGTTCCTTAGAAACATCAGGCCAAGTCCTAAGAAAAAAGTCTTAACATTTCAGATTGTTTTGTGCAGATGTGAAAACCAGCAAGTACTCAAGTGCTAATCATGCTTTGCTCATGTAAAAATCACTCAGGGAAATAGCTGCTGTCCTGCTGTTTCTCACAGATAGACGACAAACTGTTTGCAAATGGCAAGCCCCCTGGCCCCACAGTCCCACCTTCCCCAACCTTCTGCTGCATGGACCTACACAAACAGTGATTTACAATTCTTATAAATTCTGTTCTCCAGATCATTTTTCCCAGCTGGTTCTCCAGATACAGGCCGTTAAATGAATTTCAAGCAACACAACTTCACACCAGTTTCAGTTTACTTTTAATGGGCTTGTTACTTATAAATACGTACATAACTAATACCTTTTTGAAAGACTGTGGGGGAAAATTTATCATCAATTTACAGCAGAGAAAACAGAAGAAATTATTAGTGGTAGGATATTACTTCTCATGAGAATGAGCTATCAAATAATAAGATAAAAAATTTAAGTGCAGATCCTGCCTGAGCCTGATCACAGAATCATATGCCATAATTTAAAGGTATGTCCAAAAGCCAAAGAGGTCTTTAAAAGTTTTGAACCTGCCCCAGAACTATGTGAAAGTAGTTCTTGTCAACACTTTATTAGCTATTTTTCATCTGTACTGACTACAGAAAATGTAGAGTAGGTATGTGTTGGCAGGCGTTAGTAGAATGGAGCACTTTAAAACTATTTGCTGTGCTCTGGTCAGGCTGACTCTTATTCTAGCAAGGTAGCCTCCCAGTGAAATTCAACAAGGAAACTTTACATAGAAATAAACGTATATGAGATCTTGGTCCTGTGTCCAAAAGGCAATGAGAAAAATAAATTTTATAAATGTTGTAAAATATTTTTACATCAACATGGGTAAGGTTTTTATTTTTCATCTGCCAAAATCCATCAGTCATTCATAGCTCATATGGAATAAATTTAAGGACCTAGTAAAGCTAAGAAATTGGCTGTGAAATATTTTTTCTCTTTATTCATATGTTAGAATCAAAACCATAAAAGAGACATAGAGAACTGTTATACCGGGTAGCTCCCAGTAAGCTCAAGTAGCACAGCAGCTGTAAAACTGCAGAAAGCAGACTTACCTGCAGACAGACAGAGGAAAGGCAAACTTTATGTAAAAAATGATGAGCAAGTGACTTCCTGAGTCAGAGTCCACAAAAGTTACAGTGGTTTGAAATTTAGCCTGTTTTTGAGGCTTAGTTCGGTGTTCAAAATGAACGCAAAGGCTAATACAAAATTCTCAAAAGTTTTCAGTGCAAATTATTCATTTTCCTTTCCTTATGAAAGGACATTTTTATACCTCAAGTATTTTAACAAACCTTCTAGGAAATAACAGTAAGTCAGCAAACTGCAATTCTGTTTTTATTTTTTAGAACTTCAATGGAGCTAGAGTTTTCAAACCAACACAAGCAGCTTTCTACCAGAAGGAATCAGAAAATGCAGCTTATCTTTTTGGAAAAATGAAGGGTAATCTGAAGGCACCATGTAGCTGGATTTACACCTTTGTTGTTTCCATCCATAAGAGAAACACGTTTTTTTCCTTCCTACATGATTTATAGTCCCTTCATTGTCTTCATGGATCACTAAAAAATGCAATAGTATTTGGTGTATGTTTTGTTATATCTCAAATACTCTGACAATTTTGAAGATTCATTCTTATGATGTCAAAATAAATACCGTTTTAGGTAGATTGGTTTCTTTTAATTGTCTTTTTTTTAAAAAAAAAGTCAGTCCCAAATGGACATAACCTAAAATTTTACGTTATCTTTACTGCAATGATATTCCTTAAGAACTAAACTTAATATTATCATAAACATAAAATATCGCTTATTTTATAAATTTCAAAAATGATTTATCTTCAGAGCCAATTCTGCATTCCCAAATTTACAGCAATTATTCTCTCCCTGAAGTCTTTAATCAGTTGGGTTTAATACTGTAGACATTGTCTGCTAATATTTAATAATCATGTGTAAGCATCCTATCCATATTTTATTTAATATAAAGGAAAAGATAAGGCAAAATCATGGTGAGCATTCTCTTCACAAAGACGGGGGGGGGGGGGGGGGGGGGGGCGGGGAGGAGCAAACTATTTGCAAGTCTGCAAGTAGAATACCAGATTGTTTTGGAAAGTGTGTTGAAAAATATCCACGTATATGAGGATAACTTTTGAAGAAAAAGTACTGGATGGCAGGAAGAAAATCAAACACCATTCAGGAAAAATGCAATCTCCTGAAGGAAATAAAAACAAATGAACAGCATCTGAGACTCTCTGTATTTGTTGACCTTCCTCCTGAAAAAGCATTTAAGGGAATTAGCAGCTATTAAAATATAGAGCTGTGCATTATTAATATAATCCTTGGTTAACATTTGGAAGGCATGTTTAAGATAGGATATACATCATAAGTACATCATAAGTACTAATTATTCAGTATGATATAAAAACCCTTATCTTTCTGGAAAAAAAAAATAAAAATAAAAAATGAACCAAGTAGTGGCTTTAAGAGCAGAAGTGTTCACAGATTATAAACAAAAATGATTCAAAGAAAATGAGTTCGTTCATTAGAGCCTAGCCAAGTTAGTATAAGAGATGCAACTCCAGCTCATGGATCAATCCTGTGAAAATTTGTAGTCTATGATATTGAATTCTGCACTGGTTCTTAAAAAAAGAGTCAATACGAATAGAGTGGAAATTAATCATAGTTTATCGATAAACATTTTAGTATTCTTAAGAGAGCTCCTTACTGTTGTGTGAAACCTGCAAACAGGGCTATGTTCCATTTAATTTGGCATCAGATGGAACGCTGGAAAAATATAGAAAATTCAAGATTGGCTAAGAGTCCAACAGAGACTCTACATCAGAGGAAACTGCGTATTTCCATGTTTATTACTGTCAACTGTAATAGAAAAAATGAAAGTGTCTCCGTGGATTTTAATTTAAAATATATAAAAATTAAAAATTGAAGCTAATGATTGGGACATTGAGGTAAGACTCTTGCAAATATAAGAAAACATGCAATTAACATTTTACGAAGGCCTGTAATGTCTGCTTTACATATTTCAAAGAACTCACATGGGCCTTGGCCGTATGAGGGAGGAAAACCTCAAGGAATATAGTAGGCACCATGGAAACTAGTGCACATGAGCATACCAATGTACTTGAAAACAAGAAATTATCTGGCTTTGAGCTTACAATGAAGCCGGGAAAGTGCTTTATTATAAGTAATAAATATATCTGCAAAGAAATGTGCCAGGATAAATCACTGCTAGTGTAAGTTTTGTATTTGCAGCTCTTTAAAATCAGGCGAGTCAAACAAGTCACAGAATAAACCCATCCCAGTGCATCAGAGCTTCCTCACATGACTCTCTTTGGTCCTAATGAGCTAACTGGAGTAAATGGGGCTCTAGGATTTGACTGGGTGTGAATCTTCGCTGTATATTAATGAACAGAAAACCAGCTGGAGGTTTGGGAGATTCTTCTATTACTTGCAAACCAAGAGGATTGGGAAAGCAGAGATCCCCGGCACGGCTATGGCAACAGGGTAAGTGTGACTGACTGAGAAAAGAGACTGAGAAAAGATTACATTACAGAAAGCTAGGAAAGGCAGGCTGATAACACCCTACCAGGATAACTGGACTCAGACTGCTGTTGAAGAATACAGACCGAAAAGCAAGGCTGTAGGCAAAGCACTGGGTCAGCTAAACAAGACTAACTGTGGAAGGAATTAAGGACATCTGGTGGGAGAAGGGATGAAGTTAAAGATGTGGGAGAGCAGGATCAAATTCAGATTAAACTTGCTGAGCAGTTTTGTACTCAGGAAGCCTGGAGCATGAAAGCAATAGGATTTAGACTGGAAGAAAATACTAAACTACTCTGAGCCTTATGGATAGAAACAAATGCATAGCCCATCCTCTCCAGATTTCATTCTATTGCCAGGTTTGGAAAGAACCTCAAATCCCTGAACTTCACCATTCCTTTGTGGATATAACACATTTCTCAGAACATTTCTCAGCAACCCAGTGCACAATTTTGTAGTAAATGACAACCTAGATCTGAGGACCAGTCTTAAATGCTAGTAATTCAGCAGTAATTTACCATTTAGTAGGTTATACAGAAAGGTTATACTGAAAGGGACACTGCAAAGATTGGAGTACAACACCTAAATATTCTCCTCCCTCTCACACTCATGGTACAGACATAGGAATTATGGTACGTCACTTACACGATCACATATTGTCCCACCTCACTGAATACATAAGCAAAATCAGCAGCTAGTTATTATTTTTCTTTATGCCTGTGAGTTCAGCACATTGTTCTATGCATCCACTGCTCTGAAATCAGGGTAATTCATTTTCATTTTCCTTTTTTTTTTTTTCCCTAGAATTATCATCTTTATTTCTCTAAATATTTTTGAGCTTCTCAAAAACATTAATATTTAAAATACCCATGTGAACTTAACAGGTGGATTATTGCTGTTTGACTGTTTTTAACCTTGGGCTAGAAGAGTCAAAAACATCCAAACATTTTACATTTTTTAACTCCCTCTTTGCACAGAATTACAGCACATATCCACCCCCCTTTGGAGGAAAAACAACACACTTCCATTTTAGAACCAAGCAGACTCAGAGAAAAGTCAGTACAAAGCCTTTTATCATTTCTTAGGCAGAACAGAACAAAGTTTTTCAGCCTCTCTCAGTCTTTACTTTACATTACATTCAAGTGATAGAGTGTGAAGATTATGTCACAGAGGTAGCAACAGAAGATATGGAAAGACATGAGGTGCCACATTTGGCATGTCAAGATAGGCTTAGAAAGCAGGATTTGATTGCTTTATGGGACAGGATAAGGAACAAAGGAAAGAGGGATAGGGAGCAATTCTCCTTCAGCAGTTTTTAACCTTGTCAACAGCAAATATGTTCCAGGTGAAGATTTGTACACAACACCACAATAATCCATTAATTCTTTCTCTCTCTTTCTCTTTCAGGTAGGATTTTGAGCAGAACAAGAGTCCAACTCCATACGTTTTAAAAATCTTCCCAGCTTTATGGGACCTGAAGATATACCACAAAAAAAAAAAAAAAAAAAAAAAAAATCCACTTCAAGCAAAAATCAAAACAGTAGGAATCAACAATCCTGCAGAACTTTCCATCAGAGTAAGCCTAAATTGAAAAGATACATTAGGAAAAATTAAGACAGACTTCCATCGATTTCAACAAGCTTTGGATAAATCTAAATAAGGGTAATGTGGATAAAATCTAAAGATCTTTAAAAAACAGATAATCCAAACTGAACAAATTAAGTAAAAATTGAGAAACTCGATTCTCAATTTAGAAAGCAAACCTGTGGTAATTTTCAGTTTGAGTTTAGGCTGAATTGTTTTTCATGATGAGTACTATCTGATTTTATCTGAGTATCTAGTATATTTTGTCACCGTCTAGATTAACGGTATAAATATTGATTACCTTTCCAGAAAAGTCACATTAATGAAAATTTAAATTCCCATATACCAGACCCATCTAAGTTAACCTCTTAATTGAACCCCAGCATCAATATCACTTTGTGCAAAAGCTGGAAACTTCCCTTGGAAGTATCATAAAACAAATATTTGTATAGTATATTTCCTGTGCTATTTCTGAGGTGGAAGTCAAGCCAATACCAAAACCTGACAGACATCTCCTCTTGAGTTCACTTGAGTTAGGAACAAGATCTTAAAAAGTGATTCTACATCCTTTGAGGTGAAGGGGTTATTAAACAGAAAGAACGGCTTCTTTTCTTGTAGCTAGGATTAAAGAAGTGTTTCTCTGCAGGGTTCCAAATAAAGTGACAAATTATTGTTTATTTGAAAGATGATTTCTTGTTCGTAATCACCTCACTGTATAAAACTGAATTATCACAGTAAAAAAAAATAAATAATAATAATTTTAAAAAAAGTCATATTATTTTGGAATACAGGGAGCTACAGATAAACATGAAAAGTACATCACTGTTTGCCCTCCTTACGCAAGCATCACTGAATACAGCAACAGGACAGTTCTGAGACAGAAACAGAAGTATAGATATCAAGATGCGCAATGCAAACAGGAATCAAATATATATCTATATATCTGCAGATACACTGTGACAAAAAAAAAAAAAGAGTAAAATAAAAAAAAAAAAAGAGTAAAATTAAATAAAACACAGAAGAAAGCAGGAGAATACTTTAAACCATAAGCCACATATTTATTTTTATAGTCAAAAAATTGAGGCAATATTTGCCAAGAAAACACTGTTACTCTCTTTTCTCTTCTTAATGCTGCTACTGGTTCAGGTACCAGATAATATTCAACCTTCTCTGTTCACTTTATCAGTATTGCATATACACCACCCATAATTTTGCTTATTAACATGATATCCCAGCTCTTTGAATCAAAGTCACATTTATGCCTCATTGAATATAATCTTAATTACTGCTAAATACTAGGATGCTATCAACATGTACATAAGCTGCATCTGGTGCCATGTTAAAGGAATTTATTGAGATTTCATTCAAAATTTTGCATTTATATTTTAATATTTATTTTTCATCAAGGGTTGAAATGTAGAAACTAATCTCTTCCCATATATTTTTTATTAAAATACAAAATATTTTGTATCATGTGTGACTTAGACCAGGTCTGTGGCAGGAGAGGGTTTCAAGGGAATTCAAGTGTTGGTGGTTGTGCTAAGAAATCGTGCTGATAAAAGGGACAAGAGTCTTTTCTTCACCATAACTCAACCTGTCAAACCAAAGCTAGAGCAAAGCAAAACAAAATAATACCAGAAAGGCCACACAGAAGACAACAATGTCAGGAATCATCAATGTTCACAATCTCTTAAAAGCGTTGAGTCTGCATCTTTTACAGCCATGCACCTTCTGTACATCCATACTCACCACATGAGAAAGAAAATTCTTCACAATTATCATTTAAACTTAGTGAAGGTATTATGACCACCTACTTTATAGTCTGAATAGCTATACATCTAAGCATTTATGGCGACCAAATGCTTTTCAGTATCACTTTTTTATTACTTCAGTATCACTATTTCTGTATGTGATCACAATACCTTACTTCAGAACAGTGTAGAACAAAGACATAAAAATCTAATGAAATTTAGGTTTGGAAGCATGTTTGATCATCAAGGTCTTTTAGCTGGGTTCGTTAAAGTGAAGAAAATGAAAATTAAATTCAGTACTTCTTTTCCTCAGTATGAAAAAATTGACAGTTCTGGTTTACTCACAGTATGTGTGGCATACCTAGTTATTTCAGTGCATTTGGCAAATAAGAAATGCCAGTCAATCTAGATTTTGCATGGTAGTCCATTGTTTAATCATGGCTTGGGAAAGAGTAAGAAAAATAGAATGGTATGTCAATATCTGCCACTGTTTACAAGAAATATTGTTAGTATTAGGGAGTTAGAATTTTCTTAAGGTATTATAAATTCTAAGATGGAGATTTTTAACTGCAATATCTGTTTTCTATATGCAAGTACATTTGATTAGACCCATAATCAATAAATATAAACTGATAATTACCCATTAGGCTAACTGAAATACTACAAATAAAAGTTGTAATAGAAGACTAATAAAATACATGTAAATGTTTATCCACATCATTTATGACCTGCAGACACTTTGCATTCAAATATATGTAGCTAGCGTTAGATATGAACACAGCACACTTACAGGTGGATGCAGTGACCATATGAGTAACAGAATTGTTAGTATAGCTCTATGCAAGTCAAGGGCAAATATGCCACCAGGTAAGAAGGATTTGTCCCTCTGATGAATAGTACAATACTCTGATGTTAGCAACTCACTTCTAAGTAATGACACAGATAATTAAAAGCTGTAGAATTGATAGAAAAAAAAATAATAATTTAGAAAATAACACAGGAAATCAGTATTCTGCCTGTGATATGAAAATATAAACAAGTACCTTTCTCCTTACCATTAACCTTCCCATTTTCTTGGGCTCATATTTCATAAAATCAGTACATGCATGCTGCAAAAAGCGACATCAAAATTGAAAGGCAGGTTATGCCTGCGTACTATCCATGAAAACATCTACTCTGTTTATGTAGAGGGTCACACAGGCACACTAATCAAGCTGTCTTCTGTTGTACAACGTTTGTGAGTTTTCCATCTCACTGCTACCAATCAATTACTCACAGCAATGGAAAGAAAGTCTTCCAATTTAAATGCAAGCAGCAGACTAAGCTTCTTCCCATATTACAAGTAAATTGATTCATTAACAACTTCAGGAAGACCTTTCCTGGGTTTTATACTTAGGCCATCAAAAAGTACATAAGTCTCAAAGGAAGTGTCTTTTCCCTCTCCTTATATACATATACTCCTGATTCCAAATACCATATTTTTTTATGAGCTTTTGATTTTGAGTCACTGTATTGTCATTGATGTTTTGTTTGACTGCTGAGGGGATGGCCTATACTGAAGCTCAGCCTTCTTTAACTCCAGAAAACACCCTGTAGTATTGCCACTGACCTAGCCCTCCCTCTTCAAATGCTATTCAATAGAATTGCTATGTACCAGTTGAAGCAACAGCTGCATATCCTGTCTGGCAGCTGCTTGTTTCCATAATGCTAAAACAATTATCCAGTTTGTCATTGGATGTAAAAAGCAAGAACATTTGTTGTCACTTTAACTATTGGATTAAATAGTTCTAAAAATATATATAAAAATAAAATAACAATAAAAAGTTCTCTAAGCAATGTTGCACTTTCTGCAGAGCCTTGAATACTGACAGCGGAGCTCAGACCGGATAGCCCTTTCTAGAAGATATTGCCACCAGTCTGCCAGCAGGGAGTGCGCTCATGTTGGCAGGTCAACTAGGTGGTAAACAAGTACTCAGAAAAGTTTTCTGACTGTAGAATAAGTTAAAGTACATATGTGCTTACATTGTGCTTTACAGCACAACGGTAAACACGATGGTAAACTTCAGTTTCTAAAAGGAGATTCAGAAACTGGAAAAGAAGATAATGGGGAATGTCTAGCTGAAACTTGAGTCCATTACATGACTATTAAAATAAATTTCAGTAATCACTTCAGTAATCACTTCAATATGTCTTCTTAAGACTTGATGAAATGCACAGTGAGAAAAAAGAAAAAAGAAAAAAAAAAAAAAGAAAAAAAAATGAAGTTTTATCTTAGCACTGGCTAAACACTCTTCATCCCCATTTTAAACATAACTAGAGAAGTATAAAATGAAAATGGGATTTGATGGTTCAAAGGTCTTTATATCCAGACTTCTTTCAGTTCTGGGAATTGGAAAGGCACAGAAAAATGGCAGATTTCCCTGAAATCAGAGGGAGAATATGTTACTTCCTACATTTTAGTTTGGAATTACAACAATCTGTCAAACTGAAGCTGGACAGGAAAAAGAAAATGCTTAAGCTGAATGTGGCAAGCAGTTGACATCATTATTACATTTGGAAACAAATGCTATTGGAATTTGAATGAGAAGGAGAATGCAAGTTCTCAATTTTATACACCTCATCAGAGCTACACACAGTGCCAGCATCAGCACATTGCCTCTGTACACCATTAGTTTTTATTAATTACATACTGACATGTGCCCTATGTCATTACCAGATTCAGGCACCATGCCAACACAGAGGGAGACTGGTTCAATTGTGACTCAGATGGAGACATTCCCGTACACCAAGTCATCAAAGATGCATTTATTTGGGAAAGTCTAATAACTGATGGAAAGAACTGCTGGTACCAAAAGAAGAGAAAGGCTGTTCGTGCAGTTGGTAATTCATTCCTCAGAAATTACTAAATTTAAAAAATAATAATAAATTAAAAAAAAAAATAAGAAAAATGAATTTAAATATGTCTGACAAATTGCTATTTGATTTGATTGAAATTGGAAAAAAGTGTGATTTTTTTCTACCATCAGAACTAGTATCTTACGACCACATCCATATCATATGGTAGTGCCATTACAATGATTTGTGCAACAATTTGACACAAAGACATTCCTACAACTTGCATATTTGTCTTCTAGAAACTTTTACTCCTTGTATTATTTTCTGTATAGTGTTTTAAAAAATTAATATAAACTCTGTTATAGAAGCCTAAATACTCTGTTGTCACACAGCTTATAATGAAGAAAAAAATTAGCTTATAATTCTCAAAGCATCACTGTGCCACCATGTAGTCATTGAAGTTTTGTGGTTTTATTTTAAATCATACCTGTATTCAAATAATTTTGTTGTTACTTTATACCTAGTGGTATTGCTGTTTTCTCAGAGGCCAAGACCTCTTGTCTGAAGACAATTCTCATAAGTCCTAGAGCTGAAACTGAAAGAGTTCATGCTCTTTCCTTTAGAGCTCTAAGACTTCACAATAGTACTGTTCTCTTTACATGTGTCTTCCTGTTTCTGTTTCCAAAGAAAAGAGTTTACCTGACTATCTGGAAAAAAATGAATAGTCTTTGGCTTTTTCTCTTGCACAGGGTACTTGGCTCTTTCCTCAGTTTCATTTTCTGCCATAACCTCTAATGAATTTTCTTGGACCAAAAGAGAGCTCAGTTTTTCTGTTAAGTACTCCTACATTTCCAGTAAACTCGTATCTGTTCACCTCTGCACTGAACTTCAATCTTTATGATTGCCTTTTATCTGCTGCCAGACCCTCTTATCAACTTGAAGATGCTGTAGCTTCCTTCACAGTTCCTTCCTGCCTCTAGACACAGCTTCTGGTATGATCAGATTCCTCCTGCCCCTTTTTATACTTTCCTTATTAAAAAATCATTTAAACAATGGCAGAAGTCATGCTGAGAGTGAAAGATGAAAGAGAAGTATCCGATAGCTGGAAGCAGGGTCAGGCAAGAATTGTTTCTCTAATGCTTTAATTGGGTCCTTCCCCAGCAACCACAAGTCCTCAGTCCTTACCAGCACAGCAACCAAAAGAACTCTATGAAAAGGTTGTCTTGTATTTATCTGGGAATTATTTTAGCTTTATGAATTACATTTCTAGATCCTTAGTCTATAGCCTGCATCCCTTACAGTAAAACACTGTTTTTATTAAAAACATTAGCACCAGACTGTCAAGTCCATTTTTGGATCATTTTTGCCTTAGTTATAATAGTGTCCTGTAAACTGTTTTCAAAAAACATTCCATGGCATAGCATAGAAGTGAAAGTATTGGAATAAGTTCTTGTAAAGATGCAGATACTCATAAATTCCTACAATTTCTTGTAAAGGTAAAATCCAACCAAATGCAGACACCTTCTCAGTACCCTGCAAGTCTTCCATGTGAGATCTGAATGTCATCCTCTCCTGATGATTTCCATGCACATTTCCCATCACTTCTTTTAAGCACATTATATATGCATGAGTTATTTCCTAATCACATAATAAGCTTATATTGCTAGGTTGGTTTGAGTATAAAAACGACTTCTATCATTTAAATGACCATATAATTCCAAAAAGTATCCTGGTTGGAAATTATCCCATGCACCTTACACGTAAAGGAAATATTTATTCCTCTGATTTTATACCCTGAACAATGGAAAATGTGAAATCCATTGCTATTATTTGATTTGTAATGTGTTTTCTTTACTCTGCTATTTTAAGCTACCACCACATAATGTATGAGCTAAAATAAATGTAGTCATCACAACATTAGAATAAAATAACAGCCCAAAAAGTAGATTTGTTTTTGCACTTACACTATAGAAGGCCTGCAAACTTCACAAGCACACAGCATCTAAGGAGCTACAAAAGTGAAACTACTAAAGAATTTATTTCAAACTTTGTTGCCACACAGTGCCCAGTTTTCTACATAAGATGAAGTCAGCTTGATAAATCGTTGTCTGGTACAACATTGCCATTACCTGTTGTTCTTTGAGGATAACTTGGCTTCTGTAAAGGGGTCAGGTCAGTTATATTTTGTCTGAAAGTATTTGTACTCAGCAGGCAGAACAGGAGACTTTGATTTTGTTTGTCTTTTGTAGTTTCAAAAACAGATGCTTTTTTTCCTGACCAAAAAAAAAACTATGGGGCCCTGAGTGTTACTGTTGCTATCTTTACACTACCTTTAATGATCAGCTTGACAGAGCTGCTCTGAGGCTCTACCTATCTATTCTTAATGCTATGTTGTTGTGCTTGCTGAATTCTTCTGCTCAGTTTGAATTACTGCAAGTTTGTTCTTAATCCAATTTTTAAAATTCAGCTTTTAACTGAAGATTACTTTTTACATGACATCACTGATGCTTTGTATCCCTTTCTTATCTATTCAGAAGGTTCTGAAAACTTCCTTGGCATCACTGGGTCACTTTAGCCTTTCAGATTCCAGGGGCAGATTTCCTCAACAGCTCCTGCAACTATTTTAATTTCAGCTGAAATGAAACACTGCAAATGGTAACATTTTGCCCTTGAATGAGCTTGTGATGAGTATCATCACAAGCAGGTGGATGCTCCCAAACTGAAAATTGCATAGCTTAGGTTAGGCCTGAAGGGGATGCTGAAGGGCAGTACCTTGGCATTTTTTTGTCAGGATACTGCCAAATTCAGCATTAAGACTCCTGTTCAGTGTTTTGATTAAAGGAGATTGTATGTTTAGGAGCTTAGGAGTTATTTTGTTGGTTTGTTTGATTTTGCATTCTCTCTGGTCCTTTCAGCCCCAAGTACAGGCACTGTGACTGTTTGCAGACACTGGCAGTGGCCATTACAAAGAGGCATTGCTATTACTTTGTTGTTTGTCTGACAGTGCTATGGTAATCATTATTGTCACCAGGAATTTGTTCTGACCACGTTCTGCCACCAGAAGAACTACTATTCTGTTTCCTTTCACCTGAGAAATAACTATATTTTATTTCTATTCTCCTTCTTTTCTCTCTCTCCCTCTTTCTCTCTCTTTTACTCTCTCTGTCTTAAGAGAAGCAAGGAAGTAGCTTTGTTTTGCTTGGTATTTGAAGAAGATGAAAGACTCTCCTCCCAACCCATCAGCACTTCCCTGTCACAGATGTAACCATCATCTCCACTACTGCTGTTCTCTAGTCTTTTTTGCTCACTCGCTCCTTATATCAAGTTCGCTCCCCACAAACATATTTAACTCTCAGATACCTCCCCAAACTCACCAGAAATAATGCTACATGCTCTGCAAAGCTGTCCCAGTTCCCATAACACAGCACTCACAGATCTTATTTACAATACAGCATGAACCAGCAAAAGGTCTTCACTACCTAGTTCCTTCTGTTGTTTGGAACAAAAATGAAAACCTTAGTTATACAAAAGTAATGGATATGCCCCAAGTCTTTTTTACAATTTCATATTTTTAGAATGTGAAAACCTTTAGTCAAGCCTAAATTTTGGTATCCTTCTTAAGACTCACCACATCACACTGCTTTTGAATGGGCTTCTCATAGATTTTGATCTTTGTCAAACAGGCTAAGCAAATCAGCTCCATGTAAATATTGCTTTGCCTACAGAATAGTAGGCAAAGTAGCTCAAGAGACAGGATGATATTTGGCTAAAAATGAAAACCTATGGAAGAAAGAACAGCTACCAGTGAAGCTGCCAGTGAACTCTTCACTATATCAGCTCTCTCAAATAGCAAAAGACTCTGAAAGGAGACTATTGATTTAGTCTTTAAACTGTTTGACATTTCTGTGCAAGGACTATGTTTTTTGTGCAACAGCTAATTATGTACAGAAGAGGAAAAAGAGCTAGATGTTCTGCACAGATGAACAGACATCAGTCTTCCTCTTGCACACACTGACTTGTTAAACTCAAAGCACCAGTGATCTGACCACTACTTTGAACAGAAGTTTCAGAAACAGAACTACAGACTTCAGCATTTCTTAAGGAGAAAAAGAGCTTAAATGCTTTGGGAGAAATGAAAACCTGCTGGAGAAGATAGAGCAAGGATTCCCCCTAATGGACAAACCGCTAACTTTCCATAGACTCTTTTGGCTTAAAATACAAGTCAGTATGACGACAGGGAATTTTGGTGTTCTTTTTGGTGCATAAGGAGTAGTTTTAGTCTTACTGGGTAACAGCCCTTGTTAAGGGCTTCTGGAAATAGGAGTTACTAAAATAAAAGGGAATTGACTACAGAATACATGAGAAGTAGGGGAGGAAAAAAAGTGGAATGTTCTAGATGACACACTCAGAGGAAAAAATAAAAATAAAAGGAGACAAAAGAAGAAAATATATGATGTCTAAATAAAGAATTGACTGTGGCAAAAGGCCTTCTCTCCCAGCTTATAGTATGTATTACTAAAGTCAGTGGAGAACTTGGTACAATTCCACTTAATACGTCTTAAAATGTCCTAACCCTGCATGGAATAAGGTGAGGGCAAGCCCACATCTGCAGCATGTTCAGCTCTGCAGCTGTGTCAGATTGCTACCAGTCTTCTGTTCATCCCAAACAACAGATCTAAAAAAACAGAATCCAGACAGGATGCCCAGAGTTTAAGTTGTAAATCTTATCAAATGGAGAAAAAAAAAATCTTTTTTGTGCATTTGTTTCATATTCTGTTTACATGTAGCTGTTTGTTTGTTTGTTTTTAACTTTTTTCTTAATAACATTATTAAAAAGTCATAGCCAAGCCACTGATTGCTTTGGAGTAAAGAACATGTTGAATCCCCTAACAGCTGTTGAATCCCCTAACAGTTCCTTATTAACTGCTTCTGAAGAAAATTATACTTTGACTTTGCTTCTTCCTAGATCAGTTACAGGGATTGATGTAAACTGCGAAGCCAAACAGATGAAGGTGCAGTAATGACCACACAGACAAATCACG
Organism: Netta rufina; assembly: GCF_964035555.1. Taxonomy (NCBI): domain Eukaryota; kingdom Metazoa; phylum Chordata; class Aves; order Anseriformes; family Anatidae; genus Netta; species Netta rufina. Next base: position 17,915,739 of record NC_140127.1, read on the forward strand.
GCTAGTGGCACAGTGTGGTGGCCTGTCCACATTTACATTTCACATGCAAAATTCAAACAATGACTGCAGGCGGGTATTCAGAAATGTTTAGATATATCTCCAGGGAAATTATAATTTAGTATGAGATAGGTTGATTTTAGAATCTTTAATTCAAGCACACCTCTTAATCCTAAGAATATTTATGTTTGGATCCTGATTCAGATTCACTGCATGGGCCAATATATGATAGTATTTTCTTCATGGATATTTATCAAATGAACATTTTCTGCAGGTTCTTCTCATTGCTGAAAGGAAGAACCTGAGAAACTTAAGTGGGGACCCTATAAAATCATCAGAATCCGATTTCTGTCATTCATAGGACTTCTCAATAGTGGGGTAAATGGAGGAAGAAAAAAATAAGCTGCCTTTGTCAGATTATAATTCTTCCATGGGTACACAGTCATTAAGATTTTTCTTAAATCAATACTGACAAAATAACATCAGAAACATAAAGAAGAAATCATTCTAAATGTCTATGAAAAGACAAACAATATTAAAGAACCAGGAAAAATCAGAGGGAAATCAGAGCAATTATGCTATGTTGTTTTCCTCTGACATCAAAAAAAATGTTCCTAATAAATGTGATAGTTTACAAATGATCATAATATTCACATTTATATTCTAATTTAGCCTTGTTATTTTGCAGATTAAAAAGACTGAAACAGTAGAACATCAGAAAGTAAGGTTTCTCTAGAAGCATGAATTCATCATCCAGTATTATGCTTAGAGATTATTATCTGATTGCATGATTCAAGGCAAAAGTTGATCTATTTGCCCTGTAAAATGAATTTTACCTGAAATCAACTAATTTAATTTGAGGCAAAACTAAGAGACAAGACACCTATATTGGCCTCTGAAGTCCATACTGCTGGACTCATACAGCTGGAGGCTGTAGAGACATCCCACCTGATGTGTTGAAGTGGCCAGGAAAGTGACATTTGCCCCTGTAGCACCTGATCATTGAACTTTGAGGTCTTCAGTGCTGGTCCTATTTTGCTGATCCCATCTCTTAGTCTTTGAGGTGCCTTTTTATCCTTTCAAATCACCGTGACCTGTGGCCTTTTGTACTCTCTCATTCTATCCAGGCAGACCATTCAGTTTTCCTGGTGAGTCTACTCAGAGATAACTGCTCATTTTGTCCTTGCTCTGCAGCTGTCTGAACTTCAATGTTACATTATTTACCCTATGGCCTGCTAAATGTTAAATCAGCAATTCACTAAATATGCTTATGTTAAACCCATATAACTATAAGGCAGCAACCAAAGTGATGATTTAGCAGCTCAGCTAGTCTCTGTCTTGCCACTAGAAATGCTAAATATATCTGTGCTAAGTTGGCAGTTCAGTTATTGGCCCATCTCAGCTTAAGAGTTACTTTCTCTTAGCATTGATCCACAAGTTTTGCATTGATGGGGACGAAATGTCTGTAACTCTTAGATCAGGATTATAGACAAGAGCACGTAATAAATGTATATGCCGTCATTTTAATTCTTCTGAATATGAACAGAAAAAAAAAAAAAAAAAAAAAAAGGGCATCCAGCAGGAAGAGCAGGACCATTGGCAGCAATATCTGCAGGAAGACTAGCTACAAGTAACAGAGCAGGAGAAGCAAAGGGGATGGGAAGGGACTGGGAGTTCTGGGAGAAGAGAAGAGTGAGTATGCATGGATAAGTTTCCCAAAAGGCCACTTAGGAGTATATGTGGCAAATATTGAGGCCAACATATTAATTCAAGGTTTATCCTGTAAATAACCAGCAAGTCATTTTCTAAAGTCTTTTTGAAGGGGGAAAAAAAGTGGAAGGAAGAAAAAACTGAGAGTCTTAAATTTAAATAGTACAGAACTGTTTTGTCTGGTAGATTATTTAAAGCAATGACAGAGAATACATGGGAGTGAAGTCAGGAGGCAAGAAATGTTTTAAATGATGCTGGTTATCACCATATTTCACAACTCTGCTTCCATAATTAGAATTATTTTATGCTGATGCTGTATCCACAATTACTTCAGAATCTTATCTTTCCAGCGTGTCTGCATTTATTTTGCTTGCAGGATATGGACTCCAAAGGTGCAAACTTTACAGTTCAAAGTAGTCAAAATATGCTTGGATACTGTAATTATTAACAATAACTAGGTTGTTGCAACAGGCCATTTCTTAAGATGATTTAACACACCACATTGTGATATGAGCTGCCAGATCTGAAGGCGGTTAGTTCTCTATAAACTATTATGGTCTGTTTTATTAGTAGTACATTAAATCTTTTTCTTTGTTTGCCACTCTGAAAATAATGTGCCCACCAAGAAAAAAACCTGCCAAGGAATGTGGTGGGTGTATCTGGCAGGGCTTAGACAGCTGGGGGCTGCAGGGTGCTGTGTGTGAGAGGAGGCCATGCCCTACCCACTGCTGGTCCCAACATTTCCACACAGCTCTGGAACAGATGGGAAGACCCCGTTGCATGCCAAACTTCCACTAGTTGGGGAGCATGTGGTGCTGCTCAAATGGATTTAAGAAAGGGTGACGGGAAACAGGTGAGAGGAGAAAGGGAGAATGTGTAAATTGCTATGTGAAGAGAAGTGTCTGGAGAAAGGAGAAGTAGATGAAAACAAGAAGCAAGAAACAGTAGAAAGAAATCATTATGCACTGGCCCCAGTCTCCTGCACTGCCCAGTACCTAACCAAAGACATTGGGACAGACTGACTGTTACCTGTTGTGAAAAGAAGGGGAGCTGAGGGACTATAAAGGCAAAGAAGAGGTGTTTGACTGAAGTTGAGTCCTGGGAAGGTGGAGGAAAGGTGTTTCCTTAAGTTTCCTTTTAATTGTTCATGTCTACTTTTTTCTTCAGAACTTGACTCAGTAATTAGAAGTTTACCTTAACTGGCAATAAATAAATTAAATGAAATTCCCTGAGTCAAGACAGTTTTTCCTGCAACAAGGAGTCAAGCATTTTTTTGTGGCAACACTCAATCTGTTGAGGAGAGGCAAAATGTCAGAAATAGTGAGAAATTCTGATAGCTTAGCTGGCTCCCTCTTTCTAAAGTAGACCTTTCTGCCAGAATAGCTGCATCAGCTGACTTTCTTGAGCTATTCCATCTGTGTTTTTCCATTTGCACAGGCCTGCCGTATGTTTCCCCTCCTGCTCACTTTGGCATCACATTCCCAGTGGCACTTGAACCTAATGGACAGCTTTGGAAGGTTTAAATTGCCAATATGATCGGTTCCACCATTGCCTTTACTTACACTCCGGAGTACATTATTAGTATATAAACGTCAGCAACCAGCCCATTAGGTTTTACTCAGCTAATGAACAATTATTTATTATATACCTTCTTTTCTCTACTCTCTACATCTTTATTAAATTTGCCTAAAATTGTATATGCATTCCAAGAACTGATTTTGTAGCTCTCAAAAGGAAAAATACCAAGGCAGCAAAATTATTATAGCTGAATATACATTTTAATATTCATCTTGGTATGAAGGCAGAGTTGATTTGTCATGTTTGTTATTCCACAAGCAAGCTTACAATTTAAATTGCAACAATGATATATCTACCAACTGAAGTAATACTCACCTGAAAATAATCATCTCTTTCTACTGACTCCCACTTCTAAGCATATCTGTCATACCTTCCAGTGCAGTAAAAGTACTTAAGCCCTGGATATGACAGAATTTAAATGTAAAGCCAGTGAAGTAGGTTTGGGTGTCTCACTCCAGGGGCAGATTTAAAGTTCCTCTCTGGAACTCAAAGCTTTCCATACTTTCTTGCAGCAGCCTATTTTCTGGTTGTACTTTCTAAGCCATTGCACCTCTTTTATTCCCCAAAGAAATGACTTTTAATGCTTCTTTGTCTTCAGAGAAAAATGTTCTTTTCTCTATGAAACTGATATCTCTTCCTTGCTGAGTCCGTATAAACTGAACTCAGCTGGAGCTAAGCATCAGCTGGTATAGCACTCATGAACACTAGGTAAAAAGAGTGAGTTTGTTAGTAGTCTTGTTTCTAGATGTTTAGTAAGATGTCATTACTTCATTTGCCTAACATTTCTTCCTCCACTCTCTGCATTGCTCAAGCTTTAAATGCAATTAAAAAAAAATAATAATAAATTTAAAAAAAAAAAAAAAGTACTTTAAAAATAAGAATATCTGACCAGACTGACAAAGCAGTGACGCTCTGTGTTGTATGCCCCCTTTATAAACTAAACAAGCATTTTGTTTCATCTGGTAGTCTGTATTTCGGGCAGTAGAGGGAGTCTTCTATTCAGTGCAGCCACATTCAGTTCCATTCATTTACCTCCAAGCTTGATGTTTGAGGGATAATTGATTCAAAGGTCAAGGCCGGCACACCGAAAAAAGGATATCAAGCAGAATGCTTTCTCTTTCTTTTTATTCAGGGAGGATGGAGAACTAAGATCTTTTGCCATCTAATTGTCAGTAATGTTTTCTTCCAAAAAGAAAAATGTTAATCCACCCTTATCTTTCCTCATCTCAGCATTGGTTTGCAAAGGCCTTGAATGTTTTCAACAAGAGGTAGTAAAGATTTGGCTACAGAAGACAGGATTTTTTTTTTTCAGGACATGAAACAGCAAGTCTTGCAAATAATGGCAATTTCCCCCCAACTCTTTGCACTGTTGCCTCTATCTATGTACCGTTGCCATTAGTATTGAGAGAACCATTGTTCATTGTAAGAAAATATAAAAGAACATCATTATAAGTTCAGATTTCTACAGTGGCTTTCTGGAGGGGTTTTGATCAATGCAGAAGGTCTGCCTGAAAAGAGAAACATTTTCCAAGAGAATGTATTACACAGAAAGAGAATGCCCTGACACTGAAAGAAAATAAAAGGGGGGAGCAGGGGAGAGAGAGAAAAAAAAAATAGTGTACCTACCAGTAGGCTAGACAAAGGGCACAGGTCGAGGCCTTTTCTTTGAAAGCACTGATTAATGTGAGGTCCTGTTACCTGCTATAATCATCGTTTTGTTCAGAGTGAAAGGTTTCCTACATTCCTAATTTGTCTTAGGGATAGTAAAAGAGAAAAAAATGTCTACCTTGGTCTAAGGGTGAGACAGTTTCATTTTGCCTTCAGTTCAAAGTGCTGGATACAAAGGATGCAGGTTGTTGTACAAATGCTAACTGAGTGATTCCCTGGAAAAGCAGCCCCTGCTGCACACATCACTCAATTATTTATCTCGATGAGAAGGGGAATTTAGATTGTTTCTTAAATAAGACGTCATTGCAGCAAAGTTAGCAAGAATTGTTGAATCCTAATGGGGAAAAATCTGCATTTATATGCACATGTATACTCCCATCTTAAGGACAGACTAGATATTTGCAAAAATTATGTCTCTGTAAATGATTTTTCACTGTGAAATGTAAAATGCACTGGCAATTCCTGCTTTCCTAAGAGAGTTAACCAGTGTATATGAGGGTCCTAATGCTGTTTCCACTGAATCCCATAAGAGATCTCCAATTGATTAAAATTGGACTTACACGAATGTTTCAGGGGGAGGGAAGGCAGTTCAGCATCTCTCTCTAATGACAGAATAGCAGAAAGGAGCTCAGGACAGCCAGGATTCTAAGCCTTAGTTAAGTGCCTACACTGATGTAGAATAAGTAAAGGTCAAGAGCCACAGGATATAGAAAATAAATTATACCAAAAAGCTCCAGTAGCTACAGCTGTAGACAGACTAAAATCAATACTCAGATTTTGTCCATTCCAACAGCAAAAAGGTACATTTTAACTGCATCTAATACAAGTCACTGACTCTAGAGATGTGTGTCTAGAATGGCAAACTCTGGAGCAAACAATATCACCATCATAATGACTTTCCCCACAAGCAGCAGACATTCTGTCCCAGACCTTAGTTTGGTTCAATAAAAGCGTGATGTCACATGTCGTACAACCTTGTTTCTGAAGACTCTGCCCAAAAACGGGAACACAGCCTTTGCTATTGTCACATTATTTTGTCAAGCAACTAAATGCTGGAATTCAGAGATGCCATGGAGTTATTGACCTCTGTGCTGTAATGAAGCACAGAAATTACATTACTCACAATGCATGTACACCATCTACCACCTGATGCAAGCATACATCAAAAAATATATTTTTTCCCCCAAAAAAAACTTTTTTAGTTTAACACTACCAGAAGAGTCAAAAAGAGATATGGTTTTGGATACAGTTCACAGGATGTGGGACGATTCATCCCTGAAATTGGTATTGCCAGGACTGGAAAATAAATTTGAAAGTCCCTTCAAAAATCCATGTCAGATAACAGGGAAAGAAAGAAAATGAAAGAAAATGAGAGAAAGAGAAAAAGAGAGAGAGAAAGAGAGAAAGAGAGAAAGAGAGAAAGAGAGAAAGAGAGAAAGAGAGAAAGAGAGAGAAAGAGAGAAAGAGAGAAAGAGAGAAAGAGAGAAAGAGAGAAAGAGAGAAAGAGAGAGGAAGGAAGGAAGGAAGGAAGGAAGGAAGGAAGGAAGGAAGGAAGGAAGGAAGGAAGGAAGGAAGGAAGGAAGGAAGGAAGGAAGGAAGGAAGGAAGGAAGGAAGGAAGGAAGGAAAAGAAACTTCCACCTCCATCCCTACCTATCCTAGTAAAAGCCAAGAACACCATTATTACTTGGAGAGGTGTGTAACCTTTTGACTGCGAACTAGCAATCCAAGCAAATTGCAAAAGAGTCAGAGACCTGAAACATAAGCAAATATGGAGCAAGTATATTTTGGAACTTTGTCTCACAGTCAACATCATGACTGTGCACTCCTTGAGCAAGTGTTTTCTAGCCATCCTGTACTTCTAACTGTGAGCAGTATTGATCACACGACAAACAAGCTCAATATTTAATAGTAATGGTAAATGTCAAAATTCACAGAGGCCAAACAACCACCAAATACCACTGATACAAAGTACTATGCAAATTGTACTCTAGAGATAGTCCTTGTGCCTCACCTTACTCTTTTAAAGGTACCAATTAAGGTAAGGTTGCTAACTATTTATTGATTTGATAAGTCAAGTGACATACTTCTGATGTCTTATACAAAGGTTCAACTTTTCCTTTTGCCCTTTAAAACCAACCTGTAAGGTGTGGGCATCCATTCTTCAGTATGAATTGAGCTTTTAAGCTAAACTGGGATTTTAAAAAGTGTCTTTGCATTTTACGCTCAATACTTAGCCTAGCCAGAATTTGGTGCTTTGGATATTCTCAATAAATAAATAAATAAATAAATAAATAAATAAATAAATAAATATTTATAACAGTGACATATAGTGAAGATTGAATGAAATTTGCCCTTTAAGTCCAATTTTGCTAAACTTAGAACATTTGAGGAAATGTTCCTATGTGCCTCAGGATGAGTATTTTCATAATACTTAAGTTACATCAGTTAAAACCATTCAACAACGTTAATACGACAATGCTTTCTTTCTCTATCACTCTGTCTCTCTCTCTACGTATGCGCACATATATATACATTTAAATGTATGTCTCCAAGATTAAATATATGTGACATTTGTTCAGATATTCTGCCATTCTTCTACTTTGAAACAAACACTACAAACTTGTATGGAAGACCCCTCATGTCATGCAGATATCCCTGGTCATTTCGTTGAAAATTCACCCACACTCTGCAAGACAAGGGAAATCATTTTAGTTGTCCACAGCACAAGCTAGTTAGCAATAAACCACTTCAGGCAGTACCAGAAAGTTATGCAAAAGAGCTAAATCGGTCAGCTTACATACACCAAAGTAGCACTAAATCAGCTAACTTTTCTATTCTTCCTGTCTATGAAATGAAGAGAAATAAAAAATGAGACTGAGGAAGTGAAACAGAGATGTCCAGTGTACAAAGTGGAGATGCAAGAGATGCAGATTTTGTTGTGTTTTTGTTGTTGTGGTGGTGGTGGTGGTGGTTGTGGTTGTCTTTTTCTTTGTTTTACATTTGTAATCTAATGTCAGAATATTGCAACTCAATTACTCTTTTTAAAATTAACTACAGGGTTAGAGTAAGTTAGATAAAGATTGCCTATGCGTTACTGATACAGATAGCAAACATGAAAGTTTATTTTATGCATCCTGTGGATTATATCCATCTTTTGTTGATTTTAAGTTCATGCATGAACTTTTCATTTGATCAAATAAAGTATTTTCTAATATGAGCTAGATGCTACCTTTAGGTAAATCAATTTAATTTATTGATTTATATTAATTTGTAGTGTACTATATGATAGGAAAACAGACATAAATCCCTTGATTTATTAGGTGTGTTGTATCCTTGACTAGCCCTGATGTAAGATATTTCCTCAAGATGTGTAGACAACTCCTGACTTTTAAGGGGAAGACACCATTCAACAAGGCAAGATCGAGTCACAAGAATGTGACTACAGCTATCTGCAAACCTAAATACCATTTTCTTTCCTTTCATTTCATTTTCACAGAAGCTTTGAAGTAAATACGAAAGGAGCCAGAACTGGGAAAATTACCCGAGGACTGAAACATTTTTGACATAAGTTGCAAATGCAGTTCAAGTCTTTTATATTTTTTCTTCGTTGTTCTAGTTTTGTTTCATCTCAGAATGTGAATGACAGTAGTGATGATGGAAAGATTGGACAGCTGGCCTCAGTTCCCCATGTTGGATACAGATAGAAACACTGCAAGATGCCCTCTTTCAGGAGCCTCAGAGGCTGTGGGCAGAAACATTTAACTATTTCTTGCTGAAGGAACTGTGCAACAGGAAAGATTCCATTTCATCCCCACTTCTTCAGCCGGTTCTGTACACTAAAAATTTCCTCTCTAAGTGGAAAGGCTGTAATTTCAAACCCATATGCAACTAACATGCTGAATTTGCTGTGCTAGCATTAAAAATTCTCAAATCTCCTTACTGCCATAAGGCCCAGCAAGAAGTTGCTGAGCAATCCCTACTTTGATCCATCCACCAAACACAGAAGAAAGCACGAGTTCTTCAAATACTTTTTAAATATAACCAATGTCCTATCTAGGACAATGTAGCATGAAATCTGACTTAGAAGTCAAAGTAGTTACTTATTCAAAGTATCATCCTCTGGAAGACAGTTTTTTAACTACTTTGGCCCTTCTCTATCCAACTGACGGCTGCCCCTATTAAACTACATTACTAGCCTGTGCTTTGCATTTTAAAGTTTCGATTATAATACATCATGTGTCACAAGGGGTAGGGATAAGGGATGGTACCGAGCCTGGACCCTCATATTATCTGCCTCGGTACCTTATACTTTGTAGATTGAGGTCTACAAAGCACAAGAAGCCAATTAATATTTTCCACTACTGAAAGGTCAAATCTCAGGCAGGTAACTGTAGGTACATTTTGACTTCCTCTGTGTCACTTGGAGAATAAGAACTTTCCAAAAAAAAATACATCAACCATGATTTGTTATGATTCAGATACAAATGCTAGTAAGTCGTTGTGACGTTGTTTCCATCAATCTCCCTTTTTTAATGTTGCTTCTGAAGCTGAAAGGACAGGTGCATTGTACTCAGCATCATGGTGTGATAGCAAACAAGATCCAGAGCATGTGAACAGATAATGTAAGCCACCAATGACAGACAGAAACTTAAAAGGAAATGGGATAAAAAAAAAATCTTTAGTAGTTCATGGAGGCCTCTTACACAGTCGACATCTAAGAGCCAGACTCATACACTTTGATAAAATGAAGAAAGCAACCTGTATTTTTCATTTCTTCATGATGCCAACACCTGACATGGCAAACATTCTGAGATTGTGATCAGGTCTATTCTAAAGGAGAGCATTAATCATACGTCAAATTTTTTTTTCAAATATGTGTGGGTAATTAAACATATACATGGCTTGCCACTGATACTTCATCAATATGGTATATATGCAATGTGTTCTTATTTATTTCTAATTACCATTACACCTGTGATCTCCAAGAAACCTTTGCCCAACAACGATACAAATGCAGAAGTCTCTATAGCAGAGTAGGGACAATGGCTGACAGCAGATGGGTAAAATTCCAGACTAGAGAACTTCATTGTCCCGGGAAGGAAGAGACCTTTATCACTTGAAGAATCAGATTAGGGTAAATAGCAAGAATAAAAGCAAATAAACACCATAAGTCAGGCTCAAAGGCTGAAAGAGAATACAAGCAAAACACTGTATCTGCATGCTCTGGCATGTTAGGGCATACACCTAAGACTTTCATAAGAAGCCTAAAATTGAAGCTAAACATTGTCTTAGGAGTTGTTTACCATCTGGTCTAAAAAATAAAGCTTTTTACCTATGCTATGAATTGTAGAGGTTTTTTGATTTATTAAACTGGCAACACAATAGGTTCACTGGTGCCTGTCAAGCCACGTATCATTAAATCTACTTAGAAAGCAAGATACAGAAAAATATAGCCTTATACAGCCATATAGCAACTTATACTATAACAGAGCAGAGCCAATTCCAGTGTTCCTCTACAGTAAGTGGTCTTAATTTTTTATGTATTAAAATAGTAAGTTTTAAATTTAAATGTGTCTCTAGAGAGATCAGATATGGAATAAAAAACAATTAATGAAGGACCTTCCCTGTCATTTCTGTCTTAACCTAACACCATTACAATAGATCTTATTCATTGTGGATCTATTCCAGACAGCTGTAACTGCTCTAAATCCATAAATAATTTGTGCAGAATAAAATACTTAAATTAGAGGTTATCTATCCTTGGAGATTACTATGAATAAATGGCAATTTATTTATAGAATAAATACTATGAAACCCTAATAATTTTCTCAAATATAAATATTCAGTCCATCTTTTAACGCCGCACACACATTGAAAATATTTATGTTAGCAGTCACCTTGAGCAGACTTACATTTCTCCAATTTTTGCATTGTTTTTGCAGCTAACATTTTAGTGGAGATCATTTTAGTAGAAGTCACTAAGAGTCCTGTTCTTTCACTTCTGTCTTTCAATTCAGTTCAAACTTATCTGGCAATAAATTCAACTTCTTTTTCTTTACTTCATTACTGTATACAGGTCTACTCCCCATTCCTCCTTCTATACCATATATTGTCAATTTTACAAAATTTGTGTCTGTTTGCTTTACTTGTCTGGGCTGAACCTCACTGCTTGTTATTAACAGCATCAGCATGACAAAATAAGTAAGCCATTGCTTCCCTTAGGTGTTAACAATTCATTTGATAAGGAAGAACATGCTGAATCCCTATGTTAACATGAGCAGGTGCTGAAGAAGGCTGAAATGCCTAATCATAACTGCCAGTACAGACAAAAAGAAATTAAGCAGACTATTTGCTGTGGCCAGAGGGAATCAGTTTTTCAATTCTCAATGTATTCGTTTTTTTCCTAGTCATGCCAAAACACTATTTGTGTAGTCAGGCAGGCCATTAAAGCTAAAATACTGAAGTTGGTAACACAATAAAGTTAAGTAATTGCAGCCTGTAGTCTTTTTCTAAGTTATTTGAAAGATGAGTGCTGTAAGATAGATTTGCTTCTGGTAAGTGATATATTTTAAAGGATTTGCCATGGAACAGATGGGCCTGGCTGGCACAAAGTTACAATAAGTGGCAGTGGCGTGTATGGTAAATAACTTCAACAGGGGCAACTCAGGGCAGTCAGATCAATTAAACAAGGCCATGTTAAACCTTTTCAGACTCAAATTAGCATTGCTGGCACTGCCATTAGAATTTGCAGCTAAATGTCAGATCTGCTACTACTTACATGCCCAAAGCACTGAATGTGAATTTAAACATTCATGGACTTGCTCAATTAGTAGCTCTAATTTAAAAATAAGCACCTGGCCTCCAACCTCTTGCTTCAACTGGTATGGTCCAGCTCAGGAGTTGCTGTTAAGCTGACTCTACATGTCCAAAAACTAAAGCACCTTTATTATAATGGATATCCCTTATTTGAAACCTGAAGTTTACTGAATAAGAATTTACTTAAAACAGATTAGTGTATTTATCAAACAAAGTTATTAAAAAACTTTTGCTGTTACTTCCTTTTCAGCTTTTACCAGTCTCCTTTCAGTCCTTCACCAGAAGCTGGAGGCTGCTCTCTGAAGTGCCCATAGATGCGTATTCTTGCTGCTGTCCTCGTGACTGTACATACCAATCAGGCAATACCTTACATCATCTCACTGATTTATCCAAAAAAAAGGTTTAAAACACCATTTAACTGCAAGTGGGAGGTGACAGGCATGAACAGCTTAAAGCAGGGAGAAGAGCAGGACTATTCATTTCAACGGCAGCCTGAAATTTTCCAGCTGAAGATGTATCTCAAGGTGCAGATATAAGTTTTACACCAAGATAAATCAAACATAAGTGCTGACCTCTAAAATTATGTCTCATGTTTTTACACTCCTGAACTATTGCTTCTTGAAACCCATTTAATAACCCCAATGAAAATCTTCTTTAGATCATAACTATCAAAAGTTTAAAAATGATTTCTCTTAAAGGTGATATTTGAATCGTATGTTTAAAAAGAGGTTTCAAAAATGTTGTGTTTATATTTGAACTACAAACAAATCAGGAAATCAATTGGGCATGCAGAGATTCCTAAAGAAAAAATCCAGTTGAGTTCATTAGTATACATCATCCCAGATTTGTCTGGATGTCAGCTATATGGCCATACAAATCAATTTTTTTTTATTCTAAGTGTCTTATTTCCTGACAGCTGACCTTATTCACCTGTCTTCAATGCACACTGTAAGTGCTGTTGACTTACATCTGTGGAATGGGTAGATCATCTACTAACCTCTTCCCTTGGCTTGCATGCTTAATAGGAAGTTGAGCTACAATTGAGGAACAATATAAATTTACTGATTGATTGAATAAATATTGTTATCTCAGAAGAATTCCAAATATAACCTGGAAAGTTGGTCTGTTTTAAAATTCAAGCTGTGCTTCTGAAGAAAAATAAGAAGCAGATCTGGCTTTGGAAATGTGCTAGAAGGCGCTATTAGGAGTACTGCACTATATGACAGGGTATGTTATATTGACTACTGATTTCTCTCTCTCTGAAGTTACATTAATTTAAGCTCCAAATTAATTTAGCTCCAAATCTGCAAAATGAACCTCTTACATCTTAGAACCAAAATACAAGCATTGAAGAACACAGGTCCTTTCAGTGACTTATATTGCCATACCTACATTAATATCACCTTTTTCTCACTCTGCTGATTTGTATTAGCTCTGAAAAAGAGAAACAAATCTATCTGTAATTTATTTATTAATTTCACTGTCTTGATAGGGAAGCCTGAAAATGAATGACTATATACTGGATTGAAGGAACAAGTTTTTATTTGGACCTTCCTAATAATTCCTGTATATAAGTAGTAAAATCTTTTGGCACTGGTTTACTGAATACTACCCCAAGAAATCACTGCAAAAAAGATCAAGTCTTTATGAAAGACATTTACTACTAAACCTGCTTATCATTCTTTTCCCCATTTATAATTTTCTGGCATTCTTGTGTTCATATGCATCCAAGTATATCTGATAAGGAAAAAAGTATGACTTTTAAATATTTTATATTATATTATTGGCTAATTATTGAATAAGTTGTACAATAACAAGAAATGCTATTACAGAAGTAATGGAAATGAAACTTTCATGAACTTTAAATATATTCAGAGAGAGAAATCAAAGCACAGAAAATCCACTGAACAGGGAATGTACTGAGTTTTGGTGACTTCCAAAAGGATATGTGATTTTAAAGGTTTAGAAAAAACTGGAAAAAAAAAAAAAAAAAAAAAAGACTGCAATAATATATCTTTATAATATAATAAAGTATAATGGGGCATTCTGGCACACACATACATCAAAAAAAAAAATTAGAAAAGATGAATCTGGACATAAACTAATAGAAAGCATGACAAAAAATGTATCTAGCATCAGAAAATAAGTCATATTAGGAGGCCCATAAAGCAAACATTTTGCAATTCTGCATCTACAAAATCTGCCTTGGATAGAAGATAATACAATAAACATAAGCATGGTGAAGACAGCTGCACATTCACTGGAGTGAAAGCAAATAGTATGAAAAAAAAATGGAAAGGTGTGAATTGCCTCATTCATCTAATATGATAAACCTATCAGTAATCATCTAAAGCTACCATCCTGAAACCTTATATAAAGCTCAATATCATTTACAAAACTCTCCTTGCAAAAGAAAAAGCAGCCTATATATATAGGTTATATATATATATATGTGTATATATATACATATTTATATACATATATATATCAAAGAAAAATATTTTATATATATAAATATATATATATATAAAAGAAAAATATTGTCAGTATTATTTGAACAGAATTCTAGGTTTGATTAACTAATTTTTACATCCTAAATGCTAGATAGATATCTTCCATGTGTTGGTGTTTTTTTTCCAAGCTTTCAAAGTCTTATAACTATTATAACAAAATTCTTGTCAGATAAAACTTGACAACTTATAATGAGGGCACAAGGTAAAACAAGCAGAAATCAAGCTAAATAGTACAAACACTACTCTAAAGATGTTGTTTTTTATATTTCATTTTTAAATCTCCATTTTCCCCTGTTTTTGTAAAATTGATGTAAAATGCCCAGATATGCTATAGTATGGTTACATCCATGGCTTAAGCTTAGAACTAAATCTATCCAGAAAAAATATGTATGCTTTTTCTTACCATTCAGCAGCGTTAACTCTAGAACATTGATATGGTTTTTGCCCTTTAAGATATGTCTTAAAATAATGCTGTATAAATAAGAGCAAGATTTATAATGCCATTCATTATAAAGCTTCATCATAGCCAGTGAATACTGATGTAAGAAATGCAGGATTCCTATAAAGTTCTGGCTTTAAATCTTGGAGAGAATTATTTTATCTTCAAGGAGGTTGCAATAAATTGGCATTTTGTTCATTTCAGCACAGTAAACTTAACATTGAAGGGAATTATAAACAGCTAAATAGGGACTGAGCATACCTAATAGGTTCATTAAGTCTGAAGTGTTGAAAATTGTTATTTCAAAGAATCAACAAAAGCAAGGTTCTGAGAAGGACACTTTGCCAGTAATTGGCCAAACAAAATTATCTGACATGACAGGAAATCAGCATCTGGCAAAAAGCCAACTTCTAAAGCTTTCATCAGCTGTTTTAATCAGCAAAGATTATTATTCCAGCTTTAAGAAGCTTATGTGACTTATCTTCATAGGTTTGACAAAAGAAAGTCAGCAGTCATTTTGGAGAGAGGCGCTGCTATTGTCTTCTGGGATATTTTAGACCGTCAGGAAGTAGTACAATTTACATGATATACTCTGTGTAATCCTTACGTTCCTGATTGTATAAGCTGCAATAGAAAAGCTCTATGTGATGATACCCACATACCTAAGTGTGAAATTAGACATAATGCAGGACCAGTGCTCCACATTCTTTTCACCATAATATAATTACATGTTATGGAAATGTATAAGAATCTAAGACTAAAAAGATAGTCTTAGAGAGGTTACCACCTGAGAGAGGCAACAATAAAGCCATTCTTTCTCAGTAGACCATTTATTCCTGTTTTGAAAGGGCTAAGGTAAAGAACTAATTTTTTTAAAAGCTTGTAACTTTGAAATAATTGATGGACTTTTGCTGCAAAAAAAATATTAGATTATGTGAAATACATTTATCATGACAGATACAACGTTATCCACAGAAGCAACACCATTCAGATCTGAAAGTATGATCATGTTTTTTTGACAACTGGCTCTGACAGGCACTCCTGCGTTCATCCCCCAAGGATCCTTTGAGGATGAGACAGCCTCCTCCCAAGACACCAAGGCACAACCTTGCCCCAGCTAAGTGCTTCTAATGATGGTGATAACGGACTGGTTACCACTGACTCACAGGAAGCCTTCCCTTGTATTCTCAAGGCAAACAGCAGTCTCCAGAGTAAATAATAATTTCCCAGAGATAATAGATTTCCTATAATACGCATAGTACATTTTACAAATAAAAAAGCAAGCAAAAATGAGTGAAGAGAAAGTACCCCACTTAAAGCCTGTCTCATTACCAGATTTAGAGTCCTACAATATTAATTTTGATAGCAGTGAGCTGCATGGAAAGAGCCTATATTGATTTCACAGGAGTCACGACAGCTCTCTGAGCCATCTCTTTGGGAATCTTTTTCTGAGCCATTAAAACCAGTCCAGAAATTTCCAGCAATTTAGAGGACTAATGTGTCCAAATTCATATGCAAACAACCCTAATTATTTAGGACTCCAGTCTGACGGGTGGATGTTTCAGAGAAATGCTGATATTGAACAGGACCATTTCAAGGCCTCTGTATTGGTAAGACTTTGTGGATCCTTGGTAAAACAGGCTATATCAATATAAAATATTGGAAATAAACTAATTCTAAGGTGTTTTTTGCTTTGCTTGATTGTGGTTTTTTGTATTTATTTTATTTTATTTTATTTATTTTATTTTTATTTTATTTTATTTTATTTTAT
Source organism: Netta rufina (assembly GCF_964035555.1). Lineage (NCBI taxonomy): Eukaryota > Metazoa > Chordata > Aves > Anseriformes > Anatidae > Netta > Netta rufina. The sequence goes on from NC_140127.1 coordinate 17,932,232, forward strand.
TTTATTTTATTTTATTTTATTTTATTTTATTTTATTTTATTTTATTTTTGTTGTTGTTTGTTTTGTTTGTTTGTTTTGTTGTTGGTTGATTGCTTGCTTGCTTGGTTGGTTTGGTTTGTTTTTAATGATAGAGATTTAACACCATCTGATAACCATTTTGACTTAAAATTTGTAATCATTGATTCACATAAATATTGACCCAATATCCTAGAGCACACAGAGCATGGATAAACAAACACTTTTCATCTAGAAGATGGATGCCTTAGCCTTTCATATTAACCATCCTTCTGCCAAAAGCTTATTACTACATTAAATGCAGACAGAGACCACAAATGGTCTTTCATTTTTGTCATGAAAAGTCCACCACCCACACCATTTACCTAAGAAGATGTCTTTTCATGCTATGCACTTACTATTAAAAGGAGATGGAGGTAAGCCTTTTAACACCTTGCCAAGAGACATGTTTATGCTGCTAAATACTGACAAGTTTCATGTCCTTTTTGTCCCTGCACATGAAACGGCATGGTAAGCAGCGGTATAAGAGTTAAAGCTGTATTAATAAATAGCAGAACTAGGAAACTGCTAAAACTAGCTAAAATTGACTTATTTTTTTCACTCTTTCTTCCATCAAATATTACACTTTCTTCATAGGTATTTCTTATGTAATCAGTTTTCCTAAAGAAGGTACTGGTTTCACACATCCAAAAAAAAAAAAAAAAGTTACCAGTTACTGTTTTATAAAACATTAACTTTTATGGAACTAAATTTCTCTTTCTCTTAGTAGACCACAACTGTCTTTCCTGCACAGGTCTACAGGCAGAAGACTGATAATTTTATGCTCAGGACAAGATTCACAACTTCTAATGAGACAGTTTGTGAATTAACAAAGAAAGGTTAAACTCTGAAGAACCACTGTACTGCCAAGGAAAGTCACTATGGGAACACATTTATAAGAAAAGAAAAAAAAAAAAAAAAAAAGTCTCATGGTATTTCTGTTAGCTTTCACTCCTTCCCCCATTGTTATAGAATATGTGAATATGTTTTGATAAATTTATGGAACATAAACCAGAGACACAACTTTCAAGAACTTTTTAAAGGTATTAACCAAATGACCATGGCAAGCCATCTGGCCATTCCCCCATTCTTTGTACAGGCCTACCAATAAAAGGCAGCCTTTAGCAGTAACCTCCCTTAAGGTCCAGATCTACCACTACTGGGAACACCCCACCCTCCTTGAAAGCCTAGAAAGCAGACATCGTGCCCTGCCAGATCAAATAGCCAACTGAATGCCAGAGTAGAGGACCGCACAAAGAGCAGCCTGTCAACACCCCATCCCTTTTAAGCTGAAGTGTCTGCACATAAAACCCCTCTGTCACTCATAACTGAGGAAACAGCACAGTAAAAATAAGAAAGCGAGTCAGACCATTGGGACTCAGGTTGTTCAAAAAAGTAACAGCAGGAACAGAAACAGCATAACTGGGGCTGCATAATACTCAGAGGATGCTCTGAAGTTTGGAGTGAACTTTTACACCCTGCATTGACTGACTATTTGGTATCTCCAAGTCTTCTTTTCAGCTTCACTCCACACCTTTTCATCTTCTCTTACTCTACTACAACTATTTCCCTTCATTGCATATTCAGTTGTTTCCATTTATTTTACTTGATTACAACTTTATTTGCTTCCTACAAAAAACAAATTTACTCCAAGCTGTTTCCTACCATCATACTTTTCCTTCTGTTCATTCGTTAGCACTCTTTCTACCTGTCTCAAAATGAGTAAATCTTAATTAAGACTACAACTTCCTTCAAATTGAGATTGCCATTCCTCATTTTATTTTTGGCAGGTGCCTGCCAGAAGAAGTATAAAAATAATGCTGGAAAAGTCATAATGAAGAATAAGGCATTATGGGCTTACAGTTAGTAACGAGCTTTATCTTCAAGTATTACAAAATTACCAGTTTAGCTCATATGTGACCAAACAGTGAGCAAGCAGAAACTCTAAAGAGTAGTCTCAAAAATGAATCATTAAATGGTCAGAAGTATTTTAAGGTGCTTGTTTCACAACCAATACATGGTAGCACGTAGCATACATTCTATCTGTCAGGGCCCTGAGTGCTCCTCCTCCCCGGGGAGGTTTGGCTGCTGTAGCTCAGGGGCTGCATACCCAAGGGCTGCCCAGTCCCATGGGCACTGGGCCGTGTGTCCACACCCACAGGCAGGAAACAAGAAGTGTTACAGTTCATCTCAACTTCTTCGTTTTTATAAATGCTTAGAGTGGATAATGTCAATAACGTAATGTCCTCTGTTATAGAACTCTGTTAAATCTAGCATAAAACAGAACAGAAATTGTTAATTTAAAGAATATTTGTCATAATCAATTAATGTTTTGTCATGATTTGAATATTTTTCTGAAAAATTCACTACAGCCTTAACTTCAGTTTCAAATTAAAAGTGAAAACTCCTGGGGAAATTAATAATAATAACAATAACAATAACAATAACAAGATAACTGAATAGGAATAGCCCTCAGTATTTTTAACATAAGCATTATGGTTACCATAAAGTTTGGCTGATTCATAGACAAAGAGAGAAAAACAATGGCAAACTTTCCTAGCTCTGTGGTGAATGGCAGAGGTAAAAATCAGGTGCCCTCCCTTGAACTCTCCTATTATTTCAATTTAGTGCTTTTACTGTTATGTAGTGCACAGTGGTCATTCACAAGCACTTTATGTCACCTTCCACTATAACTGGCAGGAAGCTCAAAATAGATTTATGAGCTAATAATATATTTCTGTCCCCCCAGAATACTGAGCTTCCATTTAACATGAGAGTTAACATAACATAAACTTAATTCAATTAACATTTTTCCTTTTTTTTAATTACATAATGCCTAGAACTAAGTCATGCAAATGTGCTAATATGCTGTTAATGTCTGCTGTTTAACAGAAACTAACTTGCTTGAGGTAGCTGGAGATGAAAGAGTGCAAATTCACATACAAAGAGGAATATATATTTTTAGCATATTAAAACTTGAAAAGATTTCTAATATACCCCAATGTATTACACTTTGTTTTCATTACTCTCACATCTGATCTCTCACAACCATAATCATCTAGGATTACTATTAAACATGCACATGTTTTTAAAGGAGGGTAATCTTACTTCAGTTTGAAGTAGATAGGGCTAGACATTAAAGTCTGCATGAATAGTCCATTTCCTATTAAGACTCGTGCAAGCTACCTGTCCTCCGAGGCTCTGATTTTGCAGCTGTCATCTTTCCCAGAGTTTGGGCAATGAAGGAATCTTTTGTTCTGCTGAAAAGTGGTGCACTGTTCCCTGCTCAGGTGCCCAGAACAAAAAGTATAAGGCAATACAATGAGCTTCTCTCCAGACTAGCTTAAAGCTTTTTTCTTTATGGAAGATTTTTCACTGAATGAAACTTTCCTTGTTCAGGCTAAGAAAAATCACCACTTCTGTTATATTTATAATCTTGTGATACATTATAAAGACTTCAAAATATGTTGAAATGGCAATTACTCTTTAATCCAAAAATCATATTTTACAGACATGGTTATAACAGTAAATTAAATGTTTTTATTTTGCTTGAGTTTTCCCCACACTTTGTTTATTTCAACAATAAACAGCTTATGTCTAGACATTTCCAAGATGCTATTCATCTGCATTAGTTGCATTAGCAATTTATTATGGTTGCTAACCTGAAATCCTGACCCCGTGAGATTTTCTTGGTTTATTCCCCCTGAATTGCTAGGGGTATATTCTTCAAAGTTATTTTTGCCTATTTTACATACTTTTTAATATACCTAGTGACAGAAAGGGGTTTTCTCACCACCTCTAAGTCCCATTAAGTTCATGATACAAAAAGAATTACAAAGGCCAAGTGATTAGCTGTGGAAGAAATTCTCTGTGAAATGCACTGTCTGATTTTTTTTTATTCTCAGGTACGTATTCAGCTCTCTTCAAGATTTTGTGCAGAAGAACCCTCTAGTGAGAGGGAGAGATTTCTCTTCCCTGAGGACCAACATTCTTCATTCTCAAGGGTGAGAACATTTCAAAGCACGGGTGTAGTAGACAAATAAATGAGCTATATCAAGGCAGTGAGAACCTGTTAACTGATGCAAAAACTGACAGTGATCCTGCATTAGCATTTCTGTTTAGATCAGGAACGTACTTTCAGTGCAAATCTCCTAAACCTCCTCAATTTACATGCTTTGGTTTGTACCACAGAGTTGCCTCAGACCACACAAAATGGATCCCTCTAGATGAAACTAAAGCAGGAGATGTAAAGCAGAATAGGGGCCAGACTAGAGCTAGTCTGAAAATAAAATCTCCAAAACATGTATAGTGTGGATTATAAATCCTCAGAATAAATTGGTCTGAAAGAAATTTCCACATCTCTTCTTACTATGCATCACTTCTTGTCAATACAGACATAGTGTCAGAACAAACAGGCCTTAGTAGGCCATGGGTACTCGTAGGGCAGCAGAGGGTGTTGTACAGCATTTGGTTAATCTCAAAAGGTTGTTGAACTGGCTAAAGCCAATCCTGGAAGCAAAAACCTGTCAAAGATACACTCCAATTGTAATTAGAAGTGGCTCTTCTAAAGAAAGCTCAGGGGCTAACTACAAAGCAAAGGTCTAGGCACAAACACCTCAAAGCCCTGCCTCACCTGGGGTCTGATCATACAAGGATTGTTATGGGATGGCTGTGCTGACCTGAAACACAGCTCTCTAAAGTCTAGGGATGGATTCCGTGCTGCAGGAATGAAGGCTGAAGGAACACGGTGAGCAAATGAGAGCTCCACCCATAAAGCAAGGTATGAAGTACTCAGACTGATGCTTCGGTGTTTTGAAGTACTCAGGCTGATGCTGCCTACATTTTGCCAGAAGCAACATAAGAGAGGAACAGCTTATGGTTCAAAAGTGGCTTAGAGCTCTTTATCTCATTTCCACACTACTGAGTTCCACTTATACAATATGCTCTGAATTAAAGGATAGCATGCAAAAGCACTTATGCTATAAGTTCTGGTTAAATATAACCTACTAGTTGGGGTCCTAAATATGAAGTAGGGTTAAATAAATGATGTTTAAAAATTATATTCTGAATAAAATATTAAGCTCTTTCTTTATCAGGAGGATATGGTGAAGTGTTCTTAAAGGCTATTACATGCATTTCTTAGCTGCAGATTGAACACAAGGTCTCTTCATCACTGCTTTGCACATTTTGTACCTAAAGATGGTACAATGAATGGTGTATGAAAAGGTCATCAGATATTTAAGCCCAGAGTTTACTGCTAACAGTATTTAATATTTGATATAAGTTCATTCTGACAAGTTAGAGTGGCTGTAAAATGTGGTTACCATGAATGCACCAATGAAAGATGAATTCTGAATGTACAATAATATATTTACTGCAAAATATAGATAAAACTTGTAAAACCTCCACAATTCTGTGAAGTGAGAAATGTTTTTCATATCTGCTATATTAATTTAAAAAGCTTAGAAACTCTGTAGTTATTCAAAACCATGCTCAGGAATCCTCTGTAGTACATTTCAATAACATACAGTATCAGTGAAGAACCTAATGTTACCCTACTGTTATCTTGTACTTACAGGTATAAGCTTTTTGATTGCAGAATATCTTCTCCATCCTCTTACTGTCCTTTTCTCAAAAACTGATTACCTACCCATGCAAACCACAGCACATTTTTCCTGCTTGGACACCGTGGCTTTGCCCTGGCTTGCAAAATTGTTAGGTTTCCTCACTTTTGATGTCTGACATGCAGGTAGTCAAAAGGTTTGCTACACAAATTATTGGATTTATCCTTTAACATACACAGTACTAACTAACACACGTAATTAATTTCCACATTACACAATTTAGATTGTGAATTTAGTGAGGCTTATTAAAATACTGGAAATATAGACCTGGCCAGAATCATGCATCAGATGGGTCGACGGGGAAAAAGTTCTCTGACAGCTTCACAAAATATCAGTCATCTGCTAATAGATTTTAGGAGAAAGCTTCCAGTAAGCATAGGCTTTTTTGTAATCCTACCTGATAGCGTTTCTTTTGTTAACCACCATATGAATGGATGATCAGCTGCTAATAAGAGAAATGTCTTTCCTGACTGTATTAATCTGTTACATATCTGCAAAGTGAAAAGCAGACTGGTTCTTCAGTTCAGTGCAGTTTATTCTCTATAAGTCTAGTGAATACAATGTAGAAAAACAAATTTGTCTTTCACTGATGAGAATCAGCAGACTAACATGTATGCTCTAAGGACTAAATAAATCAAGTCTGTGATGTTAGGTATGAAAGAAGTAATCTTTTTTCTTGCAGTTCTGGCTGCCACTGTGTGCAGTTTCAGGCTATGTGTAACCCAATATAATGGCCACCAGAAGGGGCATCTTTACTCCTTATTTCTGCCTCCACTTGTGTGCTCTGGCCCATTTCTTTGCATTAATGACTGTGTGGCTGGCTCTGTACAGCCAACTGATCTGACAGAAAACTACCCTACTGAAAAAAAATATATACATATAATAATAATAATTTAAAAAAAATAAAAAAGTTTGGTTTGCTGTCAGATCAGCAAACTAAACAAATTCATCTACGAACATATGACTCCAATAATTTTTTTTGGTATTAATGGATTGCAAATTTTAAAGTTGTGGACTACTGAATTTCAGAATAAATAGTGAAGAAATATAACAAAATGTTTTTGAAACTGTCTTTACTTCAACTAGTGATGAATGCAAGATTTGCTTTTGTTCTTTGCTATGTTGCTTGTAATATCTTTTCTGAAGTAAGGCACTGTTGACTGCAATGTTTGAAAGAAAACTGTTCATCAAATCCATTAATTTTCCAATAAATTTAATGAGTGCTCAATACACACAGAAAAGTAGTTTATGTAAAGTTCACAGTTAATTGAAAAACACCACAGTTTATTGTTACAAGACTGAGAGTGGGTATCTCTGTATTTTTCCTTAAAATTTTGTATTACTCTAGTCTTTCAACAATTGAATGTTCAAAATATGGGTTCAAAATTTGCATTTGTACACTAGAGACATGTTTCCAAACAAATTTCTTAGCTTGCTTTTTATCTCTTGACAAGTTGAAAATAATTTTCAGTGCTGTACATTATTTATTCATTATTTTCATTAATATTTTAGGGAGAGTGTTGAGACATTGCCTTAAATTTAACTCATAGTCAAAGAAACTGCGGTTTGCATGCATAGTTCTGTTATTTAAATTGTTTCACTGTTGTTCTGCAAAGGTTTGAATTACACATGACTAACTTTGTTCAGGTAGACACAAATGCAAGCTTTCAGTATGAAATCAGGTATAACAGGAATGAGACGAAAAATACATTGCATATACCAAATCTATACCTGGCTTAGTTCTTTTGCAAGCATCCACATATATTTGCTTCTAAATCACTGTTTTCCAAGTTTTCCAAATTTTCCAAGGATAATTAGTACTCTTTAAGAACATTCTCAAGCAAAAGAATCAGAACTGGGGCATGCACCACACTGAATTTCTGATTTTAGCAACTTACTTTTTAAGCGCATAGATTTCACACAGAAATGTATTCTTGTACAGTAACCGCTGCAAGTCACACACACACACAGTATTCATTAACAATTAAAGGACACTAATATCTGTGCAAACATTCAGCTATTTAGCTATTTATCTGCAGTGGCCAAATACACTGAAAAAGCTACTCCTGTGACAGTCTAGGCAACTGTGAGACACAGGTATATATTTATTTTAAAAAGCAAATAAATAACATGCACTGCAAACAGATTCAATGGATTCTCTTTATGAGGTACAATATGAAGGGAATTGGGCAGCAAGTCAGCCGTAAAATTTGGTCCATTACACACACCACCTAAACACATTTCCATTATGGCCTGTGACTTTTTTTTCACCCCTCACACTAAAACTCAATTTTATATGATGGAGATTTTAAGTACTCTGTGCTTACATTACCAGACACTGCAATATAGTATTTGTACTTTCAAATTTTTAATAACCTTACTGCTACCTCTTTGCTCCACAATTTTTAGCTTACATCTTTTGTGCTTGGTGGAGTACTTCTTCCAGTAACATCCTTTTGTGATTCATCCTTATAGCTTAATGTGTCACTCAATGAAATGTGACAAGATGGTTACAAAACAACTGATGGTCGAGATTAATTACTTAAGAATATTAATTTCCACTGGCAAATATGCATATTTTATTATGAAAATACATTTTTTCAATTATTGTTTTTCTCTACTGAGGAAAGTTGTTTCAAAGATACTTATTTATACGCATTTAGAACTATAAAACTAAGTATCTATAAATGTTAGAACATCTGTCATAGTAGGTATATATATATAATTTTACAAATAACATGGAAAGAAAGTGACAACTTCAGCCTGCATTATTTGTTATTTTTGCCTATAAAGTTAAAAACAGGGAAAACAGACACATTTGAACATGACTGGGTATGCTCTTTGGGAATGCCACTTCCATTAGATTACTCCCACATCCTTAGAAGCTTTCAATTATAAAGAGATCTGGAAAGTTAAATATTAATTTAATCTTGGTTTATAGAATAAAATTGTCACATTTCAGCCAACAAAAGATATAAAAATGAAAGGATTTCAGGCTATTTGTTTCCTGACTACATTTTCCACTGTTATCCCGGATCATTTGTGCTAAATCTGTTGTTTGAGCATATTTCTGTTTAGAACACTGGGCAGAAGCATGTTCCACTCATTTCTGGCACAACCACATGAACATTAGCTTGTATTTTGCAATCTGCAAATGACGCTATTTGGCCTATATGCTAAAAGGTTCAGGAACATTCAGTTATACGCATCAATCTCTGTTCTATAAGAGAAAGCCTTCATACATGTATGAAAAGCTCCCTTCCCACATTCAGTACTGCGGGGACACAAGGTATTCTGACCACTTTGTCTCTTCTACTCCTTTCACTAAATCTCCTGGCTTAATCATTTACCTTATTTGATTCTTCAACTTGCATAAGCAATCACTTGTCTATGAGAAGCAGCTTACAAGAAAGGGAAATGCTGCTGAAAAACCTATCATCTGGCTAAGCTTTAGTATTTCAGACCACCTTGCAGGCTGTGTTCCTTTGAAGAGAAATATATGTAAATCTACTGAAGATTTACAATTGTCAGTGGAAGAGTTTTGAGGTTAACAAGTTTTTCTGTAACCCTATCAGCTTGTATTTTGCCTCCATTCCAAACGTTGGCAGGTAAATTTTGTGCATCTCAACAGTTTGCATGCTAGGGCTTTAGCTTAAGCTTCTGTATTTTCTAAGTGCTAACCATCCTTCTTTGATCTCTGTGAGGCTCTGTCAGGTAGAACTTCTGTTAAATCCTTGAATTTCTTTGGGCTCAGTTTGGCTTCACAGTAATAACCCCAGTAACGGTGTACACCCATCCCCTGCATTTTATTGTTTTCAGAGAAATACCTGGAGAGTTAAAGGTCAAACGGGTGTAGGTAAAAGGTAGCTGAACATATAGAATACTTCTACTGTGTAATTTAACGCTTGCCACAGACAAAATGTTTAGACTTTTCGCAAAATACAAAGATGTAAAAATAACCTTCACTCACAAACACTTTAAAAGTTGTATCACTTTTATTACTCTAGTAATATAAAGAAGTAAATTTTGCTTCGGTTCTCTAAGCTCAGGAAAGTCTCCAGAGGAACCAACAGAGTAACTCATTATAACAGTTTGGGAATTGTCAACATAAATCTCCAACTCCATTTTTTGTGCAGTAAGTTTGCAGATGCAAGACAGCATTAAAAGTTAACGTATTAGTTTTAAAATTATGGTATACAATGCACTGTATTATTGCCATCAGACACTAACTTTCCCCTCAAGTTATACAGGGTCACCTAATTCTCTCTGGTTTTTCATGGTTTGTTTATATATATTATTGCCACATGGATAAGTATTTCTAGTTGTTTTTTTGGAATATATTTCTGCTTACCTGGAGATCTGGCATCGTGTTCCATTTCAGTAAAAATCGATGGGAGCTTTCCCAGAAAAAGGTGAAGGTGAATGGAGATGTATGCATTTCATGAGCTGATCTTTCACTTCACTAGGAAACAACTAGGGCTTATAGAACCTAACAAAAGACAAGTGATACCTGTGTTATTCCAGATCAAAAGGAATACCATTTGCACGTTGTGATTTAAGTCAGGTTTACTTTAATTTCCTTCCTGAGTAAAATTATTCATCCAACTGTGATATTTTATTGATATTTACATCAAATTTTCAAACACTTAAATGAACGTAGTCTCTATAATAGTTACAAATCAGAAAATGTTTTGCAAACTAAGGTTTTAACTGTTGAATGTAAGCATGTGTATGTCTTTATTTGTCTCTACAGACATAAAGCACAGCAGGACAAAAAATGCTGAGAATTGTAGCGTCTACCCATAGTGGTCTGTCCTAGGCGAGTAAAAAAAACAGACCATGAACATCCTGCTTTTCAGCTGTGAGGACGCACCCCAGGAAAGTAGAGGCAATGGCATCTTAGTGCCTTTGCTTCTCCCAGTCCTGAGCTGTCAAACTGCCCGTTCCCTTGGGACACCTCCAGCAACGCGACATAGTGGAGATGCAGGGAATTCCTATCCATGCCCTTTACCATGACCATCAGACAGAGAGCAGCTTTCATCATCAATGCTAATACTTTTTTTTCACCTTACAGTAAAGAAAATGGCCCCTGGTGGGTCTCTTGGCTGCCATAAAGCCCCATTTGTGTTTCCCCAGCAAGCAAGCACAGCCATATGGGTTTTACAGCAGGAAGAAGACTAGAATATTGTTACGTGGGGTGGTTGATGTCACTTGATCTGACTAGCCACCACAGCACCAGGTGGCTAACTATATCACTGAAAGAAATTTCTTGTTTACTGACTCCAAAAGAGCATGGAGGCCTCTCCAGACCACACATAGCCCGCAATGCAGTAGAAAGGTCACCGAGCTTCATACAAATGTATGTCTTCATAAATGTGTGTGTGTGCACAGTTTCTCTTCTCCCAGGTACCTGAGGAGGTGGCAGAATGGTGTTATCACAAGCCCTGCCAGGGGCACAGCACAGCACAGCTGCTGCCTCAGGGCTGGGGAGCTGGGCCCATCATGGGGCCAGGCCACCATGGTAGGGCCTCACAGCCTAGGCCCATCCCAGCACCCCAACCAGGCCAGGCTGGGACAAACGAGGCAGGGCTCTGGGTTATATGTGATATATATATATTTTATTTTTTTTTCAATTAATAAGGACTTTTTATGCTGTTAATCACATGTATTTCTAAGCATCTGCCTTAGTGATCAATCTTAAACCACACTGCCCAGACCTGACATGAAAGCAGCTTTCAAGAAATTTTCATTCTGGTGAGAGAACAAACTTAATGCTTCATTTATACTGTTATGAATATTTATACAGACATTAATTATTTTTCTAATTTATCAGTGTGGCATGGTGTCATTGCATCTTTCTATGCCTGTTATTCTGTTGGGGAAATAAAGAGCTCAGTTTCTGCAAAGATATTATTAACAGAAGGCCTAGAAGCGTAAAGATTTTTCACGAGCCATCAGTTACGTCTTTTTAAAACGTGCTGCAGTTCTCTTTAAGTCCTCCAGGTGTAGCCTTTTCACAGTTCATAAGCTGTATCTGACTGACTACTGAAACCCTATGCACACTACAGTTAAAAGAACGAGGCTAACTTGCATCCAAACAGTCCCAGTGACTTCAAAAGATGTGTGGAGGGTTTGTATCAATATGGTACCTGTCTCTATATCTATAAATAAACCACTAATTTTAGAGTAAAATCCTAGGAGAAAAAAAAAAAAAATGCATGGTATCTTTTTTAACTTCAGAAAAAAATGATTTATCAAAGCAACCTCATCAGAATACATTAACAGAATTTATATTACTCTTCTGAATGTATTGCTCATTCTAACTCTTTTAAAGTAATAATGTAGTGGCTTTCCTAATAATATATTTAATACTAGTTTAAAAATGTAAAGAATATCGTATCAGAGAACCTCAAAATTCATCCTGATTTTGACAATCATCATCTCACAATATGTTAGGGTGATCAGAATAACCTTGTTTTACAAAGAGAGGAAATGAATCATATAGGTTGAGGAACATATATTTCTCAGGTGTCCTCTAGTGTCATGTAACTGGAAGTTTGGATACCTAAATGAGAACCCTGCATACTGTTCTGTTTCTCTAATTTTATGCATATGCAGGGAGCACTTTGCTAAATCAGACATACAGACATATTAGACATACATCTTTAAACATGATTTTTTTCTAGTTAGTTCTTGAGGGGGGAGAAGTGTAAACCTCTTTTTTCTACTGAAGATGTGAATCTCTAGGTAGAAAATCTAGTATGACCACATACTAACATTTGCATTTCCCAGTTACCCTCTTGAGTTTGAATCCTGTCTCCAGTTAAACTAATATTCACTATTGGTACAGTCATAATGATCCTTTTATTCCAAGAAGTGTCATGTGGTTCTTATACTTGTTCATGAATATCAGAAAGGACTGATAATCATAATACAGACCTAATATCACCACTGCTACAAATGGAACAAAGCTGGGTAATAACCAAATTGAAGAAAAGTCCTTGGTGAAATTCTCTGTAAATAACATTCTGATTCTCATAAAGGAGACTAATCAGAGCTCACACTGCATAGATATTCATCCTCCCACACATACTTGGCTGATCACACCAAAGAACAATCATAATTTAATGTATGAGAAATTTACAAAACTATAATGGAGCAATTTTATGACTTTTCCATTGTAATATTACATCTGCAATACTGTAGCACAAAATCAGATATTGTTCTGGGAAAGTCCAGTCAGAGCTGGTAAATTACTTTGTATAAACAAACAGTAAAGAAAGTTTTATGCTTTGGGTAATTTTGTTTTGGTCTTTTTTTTTTTTTTTTTTTTAGGTGGAGTGAAATCCAAGAAGCTTGAGAAACTCTTAAATTAGAATTTTTGGGGTTTGAATTTGGTGTATTAATTTTGTAGATGTTTTACCTTCTTTCCCCTTGGGTCTGTTCTGTAGTGGCGTGTAAATGAAAACAAACCAGCTAACGTTTCTATTCTTCTAGCATGAAGAATGGCCTTGTGCTGTGCAGAAACTCTTGCAAGTGGAAAGTGGAGATGTCTGGGAAAAGAAAGGGCCTGTATTTGAGACCTGTTTACCTGATAAAGGATAGAGAGGGCAGTTAAGAATCAGGCAGCCATTCCCCATCAAGGAACCACAGGTTCCCTGAGGAAGATACAGGCAGCTCTGCAGCTTACCTTACAACAGCCAAGAACCAAAGGGAGTGTTTCAAGGGCCCTGATACTATTATTGATTCCTGATGGTTGCTGCTTTGCATTTTTTACAGATATTCCTACACTGTATAAACAAGCAATCAGCTTGAACCAACTGGAGCCAACAGTAGCTGTATAAAAATGAGTACTGATAACATCAAAATAGATAAAGCAACTTGTCTATTGTCTTTGTTTGCCAAAACATAACTAGAGCATACATGTAGATCTGTCTGGGTTGGGAAAGTATTGTGCTAAAAGTGATCTAAACTTCAGCATAAACGTACAGATCTACATTCTTCATCCAGGTTGAATCTTTATGTACATGCTGGGGCTGCCATTCATCCTGGAACTGTGATTGCCCAAATGTCCAGGTCAGGTGCTGTTAAGACTATTTTGCAGCTCCTGTCTGGGACAATACCTATGTTTTCTTTCATGAAATTCAGAAAGCAGGTAGTATATCTCATCTGAAGTTAGTGTGACCACTTAAAACAATGATAAACGCAGAAAACAATGTACTCAGAACTTACACCAGATGAATTTCTAGTAGAAGAGAAATCATATCTGTTGCTCTGACATATAATGGATAATTGTATTGCCTGTTGCTCACATCTAAGCCTGAAAACAAAACAAAACAAAACAAAAATCCGCATTTTTCTCCAATTTTCAATTCCTTTTATATAACTATATGCATATATTTTCTACTGAAGGAGGACATGCCAAAAATATTAATTCAATGAGTACACTTTCAGTTGGTTTTAGAAAAGCATAGAAAGAAAAAGTTAACTTTATTTTTTGAGAGCATTTACATTAGACTCTGTACCATGCATAGAAGTCATATACATTGATTTTAATGACCTTTTATTCTCATTATATATATAATATTCGTGCTTTTAATGAATGAATTTCATACCTGAAGAGCATGAATATAGTATACTAATGATGATACCAAGTGAAATATGATAGATGTACAGAAGAGATAGATAGATATAAAACTCTTGTCTTGCTTGACTGAGTCAAGCAAGCAGTTAAATACTATCTCTGAGTGGCACTGGTGTCTAAACAGGTGTATTCCACTCTAGAAAGGCATCTAAACCAATTTTACTTAAGTTGATACAACCTCTGTTTAGAGACAGGGTCTAGTGTTTTTCTTCAATGATTTCAGGCTTAATAAGCTGTCTTTTTCTTAATGACCTCTGGAAACTCTACCAAGAACCAGCAGTTCCACATTATAACATCTCTGGTTTACTTAAAGCCTGAACACTGTGCAGATAGCTGCAGTAATGGCTATCTCAGCTGACCTGCCAGTAACCCCTGTTTTGACCTGAAGGAATCACCCTCTCTCTAGAGGGCAAGAAGTTATTTCAATCCATCTGCTCCAATGGAAAAGTTGTAGGTAGAAAACATTTCTAAGCCTAGCCTGTGTTTTTACAAGCTGTGTTTCCCTGAAGATTTAGTTCTGCAACTAGAAACAATCTAGGTTACCTTTCCCTTAGGAAAAAAAAAAAAAAAAAGTAATAATTCAAGCCATCTAACTTGAAAATTTATTTTTCCAGTTGCCAGAAGTAGGGATTACTTCAACTGAGATGTTTGCTATTCTTGCCCACAGAGGCCAACTGCTTCAGCAGCTCTGGAAATCTTGCATACTACCATTTGCACCGCTATTTGCAGCATTGCAACATTCATTGTCACTATATTATTAAAAGCTGTATAAACATCTTTTTACAAAAGACAGAGGATTCCTTACTGCTCTTCCCATTTTCAACAGTGTCTTTTTAATCAAAACAAATTCATAGCCAGTCAAGACCAATAATGATATTAAGAGCTAAACAGGTACAAAAGCTACTGTAAAGTTATCATAGCATTTACAGCCTATTTCCAAAAGTACTTTTGTGGATCTGGCATCATTCCTTCTTCAGCAAGATGGCAAAGTCTGCCCTAAAACAAATACACTTACATGCTCTTGCTGTGACTGGATTGATTGTAGCAGGGCAAGAACTGCAAAGGGACTGTTTTCAAAGTCAGATTTGAAAGCACAAAGTCAGATTTGAGAGCACAGTGCACCTGGCCCATAAGAGTTTGGCTTCTGAGGCTCAAAGGGGCCTCGGACAAAAGACAAACACATTTAAGATAGTAGTACCTTTTCAGAGCATACCATACAATATGCTATTTCTATATTGCTGAATAGTCTCTTTTCAAAACTGTAGATGATCTGCGAAACTGTAATAAGAAAATTTGTTCCACTGTTAGACAGTTCTCAATTTTTATATTGGAATACACTAGAGAGCAGAGCATAGTATAACCCAAGATGAAACTGAGGTCTACTGCAGTATAATAAACATATTATTATCATATTTTGTCAGCACAAAATATACCTTTAGTAAATCATTTCTTACTCATTTAAGTAGCATCTTGTAAAATACATATTTAAAAAGATCATAAGAAACAATACCGGTAAATCTGTTATTACATCTCATGACAGCTAACAATACAATATTTTTAGAAAATAATGTGATTTACAAGCAATAAAGTAATATATTCATCCCATATTTTGCTGGGTAAATATGCTTGCTCTTGGGATTATTGAAAAATAACTAGTTATTAAAAATAAAGCTCATTAATATTTACTTAATAATTGTTATGATAGTATCTTGTCAAAGCATGATTGCTCTGTGGTTTTTGTTTCTTGGCATTATTCATTCGGGCAATGGGAAGGAAGGAGCAGTTAACTGGAGGTAAGGTACCTCCACAGTTAGTACACATACATACTTCTAAAGGAAGTGAATCTCTTCTGCACTAAAAACATGCTGGTTGACAAAATGTAGGACAATTAATTGACCACTTTTTTGCCCCAGGAATAAAGAACTAGCACATTCATTAACCTGTGCCAAATAAATGGTTTCTCTTTTCTATAACAAGGTGAGCAAAATATCCTTGCTTTTACATGTATTAATAGAATATGACATAGGACCACTCTGTTCTTTAGATCTGTTTGGCACTGTGGTCATTAGGATAATCAATTAATTCAGGAGATGTTTTTTACATTAATACAGTAGGTTTCACTTTTAGCTTTAAATCAAGTCTGAGATTCTGTTTTTCTCCTTTACTCAGGATTCAGAGGGACTTAGGAGACCTTTTTTATTACTTCAAAAGTAGACCATCAGTGAAGTGACCATGACTTACGTCTTTCTTGCCATTACCCTGACTCATTATTAATATGATTAATATTTCCCCATATTTCCCACTTCGTGGCTTTCAATTTTTTTCAGTGCTTTTGGCAATAATTTTAATTGACAATCTTTGTAAAGCATTTAGTAGAAGAAAAAAAAAAAAAAAAAAAGGATAATAAAATCTTTAAATCTGTCTGGTTTTCCCCAAATCTCTGTAGTCACTAGGAAGTGCGAGGGCCTAGGCATTTTCAGATACTTTGAGAGATCTAAATTCATTTATCTTTGTTATCAAGTCAGCAACTACAGCTTGCTATTTTTCTCTCTCCAGAGACTTTTTGGAAACTTTATTCCCTTGTATCTATACTTCTGGTCCTTTTTGCACTTCAGACCTGAGCATAGTCCATGCTTTAACCTGTTCTGTTTTATAAGTGGTTCTCTACAACTAGTACATTGCTCTGTCAAGCTAACGAGAAACTAGTTCTGCTTTGTTACCACACTACAAAATCTCTGAATCACACTGCCCAAATCACATTAATCTTCATAAAAATCTTACATATAAATTTAATTAATGAATTGAAGACAGGAATTTTCATCATACCAACCTGGTGCATCACAAAGCATGTGAAATTATGTAGATGCATTGGTACATATGTTATTTAGTGAAACAAAATTTACAAAGCAGCTTGCCCAATAAAACAAGTTATTACTTTGTTGGGTTTTTCTTCAATCTTTTGGACAAAAAATACTATCATATATAGTTTTTTATAATATAAAATTATTGGTTTTGATTTCTCTTCTCCTAAGAGTTCAGTAGCAGCTTGCTACCTGCTCTTACTTGGATAAGAATTCTTCAGATAACACAACATGCCATGCCATTTCTGATTTGAATAGAACGTCAATAGAACAAGTGGTATTTCATCCAGTGAATGTGACATTCCCGAATGCAAATGTGAACAATATGAGTAAATTTCTGCTTTGAAGTCCATAGTAATTTCCAATAGACCTAAGCAAAGGCCACATTTCATCTTCAATGAGTTCTACAATCTGTCTCTAAATCATAGAATTATAGAATGATTTGTGTTGGAAGGGACCTCAACATCATCTAATTCCCTGTCCCCTGCCATGGGCAGGGACATCCCTTCCTAAATATCATTGTAAAATCTAAAAGTAAATAATTGAAAAGTCAGGTTAAGACAGAAGGACTTGACAACTGTGAAAATCATCAGATATTCATATATCTCAGAGGATTTCTGTTTGATGATTGGTTAATATTTAAACTGAAATAAAATAAACGTGAGCTTAACCATTACAAGAAAACAGACTAGACATGGGGAGAGAGCTTATATCACAAAAAAAAATATGCATACCTTTTAAACTAGATAATTCTATCCTCAGTCAAGGTTATCCCCTCCCATGCAGATTTTCTAATGTTTAATAAGCAATCGCTTATTAAACACCATAACTTATAAACTTAAATAAAAAAAAAAAAAAAATCAGTATGTATGTAGCATCTCTCTCACCTCCTCTTCACTTCTTTCTTACCTCTTTCTCCCTCTCCCCAGCTCTGTCCCTTCTTTCTCTTTTCAGTATGACATGTCTAATATCTATGAAGAATATAGATTTTTTTTCTTTAGGAGAAGAATTAATGTAACCTCTCTCTCTTCTGTCTGGTATACTATCTTCATGAAATTTCATAGATCTTTTACACCTCTATCCTAGTGTTAAATTTACTCTGCAAATTGTTTTTTTCTGTTTGAAACATACTAAGGTCTTCCAATGCTCTCAATCATATTTGCCCACATAATGCATACCTGTGTTGTGTTTGCTGTCACTTCCTTAGCAAAGCAGGTGGAAGAACAAATTGGATGATATTTGTTGATGTTATCGTTTTATGTGGATATGTAAATCTCATTGAAATGCCACAAAGAAATCCCAAGGTTTTATTGGGTGGGGTGTTTTTCATGTATAACAAAACAACTGCCAAGAATAATCTGAAGTGGTCAACCACAAAAACCACTAGTCAGATTAACAAAGTAAAGTTAAATAACTTATGCCTCTGTCTTTGGAACTGACAATACAAGAACACAGATGCTAATTCTATGAAGTCTGAAAAATTAACATTGTAAACTTATTGTAGTGGGTTCTGCATGTATCACACATTCTTAATCCCAATGACTGTTCCCCCATTTTTTATTTTTTTCCTTCAGATGTTTGAGTGATTGTACTCTACCAGCAGAGATTCTTCAGAAAACTCACCAAATTCACCACTGACTTTCATAACAGAGCAGACATAACTTTAGGTGATAACAGTACGATAAGGTGAGATTTAGGCACTTTGCATCATATGAATTCAGAACA
The DNA here is from genome assembly GCF_964035555.1 of Netta rufina. Taxonomy (NCBI): domain Eukaryota; kingdom Metazoa; phylum Chordata; class Aves; order Anseriformes; family Anatidae; genus Netta; species Netta rufina. The sequence goes on from NC_140127.1 coordinate 17,951,140, forward strand.
ACTCAAGAGTTCATCCTTGGAAAAAAGTTTGAAAGTATGATTATGACCTTTGAAATTCACAGTTGATTCTGTGTCCATAGTAATTTATGAGTTTTCAGTGTTCTTTGGCCAGATGTTTTTAGCTATGCATACACAACAAATGTTAAAATTAAAAGTTAAATACACAATTTCAGTTTTTTTCAAGGATGAAATACACTACAGATAGATGGTTTCTACTCTTAGAAGCATAAATTACAGTTACACATATAAGTTTTCGTACATACATATTAGATAACTAACAGATATAGTATGTGTGAGTGAGCACGTGTGTGTGTTACAGTGAGAAAAAATATTAACTGGGAAAATTAAATGTTATATAATTTCACAGTATTTGATAAAGAGGTTGTCATGTGTTTTATAATTGCAAGCACATTGAATATATTTAGTATCTAGCTGTAGGAAATTTATAAACAGGAACTGAGTATTGATTGAAAGTTATTTGCCTTGCATTGGGTATTACTATAAAAACATAAAACTGGAAGCAGGGTCCTGTACCACTGAAGTAAATGGAAAAATATCCATTACATTTGGGTCAAAATTTCATCCTACTTGAGATAAATGTCCATATTTAAGGACATATATAGTATCTACTGGACTGAAATATGTTAAAAGATTTAAAAGATATAAGAACCAGAAACTGTTATTACAACACATCACTCAGGTGTGCACAAACAAAATATTGCTTTTCAAACTACACTTCAAAGTTCCCTGTTTTCTGCCATATTGATTATTTTGGAAGTTTATTTAAAAGTCTAGGATAAAGGCAGAAACAAATTCTGTAGCTCTAGGGTCTTTTTAGCTGCTTGCTGAAGTCTTATTGTAGGGCAAATACGCTCCAGGTGCTTCTGTTCTGCTCTCTGTCTACTCTCTGTTCCCAGAATGTGACTGAAGTGAGTAGCAGCATTTAAAGTCTTTAACCTTTAGATAGTCCTAAAAGCATTCCACACCCTCCTGAACATCACATAAGCCAATGCGGTGTTACACACACTAGACCCATAGCCACATCTGATTTCCAGCATGCAGACCCTTACTTGGAGGCTTTGATAGACTGTTAGAAATGACAAGGAAAACAATATAAATGCTGCTCATAGATTAGCAGATCATTATTAGCCCTTTGCACACTAAAAGCTGAAACCTCCTTGATCCTAGACTATAAAAAGCCTTCTGAAGCATTTTGAGCTTCTCTTTGATTCTTGGCCCAAGCTTTAATTTTCTCACAGTGCTGAAGCTCTGGGTTTCATTAGGGATATCATCTCAAATTCCTTTGTGCCTCTACTTGTTTGGAAGTGTTACTTCCACCCTCTTCTATGAATTCTTCTCTGTCCATGTCAAAAGTTTAATAATGATACCAAAAGGCCTCAATGTCTGTTAATTTGTTATTTTTTTTTTGTATCTAATGCAACTTGGTCTTATTTTTCCTTTGTAATATAACAAAATCTATCATAAAATAAGGGATTTTTTATCACATTGTTGTCGATTTCTTTCCCAGATTCTATATTTTGCTGCATTTTCAGCTGATAGGTTTGGATTTAAAGCTACTTTATACATTTTACAGACGTCCATTTGTCTTTCCAAGGATCAACTGCTTGTAGAAGATTTCAGCCAAAACAGCACAGCCTTTTCTGAGATTGAGATTCTGGGATTTACCAGTTTTAAAAATTCTTCCACTGAGAAGCACCATATTTGTGTTTTCCAGAGCAGAAATTGAAAAATGGTTTAGGCAGTAGCCCTGATGTGACATGCACCGTTCTCTGTGTCTGAAAAATTCACCTTATTGCAAGTGATTTTCAAAGACTTCCATCTGCATGTGCTCAGTCAAGATTTCCATGATTCCACCTGTTGTGAGCACACTGGTGCCCAAAGACACAAGGAGAGAATAGGACTTCTTTATGATTGCTCTAGCTAATTGCTTAATTATGTGACACAAGACCCTGGAGCTGAAAGAAAAAATATTGATTTCTCCTATCCTCAAGTGTCTTCCAGCTGGCTCCTATACAGTGGAGAAAAAAAAAAAAAGAGGAAACTACATATCTTTAGTGCAGAAGAGTGACAAGCATGGAAAGACAGGTTGCAAGTTTGAGAGCATTTGCAGAAAGAGAAAATTGAGGAATGGGTTCCAGAGACAGGGATATACAGGGGCCATAGAAGTAAGGAAAACAGTAAGGTCTGGAGTTCAGAGAAGATTCAGAGGAGCCGGTGGGCTGGGAATGACACATATGGAGGAGGAACATGGGGGAAAATTCATGAAGTAGACAGGGCACCTAGATGGTTAATAAAAGACAGGCATGGGGAAAAAGCAAGAAAACAAACAAAAAAAATAGGTATTTTATTATAAACATATATTTTTATTATAAAAACAGGGAAAGGGACAAAAAAAAAGAAAAAGAAAAAAAAAAAAAGTAAGCAGTACAGGGCCAGAAAATGACAGGGAACATGCTCAGGAACAGCAGTGTAGGAAAAGAACATAGTGAACAGGATAAAAAGAAATTTTGGATAGCTATTTTTCACCCTGTAAGCCAGAGGTCTCATGGAAGAAAAACTATATGTTTTCTTCCAAATAACGCAGTTATTTGACTGATGTCTAGAAAAAATGCATGCTGCAACTGTGTGCAAAAACTTAATTAAAAAAAAAATTAATTAAACAGTACTTCATGACATTCTTCATAATTAACCAAAAGTATATTCTTTCAGTATATATACAAGCAAAGTTAAGCTTTATTCATGTTGAAAATAAGAAAAAGGAGAATTTGTGTTCTCTAACCAAATCCAGAACTGGCTGTAATTCTCATCACCTTTACTAGCTTTCTTGTTTCAGTAGCATAAGGCATACTACTTCTGTGCATAAGAGACAAACTCACCATCCTAGAAACAAGCCAGGTAGCTTTCTTTCTTGTGAGGCACCTACTGGTTCAGACAACCCAACTGCTGTTATAACTCAATGAGAATATGAGTGCAGTTTTAGGACTTCCTTGTGACACAGAAGGCTGGAGCATTCAACTTCATTCTCTCAGGTTTATTCCTTTGTAAGTGTGAATGGATATACTTCTCTTGAGAGACTTTATGAACCAGGTGTAACATACGTCTGTGCTTCTGACTGTAAGCCGAACTGGACATTTGCTATGTTCCTGCAAGCAGTGTTAATTACGTACAGCCAGCTGTATGCTGTAGCTAATTTGACGGAATTGAATGATGTTTCTACATCTGAACCAAGTAAAACTTGCTTTAATACAATAGTTTTGTAGGGTATGGATTTGATGTCAACGACCATGAAGCCAGTACTTTGTCAGGAAGACAGAAAATTCATTGACTGTCATAGTAGCTCATCTGAGGCTTTGGATTCTTATGGTTCCATTCTTCTTGTAAGCTGGTTCAAAATAATTTCGGGGAGGGGGGGGAAATTTGAAACAAATCCTTTCTGCTGCTTTCTTTTCATTAATCCTTCAGGTATCATGTAGTGTTTTTTTCCTATTTCTCCACCTCTTTCACTCTTTTTATTAATTCCTTCTGTATGACCTATAGCCATAAATTATAATATCTAAGCATCATGGCTATAGATGAAGAATTGTGGCTGTCTTTTGTAAAGCCAGAAAAGTGAGATTTCTCATTTAGAGAAATGTAGTCTGAAGCAAAGCTACACACATATGAAGAAACACACTTCTTATAGTATGTTCTTATTATCAGCCCTGTTTAACAGAAATTGCTCTTGCTTGAATTTCACATTCTTTACTGATCTTGCTTCTAGGCAATCTATACCATAATAGAAAAACACTTGACCACATTGAGTGTCCCCTTATTAACTTAAATTCAAAATGACCAAAAATAGATGAATCCAGCTCAGATTTCATATTAAATATATGTATATATATTTCCAGATTACTATCTACCAGATCACAGAAGATTTCAAAAATATGGGGATGTTCAAAATTTATAATCAAAGATTTTTAGAGCAGGAGGGATGGATAAAGGGCGAGGGGGTCTCATGTGGAAATATTCACAGTTAGTTTATGCTTTGTATTGAGTACTTGTACAAGAAGAATTACATTCACTGTGTTTGAAAGATGTATGCTTTGCTGACGTCCCGAGAACAAACTGTAGCAACCCGCTTCATTTTTTAAGCACAGTAACTGAAAGCCTTTATCTGTTTTGTTTTTTGGTGTGATTTTTTTTTTTTTCCGCATCACTAATGACATGAAATTTGCATGCAGGGTGAATAAACTTCTTGTAGAGTTTATGACTTATTTCAGAATGTCACCGAGGTAAGTGGTAGGAAAAAAAAAATAGTCTGAGAGTTAGGGGATGATAAACATACATTTTAATAACTCTAAGAGTCTTCATAAGTGTGAACATTCACCATTCTTTTAAATTTGCTATTTATTAAATCTATGCATTTTCCAATATTTTCTTGAATAAATTAGATTTATTATACTTAAAAAATGCATTATTTTTATTATTATTATACTTTAATACATTTACTTACTGTTTTCCTACACGGATAAGCTGCGTGTTGCATTAGTACCTCTTAGATCACTTCAGGGTCTGCAAAAGTTATGCCCTTATTTCCTTTTATTTTCCAGTACTGAATTTCCCATTATTTTCAAGTGCAGAATTTTCTCCATTCTTTAAACTTGGTATGCGCTTCATCTTACTTGTTTCTCAGCTTCAGCACTTCAGAAAACAATCCTAAATATATTCGATCAGATAAGTTTAACAAAATATTTTTAGATCTTTTTTTGAACAAAAGAATCTTTTTAAAAGTAGTATAGATTAGTAGTATAATAGAAATTAAAATAGTGATTGCTATCAACACCCAGATCGGGGCTACTCTAGCAATAAGGTAAACCAGTACTCCCCTTTTGGCACCTGAGTTCAAGCTCAAAATTTTTCTAATGCACTTTACTGAAAGTTAATGAAGTCGTTCCGTGTCAGTCATGTTGAGACATGAAAGTGATTCAAAGCACAACATTTGCAACTTTTAGTTTAGGTTTCACGGGGCAATAAAACAGTTTGCTAATAGAGAACAATTGTTAAACTTGCCTGATTATCTGAGGAGAGGGAGGACTCCCAAATGGACTCCAAGAGCAGACATTAAGTTGGCAGCTGGTTAGCATTACCAAAATGAGTAATGAAGTACCAGTGACATCTGGGCAGGTTCTAGGCAGGCTCTGATGTATCGAGATAATTTCTCTGTTTTAAAGAGAGATCCTTTCAATGGTATTGACCTGATGATAAAATGCATCTTCACTTAAAGTGTGAAGTATAGTTATGAAAATTACAGATTACAGAACCAACTAAAAAGATTTAAACAGGGAAATGAATCATAAATAAAATTTATGCTCTTTCCATGTCCAAGCCTAGTATTTGGATGATGAGATAATGCAGTAAGCATCACAAGAAAATGACAGAAAGTCAAGTTGAACCCCTCTCAGTGTTTATGACACAGCTAAAAAAATCTTCTATATACACAGTATCTTGGTGTGATGATTTGTCAAGACTATAAAATTGGTTTCAAGTAACAAATTAATCGCATTATAGATTTCCAGTAAAGTACATGACATGTTTTTCTGTTCAGTTTAGCAGCACAGAGAGGGAAATAGAGAAATGAACTTGTATAGGAATGTTACTGTATTTTGCAGTAACAGCTTAAAAACACACTTATGCCACAAATTTCTGGCCTATTATTGCCAAACATGGCAGTATTTTTGGAATGTTGTCTTTGAATACATTTAAAACAGCATTTGACAAGTTAAAAAGAAGGCAAAACTAGTTTGTGTGGAAGAGCTCCAAAACCATATGTTGTTATATTATTACAAGCATGACATGAATATTCAAGCAGGGGAATGTACCGGGGTGCTTAAGAACAGAATACCTGGTAGCAAAATATCTTCTTGCTGATAAAATATAGGAAAGTGTAGTTACTGCTTTACAGCAACTTTGCTTTACAACAACTTTGCAAAGTTGTTGGTGTATGTCTAATGTCAAAGTAAACCAGCTATCTGGAATTCAGTAAGAAAAAATAGGATTCCCTAGTCATCATAGAGATAGAACGACAACTTACCTCCAAATGTCTGGGACAGAAAGTGAATCAGTTGTTTGCTTTTCTTATTGCTATGTTACCCAGGCACACCAGATTGCTCTCCTGAAAACCCTTTTCCACCAACAAGCTGATAATTGCAAGTAAGAAAAAAAAAAAAAAAGAAAGAAAGGAAGGAAAAAAAAAAAAAAAAGAAATCAGTTTGGCTGCAAATGTTAGAATTTGGGTTTTGAGTTCTTTGTTTGCTTTGACAATTCTTATTACTTGTACTCTCTGTACATTCTTCTTCACAACAAATAGAGCAGAAGGAGGCAGTGATAGGCTTCTGCATGTCTTAGAAGTTGCTTAGGTGGGAAAAAGAAATTACTGTGCAGGTTGTGTTGGCACTGAAGGCATACAACCTCTGCAGGTCTAAGGAAACAAGGTTTACATGTTTTTATAATTTTTTTGTATGTGTATGGGAAGGATTTCAAAGTTAGATGAGCTGTTTGTATCTTTCAATGTTTGTTCTTTAATAACATATTTAATTCAATTAAAATTATTTCTCAAAGTAGAAGTATTCTCTATTTTGCCAGCACTTCTATCAGACTTTCAGCCAATTTTAGACATATTTTTTATCAATTCAGAAATGTACTGTATGCATTAAATGTTTATACTTTGGCTGTTACATATTTTTTCTCATTATTTATCAGCAATTGCATATTTTGCATGCTGTTCTTTACCTCTTAGTATAAGGGAAGTACTACATTAATATAAACTATCAAATTAAAAAAAACCTCCACCTCTTAGATTGACAGGCATAGCTGTGCTAGCCTTTTAAAACTTAAGACCAGCAAGGAATAAATTCTGTTTTATCCTATTCAGCCAAAACAACAAAGCAAGGGGGGTTTTCCTGCAGATTTAATGTAAAAGTCCCCAGATGACAAACACAAAGCCTAGATATCAAACAGGATGAAAATGCTGATGTTCAACACCTGCACTGTGTGAGGGCCAAGAAGTAAGCTAAAGGGTTTGCTAACCAACACACCTGCTTGAGAGTGTAGTTTTTAACCCTTTCTTCTTCCTTCTTAAATGCCTCACTTAAAATAGAAGATTCTAACAGAATGATGCAATCAAACAAGATGTTAAAGCCCAGTTTTAAAGTAGAAACTACATCCTTCCTTCTTGTCCAGATCTAGCACATGAATATTTTATTATATTAAAAGGCTATTTAATCTGATAGACTTTTAGTGATACCAGAAAGGATTAATCACAGCTACAAAATTATGGAAATGAATCATATGAGTTGTGTGGAGCTATTTTCTATGCCTGTCAAAATGCTTGTGTTAACATGTTATTATATCTGACCAGACATTTGCTGCTAAAAAAAATGAGCGGTCTAATCTTTCTCCCTGCTTTTCAGAGGGCAGCTGTGACATGGTTAAAGGACATCTACCCACAGCTGATCCAAGGTATGTGCTAGGAATGTTTTTGCAGTCCATGATCACTGAGTCTTCACTCTGAAGTGCATGGGGTCTATGTGTCACAAAAGCATGAACAGGGGCCCACATTGTAGCAGTTCTTCCATACCATTATTCTTCAGTCTTTCGAAAAGCAGAATATTTGAATTTTTTCTTTCTGACATAATCAATGCTAGAAATTAAAGTGACGTTATTAGATCTTCAACCACTATTAACATAATCCACACAAGTTAATTGCCACTGTAGTTAAAAGCAGCTTGGCTGTCTGGCTGAAAACCAATGCAACTGAGTTTACGTGTAATTTTAAGTTGATGTTCCCTTCTGCTTCTTCCACCATTCCATGTAGAAACCATATTCTAGTGTCTTCCATTATTGCTTGGAAAGTTCTAAATAAATTCAAAACCAATAAATTTATGTACTAGAGTAAAGTGAAATAATGCATACCTGGAAGATTTGTGCTTTGTACAGCAGAAAGTGGGGTCGAGGTGGAGATTGTGGACACAACTCAGTACAGCTATGGCTGTGTAAACTGTGCATTTTACCCACATCTCAGCTACACCAGGGTATGATCACATCAATAAAGCAGCAGCAGGAGCTGTGACTTTGTGAGCAAGATGATTAACAGAAATTGTTCAGTTTTAAAAATAGGTGATCCCATTTAATACCTAATACCAGGAACTTGATTTGAATGTGAGGCTTATTTGCATTTTTTTCATCTTTGCCAACATATTAAAAAAAAATCTACAGAACTACTCAGCGGGAGTTCTTAAACTCCATTCATATGACACTTCAGTTAGCTGAAGAGCTGGCTATAATTTAAGGTAATCTATTTTTAAAGCCTGGACCCCAGAGGGGAATAAATTAAGCAATGAATAGCCCAATGATCAGTTGTCATCACTTGATATGGCACAGGAAGCAACTCAGAGAAAGCCCTAAATACAGAGTGTTTCTTAAGAGCAATTTGAGAAAGGCTGACTGTTCAGAAAAGAAGTGATATAGATGAAGAGGATCATGGGTTTCATTAGGATCTCTTTAAGACTGTTCAAAAGTGATAGGAAATGCAGGCTGGACTCCACAGCTCGGAGGCTATGGTTGTTGTTATATGACTTAGATTTGTATATTCTTGTACTAGTTACAATAACACTAGAAGAACTTTTAGATATTTTGCAAAACCATTTTTAGCCAACTTTATGTTTCCCCTCCATAAAGTCAGTGTTCATAATGCTGGGGTCTGGGAAAGTGCCTCCTGAGGCTACATTAGCTGATGGAGCTACGATGCAAGAACCTTTGAAAGGGTAGCAGACAGAAACCATGTATTTACAAGATAAGGCAGTGCAGTCAAGGAACTAAATGTTCATAGTTAAAACTTCCTCAAGGATAACTCTAGAGCAGACAGGCAGCCTAGCACATCAGGACTCAAACCAGGAACGCTGCTTGGAGTCCCCTCAAAAAGAAGGAGTTTATGAGGGCTTTAGCAGCCAACCTATTTTCAAGCAAAACATAGGCAAAGGTGGGAGTTTAAGAAATCTGGAGAGATGCTTGTAAGACAGTGGTTTCACCCCTCCTTTCTTCCAGAGTGTATTTGAGTTACTTAGTAGAAACTTCTGAAATGTTTTCAAGGTGGACAAATCAAAAAATGTTTTTCATGCTTAATGATCGCAGAGGCAAGGACATGCACAATTTTAATGTTTGTTACCTGCCCAAATTTATATAATTGTATCTGCAAACATTCAACAACATCTGTGTGGAAACAAAGAAATGGCAAACAATATTTCTTTTGGCTTGCCACCTCCTATAGCCCATCCTTCTAACCTCCATTTGAACTTTTGCAGTAGTTAAAATGGAGATTGACTCTTTAAACAGAGCTAAAAAGGGCTGACAGCATTGGAATAAAGGTTTGACCACACTAATAGGTTTTAGTGTCTGATACTTTTGATAATCTGGCCCTGAGTGTCATGGGTCTCTCTGAGTGGATTCCATCTGTCCCATAAAGTTATGCATTGAAACATAACGCAGCCCTTTGATCTTCCCTCTGCAAAGATCCTCATGTTCCATAAAATCAACAAGATGCTCTCATTCACTGAAAAGCCAGATCTCGGACTTGTTGATTGGTGAGACTCGAATACTTGTTAGCATATGTGTCTTTTCCCCCTTTGTTTATGTCAAGTTTCAGTGACCCCAACAACACTGAATATCAAAGTGTTTATTATTACAACACAAGCAACTAACATTTTGGCCATGTTAGCTTAGTACCAACTGAGACTGGAAAATACATGTAAATATTAATGGCTACACTCTGAAGTAAAAATACACTGTAGTGAATTAGAAGAAATATCAGTAATGCTATTTGTTTGCCTTTAGTCAGGTGTTTTAACATCTGTAGGCATTCTTCATGATGGAGTTTGTTCAACAAACAAGATGACTAATAGGGTTACTTCAGATTAGTATTGCTGTAGTAGGAAGCAGGCTAAGAGTAGGGTGTTTTTTTAATGCAAGTAGATGTTTAGAAATAATAGCAGGTTTTTGGCTTTGCTGTCAAGACTGAAAGTCCACTTGCTGCTTGTTCAGCTACACAAGATACCAGAGCTCAGACCTCCACCTACTCGTGATACACCTGAAAAGGAGCACAGGCTCCTCACCAAGTGCACATCCACAGGAACAGTCCCCAGTGCAGTAGAGATCTTTTGTGGGTGGGACTCTCAGTCCTGCACCTGGCACTGCCACCAAGCTACTTTGGAGCTCTGTAAGACTCCCAGACTCACCAGTACGGGGGAAATCCAAACAGGGCTGAATCCCAGCTGACCTGCAACAGTCCCAGTAAATGAAGTACTGTGAGCCCTGGGGGGATCCACTAATCCTGTCTCAGCATCCACGCAGCAGAGCTGCAGTGTCTGAGTACTTTCATGCAGGTGTAGGGTAGGATTTTCCCTTAGTGACTTATCAAGTTCATTCAAGAACTACACTGCATAGCTACAAATAGACACCAGGTGCCTCTACTCCCTATGCCTTCATCCCCAAAACTCCTTAGGTGCACTACATTATGAAAACAGCATCTGGCATTGTAAACACTGTCTAGGACTATCTGACATCCAGGAAAAAATAAATCTGTTATGACATGTGAAATGAAATTTAATTTATTTTATTCTTCTTGTCTTTGGAGGAAACTTTATTAACTGCATTTTTTTAGCTCACTGTTTTATTTAAATAGCACCTGTAAGAGATTAGCTTTTTTTCCAGTCACTTAACATATAATCTGTTAATTATTAGTATAATTCTATTCATTCTATAATGCTATTTTCCTATTATTATAAATGTCATTAATACTGAAGTTGTATCCTGTATTGTACCATCTGCTTCCAAAAACATGACAAAACAGTGAAAGGTTTTCATGTAATTTACAGTTATCTCATTAGATGGCAGTGTAACATTCAAAACAGAATTTAAATAATTTTTACGGTCTTTTGATCCTTAGACCAGCTGTGAATCAATTCAGCTCCAGATAAAAGTTTGGAACTAGTTTAGCGTGTTGTCCCCAGCAGCAAGAACACTTGCAATGCTGGAGATCATTAGAGGATCATGTTTCATATATTGTAGATTTGAGTGTTAAACAGAGGTGCTTATGCCTGCTTTACAGTGCTATTTCCTACACTAAAATCTGGTTTGTACTGCTCCATAGTGCAGACTTGCTGTCTTACTTTTCAGATGATGTTCTTTTTCTAGAACTGGTAGCATATTTGCAGATTTTTTTTCTTAACTAATTCCTTTACATGTTTTTTGGTTTTTTTTTTCTATAACTCTCTATCTATTAAAGAGGAAGATGGAACATTAAAATAGAAAAACATGTCTGCATTAAGGGACACTAAAACTAAGAAAGGTAACAGTAAACAGTTGTTATGCCCAGTAGTGAAGTAAATCAAATACATTAATAAATTTCTATTTAAGCTTCATAGTCTGCTCTGTTGACAATTTTGAGTTTATCAATGTAGCCATTCCTGGAATGGATTTTTAAGACTGGCCAATGGTAATCTGCTGGTTCTGAAGAATAATCTTGTAATTCAGTGGTTGTTCTCACACTAATACTATACTATTTAATGAACCAGTAGAGTTTCAGTATTGCTAGAGGAAACTGATAGTAAGGGACCACACTAGTTCCCCTTTGGGGTCATCTGTTCTGATAACAACAGAATATGTATTGGGAAAAAAATCATTCCCAAATAAAAAAATATTCTACATCTCTCACTGTCTTCACTGTTACTGAAGTATTGTTTTGTTTTTATTATGCTTTTCAAGGTTACAGAACTAATACTGCAGGTGCCTGATAAGAGCCAGCACCCTCTTTAATATTGTACCGTCCTTCAGTGAACAGAAGTCTCAGACAATGTGTTAAAGTGGACTGCTTTCATCTCCCAATATTCCTTGAGGGATTTCTATCTTTCAAATGGTGCCTGATGTGACAAGCATTTTAAGAAGCTTGGGTTCTTTAAAATTCCATCTATTCTTCTGGAAAGGCATGTTATCAAAATACCATGTCCTTTACTGGCATTTACCCTAAAGGCTTGGAAAGCATGTCTATGAAGGGTGGCTTTCTAAGGCTACAGTGGATGTTTCGCAAAACCCTACTTCAGGCTAGTGGTTATTTTTGCACAATATCAGAGCTGACTGGACTTTCCCATCAGTGTCAAATTAGCATGTTTTCCTCTTTTTTAATCCCCAGTGTTATACACTGGTATAAGCATAGCACAGATTTTACCCCAAGTTTGTGTCTTTGGATAGAAATGTCTTATTGGTTCCCTGTCTTGGTTTTTGCTGTATTGAAAATAGCATGATTACTCGCCTCCCTATTTTTTTCCTTTTAAACTTCATTAAGAATATAGGATTCTCTTAATTTAATTTTCTGCTTCACCTTATCTGCAAATTACTCGGTTCCAGGAAATTGGAAACCTGCAAACCAACATTATCATTGGGCTCTTGGGAACAGGAAGTCTGCACATAATGTGTATGCACATAATGTGTGACATAAGTCTACAATAAATAAAAGGAAAGAACACAGGCAAAACAAGAAAATAGTTACCTTGGCAATTATAATACATGTAAAAAAAAAAAAAATACAATTTTCCAACTTTTTCCTGTGTTTTTCCATCTACATAGCACAAAACTGTTCTGGTTTGTTTTGTTTTTCTCATGATAGCTTTAATATAGCAAGCAGAAATGTAACTTTATAATGAGGTCTTTTAAAATGAAATTTGGGATTATTATTATTGTACTAACAGTAAGATATTACAGATCATGTTTTATGAGTTTTTAAGATGCATCATAGGTGGCTGGAGTTCCCAGTGCACCTGAAGCACTAATGGCTCTGCGGTATGTGTCCTATCATGCCTTTATGTCGAAGTACCTTCAGGCAAAATTTGTCTTCCCGTTGGGCACAGTCAGATATTAACTCAGATTTGAAACATAACATTATCACATCCACATTTACTAATACATCAATGTTTCAAATTATAAAGAGAAAAAAAAAAAAAAAAAAAAGAATCTTTGAACAGAATCATTTCTGAAAGTACTAGAAAAACATTCATGTGCTAGAGACAACAAAGAGATTTAGGAAATTTTAGAAGTGTAAACGGTAAACATTAAAAACTACAGAGGTAAATCTGAGATCTAAGTACATAGCTAATATTACATTTTATCTATGAGTAAATATCACAGAACGGGACAGAAGAGATAGTACAAAGTATTTAGATTTTTGTATCATCAGTCATTGGTGACAAAAAAAAAGTTACTATCAAACTATCAAAAGTTTGATCAGTATCCCCTATGAAATAAATTCATGCTCCCCATACAGTTTGTAGAGGATGAGAAAAACACCAGTATGTTTGCCAGTAATCACCCTCATTTGACTATTTAGCTGGCAAGTAAAATAGAGAACCCTCAGGGGTATGAAAACCTGTACCACAAAAGGCCTTGGGTGCTGTAGTTCAGAGAAAATGGAAAGTGGTGTGTAATTTTACTGAACGTTTTTGAAAGAAAAAAAAAAAAAATCATCTGCCTTTTAAGGACAGACAGCCAATGAGATTTGCTTCAGAGCAGACAGTTTCTGATCCTGCTTCCCAGCAATATAACCGAGGGCTAAATGCTAGTCAAGCAGTTTGATCTTGGGCTGCTGCTGCCGCCCCCAGCTGCACGCACACACACACCTTTGCTCCATGCAGAGCAGTGCACTGTCTGCATTGCGTGCCCTCTCTCCTGCACCAGCCTCATCTCTTTGCACAGGATTGCACCAGTGGTAGTGCTGCAGGCTAAGAGAGCCACTTCGGGCAAGGGGGCTGAAATGTCCCATGGAGGCAAGGCAATGGTTTCCTTGGGAGCAGCAAGAGATGCCTCTTTGCAAAAGCAGGGACAGCTGTTCAAAATCCAGAGGTGCCTCTAACACGAAGCACTACAGAATATAAGCATCTGTAGCAAAACCATCAGCAAAAAAAAAGCATAGTTTGTGCAAAGGAAAAATGGAGATGGAGCCAAATAGTCAGGGGACTTGGGGCTGGGAATTGGTCAGAATATGTAAAAACCATCCTGTTATTCTCAGTGCTCTGGACCACTGCTTAACTCTGTCTCAGGAAGAGAGAAGCAGAAATGTTAGCCAATTGCATAACTGATTAGCTAAGTATTCCTATATATTTCCAACAAACATGAAAGAAATGAGTTTCCCTGTAAGCTGCATATATCTACTTCTGCACAGTAGCATGAAAAATAAATCTTATCCCTTGTAAGTCTGTAACAAAAGACACTCATTTTTAATAATATTACACAGTTATGGATTTTATATAGAAAAGAACACCAGCCAATTTCCCTCTCTTTTTAATGTATGTGCAGGAAAACTTGGTGGGAAAGAAAAAAAAAAAAAAGTTCAAATAAACCCAAAGATCAAAAATATCTGTCTTTTGATTACATTTTCATTACAATCAGATCTCTTCTGCTGATTTGTATAGGTTACCTAGGAGAAACAATGTACAAAAGCCTGTCTTCAGATCTCTGATAGGAAATCCCCACTGCAGCCATAAATATTATATCTGCGGCAGGCAATTGGCAAGCTACCTTGATCATGATAGTCCCTGGCTGACAATCACACAAAAGTGAGACCAGAAAGTATATCTTAAATGTTTCAGCACTTGGATTTTCCTAACTACTCCTTTCAAGTTCTTTATGAACAACTTGTAAATAGATCAAAACATGCTAATTTCATCATTGCTGGCCAGCATCATAAAAGAATCATATGAAAACATATGGGCACACTCACCAACTTTTTAAGCAACCAAATCTTTCATAGGACTATTGAAGTTTCTTCATGAGATAAAAGAGCTTTGCTGTTTTGAAACAATAGTACCTCTTTTTTAGTATGAAAACATGTGAGAGTGCTATATGTCATTCATCATCTGTCACCTTTTCATTTAAAATACTGTCAAGGAGCTGCTCAAAAATACAAAGATAGCAGGGGCTAGTATACTGCAAGGCCAACGTTGGTTTCATTTTTGACCCTGAATGTAGTGTTTAATTTCCCAAAGTAACAAAGTCTAAACAAACAAACAAATAAATAAATAAATAATCAGCAATACCTGGTTATGAGATATAACTTACTGTGCTCTCTTGCAACAGGCTTTTAAGGAGTATCGATGAGCTGCAAAGGATCACCTGTCAGAGATGCTCAAGGATAGAAAATGCATCATTAAGAGTGGCCAAAAGAAGGTGAGAGGAGGTAAGAGATTTAAGAAAAGACAGACTCACTATATGAAATCTTGCGAGTAAAGTAGATAGAATGGCTAAGGTGAACTCTGCTAATAACCTCTAATTAGAAGAATTGAACTTGTCAAGGTCTATAAGTCATGAATAAACCATAAAGAAATATGTATATATTCTATGTTATTCTTGTTTGCTTAGCACCATCGTCAGAACAGCTGAGAACACTCTACATAGTTAAGATTAGCAGACACATTCCTAGATAAAAGAATTTACCTCCTCATTGCGGTAAACTTCAGGAGTTAAATGAGGTTATAAGCCACAAAACCACAACCATTACACAAAGTCAGGTATCTTGGACTCAGTTTCTAGTAAGAAATCAAATGCAGTGTGGTGCTTGCAGTGGTATTTGAATACAGCCATGAGACATATTTAGAGACAGACACTTCCATTGCACCTTACAGTGTTCAGCATTCACAAAGCAAAAAACTCACTTCAGGAAACTTTATTATTATGAAATATATACACATGGCACCGTGACCTAAAAGAGAAAGTGTGAGAAACTACTATACCACACAGGGTTTGTGGTTTAGTGTTTGGCAATTTCTAGTTTAACTATGAAGGTAATTGCAAAGAATTAAGAGCATCTGCTGACCATTTTGTGACTGTTAAGTACTGGATTCTAGCTCACCATGAACAGTTTGGACAAAGCAGCCTTACTAGCTTCTTAATCAAAGAAGTATTAGACTGTAGCAAAAATAGGAATTCTTGTGCTATGAAATTCTTCCATAATAGAAATTCTTGGAAAAACAGATGTCCCTACACCAAATCATATAGGGCAGCTGAAGCAGTTTTCAAAAGAAGAAGCTACAGATCTGTCTGTTAAGAACTGCAGTTCTGAAATTTTGACAAGAGGGCCAGCAACACAGCCTAACTCTGTAGAACCACATCAGTGAGTTTCTTGAATAGGAAGAGCTATAATCTGACATTTTAAAAACAAAAACCAGCTCTAAATCGTATCTGGAATATAGCAGTCCACAAGCACACACCCATATTTTAGTGTTGTGAAATTCACAAATTGTGAAAATCATCTCAGTGTGCAAAAGTCCTACAAATAATCCCCTTATTATCAATTTCACCTCCATTTTGTTCATGCCAAGCTCCAGCCAACTGTCTTTCATCCATATTTCTTCCAGAAAAGAAATTATATTTTCCTGCTCCAGCAAAATAGAAGACAGAATTAACATTATTGGGATATTGATAACTCAATAACTAATATTATTTCATCATCCTACCCAGAAGCTTCAACACAATCAGGGGGGTCAACTGTTAAAATCTTAGAAGTAAGCAGTTTCCTATCGCTTCTGATATCTCAGCCATGTACAGATGAAACTACTTTATGGCACGTCCACCCACCTGGAAACCCTTGGTCATGTCAATGGTACCATTTAGGAACTTGAATTAAAGATGGCTGGAAGATCTCTTGTGAATAATAAAAACATGAACCTGTTACCTGAAGGACTCAATTGCTGAAATTGTTATTTCCAGAAATAGAAGAAACACCCATAAGTAATTTGAAAAGCATGTTTTGCAAACATATGCTAATATAGATCTCTGTATACAGAAATGGCATTTGGGAGGGAAATGCAAGTTAACTTGGTGTCTATTCATACACTAAGTAAAATTCATGACTTGAAAGTAATTCATGAAAGTAGTATTATGTGGTCTGTGATATTTTAAGTGTGAAGAAATCGTGATTCATTTTTCCTATAATTACACAAAAAATGTAAACAAAGACTTAACAACAGAGAAGCTTTTCATTAACCTCATTTTCAAAAGACTGACCTTCTAATACTCTCACTCCTTTCCATATGAATTGTATTTACTGAAGATTTACTATAAAAAGAGAGCAGTACCAATTGCATTTTGGATATGGTCAAAATACAGAGAGCAACTGTCTCCACTGTTTTAATTCTGTATTTTGTCTTTCCCCTGAACTTCCAGAATGATTCTAGTATCTGATCACGTTAGAGATGAAATAGGTATTATGGCAAGCTGCCAACCAATTTCTGTTTGAAACTTAATCTCTCTCCAAATGGCAATAGAAGTAACTGTTTGACCTCTTCTCTTCTTTTTTTTTTAATTTCTTTAAAAAAAATCTTTTTAATATTATTTCTTCTTTTTTATTACTTTCTTTTTATTATTATTATTTCTTTTTTTTTTTCTTATTTGTGCACAACTCACCAAAACAATGTCATGGTTGAATTCATTCCACCCAAGAAGTTTTTACACCTTTCTGTTCTCTGTCTGTGAATCTCTGACTGATAAGAATCCATACAGCATAACAAAAAAAGCGTTGGGGAAAAAAAAAAATAGAAAAAAAAAGTGCTATCAAAACTTAATTAAAACTAATGTCATAATCCAAACTTTCCTAATTAACAACTTGATGGCATATAACAATTTCAGAATGTGTTCTCTCTAGCAATATAATGCCTTGTACTGGGAGAGGTACATACACATCCAGATGTACCCCAACAACTACAGCTTCATCACAACAGTTGAATATACTACTGCAAAGGAAATTGTTTTAAGAGCAATGTCTGATAAAATGCAGGTCAATACAGACATTCAGGAAGGCTGAAATTCCACCACCCTCAATTTCATGAAATGTTCCCTTCACTTTTCTACCTCATCCAAGGTAAGGACCTGGGGAAAAAGTGACTTCAGGTCCTAATCCTAGCTGGGGTTCTGCAGTGAATACTGAGAATAAACACTTCTCTAATTCTTACTCTCTTCCCCATGCAGTGGAGATGTAGTACTGTCTGATCTTGTACAGCCATTCTTTTGTTCATATAACCTGAGTCTTCAAATGGCTGCACAATAAAATAAAATAAAATAAAATAAAATAAAATAAAATAAAATAAAATAAAATAAAATAAAATAAAAGCATACAATTAATTACATCAGTGAAGTTAATAGATTTCCTCACATGAAAAGCAAAAATAAATAAATAAATAAAAGCAACTGAAAAGAAGATTTCTAAAAGGCCCTCTTACTGCTAGCTTCTCTCTGCAGTATGGACCAAGATGAGCAAAACTTAAGCATAATCTCAGTATTTAAGACACAGGCTTGGTCCAGTATATTAAGGCAATACTGAAGATGCCTTTACAGTGCCTAAAACTGCCTTACCTCAGTTTAGTTCATCACTGTACAGAAAAAGGAGTAAGGAAAATGTGATGGCTTGTAGTGGTATAACTAAAACCGCAGTAGGTATGATTATATAAGCTCAAAAAAAAAAAAAAAAAAAGAATAAATAAATAAATAAATAAAATCACACCCATAGCTGCAGTTAAAGACCTATGTTTAGGTAAAACTTTACAAAGTTACTCAAGGAAGATGGGCTAGCTATGAAAAATGAGTTAACAAAGCACATTAAGAAAAGGAAATAGCTAGCAACAAAAGCTATATTGAAAATACATTTGCTAAATGACTCCCTCATATCGGAAAGTAAATTCTGCAAGAACCCAGAGTGCTATCAGGGTGAATGGCCATAGCAATGATTTGAACTTTCAGACAGTCAGTGAAGCTGGCTGTCACACCTGAGCATGAAAGGTAGCACCAGTAAGCTTATGGCAGAAAACATGACGATACAGACTTGTCCAAACTTCTCCATGCATAGACGAATGGTTCAGACCAATGAGAGGACTATGTGTCTTTTAGACCAGCTGTCCACTTTTTCTAGTTATAGCAGCTCATCTAATAAAAAACACCCATTTCCAGAGGCACTTGGGTTCTCCTATATCCTAGCTAGAAGACTACCACAAAAGCTTTAATGACTGTTAAAAATTCTCAATTCAAAAACAAAATTCAAAACAAAAAGCAAAGAAATACTATGAGCAAAATGAAATGGAAAATGCACTAGTTTTCTTCAGTGGAAATACACCAGAACAGCAAAGGGAAGTTGCGACAGCTTTCCAGTGCTCTAAAGGTTTTGTACTGTCATTTGTCACCACAGTGCCTGCTGTGTTATGCTTTGTTCAAGGATTATTGGCATATGTCTCATACTGGAGTGGGGCAAGCAGATGACAAGCATATTTTACTTTTCTTCTTCATCATCCATGTACTGTCTAGGTGGTTGGATCCAGCAGGTGTCTTGATTAACAGTAAACTGCTAATCCAAAGAAAAATAATTCTTTTACTGGTTTGAGTGAAACACTGAGTATGTTTGCCAGAAATGCATGGGACTATGTCCTGTGCAGCAGCCACTGGTTTCTTACAATTTACATAGAATAAATTATTTTTTAACCTACAGAGGAAAAAAAATAGCTATTTAAAGTGTATGCTTATGTCTTTACTTACTGATCTATTACTGCTATTATGGGACTCGTTGTCACCCATAAAATCATTATTTTATGGTAAATTGAAATGCGTTACAACATTACTCTAGTAAATTGTATTAAGTGCACAGCAGATCTTCCATTGCCTGTTGCTCTGAAAATTTTAACAAAGCCTTTAACTTTAGTAAGCTACATATTGTGCTGAAACATCATTTTTTTGTGTGTCTGCAGTCAACTTCTATTTGGCAGAAAGTAAAATGATTTTGTCCAGAGTCCCTCAGTAATCTATGCTCATCCACTTCTCGTTATGGACTGGAAGTCCTGGTACAGCAATGGTGTAAGCACGTGTGTTATATTCTGGAAAATGCTTTTTGTTAATAACTTGATTTGATATAAATGATGCAGGTGCAGTACTTAACCATATATGCTTTCACAAAACTGAACACAAATGAGTTATCTTGACCTGGAGCCCACCAGGAGAGCTGGCAGCAGAAAGGTGAGAGCACCTCCAGCAGCGCATACAAACTGCTGCCCTCTCCTGGTCCACCTTTCCTCCCTCCTGTCCTTTTCCCAGACCTTTTTCTTGAGGTGGTGGCATTATCCAACAATAAGCTTCAGCAGGGCTAGGACTAAACCACACAGGGCCTGTTGTTAACCCTTGGTATTTTTATGGAGAATGGAGTCAGTCAATATTCAGAGGAGTCTGTGCTTTGTAACTGACAGTCCTGAGTTAAATCAGTGTAAACCAAATTGATGTGATCTACCTGTCATATAGCTGTAACTAGCATAGAGCCCTAGCTCATCTTTGTGCTGACAGTATTCACACAAAAACTGCTGCATAAAAATTTCTCCTAAAGGAGAAGTTAAGATTAAAAAGTCATTTCCTTAGGCTCCTCTGTACTCAGTGGAGAAACAGCCTTTACTCACTTGAAGCTTTTCATTCACCAATATCAGAAACTCCTTACTCCAATACTGTTTCCCTTAAACATACTGATACATAGTTAAAACATCTTATACAGTGATGATAATCCTATGTGAAAAATTTGATGTAATGCAGAGAATTCTAGTCATTTAGTTATTTGTGTTTTAGTAAAGCCAGTACAAGTCACTTAAAAAAAAAATTCCAGCATGACGCGATCTGAATCAAGACTGCAAGAGCTAATACTACTTGTCCTTTCAAGGTAACTATAATACACTTTTTGTAATTGTTTCATGTTTGCAATGTTACATATAATGTGCAAAGAGACACTTTAAAAATGACAGTAAACCCAATAAAGTAAAATCATTTTTAATTCCCTTTTTAAATGTGCATTTGAATTCAATACAGTTCTGTAAGGCACTCTCATAGGTCAAGAAACCAAAACATTCTTTCCAATATAAGGATAGTCATGAGGCAATGGTATGTGCACACAATATAAGCTTTTTCTGTAACTGATTGACAATGAAATCTGAATATCCAGGTTTTGGATGCACTGCAATGTAATGTCATTGCTGTATCATGACACTACTTGAAGCAAATATTGGCACTGTAAATGCTCTCTCATTGGGTTTAGGGGCTTGTATTCTCTTCATATCCCAGTAAAAAATAAACTCTTTAATAAATAAATATATAAAATAAATATATGCTATCTGGAGATGTATAAATAGGTCCATCCTGAATAAAAGTTCCAGCTCCAACTATGATGCATTGACATCTAAGGTCCATCACTGAAGTGAAGACACTAACACTTCATACACAGTTCTCAGGATTTTTTCTTTTTTAAAAAACTATTTTACAGTTTATTTCTTTCTATTTCTCCCAGCTGTTATTGGATCCATATGATGTAGGTACTTTTTTGGTAACTTATGGACCCTAAGTAATCCAGATGAAATTGCCAAATTTGTTATTTTTAAGAAAGTCACACTCCAACTTCCCTTTTGTTACTGGCTACCACAGAGTCAGCAAGTTTGAAGGAGGCTGGTCCACTCTCAGCTTTAAGGCTTTGTCTCCTAAATCCAAACACTGGAAATTAGAGGTTTGGCCATCACAAAGTAGCTTCTTCAAATCCAGTACCCATGTTCCTCATGCTGGTATCGCCATGAATAAAAGGGCAAGATCAAACAGATCTGGTGTGGTTTTCCTTCCAAGATTCCCTCCTTCCTCAGCTGTAACCCAGCACATCTTTGTACAGTTCTGGAACTCTTTCGGGATCCACAGGTCGGGGCAGGAAATGTGTGAATTTCTGGTGTCTCTTGGACCTTGCCCCATCTCTAGGAGTACCGTCTTTGTTAAGTGCTACAAAGTACCGCCGCCCCGAATCTCCATGTTTGTACACATTGGACGAGTAAGTGTTGTACCAGTTTTCCTCAAACTGTTCCCTGAAGATGCACTCAGGAGTTAGTTTCTCCTACAGAAAGAAACAAAGAAAAATAAGTCAAGCTGTTGCTAGATATCTGAACACACTTGAAAAAATGATAAAAATAAACAAAATGCCATAGGCTTTGTGCTGCCTTATGGTTCATTTGATTTTTAACAAATCAAACCCAAGAAGAATATATAGACACAACATGGAGTTTGGCAGGCTAATTTATCCCTTTTTCATCTAAAACCTGGACATGTACATACAAAATTTTGGATTTAAACATGCCTTAGATAACTCCCTCTCTAAGAAGTCATCAATAGTATAGTTTAAGTGCCAGCAGTAAGCCAGCAGGTCACCATTTCATATTTGTTCAAAGCACTGATTGTCACCCCATTTAAAGCCTTCACAATACTTCTAGGCCAAAACCCATTATGGATTCAGATGATTAATGAAGAAAGTCACAAATTATAACATGCACTTTTCTGCTTTTTAGAGAAGGTATTAATCACTTACAGGTAAGCAATAAATCAGTCAGTCCCAGAAGCATTAGAAACAGAAGTGATGAACAACAAAGTGAAGAGGCATTAACTGGAGAGACCCAATAATTTCTCTCTAAATGTTTTAAGATTTTGAAGGAGAAGAGTCTGAGACCCTAATGGTACTGGAAAAATTAAAGCTTGTATTTTGCAGCCATATGTTGAAGTTATTCAACATATACAAATCAACTGTAATGAGTACAAGCTTAATTTCATTCTTAAGCACAAGCATTCCAGAACTGGGATCTCCAGGTACTGCCAATACTTTTGCACCATTACGATTTTTCAAATAAGAGTGGTACCTAACTGTGACACATGGTATTATCCTTTTTTCCCAGCTCTTGAAAGTATGCTTTTACATTAAAAACTGGTACCTGGAAGCACCCTCTGCTGATCTGTAAAGGAGTATTATCTACATAAAATAATTCAGGATACTATATTAATAGTTGTTTACCTGTTCCATAGCTATCCTTTCAAGTTTTTTCTCCTTGCATTACATGTTTTTGATGATATACACTATGATGCATTTGCAGTATTCATGAAAAGCAAATTAGATTCTAGGCAACCTAAATGCTTTTTGAATGGCTAGTTTAATTAGCTATTTTTGTCTTTAAGAGGAATGTTTCTCTTCAGTTCTCTGCATCTAGGATAGAGAAACTTTTGCCATCAAATCTTTAGTATCCAAGGCCATACATCATACACTCTAAGAATTTATTGTTTATTCCAACAGGAAAAGATGTCAGTGTTTTAAAAGTTAAGACTGCCTCAGTTAGACACTAGAGGTGTTTGCACAGTGCTAATAAGTGATTCAAAACATCAACATGTACAAGCTGATGTGAAAGTAGTACTTACAGAGCCATAGAGTTCTCCCTTCTCGTTCATTCCAAGGTAAAGGCCACTGTCCACACCTCTGATACTGACGAGTCCCACTGCCACACTGATGAATTCAAGGATACCTGATATCCAAAGGGAAAAAAAAAAAAAGACAATAAGAGGTTGTTTTAAATCAACTTGTGTGACAAAAATCAATAAAAACATCCAAAATGTAGTTGAAAGCAAGTAGAAACAGTAGATATAAAAATATGGCCTACTTTTTCTGAAATTTCAAATACTGTATCGAAACATATACAACATTTTCACAGGAAAGCAGCCTGAGAAGCTCATCTAGGTATAAGAGTCCTACTTTATTTAAAGAAAGCTTTTTATATATATATAATTGCTTTGATGATTAAAGGTTTTTATTCATCACTCAGGCTAAAACCTTCAGTACTATGCAGTTGCAATCTGTAATGATTAGACGCTATTTGCCAAGCTGCCTGCTCAAACATTGGAAGATAGATTTGGATTACCTGAAAATATACTTTACTTTCGCTATAGTATTATCTTAAAAAAACACTTTCATTATTAGATCATTTGAATAGAAATCAAAGTACTGATGGGAATTTTATATAACAGAATCTACCCACAGGAAAAAAAAAAAAAAAAGTATTTGCCAGACATCTTATCTAGCCCATTGGCCCGCACCTCTTGACACAACTTGTAATCTTCAGTGCAGGCTTTTTATGTGCATGAAATATGCCGGTTATTTGCTAATGCTTGGATTATAGAATTATTTATCTTACATTTGCCCAAAATGGGATCCATGTTAATAATTTAAAGTATTCGGGAGACGATGCTCTATTTGAAGCCTGCAATTTGGCAAGCATATGCCAGCTGGGTTAACCAATTGATATGCACAGGTTATAGTACATATAAAACATGAAAGAAAGGGAATGTGTGAAGCGGCTTTTTGGAAGTTGTTAACAATGTAAACAGAGCTTCAAAAGAAGCTGGTCTAGAATCATACCCAGGATTTTGCTGCACAACAGCAAAACCACAAAACAGTAAAAGAAACTCAATCTAAGGAAAGTGGTTTTAAATAGCGTGTTTGGTTTTTACAGTGTCCTTTTGTCTATTTGCTGTATTTATGATTTCTCTTTTTCATACAGGACCAGCTTTCACTGCAAAGCAGACAGATTGTTTGGACTATCCAACAATTTCAAGTGTTTTGATTTTTAATTGAGCTTTGGCAGGTTTCTTAGTTATCTCACCAAGCAGCAAAGAGTATAAATCCTTTACAAAGAGCGATCATTAAAAACTCTATTGCATGTAAATCAAGCTAGCCTTCCAGTTCCTAAATCACAAAGTCCCAGAAAAAGAGGTGGAGGCATTTTGTCTTTCTGGTATCATTTTCAAAGCCACTCTTTTCAAGCCTATAATAACAGGTGATTCAACCCACAAAGCAACCACATCAGACAGACCTGCAGAGAGCGGTGGTAGAATAAAGGAAGAACATTTCTAAAAAGCCCAGAGAATGTTTGATCTGGGGCTAACTTTTTTTCTTCTTTTTAAGCGAAGATTTATTTCGTGTTTACACGCTGTAGGAAATCTCCCTTCTGAGAACTCTGCTGACTACCGCTCTCCTACTTCTGAAAACATCCCCGTGCTATAAAGGCAATTACGAGCCCTTCCAGCGGGCTGTTTTGGCTGTGGGGAGGGCGATAGGAAGCACTTTAATCACCTTTTTACGACTGCTAAATCAATACCCACCGCAACTCGCACGGAGCTGACAGCGGCAGGTTTGCTCGGAGGCGCAGCTCCTACTGCTGCCGCTTAGGATTCATTCACTCTGCTGTTGGGTGAAGCGTGCACACTTTGGGGCTGCCTTCCCCTCCTTTCGGGCTATCGATGGGTCCCTCCGCTCCAACTTTTTGTCCCGTTTCAAAACAAAGCACCCCACGGCGGCTGAGCCCCCCGCTTGCCACCCGCCCCTCTCAGGGGATGCTCCACGCTCCCCGCCCCCGGTGCCCGTCTCAGGCACCTGCCCCGACCCCCGCTGCCTCTCCCCGGCTCCTACCGAAGAGGCTGTGGTCCTGGCGGGTGCCGCGCACGCTGCCGTCGGGCAGGATCTGCAGGTGGAAGCCGGTGCGGCAGTAGAGCTGCCGCCTCCTCAGGATGCCCTGCAAGTGCGCCAGGTCCGCGGCCGCCGCCGCTGCCGCCGCCGCCGCTGCCGCCCCTCCGCCGCCCGCCCGCTCCGCCGCCGCCGCCCGCCGCTCTCCCAGCAGCGCCGGGCGCTCCCCGGCGGGCGGCAGCAAGAAGTGGGCGCCCACCGGCTGCCCCAAGCCGTCCAGGCCTCCCAGGAAGGGCCCCACGTCGGCCAGCGGAGCCATGGGGCAGCGGGGCCAGAGGGTCGCGGGCCGGCGGAGGAGCGGGCGGCGGCTGCCGGGCATGTGGGGGAGCGCGGCGGGGCCGGGCCGGGCCGAGCCGCTGCGAGCCAGGCGGCGGGGTGGCGGCGGCGCGGCCCCGCGCCGGTATATATAGCCCGCGGGCCCCCTGACATATGCTAATGGCGGCCGCGGCGGGGAGGCCGCGTTTGAAATTGTAAACCCCGAGCCCCGCGCATCGCACCTCCAGCACGGCACGGCACGGCACGGCCGGCGGGGAGCGGGGAGCGGGGAGCGGGGAGCGGCGGCACGGGCACGGGTAGGGCACGGGTAGGGCAGGGCAGGGCAGGGCAGGGCAGGGGCGGCCCCCGGGCGGGCACGCACAGATAGAGCCGCACACACACACGTGTATCCACATATACATATGTACATACATATATACATATGCACACACACATGTGTGCGCACATACATACAGACACATCAAACATGCATGCACATATACACGTACATATACATATACACACTTATATACACATATACACATACATATACACACATATACACATATACACACATATACACACACACTTATGTACATGCGTACACACATACACATGTACATGCACACACATATACACATGCACAGGTGCCTTTGCTGCTGGTGGACAGTGCCCAGCCCAAGGCCAGGACCTGGGCAAGGACCAGGAATCAGGGCTAGGACTCAGACTCAGGACCTGGACCAGGACCATAATCAGGACCGGGACCGGGACCGGGATCAGGAAGAAGACTGGGACTGGAATCAAGACTGGGACCGGAATCAGGACCAGGACCGGGACAAGGACCAGGACTGGGACAAGGACCAGGACTGGGACCAGGACCAGGAGCAGGATCAGGATCAGGACCAAAACCTGGACCAGAACTAGGGCTTGGACCAGGATCAGGAACAGGACCAGGACCAGAACCAGGATCAGGACCAGGACCAAAACTGGAACCAGAACCGGGATTAGGACCAGAATCAGGATCAGGACCAGGATCAGGACCAGGATCAGGACCAGAACCGGAACCAGGATCCGAACCAGGATCAGGACCAGAACCAGGTCCGGGTCCACAGTGTGGCCCGTGTGGGAGCTGCTGGAGCATTACGTGGACAGGTGCAAGGAGAGGCAGGAGGGAAGAAGGAGAAAGGGCGTTACCTGAGGGTTAGACCTGCCCAGACACACATGAAAGAAAAAAAACACAAAGATCTGACAGCTTTGCTCCCTGTTTCTGAAACGCTAATAAAATGTACATGCATTACCCTTTCCTTTTATCACTTCAGTTACAAGGAGGGGAATTTTTAAAGAAATTGGCATAGTCAGGGAGGTGTTTTCCCCTCTGCAAATTCTCCCTCAATTTAATTTATCATTAACATGACATGAAACTGATCTATGGCGTTTGTATATCAGTCTTAAAAACATAAATGAGCAGGCACGTGGTTTGTAATAAATATTTTCAAAGCTTGCACCCATGAAGAAACAGAGCAAGAGATAGCCCATCTAGTCCATCTTCCTTGGGGTTTTGGAACGGGACCATTACCAAAGTCTGAGTGCCACAAATTAATGATCATGTCATATCCCAAAAGCTCCCTGTTATCTTTTCTACGATGTATTAAAAAATGTGGGACCTTGTTGTCCTGTTGCAGCTGAGCATATGCATTTTTCAACACAAAAGCAAAATGATTCACACAGGCAAATTTATTTGTGGAACACATTAATTACTAGCAATGATAAAGCAATGGTGTATTAAAACTAAGAACTCAACTTCTGCCTTTTGCGCTGTTATTTTCTATCATATCTAATGAATTTTAGGGCTTAAACTGCATGGCTCATCTTAGTGTTCAAGATGCACAATGCAATTCCTTGCCAATGTTAAAACAAAGTTTTAAAGTACGAAACGCAAAGATCTTTTGCAGTTAACTCTCTCAGAAGTTTGAGAGAATTGCTTGGCAGTCTAAGGTTTCATTTAAACAAAAAAGTTGTAGAGAATCATGAAAGATTAGTTCTCCAGTCTTGCTCCATGGTCTTTTCAGTCACCGTCTAAATCTGGGAGATCAAATGGATTTGACTGCTTAGCTTTATTTGCTGTGGAGAGTATAGGGCTAATTAATTGGCAGGTGCTTTAAAGCAGGTAATGCTACACCTTTTCATCATTGCAGTCCTAAGTACTGCCCCTGTGTGCACCTGAATTATAAAAAGGCTGCTTTAAAGCAAGTGATTTACTGTGGAGGGATTTAAAACTGAAAAAACTAACGCTAAATACAATGATCAGATAAATCACCTCAGAAGAGAGCACGGGCAGACCTGCTCTGAAGGCAGTTACAGATAGATGTTATATTATTTTACCTTTCAGATAACAGGAGCCTGTCATGTGGTGGGACCCAAAAATCCACCATAATCGAGATTTCAAAGCACATCTGTGTAAACATTATCACATCAGTGTAAAACATCAACCAATGAGCTTTCTCTTTGAACCAAATCTACTTAATTGCAGTGCTAAATCAAAGAAATAGATCAAAGTTGAATAATCTATATGGCACCTATTTCTCAAGTAGCCTGTATGCTGATTTCTCAAATGTACCTGAAACGTTTGAAACACGCATCAAGCATTTTTATTGACATGACAGGTAGGTCAAGATCAAACTGTAATTAGTTCATCACAGCTGCTAAGTTGCAGGACATGCACTCGGATGGTACAGCTAAATATATAGGAGGTGTATTCTGAGCCAAAAGATGCCCCGTTACAGAAAGCGTTCCCGGGTCCCAGCAGTACTCCCCAAGCCCTACCAAGCAGAGGGCTCTTCTGCTTAGATGGCACCCAATGGAGGAGGGTTTTTCTGAAAACAATATCCTCTGCCGTCATCCACTGGAAGACCCTTATGGCTAAATCTTTCCTGTTATATAGTGGAAACATTTTCTGTAGAGTGGAATATATAATGCCAATCTGTTCCGAGTGGAGTCTTTAATGTCTGGGCACTGAACCGGCTACACTGTTTTATAAAGTACGAGAAAAGAAACAAAAAGATAAGATTTTTTTTTGTTGTTTGCACTAGTCATGTGACAGGAAAAGATAACACTGTAGATTTTTTTATGCACCTTCTGAGACTATACCATGGGAAGTTAAATAATTTTGAAGAGTGTTTTTACAAGAGTGCATTATTGAACTTAAAGTATACAGTGCAATCTAATCAACGTTACGTATACTTCCTAAAGACTGCACTTTCAGCGTCGTTGAACAAATACATATGTGGTCAAGTTTTTATTTCCATAGCGAGTAGCTGGGGCTTCTATAGACAATATAATTACTGTACATTGCCTAAGAATAGCATATTGTCACAGGAAAAACCTAGTGGCTATCAAGGAGAAAACAACACACCAAAATTTTTGATATGCATACATATGCATAGAGAGAGAGAGTTCTATGTATCTATCAGGTTGGTCAGAAAACCTTGTAAAACTTTGTTCTGCAATGTATTGTGCCGTTATTAATTTTAGAACTCCATTACAGAAGTGCCATGCCAGCCATAAAATTGTAATCATATTATAAAATAACACTTAACAGAACAAAGGGGGCAGGTGGGTCATGAGTACACAAGAAAGCAAACACTAGGTGGAACAAAAAACACTGAGTAGAACATGAAGAAATTTGTCCATCTGGAGACATTTGTGTATCATGGTCATTTCCAGATTATTCCTAGTCTGGGACCAGAAAACATGGTTGGCTGATTTCAACAAGAAGAGCAGAACAGGATGAAGCTACAGTGAGAGCCTTATGGAGTACTGCAAGTCTGAGTGAAGTAAGGTGTATTCTTATACAGGATTTACTAGGAAAAAAAAAAAAAAAAAAAAAAAAAAAGAACAAGATAACTTTCAAGGCTGCATGTATAAATAGGGTCATAATCTGATGATGTAAAACCTTTAAAATGCAATACGCATGGACTTAAAATACATCCAGAACCTTTTCTTCTGAATTGCTGAAGTTACAGGTATGTATGCATGTATACATACATATATATATATATGTGTAAGTATATTTATGTATAACGAAAAAAATCAGAGGAGGTAAAAGTAATGCTGAAAAAAATAATTTTCCTATAGAAATTAAGTTTTACCTTTCTGGCACCTTCATTTTTCTGTTTGTTTGTTTCTTGAGTGAAAACAGAAATTCTCAGAGCTTTTTAAGATTCATGATTTTATTGCCCATGTGTTTGTAGGTAAACTCTCATATAAGTGGAGTGGGATAGAGAAGTCACACAGTGAGCTACCTAGGTAGTGAGGAACCTTTACATCCAGTTACATCCACAGAGAACGGACCTTTTCCATATATATCAGCGTCCAAATGTCTTGCTTGACAACTTTCATGTTAGCTCTCTAAGCGGATCACTAAATAAAAAGCACATAGATTTAGATGGTTTCTGAACCTGCGCACATAGGATTATGTGCACAGACAGGTTACAGTTTTTGACTTACTGCACAAATAAATTGTGCTCTTGTTCTTAAGCAAACACTTCACCAGGGAAGTTCTAACGTACCCAGACATAAGTAGTTACAGATGTGTATTGGTTTTTCTGAAGTGAAAAGATAAATAAATAAATAAATAAATAAAAATAATAATAATAAAAAAAGATTAGCCTAAAGGTGTTATTGAAAAGTCATTAAATTGTGGCTAATCAATTTCAGGGAAACAATGTGATCGGGGGATAACGCATGGTTCTTGTCTCCAGTTTTAAGCAACTGATCAGGCATTCAGCAAACAGGTCTACTTTGGGACACTACACTGACCAAAAGATTTCTTTTTCAGTAAAATGGAAAAAGCAAGACTATTTCTAAAAGGTAATTCCATTGCTGAATGATGTCTCCTAATAAGGCACCTAGAACTGAAGAGATCCAAGAGCCACATTCTACAAAACTTTCCAAATTGAATGCTTAGTCATGCAACTGCTGAAAAAATACTTGAGTAGACAACTTGGTAGACAACTATATTGCCTTGACACCTGAATACTGTCCTTGTATCATTTAGTACAGAAATGTAGCTCAGATTTGGAGACAAGCCTTTCACTCTGTAAACATACGTATACTTACAAACAAAGCAGTAGACATTAAAAAAATATTTACTTTTTAATACATAAAAGTAATGTAAACTGGCTAATGAATTGGCTTACAGTATTCTAAAATATCAAAAGAAATGCAGTGACTATCATTCACCCCAGATACCAGCTTTTCCAGATCTATCTTGGTAGTAAATCAACCTTGGACATACATACATTTGTACAAACTGTCAGGTTGCCTGTTGTCAAATAGAGACATAATTCTCCCTTGACGGAATATGGTAACCACTGAACATTTTCTTAGAAATTGAAAATGCATAAATGCCTTAAACATACTAAAGTGTTTATTTATGCATTTTCTGAATTACAATTACATAACAGATTCACATCTTGTTCATAGTAAAATACAAACCCAGCAAAAAATTTAGAAAAAAAAAATATAAATAAAAACTGAAACTTGGGAAGAGCATACTTATAACAATTAAAGGACAAAAAAATTGAGGCTGCACTTGACCATTGCAAAGAATGCCATAAGGTGTGCTGTGACTTGAAATGGATGGTCAGACCAGATGATCTTGGAGGTCTTTTCCAATCTTAATGATTCTATGATTCTACGTATACAGCTTATGGAAATTTCAATGCAGTGCAGGAGGCAATTCAGGTTGTACCATGGAGAATGATGCATCATGAAATGCTTTACAAGGTCATGGCCCATCAGCTCCAAGTAGGGACAAAAGCACGTTCTTATTATTAAGAACTGTTCTTTAATACTCGGTTATGCTGGGGGCTGACATGGCTGCAGGCTGCAGATCTGGCAAGTGTTTGTGGTTTCCTTTGGGGGTTGATGAGAAGGCCTCAAAACATGAAGTTTTTCTGAAACAAGCCTCACATTTTTAGTTTCAGCAGGCTGCAGATTTTTGTGTAGCTGGTACACCCCCAAGAGTTTCCAATGTTTTAAATGGATCTGGACATTGGTAGGTTTTAAGGGACTGATGGACTCACAGCAGTCTTCATTTTAGTAAGGATAACTAAGGTCAGTGCATATTTTTGACTCAGCAGTAAAAGTGAACAATTTTGATGCTCGTCACCTCTAGACTTCATGCTTATGACACAAATGAGGTATAGTTGGAAGCTTTTTCTTCTCTGAAGCTAGTGCTTCCAGGTTTCTGCAAAGACATATTGCTAGGTCATGAAGGAAGACCTCAGAAGCATAATGCCAAAAAAAAAAAAAAAAAAAAGTAGGCTCTGGAGCATTGCTAGCCGGTCAAGAAAAGGGATTGTCCTGCTCTGCTCTTGTGCAGTCTCACCTTGAGCACTGTGTAGTTTTGGGCACCACAATGCAGATTAAACTATTACAGATTTGTATAAACACAAAGGACATTAAATTATTAGAGTGTCCAAAGGAGGGCTACGAAGATGGTGAAGGGTCTAGAGGACAAGACATATGAGGAACGGCTGAGGTCCTTCGGTTTGTTCAGCCCCAAGCAGAGCCGGCTGAGGGGAGGCCTCATGGCGGCCTGCAGCTCCCTCACGAGGGGAGCGGAGGGGCAGGCGCTGAGCTCTGCTCTCTGGGGACAGCGACAGGACCCGAGGGAACGGCATGGAGCTGGGACAGGGGAGGGTCAGGCTGGGGGTTAGGGAAAGGTTCTGCACCCAGAGGGTGGTTGGGCGCTGGGACAGGCTGCCCAGGGTCACAGCACTGAGCCTGCCGGAGTTCGAGAAGCATTTCGACACTGCTGTCAGACACACAGTCTGATTTTTGGGTCCTCGTGGGTCCCTTCCAGCAGGAGATATTCTGTGATTCCATGACACTACACGACAACGCCCACGAATAAGCTCAGTCCCTACTCAGGGCGGTTTCCACGCCACCCTGCCGCTTCGCCCTAAGCAGCCCGGCTCTGTGCTCGCAGCCCACCACGGGCACAAACCCCTGCGGCTGCCCGAGGCCGCCCCTCGGCACCCCTCGCTATGAGCACAGCGCTCGGACTGCCAGGGGCGCCCGGTACCGGCGGGGGGGGGCGGCGGGGCGGTGTCGTGCCGCTTCCCCACCCCTTCCCCGCTTCTCGCGAGCTTTCCCCTTCTCCTTCTCCCCCTCGGGGGCTCCGTGCGCCCGTCAGCGGGGCGGAGCCGCGGCCATGGCCGCCCTGCGCACCCTCCTGCGGTGGCGCCGCCGCTTGTGCCCCGCGCCCGGCGCCCAGCCCGGCCGGCGGCTGTGGGCAGGCGGCGGGGCCGGGACGAGGCGGGGGCGGCGGGAGCTGGGCTGGGCGGCGGCGGCAGCGGCGGCTGGAGCGGCTGTCGCCGGCTACGCGGGGCACCGGCTGTCCGAGCGGCGGCGGGAGCCCCCCCGGGAGCCGGCAGCCGCCGAGGCGGGCGGAGCCCGGGCGCTGCTCCCCATCCCGGTGGCGGCCGCCGCCAAGGAGACGGTAGGTTGGGAGCCGGGCCGCTGCAGGAGCCCGTCCCGGGGCGAAGGGGATGGAGGAGAGGGGGATGGATAGGGCGGGGGGCTGCCCTGCCCTGCCCTGCCCTGCCCTGCCTCCCCCGGGGGTGCCCGCTGGGCACAGCCAGCGCCTGGAGACTCCCGCTTTAAACGGTCTTCGGAGCTCTTAATCACCTTCTAATTTTTTCCTTTTATAAGACATTGTTCTGTAAGGGGAACCGCTGCTGGTAGCACAAAAGCTGCGATTTGTCCTCCGCGAGAGGTTTGCGCAGAACTTCGGTGCTTGCCGCAGGTGCGGTGGCTGGCCGGCCACGGGTGGCAAGGAGGAGTTGGCATCCCCTTGGAAACTGAAGTTTCCCCCCCATAGGGAGAAAATCCTGCAGGGTGCTGTGCTTAGCATATGGTGGTGATGTCTGGCTGTCTGTTTTTTTCGTTCAAAGTTACAGGCTTGTTAAAATGGCAAGAGCCGTGGTTAGGTGGTTTGGCAGGCTGATGGCTTCTGAGGCTGAAAATCAGCGGTGCAAGTGGCCCGCTTTCTTTACGTCGAGTTTAACTTATAATACGTGCGGGCACGGGCTCTGCCTTTTTGCAGTGGAGGCCTTAGGCTCAGTTATGAACACTGGTAGCAGTTTTGCCTTCGTTATTAGCCAAAAAGCAGTCTCTATAGGCAACGTCATGTATGAAGGGAAAGGGAGCCAGATGCTGTTGATTCCTCATCTACTCATTATCTTGAGTGTGGTACCAGGGCACAGAGGACCTAAGAAACTCTTTCAGCCTTCCATGCCATTTTGATTGGACAGACCTTTACATCATTTGACCCATCCACTCTTAATTCTGGGACTTCTTTTGAAGGAAATACGGCTGCTGCAACCTTGAAAAATCAGTAAATTTAGTGTGACTTAAAATGATGAATTTTTTACATGCATAACTTCCAAAGTGTTGAGGTTGCAAAGTGTAGAGCTTAGATGTCAGAAATACGGTTAGATTTGAACCAATATAAGATAACATGTGAAATAAAATGTGTCTGCTTTCTATACGCAGAATATTTTTGAATGCTGTAGGGTTGAACACCAGGAAGGGAAAAAAAAAAAAAAGAAAAAATGAACGTGCTTATTTTTGTGTGCCTGTGTGAAAAGAGGTTGTAATTATTTTGGGTTTCAATTGGGTTAACAATAAAATCTGAAGGAGTAAGTTGGAATGTGTCCACTCAGCTTGTGTAGCCAGACTAAATGCTCAGTGACTGATATGTTGGCTTTGTGTTCCATCTTTTATTTTGAATGAGAGTTCTCGTTGATTTCAAGTAGCAGATCTTAGTGGTCAGCATTCGGAGGACAAAACATCCTTTCAATTCTGCCCCCCCTACCCATCCTCTCAAAATGAGGATCAAATAGGTGTGAAAGTTTTGATTTGAATTAATGTATTCTTGTGCTTTATCTATCATTGGCTGTTGCCCTGCAGAAGGGTTTGTGTGGCAGCACAGGAATGCCATAGTTTGATACTGGGTCTAGCTGCTCAGCTACCAAGACTAGTTTGACCGTGAGCTCCGTCAGTGATCTGTGCGCCATTTATGATTGCCCTCAAGAGTTGTGCCTGCTCTTTCATTACAGGTTTCTAAAATACCTCTGTGAATAAAATACCGTGAATGTTGTTCCTCGTATTATGCGATGGTAGTGTGTTGTTGATAAGCTTCCTTCCAGCAGGATTCCCTTCCCAGATGCTTCTTACTTGGATCGTTTGAAGTGGGAGGCAGCTGGTGTCTCTGCTCTTGCTTCCTGGTGCTATAGTGAGCTACAGTAGCTGCTAGAAGGAATTGCACTGCATGATTTTTGCCTTATCTCTGGGGCTTCATGTAGCAGATGGAAATGAGTATTCCATCCAACAAAATGAGTATTTTTGGATGAAGGTTTTTGTACGCTCACAACTTACTTATTAGAACAACCCTTCAAAAGAACAGTCCTGACATCAAAGTGGTCACCGCTTGCAAAACCTGTAATCCTGTCCTCAAAACGTGGAATTGATGGAGATTCCTAACAAATTTCAAACATTCTAGTGTGTGCAACACAAAGTCCATCTCTTCCCATGTATTGGTTCCATTCAACAAATACCTGAAATATTAATTGACAATAGAAAAAATAGTTAGCAGTTAATGCGCTATCAACTTGTAACTGAAGACAGTATCACAATGTTTTCAAATATTAAAGTACTTAAATATTAAAAATGGTCAAGAGAATTCAAGATAGGTATGGATGAGGCAGTCATAGCTCGTCCTTAATTCCCATGTTTTATTTCCTGAGGTGGCTTTTTGTGGAGGTGTAATGGGCAGAACAGCCTTGTTTCATCTAGGCAGCTCCAGCAGGCGGCAGAATAGGTTTCTGGTCCCGCTAGATACTGAAGAAGATGTCTGTGTTTTGTTGTGTTTTTTTTTAAGACCTACTTCATTGTGACTTTCCAAGAACAATTTGCAGGCCAACTGCTTCCAGGTAACATTCACATGGCCTGTGAGAGTTTTGCTTGGTCCTGGTAGTATCGCCACAGGTTGTTTTTCTTCAGGTTCTACCGCTGAGTGCAAATAATGCTTGGGAGTAGTAGAGGAACATTTAGGAATATGATAGTATCATATCCACCTTGGTAATTAGTTGCTTTGTCCTACTCCTGGTGTCTAGTATTCACTGGTATGGAACCAGTCTTAAGAGAGTTTTGGGATTGCCGGCCTAACACTGATGATTATGTGGATGTTGATGGGGGTACTTCCCCATTCCTGGCTGGTTCAGAAATGAGGTGCATCATTTGAGAGTAACTGAAAAAAATCTGAGGCTCCTGGAGAAAGAGAGTGTCAGAATGGGCTGCAGATCTTTCTGTGCTATGAAATGCTTACAGAATGAAACCTGGTGAGAAACAGATTTGTGAATTTATGTACAGCCACATAAGAAGTTGCTCTTTGCTAGAAGTCAGATTAATTCTGATACGTGTCACCAACATGGGGCGAATTATGTGGCAAACAGTTTTGCTGTTGAATTTGTTAGCAAAGCCTTCCACTTAATTTCCAGGTCACTTCCATGTAGTGTTTCAGAATCAAGTAAAATTCTGCACCCAGACCTGCTGGTATCATGCCTGAAGGCTTTGGTAAAGACTGGGAGAGCTCCTTTGCGGGTCTAGGAGATGCTTATGCAGAACAGGAAACTCCTTGAGACAACAGGTTTTTTGGTATAGATTCTCTGTACTGACAACTGAGAATGGTACTAACCCCAAAAGAGCCCTGATCCTGAGATTTCAAACAACGTTCTGTTCATGAAGTATTTACCTTGTCAGGACAGCCGCATATCATGCTTTTTCAGCACAGTTTAGCAGTGCTAGTCTTCCAGTTCCTTGCTTCCATATTCATTACTTCCAGTGTCATTTCTTCAGCTTATTAAATTTTTCTTGGAAATACAAATGATGACATATTTAGCACCCCAAAGAGATCTCTTCTGTAATTGCATTGTCATTGTGTAAAGATAGTGAACTCCAGGTCCTTATGTTCAGATGTTTTTATGAAGAGCTGCTGAGAATCACTTCCTTCAGAGGTGACTTGGGAATTAAAAGAGAAGTTGAGGGGAGACAGACACAGAGCATTTACTTATCGTGTTTCTTGAAGGCATGCTCCTTTCCAGGAGAAGGAAGCTGCATGCTTGGGATGTTTCTAGCGTTTTTTTTCCTTCTACCTCAGCAGTACCATGAAACTCTCTCTTTCTCCTTGTGAAAATACTCAAAAGGTCAAGTTTATTTGTAGCAGCACATTTCTGAGTGGATTACATCATATATTTCCAACTCTGTGAAATGAAGAAGAGTTTAACTCCAAAAAGTAAGGCAAATGCCCCTAGAGAGTAGGCTCTTCTGCCTGCTCAGAGAGGATGCTGCTTGAAGAGATGCATAAAGGATCTTTTTCACAAGGATCACTTGTAGTTAACCTTTTTCCATATGCCTTGTGCATTCCACGTGGGTCAATTGCCAAATGTAGGAAAGTGGTTTGCTCGTTGGCTGATAGCATCTGATGCTCTTCACCGTGTAATCACCCTGTGAGGGATAGCGCTTGCCTGCCAGCTGTAGCAGAGCCTTGTTGAAGGAAAAGGAACATTTTCCTCTCAGCATTACTTCTGTGTTCCTCAGGATGTTAAAAAGGGATGACACATGCTTGGGATAGACAGATCCAGCATGTTTCAGTCTCGCATGCGGCAAAGCATATGGACATGTATAGCAGGGTATACATGCAGACTGAATCTTCTGGAAGAACTGCTAGAGTTCAAGTAATCTGCCTGTCAAACTTATGTAAGACGGACTGTTGGAGAATATGGCAGTGTAATATTTATTTTGGAGGATTTCTGGAGTAGCTGTGCTTATAGATAAACATTGCTACCCCAAGAATTTCCTGTAACAGAATTATATTTGAACAGGGCCCTTTTTACAGCATTTTAAACACATTCCAGCTTCCTATGCTTGTAAATATTTTAATATAATAATGTCCTTATCTCAGAGAAAAGGGATCAACTAACAAAATTGTTGGCTGTTCTACATCTAAGTAGCTGCTAGAAATACAACTTCACTAAGCATCAAAACAATTTTGTCTACTTTGGGATTTTCCCCACACTGGGAACTTGACGTTTAACCTTTTGGCCACCCAGCATGAAAACAAAATTGTGCTACTTTTATCTACATGGGAGCATATTAAATAAGCCTGAAGTCAAATATAAGTGAAGGAAGTAAGGAGCAGCATTGCTTTGAAAACCTTTTTATTTTAATAATTTGCACAGATTCTCATTGATGGAAGACAGATTACTTTGCAAGCAAAAATTCAAAGAAACTCACTCACTTGAAATAAATTAAAGATTAAACTACTGTAACATAACATATTTTTGACTGCAAGCGAAAGGTACTTTTAGTAGCAAATGTTGGCTTCTTTAGTTAAAATAGTATCACCTTTATGTCAGTTGGGAAAAGCAAAAGAACACTGATTTGACTTGGAACACAACAAACGTGTGTCTTTTATGATACCGTTGGAGCCATTCACTTCGTATACATGTACACACAGCGGGTATGTTTTTTCGTGTTTTGTAAAATACTTTGCATTAGCTTAGATATTCTTAGGATCTGAAAGTTGAAGCGTTGCTATGGGTTTTGATAATAGATTCTTTTGGATTACGTTTACTCGTAGGCACCAAGTTTTCTAATTTTCAAATAAAAATTCTGTCTCTGGCATTTGAGCTCGTCTCTGTGGGAAAAAATAGATCTTTGGCCAGAGAATAAAACTTCGTAATTACTGACTTAACGTTCTGTGACTAACACTTGGCAAAGGACATTTCTTCTCTGTTTTATAAGAGGAAGGGTAGTGACTTCATGCTTTATCCTCTGCACCTTACTTCCACTGACCCTGATCATTACCATTTATTGATATTTTCACATAATTTGAGGTCAGAACTATTGCAATGTTTTAATTACCTTGATGTCACTGTGTGAGTTTGTGTCCTGCGTCAGGCCATTTTATGGCAATGTAGAGTTACTGCATGGATTTCACTATAACCATCGAGGTTAATTCACATTATACCAAATTCAGACATCATATCAGTGAGGTAAGAGAGCCAGTAAGACAAAATATATGGGACTAGAAATGGTAATGAAACATGCCTTAAGGCAGTTGGAGTAATATGTGGAAATCTTTGGTGAGAGCACTGGACATCTGAGGCTGTTTGGCTTGGCTGTTCTGGCAGACACAGTATGTGAGCTATGAATACAAAATGGGAGTGAATTTGGGACAGTAATTTTGCTTGATAGAAAGCCTAGATTTCCTCCAGTTAAGTTTTTGCTGTGATTTAAGGGAGAAAATACAGAGTGGTATCACTCTAAAAGAGATGCTGCATGAAATGTATTCAGAGCTGATTGACTTAAAAGTGCTGAGCGACCTTAATGAAGATGCACTGGAGTTAGAAAGGGGAAGGGCAAAAGGATGAGAGGCACAAACTGTTTACAACTCTTGGTGCTTAGGTTCCTGTGGGAACAGGGAGAAGATAAGACATGGTTTGTGAGAGCTGCTGAGCCTCAGTCTCCCCCCTTTACGTCTACTTGATCAGTTGTGAGATGGAAGGTTATGGCCATCACCTGGGTTCTTGGTGTCAGCCACCTTTTATCCAGCGAGTTCAGTGAAGTAGATTGGTATACATGTAAAGATAAACAGGAACTTGCCTGCTACACTTAAAATTAAGATAATACTGCTACCAGGAGGTTCATGACATTCTGCTCGAAGGGAATTACCATGTCCAGTTTTCAAAAGAACCATAACACGATGCAAGATCATTGTAGTTTGTAGGTAGGATTGCCCAGAGGATTAGTAAACAGAAGCATAAAAAAAATCTCCCCTCTTTCGTTTGTCAAAGGGATGTACTTTCATGAAAGGTTTTTTTTTGAAGATTGTTCGTAATTACAGAGAGATTTAGTCTGGATAAGCTCATGAAACTTCAAATAGAAATTGGGATCTTACCGAATGCTGTTCACTCCCTCACTAACAGTACCTTTCCTGAGGTATTCAGTATCTACTCTGTCTCATTCCTGTGTCCACAGGATTTGATACTAGTGCTGTTACGACAAGATTGCCTAACCTGAG
Organism: Netta rufina; assembly: GCF_964035555.1. Taxonomy (NCBI): domain Eukaryota; kingdom Metazoa; phylum Chordata; class Aves; order Anseriformes; family Anatidae; genus Netta; species Netta rufina. Next base: position 17,990,973 of record NC_140127.1, read on the forward strand.
TGAAAATAAAAAATAAATCAATTGAGAGCAAATCATGGTGTCACGAAAATTCTCATACTTGCCCTACTGGATTATAATCTGCTAAAGTTGGGGAGAATATATTGAGGAGGCATTGTGATTACAGGTTGAGAATTCCTTAAGTGAATGCCTGTAAAGGTATGGGTTGAGATAACATTTTAGGATGTCTTGACTTTTTAATTAACGTATTAAGTAGTTTCTAACAATTACAGATTCTATGCAAGTAAGTTTCATGAATTAATAAGCAGTAATAGAAGAAGGAAAGCTTTCAACAGGAAATCAGGAAAAAAAAAATATTATTCCCATGGATGGTTTTACTTGGCAGTTTACTAATGCTTGTGCCTAGAGTCTTCTGCAGCCAAACCCTGCCTAGACACTTGGACACTTGATAGGTGAGTCCCGTGATCTGACACAGTAAGTTAAACCCTGTATGCAGGGCTTTGTTTGAGTTCATGTTAAATCAATAGCATAAACAGCTTGTTCTGATTCTTTCAGGTGAAACCACAAAGTTCATAATAAAGTGGTTTTTATATTCCTTAGACTAAAATTCTGCTTAAACCTGTAATTTCCCCACCATGCTAACCTGAAGTAGGTGCAGGTTTCTGCAGGAAGGGGTGAAACTGTCTTTTCCATAAGCTACAGATTCCTGTAGCCTAGGTTTTGGAACAAATACTGTGCTTTGGGGATAGATCCAGGATTTTGTCTGGCTAAGAAATAACACCATGAAAACAAAAAAAAATTCAGATCAGTGCCCTTATCCAGTTTGACACTTAGCAAATAGAGCATTTAAGTGCCAGACCAAGGGTATGCAGGGTATTGAGAGGTATGGCTCTTAATGGTGGCCAGCAGTATTTCTATTGGATTACAATGACTTTTAGCCAGAGTGTAAAATACTGGCATTGCTATTTAGCCAGAGGGAAAATGTAGATTGGTGAAAGTGAAGCGGAAACTAAGATTTTGGAGACCAGAGTACTGGCATGAATTAAGTCTAAGCGAGTCTTAAAAATTCCATGTTTGCAGTATGTTGTTTTATATTAGTGTAGGGTACTTAAGGTAATGCTAAGATATGCCTGAGATTTTTGCAAATGCTTTTTTAAGTGTCTTGAGGGAAATACTAAGCAGCAGTACCTGAGATGGTGTGAGTTTCCTGAGAACAAAGAAACTCAACATGCTCTCCAAATCTGAACAGTCAAGGTGCGATGGTATTTCTTGAATGATGTATTACCTACAGATTCTTCTGATTATGCATGATTGATTATGATTGATTACAATTGATTACACATACTGCGCGTGTAATATGGCCTTGAAACAGTTTCTTTCCTGAAAGTTGACTTTGCAGAGGTACTGCTATATTACTCATGCTTACAACCTGTGTTTATTCAAAAGCATGTTTGTAATAGTGATAAAATAACAGATGTATCAAAAAAAAGATAGATTATTAAACTTCAAATACAAAGGCAATCAGTTATGTCACTACAAGCTCTACCAAAACAATTGTGTTGTGTAAATCCCACATGAAGGCATAGCTTGAATGCCACTGGACTGTAGAAGGATCACTAAGACTATATTCAAACAGCAATAGCACATAAATATTTTTGCTTGAATATGGATTTGTCAGAAGAGAATTCTTTTTTTTCTTTTTTTTCCACTCCTCCAGGGAGACCTTAGAGGCTTTCCAGTACCTAAAGGGGGCCTACAAGAAAGCTGGGAAGGGACTCCTTGTCAGAGGGTGTAGTGATAGGGCAAAGGGTAACAGCTTTAAACTAAGAGAGATTTGGATTAGATAAAAGGAAGAAATTCTTTACCCAGAGGGTAAACCTTCTAAAATGTGTAAATTTTTTACCCAGAGGGTGGTGAGGCACTGGCACAGGTTGCCCGGAGAAGCTGTGGAAGCCCCATCCGTGGAAGTGCTCAAGGCCAGGCTGGATGGGGCTTTGGGCAGCCTGGTGTGGTGGGAGGTATCCCTGCCCATGGCAGGGAGGTGGAACTGGATGGTCTTTAAGGTCCCTTCCAAACCAATCTTGTGATTATATGAGTGTGTCATTCTAAAGAGAGTTTGTAGGTCTAGTTGTCAGAATATTTTTTATTGGTCAAGTTTAACTGAGTAATCATTTGAAAAAGATAAAATGTGGAAGACTGATTCTCAATCAGAAGTATAGAATACTTGTATGTAGAGCAGTCTACTAACAATTAAATGAATGTATAAGCATTTCTATTACAATTAATTTCTGTGACAGTTTTTTGCCATTGAAACTAAATTTGATTCCCTTTTCCTTCTCCCCCCATAGATGCAATAATTTCAGAGCGACTAGAGACAGTCCAGAAAGAGAACTGTGTACTCAGTGGTCTTTTTCCTTCTAGAAGGCAGGTTAAAATGTCCAAGGTGAAATATCCAAGTACTAAGACTTATATATGTGAAATGGATTTAGGTGTATCCTTTCTTTTCCTTTTATGAAGCAGTTTGGATTTTATCTTTTTCATCTCTGAAAACATGTTCAAGAAACATGCAGTTTCTTCAAGCTATTGATTCCATGGAGGAGTTTGCCTGGCCTTGAGATTAAAAAAAGTTTTCAGTTAGTAGTAATATATTTTCTGTTTGAAGCTTTGACAGTATAAAATAAAGATACAACAATTTAGAATATTTACAGCTTTGTACTACTAAGTTTAAAAACATGGTGAACATAACAGAATTGGCCAATATCTATAAACCTCTCATGGGTTTGAATGAACTCCATGCCATATAATACTTCTGTAGCTCTGGAGAAGTAATTCTGCTCTTATTCTGTTCCCTGAGTATGGTAGCTTTGATTGCAGTAGATACTTGAAATAGCAATAATCATAGAAGGTTCACACATTTTAGAAGGTTTACACGTTTACTTTTTGTAAATGGTGTTATGGAGGTGTTTTGCCTATTACTGTCAACAGCTGCATTCTACTTGAAGAAGCAATTAAAAAAAAGAAGTATTCAATTTTCTTCTGGAAATGCCAGAAAACTGAAATAATTTTAACAGAGTCATTTAAAGTCTGACTGCTCAAGTTACACTGACTTCTTTATTTAAAATTGCCCTCCTTTCTCTGATGCATGAACCTATGTCCTCTCTCCCCCACCCCAAGCTTGAGTAGTGTCAGCAATTTCAGTGCATGAAGATTTATTGCTAAAACTGTAGAAGACTGAAAATTACAGCAGTAAAAATCTTAATTTCAACTCTAACTGTACAGAAATATTTGGTTGGATTTGACTTTATGAATTATCACTTTTACATTTACAGTTTCTTTGTAGCGAATGGCAGTGGCAATTGTAAAACAATACTTTTTGTACGTTAAAATTATTTCCTTTTGTCTTTGAAGGTTACAGAAAGCAGATCAGACCTTGAAGATTTACACCTTTATGCAACACCTCGGGAGCAACGGTTTCGTAGGTTTGCCAGTTTAGAATTTGAAGGACAGCTGTATATGACTCCCTATGACTTCATTCAGGCTGTCACAAACGATGAACCCAAATGTAAGCGGGATTTTTATGCTGATAAAATTACTTGAGAAATGATGGTGGTTTATGTTATTTTTCCTTTTAGTTTTGGTTACTACTTTTGTTTCTGATTGTGGTGAAACGATGCTGAACCTTCCAGAATTTTATTTTTAATGGTATCCAAATGCATGCAGACAGCGTCCTGATTTCTACTAGATTGTAAACATCTGTATACATTTTTTTTGATTCCTGCAGAAAACATTAGATAAACATTCTTACCCTACAGGTCACACACAGCTTAATGGGCATGAAAGATAAATTCACGTTTACCTTTTGCATTGACACAGTTACAGTTCTGGTTTCTTTCCAAGCAGACCAGTACTGCTGGAAGACTCTTACCTCCTTCTCTGTGTACTTTCTGTGTAAATAGTCAGGCAAGAATCCAGTATTCTAAATAATTTAGGATAGCATTGGTTTGCAATCTCTGCAATCTTAAGTTGTCATCTGGTATCATTTTTGTTGGGGAGAGGGGTTGATTTTTGTTGTTTGGTTCGTTTTGCTCTACAGAGATTCTATAAGCATGTCATGGTTTTCTAAATAACATACTTTGAGCAGGAATTTCAGTCCTTTGGGGAATCTACTTTCTACACTTTCTAGCACTGCGTGTTAATTAAATTGATGAAAAATAAAGTAACAACTTCATTTCACTTTTTCTATTTTTTTTTTGCTTTAATTATCAAAGAGTGACCAAACAGTAAGTGAATGTTACAATCCATTGCCGCTCCAATATGACTTCCTGGCCCTCACGTTTGCAGGGCATTGGTAGCAGCACACAACTGAGAAACGAGAGTATCTCTGCTCAGATGTAACATGTATAATATCTTACCATAGACTTCAGGAAGAAAGATCTATACCACAGAGCTAACACAGAGAGAGTCAAAAGCAGGTGAAACAGTCGAGGACTGCTTAAAGCTCTCTGCAGATTTTTCCCCATTGTTATGTTAACTGTAATGAAACCAAGAGGAAGGAATCCAGCAATGGCACATCCATGATCAAAACTGTAATCTCATAACAGTGAAGACAGAAGTAGTGAAAACTTGCAAAACTTTGAAGCACTTAGCAGGAAGCAAATCTTCATTCCCTTTTTTGCTCTCCATTTGAAACAGAGAAAACAGATTCCTTATCGCAAAAAAAAAAAAAAAAAAAAAATATATATATATATATATATATATATATAAATAATTACACATCAGCACGTTGGATCTACTTTCTTTACCCAGATCTCCAGGTCCTTTTTTTTTTTTTTTTTTTTTTTTTTTTGTCACTCGGGGAGTGGGTTTCAATAGCTTTTCCCAGGGCAGTGCATCCCATAGCATAGCCATATATGTCTATGGAGTATTTGTGTCATTTGCGGGGCATCAGTTAAATAATACACTTTGTTTTAAATTCATTTTACAATGTTTTGACTAGTCTGTCTACACTGCGTATGTGGTACACCTGTAAGACTTTTCCATGTTAATTAAATTTAGGTTTCTTCCTCCCTCACTGCAAGCATTCAGATGTTTAAAAAATAAAAGTGTTAAGCTTACAAGGATATTCTGTTCATCTCATGTCAAAAGAGAAGAGATCAGGAACTCAAACAATGAAGAACCCTTCTGGGTTGAGTGTAAAAAAAAATCTTGCTTGTGTCAAAATCCTTCCCATGTATCCAGTTGATCTCAGAGACTAAAGGCAAAACTAACCTTCATGCCTTTAAGTTTTATACGCTAGTTTTATAGATTACATGACTAAGATAATTATTTTAAGGGATGGTGTAGGAGGCTGCAACTAAGTAGAAGTGGATGACTTCATTATGGTGGAAGTCATCTAGGATATTTAGGCAGAACGAGGCTGACTTCTTGGACAGAAGGCTGACAAATAGGAAGTAATAAATGAAGTAAATGATATGTACTTACTACCATTTCCAGCCTCTGATCTCTGAATGTTTAGTTTCAAACTTTATACTGCTTTGTCAGTTTGCACATCTTAATTATCTGTCTCCTTATGCTCTCCTAAAGGAAGTAAATAAAGTATTTTTCTGAATAATATAATAATACCTGCTAGAAGTATTTTGTAATTTTGGATCATTTTAGTTTTGTTTGAAACTATAAATAGCAGGGTCCGTGCAGGCCAACATACCACAGTGTCTATATTTTGCATAAAAGAACATATGCTTAATTTTTTTTTTTATGGATGAAGACTAGAAAGGTCTTGAATATTGTTAGAAAGCAAAACCGCCCTTTGAAGAGTAATAATAGTAGCTCTTTGTGTCTGCTTTATGGAAAAGCTAATGATACTAGACCTGAATGAGATTTTTTGATGGAGTGAATGCGTCTATTGTGATTGATTTACTTTGGAAATCTTGTAAACCCTACAAAAGTCAAGAGGGTGTTCACTTCCTTTTTTTGATTAAACACTAACTAATATGGTAAGAGTATATTTTTCTTTTATAAAATGTAACTTTTGACTCCAGGCAGCTGGAGTCAAATATGAAATAAATGGTATAATTAACTTTCTACTGCTGCCTTTAAGGTGAAGGCTTTCATTTGGGAAAATATATCTTAATAGTCATGCTTGATACATTTTTACCATCTGCATATGTGTTTATATGTTCAGAAAGTCAATGAAAAGAAGAGGAAATACTTTGTTTTGCTAAAAAGCTCTTGATAACTATAAAAACTTCAGCTTAATACTGAGCTGTAAGAAGTATGTATATAGACAGAAAACTTAACTTGTCTAGAAGCATAAATCTATATATAACATGAGAAATTATCTGGCTGGAAAGCTAGATATAATTATTTCCCATTTTTTGTGGTAGGCATAAACATACAGCAATTTATGTGGTAAAGGTGGTTGTTTTGTTTTAGTATTTTGAGACAAAGCTTTAATGGACATTAAATAATTAAGCTGAAAAGTACATGAAAAAATTGGATCATGTTATGATGTTGCATGATATAATCCCACCATGTTTGCAGTGGGATTTGCAGACACGTTTAGTGCTATTGCTGAGGTGTAGAACTAAAATTTCAGTCAGTGTCACACCACAAACCAGTAAGAGACCATAGTAGCTTTTGTGTCCTGGTTTTTATTTAATGAAGCATGGACACCACCATGAGAAGGGGTTTTCTAGTACCAGAGGGTGTTTTGCTTTATAAAAATTAGTCTTTACTAACCAAGAAGATAAGTATTTTACCACATAATCAATTTCTTGTACCTTTGTAAATTCTGATATTTGCAGCGCTTTATCTTAATACTGAATGTGTGCAAAGGTTTGTCTTGAGAGGTTGGTGATGAACATCAAGTTCTGAATTCTTAGGTGGTTGTAGACAACCGTTGTCAAATGCCAGTATCATCTGCTTCTGGATTCTTTCACTTTAAGGCATCAGGAAGAAAGCATCTGTTCAGTCTTATTCATTATGAGTTTTCAGGTTTAATGAGCAATTTCAGTTCTGAACTCTTCAGCTTTGTTAAAATTACTTACAAAAAATTAGCTCAACAGAGGCTCTAAAAGGGAGCATGAATCTGATCACAGAATCACCTAGGTTGGAAGAGACCTCCAAGATCACCTAGTCCAACCTCTGACCTAACACTAACAAGTCCTCCACTAAACCCTATCACTAAGCTCTACATCTAAACGTCTTTTAAAGACCTCCAGGGATGGTGACTCAACCACTTCCCTGGGCAGCCCATTCCAATGCCTATCAAGCCTTTCAGTAAAGAAGTTCTTCCTAAGTAAAGAAGAACCTTGGAATGGCTAAAAGGAGTCCTAGCTTCTGATGTTGTTTCAAGGACTTTTTTTTTTTTTCTATTTCTATGTATTTGCTTTAAAATATATGGCTAGTGAACTGAAGCAGGGGCCAGAATCTAGGAATCTAAGTTAGGAGTCTAGGTATGTATTAAACTACTTTTTTCTATTAATAAGATAAAGAGATTTTTTTTGAGCCAGGCTGAGGACTTATCTCATTAATAAAGTAGGGAAAATATTTCTTGTTTGGCTAGAAAATAGTGATTGTGGATGTAGTATAATTTTAATGACACCATATTAACATAACTAAATTTGGTATGTTCATAACTTTGTCTTTTGTTGCAGGTGCTAAAAAGTGGCGATCCCTGTCAAAGCAGGTGGGTAGTAGTTCCTACACTGGAATAACTCCTATAACCATACCTTTTGCTACAACTGCCTTTTTTCATGATGTAAACTTGGTGTTGCAGAAGAAAGGTTTTTCATCCTTATAAAAAAAAAAATGCACAAATTTTAATTTCTTCTTTTTTGTCACTTCAGACTGATTTGAATCCAGAATCTCAAACATACTTGAGCAGCTGTGCCTGTTACGTTTGGTTTAGTGACTTTCTCAAACCTCTGTCAGTTCCTTCCTCAGCCCATATCTGAGTTTTAGTGTCGAAGTGTAACAGCTGCCTGAAATACTCATGCCACTCTAGCGTTTGCTGAAGTGCCTCTCACATTTTAGTTTTTTTGTATTTGTACAACTGCAAGAAGGCTGTTTCAGTGTCCGTGTATTGAGAATAAAGTACATTTGTATTCATGGGTGAAGTTTGCTTTAGTTTAGGTTGAGTATTTTAAAAGAACAATTGCCTAGAGCTTGTATCAAAACCTCACTGAAATCCAAGGGGGACTCATCTTTGACTTCAGTGAACATGTGCAACAGTGAGTAATTTCAGCAACGATATGTATGTTATATGTATCTCTCCAATTCTGCAAACACTTAGTATTCATGCAGATTTTTTCTTGGATGAGCAATTCTTGTATTAATCATGTATGCAAAATTTATGTATGTGTTTAAGTAATTACAAAGTCATTGTGATAAACTGAAGTTAAAGTAAGTGGTAGATTTGCATGGAGTTCCTTTCTTGTCTTTTATGTTGATTTCCTAGCATTTACTCATAATCAGAGAACATCTTCATTCAAATATCTAAATATATTCTTCAGTATTTTTCAAATCTTATTTTTTAGGAATTGAATCAGATCCTTATGGAGACGCCACCAGTTTGGAAAGGATCATCCAAACTTTTCCGTAATCTTAATGAGAAAGGTGAGGGATAAGAATTCATTTTCCTGAACCAAATAGTCATATGTATTAAGTTATTGTGACTGAAGTAAATTACTACTTAACTTAGTACTTAAATCTTTCAGAAAATGTAATCAAGTTTAAAAAAATAAATAAATAAAAATTGTTGCTTTCTACATTTTAAAGAATATAGAAGTTCCCTTTAGTCTCTACAGTGTTTTAATTCTGACATCTTCCAGCTAATATTCTTAAGTGAACGGGTAATCTAGTATATTTATATATTTATATTTATACATATGTTTATAATATACTAAATATATATGTATGTATATATATATATATATAAACATACGTGTATATATTTAGTATATTAAGTGGTAATTTTAGTATGTAAACTGACGTTTGACTGTTTCACATTCAGTTTCTTCCAATCATCTGTAGAACTGTTGTCAGTTCGGACAATAGAACTTATATGGAATGTTCTAAAAAAATACGCAAAATGTCTTTAAGACATCACTGAAGACAGTGATGGTCCCTGATATAATTGAATAAATGTTTTCTTCACAACAGAAAGAGTTTCAGAAATGCTGTCTATCCCTTTAAAACGAGCTGACCAAGCTCTTTTTGAACCTTTAGAACTTTATTAGTAAAGGAAGAGCCATGGTCCAGGTCTCCCCCCACCTTTTTTTTTTCCTCTTTAATATTCTGTATCACTTGGGGGGAAAAAAAAAAAAAAAAGAGAAAAAAAAGAAACTGTTAACTCATGTACCAAAATGAAAAAACTACTTATGGTAAATAACCCCCATATTCTTTTGTTTATTTTCAGAATAGTAAAGGACTGATGGAACTTTAAAATATTTCTAAAAAAAGCAGCCGCAAGCAATTGCTATAAAATAAAGACACTTTCTGGATCTTTAAATAATCATGCTAACAACAAAACTCAAAACAAATATGTGCACTTATTTGATGAGTCTAATTTAACTACAGCTTAAATTTATTAAACGAGTAAGTAAGCCACTATTTTTAGAGGAGTGTCACAAGCTTAAATCTCTAGTGTGTTCTAGAGATTCCAATCTCTTGAATCTTGAATTGTAAACTACATTTAGATTTTTTTGCCCTGAGCCTGCAGTCAATACTCCAGGGAGAAGCAGAAACTGGCACGTTTTTGCATTATATTTCCTTGTTCTAGGCTGACAGTTGTATAGTCAGAACAGCTGACTATTCACCTTCATAATCTGTTAAATCAGTACCTTATCAGTTAAAAAAAAAAAAAAAAAAAGTATCTAGATATTGCTTACTAAGTCTATTAATAATAAGATGTCTCCAAAACAGGCGGTCTTGATTCAACAATATTTTACTCCAGTCTTCTGTTAGTGAAATTCTACAGAATCTGATAGAAGTAAGAGGATTCAAAACTGGTGTAATAAACTGGTAACGTTGGTAATAAACTTTAGCACTTATATAGCTTTTCGGCACACTTTACAAAACAAGTGAATTCTGCTACCCCATTTTATAGATAATATTAGATGGAGGGAATGGGAATAGAATTCAAGTCTCCTTCATTCTCATTTATATGATATGAACACTTCAAGATTATTTTACTCATATTCTTTAAAACATGCACATTTTAGTATGAAGGAAGTACCAAAGGCCTATGTCAATATATTTTGCCATAGATTAATTTAAACTACACAGATTTACGCCAGCCATCCTCAGGTCTTAGTTTTTTGTGTTTTACCCTCAAGTGACCTCCACCTCTTCTTTCTGATCTTGGAATAAGCTTTTCTTTCAATTCAATTGAAATTACAAAGCCTCTCTCCCGTAACGCTCAGAGCAGTCAACCAGAACTATCTGTCTACAGCTACAATATACCAGCACAAACAAAAGGAGAGAATGCTTTCAAGGCCTTTTATATTGCTGTCTTCATACCTGTGGTGGACTATTTGACAATTGCACTTCCTTCCTCCATTCTACAACAAAGAAGGTGTCATCAAACAAACAAAAATTCATTTTTTACATTTATTGACGGGCTATTAAAGAATGTTTTACATTACTGAATGAGAACCTTTGAGGTATCTGATTTCTTGATAGCTGCTTGTCCAAACAGACTCAAGTAGGCATTTGTAAAAGAATTTCTGCAAGGTGCTGTATAAATTCAAGCCACACGTTGATTCACATCTTTGTGTTACTGGAGAATGCAGCTGAAGAAGTATCTAAGTTGATTTTTACGACTGTTCTTAAAAGCAGGGAATCTTCACTGCAAAGCTGGAAAAATGACAGTCTTCATGAATATTATTTCAGGACAGAACTAATATGGAACTTTTTGTGCTATAAGTATTAATAAAAAATGCTGAAGTTTCTTAGTTTGGCAGCACTGGAAGTGCTGATGTTAAATCTGTTCAATAATTGTGAAATCTGTATGGATAATATAGTGTTCAAGTTTGAATTATATAGGTGCTTCAGCGAAAAAAATCACATGACTGTTTACATAGTTCATCATATATTCAGTTGAGTTAGACTTTAGAAGATACTTAAACGTCCAAAGGTGTGACTGTTTTTTTAAAAAGCGCTTATGAACTTCACCTAGACAGAAATAAAGGAGACAGTAACTTTTGAAAATCACAGCAGCTAGACATCTCTGCTATCAGGCATCTAAATACTTTTTTTGTTGTTTGTTAAGCTTTTGAAATAGTCTAATATTGTGGACTGGCTTAAGATTTTGGGTTTTATAAAACAGACAGAATCAATTGGTTAGAAATCAGGAACCAGTTTTGGTAGCTCAACCTTGAAGACGACTAGAGCTAAAGGCCTTTGGTAGAATTGCAGGTTACTGTTGCCAGTTCTTAGTGCATTGAGGGATGCTCTTCTTCATTTGCGCTGTATGCATTCTGTAAGGTTATCTTTTTACCCCAGAAATAGAGAAATGGAAGTACAGCTTATCAAACATACCATTTGGATATTGACTTCAGCTCTAACTTAAATTTTGCCTTCTTTATTTCTGAAGAGGAAAGGTAATGCCATATCATGCTGTGATTACCTTTTGACATCTGACAAAAGATTAAAAGCTTGAAATGTATTCCTTACAGGTCTTTTGAATGTAGAAGATGACAGTACAGGTTCCCTTAATAGGCTTTGAAAATATTTAACAAAAAGCTACACATTCATTTAATAAGAGTTTTAATATAAAATTCAGGTGATTATTATGAAAGTGTGCATATAAAGATAATTCGAAAGCCCAAACTATGCTTTTGTAAGTAATACAAGGCCAAGTTTTCAATTAGCATATGACATGCACTTAGCATATGTTAAAGTCAAGAACTATTTTCAAACGTTATCTATCAGGAGGAAGCGCTATTAAAGTTCTCATAGTAAACGTTCTCCTGCTGTTAAAGACTGTTGTCATGTATTATTGGTGAGATTTTCAGAGAGCTAAATAGCTTCTAAAAATCTAACCAGCTTCTGTTTAATGAGCTATTCTCTACTGTTTATTTTATTTGCATTATTTATTTATTTATTTGCATTATCTATCTCCTAAAATAGTCAACAGCAAAAAAAAAAAAAAAAAAACATAGATCCATATTTTAGTCAAATGAATCAATGACTAGCTTGAACACAGTCACATGCAAACAAATATGAATAGGCATATGTATGAAAATGTTCCTCCTTATGCATAGATTTAATGTTTTTGAGTTTAAGATTTGGATCCAAAGTAAAATTAATATGGCATCATTTTTTCTGTTGTTTTCAGGTGTGATATCTTACACAGAATATTTATTTCTCTTATGTATTTTAACAAGTAAGTATTTTGGGAAAAGAAAAAAATCCTTCTTTACAAATTCTTAAGTTTCAAATATATTGCTATATATTGGGATTTTTTTGTCCTCTCCTGCATATCCCAATATTGAAAAAAATGTATCAGGCATCTTTATATCCATTTGAACCTGCCTTGTCCTACAGAATCTTGTGTTATGCTTTAAGTGATTTATTCTCTAGAAACATCTTTCACTGGGTGTTGAAAACGCTGAGGCACTTCAGCTAAAACCCAGTAAAGATCTTAAACTTGCTTTGTTCTTTGAAATTCCTATACAATTTCTGGTTGAATTTACTGAATGTACTGAATTCACTGGTCATAAAGGACATTGAATATAGGGAGAAGAATATATATTATGTACATTGTTACTGTTTTGTTTTCCTTCTTAGTGCATAAAAGATAACATCAGTGGGATAGTGATATCAGTAACATGTTTCATTTTAGAAAATCTGTCAAACTGAAGTAAATGTTTATTTATATAAGAAAACACTAACAAAATCAAATACTTATTCTTCTACCACCTGTGAAAACAAAGTAGAAGAACTTATAGCTCGAGTAAACTAAGCTTGATGCCAACTGATATTTTAAGAGCTGCTTTTTGGGAAGGATCAACGTGTTTTGTCTTTCCTTTGTATACAATCAAAGCATTTCTATTGGATTCATTAGATTTTTATTCAGATATTATTTGGATACTTCCTGTGAAACAGACAGAGTGGGAACTTTACCCCAAACCCGTACTTAAATGCTGCATCAGTGGATATCCTTCCATCATCTCTTTATCTGGACTAACCTCTGGCCATAATTCATATTGCAAGGCAGTGAATTATCACCATAATGTTGCCCAAAGACTTCACTTACAGTTGCCTTCAAAGTCAATGTGTTTCCGAACTGATGTAAAATTCTAACCTGATCTCAAATTTCAATGACTGTAAGCATGTAAACAAGAAAATTTTTCCTCTTTCTATATGTCATTCATTTTGACCAGGAGTTGCATCCTGTACTTTTTTTTTTTTTTTGCAAAGCTTTTTAAAGTGTCTTGAGAATACTGTTTTCATAAACTTATTTTCTACAATTTTATTAAATAATATGGACTCTAATATGAACTAACACTATTTTAACCGCTGAAGCAACCTCTACTGAAATGCATTTTTCTTGAGTATTTTGTGATTTATTTCTACTGTATATTTCCTTAATCATTTGTGAGCATACCTTATGTTTTCATAATATGGACAATACTATTATATTGATGTTATGATTTGCATTTACTATGTTCACAAATATGCTAATTCAAATTAGCTGAGGATATGGCTTTTATAAAAGACACCAAATAATTTCTTAGAATTTTGTGTTTGGTTTTTTTTCTGAGCAAATTAAGACATGATTGTTGTAATTTTTTGGCAGAGCCGCATGCAGGTTTTAGAATTGCTTTCAACATGTTTGATACTGATGGCAATGAGATGGTGGACAAAAAGGAATTCTTAGTGGTATGTATATTTTCAATCTTTCAATGTTTTTATGTAATCTTGAAATTCACTTTTTGTCTAGATTGAGACTTAAGATGATGTCAGCGGTCATGAGAACGTGAGGCATTCTCCACTGACTGGAGTGGTTTATTTGCCTTATTTAATGTAAACAGTAAATGTAATGTAAATAGTAGCTTTTTATTACAGTACATGTATGTGTTGTGTATAATGGTTTTTGAAGCTTAATTCCAGTTTCTATTCTGGATCTTTATAATTAGACTGTTGAAGTAATATTGCTATGTCAGTGATCAGTAGAATTATATATTTAAAAACACAATGAAAAGGAAAGGCATACTTCCCATGTTCTGTTTCTGAATTATTTCCAACTCAAGCTATAAGGCTCAATTCAAATAACCTATGCTAACCTAAAGAAAATTGAAACTTGAAGGAAACTGTCCTCAACACACTGCACTTCCTTCAATTCCCTTTTTCAAGGAGGTGATGCACAGAGTGAGAAATGAAGAGAACGTTTTCTGTTGGCCTACCTCCATCAGAACAGGTTTCTTTTGTTTGGGAAGCTGCTGTCACATGCATATTTTGACATGCTAAACATTTTTTCTATTATAATATTAAATGTACATTTCCTTCTATTTGCTGATTGCAATAGTCATCTCCTCCAGGAAAAATAAAAAACAAAAACGCTCCAAACATTGAAGCAATTTTCTGGGAGATGGGAAGGTTGTCTTTCATGATTCCCCAGACCAGCTAGTGGAATAGACTGTTAAAATAATGAAAGAAGGTCATGCATTACAAGAGCTAGGATGGGAGAGAAAATTGTAGCAGGAAACATTGCCTTTCAGAAACTTATGGTAAAAATAGGATTGAATACATACATAAAGGAGGGAAACAAGTGCAACACTTAGGGATGGATATTACATCTTTCTTTCTAAGTGTGCTTTTATAGTCCTTTTCACATCTTGTTTTTTATTTCTTCTCTGTCATGGTTACTGATAGCCATTAAAAATTACTCTTTACTCTTTTCCTGTTACCAGACTTAGTGGATAGAAGGAATGAGACTTTTCAAACATCAGATACGCTGTTCTCCACCTATCATATTTAACAAATTTGTATAGATGACCCTAACTCTTCTGGATTAGTGTCAGTGGCCCTTCGAAAAAAAAAAAAATAGATCAAAACCCATACATCAGAATGTTAGATCTAAAGTAAGAAAAACTAAAATACGCAGGAAGGTAGATAAATGGTGTCTGTGTAAATAAAAGTAAATATGAGAGTAAAAGTTTATTCAGTGATACCAGAGTTATTCTCTGATAGACACAGCTGCAGACTATGTATCTGACATCCGTACTCACTTTGCATGGGTGTGGATCATCTCCTCTGTCGTTGGAAGCAGAAAACTGTAAACATAGACATTTGAACTACATCCAACATTTGCAAAATACTTTTTTCATTGATTATGGAGAGCTAATTGGAAGCAAAGTTAATACTTTTCAGATTTACAGAAAACCGTCTTTCTAGAGAATGATGTAGGGATCACGTGTTACAGTTCCCAAAGAAAAAGAGTACATGTAGTAAAGAGTTGCAAAATACTTAGTTCTTCTGATAACAGCTTTGGTGGTTTTGTCAACTAATTCATCAGGTGTTTGTGCTTTTCCCTCTGGTTATATCATAAGGGTGAGGTCAAAGAACAGAAGGATTGTATTCCCTTGTTACAGGAGATCTTGGTTTTGCTCCTTTCAACAATCTCATTATCCTGTTCTGAACAATGTTGCTATGAAGGTACTCCCAGATCCTTTCACATTCACTTTTCTACTCACTGGTATCCTATAGCACTCTTTCTGAACAAAAGATCCATTTCCAGAAGTTTAGCAAGCGCTTTAATGGTGAATGCAACAGAATCCTACCCTCTTTGCTTCAGTGGAAGGGGAAATACATCCAAAGATGCACTACCTTTTTTTCCCCCAGATTTTTTTTTTTTGGAGGGGGAGGCAGGAGGGGACAGGTGTGTGTGTGTGTTCAATTACTGCCACTCTTCTCTCCTACTTGATGGCTTGTCATTTCAGTTTTCACAAAATATTTTCTTTCTACTTCTATCTCTTTATTTACCTTTCTCCTTTCCACAACTCTGGGTTTGCAAGCTGCTTGATACTCTAGGCCATCAAGCTAAATGCCCTCTCATCACTCTTTCCTTGTCAGCATAGGTTACAGTAGTTTGTGCCTGTAAATTTACAAATATATTTGAAAAGATAGAACTAGATCTGTAAATTAATCCTGTACTTAAAAGTAGGTACAATGACACACAATATTCTGGTCTGTTTTTGCGCTATAGACAGTTCCAGAAGACAGTAGTTAATTTTGGAAATTCATAAAATGTTACTTAAAAAAGCATTGGTTGTTTGCTCTCTAACACTGCATTCATTTTTTTCATTGCTGTCATACCACAGCAGCAGAGTTTGCTGATCCCATTGTCTTTTATTCTCCGAAATATGTTATTCTGATTAAATTTGGAAAATTTTCTTGCAAACTATGTCACACACACATTATCAGTATCGGGTTTTTACCAGACTTCTGGTAGGTAAAATCCAGTCTTTGGAACCACTGTTTGTATACCATGACGTTTGGTTCTAAAAATACCATATACTGGATAGGACAAATTTGTCAGCTACAGTGTGTGTTGTTTATTTTATTTTTGGCCCATTTTGAGTTAACACATGCTACAAGGGGCAGTATGATACTTTCAGATCGATTTTTGAAAAGCTGAAGTTCACTGGTAGATGGCATCACAATAGCATCATAATACTGCTTTGTCTGCTGTGAAGAATAATGTCATTTTTCTTTTTCTAATTATTTGGGAATATTGTAAGTATTGCAATAATAAAATTATTTAAAGTATATTGATACTTACAAAGAGAATTGCAGACCATTTCATAACATGAAGACATTGCGATTTCTAAAAATAAATGTGTAAGAATCTCTGTATGTTTTAAATGCTGTGTTTGAAGTTGTCTCAGAAGTCATGTCTAAAGCTCTTAACATAAATAAATTTGGGAAGGAGGTGTTTTACAAAAGTCAAAAGTATTCTTTGAACATACTTGAAAAAACAAAGATACTTGATAAATTACTCTTGAGTAGTAGTAGAATGTTTTGCCCCCACCAGGTGTTTCCACCCCATGCTTGTGCCAGCAGGAATAAGAACTGATCTAGCTACCTAACATGAAAAAAGATTGATCCAGCTGACTGCATAGCTATACAACTGTACTAAATAGTACCTGACAACAAAGGATGTGCTTAGAGGAGTTGGAAAAGACTGGAAACTCCCACTTGTAAGCCAGTACAGACCTAGGCTGACTAAAACATAAAGCTAAATAGGATGTTCTGAGTATTGTGCTCCCAGAGTTATTAGCTTTATTTTGTGGGAAAACAAATAAACAACTTCTTCCTTTCTGTGTTATGCTTAAGGTGACAGAAGGTTCATGAAGGCATGAATATAAACAAAAAAAACATCATTGGAACATTGATATTTTACTGAAGAACAAATATAAACAAAAAACATAATTGGAACTGAAGAACTATGTTTTAATAGTGCATGCAGTGTTACTCACAGTTATTGTTAGAATGGATTGTTATGCATGTGAAATGACCCAAAAGCAAAATAAGAACAAAATGATTTGTTTTGTAGCTACAAGAGATTTTCAGGAAAAAAAATGAGAAGAGAGAAAGAAAGGGAGACGAAGAAAAACGTGCAATGCTGGTAAGTAAAATCAGAATAGTTGCAGCTGATAGTCCAGCATTAATTTTCTTTAATGCAATTCAAAAATGTACAAAGTTGTGTGTGTATGTGTATTGTGTTCGCTAATGACTTTCAATTTGTTTTGAAACAATAATTTTTTATCGTTAAAAGACTACGTATAATTTTAAGTATATACAAAGAAAAACAGTTACTGCAGTTATTGGAAAAAACACTTAAGTGGTTTATATAAAAGAAAAAATAGTATTTAAATATTGTATTACGTGCATTGATTCCACTTGGAATCTTTAAGGAAACTGAATAGTAATGAGGCAGTACCATTCAGTCACTTAAAAGTGAGGCATCTCAGTAGCAAAACCAAACTGTACTCCTGCTCTTATAACTTACAAAAAAATGTTAAATGTAGACATGCTGATGTTAATACTTGTTATTAATGTAGCAGTTTTAATATAACTGATGAAATTTGATAAGTGAACAGTTTTTATATTCTTTTCTTATTAAATACTGCTTATGATCAGCGCAAAACATCTTCAGTTGTTTATATTATATGAATAGATTTTTGTGGAACATTAAATACTTAATTTAATGTAAAATTTGTGTTTATTACATGCATGAGAAAAGTAAGTCAGAAATAGACTAGTGTGGGTTGTCTGGAGGATGGCAGCACTACCAGGAATTATACTGGTAATTTACTGGTAATATACTAGTATACTAATATTAGTATACTAGTATACTAATATACTACAGTATATATAATTATACTGGTAATATACTGGTAATTACTACTGGAATTTTACTGGTGGACAAGTAAAAATCAGGTACAAGTGTCTGTCAAGCCCATGGCAGAACAAATGTGTTCTTTTGTGATTTGCACATATTTATGGAAATAATTCTTCATTATAAGAAACATTTTGACATGTCTATGCAGCTTGTCATGGTACCCAGAATCCTTTTCAGACCATTGATTCAGGATCTCAGGATTTTGTCCCTGAAACTGTATAAAATTTGAATTCCAAGAATTAATACTTTTTAAACCTTATCTGAGTATATAAAGGGATCTTTTCTTCCCACACTGAGAAGAACTATCCTTATTAGTTTTGAAAACTGTAGGTCGATTGTTGAATCTCTCACACACTGTTTATGCTGAAAAAGGAAACTTGCACCCAAAAGAAGAGTTTTTTGAAAAAAACTACAAAATGGAACTTTCCTCCTGACATTAATCTCTTCAACTTTGTACTTCTCTTAAGAAAATTTAATGAATGAAAATAAAGCAAACCATTTTCTATTCACTGTCACCTTAAAATAAAACTAAATCTAATATTATATAAAATAAATCTTAACCTATTCTGTTGTCTTTATTTTTTTTCCTTCTTTTGTCTTCATTCTGACGTGATACTTGGCTTGGCCCGTTTTTGCTGTATGTCAGCGTCTTCAACTTTATGGATATCATACCTCTACTAACAGTGTATGTACTCTAAGTATTCTTAATTTATGCAGTCTTCACCAGCAAGGTGAAATAATATGCGATAAGAATATTTTTTATATTTATATTTTTCATCAAGTCAATTACTTCTGCTAATCAGTAAAAATGTGATGGTTGCTTACTTCCATGAAAAGTTGCATGTGCTCATTGCAAGCATTCAGAAACAGACCAGACTACCAGAATGAAAAGTTGTTCTCACTGTTTATGTAAAATGAAGGAATTAGTATTTTTTTTTAGAAGGACAAAATAGATCTTAAAAAACAGTAGAGCCATCTTGTTAATTAACCTAGGCACATTAAGCCTGAGTCTGTCTTGCCTCCTTGTGTATAATGTGATGTAATAACAAAAGTTATATGAAACCTTCACCTTTGTCATCTACCCCCTACTATGCTGTCAAAAAAAAAAAAAAAAAAAGAGCCTTTGTGCTTCACATACAGAACAAACAAGAACTTTTAGTGATGAACTAGAATAGGATCTTGCAGAAAAAAGAAAAACCTTCATTATGTAGGTGACTGTAAACTTACTTTTGATCATTTTAGAAGAGTAAGAGATGAAACTGGCAAGAGAGAAAAAGAATGTTCAGGTTTTTTGAATGTATTCACCAGGATTGTAGTGGCCTTTTCAGTTTTTCCCTTAATGTCCTGGGGAGTAGAAGATACTTGAGACTTGAGAACTACAGCCCTAAAATGTCTGAGATAGTGCAAAAGTACCATGTTGGGCCCTTTTCTTCGCCTCATCCTTAAAAACGGATGTGTTTTTTTTGAGAAGTGTCAGGGTCTATAAGCCATAAGGTGCATGCCATGCAGCTTTAAGTGGTTTAAATATTTTTATATTTTCATTTCTGTAGGTTAATTCTTTTAAGTCATGATCTGGTGCATACTGCAATTGTGTGTTAAGACTAGCTCAGCATGTATTGCATGAGTGCTTTTACTAGCCAAATGCCAACTGAAATGTAATAATTGTCATAAGATGCATGTAAGGAAAATAAAATCTGCATGCCCGAAAGTACTAATTCCATTAGCTAAAGTAAGAGAATAAATTCAGTGAGTACTTTATATTGATATATTAAGAATTGTATGCATAAAAGAATGAGGTGTTCTAACACATGGCCTAGTAAATATCAAAGGGATATAAGTAAGTGTTAGAGGGAAACTCTAACTCTATGGCATCATAAGGACCTAATCCTGTACACGCTGAAGTAAAACAATTTCTTTAAATTTAGCAATTTAGGAGTTCTGAGAATGTATGAGAATAATGTGGATATGAACAGCATATGGACTGTTACTCTACCATAAGAGAAAGATAAAACCAGATTTTTTTCAAAAAGGAAATAAGTGTAGTATATATTAAATAAGTCTGTAATTCCTAGTAACTTGTCACATTTCTTTGGTGACAATTCACAGGAGCTGAATTGAATTGGATAGAGAAGAAAGTACATAATAGAAGTTCTAGAAACATTAGACAAGTTAAAGTATTTTAGATTATTTAGTACCTTCCAGCAAGTATTTTGCAATGTTCTGCAGCCAACACCATACATGTATATTAAATATCTTAATGTATTTTTATTGGTTCTATTTTTATAACATTACATATTGACTTAGTGTTGAAATATTGCTTTGGTAGTATTAAGAGCATTATTTGTAAAAAATGTAAATTACAGAAATCATAGACAGATTCATTTATTTATATATGTGAAATACAGCTGAGGCAAATTAATATATGACAGTCCCATGTGCACTGAGCTCCACTGCATTGGTAAGAGCTCTTAGATAATACCTTCACTCATGTAATGGTATCACTGGTAGAAATATTACAAGTGTAATAAAGACCTGTTACGTACTGACGAACGTTAAAGGAAAACGGAAAAGGAAAGATTGGATATCATACTATATTTCAGCTATCTAAAGAGTTTTGTATATTAGTATTTCTGTTTTTGGCATAATGTGAAATACATATACACAGTAACCTTTCAACTTGTTGAAAGTCAACTATTACTACAAACCGTATTCTTCATGGTAATGGTGTGTTACACATTGCACAGCATTCTGATCAGTAAATTGTCTAATACATGTAGAACAACATGTGCTGATACAAAGAAAAAAAAATCCTATTTAGAAGATTAAATTCATTCTGTGTTTTTGACTTGCATGCCCATATGGACATTAGAGTAGGGAGTCCTGAAAATGGGAGACCTACTTAAGATTAGTTGGAGAAAAGAGGTAAATTCATGTAGTTACAATAACCCTAACCAAATTCAGACTAGCCTTCTGCTGTCTCCAGGATCATGTCCCCTAGATTCTTTGGGGGAAGAAAAAAAAAAAAGCATAGATCTTTCAAGACTAATTGCAAGATAAAGGAATGCTTATAAAAAGGGAGGATTTTTCAGGCAACCAAAAATAATGCAGATCATTTCAGAGCAAAAAGGGAAGCATATTTTCCTTGGAGAAATTAAACACCCTGTTTTTCATTTATATAAGGTAAGTTTGTTCTTCATATTTGCCTAGTGTTTTCTTGATATGTATGTCGGTTAAAGTTAGGTTTGTTAGGCTTGATTTTTACTTTTCCTTATTGCTACAAGAATGTCATCCTTGTGATTGGACGAAATTAATACAGCGATTTGAATGGTGCCTTTTATATTTGGATCAGTAAGAAAATAAATTTCTTATTGTTAGACGGAAAATTAATATATTTGGCAAAACAAAATTGTGAGGAAAAACCTACAGCAAAATACAAAGTTTAGATGGCCGTTTTCACATGTACTTTTAGAAAAAAAAAATCACTCTGCTTTCCCTAGCTTGCATACTTAGGGTAGATGGAGTCTGGTGATACTTTCAGCACAGCCACATTGTAAGTAAAAATCAAATAGCCATAATGGACCAGTATTGGTTTTACAAAGTGTCATATAACTGGGTAGAGATTTCACTGTGTAGAAGCAAAAGAATCAAGCCTTGTTTCTGAGGATCAATTAGGAAAGATTTTAACGTCTGTAATATGTTGTTTTATTGTGCTTCTTGAAACTTCTGCAGGTTCTTAAAACAGAAGGAGAGGACCTTGTCCCCAGAAGCTACTGGGATACTTTGAGACGTAGCACAAGTCAAGCACTCTTTTCAGACCTTGCAGAGGTATAAGACAACCTCTGTCTCTGGTCCATAAACACATCGTTATTTTATCTATTTCTGTTATGATTGTTCTCATATTTCATGCATTTTGTTCCTTTTCCTTTTACTTTCTTTAAATCTGAATGTTCTCAGATGAAATGGATTTGATTCCATGCAGTGCAACAACTCAAAGTTTTCATTTCCAAGTAAAAGCAAAGTTACTTTTTGAAAGAGTTGGAAAATCAAGTCCTCTTCAGTCTTTATTGTAGGAAGCATTTTCTAACATTAACAGTGACACTATTTCACAGTTAGAGAAGGTTCAGGAAACCTTTGTCATTTAGATTTGGTCCAGTGATGTGACAACTTAAATGAGAGTTAAGCCCCTTAAGGATTTAATCCCTAGGTCCTTAATGTACTTTTTATGCATGTTATTGAAGCTTATCTTCACAAAAACAGTATCACACAGTTATTGGATTGAAAAAGGAATATTTTAAGGTAACGAAAACACTTGTCAATCTTACTGAATATTACAAAATCATTATGGAGGACTAGCAATATCCCTGAGCTGTCAAATTTCCTTAGTTCTTTATATTCTAGTCAGATTCTTACTTCATGATCTACTTTCAAATACTTGAATAAGACATTGGTACTGATTGCTTAAGAGGATCAGAAAACTAGATTATTTAGGCTTTCCTGTGCCCCATATAGAGAAATTGATTGCTTTTCTAGGAGTTGTGGCATTAGGAGTTGTGGCAACTCCTTGCTGATTCTCTCATGTTATGCTTCGTAAGCAGGATCATAATGAGAAAGAACATAGAACTGAAACAGACCTACCAAGTAAAATAGCCTTTTTCTTTGCTTCATAAACAATGTATGCTCCATATTAAAAGTAATTGGTATTTTGTCCATGCTATTCCTCTTCAGAAGCTATTCTATAACCTGAGGAGTTGGATGGACTCCTTCCAGTTTCCAAGCTAAATTTACTCATAGTTCCTTTAGTCTGTTGCCCTTTAATTTTAGGAGGGCCTTTTCACGTTTTGTTATTCTTTTACTCATGTTTGTGTCTGTAAAAACAGTCATAGCCCTCAGTTTTCATTATTGCAGGCTGAACAAAACATGGTCATTGATTATTCTCTTAAGGTAGAATCTGCATTTCCCAGGTATCAAATACAGTTTCTTTGTACCTCTAACAGCTTGAATTGATCTGCTTTTGCAAAAATCTTCATGTAGTGTTAAAGAACTGAGTTTTAGGCCAATATTTATAGTAATAATTCATAGTAATAGTATAGTAATAGTAATCTTTCAGTGTAGTACAGATGGATCAAAAAAGTTTCATCTATTATATATGGAAATAGGTTTGGTCATTTAATTTTCTCTGATGTAAAATAGAACATTCACTTTAAAACAAATAATAAACTAATTTTAAGTGACTAAAGCTTATGTTTTTACCCTTAAGAGAGAGAACTTATATAGTCCAATGCAGAAGGAGTTTTTCATTGCCTGTAATTCTGTGGAGAAGCATACGGGGTTGAGTTTCTGGGGTGAGGTTTTTAGGGATTGATTTTTTTGTTTGTTTGTTCATTTGGTGAGGCTAGCCAAATGGGAATTGTGAAAAGACTTACAGATTTTATTTTTTAAATGGTTCTTTAGGTATGGGTGAATGCAACCTAAGTCTAATGTTTTGAATTTTTTTGCAAGATGAAAGGCTGTAATTTAACATTTGATATCTTTTCAGTGTACTTGAGGGAAATTGTTTGAATGTACTTGGGGATTTAATTGCTTACAAGACATAAGAAATCAGGGTATCTGTGTTTCAGTATATTGTGTCCTGTAGTGGAGGATAACAATATTAAAAGACAAAAAGTGATTACTTTTCTGAATTAATTTGCTCACTGACTTAACTGAAGGGTACGAAATACCTCTCTCATATATATACGCTACATCATCTTATTTCTCCCTGGAGAAGAATACGAGAATAAAGAGGAAGCTAGAGCACATGAAATATAATCTTGAGAATCCTGAAGTATACTCAAGTATAGAAATGTTTCCCTCTTACTTCTCTAGCTCTTGGGTGTTAAAAGGAAAGATTCTGTGTTTTTATTGCATCATGTTTTTCCTAGTTTTTGGTTCATAAATACTATTAATGAATAGTGTTAGTTTCCTCATTTAGAGATTAGAATAGAATAGAATAGTTTCCTCATTTAGAGTTTCTCCATTATTATAAATACATGATCTCTTCAGTTAGGAAATAAAGTCACACTTAAAGGATTCTGAGTGCTGCTTGCAGGTTTGTATAAGCTGATCTTTCCAGATTTCTGTACTTAAAATAAATCCTATATGTTTAGAATCTCTCATGGTGACAAATTACTAATATTATAAGTCATCTTCTAAATACTTGCTAGGTTTCTGTACTGTATATTCTATTTTGTACTCTAAGAGTGGAGACGGTAGGCATACTTTCATAAAAATATGGTGTTGCTGATTGTCTGTCCAAGGCAAACTATTAGCAGAGACTACTGCCTCCCACCGTTTGCTTTTAAATAAGATCTTGTCTTTGTAAGAAAATGGGAGCTTGGACAGAAGTTTCTCCCTAGGCAGGTGCACAAGAAAGCTACATATATTTTTGAATTTCAAATGTTGTCAGATGTACATAAGAACAGAAGGACATTACCATGGTGGAATACTATGGCTTATTTAAGACCCTTATTTTAGTGAATCATTTTTCTAGCTCTTCAGTATATGAAGAGTCTCCTTGTAAAAGAGGTAAAATCAGTGCACATGCATTGACAGTTATGGGTAATGAATATTTATATAGTTTAAAAAAAAAAAAAATGTTGCACATACTTAGAAGTCTTCCTGTAACAAATGGTCAAAATGAATTGTTTCTACTCTTCTCATGCCTTAGAAGTTGATAGTTATTTATTAAGGAAAAAGTCTTTGCAGGGACCACGTACTCTGGAGATGATTAATATTCTTAAGAGAATAAATGAAAATAATATCCCTACATGGAATTTTGTTTTGTTTGTTGTTGTTGTTGTTTTTTACAATTCTGTTGTTTTCAATCTCTTTTGACAAGAAAATGTGATCTGTTGTCATCTGCTACTTATAACACAGAATCAAATAATGTACACCTTGTTGATTGTTTCTGGAATACGGTTCCATACTTATTAATTATGAAATATAAAATAAGATTATATGAAGTAACTACTTTTAATATCTTTGTAGTTGCTTAGTAGAAAGGAGAGGAAATTGTATGCAGAGGGTGTTATTCTTATGATTTACCTCAACTGACTAGATCATTTTTTTCTCAAGAGCTTCTGTTTTTTATTCTTTTTTTCCACCTTTATCATATTAGATTAGATTGTTCACTGTATTCAACCATTATATTAGATTGTTGTTCAGAGTGTTTTCTACTAAATGCAATTAACAGCCGAAAGTTCATCTGCATGAAAATTGTGTGACAAAATTAACTTTAATTTTAATACTAACATCTTTTTAATACTGTGAATGTAAAACATACAAACTTGTTTGATAGAAAGGCCTATTGTGTTGATAGTCATTCCCAGATTATACTTCTGTAACTGATCCAATAATGGCCTTTAATTTTTTTTTATTCTAATATTTAAGCGTGCTGATGATACTACAAGTTCACTGTCAGATACGACGCTGCTTGTACACTTTTTTGGCAAGAAAGGAAAAGCTGAACTGAACTTTGAAGATTTTTATAGGTGAGTCTCTATTTTATGACTTGTTTGTAAAGAAATATTTATATGTTATAATTAATGTTTATTACATTACTATACATATATATTATATACATAAATGCATAAATTATATGGGATACAAATGTTATTTTTCCTCAGCACTACACATACGAAGAGCAAAATAAAACAATTAACAAAATAAAACAGATATATGGTTTGATTTTGGGGCTGATCCTGTGTGGAGCCAGAAGTTGGACTCAGTGCGGGTCCCTTCCAATTCAGGATATGCTATAATTCTATAATAAAAAGCCATGTGCTATAGCAATAAATATTGCTTCATATTTATGCTTCAGATTTATGGACAACCTACAAACTGAAGTTCTAGAGATAGAATTCCTTTCCTATTCTAATGGGATGAACACCATCAGTGAGGAAGACTTTGCCCATATTCTTTTGAGATATACAAATGTGGAAAATACATCAAGTTACCTGGAAAACATGCGCTGTAGGATTCCTGAAGAAAAGGTAACTGTTTAGGTAGGACAGCAGTGGGCCACAACACCAAGTCCCAGTGTCATCAAGGTGAAAACACCCTTGCTGGACTGAAGTTTTGAGATGCTGTCTCAGATCTCATCTGCACCAGGAATTTATTCTGATAATAATCTGTGCATCTTCCATTTTTCAGATTTCTTCTTCAATACAAAGTAGAAGAGTAAATAACATCAAATTATTTGTATTCATTATGTGATTTAATTAATAATATTTTTGAAGCTTTATATTACATTCAAGTTCACCTTAAGCAACAAAAAACATAAGACTTGAAAAAACAATTTTCTAGCAATGAGATTTTAAAAAACGTTTTTTTCTGACTTCTCTTTTTCATTGGATTCAAATCTAGCTGTATTAAAACTATAAAGTTTTAATAATGGGTCACATATATAATTATTGATGGGTGTGTGGTTCTTTTTGATGGCTGGGGAATGGAAAGGGAAGGCAGGGCTGTCTCTGTTGTACCAGATTAGGTGTAAGAGGAAGCAGTATGGGTGGGATCAGAGTTTCTATTCACTGACCCTTCCTGAGTTGCCAGTCTAGCTGTTGAGGAGTTCAGTTCGAAGTACTCTGTAAAAGGTCTGCATAGCTTTTAATATATAAAGCCAAGACAATGCAACAAAAATTGTATGAAGCTCTTTTTTTCATGGTTCCCAGATGTTTTTTGTTTAACTGAAACTACTACAAATATCAGCTTCCAAGGAAAGTCTATGAATTTTAACAGAATTTGTGCACTAATATAACAGTTTTATTTGCTGTATTAAAATATAATCTGCCCAAAGGAAACTGAACTTTTTAATTTATTTTACATAGAAAGGTATTCCTATTCTAGCAAATGAGAGGCAGGCATTAATTCAGTCCTGCCTCAATTCAAAGTGTCTGTTTAAGATTTCTTTCACAAATGATTTAGAGGTAAATTATCAGCACTTTGCATGTGTAGAGGGAAGTAGAATACCACAAGAAAAGAAAAAAAAAGTATGTTCTTTTAACAACTTAGCACCTTCACAGAAGAAATTTGAATTCTGATCAAAATTTAAAAGGTTGTTCGTGGTTTTTGTTGTTGTTGTTTGTTTGTTTGTTTGTTTTTATTAAAGTTGAGCAAGCCCTGTAATGTAAAACGTAGAGTATCAACTGAAGAGATTTACATGGCTAAATCTGGATATGTAAAACCCTCAACTTAAAGTATAGAGCTTACATTAGATCATAACGCGACTATGAATTCAGTGTATTTTTGCACACACACATAGAATTAATAGTAGTTTGCAGATTTTGAGTAGTAGACATATTCTGATACTTATGCAAACCTGAACTTCTGTTCTCAGTATCTGCTGCCATATCATAAAAATCCTCCTGGAATTTTTAAGAGTGCCTTAAGTTGTGGAACAGCATTTTTGACTGTATTTTGAGTGTGAAGTTCTGTCCATTGCAGTGGCAAATAGGAAAAACATCTTACATTCTTCTGGTGGCTACAATTCTTTACTTCACTAACTTCAGTGGAAACTGTTGTTTATTTCAATGAATGTAGTATCTACTATTAAATGAAGTAGACATATGTAATGGCAAGGTTTGTTTATTCACTTGTCACCACTACTGATAATTCTAATGGTACTAATACACATATTCTTTTATTTATTAGGGTATCACATTTGATGAGTTTAGATCATTTTTCCAATTTTTGAACAATCTAGAGGACTTTACAATTGCAATGCAAATGTATAATTTCGCAAGTCGTTCCATAGGTCAGGGTAAGTATTATTAAAAAGTCAGATAATTATTGCATTTGTTGACAAAGATACTGAACTGTTGACAAAAAGAGAGAGGAAATTGTTCTATGAGTCCTAGTTTTTAGTTTTAGCATCTAAGGTAAAATGCTAAAAAGGCTAGAAGTCTAGCTTTGAAAGGGGAAGTCTCAATTATCATAAGAGATATGATAAAGCTTTACAAAATCATGTGAGTGGTAGATAAGCAGAATGCAGAAGAGTTTATCACCAAATCCTGCAATACAAGAGTTAAGAGGCACTTGATGACACTAGTGAGAGATCAGCCTAAAGCAAACAAAAGCATTTATTTACACAGTGGGTCTGTGAACTCACTGCTGTGAAGTTCATAGAAGGAAACAGTATCAGGAGGTTCAAAGAGGAATTAGACATATTTTTGAACAAATCAGTAAGTGGGCACTAAAAGAGCACATACCAGCTGAAATGCTTAACACGACAGTTGAGATGCTTGGTGAGTGCAAGATGAACAGTCATGTGAAGATGTCAAACTTGCGTGCTCACTCCAAGTAGCATCTCAGTGTGTCTAACACGTTAGCACCAGTGTAGTCCTACCTTATGTGGCCTTACTAAAGGAATATATGGTTTTCTCTGTGCTCTATATTCCAAGTTCTGTTTTTGTAAATTAAGTAGATATCACCAGTATAAATGTAATGTAAGGTGAATTACAATAAAATTTTCTGATTTTGCTACATATAGTATACTACATGTGTGCTGCTGTATTTCATGCAAAATAAAGGATATCATATGTATTATTACCATTTGAGAACTACCTATTTTAGACCTGTGAAATTAAGTTCTGCTTTTCATGTTTTATTATTCTCGAGTGCTTAAGTGTGAAAGCTTATTTTAAAAGTTTACTTGATTTTCCTAATCCCAAGTTTCTCAAGTTTAAATTTCTGTGTTTATTTTTCTTCTGCTATTTTCTTTATGTAGATGAATTCAAGCGTGCTGTGTATGTAGCCACAGGTGTGAAGCTTTCACCACATTTGGTGAACACAGTGTTCAAGATTTTTGATGTCGACAGAGATGACCAATTGAGTTACAAAGAATTTATCGGCATTATGAAAGATAGACTTAATCGAGGGTTTAGGGTAAGGATTTTAATTTTTGTAATTACCTTAATTGACTTCACTACTTACTTACTTTGTGATCTGAAGCATCAATATGTTGCAAACCAAATGTTTATATGTTTAAACATATGTTAGAGAAATCCTGAAGCAGTCAAACAAATCAGATCAGAGATGATCAATCCACTGCATACTGTATTTTTTTCTGTATCATTCAACTGATTGATTAGCATCAGGAGTTTTAACAAGAGTATTAATTACACCTGGGTTTTTTTCAGGAAAGAGAGTTTGTCTCTCTAACTTGGGCAGTTTAGTTAAAGGTCCATCAGCTGTTTTAAAACATTTAAAATACCAAGTGTTGACAATGAGTGTTGGAAAGAGTTGCAGCATATGATAGTTTAAATTTTCAAATAAAGAATTAGTGAAGTTACACTGAACAAACACTATATTCTGCTTCAAAGTTGCTTTTGATAATTTAAACCTGTAGCTAACATATTAAATTACAAGAAGCTAGAGGGCAGGAAATTACTTGCAGAAAATTTTCCTAGGGAACAAGCTTGTAAATCACACATAGAACTTTGTCCTTTAGGTGAATGTATAGGCCTTACTGCCCTCTTCAGGTTCAGTGTAGTATAATACACTGTAGCAATTGTAAAGTAGCAGAAAAAAATTAAATTAGAGTATGATCAATAACAGTTGTATTGTTTTCTTCATATAACAGGTGTTAACATTTTCAACCAAGTGTAAAATTCTGTTTTTACCTACAACCTAATCCCTTAGGCATAAATTCTGAACTTTAACCTCTCTGCAAGGAGTGTATAATGGTTTCTAAATTCACATTTTGGTATATTATTTCTGTAATGTAATTTTAGTCATTTTTAATTAGGTTTCTAAATGCAATTTTAGAATTTTCTGTGATGTTGGGTCTAATAGGTTACTTGTTATTTTTGTAATATGACCTAATGTAAAAGTGTGGATAACAACCACTACATTTGTGATGAACTTATTTTCTTGTTGGTCCTCAAATCCTTTATGGTGTGGGAATGATGACTGTTTCATAACCGTTTCAAGATGTTCAGCTATATGTTTTAATTGTTTACTAAATGTAAATGTGCAGTGTATGTTAATTTAACCAGAGCACAGTCTGCTTACTAAGCAATTCTTGTAAGTGTTTTACATGTTTCTATTTCACAAAATGCATGACAGAAATCACATATAATTCTTGAGTGTCATCCAGCACTATTTAAACTTATGCATGTGCCTTTCTTTTGCTGAGACCACTTGAAAATGTTCTAGTAGACACTATAAAAACTATGAGGGATAGGCAATGATGTTTAGACAAGTAGCACCTTCATTCATAAATGTTGAGTCTAGTTTTAATTAGATATTGGTATCTCCTGGATTGTGTAGAAGATCATGATTTGGTCCTATAGCTCAGTGACCAAAAATACTATATATATATACTTACATGCAGATTTGATAGATTATTCAGGGGAAAAAAGAAAAAGAAAAAAACCTTTCTTTTCACTGGTCAGTAGTACTCCAAGACAGCTACAGTACCTAACTTGTCGGTTAACCACTTCAAGAAAGGTTTTGTAAGCATCACACAAATCTGATTTTTCTGGGTGTGTGGATAGTGGTCTACGATGTGAAAACTCTGCACAAATCCTCCTTTTAAGTTTAGTAACACCTCCTTCCCCCGTATTGTTTTGGAAGGGGAACAAGAAGAAACATAAGAACCTACTGTCCAGAACCGATTGGTGGAAAGTGTTATGGAGTGCTTCCTATTGTTTGTACATTTAAAGTTGTACACTATTTAGTGTGATCAGACCAAGTAAAAATTTACTTTTTAGCTCCTACACTGTTGTAGGCTCAAACATTGTCTTGTGCTAAATCAAAACTAACAAGTCACTAATCTTTTCTTTGTTAATAACTATGTTTTGAAACTATATGAGGATTTGGTCAGTTCATTGTACAGATCAAAGAACATTATAGCTTCCGCTTATGTAGTAGTTTGTAGCTCCGTGGAAATCCTTGCCTTGTCAAATTTTAACCTGTGTTATCAAGTGTAAATGCCTGATTTTAATATTCAGTATCTTACAATTAATGCCTGCCCAAGTCAGTGTAGTTCCTGATTATCATTCTAAAAACATCTCAAAATAGCAGATTAAAACAGACCTATGATGTGAAGTGTGATTTCACAGTTAGCAATTTCTACTTAGTAATTCTACTTTTTTTAAAGTAGCTTTATGAAAACGTTTGCCCAGAAGAATCTTGAGCATATTACAAATCTTGTTACTAGAACCATGTATTACAAAAAAAAAAGGGCATTCGTAATTATATAATGCAACTAAAGTAAAGGCACTTAAAGCAAGAGCAAAGAGTTACTCAAGTGTGATGAAACTGGAATTCTGAAAGGTCTGTGTCCTATTTGTCCTATTTAAAAACTGAGCCATAAATTTTTGAACTTGATGTCAGGTGCTACCCCTTATAGAAACATTATAAATGTTCATTTTAACATGTATTTGAAGTATGGTTTTGAGAAAACAAAATCTTAAAGAGTTTATCAAATGAAATTTCTCTCTTTTTGGAACACAGTATCATAATCTGGGACTTTTTATGGTTTTACTATTTTGAAGCACACTAGTATATAATCTGCCATCAAGTGGTCAGTTAGAGTATTGCCATAAACTTAAAATGAAAAGCTTCTTTTCTGATTGCTGTTTGGTTTAAAAGTTATTTCCTTTTTTTTTTTTTTTTTTTTGTTTAAAAATATCCAAGTAGATTCCCCTTCCTTTATAAATTAAATTTTTAAACTGAAAGATTCAGTCCTTGATGACTAAATGATAAAGGTTTTACCTAACAAATACAATACTGTATCTTCTAGTTATTCGTCACTTAAAGCCATTTTTTTTTGTATTTTCATGATACTGTTGTCTTATGCTTAACTGGCTGCCTTCACATGTTGTCTGCATCTGCGCACTTCTCCATCTTCTGCTCCACAGGGCTACAAACCTATACAGAGGTATACTACTTTCAAATCCTGCGTGAGGAAGGAACTCTATAGCAGATAAATTACGGTATGTGTTAGCTGCCCAGTCTGAGTGTGCTGGCATGCTTGCAGGAATGGCTGAATGTTAAACTGTCACTGCGTTGTTTCCCATTTCAGAATTCAGGAGTTAAGTTATCTGATTGTAAGCAATGTAGTAGCTCCAAATGTCATGTTGTGTTTTTGAGTGAAGTGGTAGGATTTTATTCTGGAGTTGGCAATAACTAATTCATGCTGTCAATGTTTTGTAAGCCAATTGCAACTTTGTGCTATGTTTGGAATAGGGAAAACCATTCTTTCCTAGTTTCTGTTACTGTTTTCTGTCTGTCCTGTGATCATCTTTTCAGTAATTTCTCAGGTACGTAGAGCTAATAAATATTTACCAAGCAAATTTTTCTCTCTGAGGGCCAATAAGTAACTTGATTCTTCTTTGATTTATACAGTTGCTTTTGAAAACAAAAATGTGGTTTGGGCACAATTTATTCTACATCAGAAGTGTTCAAAAATAGGCACTGTGACCGCACATGACCACCATGGCTGTTTCTGTGTATCCACCACATGAATATTCATTCTTACAATTAAATTGTATTGTGAAGTGTAAAAAATGCAGTTTAAATATTCTGAAGACATATTGCAAAACCACTCTGGACACAGCAGAAACGTTTGTTTGAATCTTAAACTCCCTTGCATTAGGCAAGAGTTTGTTCCTTTGCAATTGATGGTTTTGGTGCCAGCACCTTTTTCCTGTTTATGTTTATAGGCTTTGCAGCAGTTGCTAATGAAGAACATTAGCAGCAGCTAATATAGGTCCCAGATTTATTATTTTGCAATGGGGAGGAACAAAGAGATGTACCAAACAAAACCCCATAGCCAGTGGTGTGTGAGTGAACCAGTGGAGTAGCCAATGCATCTCACGTGCTTTTGACTCGGATGTTTTGACTATGGCTCCCCCAATGTTTTAAATTCTGAGGAATAATATTAAGCTGAGATTTCTCATCTAATTGATCTTTAAAGATCAATTGAAGATATCAAGAAGACATGTCTGGATGTCTCAGGTTTAAATATTTCTTCCCTAACTTTTAAACAGGCAGGAAAGCAAACAATATAGGTTCATTCATTAGGATTTCCTTGGATCCTGTTTATCAGAGGTGGTGGCTGGCTTCCAGCACAGTGGAAAATCAAGTGTTTAAGAATGAGAGGTGTGGTCCATTTACTTGTACTGGTAGCCCACCAGCTCACCAGTCCCTCAGATGTTTTTCTTTTGTAGATGCCTGTGCAAGATAGGGAAGGGAGAGAGAATAATACTTAAACTACTGACACATCCCCATGGCATGTGTCCCAAGCTGTCGTCTTTAGTACTTTTTGTACTTTTTTCTTTTTCCAATGAAGTGTCACATCTTTTGAGAAGGATGCTTTTTTGAAATGCAGTATTACTATTACTAGCTAGCTTGGGGCATATCCAGGTTTGTGCAGCTGATTTGTCTTCACAGAAGAACATGAGTTCCATTTCATCTGCATACACGATACTGTTACATTAGAATAATAATAACCATAGGATTATTTCTTTATTATTTTGATTAATTGTTAACATATAGTTAGTATAACCTAAATATTGAAACATTTACTAGTACGTAAGGAACAAAAAAGGAGAATTGATCTTAACAAAGTGTCAGTTTTCTCCAGTTTCTCTATTATAGCTATAATGTAGCTATATTATGTAGCTATAAATAGCTAATGAAATACTTGGATTACTAAAATGTTGGTTTAGCTCAACAATCACGTAAGAGGAAATTTGTAGCTTCAGGTAAAATGAGTGTAACTTAATCTCTTTTAAACTTTGACTCTTTCAGAATTTCCTTTCTTATTTTCCCATATCTTTAAATATCATGCTGTGTCTTTTTGTCCCCACTAATTCTGCCATTGATTAGGTTGTTTTTGTTGTTGTTGTTGTTGTTGTTGTTGTTTGTTGTTGTTTTTTTGTTTGTTTGTTTGGGTTTTTTTGTTTGTTTTTACGTTTTACATTACCAGGTACAATCTGCATTGTAATTGCACAAGTGTTGTTTAAACTCTGAACTTGTCAAGATAGC
The DNA here is from genome assembly GCF_964035555.1 of Netta rufina. NCBI lineage: Eukaryota > Metazoa > Chordata > Aves > Anseriformes > Anatidae > Netta > Netta rufina. Next base: position 18,025,378 of record NC_140127.1, read on the forward strand.
GAGCTGCTGTTACAGGACATAGGCAAAACATTATACATTCACGATGCTTTCCTGATACCTTCAGTGAAGGTTATGTGGCTGACTGGAGCAAAATGAAGTGACACAAAATAATCCAATGTCTAATCATCATGCCTAATAAAATCAGTTTAGTGGCAAAAACAGAGACTGTGATAAATGCATCAAGTTTACATACCTAGACATTTTGACAGAGTCTGAATTCAGACAATAAATTGAGTGTTAAGATAGAGTAAACTCTAAGAAGAAAACATATATTAACATATACAGATATTTGCACACGTACATGGTGGAGATATATAAAGGGAGATTTTATCTGTATTTTGTCTGTATAAAGTCACTCTAAAGGGAAATTTTTGAAGTTGAATAATGGAATAAATGGAATAATGAATAAGAGTACACACTGGGAGACAGCACGGAGAAAACAAAGTCATTCCATGTGCAGTTCCATGATCACAGGCAGCCTCATGATAGTAGTGTAGAGATGCTGGTTAATTTAGCCTGCTCTTGCCACCTGGAACTCCTGAGTGATGGAATACTTCTGGTATCAAAAGCTTGCTTGTGTAGGACTATATCAGATGCACATTCCTTGTGCAGTGAAGAATGTGGTATAAGCCTCATACGTGTAAAATTCCTTCTTCCCTACAGACATGTTGGTCAGCCACTGCTCATCACTTGAGTAACTGCTCCTTGTCTCTTGTGGTGGATTACGTTAACATCTAGTTGTTAGCTCTTCTGAGCTCCTTTTGTGTAAAATGTTACATAGCTTATAATTTGATGTTATAAGTATGTCTTAAAGATAGTTACAAACTTTTGTGATGGAAACTTTAGTCAAAATATTTAAGAAGTGGTTTAGAGTTAGCTACTGGGGAGAAAGTAAATTTGTCTTTGCTATGCAGTGTGAGGTGAAAGTGAACGAAAAAGAATTATTTTCTATTTTGTTTTTAAATGGAAAAGAGAATGAAGACTGATTCGTTGGGGATTTGAAATTGTAAAGTTTCAATTGTTAATTAAATTCCAGTCTGATGTACAATTTCTGATGTACAGAATGGAACAAAACGCAGAACACAAATTATGCAAAATACAAAAATCTGCTGCGACCGCATCCCAAGATTAGATACAGTGTGGTTTCACTGAATTTTACTTTGTTCCAAATGTAAATGTAAAGATTATTGTGCTTCGATATACTTTCTGTGGTAAACTTAGAACTCTGATGAAAAAAATGCAGGTTTTTGGCATACTTACCACTGATTATACCACAGTTTGAACTGACACCCTGAAATGGGATAAACAGTTCATTGTGCTGAACTGTGCATCTCTCTAAATTGCACAAATGCCATTTGCTTCACAGCGTAAAGAATGTTATACCCTTATAATAAATAATGAAAACCTGTCCTTGGGGATTAATTATACAAGCTCCCTGTGATCTAAAGAGCTGACAATGTTGTTGGAGAGCTTGTCTTTCTACATTGTTCTTGCTGCAGGGCACAGAACCTGGCTTGGCATCAGCAGGTGTACTGATTTGTATGTACTGTAGGGAGAACAGGAAAAAAAACTTTACTAAAGAATTGATGAGTAGAGTTGAGAGGAGGACTGTACTTTAAACGTGTTAAGAAAAGGCTATCCATTAAATTTTTAACAAAACCTTTCCAGAGTTAATTAGAATCACAGCATCACAGAATGGTTTGGATAGGAAGGGACTTTAAAGCCCACCCAGTTCCAACCCCCTGCCGTGGGCAGGGACACCTCCCACAGCCCCATCCAGCCTGGCCTGGAGCACCTCCAGGGATGGGGCATCCACAGCTCCTCTGGGCAACTCGTGCCAGTGCCTCACTGCCATATAGTAAAGAATTTCCTCCTTACATCCTTACATCTAATCTTCTTTTAGTTTAAAACCATTATTCTTTCTCCTATCACTGCAGTCCCTGGCAAAGAGTCCCTCTCCATCTTTCTTTTCATTTGTGAAGCAGGATGCTAGAGGCCAACTACATCAGGAATTCTAATCCATTCAAACATGCTGTTTGATAAACTGTTTCTGTATTCAGTAACTGTAATAGGTATTTAAGCTGTTAATTCTGATTGTATTGACTTTTACAGTATTGGCATAAATACTCTGTCACAATTGTAAAACTAGAAATGGAGATGTATATCCCAATGATTTATTCAATACCTTAAGATTTTTGAATTACAAAAACTGTTTGTTAGATTATCTGAATTTTGTGGGGTTTTACATTTTCTAATTAAGTGGGTTTTTTTGGTTTTTTTTAGGAAGTAATAGTAGGTAAAACAGAAATGGGAATGGTTGGGGAAGGAAATTTCATTTTGAGAAAGATGTGAAAGACTTAAGCATGAATTTAGAACCTCAGTTTTATTCATACTTCAACAATAAATTACTATCTTCGGTCTTCTGGTTTGTCATGTAGTTAATACTTCAAAAGCTGTTAGTTTCCATACTTTACTAATATACAATAGTTGAATACCTCTATCAGAAGAGAGAACTTTTAAAAATAAAAAATAAAAACAGAAGTAGCCTGGTGCTAAACTCATCTCCAAAGCAGAAGTAAGAAGTGTGGGATAGCCACACCTTAGTCACTTTGACTTCTGTAACTGCCAGTTACATTTGTAGACTTGGTACTAAAAACCCTTAGTAGACCTGAGTAGACCCTTAAAAACTTCTCTGGATACAGTGGGAGGAAAATATTCCACTGGAATAGGAAGATATCAGAAAGCAATGTGACAAGATGTTTCTTCTGTAAGTTTAGTACACTGAGAGTAGATACAACAAAAATGTATACATTTAGAAGTAGGTGAACAGTTTGTGTAGTTTAGCATTTCTCTTACAGATTTTCATGAACATTTCTCTGAATCTGTTTAATAAAATAAAAAGTAAATGCATATCTTAAAGCACCAGTTAATCAACTGAATGTGCTTTTGTTAAATAATGCAATGCATTGTACAAGTAATGTATTTTTAAATAAAATTGACCATAAATTACATATTAATATAAGTATTATTTCTAATATTTCATTTAAAGTCTGTGATATATACTGCTGTGGATTGGATTGTTTTCTGAGTATTTACAACTTCTGCATAATACTTTATGATTTTAATTATACACCACGAGTAATAAGAATAGTAATAACGATATTTGGGAATATAGGTTTCATTCTGTAATGGGTGGTATTGTGCGATGGCATGATATTTTTCACAACTTCACTTAGATAACCAAAACAAGCAGTCTCTCACCTTGACTCTGTAACCATTTTCCTGTAGATGCTGAGGGATTACAATTGAAAATTACTTGAAAATGCTTCTGACTCATCAACAGTTGTTCCTCCCTTAGATTCTTTCCCCAGTTGCTATCCTGCTCTGTCTTTGTGTACACACTATCAAAACAGGCTTGTGAAATTAGGTATAGTGGAAGAAATAAGGATGCCTGCAGACAGCATACAGGCTATTTAGTCTCCCAGGACAGGCTTTGGCCATTATTCCTCTCCATTCAATGGGCACTTGAGCTACAATGCAGTTTAGGTTTAAGGTAACCTAGTATAAAGAAGCTTTCATATCATCTACCTTTTGTTGTATTTGGCTTTTGTTAATCCCTCAGTTTCATGAACATGAATAGCTGTCTATGTTCATGCTAGAGGTGAACTTTTTTGGTGCAGTGTCAACATGAAGAAGGAAGAAACAAAACTATATAGAGAGTAGGAGACACATCTGAATGAATAGGAATAGTCCTTTACTACAGCTTTTAATATAAATAGGCTTTGGTTGAATGCCGTGTGCTGTGAGGTGAGGATGTTTTTTGAAATCTTACCCTACCTAAAGGTTTATAACCCTCATTTTAGGTACTTTTGAGCCATAAAAGTATTTGATCTTTCATTATTTTAATATTAAATCATATATCTGGTTTGTATGAGTCTGAGTAAAATTTAATGTAGTATCAGGGCAAAAAACATCTTTTTTCAGTTCTGTTTTCACTTTTCACAGGAGAGTCCGAAGTCTGGTTGGAAGGAATATTATTCTTGCGTGATGACTGTAACCAGTGAACATCTCAGAGATCTATGGAAGCAATTTCGGAGACGAGATATGCTAAGATAAAGAAAGAAATAAGGATTATGTGCACTGGCTAGAACTATATTTATTCCTATAAATTCTGGATGAAGAACAAGCTAACCTGGGTGAATTGTGAATCTTCAGCTGTGTTAGAAAACAGAGGACAACTTTTCCACTAAAAGTACTGGTTATGAACCCTTACAACCAGTTTTCAGTGTGTATTTATTTAAATGACAAACTATCCTCTGATTGGCAGAAGTCTTTTTTTTTTTTTAAAGATCACGTTTTGAATATTTGTCATTATTTTGAGATATGTTTGTCACGTAAAGGAAAACAAAAAAGAAGGATTACACCTGGGTAAGCAAACATTTTGGCAACGAACAGAAACTGCCCGTATCAACTTAGACTGTGAATTTGCTTTCAGAAGAACACTACTAAATGTTTGCGCTGAATTGGAAATGAGAGTGTGTTATGTAGCATAACAATTACATACGAGTTGAATGTACAAATTAAACTCTTAGAAGCTATAACAAAGCAGTTATTTTGAAAATGGTAATAATATTATGGTCATAATGTGAAAGATAGGTATTTACCTGAGAGAGGTACTGTATGGACTATAATGTTGAGATTCTCTAAGTCTTACTATTATTTTTATTAATTTATCTTTTAAAAAATTATATTGATTTTAACATATCTTACAAGCAATATGCTGAAGGAAAGTCAAAATATTCAAATTCATGTTAAGTAACACTTCATAATATTTATTCTAAACTGTATTTCCATATGTATAAATTCACTTATAATAGAGTAAAATTTCATGTGTTCTTGTGAATAGTGCACTTTTATATGAAGTAAGACATGGTATTGAGTAGAAATTGTTGTCATCTAATTTGCTACTCTGGAATGCAGCATCTGGAAAATGGTTAAATAACTTGTGTTTGTGTCAAACTAAAAAGCAAAAGAAAACATAAATGCATGCAGCAGCTCAGAGTAATGCTCAGTTATATTATTTGATTATTATGCATCAAATATTAGACATAAATTGGGTTTTAATAAGGTGATGGACACTACAGACAGTCAGTAGCCACCGTGACCTTTTATGTCCTGTATGTTTAGGTGTTACTGAAACAGTCATAGGGACATTGTTATATTTGTTTTTTCTGTTCTCTATTTTTTTTCTTTGCAATTCAGTAGCAGTATTTTTTCTTACACCCTTTCAAAATGATTATTATGTGGTGTGAATTAGGTCTAAAGAAACATGAACACAATTTTTATATCATACTTGAAAAGGTTCACTGGACCTTAACTAAATCTGTATATGTTTAGGAACAATCTGTGCCTTGAAAGATTTCTATCTGGATAGACAAACTTTAAAACTAATGTCAACAAGTTAATGTTACCAGAAAGGCAAGTATTTTGTTTGGTTGACAAGACAAAACCAAAATAATGGTTTTAAATCTTCTATTACTCCGAGTACTTGTAAGCAAACATTTCAAAATTGTGTTTAGTGCATGTTGTTTGAATACCATCTTAATATTGCATGCAAGTGGAAAAGATGTATAGCATCTGTGGAAGAACACCTAAGTTCATAAATACTTAATTTATCATAAGAATTATCTCTATTTAAAAATCAAAACAAAATGAAAAGCAGGCTGTTTTTTAAGAAATTCCACTTTGAAGATTAAAAAAAAAAAAAAAAAAGCTAATTAGAATGTCTCTTTAGGTGTGGTTTTAATCTAAGAAAGAGCCAGTTCAGAAAGCTTTTGGAAGATGCTATTTTAATTCATGATAAATACTTACCAAATTTCCAACTTGACATGCTTAAACCACTGACAACAAAAATCAAAAAAGATTTGTATAGAGGTTCTTGAACTGACACAACAGAACATGGATAAGCTGCAGTCCCCGTGTGATCATTTAGGGAATCATTGGTATTCAATGTATCATCTTGGTACACAGAACTGTCTCACTGCTTCTTGTCAGTGTATGTGAAACCCAATTTGTTACTTCAGCAATGAAGGACAAAAAATGGGAAGAAAGGATAGGGAGTTATTGAAGGAGTTCCCCTCCTTCATCTTCAGTCCCTGCTGCCTGCTCACAGTGGTCCTCGCCGCGGAGAAGGCAGCAGCACCATCATCATTTGGCTCCTCCACTACCCTAGGCAATAGTGCACTTTGCTTTTAAGGCTGGCTAGAGACAATTTTATCATTTTTCTATATATATTTCCTAACTGTAGGCACTTAATATAAAATAGAATGTGAAAATGTCAGATTAGTTTTTAAGAGTATTTTTCTTGTGTTTAATAATAATTTATGTAATGTAGAATATGAAGATACGCATATAATATTCTTGTTTATTTCAAAATAAATGCACTTGAAACTTATTTTCTTTGCAGTATATATCATTCTTCTGTTATTGATCTTTATTTTGTGTAGCATGGGTGTGCAAGTACTTTGCATTAGAACATCTCTTCATCACAAGGCAGTTGAAAACAAAGTATTAAGGGACATGCCATCTGCTGTGGGGGCACCCCTCAGATAGGCAGCAGTCAGTGTGCTCAATAAAAGCTTATTCAAAATCCTCCAAATTCCTGTCAGACAAGAAAATGTATATGCTGCAACTAAATAAAAGTTGAGAAACTGAAGGCTTTGTTTTTAATCCAGCTCTCGGTCTCTTCCATGAATTAAGAAGACTGTAACAATGCAAAAAGTTATTTAGTGGATGCTAGGAACTACTCGCTGAGGCCCTGTGCAGCTGTAAATTCTGATAAAATGGTAGCTGCTAAACCCCACAGCTTTGTGCTACTAGCTTCTGTCTGAGCTCTGATGAATTCCTCCTTCCCAGCAGAATATCCTGTACAGCATTAGCTGCTCCCTGCTAATCTTCTGATGGCTAAAGTCACACTGGCAGATTCTCTCTGTGCACATTTTGACAGTAACTTGGTTCCAATTACGTTCACCACAAATTTATGCACTTTCTTCTAAAGTTATCAGGCTGAAGAAGAAGAAATATGAGCTAATGGTGACTAACACCATATTGTTGGTCATACTGCCTGCTTTTTTGTTTTTACTTGGTTGCCTCTTTTCCTAAATATCAGGATAAGAATGCATTCAAACAAAATGAGAATAAAACAATAGAGGAATGTTACACTTTGCTTTGATTCAACATTGCATTATCGTCTCAAAGTAATGAGCCATTGTGCTCTCTTGTCCCTCTGGGGACACGTTTGAAACAGTTTCTGGCAAAAGAAATACAGGCTAATACTTGCAGATTGAGAAAAATCAGACCAAAATCTGACTATTCCAAAAATCAATCTGAAAAAAAGAATATAGCAGTATCAAGTCTGAACGCCCCTTAAAATCAAGCCAAAGCTAATCCATTTTCTTATATATGTGAGGTCTGAATGTTCAATACTTTTTCCCAATATATGAACATTCATGAAAGCATTTCTTTGGCATCCTGAACCTGTCAGCAGATGGTGCCCTTGGATATATTAAGTTCTTCTTACACACAAAAAGACTATTAAATACATGGAGCATGCTTTAATCTTGAATGAGTAACGTTAATTTATACCAGTACCTTGACTTACAAATTCTTCCTACAGGAGAACATCACTAGAAAACAACTAGAAAAATTCCATAAGAATATTAGTATCCAGTTGAAAAATTGTAATATAAAATACCTAATCTGTATGTATAAATATGCATATGAACTGCAACTTATTAAACTTTCAAGTTTTAGTAATAAGCTGCTATTCATTTATTCATATAAGGAAACAAGTTATTACTCCTGGTTGCTTTTTTTCTTTTTTTTTCCAGAAAGTAGACAGAGCTGAGTTACCTACTTTTACATCCACTTTAGTTTAAAAAATAATTGAAATTAATATCACTGCAGAAGAACTTTACCCGCTCCTGTTTCATTGCAAACTTTTAATTTACAGTTTCCTTCTTAGATTGATAATCCTTCTCCTTTTTAAACAGCTATAGCTATTAGCCATGCTTTTTTAATAACTGATTTTACCAGTAAGCAGTTTAGGTGATATGCCTGAGGTTGTATTTTCTGGTTGGAAAGAATGAAGTCATTTCATTCTAATCTTGAATTAGAAGCTACAACCTCAATTCAAGAGAGGTAATGCTGTAAGGAGGAAAAAAATAAAAATAAAAAAATCAGGTATTCAAATCTCTGCAGTATTATACTGAGCCACATATGCTCTTTAACAAATGCACACAGAGAATTGCACAATGTCCAGAAATACTGCAAACCATTTAAAATCAGCAAACAAACTACACTGCATAACAGGTCAGCCCTGAGTGATGAATGTGTTTGGGGGAATAAACAACACATTGAAAAAATTACTGCTGAAAGTGACAGAAGAGTGGGTGGATAATAAGCCTAAATACAGCTTTGAACAACATCCCTGAGGGCAGACTCTGCAAATACAGTATTATATCAGTCTGGAACAGCAATCAGGAAATTACCAGGAAAGATTTCATTACTTGAAAACTAGCTAAATGAGCCTCTCCCGTGGAGAGCCGGGCAAATTTCCACACGCTGGAAAGTGAAAAAGAACATCAATAAAGCTTACAGCAACAGTTAGGTTTGGTAGGCAAACAATTGTAATTTATTAAGTACCTAGATAGGGTGAAGGAGGAGCAAGAGGGTGAATACCTGTGGGCCAGTGGTTCAATTAAAACATGTCCTATGGCTAGAATAGTTAAGACAGGAGTGGCTATCACGTGGCTTTTCTTATGCAGCTGAAAACCGCAAATGGCAGATGGTACTTGAGTCCAGCTGGGATGCAACATGCATTTTCTAATTGGTTTCTTAGGAAGGAGACATTGCAGAGAGATTTCTTCTTCCATGTGCAGCAAGCGCGCTCCATCTCCCAAACACTGGAGAGAAGCAAGCAGCACATTGCCTGTTGTGAAGGTCGAAGAACATCACTGCAGAGCCACTGGTTTGTCTAATTAGCAATGTGTGTCAGCTTGTCTGGGTGTCCTGTGTTGATGCAGATTCCTGCTTCTACCTTTTTGTCTGTGTATTGCACTGGTGTGAAGGCAAATAGTTATCCTCCTGTCCTGTTGTCCCTCCTTCTCTTCCTGTTCCACTTCATGTGTGGGACAATTGGTGATGGAGAAATGATTCCATCATAGTGGATTGGTTACACAAAGGAGAAGATGTTCATAGTCTATAAGCCATAAAGATTCTCTGAAAGAAGTACGTATAAGAGTATTTTTCATGTGTGTTTATCTAGCACTCACTGTATTCTGTATATACCTAGTTCAGGAGTTTTTAATTGACCAAATAAACATTATTTTTCTAAAATACTGTACTTAAAATTAAATTAAAACTATTATGAGACTGTAGGAAGAATAACGCTTTATCACTTTCAAATGATTTTAGCATTCAGTAAATCTGTGATGTTAAAAGGAGCTCATGATATGAAGTCTTGTTATTTCACACTCGGTTGTTGTAATGGTAGTCCTAAGAGTTCAGGGAAATTTTATAGCTGAAATGTAATGAGCTAGTACACATGTTGTATTTCCAGCTACTTATTGTAACTCATGAGTGGGCTGTAAATGTGAACATCTATGGCCAGCCTTAGATATTAAATCCTCAGGAAACTAAATGAATGCTGAATTCCCAATCTAAGCCTGACAAATGCTCTCTTACTGCAGTACTCTGGTATTTAAATCACATGTACATTAACAAGAACACTGTCAATTTACATAAATGTTGTTCTTCAAGTTATTTTCTTTTGTGGCTCATCTTGCTTTTTTTTATTATTATTGTTGTTTTGAAATTTTATGACCATTCATATTGGTACAAAACTGAGCTCTGAAGAGGCTTTTTATGCCAAATTATCAATAATAGATTGTTTCTCTCTGCCATATATTAAACATTCTCCTTTGCTTGATGTTTCCTTCTATTTTGCTGCTTTTACTTTACAAGGTTGATTATATATATTAATTATTTAATTATTAATTGACATTTCTTGTTTCAAAGGGTTGATATGCTTGACATTTCCTTCTGTTTTGCTGCTTTTACTTTACAAGGTTGATTATAAGAAACTGCTTAGCACATCTTAAAATACATTCAGGATGCCAGTGTAACTTCATTAGATGTCTACGTATTATATGTATCTACTATGATTTGTTCCATCTGGATGACTTGCTAAGATCAGAAGTCCTAGTACATTTTGTCACTTCCCAAATGCACCACAGTGCTCTGAACTGCCATCCATACACAGTGGACATTGTAGAAATGCAATAATTTGCATATCAGGGAACTCTTCATTATCAGCAACAACTGTGATGTAATTCTTCATCTAAAGGTGGTGCTCTCAATGAAATTGAGCCCCCCCAGACTTGCACAGGAGTATCTTCCATATTTTTTACTGCATGCTAGGACATAAAGATGACTAGTGTTGAACCAGAATGACCATGATTTTGGATCTCTAGAAAACACTGCATTACAATAATAGCTATGTTAATAATTATACTAAACAGTGAAGTCCCAATTTTTGTAGAATCTGAGCAGCAAGAGGAGAATGGTACTGGCCATTAAAAAAGAAAGCCAGACTACAGAAGTCCATTTCCGTGAAGGGGCAATACAATTCCTCTAACCAGAAATTGTATGATGTAATTTGAGGTCTTTGTAACCCTTCATCTTTTTGTTCCCACATCTCTGGCAACCTGCCACCTCTTTATATAAATAGTTTTGTATAACTACTATTATCATAAAGAATTAATTACTATGTTACATAGTGTTCTCCTTTTCGCATCGTTCCCTGGCATCTGTTTTTGTCTGTCCTGTATCCTTGAAGGCATTCTAAAATGGTTTAAAGGAGAATTCTAATGTCATGAGAACTATTTTCCTAGCATACATACAGCAGCATGGCAGGCGCTGTCTGAACACTTAAGGAGCTGTAAGGAAACATAAGCCAAGGCAATAATGTTCCTTTTTCCTGTACCCTTCATAAACACGAGGGGACAAAGAGTTGGATATTGTAACATTAAAAAAATAGGCCAAACATGCAATGTATGTATGGTGACTGGTAAAATAACACATACTATTTATATAATAGTAATAGTATTAAGAAGCTTTCAATAGACATCCAGGTACAACACAAAATCTTATTCCTACTTATGTATACAGTTTCCAGTAGCTATTCCCTAGAAAAACTCAAAACACCAGGTGCCTTTTCTGGGAGAGGTCCCTCTGACTTACTTCCAAGTATGTATCTGAAAAGACATCAGCGGGATTAAATTGCTATGATAGGGAATACCAATCATAGAGGCTCATTTAGCTAGTTTTCAAGTAATGAAATCCTTCCAACTTCAGGTGCCAGCCAAGCTGAGATGACAGCCAGATCTGGGGACCAGATCTGGGGACCAGCGCACCTTCAGGACTGCCCTGTGTCATACGGAGCAGCACAGTTCTCACACAACCCCTTTTCCCGCCCCTTTGTTTTTGCTGGGGACCAGCGCACCTTCAGGACTGCCCTGTGTCATATGGAGCACCACAGTTCTCACACAACCCCTTTTCCCGCCCCTTTGTTTTTTATTCGCAACTCATTTACACATGCCTTTTATTGTGTCCCCCCCCCCCCCTCAGCTTTCCCTCCTTTTCTCTCCCGTCTTCTGCAGCATCGCATTGGCAAAACCACAGGATGACACGGGCAGTCTTCCCGCTCTGTCTTCTTCCTTTCACAGAAGGACACTTTCCTCAATACCTCAGACGCTGCTTTCTACCGGTGGCGAGGAAGATCGATTCTCTCAGTACATGGACCTCTTCCAGAACTTTCTCCGCAGCCGAGACACGCAGGCCTGTGGGGAAGAGGAGAGGCTTTCTCCGTACTGCTTTTGACCCGCGTGCTGTGAGAATGGCATTTCTTTTATGAACAGCACAGTCTCGTGACTTCCGCTTAGTGAAAGTCACGAGAATGCCACCAGTATCTCTCCCAGTCTGTTTCTACTTACCGCAAGGCATAATTTGAGTTCACCTTAAGGCACCTTTTTCACACCGCCTGATGTTCAGCCCTAACAAATAGTTGAGAACATTCCTGGAAGGCAGGCTTACCTGTAAGCACTGGAGCTTCTGAGTCGGTGGGGTTTTATTCTTATTTACTATTGCTATTCTTATGTTTTTAAGGGCTGGAAAGGGAGCTTAGAATCCACATAACTAGTTTCACTGAGAACAGACAAGGTGAAGGAAGTACTCCAACTCCTCAACATTAAAGAACCGTAGAACCCAGGAACACTTACCTGCCAGCTTCTGAACCTGAGTCGCTTCCACACTGCTTCACAGGGAAGTCGCACCACCAGGGTTCTGCTGTACTGAGATGGCACCGCCAACATAGCTAGCTCATAGAGTCGCTAAAACTATTTCACAGAGTTGGTTAAGAACATGAAACAAAAGCAGCCTACTGGGGAACACTGAGCCCACCACCACGACAGCAGAAAAGCACCCTAGACAACCTGAGCCTCAAACTCCCCCTGAGAAGGCAATTACCCACAGCTCCTCAAGCTTCCTTTATAGCAAAGGACAAATGACCCACACCTGCCAGGTTTCACTTCACAAGGGTGGAGCCAAGAGACCTTGTGGAATAGGCTCCTCTACCTGGCTTCAGTCTTTTAAAGTCAATTGCTCCTTATCACTAATAGAAATAACCTGACAAGGGGCTTAGTGGTTACAGATGACCTAACGAATTAACTACAAAAGGTGCACAAGGGTCATATTTCTGTTAGTCATTCTGTCAGGAAAATTAGTACAGAGCCTGTTAAAATAAATAAATAAATAGATAGGTAGACAGATAGAGAAATCAAAGAAAACAAATAAAATGACCTTAAAGGCAAAGTTGCTATCACAGATTTTCATCTGTCTAGTCACGACAGATAAAGAATATAGCAATCAGAATTACTTTTCTTGGCATTAATGTTATTTAAGTCTGCTTTTCTGAGATGTCTTCCTTATGCAGGACTTTTCAAAATCTAGCCCCGTGACCTCCGACTACACTATTTACTTCCGCTGCGTATAAGCTATCACGTATAAATCCTCACATATAAATCCGGATCCTCACTCACTATTCAGGTCAAAGACTGGGCTGAAGGTCTGGGCTTTGATTTGGTTACATGCCCACATTGCTGTTTCCTGGCAGGTCATGGGAAGAAGATTGGCTGGCTTGGGGGAGCTTCCGTACACGTGGCTTTTAGGCTGCGGCCAAAGTGTTCCCCTAGATCTGGAAGTCTGAAGAGGGTTGCAGTCTCCAAGCTCAGATACAACCCCATGTTAGTCTGGCGCAACTGATTTTTGTGTTCCTTGCACTGGCTCTTCCTTCACCTCCTCTTCAGAGGCAAGGACACGCGTCTCTTTTGTGCTCCTTCGTTAGTAAACAAACCAGGATAGATTAAAGCCTCTTTCTTCAAGTCAGTAAGATACTGGGCTACAGAGATGGCGAAGGGCCTAGAGGGGAAGACGTATGAGGAGCGGCTGAGGTCACTGGGCCTGTTCAGCCTGGAAACGAGGTGGCTGAGGGGAGACCGCGTCGCAGTCTACAGCTTCCTCGCGAGGGGGAGTGGACGGGCAGGTACCGATCTATTCTCTTCAGTCCCCAGTGATAGGACCCACGGGAATGGTGTCAACCTGCGGCAGGGGAGGCTTAGGCTAGACATCAGGAAGAGGTTCTTCACTGAGAGGGTTGTCGCACACTGGAACAGGCTCCCCGGGCAAGCAGTCACTGCACCAAGCCTGTCGGCATTTAAGAAGCATTTGGACTGTGTACTTAGTCCCGTGGTCTGAACTTTTGGGTAGACCTGTGTGGTGCCAGGAGTTGGACTCAATGATCCAGTTTTGGGCCCCTCGCTACAAGAAGGACATCGAGGTGCTTGAGCGGGTCCAGAGAAGGGCGACGAAGCTGGTGAGGGGCCTGGAGAACAAGTCCTACGAGGAGCGGCTGAGGGAGCTGGGCTTGTTCAGCCTGGAGAAAAGGAGGCTCAGGGGTGACCTTATCGCTCTCTACAGGTACCTCAAAGGAGGCTGTAGCGAGGTGGGGGTTGGCCTGTTCTCCCACGTGCCTGGTGACAGGACGAGGGGGAATGGGCTTAAGTTGAGCCAGGGGAGTTTTGGGCTGGATGTTAGGAAGAACTTCTTTACCAAAAGGGTTGTTAGACATTGGAACAGGCTGCCCAGGGAAGTGGTAGAGTCACCATCCCTGGAGGTCTTTAAAAGACGTTTAGATGTAGAGCTTAGGGATATGGTTTAGTGGGGACTGTTAGCGTTAGGTCAGAGGTTGGACTCGATGATCTTGAGGTCTCTTCCAACCTAGAAATTCTGTGATTCTGTGATCCTTAGCGGACCATTCCAACTCGGGATAATCTATGATTCCATACCCGCCTTTGGTTTCAGTGAGAATTCAGGCCCTGAAAACAACCAAAGTTTCTTCTGGATGGTGTTTTTTCTGAATAGGATAACTTAATTTCCCTTTTGAAGACTTACAAGGATGTAGTAACAACAGCAAAGGCAGAAAACAGCACCTGAGGCACAGGCTACTTTTCAGCCTGCGGCAGACTATAAGTATTGTTATAAATGACTGAGTCCCAAATAGGGTTACAATCAAGGTTTACAATTTATTAAAGGAATAGAGGTAAGCAAACAGCGCTGGGTGCGCCGGGAGTCTCTGCTCCACCAAGACGCACACCAGTTACATCAGGAGGCTGGATGATATTTCACAGGATGATATTATCATTTCAGACAAATATGATCTACGTAGCGTGAAGTGTTCCGGCATGCTTACACTCTGCCAAGGGCCCGAAAATGGGACCCTCATTTTAAGACTGCATGGAAAAGAAAACAAAAACAACAACAAAACAGAAGGAACTTTTCCTTCACCTACATTTTATTATTATTTTGCAACTCCTGCAGGTGTCCGCATGAAATTTTGCCCCACCCATTCCCCCCAAAAAACAAAGAAACAAAAAAATACATTGTGGCACAGAGGCATAATTTCAGTTCACACCAGTAGACGTTCTTCTCACTGAAGCGCAGTTAAGCCCCACAAAGTGCCAAAAAACTGCCAAAACGTAATGTACTTACAGGTTAGTTTTCTATGTTCGCATTATTTACTTGTCTGGTCTTGCCTTCAGGGCTTGACCTGTCTGGGGGCGGGGGTGGGAACATGCAATGCCGTGCAAGGTTGTTTGGGTGTATGACTGACAACATGATTTTAAAATTTTGAACTGTTTGTACAGAAGCAAAATACAGAAGAGTACACTATCCCCAAGGGAAACGTGGAAACTACCCGTTGCTTCTCAGGTTTAAAGTTAAAAGGTGTAAGCATCTGTTAAGGGGTAAGAAAAAGTGTAATCAGCTGTTTGAGTACAATTCTTACGTATACAGGTGCAGTGGGTTTACGTGGCAAGGTTTTGGTAGCAGGGGGCCATAGGGGTGGTTTCTGTGAGAAGGATCTAGAAGCTGCCCCATGTTTGGGAAGGGCCCCACTGCTGATCAGAGGCGAGCCAATAAGCAATGTTGTTTTGCACCTCTGTGAGAGCATATTTAAGACAGGGAAAAAAAACGCTGCGCCACACAGCAGCTGGGAGAGTGAGAGGAGTGAGGAACAGCCTTACAGGCACCAAGGTCAGTGTAGAAGGAGGGGGAGAGGTGCTCCAGGCGCCGGAGCAGAAGTCCCCTGCGGCCTGTGGTGAGGACCATGGTGAAGCAGGATGTCCCCCTGCAGCCCATGGAGTGCCACAGTGGAGCAGGGTTCCACACTGCAGCCCGTGGAGGAGACCACGGTGGAGCAGGTGGCCCTGCACTGACGGAGGCTGCCGCCTGTGGAAGACCCCTGCCGGAGCAGATTCCGGGCCGGACCTGTAGCCCGTGGAGAGGAGACCACGCAGGAGCAGGTGACCTGGCAGGAGCTGCTGCCTGTGGGAAGCCCACGCCGGATCAGTTCATCAAGGACTGTATCCCGTGGGTGGGACCCCCAGTCATAACCATTGGGACCTCCAATGTCATAAATTATCAATAAATATGTCTGGAAAAAAGTGTAGCCTTCTTTTGATGAGAATTTCTGGTCAATCAAAATGGGCTTTGTTTTCGGACACGATGTAAATGTTCCCTAATACTTTTTAATTTTAGCAAAATATTAAAAATGGTTGCTCTTTTCTGCTTTGTTTCAGCACAAAGTTTCTTCAATAACTTTTTAAATAACTTGAATGCCTTTTCAGAAAGTCATTTAACTCTGAGAGTCAAAGTTAATGAAATATTCTGAAATCATGGAAACAAAGTGTTACATTTGGATATGGCCTAGTGCAATGGTTGCACTAAAGACATGGTCGATTGCTCTGTTGAATCGTGTTCCAGGTGGAAAAACTCATGCTCCTATTAGAAGAAAGAGCATAATGTCTTGCTTGGGTCCTAAAGATGAGTTTTGCATTCAGACGTACCCCCTCCAAGACAAACAGCTACCTTTACTTTGTGGGGCTCATATTCTGCATAAGAGATTCGTAGCTTCAAGCTTCATGATGCCTCCCCTCGACGAAGGGAGGAGGTTGCAGACGCATAAGAGGGCAAGACAACTTCCCAAACTACATCGCATTGCCACAAAACTACCTCAGCGTATTCCTGCCAGGGCACAAAACCCCTTTGCAAACCACCACAGATTAGACATTACGGCAAAAAAGGGTGGAGCGCATTGGTGATTTTTTTCTGCATCCGTCCAACTTCAGGTGCCAGCCAAGCTGAGATGACAGCTTGAGATTCCTACTGCGGCTTAGGCTAGGCTGTGCACCACAGAACTTGGTGCCCATAAGACGCGTTGCTTCAGAATGACATCCCCGGTGGCGATGTCACTTGGAAAGTTCCTCCAAAATATTCCCTGTGTTTCGTGCTAAGTGGCACTGCCTTTACAGGGCCGTTTCCCTGAGGACCAGATCTGGGGAGCAGTGGAGGGGCAGGTGCCGATCTGTGCTCTTTAGTGACCAGCCATAGGATAGTCAAGGCACCAAGCCTATCAGAGTTTAAGAAGTGTTTGGACTGTGCTCTTAGTCGTATGGTCTGAATTTTTGGGTAGATCTGTGTGGTGCCAGGAGTTGGACTCAGTGATCCTTGTGGGTCCCTTCCAACTCAGGATATTCTATGACCATATCATTCTGTATCACCTGAATCACCTTCTTGGTCTTCTATCAGCATCCATCAGGAATTTAAAGAGGACTTACACCATCGAGACTCAAACTCACACCATAGACTGCAAAGCAAACCTCAGGTTTTGAACCAAGCGTTTACTCTGATATGCCTGAAGGCAAGCCTCTTGAAAAAAAAAAAAGTAATAATAATCTAACACCTCCTTTCTGAACGCAGTAGGAAGGGTAAGAGTTGTAAAGACAGGCATTTATCCTGATAGCTGTAAAATTCAATGGGAAAACTGCACTCAGTTTTCAGAAACCCAGGTGAAGAAAGATGCGGAAAGATTGGGTGCACTCTCCACAGCAAAGTGAGAGCGACCCTCTGAGAACAAGACAAAAAGGGCTTGTTCTGCTTCCCAAGGAAGGGCAGTGAGGAAGGGGGACTGTAGTCATGACCATGTCTCTGCTGTAAAGAGACACCACAAAATTATCTGTTTACTCCAGGGTTAGAATCCAAAGTTGTAGATACTGTCCACACACGGGACATTGGTGACTAAGTGCATGGGATGTACTTAGTCACATTATATGAACAATCCCAGTTCAAAGCAACACTCAGCAACAGCTCTTCAGTTATAAGAGAAAATACTTTTATTCAGCATTCTATAAGGAAAGATATTTCATGAAGCCTACAAGCAGCACCTTATACCTGTAATACAAAAAACATCCACAAAAATTACTCCACGCCATTTGAGATTCAATTTAATACGGGTATTGGAGAAA
Organism: Netta rufina; assembly: GCF_964035555.1. NCBI lineage: Eukaryota > Metazoa > Chordata > Aves > Anseriformes > Anatidae > Netta > Netta rufina. The sequence continues at coordinate 18,043,356 of NC_140127.1, forward strand.
GCACATCGAATTGCCATTAATGAACAGCCTTGTTAATTACAGATATGGCTATACCCCTTTGCTGGCAATGTTCTGGTTTCCCTGCATTCATTTTTTCCTTCTAAAAAGGAAACAAACAACCAAACAGTTCCTTAGTGTGCTGTCTAGCAAACACTATAGTGAAATCACATCCAAGTCTGAGTTACACTGCACCTTTCGTATCATCATACACCAGATGAAGGTTTGGCAAGCTGCCCACATCCAACAAGCTGTTAGGGTGTTCATCCTCTTCCCTGTGCATTTACACAGGTACACGGGCGGGCCACACAACAAATGGGGACTGAGGTCTGGGCCTGACATGGCCTCCGGACATCCCCAAGGTCCTGCTTTTCTTCAGTGGGGCCTTTTAACAGAAGCAGAGAGGCAGAGGCCCAGCTCAACTCCTCTCACAGTTAGTTACCATGCCTCTTCTCCAAGGGGTTTCTAAGGGGTCCTCCTGGAAGACCTTCAGAAGCACAAAGGGTAGAGAAGGGCTTATCCCTGGAAAACAAGCTAATCCTCAGAGACATTTCTCTTCAGGCTTCTAGCCAATTCTTCTAAGCATGTGAAGCAGCAGATTCATCTGAGCAACAGCAGAACTGCAACATTAGCTCAAAGCCAGCTGAGAGAGAAGGGAAGAATCCAAACCTCAGTCCAATACTGTCGACATGTTTCCTGGCAAATCTGAACTCCATTCCAAGTCTCCAGGCTTGTCCTCTGCGTACCCCGTTCTGATCAAAGCATACATGGTGGGTTCGCCTCCTTCACTGCATTTCCAGGACGCTTTGCACCTTGAAGACACATGGTATGCATTGTCCATAACAACTCAGACTTTGTCTTCCAAGTCCTCAAACCCTGGAGGTGGGAATTCCTCAAATTCTGCAGGAGCACTGTTGAGCACCGGGAGAGTGGGATAATCAAAATCTGATGGAATGCAGTCCTCAAATGCTGGATGGATGCTGTTCTCAACTTTGGGTCACCACACACATTGTGAACTGAAGTAGGGGGCTCTGCAGCTTTCCTGCCTTTCAGCTCTGGCAACTTGGGTCTTTCTTCACCTGGAGGAAGAAAATCAGTTGAGCAGAAATCTCCTCAATGCCAACAACTAGACAAGAGAGTGAACAGCGGCTTAGGCTAGGTTGTGCACCAGAGAACTTGGTGCCCATAAAACGCGTAGCTTCGGAATGGCATCCGGGGAAGCAACGTCACTTGGAAAGCTAGTGCACAATATTCGCTGTGTTGCGTGCCAAGTAGCACAGCCTCTGCAGAGGCTGGGGACCAGCGCTGGGGACCAGCGCTGGGGACCAGCGCTGGGGACCAGCGCTGGGGACCAGCGCTGGGGACCAGCGCTGGGGACCAGCGCTGGGGACCAGCGCTGGGGACCAGCGCTGGGGACCAGCGCTGGGGACCAGCGCTGGGGACCAGCGCTGGGGACCAGCGCTGGGGACCAGCGCTGGGGACCAGCGCTGGGGACCAGCGCTGGGGACCAGCGCTGGGGACCAGCGCTGGGGACCAGCGCTGGGGACCAGCGCTGGGGACCAGCGCTGGGGACCAGCGCTGGGGACCAGCGCTGGGGACCAGCGCTGGGGACCAGCGCTGGGGACCAGCGCTGGGGACCAGCGCTGGGGACCAGCGCTGGGGACCAGCGCTGGGGACCAGCGCTGGGGACCAGCGCTGGGGACCAGCGCTGGGGACCAGCGCTGGGGACCAGCGCTGGGGACCAGCGCTGGGGACCAGCGCTGGGGACCAGCGCTGGGGACCAGCGCTGGGGACCAGCGCTGGGGACCAGCGCTGGGGACCAGCGCTGGGGACCAGCGCTGGGGACCAGCGCTGGGGACCAGCGCTGGGGACCAGCGCTGGGGACCAGCGCTGGGGACCAGCGCTGGGGACCAGCGCTGGGGACCAGCGCTGGGGACCAGCGCTGGGGACCAGCGCTGGGGACCAGCGCTGGGGACCAGCGCTGGGGACCAGCGCTGGGGACCAGCGCTGGGGACCAGCGCTGGGGACCAGCGCTGGGGACCAGCGCTGGGGACCAGCGCTGGGGACCAGCGCTGGGGACCAGCGCTGGGGACCAGCGCTGGGGACCAGCGCTGGGGACCAGCGCTGGGGACCAGCGCTGGGGACCAGCGCTGGGGACCAGCGCTGGGGACCAGCGCTGGGGACCAGCGCTGGGGACCAGCGCTGGGGACCAGCGCTGGGGACCAGCGCTGGGGACCAGCGCTGGGGACCAGCGCTGGGGACCAGCGCTGGGGACCAGCGCTGGGGACCAGCGCTGGGGACCAGCGCTGGGGACCAGCGCTGGGGACCAGCGCACCTTCAGGACTGCCCTGTGTCATATGGAGCACCACAGTTCTCACACAACCCCTTTTCCCGCCCCTTTGTTTTTTATTCGCAACTCATTTACACATGCCTTTTATTGTGTTCCCCCCCCCCCCCCCCCCAGCTTTCCCTCCTTTTCTCTCCCGTCTTCTGCAGCATCGCATTGGCAAAACCACAGGATGACACGGGCAGTCTTCCCGCTCTGTCTTCTTCCTTTCACAGAAGGACACTTTCCTCAATACCTCAGACGCTGCTTTCTACCGGTGGCGAGGAAGATCGATTCTCTCAGTACATGGACCTCTTCCAGAACTTTCTCCGCAGCCGAGACACGCAGGCCTGTGGGGAAGAGGAGAGGCTTTCTTCGTACTGCTTTTGACCCGCGTGCTGTGAGAATGGCATTTCTTTTATGAACAGCACAGTCTCGTGACTTCCGCTTAGTGAAAGTCACGAGAATGCCACCAGTATCTCTCCCAGTCTGTTTCTACTTACCGCAAGGCATAATTTGAGTTCACCTTAAGGCACCTTTTTCACACCGCCTGATGTTCAGCCCTAACAAATAGTTGAGAACATTCCTGGAAGGCAGGCTTACCTGTAAGCACTGGAGCTTCTGAGTCGGTGGGGTTTTATTCTTATTTACTATTGCTATTCTTATGTTTTTAAGGGCTGGAAAGGGAGCTTAGAATCCACATAACTAGTTTCACTGAGAACAGACAAGGTGAAGGAAGTACTCCAACTCCTCAACATTAAAGAACCGTAGAACCCAGGAACACTTACCTGCCAGCTTCTGAACCTGAGTCGCTTCCACACTGCTTCACAGGGAAGTCGCACCACCAGGGTTCTGCTGTACTGAGATGGCACCGCCAACATAGCTAGCTCATAGAGTCGCTAAAACTATTTCACAGAGTTGGTTAAGAACATGAAACAAAAGCAGCCTACTGGGGAACACTGAGCCCACCACCACGACAGCAGAAAAGCACCCTAGACAACCTGAGCCTCAAACTCCCCCTGAGAAGGCAATTACCCACAGCTCCTCAAGCTTCCTTTATAGCAAAGGACAAATGACCCACACCTGCCAGGTTTCACTTCACAAGGGTGGAGCCAAGAGACCTTGTGGAATAGGCTCCTCTACCTGGCTTCAGTCTTTTAAAGTCAATTGCTCCTTATCACTAATAGAAATAACCTGACAAGGGGCTTAGTGGTTACAGATGACCTAACGAATTAACTACAAAAGGTGCACAAGGGTCATATTTCTGTTAGTCATTCTGTCAGGAAAATTAGTACAGAGCCTGTTAAAATAAATAAATAAATAGATAGGTAGACAGATAGAGAAATCAAAGAAAACAAATAAAATGACCTTAAAGGCAAAGTTGCTATCACAGATTTTCATCTGTCTAGTCACGACAGATAAAGAATATAGCAATCAGAATTACTTTTCTTGGCATTAATGTTATTTAAGTCTGCTTTTCTGAGATGTCTTCCTTATGCAGGACTTTTCAAAATCTAGCCCCGTGACCTCCGACTACACTATTTACTTCCGCTGCGTATAAGCTATCACGTATAAATCCTCACATATAAATCCGGATCCTCACTCACTATTCAGGTCAAAGACTGGGCTGAAGGTCTGGGCTTTGATTTGGTTACATGCCCACATTGCTGTTTCCTGGCAGGTCATGGGAAGAAGATTGGCTGGCTTGGGGGAGCTTCCGTACACGTGGCTTTTAGGCTGCGGCCAAAGTGTTCCCCTAGATCTGGAAGTCTGAAGAGGGTTGCAGTCTCCAAGCTCAGATACAACCCCATGTTAGTCTGGCGCAACTGATTTTTGTGTTCCTTGCACTGGCTCTTCCTTCACCTCCTCTTCAGAGGCAAGGACACGCGTCTCTTTTGTGCTCCTTCGTTAGTAAACAAACCAGGATAGATTAAAGCCTCTTTCTTCAAGTCAGTAAGATACTGGGCTACAGAGATGGCGAAGGGCCTAGAGGGGAAGACGTATGAGGAGCGGCTGAGGTCAGCGGCTGAGGTCACTGGGCCTGTTCAGCCTGGAAACGAGGTGGCTGAGGGGAGACCGCGTCGCAGTCTACAGCTTCCTCGCGAGGGGGAGTGGACGGGCAGGTACCGATCTATTCTCTTCAGTCCCCAGTGATAGGACCCACGGGAATGGTGTCAACCTGCGGCAGGGGAGGCTTAGGCTAGACATCAGGAAGAGGTTCTTCACTGAGAGGGTTGTCGCACACTGGAACAGGCTCCCCGGGCAAGCAGTCACTGCACCAAGCCTGTCGGCATTTAAGAAGCATTTGGACTGTGTACTTAGTCCCGTGGTCTGAACTTTTGGGTAGACCTGTGTGGTGCCAGGAGTTGGACTCAATGATCCAGTTTTGGGCCCCTCGCTACAAGAAGGACATCGAGGTGCTTGAGCGGGTCCAGAGAAGGGCGACGAAGCTGGTGAGGGGCCTGGAGAACAAGTCCTACGAGGAGCGGCTGAGGGAGCTGGGCTTGTTCAGCCTGGAGAAAAGGAGGCTCAGGGGTGACCTTATCGCTCTCTACAGGTACCTCAAAGGAGGCTGTAGCGAGGTGGGGGTTGGCCTGTTCTCCCACGTGCCTGGTGACAGGACGAGGGGGAATGGGCTTAAGTTGAGCCAGGGGAGTTTTGGGCTGGATGTTAGGAAGAACTTCTTTACCAAAAGGGTTGTTAGACATTGGAACAGGCTGCCCAGGGAAGTGGTAGAGTCACCATCCCTGGAGGTCTTTAAAAGACGTTTAGATGTAGAGCTTAGGGATATGGTTTAGTGGGGACTGTTAGCGTTAGGTCAGAGGTTGGACTCGATGATCTTGAGGTCTCTTCCAACCTAGAAATTCTGTGATTCTGTGATCCTTAGCGGACCATTCCAACTCGGGATAATCTATGATTCCATACCCGCCTTTGGTTTCAGTGAGAATTCAGGCCCTGAAAACAACCAAAGTTTCTTCTGGATGGTGTTTTTTCTGAATAGGATAACTTAATTTCCCTTTTGAAGACTTACAAGGATGTAGTAACAACAGCAAAGGCAGAAAACAGCACCTGAGGCACAGGCTACTTTTCAGCCTGCGGCAGACTATAAGTATTGTTATAAATGACTGAGTCCCAAATAGGGTTACAATCAAGGTTTACAATTTATTAAAGGAATAGAGGTAAGCAAACAGCGCTGGGTGCGCCGGGAGTCTCTGCTCCACCAAGACGCACACCAGTTACATCAGGAGGCTGGATGATATTTCACAGGATGATATTATCATTTCAGACAAATATGATCTACGTAGCGTGAAGTGTTCCGGCATGCTTACACTCTGCCAAGGGCCCGAAAATGGGACCCTCATTTTAAGACTGCATGGAAAAGAAAACAAAAACAACAACAAAACAGAAGGAACTTTTCCTTCACCTACATTTTATTATTATTTTGCAACTCCTGCAGGTGTCCGCATGAAATTTTGCCCCACCCATTCCCCCCAAAAAACAAAGAAACAAAAAAATACATTGTGGCACAGAGGCATAATTTCAGTTCACACCAGTAGACGTTCTTCTCACTGAAGCGCAGTTAAGCCCCACAAAGTGCCAAAAAACTGCCAAAACGTAATGTACTTACAGGTTAGTTTTCTATGTTCGCATTATTTACTTGTCTGGTCTTGCCTTCAGGGCTTGACCTGTCTGGGGGCGGGGGTGGGAACATGCAATGCCGTGCAAGGTTGTTTGGGTGTATGACTGACAACATGATTTTAAAATTTTGAACTGTTTGTACAGAAGCAAAATACAGAAGAGTACACTATCCCCAAGGGAAACGTGGAAACTACCCGTTGCTTCTCAGGTTTAAAGTTAAAAGGTGTAAGCATCTGTTAAGGGGTAAGAAAAAGTGTAATCAGCTGTTTGAGTACAATTCTTACGTATACAGGTGCAGTGGGTTTACGTGGCAAGGTTTTGGTAGCAGGGGGCCATAGGGGTGGTTTCTGTGAGAAGGATCTAGAAGCTGCCCCATGTTTGGGAAGGGCCCCACTGCTGACCAGAGGCGAGCCAATAAGCAATGTTGTTTTGCACCTCTGTGAGAGCATATTTAAGACAGGGAAAAAAAACGCTGCGCCACACAGCAGCTGGGAGAGTGAGAGGAGTGAGGAACAGCCTTACAGGCACCAAGGTCAGTGTAGAAGGAGGGGGAGAGGTGCTCCAGGCGCCGGAGCAGAAGTCCCCTGCGGCCTGTGGTGAGGACCATGGTGAAGCAGGATGTCCCCCTGCAGCCCATGGAGTGCCACAGTGGAGCAGGGTTCCACACTGCAGCCCGTGGAGGAGACCACGGTGGAGCAGGTGGCCCTGCACTGACGGAGGCTGCCGCCTGTGGAAGACCCCTGCCGGAGCAGATTCCGGGCCGGACCTGTAGCCCGTGGAGAGGAGACCACGCAGGAGCAGGTGACCTGGCAGGAGCTGCTGCCTGTGGGAAGCCCACGCCGGATCAGTTCATCAAGGACTGTATCCCGTGGGTGGGACCCCCAGTCATAACCATTGGGACCTCCAATGTCATAAATTATCAATAAATATGTCTGGAAAAAAGTGTAGCCTTCTTTTGATGAGAATTTCTGGTCAATCAAAATGGGCTTTGTTTTCGGACACGATGTAAATGTTCCCTAATACTTTTTAATTTTAGCAAAATATTAAAAATGGTTGCTCTTTTCTGCTTTGTTTCAGCACAAAGTTTCTTCAATAACTTTTTAAATAACTTGAATGCCTTTTCAGAAAGTCATTTAACTCTGAGAGTCAAAGTTAATGAAATATTCTGAAATCATGGAAACAAAGTGTTACATTTGGATATGGCCTAGTGCAATGGTTGCACTAAAGACATGGTCGATTGCTCTGTTGAATCGTGTTCCAGGTGGAAAAACTCATGCTCCTATTAGAAGAAAGAGCATAATGTCTTGCTTGGGTCCTAAAGATGAGTTTTGCATTCAGACGTACCCCCTCCAAGACAAACAGCTACCTTTACTTTGTGGGGCTCATATTCTGCATAAGAGATTCGTAGCTTCAAGCTTCATGATGCCTCCCCTCGACGAAGGGAGGAGGTTGCAGACGCATAAGAGGGCAAGACAACTTCCCAAACTACATCGCATTGCCACAAAACTACCTCAGCGTATTCCTGCCAGGGCACAAAACCCCTTTGCAAACCACCACAGATTAGACATTACGGCAAAAAAGGGTGGAGCGCATTGGTGATTTTTTTCTGCATCCGTCCAACTTCAGGTGCCAGCCAAGCTGAGATGACAGCTTGAGATTCCTACTGCGGCTTAGGCTAGGCTGTGCACCACAGAACTTGGTGCCCATAAGACGCGTTGCTTCAGAATGACATCCCCGGTGGCGATGTCACTTGGAAAGTTCCTCCAAAATATTCCCTGTGTTTCGTGCTAAGTGGCACTGCCTTTACAGGGCCGTTTCCCTGAGGACCAGATCTGGGGAGCAGTGGAGGGGCAGGTGCCGATCTGTGCTCTTTAGTGACCAGCCATAGGATAGTCAAGGCACCAAGCCTATCAGAGTTTAAGAAGTGTTTGGACTGTGCTCTTAGTCGTATGGTCTGAATTTTTGGGTAGATCTGTGTGGTGCCAGGAGTTGGACGCAGTGATCCTTGTGGGTCCCTTCCAACTCAGGATATTCTATGACCATATCATTCTGTATCACCTGAATCACCTTCTTGGTCTTCTATCAGCATCCATCAGGAATTTAAAGAGGACTTACACCATCGAGACTCAAACTCACACCATAGACTGCAAAGCAAACCTCAGGTTTTGAACCAAGCGTTTACTCTGATATGCCTGAAGGCAAGCCTCTTGAAAAAAAAAAAAAGTAATAATAATCTAACACCTCCTTTCTGAACGCAGTAGGAAGGGTAAGAGTTGTAAAGACAGGCATTTATCCTGATAGCTGTAAAATTCAATGGGAAAACTGCACTCAGTTTTCAGAAACCCAGGTGAAGAAAGATGCGGAAAGATTGGGTGCACTCTCCACAGCAAAGTGAGAGCGACCCTCTGAGAACAAGACAAAAAGGGCTTGTTCTGCTTCCCAAGGAAGGGCAGTGAGGAAGGGGGACTGTAATCATGACCATGTCTCTGCTGTAAAGAGACACCACAAAATTATCTGTTTACTCCAGGGTTAGAATCCAAAGTTGTAGATACTGTCCACACACGGGACATTGGTGACTAAGTGCATGGGATGTACTTAGTCACATTATATGAACAATCCCAGTTCAAAGCAACACTCAGCAACAGCTCTTCAGTTATAAGAGAAAATACTTTTATTCAGCATTCTATAAGGAAAGATATTTCATGAAGCCTACAAGCAGCACCTTATACCTGTAATACAAAAAACATCCACAAAAATTACTCCACGCCATTTGAGATTCAATTTAATACGGGTATTGGAGAAAGCACATCGAATTGCCATTAATGAACAGCCTTGTTAATTACAGATATGGCTATACCCCTTTGCTGGCAATGTTCTGGTTTCCCTGCATTCCTTTTTTCCTTCTAAAAAGGAAACAAACAACCAAACAGTTCCTTAGTGTGCTGTCTAGCAAACACTATAGTGAAATCACATCCAAGTCTGAGTTACACTGCACCTTTCGTATCATCATACACCAGATGAAGGTTTGGCAAGCTGCCCACATCCAACAAGCTGTTAGGGTGTTCATCCTCTTCCCTGTGCATTTACACAGGTACACGGGCGGGCCACACAACAAATGGGGACTGAGGTCTGGGCCTGACATGGCCTCCGGACATCCCCAAGGTCCTGCTTTTCTTCAGTGGGGCCTTTTAACAGAAGCAGAGAGGCAGAGGCCCAGCTCAACTCCTCTCACAGTTAGTTACCATGCCTCTTCTCCAAGGGGTTTCTAAGGGGTCCTCCTGGAAGACCTTCAGAAGCACAAAGGGTAGAGAAGGACTTATCCCTGGAAAACAAGCTAATCCTCAGAGACATTTCTCTTCAGGCTTCTAGCCAATTCTTCTAAGCATGTGAAGCAGCAGATTCATCTGAGCAACAGCAGAACTGCAACATTAGCTCAAAGCCAGCTGAGAGAGAAGGGAAGAATCCAAACCTCAGTCCAATACTGTCGACATGTTTCCTGGCAAATCTGATAGTAAGAACTCCATTCCAAGTCTCCAGGCTTGTCCTCTGCGTACCCCGTTCTGATCAAAGCATACATGGTGGGTTCGCCTCCTTCACTGCATTTCCAGGACGCTTTGCACCTTGAAGACACATGGTACGCATTGTCCATAACAACTCAGACTTTGTCTTCCAAGTCCTCAAACCCTGGAGGTGGGAATTCCTCAAATTCTGCAGGAGCACTGTTGAGCACCGGGAGAGTGGGATAATCAAAATCTGATGGAATGCAGTCCTCAAATGCTGGATGGATGCTGTTCTCAACTTTGGGTCACCACACACATTGTGAACTGAAGTAGGGGGCTCTGCAGCTTTCCTGCCTTTCAGCTCTGGCAACTTGGGTCTTTCTTCACCTGGAGGAAGAAAATCAGTTGAGCAGAAATCTCCTCAATGCCAACAACTAGACAAGAGAGTGAACAGCGGCTTAGGCTAGGTTGTGCACCAGAGAACTTGGTGCCCATAAAACGCGTAGTTTCGGAATGGCATCCGGGGAAGCAACGTCACTTGGAAAGCTAGTGCACAATATTCGCTGTGTTGCGTGCCAAGTAGCACAGCCTCTGCAGAGGCTGGGGACCAGCGCTGGGGACCAGCGCTGGGGACCAGCGCTGGGGACCAGCGCTGGGGACCAGCGCTGGGGACCAGCGCTGGGGACCAGCGCTGGGGACCAGCGCTGGGGACCAGCGCTGGGGACCAGCGCTGGGGACCAGCGCTGGGGACCAGCGCTGGGGACCAGCGCTGGGGACCAGCGCTGGGGACCAGCGCTGGGGACCAGCGCTGGGGACCAGCGCTGGGGACCAGCGCTGGGGACCAGCGCTGGGGACCAGCGCTGGGGACCAGCGCTGGGGACCAGCGCTGGGGACCAGCGCTGGGGACCAGCGCTGGGGACCAGCGCTGGGGACCAGCGCTGGGGACCAGCGCTGGGGACCAGCGCTGGGGACCAGCGCTGGGGACCAGCGCTGGGGACCAGCGCTGGGGACCAGCGCTGGGGACCAGCGCTGGGGACCAGCGCTGGGGACCAGCGCTGGGGACCAGCGCTGGGGACCAGCGCTGGGGACCAGCGCTGGGGACCAGCGCTGGGGACCAGCGCTGGGGACCAGCGCTGGGGACCAGCGCTGGGGACCAGCGCTGGGGACCAGCGCTGGGGACCAGCGCTGGGGACCAGCGCTGGGGACCAGCGCTGGGGACCAGCGCTGGGGACCAGCGCTGGGGACCAGCGCTGGGGACCAGCGCTGGGGACCAGCGCTGGGGACCAGCGCTGGGGACCAGCGCTGGGGACCAGCGCTGGGGACCAGCGCTGGGGACCAGCGCTGGGGACCAGCGCTGGGGACCAGCGCTGGGGACCAGCGCTGGGGACCAGCGCTGGGGACCAGCGCTGGGGACCAGCGCTGGGGACCAGCGCTGGGGACCAGCGCTGGGGACCAGCGCTGGGGACCAGCGCTGGGGACCAGCGCTGGGGACCAGCGCTGGGGACCAGCGCTGGGGACCAGCGCTGGGGACCAGCGCTGGGGACCAGCGCTGGGGACCAGCGCTGGGGACCAGCGCTGGGGACCAGCGCTGGGGACCAGCGCTGGGGACCAGCGCTGGGGACCAGCGCTGGGGACCAGCGCTGGGGACCAGCGCTGGGGACCAGCGCTGGGGACCAGCGCTGGGGACCAGCGCTGGGGACCAGCGCTGGGGACCAGCGCTGGGGACCAGCGCTGGGGACCAGCGCTGGGGACCAGCGCTGGGGACCAGCGCTGGGGACCAGCGCTGGGGACCAGCGCTGGGGACCAGCGCTGGGGACCAGCGCTGGGGACCAGCGCTGGGGACCAGCGCTGGGGACCAGCGCTGGGGACCAGCGCTGGGGACCAGCGCTGGGGACCAGCGCTGGGGACCAGCGCTGGGGACCAGCGCTGGGGACCAGCGCTGGGGACCAGCGCTGGGGACCAGCGCTGGGGACCAGCGCTGGGGACCAGCGCTGGGGACCAGCGCTGGGGACCAGCGCTGGGGACCAGCGCTGGGGACCAGCGCTGGGGACCAGCGCTGGGGACCAGCGCTGGGGACCAGCGCTGGGGACCAGCGCTGGGGACCAGCGCTGGGGACCAGCGCTGGGGACCAGCGCTGGGGACCAGCGCTGGGGACCAGCGCTGGGGACCAGCGCTGGGGACCAGCGCTGGGGACCAGCGCTGGGGACCAGCGCTGGGGACCAGCGCTGGGGACCAGCGCTGGGGACCAGCGCTGGGGACCAGCGCTGGGGACCAGCGCTGGGGACCAGCGCTGGGGACCAGCGCTGGGGACCAGCGCTGGGGACCAGCGCTGGGGACCAGCGCTGGGGACCAGCGCTGGGGACCAGCGCTGGGGACCAGCGCTGGGGACCAGCGCTGGGGACCAGCGCTGGGGACCAGCGCTGGGGACCAGCGCTGGGGACCAGCGCTGGGGACCAGCGCTGGGGACCAGCGCTGGGGACCAGCGCACCTTCAGGACTGCCCTGTGTCATATGGAGCACCACAGTTCTCACACAACCCCTTTTCCCGCCCCTTTGTTTTTTATTCGCAACTCATTTACACATGCCTTTTATTGTGTTCCCCCCCCCCCCCCCCCCCTCAGCTTTCCCTCCTTTTCTCTCCTGTCTTCTGCAGCATCGCATTGGCAAAACCACAGGATGACACGGGCAGTCTTCCCGCTCTGTCTTCTTCCTTTCACAGAAGGACACTTTCCTCAATACCTCAGACGCTGCTTTCTACCGGTGGCGAGGAAGATCGATTCTCTCAGTACATGGACCTCTTCCAGAACTTTCTCCGCAGCCGAGACACGCAGGCCTGTGGGGAAGAGGAGAGGCTTTCTTCGTACTGCTTTTGACCCGCGTGCTGTGAGAATGGCATTTCTTTTATGAACAGCACAGTCTCGTGACTTCCGCTTAGTGAAAGTCACGAGAATGCCACCAGTATCTCTCCCAGTCTGTTTCTACTTACCGCAAGGCATAATTTGAGTTCACCTTAAGGCACCTTTTTCACACCGCCTGATGTTCAGCCCTAACAAATAGTTGAGAACATTCCTGGAAGGCAGGCTTACCTGTAAGCACTGGAGCTTCTGAGTCGGTGGGGTTTTATTCTTATTTACTATTGCTATTCTTACGTTTTTAAGGGCTGGAAAGGGAGCTTAGAATCCACATAACTAGTTTCACTGAGAACAGACAAGGTGAAGGAAGTACTCCAACTCCTCAACATTAAAGAACCGTAGAACCCAGGAACACTTACCTGCCAGCTTCTGAACCTGAGTCGCTTCCACACTGCTTCACAGGGAAGTCGCACCACCAGGGTTCTGCTGTACTGAGATGGCACCGCCAACATAGCTAGCTCATAGAGTCGCTAAAACTATTTCACAGAGTTGGTTAAGAACATGAAACAAAAGCAGCCTACTGGGGAACACTGAGCCCACCACCACGACAGCAGAAAAGCACCCTAGACAACCTGAGCCTCAAACTCCCCCTGAGAAGGCAATTACCCACAGCTCCTCAAGCTTCCTTTATAGCAAAGGACAAATGACCCACACCTGCCAGGTTTCACTTCACAAGGGTGGAGCCAAGAGACCTTGTGGAATAGGCTCCTCTACCTGGCTTCAGTCTTTTAAAGTCAATTGCTCCTTATCACTAATAGAAATAACCTGACAAGGGGCTTAGTGGTTACAGATGACCTAACGAATTAACTACAAAAGGTGCACAAGGGTCATATTTCTGTTAGTCATTCTGTCAGGAAAATTAGTACAGAGCCTGTTAAAATAAATAAATAAATAGATAGGTAGACAGATAGAGAAATCAAAGAAAACAAATAAAATGACCTTAAAGGCAAAGTTGCTATCACAGATTTTCATCTGTCTAGTCACGACAGATAAAGAATATAGCAATCAGAATTACTTTTCTTGGCATTAATGTTATTTAAGTCTGCTTTTCTGAGATGTCTTCCTTATGCAGGACTTTTCAAAATCTAGCCCCGTGACCTCCGACTACACTATTTACTTCCGCTGCGTATAAGCTATCACGTATAAATCCTCACATATAAATCCGGATCCTCACTCACTATTCAGGTCAAAGACTGGGCTGAAGGTCTGGGCTTTGATTTGGTTACATGCCCACATTGCTGTTTCCTGGCAGGTCATGGGAAGAAGATTGGCTGGCTTGGGGGAGCTTCCGTACACGTGGCTTTTAGGCTGCGGCCAAAGTGTTCCCCTAGATCTGGAAGTCTGAAGAGGGTTGCAGTCTCCAAGCTCAGATACAACCCCATGTTAGTCTGGCGCAACTGATTTTTGTGTTCCTTGCACTGGCTCTTCCTTCACCTCCTCTTCAGAGGCAAGGACACGCGTCTCTTTTGTGCTCCTTCGTTAGTAAACAAACCAGGATAGATTAAAGCCTCTTTCTTCAAGTCAGTAAGATACTGGGCTACAGAGATGGCGAAGGGCCTAGAGGGGAAGACGTATGAGGAGCGGCTGAGGTCACTGGGCCTGTTCAGCCTGGAAACGAGGTGGCTGAGGGGAGACCGCGTCGCAGTCTACAGCTTCCTCGCGAGGGGGAGTGGACGGGCAGGTACCGATCTATTCTCTTCAGTCCCCAGTGATAGGACCCACGGGAATGGTGTCAACCTGCGGCAGGGGAGGCTTAGGCTAGACATCAGGAAGAGGTTCTTCACTGAGAGGGTTGTCGCACACTGGAACAGGCTCCCCGGGCAAGCAGTCACTGCACCAAGCCTGTCGGCATTTAAGAAGCATTTGGACTGTGTACTTAGTCCCGTGGTCTGAACTTTTGGGTAGACCTGTGTGGTGCCAGGAGTTGGACTCAATGATCCAGTTTTGGGCCCCTCGCTACAAGAAGGACATCGAGGTGCTTGAGCGGGTCCAGAGAAGGGCGACGAAGCTGGTGAGGGGCCTGGAGAACAAGTCCTACGAGGAGCGGCTGAGGGAGCTGGGCTTGTTCAGCCTGGAGAAAAGGAGGCTCAGGGGTGACCTTATCGCTCTCTACAGGTACCTCAAAGGAGGCTGTAGCGAGGTGGGGGTTGGCCTGTTCTCCCACGTGCCTGGTGACAGGACGAGGGGGAATGGGCTTAAGTTGAGCCAGGGGAGTTTTGGGCTGGATGTTAGGAAGAACTTCTTTACCAAAAGGGTTGTTAGACATTGGAACAGGCTGCCCAGGGAAGTGGTAGAGTCACCATCCCTGGAGGTCTTTAAAAGACGTTTAGATGTAGAGCTTAGGGATATGGTTTAGTGGGGACTGTTAGCGTTAGGTCAGAGGTTGGACTCGATGATCTTGAGGTCTCTTCCAACCTAGAAATTCTGTGATTCTGTGATCCTTAGCGGACCATTCCAACTCGGGATAATCTATGATTCCATACCCGCCTCTGGTTTCAGTGAGAATTCAGGCCCTGAAAACAACCAAAGTTTCTTCTGGATGGTGTTTTTTCTGAATAGGATAACTTAATTTCCCTTTTGAAGACTTACAAGGATGTAGTAACAACAGCAAAGGCAGAAAACAGCACCTGAGGCACAGGCTACTTTTCAGCCTGCGGCAGACTATAAGTATTGTTATAAATGACTGAGTCCCAAATAGGGTTACAATCAAGGTTTACAATTTATTAAAGGAATAGAGGTAAGCAAACAGCGCTGGGTGCGCCGGGAGTCTCTGCTCCACCAAGACGCACACCAGTTACATCAGGAGGCTGGATGATATTTCACAGGATGATATTATCATTTCAGACAAATATGATCTACGTAGCGTGAAGTGTTCCGGCATGCTTACACTCTGCCAAGGGCCCGAAAATGGGACCCTCATTTTAAGACTGCATGGAAAAGAAAACAAAAACAACAACAAAACAGAAGGAACTTTTCCTTCACCTACATTTTATTATTATTTTGCAACTCCTGCAGGTGTCCGCATGAAATTTTGCCCCACCCATTCCCCCCAAAAAACAAAGAAACAAAAAAATACATTGTGGCACAGAGGCATAATTTCAGTTCACACCAGTAGACGTTCTTCTCACTGAAGCGCAGTTAAGCCCCACAAAGTGCCAAAAAACTGCCAAAACGTAATGTACTTACAGGTTAGTTTTCTATGTTCGCATTATTTACTTGTCTGGTCTTGCCTTCAGGGCTTGACCTGTCTGGGGGCGGGGGTGGGAACATGCAATGCCGTGCAAGGTTGTTTGGGTGTATGACTGACAACATGATTTTAAAATTTTGAACTGTTTGTACAGAAGCAAAATACAGAAGAGTACACTATCCCCAAGGGAAACGTGGAAACTACCCGTTGCTTCTCAGGTTTAAAGTTAAAAGGTGTAAGCATCTGTTAAGGGGTAAGAAAAAGTGTAATCAGCTGTTTGAGTACAATTCTTACGTATACAGGTGCAGTGGGTTTACGTGGCAAGGTTTTGGTAGCAGGGGGCCATAGGGGTGGTTTCTGTGAGAAGGATCTAGAAGCTGCCCCATGTTTGGGAAGGGCCCCACTGCTGACCAGAGGCGAGCCAATAAGCAATGTTGTTTTGCACCTCTGTGAGAGCATATTTAAGACAGGGAAAAAAAACGCTGCGCCACACAGCAGCTGGGAGAGTGAGAGGAGTGAGGAACAGCCTTACAGGCACCAAGGTCAGTGTAGAAGGAGGGGGAGAGGTGCTCCAGGCGCCGGAGCAGAAGTCCCCTGCGGCCTGTGGTGAGGACCATGGTGAAGCAGGATGTCCCCCTGCAGCCCATGGAGTGCCACAGTGGAGCAGGGTTCCACACTGCAGCCCGTGGAGGAGACCACGGTGGAGCAGGTGGCCCTGCACTGACGGAGGCTGCCGCCTGTGGAAGACCCCTGCCGGAGCAGATTCCGGGCCGGACCTGTAGCCCGTGGAGAGGAGACCACGCAGGAGCAGGTGACCTGGCAGGAGCTGCTGCCTGTGGGAAGCCCACGCTGGATCAGTCCATCAAGGACTGTATCCCGTGGGTGGGACCCCCAGTCATAACCATTGGGACCTCCAATGTCATAAATTATCAATAAATATGTCTGGAAAAAAGTGTAGCCTTCTTTTGATGAGAATTTCTGGTCAATCAAAATGGGCTTTGTTTTCGGACACGATGTAAATGTTCCCTAATACTTTTTAATTTTAGCAAAATATTAAAAATGGTTGCTCTTTTCTGCTTTGTTTCAGCACAAAGTTTCTTCAATAACTTTTTAAATAACTTGAATGCCTTTTCAGAAAGTCATTTAACTCTGAGAGTCAAAGTTAATGAAATATTCTGAAATCATGGAAACAAAGTGTTACATTTGGATATGGCCTAGTGCAATGGTTGCACTAAAGACATGGTCGATTGCTCTGTTGAATCGTGTTCCAGGTGGAAAAACTCATGCTCCTATTAGAAGAAAGAGCATAATGTCTTGCTTGGGTCCTAAAGATGAGTTTTGCATTCAGACGTACCCCCTCCAAGACAAACAGCTACCTTTACTTTGTGGGGCTCATATTCTGCATAAGAGATTCGTAGCTTCAAGCTTCATGATGCCTCCCCTCGACGAAGGGAGGAGGTTGCAGACGCATAAGAGGGCAAGACAACTTCCCAAACTACATCGCATTGCCACAAAACTACCTCAGCGTATTCCTGCCAGGGCACAAAACCCCTTTGCAAACCACCACAGATTAGACATTACGGCAAAAAAGGGTGGAGCGCATTGGTGATTTTTTTCTGCATCCGTCCAACTTCAGGTGCCAGCCAAGCTGAGATGACAGCTTGAGATTCCTACTGCGGCTTAGGCTAGGCTGTGCACCACAGAACTTGGTGCCCATAAGACGCGTTGCTTCAGAATGACATCCCCGGTGGCGATGTCACTTGGAAAGTTCCTCCAAAATATTCCCTGTGTTTCGTGCTAAGTGGCACTGCCTTTACAGGGCCGTTTCCCTGAGGACCAGATCTGGGGAGCAGTGGAGGGGCAGGTGCCGATCTGTGCTCTTTAGTGACCAGCCATAGGATAGTCAAGGCACCAAGCCTATCAGAGTTTAAGAAGTGTTTGGACTATGCTCTTAGTCGTATGGTCTGAATTTTTGGGTAGATCTGTGTGGTGCCAGGAGTTGGACGCAGTGATCCTTGTGGGTCCCTTCCAACTCAGGATATTCTATGACCATATCATTCTGTATCACCTGAATCACCTTCTTGGTCTTCTATCAGCATCCATCAGGAATTTAAAGAGGACTTACACCATCGAGACTCAAACTCACACCATAGACTGCAAAGCAAACCTCAGGTTTTGAACCAAGCGTTTACTCTGATATGCCTGAAGGCAAGCCTCTTGAAAAAAAAAAAAAGTAATAATAATCTAACACCTCCTTTCTGAACGCAGTAGGAAGGGTAAGAGTTGTAAAGACAGGCATTTATCCTGATAGCTGTAAAATTCAATGGGAAAACTGCACTCAGTTTTCAGAAACCCAGGTGAAGAAAGATGCGGAAAGATTGGGTGCACTCTCCACAGCAAAGTGAGAGCGACCCTCTGAGAACAAGACAAAAAGGGCTTGTTCTGCTTCCCAAGGAAGGGCAGTGAGGAAGGGGGACTGTAATCATGACCATGTCTCTGCTGTAAAGAGACACCACAAAATTATCTGTTTACTCCAGGGTTAGAATCCAAAGTTGTAGATACTGTCCACACACGGGACATTGGTGACTAAGTGCATGGGATGTACTTAGTCACATTATATGAACAATCCCAGTTCAAAGCAACACTCAGCAACAGCTCTTCAGTTATAAGAGAAAATACTTTTATTCAGCATTCTATAAGGAAAGATATTTCATGAAGCCTACAAGCAGCACCTTATACCTGTAATACAAAAAACATCCACAAAAATTACTCCACGCCATTTGAGATTCAATTTAATACGGGTATTGGAGAAAGCACATCGAATTGCCATTAATGAACAGCCTTGTTAATTACAGATATGGCTATACCCCTTTGCTGGCAATGTTCTGGTTTCCCTGCATTCCTTTTTTCCTTCTAAAAAGGAAACAAACAACCAAACAGTTCCTTAGTGTGCTGTCTAGCAAACACTATAGTGAAATCACATCCAAGTCTGAGTTACACTGCACCTTTCGTATCATCATACACCAGATGAAGGTTTGGCAAGCTGCCCACATCCAACAAGCTGTTAGGGTGTTCATCCTCTTCCCTGTGCATTTACACAGGTACACGGGCGGGCCACACAACAAATGGGGACTGAGGTCTGGGCCTGACATGGCCTCCGGACATCCCCAAGGTCCTGCTTTTCTTCAGTGGGGCCTTTTAACAGAAGCAGAGAGGCAGAGGCCCAGCTCAACTCCTCTCACAGTTAGTTACCATGCCTCTTCTCCAAGGGGTTTCTAAGGGGTCCTCCTGGAAGACCTTCAGAAGCACAAAGGGTAGAGAAGGACTTATCCCTGGAAAACAAGCTAATCCTCAGAGACATTTCTCTTCAGGCTTCTAGCCAATTCTTCTAAGCATGTGAAGCAGCAGATTCATCTGAGCAACAGCAGAACTGCAACATTAGCTCAAAGCCAGCTGAGAGAGAAGGGAAGAATCCAAACCTCAGTCCAATACTGTCGACATGTTTCCTGGCAAATCTGATAGTAAGAACTCCATTCCAAGTCTCCAGGCTTGTCCTCTGCGTACCCCGTTCTGATCAAAGCATACATGGTGGGTTCGCCTCCTTCACTGCATTTCCAGGACGCTTTGCACCTTGAAGACACATGGTACGCATTGTCCATAACAACTCAGACTTTGTCTTCCAAGTCCTCAAACCCTGGAGGTGGGAATTCCTCAAATTCTGCAGGAGCACTGTTGAGCACCGGGAGAGTGGGATAATCAAAATCTGATGGAATGCAGTCCTCAAATGCTGGATGGATGCTGTTCTCAACTTTGGGTCACCACACACATTGTGAACTGAAGTAGGGGGCTCTGCAGCTTTCCTGCCTTTCAGCTCTGGCAACTTGGGTCTTTCTTCACCTGGAGGAAGAAAATCAGTTGAGCAGAAATCTCCTCAATGCCAACAACTAGACAAGAGAGTGAACAGCGGCTTAGGCTAGGTTGTGCACCAGAGAACTTGGTGCCCATAAAACGCGTAGCTTCGGAATGGCATCCGGGGAAGCAACGTCACTTGGAAAGCTAGTGCACAATATTCGCTGTGTTGCGTGCCAAGTAGCACAGCCTCTGCAGAGGCTGGGGACCAGCGCTGGGGACCAGCGCTGGGGACCAGCGCTGGGGACCAGCGCTGGGGACCAGCGCTGGGGACCAGCGCTGGGGACCAGCGCTGGGGACCAGCGCTGGGGACCAGCGCTGGGGACCAGCGCTGGGGACCAGCGCTGGGGACCAGCGCTGGGGACCAGCGCTGGGGACCAGCGCTGGGGACCAGCGCTGGGGACCAGCGCTGGGGACCAGCGCTGGGGACCAGCGCTGGGGACCAGCGCTGGGGACCAGCGCTGGGGACCAGCGCTGGGGACCAGCGCTGGGGACCAGCGCTGGGGACCAGCGCTGGGGACCAGCGCTGGGGACCAGCGCTGGGGACCAGCGCTGGGGACCAGCGCTGGGGACCAGCGCTGGGGACCAGCGCTGGGGACCAGCGCTGGGGACCAGCGCTGGGGACCAGCGCTGGGGACCAGCGCTGGGGACCAGCGCTGGGGACCAGCGCTGGGGACCAGCGCTGGGGACCAGCGCTGGGGACCAGCGCTGGGGACCAGCGCTGGGGACCAGCGCTGGGGACCAGCGCTGGGGACCAGCGCTGGGGACCAGCGCTGGGGACCAGCGCTGGGGACCAGCGCTGGGGACCAGCGCTGGGGACCAGCGCTGGGGACCAGCGCTGGGGACCAGCGCTGGGGACCAGCGCTGGGGACCAGCGCTGGGGACCAGCGCTGGGGACCAGCGCTGGGGACCAGCGCTGGGGACCAGCGCTGGGGACCAGCGCTGGGGACCAGCGCTGGGGACCAGCGCTGGGGACCAGCGCTGGGGACCAGCGCTGGGGACCAGCGCTGGGGACCAGCGCTGGGGACCAGCGCTGGGGACCAGCGCTGGGGACCAGCGCTGGGGACCAGCGCTGGGGACCAGCGCTGGGGACCAGCGCTGGGGACCAGCGCTGGGGACCAGCGCTGGGGACCAGCGCTGGGGACCAGCGCTGGGGACCAGCGCTGGGGACCAGCGCTGGGGACCAGCGCTGGGGACCAGCGCTGGGGACCAGCGCTGGGGACCAGCGCTGGGGACCAGCGCTGGGGACCAGCGCTGGGGACCAGCGCTGGGGACCAGCGCTGGGGACCAGCGCTGGGGACCAGCGCTGGGGACCAGCGCTGGGGACCAGCGCTGGGGACCAGCGCTGGGGACCAGCGCTGGGGACCAGCGCTGGGGACCAGCGCTGGGGACCAGCGCTGGGGACCAGCGCTGGGGACCAGCGCTGGGGACCAGCGCTGGGGACCAGCGCTGGGGACCAGCGCTGGGGACCAGCGCTGGGGACCAGCGCTGGGGACCAGCGCTGGGGACCAGCGCTGGGGACCAGCGCTGGGGACCAGCGCTGGGGACCAGCGCTGGGGACCAGCGCTGGGGACCAGCGCTGGGGACCAGCGCTGGGGACCAGCGCTGGGGACCAGCGCTGGGGACCAGCGCTGGGGACCAGCGCTGGGGACCAGCGCTGGGGACCAGCGCTGGGGACCAGCGCTGGGGACCAGCGCTGGGGACCAGCGCTGGGGACCAGCGCTGGGGACCAGCGCTGGGGACCAGCGCTGGGGACCAGCGCTGGGGACCAGCGCTGGGGACCAGCGCTGGGGACCAGCGCTGGGGACCAGCGCTGGGGACCAGCGCTGGGGACCAGCGCTGGGGACCAGCGCTGGGGACCAGCGCTGGGGACCAGCGCTGGGGACCAGCGCTGGGGACCAGCGCTGGGGACCAGCGCTGGGGACCAGCGCTGGGGACCAGCGCTGGGGACCAGCGCTGGGGACCAGCGCTGGGGACCAGCGCTGGGGACCAGCGCTGGGGACCAGCGCTGGGGACCAGCGCTGGGGACCAGCGCTGGGGACCAGCGCTGGGGACCAGCGCTGGGGACCAGCGCTGGGGACCAGCGCTGGGGACCAGCGCTGGGGACCAGCGCTGGGGACCAGCGCTGGGGACCAGCGCTGGGGACCAGCGCTGGGGACCAGCGCTGGGGACCAGCGCTGGGGACCAGCGCTGGGGACCAGCGCTGGGGACCAGCGCTGGGGACCAGCGCTGGGGACCAGCGCTGGGGACCAGCGCTGGGGACCAGCGCTGGGGACCAGCGCTGGGGACCAGCGCTGGGGACCAGCGCTGGGGACCAGCGCTGGGGACCAGCGCTGGGGACCAGCGCTGGGGACCAGCGCTGGGGACCAGCGCTGGGGACCAGCGCTGGGGACCAGCGCTGGGGACCAGCGCTGGGGACCAGCGCTGGGGACCAGCGCTGGGGACCAGCGCTGGGGACCAGCGCTGGGGACCAGCGCTGGGGACCAGCGCTGGGGACCAGCGCTGGGGACCAGCGCTGGGGACCAGCGCTGGGGACCAGCGCTGGGGACCAGCGCTGGGGACCAGCGCTGGGGACCAGCGCTGGGGACCAGCGCTGGGGACCAGCGCTGGGGACCAGCGCTGGGGACCAGCGCTGGGGACCAGCGCTGGGGACCAGCGCTGGGGACCAGCGCTGGGGACCAGCGCTGGGGACCAGCGCTGGGGACCAGCGCTGGGGACCAGCGCTGGGGACCAGCGCTGGGGACCAGCGCTGGGGACCAGCGCTGGGGACCAGCGCACCTTCAGGACTGCCCTGTGTCATATGGAGCACCACAGTTCTCACACAACCCCTTTTCCCGCCCCTTTGTTTTTTATTCGCAACTCATTTACACATGCCTTTTATTGTGTTCCCCCCCCCCCCCCCCCCCCTCAGCTTTCCCTCCTTTTCTCTCCTGTCTTCTGCAGCATCGCATTGGCAAAACCACAGGATGACACGGGCAGTCTTCCCGCTCTGTCTTCTTCCTTTCACAGAAGGACACTTTCCTCAATACCTCAGACGCTGCTTTCTACCGGTGGCGAGGAAGATCGATTCTCTCAGTACATGGACCTCTTCCAGAACTTTCTCCGCAGCCGAGACACGCAGGCCTGTGGGGAAGAGGAGAGGCTTTCTTCGTACTGCTTTTGACCCGCGTGCTGTGAGAATGGCATTTCTTTTATGAACAGCACAGTCTCGTGACTTCCGCTTAGTGAAAGTCACGAGAATGCCACCAGTATCTCTCCCAGTCTGTTTCTACTTACCGCAAGGCATAATTTGAGTTCACCTTAAGGCACCTTTTTCACACCGCCTGATGTTCAGCCCTAACAAATAGTTGAGAACATTCCTGGAAGGCAGGCTTACCTGTAAGCACTGGAGCTTCTGAGTCGGTGGGGTTTTATTCTTATTTACTATTGCTATTCTTACGTTTTTAAGGGCTGGAAAGGGAGCTTAGAATCCACATAACTAGTTTCACTGAGAACAGACAAGGTGAAGGAAGTACTCCAACTCCTCAACATTAAAGAACCGTAGAACCCAGGAACACTTACCTGCCAGCTTCTGAACCTGAGTCGCTTCCACACTGCTTCACAGGGAAGTCGCACCACCAGGGTTCTGCTGTACTGAGATGGCACCGCCAACATAGCTAGCTCATAGAGTCGCTAAAACTATTTCACAGAGTTGGTTAAGAACATGAAACAAAAGCAGCCTACTGGGGAACACTGAGCCCACCACCACGACAGCAGAAAAGCACCCTAGACAACCTGAGCCTCAAACTCCCCCTGAGAAGGCAATTACCCACAGCTCCTCAAGCTTCCTTTATAGCAAAGGACAAATGACCCACACCTGCCAGGTTTCACTTCACAAGGGTGGAGCCAAGAGACCTTGTGGAATAGGCTCCTCTACCTGGCTTCAGTCTTTTAAAGTCAATTGCTCCTTATCACTAATAGAAATAACCTGACAAGGGGCTTAGTGGTTACAGATGACCTAACGAATTAACTACAAAAGGTGCACAAGGGTCATATTTCTGTTAGTCATTCTGTCAGGAAAATTAGTACAGAGCCTGTTAAAATAAATAAATAAATAGATAGGTAGACAGATAGAGAAATCAAAGAAAACAAATAAAATGACCTTAAAGGCAAAGTTGCTATCACAGATTTTCATCTGTCTAGTCACGACAGATAAAGAATATAGCAATCAGAATTACTTTTCTTGGCATTAATGTTATTTAAGTCTGCTTTTCTGAGATGTCTTCCTTATGCAGGACTTTTCAAAATCTAGCCCCGTGACCTCCGACTACACTATTTACTTCCGCTGCGTATAAGCTATCACGTATAAATCCTCACATATAAATCCGGATCCTCACTCACTATTCAGGTCAAAGACTGGGCTGAAGGTCTGGGCTTTGATTTGGTTACATGCCCACATTGCTGTTTCCTGGCAGGTCATGGGAAGAAGATTGGCTGGCTTGGGGGAGCTTCCGTACACGTGGCTTTTAGGCTGCGGCCAAAGTGTTCCCCTAGATCTGGAAGTCTGAAGAGGGTTGCAGTCTCCAAGCTCAGATACAACCCCATGTTAGTCTGGCGCAACTGATTTTTGTGTTCCTTGCACTGGCTCTTCCTTCACCTCCTCTTCAGAGGCAAGGACACGCGTCTCTTTTGTGCTCCTTCGTTAGTAAACAAACCAGGATAGATTAAAGCCTCTTTCTTCAAGTCAGTAAGATACTGGGCTACAGAGATGGCGAAGGGCCTAGAGGGGAAGACGTATGAGGAGCGGCTGAGGTCACTGGGCCTGTTCAGCCTGGAAACGAGGTGGCTGAGGGGAGACCGCGTCGCAGTCTACAGCTTCCTCGCGAGGGGGAGTGGACGGGCAGGTACCGATCTATTCTCTTCAGTCCCCAGTGATAGGACCCACGGGAATGGTGTCAACCTGCGGCAGGGGAGGCTTAGGCTAGACATCAGGAAGAGGTTCTTCACTGAGAGGGTTGTCGCACACTGGAACAGGCTCCCCGGGCAAGCAGTCACTGCACCAAGCCTGTCGGCATTTAAGAAGCATTTGGACTGTGTACTTAGTCCCGTGGTCTGAACTTTTGGGTAGACCTGTGTGGTGCCAGGAGTTGGACTCAATGATCCAGTTTTGGGCCCCTCGCTACAAGAAGGACATCGAGGTGCTTGAGCGGGTCCAGAGAAGGGCGACGAAGCTGGTGAGGGGCCTGGAGAACAAGTCCTACGAGGAGCGGCTGAGGGAGCTGGGCTTGTTCAGCCTGGAGAAAAGGAGGCTCAGGGGTGACCTTATCGCTCTCTACAGGTACCTCAAAGGAGGCTGTAGCGAGGTGGGGGTTGGCCTGTTCTCCCACGTGCCTGGTGACAGGACGAGGGGGAATGGGCTTAAGTTGAGCCAGGGGAGTTTTGGGCTGGATGTTAGGAAGAACTTCTTTACCAAAAGGGTTGTTAGACATTGGAACAGGCTGCCCAGGGAAGTGGTAGAGTCACCATCCCTGGAGGTCTTTAAAAGACGTTTAGATGTAGAGCTTAGGGATATGGTTTAGTGGGGACTGTTAGCGTTAGGTCAGAGGTTGGACTCGATGATCTTGAGGTCTCTTCCAACCTAGAAATTCTGTGATTCTGTGATCCTTAGCGGACCATTCCAACTCGGGATAATCTATGATTCCATACCCGCCTCTGGTTTCAGTGAGAATTCAGGCCCTGAAAACAACCAAAGTTTCTTCTGGATGGTGTTTTTTCTGAATAGGATAACTTAATTTCCCTTTTGAAGACTTACAAGGATGTAGTAACAACAGCAAAGGCAGAAAACAGCACCTGAGGCACAGGCTACTTTTCAGCCTGCGGCAGACTATAAGTATTGTTATAAATGACTGAGTCCCAAATAGGGTTACAATCAAGGTTTACAATTTATTAAAGGAATAGAGGTAAGCAAACAGCGCTGGGTGCGCCGGGAGTCTCTGCTCCACCAGGACGCACACCAGTTACATCAGGAGGCTGGATGATATTTCACAGGATGATATTATCATTTCAGACAAATATGATCTACGTAGCGTGAAGTGTTCCGGCATGCTTACACTCTGCCAAGGGCCCGAAAATGGGACCCTCATTTTAAGACTGCATGGAAAAGAAAACAAAAACAACAACAAAACAGAAGGAACTTTTCCTTCACCTACATTTTATTATTATTTTGCAACTCCTGCAGGTGTCCACATGAAATTTTGCCCCACCCTCTCCCCCCAAAAAGCAAACAAACAAATACATTGTGGCACAGAGGCATAATTTGTTCAAATTAAAAAGTAATGATTTCTTAGGACATTTCACCCAATACGTAATATTTAGGAAAATACCTTCGTTTCTTTTAGCTTTTGCCAGTAAAGCATGGAGTATGCCTTCAAGCAGTGGTAACTTTGCTCCTCATTCTTTTAAGATCTGTTTCGAATAACCATGGATATTTTCATTGAACAGACTCAAGTCAATTCCTTTAAATGTTCTAGTAAAATTTTGGCCTCAGCAATGACTTACCTATTTAATTACAGTAAAATCAGTTAAGTGAAATAAAATGGTTTTATTGTCTATGTCATGTTGGTTTTGGTCCCTTTCATCTTATTTTATGAAATACAGCATGTAAGAATACCAAATCTAGTTTTTCTGTACCTTTCGCTATCTCTGCATTTTCAATGTAATTTATTCCCTCCCTTTTCATGTTTTAGATTTCCCCATTGCAATTTATATCAATGTATATCAAACTCTAGGAGTTATTTTAAGCAAATTCCATACCATAACTCCGTGACACAGAACACTTTCATAAATTATTATATTCCCGTCTTTCCATGGCATGATATTTTGTTCTTTTATAATATCTGTACAGGGAAGAGATGGTTTCACTGAGCCATTCACAGTGATACACAAGTCTTTCTCTTGAATTGGTAAAGATAACTTCCTGCCTTGACATATTTTATAGTTGTATGGTTCCCTCTCACTATGTAATTCTGCATTGCTCAGTCACCCAGTCTACCAAGGGTAACTCAAATTCCTCAGCCTCATCGCGTAACAATGAGGAGGACGCAGTTTTGCATTATAAAAATACCACAGCTATATGGCCAATAAAGTTTAATAACAACTCATTTTCATATTATGGAGCCTGGCAGCATACCTATGCTGTTTTTGTCATATTTTATCTTTTTTTTTTTCTGTCTCACAGCCTTGTTTCTAACCTAATCAATGGCAGCACTGTTGTGATCACTTTGCTGCAGGCATGGTCTCCTATATGGGACATCATACGAACCTTTTTTCCAAATCTGAACACATTTTATTCAGCCACCTCTTTTCCACCTACTGCATTGCCAGTGCTCTGGGAGATTCCAGCAAATTGCAGAAATGTGTCGCACCATTCTCAGCATTTCTAATTCTGGCATGGATATTTCAGCCACGACTTGGGCGCGCATACCGTAAGGCAATGTGGATTTACTAGGACATTTCACGAGTGTTTGATTACCATGCCGGTAACGTAAAGCATCTTTGGGAAGGAGTGAGTCAGCAGGCCGCAGGCCATCATCCCCTGCCAACCAGGACGCCCAGGTCCCTGACAGCCTCCTGCTCGCTGTGACCCAGCAGCCTGCCACACTCACAGCTCGTTGTTTAATTGTGTGTGATGTTGTAAGGGTTGCTACAAAACATTGCACTCCAGGCAGCACTTTTTTCTTTTTTTTTTTTTTTTTTTTTGCGAGTGTTTTTAAACCATTTTCAAGGGAGGTTCAATATCACCATCCTTGGGTGGAAAATAAAATAATTAAAAAAAAAAAAAAAAAAGTGGAGGGACCAGGAGAAAAACAGAAGACTCCTCCCTAGCCTCACAGGACCCACACATTTGTGCCCCAGCCTTGTGCCTGAAGCAGCAGGGGCCCGGCCAGGCTCTGCCTCGTGGAGGGGGCCGGGCAGAGCCGCCCCCTAGTGCCGGCCCGCGGTGGGAGGAGCGCGGAGAGAAGGGAGGAGAAGGAGAGAAGGGAGGAGAAGGAAGGAGGAGAAGGAGAAGGAGGGACCCCGGCGGGGCGGGGATGCGCGGCCGGGACGCGGGGCGCGGAGTGCGTGGCCGGGATGCGGTGCGGGAAGATGGCGGCGGCGCCGCCACCAGCGGCAGAAGCGGGGGCAGCGGCGGCGGCCGGGGCGGCGAGCGGCTGGGGCGGCGTGCGGCGGCGCTGCCAGCGGCTGCTCTACTGGGTGCCCGTGCTCTTCATCTCCAGTATCCTGTGCTGGTCCTACTACGCCTATGTCACCCAGCTCTGCCTGCGTGAGTGCCGCCGGGGAGGGCAGGGGGCGGCCGCCGGCTGTGGCCAGCCCGTGGCTTGCGCCGCGAAGGGGGTCGGGGAAGCGTCGTGTGCCGAAATCTGGCTGCTGGCCACCGAGGTGGAAGCGTGAAGGGGTGAAGTGGAGCCCCCCGAGTTGGGAGCAGAAAGGACCGTGGGGCAGGGCAGCTCCCTGGGGTGGGTTTTGGGGTGCTCAAAGGACGCCCGCTGCCCCTGCTTCTGGCCCTGGGCAGCAGGCAGGTGGGCACGCAGCTGGCGAGAGCTGGGTGTTTGGTTCAGCGCGGGGGGCAAGCCAGAAGGGTTAATGAAATGGCAAGCCAGCCGGGCTCCCTTGAATCGATTCCAGTTTCTGTGGGTGTTTACCTTGCAGGAAGCAATCTTTAAATTTTAGATGCGTCACGATGTTTAGATGTTTCATGGTGTTTGTTTAAATCCCGGTGTTCCGTGACCGATGTTACGATGCTGGGAACACAAACTGTCCGCCGCATCTCCTTTACCCCTTTGCTCTAGGGGGGAATCACAGTGAGCATTGAGTAGCTGCCAGGCATCTGTTCAGGGATCGTGGTGATGGTGGGGAAATACCCTCATCAAGCTCAGTCAGTGCATTTATATGCCCGTATAACTTTGCCAGACTTCAGCTGTTCATGTAAAAAATCTCAGCAGTCTGGTAACTAATTTTGGGTTATATTTTTTTAACAGAATAATGTGATAGGAAGGTTTTTGTTGTACAGATGCCTGGCTGAACTGTTGAGGCATTAAGCCAGACATGATTCCCTGGCTTAGCACCTCTGTTTTGCAGGGAGCTATGAAGACTTGGTGTGTTGTAGTTGAGATTGATTGATATACATATATATATTTATTTATTTTTCACTAACAGCATTCAGATGTGTTACTTTTAAGTGCTGCTCATCAGCTAGAAAGTGGGATTTGAGTGCTGTGTCCTGGTGAGAGGAGGAGCGAAGTGTCTCCCTGCAGAGCATTGTATGGGATTCTGTGGGGAGAAGTGGCTGAGGGGAGCTGTAGGCTGACACAGGGAGGGCAAGGATGCTGCAGGAACGAGTGACCCTATAGTTAATGTCTGTCCTAATGTACACAGCCCCTTGATATGTACACAACAAAGGAGGCTGGATGTGGGCAGTGCTATTTGAGTGATCTACTGTATGCTTTTTTCTATGTAATTCTACCAAACAGAGGAAAAAAGAGTTGTAGTGTACCTGAAAGCATTTCGTAAGGCCTCTTAGGGAAATAGCAGGCTTGAAACTTCCTGTGAACTATTGCACTGTAAGTCCTTGAGAACCCCTCAGAGCAAAAGGCCTGCAGTAGGAAGGAAGGGAGAGGGCCTCTTGGGACTCTGCTAAAACTGCCGGTGCTGAAGCCCTGTCTGTGAACAAAGGTGGCTTTTAAAAATTTCTTGTCATTTCCCTCTACCCACATTCCTCCTGGCTTACCAGCTTATGAATTCAGCGTAACATTTGCCCACGACTTGCCTTAATTCCATCTTCTATCTATATCTGGATGTTTTTCCTCATTTTTGGCGTATTAAGATAAAACAAACTTATGTCTTGTCTTACTAATGAATATTTAGTGTAAACAACAGAAGGAACAGCTAACAGTTCTGGGAATGAAAGCCAGCAGCAGGAAAAGACTGTAAGCGTTTCAGTGCTTTGAAGCCAGCCTGTGTGCTCTGCTCATCTTTTATTCCTGCGGCGCTGCCTGCTCCGGGGATGTGTGTAACTGCTGATTTTGTTGCGACTGGCTGTCAGGGATGCTGATGACGAGACAATGTACAGCAAACAATGTTAACCGTTGTGTGGTAGGATTTAGCAAGCAGCGTTGCACAGTTCTGATGTAAATGGTTTCTTTGAGCTTTTAGTAATGAGAGTTTCAAATGTAGTGTGCTGGGTGTTGCAGTTTTGACTGAGTGGTGTAGGAGGGAGTTTACATTGGAAAAAGAAAGAAGTTCCCTGAGGTGTTCCCTTTCATCCCTAAAACTTATCAGTTATGGTATTGAGCAATGTTCTAGAAATCAGGAAAAATGATTCAGGGTTTAGAAACAATAACAAAGGCAGGGGGAGAGAAAAGGAACCACAACTTTAACCTGTGGTATTGCTATGCTTAGAGTTCTGCCTCTTTTGTTAGGGGATTCAGCTAAAGGGGATTCAGCTAAGTGCTCGCAGGTCTTTAACCTTTAAGATAAAGGAGAAAGGCATTCAAGGCCTTTCAGTCAATGGTCGTCCTCTTCCTGCTGCTTATAGAGTACTAGAATTAAATGAGATGAGTCAATTTTTAAAAACTGCGAAGCTGGAAATGTTGTAAAATGCATTTGTTTTCAAAGAATCTCTAATATGGGAACAGCACCTTCATGGTATATGAGAAATGTTATTTTTTACAAACCTAAAGGACAACACTGCTGCTTGCTGTGTCTTGGATGTTGCTTTGGGAGCAGGATGTAAAGTCATCTCTGAAGGGCTAGACTAAACAGTAATGCACACAGAAGGAAACATGCATTGGACTGGAAGCTTCTTTTTTTTTTTTTTTTTTTTTTTTTTTTTTTTTTTTACAGCAATGTCTAATTTTTCCTAGATAGTGTGGATAGACTTGTTTCTAGGATCTGCAGTGCACTTAAGTAAAACAGAACATTTTTTTAATTCTCTGATATAAAAATATTTTGCGGTATGTCACAGTGCTTCTGGGCTTGCAAGTATCCTACTCTTTGACATTGTAATTGTTCCTTATTGCTAGAAGTGGAGTGATTCATAGGACTGATTGAAAACCCTCCCAGAAAGGAAAAGGCTGCATACAGTAGAGGGTAGATTTTAATTCAGGATTTCTCAAACATACAATCTCTGATTAATTGTAGCCTTTGGTTAAATCAGATGAAGTTTTGTATGAGATACCACAACTCTTGTCAAATTCCTTTGTATCTCTAAGGTCAATAATACTTGAAAATAACATATATTCTTCCATAAAAATAATGTAGAGGCTTTGGCATGACCCCAAATTGTCACATCTGGAGATAAAGTGAAATCAAAATGATGTTCAGTTAAAATATATCTGCTAGGTGGAAGAGTGTGTTGGAATCTCATGCTTTTCTAATTCCTGCCAATTGTTCTCACAGTAGCTGTGGATGCATAAATATAAAACTAGAGAGGTTTTTAAACATACTTTTTTTCCCATTGTTTTTATATTCTGCATTTGAAAGCCTTCCAAAATTTCATGAAGAGTGATGCACTCTAAAAAGAGTAGAAAACACTAACAATGCACAATGGTTATGTTGCACTTTGGTAGTGAAGCTACTGAAATTTCAACATAAGGTATTCAGAACAACATGAACTGC
The DNA here is from genome assembly GCF_964035555.1 of Netta rufina. Classification (NCBI taxonomy): domain Eukaryota; kingdom Metazoa; phylum Chordata; class Aves; order Anseriformes; family Anatidae; genus Netta; species Netta rufina. Next base: position 18,074,480 of record NC_140127.1, read on the forward strand.
AAATGTAGTGTTCTTCTGTCCTCTTCATCCATGTGTCTGTACTTAGAAAAATGCATTTTGGATCCAGTAAACTCTGCATATGCAAAGAAAAAAAAATTTCTGAGGTTTTCCACTTTAGGTACATCTCTAATTTGGGTTAGTAGAACCATAAGGGGCTTTGAATAATTATCCACTCCATTACCCACTGCTTTTGGGTAAGGCAGAACCAGTAGATATTTGTGCTGTTTCTGACAGGTATTTGTCAGAAATGTTCTTGACAATCCTGGACATTGAGACTTATTTATTTTTCCTACCAGTTCATGATTTGAAGCTATTTATAAGAAGGAAAACCTGAACATTTGACAGTGCTGGGACAGATGGTGACAATTTTAACTGTGCTGATGAAATGGTTGTCCAATAAAGTACAAATTGGTTTCATATGTACAGTTTTGATCCATTTTTACTTGTCACCGATTTTAATTTGAAGGGTAATACTCTTGTTCAGGGAATCATGTCCTAAAATACAACTTGAATTTGTAACTTTAAAGAAGGAGGATAGATCTGCTGTGGAACCTGGAATGAGCATCTTTCTAACTACCTAAGTGAAGAGAGAGGGAGGAAATGTTCCCACCTGGTGAGTGGTCTGGCTGATCTGAGAAAGTGCGAGTGGCTTCAGCACAGTTGAAGGGGGAGGCAACGAGACATTCACCATCCAGTCAGGAGAGCTCATAAACCACATCCTTGTATTTTGTATGAATGTGTAGCTGTGAGCTGCCCACCACTACCTTCAGTGCAGAGCAATGTGATGTGACACCCAGCTGCTAAAGATGTTAATGGGCGTGAAAGAGTTTTGCTTGGAGGACCAGATTGGTTAGCGCTGAACGGAGGGTTTTGATTCAATACAGTGACAGTGGAATAGAATTATAGTGGGATAAAAAGCTGCTTAATTCATCACAATTTAGAGGCAGAATTAATGTGTGCCCTGGAGGCATGGCACAGGGTGATCAGGGATCAGAGCATGTTGAGATAGAAGCTGATAGACCCTGCGCGTGGCAAAGCAAAAAAGTGGGGGCCCAAGATTTGGTCATCTGGGTTTGAGCTCTTTGCTCCATATGTTCTCCAAATGGATCAAAGGATTTCTGGTGCTTACTGCTCATGTCTTGTAATCAACTGCAGCTTACATTTCACTACAGAAATACACATATGTTGTAACACTGCTGCCTGTACGTTGGCTGCTAAGATAGCAATGGATTTTGGTCAAAGCATAATTGTATATGTATTTATGCCAGGTTTTGCAGATGCCACATTTTTTCTCTTTTGATCTCTGGTTGCTTTTAGGAAAGCTTAAAACCTCACAGCTGAAGTAAAATTGGCTTCTGAATTTTAGCCAGCAGGAATTCCTGTGCATTTCCCAAATCTCATTTGATTTCTTTCTCAGAATTTCAAAGAAAGCTCCACTTCTGAAATTGAGTTAGCACTGCTTGATATATAGCAGCTTGTATAGACGTGTTCGTCGGGGTGTGCTCTTTCTTTGCTAAAAAGGGTCTGGTCATACAAATTTAGGAGTAGTTTAAAGACAGTCCCTGTGACATGGGAAGTGAATAAGAACTTCATAAAGATGAAAGATTAGATCAGTTTGCAAGCAATGGTTTTGTTGTGACCCTACCTGAAAGGATGTCAGATGGCAGCTTGCTGTTGGTAGGGGAGCATTTTTGTAGTTCAATGGGCACAGTACTAGGGGTTCAAATGAATTTACTGACACATTCATAAATACTGTCAAATCCAAATGTGTGCATTATTGAGGACTATGCTAACCTTATATCTCCCAGGAATTGTTTGTTGCTTTTGTTCTTAAATGAAGCAGTGTCCCAAGTCTCCTCCTTGTCATTCTGAATCAATGCAATTCACTGCTCTGCCCGGCAAAGTGGCAGTTTGTATTATAGCACTGATTTTTTTTATTATTATTATTTGTAAAGGACTATTGCATATAAGGATGGAATACTTGTCACAACAGTAAAACACTTTTATGTGTGAAGAGAGTTAAACTGCATCTATAGATCAGTGTGTTTACAGCTTCAAATGCATTATAAAGATGAAATACATACTTAGTTTTGTGAATCGGATCCAGGATATTAAATTATATATAAGTTTGAGAGAAACAACTGTTTATAGATGTGGCTGCAGAGTCTCAGAATTAGATCTATTAGATCTGATATTCCCATCCCGAAGTTTTAAATATTTTAAAGATGTATATCGAGTGTGGAAACAAGATTTTGTATATTCGCTTCCATTAAAGCTTTTAAAGATTCATTGCTTTCTCCAGTCTTTTATTATTATTATTATTATTATTATTATTATTATTATTATTAATCCATTACATTAACTGCTCAGGAACTTTGATTTTGGGTTTAGAACTCAAGCAAGATTTAAAGCTAGAAAATTGATGCATTTTTTTTATTATTTTTTACATTAATTTTATCCTCTGAGATCACTTTGGAGTTCTGTGCTAGTAATGTGTCTTACTGTGTCTCAGGCTATCTGGAGACAGATGCCAACTTAATTTTTCCATGGGTAAGTGATAATAAAGATTTCTAGACAAAATGAACCCTAGTTCAAGAAATGGCAAGTCCACTTCTAAGCTGAAGTAAGGTCTGATCCAGCACGAATTGACTTCGCAGAGTCAAAGCATGCGTGGGTTAACCTTTTACACACGAGTTGTTTTGCGGCAATGATTTGTTGCTGCACAGACGGCTCAGAGGGGCTGTGGACTCTCCCTCCTTGAGGATCTTCAGAAGCCCCCTGGACGTGGTCCTGGCAGCCAGCTCTGGATGGCCCTGCTGGAGCAGGAGTAGGAGCATATAAGCTCCAGCGGGCCCTGCCAGCCTCGGTTGTGCCCTGGTTTTGTGATACAGGAGTTGTAGCAGGCAGTCTTTTGAGATACTTTGGCGCCTCTTTGGCTATCAAGGTTCGTTCCTAATGCTCGAATGCCTTTCTCCCAGCAGTGAGGACTACCAGCTGGCACAGGGTGAATTCCCCAGGCTTTTACAGTGTCCTCTCCATCATGAATTATTACTCTGCTGGTAAATTATTATTTTTTTTTTTCACCCTGTATTGTGTAGCATAACTTTCTGTCCTCAGTCTAATGTGTTTTTTTTTTTGCAAACACAGACAATATATTCAGCGGTGTAGACTAATGAGTGTGCTGCACTGTGGCTGATGGCTCAGGAAACTGGCATCTATGTTGGCCAAAGTCCCACGTGTGTCCCAGCCTGTTCCCTGATGCTGATGAGCACCGTCTGTAAGGCGTGTAATGAAACAGAGAGGCTCTAATTATGTGATAGTCTGCTGGTGCTGAACCGTAAATGGCATCCTGGCAGTGCAGCAGCGGAAGGCTAATTCTTAACGAAGCGTGCCCCCACGGCAGCTCAGATGAGCAGAGCTCTGACTTGGTGCTGACTACTTGAAGGCAGGTCATGCTTTGACAATTATCTCTGGCTCTGAAAATATGGAAGCTGCCATGCCATTGCTATTGCAAAGGCTCTTTGCCTGTTTCCTCCAAACCTGTAAAAATTGCTTCACAGTTGCTCCTGGTGTGTCCTTAGTGCTTATTTTTAGTTATTGTAGATGTAAGTGCTTTCTACGCTTATTATTTCTATGCTATTTGACTACCAGTGCGCAAATGTACAGCATTTAAGCTGATATTTATTAATGACAATGAGCGGTCTGACCTACTTTTTTGTGCATTACCAGCAGTTAACACAACCCCTAGGAAAAGAGAGGAGAAAACCGCCAGAAAGTGGTATAAATGATTCACAAAAGACTATATAATCAGACTATATAATCAAGTACTATTGAATAATACTGCAAAGGCAGATCACTGTATCCACTGAAAAATAGGGAATTAATATTTTTAATAAATAGATTGAGGGTGCTGTTCGGAAGGTGAAAACTTTTCTGTTCAAATTACAAATTAGTCAGATTTTTCTTGCTAAAAAATTATTTTCCATGCACTTAAGCGGTGTGATTTTTAGAACTGTAAGCGTCTTGTAGTTACCTAGGAAAGACTTTGTATCGCGGTCATTCAGCAAATAAACTAAGTTTACTTTTCACAGGAAATTTAAGGGAAAGATTGATTTCTAAGGGCTATTTTTTCCTATTGTTTAATTCTGTCTCATTTAGGGGGAAGGAAGAGCGTATTTCCTCCAGTCACCTTTCAATTCCTTTCCCCCACCTTTATACTTCCTTCAGGGAGCCTTTGTCAAAGGCGATTTAAAAAAGCCTGAACAGGAGGAGTAATACTTCACCCTGTGAAAAGCTGCAGGTTATTGGATAGCTGGCATATTCCTCCATGGCACAGTCAGAGGGGATGTTTGCTGAACAGTGCTGTCAGGCTCTGTGTAAACATCCATTGCAATACGTCTGGAGAACAAGAGCGGTAAGGTTGGAGATGGGGTTCTCTCTCAGACGTGGTGCTTCTACCTCAGTCTTGCGTGGTGGTGGCGACTCAGGAGTGCGTGAAATAACTCTCTTGCCGATTGGTAAGAGATTAAAATGACACAAATGGCCATAAAATTGTTTCTTAGTCATCTTTGGGCACATAATGTTTTACCCTTCAGGATCTGCATCTGCTGCCTGTCAGGAATACTTGGCTTCCAAGATAGTTACTGCAAAGCTGGAAAGCTTGTCTCCCGAGCAGGTGCAGGCTCTGAAGAGTGTGTTTCCTCCAGGAGGTGCACAGAAATCTTGAGAAGCTGTAGGCTTGCAGTGGAAAAACAGATTATTAAATTTGGATTTATCGGTTGTGTCGGGCCTTTACTTGCAGACATGTAGAAATGTTTCTGTTGTGAACAGACAGACCATCAGCATTCAAAGTCTCTTCTGCCCTTAATCAATAACTGCAGTTGGTCCCTGTCAGATGTGCTACTTAAGAGAAGATGATGTATGGAGGAAGAGAATGTGCTTGTCTGATGTTGATTCAGTGACTGGAAAATAAGTCTCAAAAACATTAATATGTTTTATCCAAAGTTAATGGGGAGAAAGGTGATGACAAGTGCTCTCACAGCAAAGGTCTAAGCCCTTGTTAGGAGAAGTACCACCAATCATTGTGAAAGGTCAGATAAGTAAACTCATTTGAAATTAGTGCTCCTGCACTGTATGCATTGCTAAGGCTTTTTAATTAGCAGAGTGGTTATTTGGAGACGACTAGCAGAATTTTTACTGCGCAGGGATTCTGCATACGTTCCTGGTCATACCAAGTGGAGGATTAAATTCAGGATTTCTGAACTGGCTGTTCTGCCCTAATTTGAGAGCCCCAGCACTCTTAAATTAATGCATCAACTCTAAAGATGTCTTTGGGTTATTCCTGGTGGGTGGCTGCTTACAATTTCACAGTTTTTGTGCATGCTGATACTGCAGCATCTCTGCTCCTCAGCGTCACGTGTGTGTGTATTTATTTCCTCAGCTTCTTTCTAGCTCTTGTCTAGGTTGATATCTAGCTTATCAAACTGTGCTGTCAATTAGCTAAACCTGAAAATTGAGGATGGAATAGTTTTCTTTATAATATGAAACTTCTGTGGTGTCTTTCTGATTTTAAAAAAAACTCTTTAAACATGATTTACTGTTTTCCTTCAGGTTATGTAGATGCTAATTTTAGTCAATCTAAAGTCAAATACCCATTTGAATAGATCTGTTTTATAATTTAAGAATTACAGAATAATTTATGTGTGAGGGCACCATAGCCCATCTATTCCAAACCAAAGCGGGGTAGGTGTGAGATCAGGCCAGTGTTACACTGTTTGCAGTGTTACCCAGTTTCCAAAGCTGGAGACCGCACAGCCTTTCTAGGCAACTTGCTCCACTGGTGGACTCTTCTCATGGTGGAAAAGCCCTTGCTTGTATCAAATGTGATCCTCCTTTCAATTTATGGCCAATATTCCTTGTCCTCCCACCAAGCACCATTATGAAGAGCCCAGCTCCACCTCCTTGATGCCTCCCTGTAGGTCCTGGTAGGCTGCTGTTGGGTCCCCCCAAGACTTTGACTTCCCCAGGCTAAACAAGTCCTGATCATGCAGCCTCTGCTCAGAGGATGGGTGGTCCAGTCCCTAGCAGTTTGGTGGCTCTCCCCTGGACCTGCAGCTTTGTTGTACAGGGGCAGCCAGGGGCAGCATTCTGGTTGTGGTCTACTTTTGTCTATTTTTACGCCTTGGAGATCCAAGGTATCACTGGCAAAACAGTTCTGGGTTCTGACACCTCCACCTCAAGAGCAGAACATGTATAAACAATAAAACGTGAAGATCCACGGTTAAATAAGCGTTCTTCAGAGGTGGATTCCTTGGGCTAAACTTTGGCAATTCAGATGAAAGAAAGCTCTGTGGAACTGAGCCTGGGAATGGGGGCTGGAAACGTTTATAAGCAATTGGCATTGATTTTAATTATTTACCTATTCCAGTGATGAATGTACGCAGCTGCACGATAAAAGCTTGATAGTGTATAGTCTTTAGCTTGTATCATTTGATGAATATTCTGCCCTATTTGGTTGAAAAACAAAAGCTTAAAATACTCAGTTACGTCATTTGCTATTTAAAATAATTTTTACTCTTTCTTTCTTGTTTTTCAGTAACAATGACAAATATCGGAGAAAAAGGTAAGATTTTTATTTGCTGTTTATAAGTGGAATTCATATGCCAGAGTAGTACAGTAGTTTATGAATTGAATTGAGATTCAGATCTGTTGCATTTTAAATGAATGCATTTGATGTGCTCCTCAGCTCCTTCTATTATTGTCTTGATCCTGAACATTGCTTTCACCATTCAAAATAGAGATGAGAAAAATGAGGACTTTTTACTCTCCTTTACTGACTTTCTGAAGTATCAACTACAATAATCCTTATATTCTGTTTTGATTTTTTATTTTTATTCATAACAAGGACAGCTCATGTAAAACCAAGGCTTTTGAAAATGATCAGGGTGGTTGTGCAGGGTGCAGCATACTTAAATGAGAGATGATTTTTTTTTCTTCAGCTTCGCTTTAGCCGATGTCTTTGAAGACGCAGAATCTTTCAGATACATAACCTTCCCAGAAAGTAATAAAACTGCCTGATTAGCTATCACTACCCAAAGGCACTAACATATTGAGATTGCTTTTCCAGATGCTATTTTAAAGCTACAGCACAACTTGGAACTGTAGAGTGAGGCTGTGAAGCTTATGGAGAAGGGGGCTTGTGTCATCCCAGCAGTTTTTAAGTCATTTGAGACTCTCTCACTTAGTAAAAGATTCTGATAATTAAGAAATATTTGCTTGAAAAACATGTTTCCGTTCAGTGATCTTCCCCATGCAGCCAGCACAGGAAACATGCTTCTTCCTGCTCTGTCGTGGAAAAACAAAGTTCAGTGTGTTAGTAGGCATTGCTCAATTAAATTTCTTTTCTTTTTTTTTTTTTTTTTTTTTTTTTTAGCTGCTCAAAACCTCGGTGAGCCAGTCAGAAGAAATTTACCCTGTACTTCTATACCCTGTACTTGCTCTACTTCTACCCAAGGTGTTGTCAGGGATGACAACTGGGCAGATGTGGTTCACCCCCCAGTTGTCCCCTATTAGTGGGTGTTGTAACCTTCCAGGCGACTCTAGCTATTTTTAAGTGGGTTGCCTTCATACGAGGGCTACACTATTTTTATTATTTATTTATTTATTTATTTTTAAGGAAATGTAGAAGGATTTCTGTGGCAGCACCTGGGTGAGATGGGGCTCCATCACAGTGTAAGGAAACTGGTGGCTGGGTGACCTGGGAGACGTGACAGGTCAGGGCCTTGGCCACGCTGGAGGACTGAGGTGCAAGAACAAATGAAGGGAACTCAGGTCCTGTGCACACCTTAAAGGGGATAATCTCTTTAGGCTGTTTATTTTTTTTTCTTCCTATATATGGAAAATGATTTTTTTTACTGACCACAGTTACTCTTCTTCTCTCAGTAATAAAATACAGATTGGTAAATACATGGTGTACCAAAATGATATAATGCCCTGCCTTGCCCTCATTTTATGCCATGAATATGATGGTTTAAAAAAAAAAATAGTGATTTTCTTTGAATAGATCAGTTTTTCTTGGAATTGATTAAAAGATAGATGAAAAAATGCTCCACTAAAAATGTGGACTGTGCCTGCCAGAAGCTTTTGCAATAGCAAGGTAGCGTAATCCAGGATATTGTGGTTGATGTGGGGTCCAGGTCTATCATTTATTTACACTGATAAGATATTTTTTTCAGTTTATGGATGTGACACATGGCATCATGAGATTTTGCTAGCTTTTGTTTCATATCCTTTATGACTGTCGAGAGAACGAGAATAAATATTTACTGTGTTGTGCTTTTTTTTTTTTTTTTTTTTTTTGAATAAACAAACTTCAGTACCAGAAACATCTATTCAGAGTTATTCTGGAGGCAAAATTACAAAAGCCAAGAACATTCTGGGCTACTGTTCCTGCAGTTCTGCACACTATCCCAAGTGGTATGGAGAATTCTCTAGCACTGAATAGCTTTATGTATACATGTATAAAAACCACAGGCTAACCATATGGGGACAGTATTTCAGACTGTGCATGTTTCCCTTTGTGATGTTTCTGTGTTTGTTTTTTTTTTTGACAATCTTATGAGTTTACAGGAGCTGCATAAAGAATATTTGGCAGGTGTAGCATCCAGACCAACTCTGAGGTCTTTTAAATCTGAATTCATCTGCACAACAGGGAAATAATATTTTGTGCTGCTGTGGTCCTACATGGCCTTTATTTGCCAGTTCTGTGGCCAAGGAAGAATAACCTAAAGAAATACTCCTCCTTGTGAACTAGGGCAATTAAATCAGGGGACACAGATTTTGGATTTAGTATGCACTGTAGTGAATTGTTAGCATCACTGATGGCTTCCTGCAGTAATGTACAGAATAACTGGTATGTACAGCATGTACAGTGAGAGCTTTTAAGCAGAAATGCCTAGCAATACATGGCAGGTCTTTGAAAAAGTTCATGTTACATTCTGTGTTCTCTTAAAAAAAAAAAAAAAAAAAAAAAAGCATATAAATGTTGACAGGCATCTATTAAAATGAATATATCACTGGCTGTGAAAAATATAAAGCAATGAACACTTGAGTTTAAAGAACCTGGAGGGATGCAAGGCTGTTTCTAAAAACCTGCATCTTAAATACCTAGCAAAACAAATTGACTGGTTATGGTTATTATTCGGGTATCATATGCACACAAAGTCTTTTCTCACTCTGGTTGTTTAGGTATAGTAACACCTTATTGTTCAGTAACTATAATTCCTTTTTTTTTCTCTCCATAGCTAACAGTCTTTCTGCATGGTTTATGAAACTGAAATGCAGAGAAGGTTCTGTTAAATAGGTTTTAACAAATGCAAAAAGGGAGACTGCTTGCTTGAAAATAACCAAATAACAGTTCCCCTCAAACTTTCACAGTATGTGTAGCCTGGCTACTCATGGCTTCCCCCATGCAGTCTGTATTGTCTCATGTAAAGTTGCAGTGCAGTATTTCTGTTGCAGAGCTTTTGCAGAGCCTCTGTATTTACATCTGTTAGAGTAAATACCTGTGGCATGTACTGTATCTGTCTGTAAACACTATACTATCACTGGTCTGTTGGTATTAATTCTGTTCCTTTTTGATTTTAGTTGTGTGCCTGGTTGCTTACCACATATTTTTCATGCTGTTCGTCTGGTCATATTGGAAAACAATCTTTACGCTACCAATGAATCCTTCAAAAGAAGTAAGATAAACTTAACTTTCGTTTCTGAAATAGCCTAGTCAAATGCCTCAAATGCCTGCTTTTGTAGTGTTTGAGTAACTTAGGCTCTGCTCTCATGTAGTTTTACACCGTGAAGAAAGATACAGCTAGTAGTTGCAGCTTCTTATTAGGAAGAAGTCAGATTGCAAACGGCATAATTGACAAATCAAAAAGAAAAAAAAAAAAAAAAAAGCTACACCTTACCTAAATTTCCAAGGTACTTAAATTAAAATAAATAGACAATATTTATGATGTTAAAAAGAAAAACAAAAAAAGCTTCAGTTGAACAAATGTGTGTTATTTGAACTAGCAGATTAAATCTTTGCATGGAAGTGTATTTTTATATGGGGAAAAATATTTCCACATGTTTTACACATATTTTGAGTTGCCTGTCAGCATCTGTCAGTTGTCCTCTAAATTCAAGCTTCTTCCACATCTGTTTTGGTATGAAGGAACTTGGTTGTGGTATGAGTGCACAGTCAGGTAAGCTGATGCTGGGGAGAGTGTAGAAAAGCTGCATGGAATAGATGTCAAAGGTAGATATATACCCCAGATCCAAGTCCAGCTAGTACAGAAGTGTTAAATGAAAAGGATCTGGTTGTCTTGGAGAACATCATCATACAAACTGCATTCAACATCACATAGCCTCCAGGCGATTGCTTTTAGTTCTTTGTGGTTGATTTTATTTTTACTTTTTGTTTTAATTTTGTATTCTTTTCTAACATTTTTTTTTTTAAAAAAAAAAAAAGGATAATAAAACTTCATAATCTTAATAACATTCTTCCCTATGCAACTCTGTACAACCAAAACAAGCTTTTGGCATCTTCCATCCTGTCTGTATACAGACACCCCAACTTCCTCAGGAGGTGCTATGTAACAAAACCTCTCAGGCCAGGAGGAAGCATCATATGGCTGCTTTGGAGTTTTGAAATACCCACAAAGCCAGTACTTATTTTGGCATGGACTCCTAGCTTCATCTCCTATAATTACCATGCCAACACGATATGAATAGCTTGTGGTTTCTACTGTCTGTTTTGCGGAGGTTCTTCTCTGGGTAATTTTCATTCACTAAAAAGATATGTAATTGTGAAGACAAGTAGATAATTCAAAGTAATTGGCATCTTCCTTGAATTTCACACTGCAGTCTTTCCTCTCTGCCCCAAGCTGTAGCAGGGAAATAAATTAAGAACTTACTTCATTTAGTAATTACATAGCAAAATATGTGCATATATATATGGTGACTGTAGTGATAATTAGAAGGCTTTTCAAATCACTGGGCTGATGTCATTAAAAGACTACCAAAACATTTTGACAAGTCTTCAGTAATTATGCTGACATTCTAAAACCACCATACGATGCTACCAAAGCACTTCAAATATCATATTAAAAGTAGCGAAGCTAGGTGATAGAAAGCGATGTGTGGTGTTTCCATGTTCTTTGAATTTACACAATGTTGCTGGCAGTAAGTGACACCTTTTGTTGTTCTATGTCTTTTTGCTAATCTGCTAGAACATAATTTTTTAAATTAATTAGGATGTTTTGTGATGTTAAGTTACTGTTTGATTTCCAGCTTATGGGATAAAGTCTGTAAATGTAAATGGATGTACTTTCAACTTACCTGCCAACTGTAGAAAATATTAATTAGCAGACTAAAAAGCAGATAGAGCTTTTGCATTTTGTTCTCATGAATACTGCAGCTTGTGCAAACCACACAGCATGTATGATGCTATCTAAGCTTATTTCAATTTTTTACACATATTAAAAGCATTAAAATACTCTGGCTTGGAATTTATAATATTTTTAGCTTAACACTTTTATTCTGAAATTCCATGTGTTGTAGCTATCTCTCCCATACTAGAAATAGTCTTGAGAAACACTTCAAACACAGATGACACCACACTACCTTAACTACTGAAGGTCAGATGATGCCATTCTGTGCCTGTGTGTACCATCTACATGCAGACATTGCATGACAGTGGGAGAGAAGATGGTTTCCCAGGCAGGAGGGTTTTGCAGACTTCAGGCTACTTTGAGAACTTGTACAAAACGATGGAGGAATAGCTTTATGTGCTTTCAAAAAGGAAGCGTTAAAATGTTACTCTGAACCACGTTTCTACAGTGAGAAATTCTATGCCACCCAACATAAATCAATTCAGGTGTTAGCAACAGGAGTGTGTTCTTGCTAGGAAAAAATAAAAGCAGCTCTTTCATTTCTGAGAAGCTCGGGGTTAGACTGTGAACCTCTAGTTTATACTGCAAGATTGTGAAACCATCAGGAAAGTGGAGTGATGCCTTTCACATCTCTATGGGGGTGAGAATGGGTTCCTACCTATCTGTTTCTGACTGCCTTTGTAGCTTTACATGCATCACCTTTGTTTAGGAAAAAAGTTCATATTATTCCTATCTCTTAAACCTTTCTGTAGACATAAACACTAGTGATACCAAGGACTTTTGCACCTTCCCATTTCTAGAAGCGACAGTGAATGGTGTTGGTTATATTGCTGTGCTGCAGAGGAATTTTAAAAGTGCAAGAAATTTGGAGAACTTAATACGTGCCATGTATCTCTTTTCAGTAAAACCCTCTGAGCTGTTACAGAAGCAATGGTTGCCATTGCCACTTCAGACAGGGACAGAAGTTGCTCGGTGCAGGAGATGATGAGGTGGTTATTCTGTCATGTAGGCCATGCAGCTCTTCCTTGCTCCCAGCTGGTCTGGTGTAAAACCACATCCAAATGCATCCATGAAGAGAACAGCGACTCTCCAGTGGCAAAGGATAAAAGGGAAAATGCCAAACACTAGAACAGAAATTCAGCTATCTTTTCTGCTACTGCTAGTAGCATATTCTATTGTGGGTTAAATACAGGCATCCCTAGTTCATAGTCACTAGCTAATAGGTGGTATTAGCTACCTATTAGGTACTACTACTATGCTAGTAGTACATTAACTACTTTTCAAGGGATTGGTAATTAAATTTGGTCATGACAACTCCCTTTGAGGAGTGTCTCTTAATACTTGTGGAAACATTCAGCATTCCATCTATACCAACTCAGAAGGAATTTTAATACTGTGTTGCTTCAATAGTAGTCAAAAGTGCTGCAAACTGAATTAGTGCTCTTAGGAACAGTGAGTTATTTGCTGTAATACCTCATATATGCTGCTAATCCATCTTTATAAAATGAATGTTTCTCTTTACATCTCTACAGGTACTTACTTAACTTGCGATTTGCTAACTTATCTTTGGTTTTAAAAATTATTCCAGTTTCATCTATCATACTCAGACAAGGAATCTCTAGAGAGGGAGCCTAGAGGTGAATCCCAGCAAGAAGTCTTACGACGGGCAGCCAAGGATCTTCCTATCTATACGAGGACAATGTCTGGAGGTAAATAGGTGTTCAGGAGACCATGGAAGGCAGGTGTCTTGATGTACTTGGCTGCCTAAACTAATTCAAAGTCTTTCAAGGATTTTAGGGAAGAATCTCTTTTCATAGCTAACAAATCAGCAGCGCAAACCAAGAACTTAACTTACTGAATACATGTAACTTTATGCAGTTACATATATTCAATGAAAACACTGTTGGAGAGTAAATTGCTGTGTACAATTTCTGATTTTTACAGTGGATGGACAGTGCGTTGCTAAATGTTTGCAAACTGAAGGTAAACAATAGCATGTAATACTAACAAACTGCAGGAGAAAATGTAGTTTTATTTGCATAGACTTAATTTCTTAGTGCATAATTGAAAAATAGTATTAATAAATTATTATCTGAATGTGGTATATAGCTAGAGAGATCACAGAAAGAAATGGTTACTATTTTACTTGCTGGTTGTTCCATAGCAAGGACAAAAGTTCTTCCAGACTGAGAATTAGTCTTAACCTAATAGTGCTGTAAGTTTGTGAACGCTTGTTAGCTAAGCAAATGCAAAAGCTAATCTCATACAGTAAATTAGAGCTGTTAGAATAATAGCTTAAAAGGCTTTTTTGTTGGTTAGTATTGAAAGGATTTCTGGCCTGGTTCTAGGAAGGGCTTGGTGGGGTGGGTTGGGGTGGTTGGTTATCAAAGCACTGACTTGGCTTTGGAGGAAAAAGCCCTGATCATGAGCATGATTAGAAGATTGGAAAAATGGGGCATTTTGGGTTCGTTCTGCTAGATTCAGCACTGCAGTGCATAAAGAATGCTTCAGTGTTTGCAAGTACTTCCAATCTCACTGCAACACTTTTCTGGGAGCTCTGCTGAACTGAGCTTCTAGTGCACACTTCTGATCAGATTTCAGGAATCAAAATGTATATCTGCATGTTGAGATCTAATCTTGCAACTTTTTTCTTTAGCAATTAGATACTGTGACAGATGCCATCTTGTAAAACCAGATCGTTGCCATCACTGTTCTGTGTGTGACAAGTAAGAAAATATTTTAAATGAGTAGTTTTTCTGAATAAATGCATTTTTTTTTTCTTGATGCAGAAGCTTTCGTTTTTTTTTATTCTCTGATTTTTCAGGTTTAATGTTTTGGCAGAGAAGCTTTTTTTTTCTTAGACTTTTTTTTCAGATTTAGTTTTTATTTATTTCTTACTGAGGAAGTCTGTAACATACTCTAATTCATTTAATGAATTTCTTGATGCCAAATTGGATTACATGGTCTTATACACTATTTAATTATGAAAATTATAAATATTAATAAAGAACTTTCCTGAAGAATGTAACCAAAAGTAGCTGATAAACAAAAATTTGCTTCTTTTGTTAGAATCTGAATAAAGATCCCTACCCATCTCAATCTAATCATGATGTCACTTACATCTTATCCGAGGTAATAAACTTAATATCCTATTTTTCATTGGATAACTTGCAGGGTATTTCTGTTTAAAGAAGGAAACAACCAAGCAGCCCCCATTTCTAACTGAAGCACTAACATAAAGTTTTTGTTTGTGTAACGTGAAAGGAAGCTCACCTCCATATTCCCCCAAATGTCTGTGTGCTTCTCTGCTCTTGATTTAGATATTTAAATTGAAGAGAAGGGGCTTCCTCAGACTGACTTATCCTTAGCTTGTTCCCAATACTCTTCAGCTGTTTATATATCAGAACTTGCTACGCTACTGTGAGGCAGAGCAGACACAGCATTTTGTGCAGCAAAACAGGAGAGGCACTGGAAGAGTAGATGGTGGTTGCAATGTAACATAGGAACAGTCTTATGTTTAAGCATAGCAGAGAAAAAGGGTACCCTGTGTTATCCTATGAAATATAAGTGAAATTTGCAGAATGACATTAATGTTTTTCAGAATATATAACTTTGTTTTCAAAATTCAGTTCCTTCAATTACATCTATTTTCTTGTAAGTTTTATTAATGGAGAGTGATTAATTGCAATATTTTGGATTTTTCATACCTGGTAAGTTCTTAAAATGTTTGTGCTTAAAGCTGACATTGTAGATAGTATTTTCTGACATCACTAAGCCCTTGGGCACCTATAGGTAAACTCTATTATGTTAATTTTTATAGTCTTTGCTTAATAGACCAGGTAACCAATAGTATGTATGGGTAATTCTTAATCTCTACTTGATGAGATTAAATCTGACACAACTTTGTTTCTGACTTTTTTTTTTCCTTTTGTCTTTTGTGATGCTTGGAAATCTGTTGGGTTTTTTAAAAGATGCATTCTGAAAATGGATCATCATTGCCCTTGGTGAGTGAACTATTTTTTTCTTGTATTGCTTTGATTTGGTAAAACAAACTCTTGAGGGATCATAGGTGATGTTTCACTGTTCCTGAAGTTAGATGCTTACATGAAGTTACTGGTCTCGCAGAACAATTGGAGTTGCTTACTTTATATCCTCTTTCCTTAGGTGTGAGATGTGAGAGGAAGTTTTGATGCTGTTTTTCATAGAACTGCGATTTAGCTATTTCTATAATTGGGGTGAGGTAGATTTCTGATCAGTAAGAACAATTCCTGTAAGAATTGCATTTTTTTTTGATGGTCCTTGAATATTTTAGCTTCTCTGGAGTGAATGATGAAGTATTACCCTATGTTGAAAACCAAGGGGAAGGGCTGTGCCTTGTTCCCCTCACTGCCCTGGGAGGTAGAGCTCCTAGGACAGCTTGCATGGATTTGCTGGGAACATCTTGTTAGCTCTTCAGTTTCACAGGTTGTTTTCTTTCTTTTTCTCCTCTTTCCCTTCCACCCTTCCTCCTTTCGCTGCGTATTGGCCTGTGCAGTGTTTTTGTCTTCCTGCCTGTCTCAGCAGCCCTTGGAAGCAGCATGCAGGCAGGATATGGAATTGATTTTATTTTGGTTTGGCAGGTGTCTCACAGGAATCATTAAAGACAAATGTTTAGTAAGGTACAAGTTAAGAAGATTGGATAGTAGATGGCTCTTCACCATGTGAAAGCAGACAGAAAAGAAACATCTCCTGTGTTGGATAAACTGAATGGAGGATAATTCTAAGCTGTTCTGACCACCTTAAATCTAATTCCTGGGCAAAAGGGACTTCCCCCTGTCCTGGGGGAAGAAGGGATGGATGCTTCCTTCTGTCTGTCTTAAACTTGAGTAAACACTCTGGCATAATTCAGAATGATTTAATAATCACTTTTTATTTTGCAGATGCATGTTAGATAAAACAGAAAAATATTTACCAATGTAATATTCAGTTACTTCCTACATGTTTTTTTGTTTTTTGTTTTTGTTTTTTTTCTGCAGGGACACTTGGTGATGCTTGGTGTTAGTATTTCTAAAAATGCAAAACAAACAGATAAAATCCTTGAATGGTGAACATTTTTTTTAAATTATTTTTTAACTGTAAGAAAAAGGCTGTTTTCTGTACCCTGACAAAAATCAGTGAAAAGTTTTGGTTTTGGTATTAGGTATTATATATGCTTCTCATAAGCCTTATGGCCTGTTTGGCATTTTTTGAGGTTTTCATGTATTATCCTAAGGCAGAATATGTACTTCAGATAAATTTCTATTTCAGCATAAAAATCCATTGCAGCAAATAACAAATCATAAGCTGAGCAAATCATAATTGTGTAAAGGGGCAGTGATGTGGTATTTCCCTGGAGCACAGGCTTTCAGAAAAACAAACTCCATTTTCCTTTCCACAGGCTTACTTTACCTGCTGGCAGAGTATTTGTATCCAAACACAGTAGACATACCCAGTCTGAGGGAGAATTTACACTGCTCATTAGTTTTAACCTAATAAGCAATGGGTACAGAAAGAAAAAGTAGAATTGGAGAAATGTTGTAATACTTTTTGATGGAGGATTGTTCCTTTATATTCCAAGTAACAGAAACACACTAGGAGAAGAGGTATTGCCTTGTTTTACTTTTCCTAAGTTGATCAGGTATATGCACTGTTCCTTACTCATTTTGAAAACATTAACTTTGTGGAAATGACAGGAGATGTTTGGCATGCTGCATAGATGAAATTGCAAATTGAGGATAACAACACACTTAGACTGTAAACTCTTAAGGAGAAGAAAAAAAAAGTTCATGTATGTCCAGACATGCAGTTAGATGCATGTAAACAATTGTTATTTCTCCTTTGCTGATTCTGTGGCATTCTCGCGTCTCTGAGAGAGTCACAGAGCAGACTTCCAACTTCTCTCCTGCTAGTGTGGGTTTGATTCTGAGCAAACATTATAGTTTCCTTTAAAGACCTGTCTTTAAGGGTTCTTTGGGAGATCTTTCAAGAACTCTACTTTTTTAATGGTGTTTGTTTGTTTCATCAAAAGAGTGCAAATCATTGTAATGAGTGGGTTGTGGCCTTCCTCAAAACATAAATCCTGCTTTGTTTTTTTCTGTTGAGATTTTCTGGTGGGAGCAGGTTTGGTGAGCAGAAGGGGAAAAGAACCCGTGACGCTTAGGGAGAGCAGCAAGAATAGCCTTTTTGGAGGAGGATTTCTGGAGAGGGAATGGGTAAAAATAACCTAGGGAAAGTAGGGTGAAGCATTTGGAAGGAGGGGTGGTAAGATGGAAGTCAAGTTCTTGCCCCAGGTCAGCTGTTCCCTGCTTTTGGGGAGGCTGTATTTTGGCCTGCACTTCCATGGTAATGGAAATGCCGTGATAAGTGGATATATGTAATGCTAATTGCCCTCTAGCTACTCTAAAAGGTTTAAGTGAAGTGGAAATAAAAGCATTAGTGATTTCTGTAAGTGCTCCTACTACTCATACTATAGATGGAGCTTCAGGCAGGAATGGAATGGCTTGAGGCATCGCCAAAAATATGATCTATAACAACTGATGATGTAACAACTCTAGTACTAACAAGGTGTGTTATGAAAACCTTAGCAATCATTTGAAATGTACCTCCTCCTCTGTCTTTCGAGTCATCCAAGAAAGGTTTAGCATCTCCTTCATTTTGTGATTCTTTTTCTTACCAGAGTTGCCTTGTAGCTTATATTTTTAGCTTTTTTTTTTTTTTTTTTTTGTGATTTTAGTAAACTAACTTCTGAGAGAATGCTCTCTCTTCTTTTTGTACTTTAAAAGTAAGCATTCAAAATGTTACCTATAATCCAAGAATCCAAGTGGAACCTAGAATGGTCTTTTGAACAAATGTTTCACTGCAATAGGATGGTTATTTAGGAAGCTGTATTTTATCAGTTTTACTCTTTCTCAAAATGTTATGCTTCATATTTAACTACTCTCCTTGAGAGCAGTTAATAGCACAATTACAAACCCTTGGTGTTTACTTTCTTGTTAGTCTTTTAATGAAATATTCTTTTTCCAGTGTGAACTCCTCAGTCTGGGGCTTCCTCAAAACTGAGAGGAGCAGGGTGGTTTGTGAAAAATTATTTTAACTTGTGTGCCATATGTAGTAGTGCAAAAGAACGATGAGAATGAAATCTTTGATTCCAGAAATTTCATCTTTGCTGAAGAACATTTCATGTGATAGTTTTTTTTCTCACAGTAAACTATGTCATAAAGACTGTCATAAAGCAAATGCCGTGAGAGTAAACAGGGTTATCATGGAAACCACGGATCTGAATTGCTTGCAGTTTATCATGGAATTGCTAATTTTGACATCTGTAATGAAAAAACACTTCACTGGGGAGAACTGTAAATTTACTTTTCAATAAGAATCATGATGAGCTTAGAAGGGTCTTCTGGTTTTTCTAATTAGAACAATCCCATGTGAATCCTACTTAATCGTAGTTGATACAGATGCTTACCTATTGCTTTCTATTTAAATGGTGATGCCAAATTTAATATTTATCCAAGATGGCATGTTTTATAACACGAAAAACAAATTAAAAGACAAACAAACAAAAAAAAAAACCCTCCCTCTACCTTGTGGATAGATAATGGTGTACAGGGAGAGCTGTTTTAAGATTTTACCCTATTCTGATTACTGTGTATTGTGCTATTAGTATTACGCTCACCTTATATATGAGAACAATTTTAATAACTTGTCCTGTACTTCTAGAGGCAGATGAAGTTGGTATTCTCCAAGCCTTCTTTTTTATTTTTATTTTTTCAGAATTATTTTTCAACATAGCTGCTTTCATGGCTGTAGCCTTCTCTTAGTTATCTAACCTTTCTGATAGGAATCAATTTGTTAAAGAAGGAATGTGGACTTTTTAAATTATTTATTCATTCATTTGAACTCTCTGGAGAATTCTGTCGAAGTTCACAGTTCAATGATAAGCTTTGGTTAGTTTTTGAATATGTTAAAAAACTAACAAATAACAAAAAATAGAAGTTGTTTACCAATAAATTCTCCATGGGCACTCCTCCAATATTTTTCATCTGGTGGATGTAGCATCATTACATTCTTAATAGAACTGCAAAATTAATTGCCTTTAATGGGAAGCTGCTGTGGTACTAAATGAACCCTCAACATGTTTGTTGAGTGGTAGTATATACTAGTAGCTCATTATCGTGTATAAATCCTTTAAAAATAGGAAGCAGGTGAACATGAAGCCTGGAGAAGGATAAATGAGATTTATTTTAACTTTTGTATGTGTATTTAAATGTTCTTAATCGCTTTGGTTTGCTATCATGTTGTCACTGGTATGGAACGATTTCTCTTTATTTAACAGTAGTATTTCCCTACTGTGACTACTCATAAGCTTCAGAATCTTACCACATGGTTAACAAAAGATTAACAGATTTCATACAATAATACAAATTCAAATTTCTGTAAACTGTTGAAAGTGGCATTGCCTTGTGAAGTTCTTTTTATTTGTTTCGTTGGCTGATTTGGTTAGCATTACTATATTAATTTGGAACATGAAGCCAAAATGGATTTCAGTAGCTTGAAGCATCGCAGACAGGGGGCAAAACTGGGTTTTCATACTGATATTAACTTCTATGGAGTAAATGAGTTTAATATTAAATTGGGTGAAAGCAAAGCAAATAACTTTATTTACATTCCATTTTCATCTTTACATTTTTTTGTTATCAGGGTGAACAACTGTGTAGGATTCTCCAACTACAAATTTTTTCTTCTCTTCTTGGCTTACTCTCTACTGTATTGCCTTTTCATTGCTGCAACAGATTTACAGTATTTTATCAAGTTTTGGACAGTAAGTACTCCAATTTATGTACAGTCAGTGCATGTAGCTACTACTCTGCAAGAACTACAAGATTTGAGGTTTTATGTTGTAACCTAGTATCTCCTAAGACGAAATTTAGATAATAGTTGTAACACTTTTTTTTTTCTGTTTGTCCTACGTTATTTTGAAGCTGCTAACAATCATTTAGGAAAATATTTTACAAGAGAATTTATATCATAGATGGTCTTGTTAATTATGTTCTAATGATATGCTATGAAAAAGCTTCAGGGAAATTATCTAGTGTATCTGGTTCACAACTTAGGATGTTACCTTCTTAGGTTTGCAGTATTTATGCTACAGTATTCTAAAAGGCTAAGTAAATGAGGTATTTTTTAGAAGATGAATTATTCTCCTCTAAAAGACACTTGAAAGTTCAAATCCAAATGTCAGTCAGGTTCTTGTGGTCGGTATTTATACTTTCTCAAGAAAGGGCCAGTTACTTTCCATGCTGTCAGCAACCTAATTGCATGGCCATCTGTGCATAAAAGGTGCGTGATTCAGTTATTCAGGCTCTTGTTGCGTGATACGTTTCTGTCTGCATTGAATTTGATTTGGCTGAATAAAGGATTATTAATAATCAAGTTAAACAGCTATTTCCCCAGTTCTAACAGCCTATTTCTTTTATTTTTAGAATGGCCTTCCTGATACTCAAGCCAAGTTCCACATCATGTTTTTATTTTTTGCTGCCGCTATGTTTTCTGTCAGTCTGTCATCTCTCTTTGGGTACCACTGTTGGCTCGTCAGTAAGAACAAGTCAACATTAGGTAAGTTTAATGCTTCTGCATTTGTCAGGAAAAAATAAATATTAGGTGTCCATGATTTCCCACCACTCTGATGCATGTTTGTCAGGTTACAATTTAAAAGATTAAAAAAAGTGCAGATCTTTGAGAGCCTGTCCTTTACTGTAGCATGAACTGTAATAATACCAATGTTTGTGAAAGTTTCTAGATCTATGTTTTCTTGTTGATACAAGTTGAATTAGAACAAGCAAATTATTTGATTTTTTTTTCCACAGTTTTCTTGGGATTTACTAATATGCAAATGATTAATGGGAAATCTTTGAATACATTTCATTTGGAGGAAAGCTTGTTTACTTCAAGATTTCTGTAGGGTTTCCTCTGTACTGTGAATGTAAAGCCCCTGATAACTCATGCATACCTACACACGGGAGGTTGCTGCCAGTGCTCCCTGGCCTGCTGCAGAAGCGTGGTCCCCACATGGATCCAGAGTGGTTTCTGTGAGCTGTGCTGTCAGCACATCAGGACATGGTTTGTCTACGGGTGTAGAGCCCATTAGGGGAATTAAACGGTTATCAGTCACTGGCTGGAAAGAGGAGGAGTTCTCTGCCTTGGGCGCTTTGTGACACTTCAGGCTATATTTAGCTCTCTTCCCCTGAAATTCAGATTGGGTATCTGTGGAGAATGGTCTGGGTCCACAGGTAAAATACTTTCTTTATGCAGCTGTAGAAACATAAGATATTTTCATACTCCAGGGTGTAAAAAGCTACTAAAGCTCCCTACTAATGTAGGCTAAGCTGTATTTCTTTTCCATTGCTCTTAGTGTAGTATACCCTTTGTTTGTTGTCCTTTTGTTTCTCAAATACTGTCTGCTGTATAGTCATGTGACAAAACCTTCATATAACATATATCTTAAGAACCTACCTTCTCCTTGATCAGGGAGGAGGGTGGCAGGACACTTCCCCCTGTCCCCTGCACATACAATGGTGCCTAACAGTGACTTCAGCTTTCCTGAGTGAACCAGGTCATTGGAGCAATACAGCCTTTCCTCTTGGCTGGAGATGTCACCAGTGCAATCGCCTGAATACTGGTGTGGAACTTAAATGTGCTATATTGTGAAAAAATCTAATGATTATTTATTTCATTTTTAAGAGGTATTTAGAGCGCCCATATTTCGTCACAGAACGGACAAGAATGGTTTTAGCTTGGGCTTCAGCAAGAACCTAAGGCAGGTGTTTGGGGATGAGAAGAAATACTGGCTGCTGCCTGTGTTTTCAAGGTATGCTCAGCTTTTAATACCTTATTTGCTGAAATTGTTCAATTGTCAAGACACACAGGGCATGGGGGTGTTTTTTGTTTGTTTTCTGAAATTAGATATGGTAGTACTCATTTCAGAGAAAAAAAAAAAAAAAAAAACAGTTCTTCAAAGCATTTTTGTAAGTGTGGCACTAATTCTGATTTTTTTTCAGCCTAGGGGATGGTTGCTCCTTTCCAACTTGCCTTGTTAATCAGGATCCTGAGCAAGCCTCCACACCTGGTGGTCTTAATTCAACCTCAAAAACGTAATCTGCTTTTTGTTACTTATTTTAGGTAGCTGATATTCTGTTCTGTGCCAGTGCACATAGAAATGGAACAATGTTTTACATATTTAAAAGTGGTAAGCAAATGCAGAGCCTCCTGTTAAGAAGTCCAAGTCAAATTTTAAACAGCCAAGTTGTAGTTCAGCTAAGCCTCTGACTTGTATTTAAATTAATGGAAATAACACACCATCTCCCCATCTACTTTCTCAATTCAGTAGCATCCCTGGACCTGAATTTTCTGTGCCTGCCTAGTTAGTGCGAGTAAAATTCCATTCTGCATGCAAGATGCTTAATTGGTCTGCCTGTGATACAGGTGCATTGCCTTGGAAGGCTTTCTGGGGAGGCCTGCTGCTTCCTGTCTGGTGAAAAATGCTTTGTATAAGCAAATCTCAGGCCTCACAGTATGGCAGGGAGAGCTAAAGAAGAGGGTGGGAAGGAAAGTGTATATTAAATTCAAATATTTTGTTTCCACTGATAATCAGAGACATTTTCTTAATCCTTATCCTTTGCAGTCATGACATCTCTAGAGTACAAAAAGCATGCAGGTATTCTTTAAACTAAATGAAAATATCACAATAGCTTAGTAAATTATATTGTAACTTTATAGCAACATTTAAGTGATGAAGCACGATACAGATAATAGACATAGATATGTGATAAAGAAATGATAATGGATTCATACTGACAATCTTTTATTCATAAACAAATATGTTGCATGTTAGCAAGGTGTTCATTGACAGACAAAAAACATCACCAAGCTGGAAAATGTCTTACATCTTGCCCCAGTGATCTGAGCAGGGAGAAAGGAACCATAAGCTGTATTAGGAGTGAGATGTTCTCTCCACTGTTTTTCCATGGGAGAGCATATAGCTAGAGAGCCTTTGCAATGAACACATGTGTAAAGATAGAATATCTGTCAAAGAAAAAATAAGGAAGTTTCTCTGTTCTGTGCTAGAGTTGCCTTTTAGATTACACTTGCATTTGTGGCAACTACCCTGTGTGTAATGACAGAAGTGTAGTGACTCATCAGAAAATACGCAGGCTAAGGTAGAGAAGATAGTGCAGATGACAGAACTGTTTGAAGTGTGTGGTAAGGTAATGGAAAAATTACTGAGGTTTACTATAATGTTCACTTGTTGGCATTACAGCGAGAGTCTCCTGTTCCCTGCCAAGCCGCTGCGCGATTCCCAGAGCCACCTCCTCACCGACACACAGCCTTGGTCAGACATCAGTGCAAAGGCTGAAAAGGGCAAAATTGGTAAGGAACTGATTTATGCTGCAACGATTTGTTCTGTAATTTGCCTGGTAAACTAGTTTTGGAGGATGCAGTCTAAAAATGACCACGCTTACTTGGTTAATATTTCTTAGAGCTGTGCTACTAAGCTTATTTAAAATGCATCTTTGTAGAAAGATGGGTATTTCAAGCTGTTGTCGCATTCCATATTAAACCCAACGAAGAGGTACTGAGAGCACCAGCACTAGTAGGTACCAGTTAACTTTTAGGCTTAGGCTGGTAATTCTTTTGGGGACAAATTGCTTATACCAGCATATGATGACACCTTGTTACAAAAGCCATGTAATGGACACAGGATATAACATAGACTTGGTTAGTAGTGGAGCAAAATTAAGGTGATGATTGATAATTAAAGGCTGTATTATTTGCTGAAAAACAAACGAGAGCTTTCCTGTTGAAATATCTTTTTTTTTTTAATATTACAGGTATGAGCAATCCTGCATTAACCATGGAAAATGAAACCTAACTTCCCTTAAAAGAATCTTCTGAATACTTTAGGAAAGGTATGTTACTGTTCTGTGTATTCAATTTGCTATTCCATGATTCCTTGCCACTTCAAAAATGCACAAAAGCAAGTTTTTTTTTTAAATAATTTGTCTGTTTTCTTCTACTATTAATTTGTTTTACCATGAGGTAGTAGCCTGTGAATTCAGTTTTAAACTAAGCCTCTGATTTCTTGATGGCTCATGCTTGCAAAATATTGTTTGACCTTTATACTCGTTGCTTTTAGGTAATATTCCCAAAATATTATTATTCCCTTTCTCTAGAAAGATAATGAAATTTTGACTATTGAAGCTGTACAGAAAATCTTTGTAAAGCTAGGTTTACAATTGAAGTTAGTTCAATTCTACAACAGATCATAGTTTGGTCTACTAAAGCGGGCAAAGGTCTATCAGATGATGAAGGGAAACATAGATTTATTGTAATATGTAAAACTATTAGCAGCTTTTTCTATGCCAGCTACTAAGCTGCATCCTAATCATTTAAAAAGTGCTGCCAACTGAAGATAAAAGGTATCCATATAACTTCATGTGCATTTACTGAGATTTATTTATTTTTTTGATATCTTGCAACATAAAAGGCAGGTTTGAGAAGCAGCTAGGAAAGCCTGTCCTGTACACAAGAGGAGGACACCTTGAGGGTTAGGAGAATGGACACAGTTGATCATCACATTCCCTTTAGTATTAGAAAACTCCTAAGTCCTAAGTTCTAAAGCTTGATAAAAGATTCCTATTTAAGACTCCAACCCTAAAAATTTCATCATACTGAGTAATGTACATTTTTGCAACAACATCGGAGGAGTCGTTCAGGCAAGGTCATTTCCATCTCTGCTCTTGGAAGCCTTCTTTCAGTCATCCTCAAGAAGTGTCTCAAAAGGATGTCCTCCACTTGTGTGTGGCACGACTCATGCACATGCTGTCAGGCTGCACTGAGGCACTCCTGGAAGTGGGGGGCACAGAAAGTAGTCAGGGGACCACAGTGATCATTACTAGAATGACCAGACATGGTTTTACACTGAAGGCAAATGATAAAAGCTGTAGTTGTGCATATAGCAACAGATGGCCTGTAGCTTGTAGCAAAAAGTTCCCAAAAGTTCAGTGTATCAAGTTGGATTCATCAGAGAAACTAGAGAATTGTTGACCCTCATGTGCCTTTTTTGTTTTAAGTGATGAATGAAGGCACAGATGGTTCCAGATATAGGTGCTCCTGGAGCATCTACCAACGCGATGATGCTGTGAAATGCTGAAGTGTTGAAAAATGTGGGTGTCAAATGAGCTCAGTTAGAGATAAGAGAAATGAAACTCAGCCAGTGTCAGCAATTTTGCTTGCTCTGTGTATGTCTTTTATGGGTTCTAAGCTCCTATTTCTAACCTTTCATTCAAAACCTAAAATGACATGCCTGTGCCCTCTTTAATCCATCAGTTGCTTCAACAAAAGAGCAGCTTTTGTGAAAAAAAATGAGCAATTACTCAACTTCAGTTAGTTTCATGTCTTTTATGGGCCATCACCACTCAAGAATAAAGCACTGGAGACAGGCTTTAAAAAGGCAAACGAACAGATTTTTGGATTATAGCACTAACATTATATTATATTATTATATTATATTATATAACATTATATTATATTATTATATTATAGTATATATGTATATTGTATCATATATAATTATAATCATGTTATATATTATATATATAATTATTATATTATAGTATTATAATATAGCATATAATGTATATACTATATATGTATAGTATATAATATACGTGTATTATACTATATTATAACTAGTTGCCTTAGATCAGAGTTCTACTTGGAAATTTGTGATTTAGGTCATTGTGACTGTCAAACATTCTGTGGGTTGTTCCCAGGATACTCACAGTGTGTATGAAAATTGTTATTCGAGCTGTATTGCTTGCTAAACATCTCCAGCTATTTAATTATTTGTTTAATCCAGTCTGGGAAGGTAACAACTAGATCCGTGCTTGTGGTCCGATTGCCCCCAGCCCTTGTTTTTTTTGTCTGTTTTTGTTTAGTGTTCTTCTGTTTTGGTTTGGTTTTGAGTGTGTGAGCACCCATTTAGAAGTGCAGCTTTTTAAAGAGAGAACTTTGTCTTCAGAGGAGGTGGTGTTCCCAAGAGCAGGTGTAAAATCTGAAGGGGTTCCTGGATTTCAGTTTTTCCTTAGAGCAAAGCATGCACATCGCAAAAGCACAGTAGCTGAGAACTGATGATTTCCCTGCACAAGCATAAGTAAGTTACAGCTTGGTGGTATCCTTAATCCTGCCTGAGATTTTTCTATGTGGCACTTGGAAAGACTTTCTGGAGAGGTCACAAGAAAGACAGATTATTGGATTATTGCTTGTTCGTATATATAGCTGACATAC
Organism: Netta rufina; assembly: GCF_964035555.1. Lineage (NCBI taxonomy): Eukaryota > Metazoa > Chordata > Aves > Anseriformes > Anatidae > Netta > Netta rufina. The sequence continues at coordinate 18,101,272 of NC_140127.1, forward strand.
AGTTGCTGGAATAAGAACCCTTATCTAAAAATGTTTTTTTACAGTATTTTTAGGGCACTACCTTGCATGGAATTTCATTCCTTTATTGTCAGTATTTTGAGTTATATTTGTTCCTAGGGAGTGATTAAAATACTTTTAAAAATGCTGAAATCACAATAACCAAGCTAACTAATTTCATCTTTGATGTGAAAAATGCAGCCCACAGCTGCTGCTGGTGTGTTAGTAATTTAAATTTCTGTCCCAACTAACAATGTGCTCAATATCCTGTATTTATAGTTAATCAGAGGACTAACTACTGAGCGTGCTGGATGTGGTTCACACTGATGTAATACAAAATTGTTTTTTAATGATGTAGGTACCTGGAAGTACTGCAAATATAGTTCATTTTATAAACTGGTGGCTTGTTTACAATGTAGTCAGTTTTTATTCACTGCCATCCTGAAGTGGATTGATAACATATCTACAAGCAGTCTGACTGGGTTCCTTTTCTTTGTTGTGGGATTTTTATTCAGCTGTTGCTCACTGCTCCCCTTTGAGTTGATGAGACTTGATGCAATAATTTAAGCGTTCATTAATACGAACATGTTTTGTGATTTATGTTCTGTTCCAGTTTAAGAAAAAGCTGTTGGTGGAAGGAAGATGGATTCTTCCAAATATCAGCCCTATCAGCCAGCTGCTCCCGTCTGCTCCTGTGTGGATGTGCTCAGAAAACAAACTGACAGATGATAGCTGTCTCCATGTCACTGCTTGAAACATGAAACAAAACATACAACTTTTGAACCACATAAAGAATGTTTCAACTTAGGATTACTGATTTTGAATGGTGAAGGGTGATTCTGAGTATTATGGAAAAAAAAAGTCTTGAGTTTACTATTGTAAAAATTCTGTGGCTGGTTTTACTTTGATATTCAGCACAAGAAAAATGTGACCTCCTTACGTATCAGCCCAGGTTCTCGCCTTGGTTTTGAAAGTTCACCTGTTAATTCAAATTGCTTTAAGTATTTGACTTACTTCAAAAATCAAATGTTTGCACTGCTGACTATATGAAGTGGGAAAACAATCAGTGTTGGTTACGGACAATTTAGTGGCTCGGTGGACTGTATTTTCTTTTGAGCGCTTGATAAGCAAGTTTTTTGTTTTGTTTTTTAAGATAAGGAAACCCTAGTGAAGTGTCAGACTATTTTTGGATCACTTTTAGAAAACGTTATTGTGAAGGCTCCCTTTTCAATAGTTGTGGAAGGGTGGGGGGGGAAACCTCCTTTGTTAATTAAATACTACAGTGAGTCCCTGGTAAATGAGTGATTAAAAAGTCCACATTCGGATGGATAATATGTAAGTAAAGCTCGTAGCTGGGGATTTTGATTAAAGCTGCACATGACGATCCTATGAAATTGGGGGTTTTATTCTCCCATTTGGAGCCTTAATCCCCTAAGGGAAAGGAAGGCTGGCACTTCACTTTGGTGAAGTGAAAAAAGGTGCTTTTTTTTTTTTTTTTTAAATCAACCTATGTTCTTGATGGTCACTGTCTTTCAAAATCCTAGTTTTTTATTAATCAATAGTTGTCTCAACTTTTTTCACTTCTTTAAGACACTGAATTTCTCACTGCATAAATTAACGAATATCACATCCAAACAAGGAGACATTGTTATAACTTAGGATATTTTGCAGTTAAAGGACAAAGGATATTCAATTGCAATACCAAAAAGCCAAACTGCTGCATATAGGAAGCTCCCTTCTGTTAAGTTAGTAGACAGACAGCAGGATTTTTAGGATTGAAGTTTACCAGCCTGATGATAAAAGAGGTGTTATAAACTGCAAAGTCAAGGAAGTTTCAGCAACACAAATCTGTCTTGTGCCTTTTGTATGCACTAAACTTACGGTATCAGTGTTTACATTTAAATGCAATGTAATTGTTTTTCTAAAAATAACAAGAAGGATCTTAGTTATGCTTTCTAGGTGGCCAGGTAAAAACAACTAGTCAAAAGAAACCCCAACAACCTGAAAACCTGAAAAAAGTTCTCAAAACTGAACTACTTAGCTGGTGTGTTCACGGTGGAAGGATTCCAGTTTTTGAAGAATAACAACCCCAGTTGGAAAGCTGGCAGCAGGACTAAGTGACTGATTTCCGAAAGCAAAAAATTTACCATAAACTCTTCTACAGGCAGGTAACTTAAAATTTTGAGGTTTTGTTTCCTGGATTTACAACGTAAATGGTAACGATGGGAGCACAAATGGTTTTTTTTTTTTTTTTTTCCAATGAGGAAGAATGTATTGGGTTTAATTTGTTTAAAATCTCAAAATTTTACCAGCCTGAGAACATCTGAATTTTGCCAGAAGTGCCAGAGCATGGATCCCTTGATGTAGAAGGCTTTTTTTTTTCAAACAAGCATGAAGGTAGCACAGTTTACACTATGCCTGCAGACATCCTAGCAACCAAAAGTTTTCATTTATTCAGTGTTGTCCTGTCAGCTTACTTTGCCTTAGTGTCTGTTTAAAGGCTAACTTGTCAAGGGATAAGGGGGAGAGGGAAAATATATATTTTTAACACTTCAAGTTCTCTAGCTGTATAGTCTTGTTTTTTTACACGGTCAGGGTGGTTTGTCACAGAGCATGCATTGGAAAACAGTGACTAAAAAGTTGAAATTCAGCTTTAATGTAACTTGCTCCATACTTTTAGGTAAAGACTAAGTACTATTTACTTCCCCAGCAAAATCTGTAATGGAAATTGCTCTAATGCAGGTGGCAGACCTGCCCTGGGGCTCTGCCAGGTCTCAGTAAGGCTGGGAATTGATATAGAGAAAGGGCAGGGATAGGGGATCAAGAAAAGTCCTGTGAGTCTCAACAGTCACATTTAGAAAGCACAATAGCCCTAAATAATCTGCAGTTTTGATGTAGCTAAAGGCTGTCCCTCTAGCAGAAAACTGATGCAGGCCACAGAGCCAAGAAATATGAATTCACAAGGGAAGGGTAAGGGGAAAAAGAAAATGAGGGTAATTCAGGTGTATTTGTTCAGCAGACTAGAGCGAGCAGGCCATAGCTATACCTGATCTCAGGTTGGGTATGAGCTGTGCCTCCAGGAAGAGCGATGGCAGGAAGCTTTGAGGGGTCCTGGCTGTTCTCTCCAGGGGTAACAGTAAGCTAATCATGCTCCAAGGTGTAGTTGCTGATTCAACTATATTTTTGGCTTGAAGTGCCCTAATACCTTACATAATTAAGTGAAAATGCTATTTTTGACATATTGTCATTGAGCACTGGAGCTGTTACAATGCATGCGGGAGAACTCGTGAACAGGTAACAGAAGCAAGAATGCAATGTTGTTCGTCTGCTTACACTGATTCTCCTGTTCTTTGTAATATTCTTGCTAGGCACTTTACTACAATCTTTTGGGTAACTTCTGTATTTTTTTTAAAGACTGCTTTATACCTACTGTACAGTTACTAATCTACTTTTTTGCTAAAAAAAAAAAAAAAAAGCCCTGGTATTTGTCTAGAAATAGCCCCGCATTTCAGGCTTCATTGGAAGGTGGAAGAGTTTGACAGACTCCTCAGCCAGGCCTGAGTCCCTCAAGACAGTAGAGTTCAGTTTATTTTGTATACATGAAAGCTGTCATGTGAATCACTAGCCACCCACCTGTTTAATAAGCTTCCTTAATTTGTAGGTTAGAACAAATCCACGACATCTCTGCACCAGAAGTGGTCCACACACATTCTGTATCAGTTGATGCAATGCTCAGAGTCCTCACAGAGATCTATTTTTAATAAGAAAATTGAGCACCTCGATGTTGGTGAGCTCCTCCCATAGCGCAATTAGACAGTCTGCAATTTGGTGCACATTAGCAGTTGAGAGCTTGTCAATAGCCCACGGGCAGGGAACTAAAGAAACCTTGGTAATTATTTTTTTAAACTATCTGTACTTAAAATCATGGTCTTCAAGCAAGACTTCAGCAAGTTTGTTTTAGTGCATGGTATTCTAGAGCTGTTAGTCCCACACATGGACTGAAAGAATTCTTGCCCTGATTCAGCTGACTGCTGTGTTGGGTGGGGGGGAGGGTGGGGGGATAAGTTTCCACATGTCTTTTGTGTAGAACTTTGCCACTTATTAAAGTATTGCTCAGATAAATAAACGCTTCATGTTCAGCAAGTCACAGCTGGAGTAGTCATTGGCACGCCACCCGCAGTTTCCCGGGCAGCACACCTGCACAGCAGAACAGCCCTCACCCCTACTGCAGCTCCACTAACAACGTCAGTACTGTAAGTGCCCCTCCTCACCTCTGCACCAAGAATAACTCCCCTTACTTTATAAAACCAAGGGTCATAAGGAGAAGTATGCTACTCACCTGGGCCATCACCAACAGCAGGACTGTGTTTTTCTACAGCTTTCCTTCATGTCAGGCTCTGTCCAGTCCTTCCACGTTCTTCTAGCCACCTGCATTTCCCCTCTTTGCATTGCACCAGAGCAGACTCCTGGCAGAGAGAGATCTGTCTGCTCAGGGGCAGAACAAGCTGCAGGAACAGTCATGGAAAGTAGAAACTGCAACTAGCCCGTTCCAGTTCAGCCATACCTTGCAGCACACACTTGGAGCTTTACCCGTCTTTCTATAGACACGGTGGGGTTTTGGCTTAAAACCCTTTCATAAATAGTGGTATTGAACCGTATACAAAAGTTCTTATCCAAAACAAGATTAAAGAACATGCTGTAATCTGTAATGTCTTATGGGTGGTGAGGTGTTTTTGTTGCCACTTGAAGCTAACTTTTTTTCATAAAAAATTGAAGTATCTGGGGCAATGATTACAGGCTTCAGCCTAGATCACCACACTGCAATCTCCTCAAGCAGATGGGCTCAACAGTTTGCAGCAGGTGGGAGAGCACCCTGTGAAGCCACATCCCCTTTCCCACCCTCCTCCATGTTCACACCATTCACACCAGAACTGAGCGGTGTATCTGGAAGTGGCCCAACACTTCCCAAGTCACTGTTTTGGGAAACCTTTTTTTCTTTCCCTTCTGAACAGAAAAAAAATTCTCAGTTCATTTAAGGAGTACCAGATATAAAGACAAAACCCCCGGACTGTACAAACTGCATGTTACAGCTGAACAGTAGGAACACATGCCCACTTATTTTCCCATATTAGCAATTAAATTGGCCACTAGTTCAAGCAAACAAGCACAAAACAGGAATTCAGCAGCTCAGTGATGGAATAAGCACTCGAGCAACCTTCATATAAAACACTTCCCGGGACACCACAGCTACACTGCAGAGCATGCAGAGGGCCAAGAATGACAGAAAACAAGGAGCCTGCAGAACGCAGCTATAGTACGATGAAAGCTAAATAAAAGATATAGTCCATATAATGCATTTAGAAACCAAACAAAAAACACTTTTTCAGATAAGATGATGAATGCAACCATGGCTCTGAACTGCTGCCCAGTCAGAGATGAAGCACATTCTGTGGGATGCAGATCAACCCTCACAGTCAGCTGCTGCTACTTTCTGTAACTCAGGTGGCAAGGAAGGCTTCCCCTCCACTTTCCCTCCCTCCACCTCCTGTGCTCACACTATCCAACCCAGTTACCTGAGGCAAGTATCTCACAGGAGCAAGAAAAAGCACGCTCAGGGAAGAGAATTCTCTCACTTCAGCAGACAAAAATCTCATCTGTGCTGGCAGAGAGAGGATGAGAGAAGGCTCTGCAGAAATCAGATCTTCACATTTGGCATCAACAAGCAGATTTCATTCACAGTTGGATTATTAAAAAACACCTTGAGGTCTATTGATTTTAAAGTTAATTTCTTAGTTATTTTACACGCTAATGCACTGAACCCACACTATCCCAAATCCATTAGCATCATGTGAATATTATAGAGTTGGTGTTCGCTGAGAAGTTCTAAAAGCTGATTTTCTATGGAAGACATTTCTTCATTTCAGTGGGTTCAACTAGTTCAGGTGAGCTATTAATTAATTCAATGTTAAGAAACCAATCAGGAGTTTAAGGACAGATGACCTGGATATGCATGTTCTCAAGTAAAAAGAGCACTTGGCAAAATGGAAAAAAAATGATCAAAAAGTACATCACAACACAAAACCAGATACCATTGGGAAGCTTAAGTGAAGATACAGGGGGCTTGAGATTCATGTCCATCCCCCCTCCCCCCCCCCCCCCTTTGGTATATTAACTAATATTTAGCTTATTTAAAATAAACAAACATGGCAGGAAGAGCGAGTGTGGCTCAGCCCAGCACAGGTAAAATCCCTGAACATCCAGCTTCATGATGGTAAGCATAAGGACACCAGTACGGAGGACCATGTTTGCACTGTAATCCAGCTGTACATTACAGTTGCTACACTGTTCTGTCGAGATTTCAGTACATTTCTAAATCAAAATCCCAAGTGACATCAGATATCTCCAAACAAGTAAGCTCAGTATCAAAACATGAAGCCCTCCTCAGTGGAATACCTAAAAAAGCCCTGCCGGAGAATATTGGACTAACAAACTCATTTTGCCAGCTGATTCAATTAGCCCTTCACCAGTTCTTCTAAGTGACCACAAAAGGATTATACAAAAGAATTTTGCAGAGCTGAACAAGCACTACCACTCAACATTCAGCCAGCAAGATAAAACACAAGATTTCTTAAGCACTAATGTTTATAAAGCTAGGAAATTCTACTTGGAACTGTTAAATACTATATGCTACTTGGCCTTCTCCAACAGGAACCTCTCAAAAGCTAGGTTTGATTCTGTCACTTTCATTCTGAAGTTCACTCACCAGATTCAACTTCTGACAGAGGGTGGCTTTCTGAACCCAACCCCTGCACACGTGGACAGTGTCTTTGCATCATTCCTGGCTCATCTGTCCCTGCTTTGTACACTTCCTTTCCAATTTTTGAGTTCAACCAGAAGTTCCTCGTTCATCAATGCAGACTTTGTAGAACTTTTGCTCCACTTCCTGCATGAGGGAATGAATCATTCCTGAGCTCGGAGAAAGCAGGCAGATAAGATTAGGGAAAGTTCATGGATGACCTCTGGGTCATCCCCAGATTCACAACAGAAAACGCCCCAAATGCTTTCAATCTGTTCCAGACTGATTTTCTTCCGTCTCGAAGATTCCTCTTGCCTAGTTTTAATGGGGAAAGGGATTAAATGCTTTAAGAAAGTGACAGAACATAATGTTCCTGGAACATCTGACTCCAGAAGCCAAAAATACAAGTGGGAAAAAAAGTCAAATATAAGTTTCTGATACTGCATTTCTTCTGACAAACCTCCAACAACAGATTTTAAATGGATTGGGAAGAGCAGAAGCCTGGAAAGAGAATTCCTGTCTCTGAACAAAAAGGTACACGTCTAGACAGCTGGAACGACGCCTGCACATTTATTTCCACAAAAGCAATTAATCCTCTCCACTTTGGAAGCAGATTCAGATTTCAGGCTCTGCAGGTTACAAGTAACAGTACTATATATAAGAAGAAAAGACTTTTTTTCACAATGTTGGCAACTCACCATTTGAAGAATCACTCCTTAATGGAAACTAAACCTAATTTTGCCACAGAAACTGAACACTGCACAGATGTCTCCCAGCTGTAATCAGCTCTCATCACAGACAAATCACATTTGATCAGACCAAGAACTCTCTCACAGAATAAAGCATAATCTTAGTTTCATGCCAATTAGTGGGTTTTGAGACATTTTTTTTTCTTAAATGGGAGGAAAGCTGAAGAACACAATTGCTTGAAGTTCAATATCCATGAGAATTTCAGGCTAGGATTTATGCAAACTCAGCCTGGTCCTGCAGACTGCGTGCTCACTAGCAGCTGGAACACCAGAAACACACCTATTGCACGTCTTTGGGTTTAGGTTCTTCCGCTTAAAAGAGTCCAAGCTTTGACAGTTCATAACTACAAGCAAAGCAAGGTGCAGAAGAGCACACAGAATGCACAGTCACTTCAAAAGCACATCCCAATGTGAACTAAAACTTTTACCACACACACACCTTTATAAACCTCCAAAAACTTCTCTTGATTCACAATTTAAAAAGTTATTTTAAAACAAAACCCCAAAGCTCTTAGAAAAGTCACTCCCTTCAAAAGTTAACCACCTATATAGCAGTATCAGCTACTACAATTTAAAACAAATATTTCAGGGGTTCTTCATTCCACGTGTATGTGAAGTTGCCATACCTTGAGTTCAAAGGCTAAAAGACAGAATTTCATGCCGCAGTAAGAACACATCCTGCTTGTCTAACGGACAGCACCTATCTTCTCGTTAAAGCCAAGGATGGCCAAGGTTAAAAATAAAATAACTCACCCTCAACTAATGCATGATGATCCTAAAAGAAATCACTAACGGGGTTTGGATACCTCAGCAGTGAAGTGTATTTACCACCCTTGCAGCTCAGGTCAGTTGGAATGAAGTTATGGATACCGTACAGAAAGAATTCTGCTCTGAAAGTGGAACCAGTCAGCAAGCAGCGAACGACATCATTTTACTAACAGTGGAAGAGAACTATCATGCCTAAAGAAAACAATATACAGAATTGAACTGATAATAATGCACACATTCCAGGAAGAAATTGGCAACAAAACCACCAGTCTCTTGTTATGTAAGAAAACATTTTTTAGGCCTTTATTTACAAAAGCTTTAAAAAGAAATACCCTCTGTTATGCAAATTATTTGTTGTTTAAAAAGGACCACCCAGTTACATCATCGTAACTCAATGATAAAAAGGTGTTTGGTGTTGTGGGTTTTTTTTTCTGAAGTACAAGGTAAAACAGAGTAATTTGGCGAACATTTGGAGATTTTTCTACTATTGATTTCTGTGTTGATCACACATACGCGCGCACGCAAACACAGGCACACAATGTCGCACATTCCATCATTTCAGGCTAGTATTTAGCTATTCAATACCAAAAATCCTTCCTGCACAACTGCTCTGTACACAGGGTATGCAGAGTTAAGAACATCCTTTAGGGTCCTTTAAAACAATGTATCTAAAATATATTGCTAAGATACACTCAAAAATAAACTAGCATTACACTCCTCAGGTAAGTTTATTAGCTCTAAGTTATTTATACTTTGTTGTTTTACAACAAGTATCTGCAACAGCTGTCTTTGTATCGGCTACAGAAGAGCACGATTTAATTGTCCTAATTTAATAATTCAATTAAATAGTATTTTTTTCAGATCTTTGGGTTTTATCTTTATCTAAACTGATTCAAAATTTATCAAATCATGTATTTAATAAATATGAATTCATAAAAAATATTTGGGGTATAACATTACTAGAATAAAAGCTAGAAGTTAATCAAGGGAAGTGTGCCATTACAAAATTCCTACTATTCCAATGTCCTTCGAATGGCCAAATGCTAAAGCCAAAGCTGTTTTTTTCCTGAAGGGTGTAAAGCTGTTTTTTCAAGCTTCTTTCCCTCATCACAGAGCGGTTCTAAAGCAGCAAGCCAACCAGCAGTTGACACGTGCAGGATGTGTTTGACGACTGAACACTAGTAAAATAACAGCAGTTACTATGATTTCAGTAGTTTCTTTTGCTCGAACAAAGGCAGATTACGCAGCAAATAAATCATGTTCTATGGGTTAAGATACCATGGAAATACAGTGTGAAGCTGCTGAGCTCGGAAGATGATTGTTTTCTATCTGAGGGCAAGAGAAAAAAAACAAAACTTGAAATAAAGCAGAGGATTTGAGTCAGTCGCCCTCTAAAGTGCAAATCTGATGGTCCACAATCTTGAATAGCTAAAACGCCTGCATACTGGAAGGAACAGACATGAATGGGGAAGTTAGTTACAATCAGTGCGAGTTAATTTGGATAAGGGAGGGGAAAGAGGAAAAAAAAAATAAGACCAAAGACCAATATAAGTAAGTTTACCATACTATTCATTTTGATTTAGCTTTCCCCTTCTCTCTGCCACACTGATCCTACACGTGCGTCTTTACAAATGGGCTAGTTATGACTCCAAAAGTAACCCATAAAATTATACATATCAATCAATATTAAGATCAAAATCTGTGATAGCAACAGTCAGATTTAGTACATAGAAAGGCAGAAAAGAAAGTGTGCCGAGAAAGGGGGAAAAAAAAGCCTTATTGTCCAAGGGGTTCAACCAGAGATAAAACCTATATACAAGCATGTGGAGCTCAAAAAGATGGCCTTTCCTTTCATGTCATGACTGTTTGTTGGCTTCTTCTTCATAAGCATTTCCTGTGCCATTTTGTACATAAGATGACCCCGAACCAAGGCCGTATAAGTGGCCACAATATTTGGCATCGTCAATGTGATCTTCAAAGAACATCTGGAGTGTGAAAAGAAAGACACAAATTATTGCCAAAGCAAAGGCCAAGTTCAAACAGAACTACAGAAAGGCTTAAACACTTTTTAAAACTAAATTTTTAACTTACACATACATTGCTAAACAATTAACTCAACTGAAAAGGCTTTAAAAATGCACACTAAGTATAGTTATCTCTGCACTACGCCGTCCTTAGTAATGCTGTAGAAATGCTGTATTTAGAAAGAATCTCTGGAAGTACTGAAAAAAAAATCATCATAATCCATTTTTGTTTATTTAAACAAATGATTTTCACTAAAACCCCAGAATTCTACTTCCATGAATAAGAGGCTTTGGGTAGACAAAGTCAAGCAGGTAATTTGCCATGTTAAAACCTGCATTTTAAAGAAATGATTATGGGTTTGAACCTTTTCTCTAAAAAAATAACTAGAAAGTCAGTATTTTAGGTATGATTATCAGATACCTTCCCTTTATTTGCTTTGGATGTTGTTTCAAATTCAAGAGTAAAATAATAATGATACAGTTAGCAGCACCATGCTACGATGCTTGGATCACACCAGAAACAGATTCTTCTGCAGCCCATGACCTGCTCAACGATGTTAACAGTTTCAGGGGAGGCAGAACAGAGCGTTACGATGAGCAAAGCAGATTGAACCACAGCACTTATTATTCACTTATCTCATTAGCAGCTGTCAGAAACTTGTGGTCAGTTTCTTCTTTATACAAAAGGCCAGATTACTGGATGCTGAGGCTTCTACATCCCTGTACTAAACCTTACTAAAAGACAATGTTTGCCATTCGTCACCTGGTGTCATTTACCATATCAAAACAGTCCCCTGACAGATCCCACATTCAGATGTCCTAGCATTTGTCCAGTGCAACTTGTTTCAAGACAAAGCCCCTTCATGAAAAATGTCCTAGTATCTTCCTATTGTATGCAGACAAGTAGCAATGATATGCAAAGCTTGTAAGACTTAACTTCCATTTCTGTAAGACTTTAAATAACTGATATATAATCTTTTAGAAACTCAGTTTATCTGTGCTTATGCATGGTAAACTCAAGATGAACAGTGCATGGGCATTCTCCCCAGCAGCCTGTCAGTCAGTATTTAGAATACCCACACCAGAAGTGGCTAGCACAGACAGACCTGCTCTTTCCCTGGCACTAGGCCTGTCACAAGCAGCAGCACACACTGGCTGGGTATTACAACTGAGAAGCAGGTCTGCAAAAAGCAGCCTGAGTACAGTCACTCAGAAAGGAGGCTGGCTCTAGCAGCTCCACTGCAACAACCACCTAAGAAACTTTGCAGAACAGGAAAGGGGAAAAAAAAATCCCTTACTCTGGCAAAAATACAGTCTTGTATCTGTCAAGAAAGCAGAGACCCCTGAAGCCCCTTAGAGACTTCTTTAAAATACATCAGACTTATCAGCCATCAGCAAAGAATCGGCAATTCCATCTGTTAGAGCAAGTTACTACTATGGAGATAAAACCAATACATCCACCTACTTCTCGCATTTTGAAGAAGGCCATTCCTGTGAGTAAAGAATCAGATCCTGCCTGATGCTGTGGTCCTATCCTTTCCAGCTCTAACTGCTCAGCCACTTCTTGTAATCCACCCTGAAAGAGAAAACATTTGTTAACTGCTGCAGAACTCAAATTTGAAAACTGATTATCGGTATTTGGGAAAACCTGTTACACCAGACATACAACTTCAGATATATTTTAACATTTGCATGAAGCATGAGCAGGCACTATGCTAGACAGATACACACCTGATGAATCCACATTTCAGTATCAAGAGCTGCATTAAAGTTCTGTGTCAGTGTTGCTTAAATAAAGCAACAAAACTACTACTGCTTCTTGTTCCAACCTGTCCAGTAAACATATCTTGCTACTTAACAAAACAAATCCTTTAAGGCATCAAGAGGACTGGCAATGCTGAAGAACAATACAAGGTGTTCCTGTAACCCTTCTATTTGAATGAAAGTTTAAAAGGTAAAAATAATGTTCTACAAACAGAAGGATTCAAGTACTTACAAATGAGGCGCTCAGATAAAGTATCTAGGCTTCCTCTGAAATTGACTTTTCTCCCCACTTACCTTTCAACAATTAAGTTGAGGGTTTTTCACTTCCCTTTACAAAAAACTGAGAGCATCCTTAAGTATCTAGAAAGCTACAGGGAGTCCAGGAAAATGTTACACAGCAGGCATTTAGAAACAAGGAGGTAGAGTTTAAAAAAAAGGAAAAGGAGGAAAAGAGCACCCACTCCAACTCTACACACCTCTTTAAAGTTTGTTTCATTAACTGCTGTAAGAGGGTATGGGGAAAAAAAAAACATACAAAAAAGAAAGCTATCATCTTGTAGCTTGTTTTCCAAGACAAGAAAAGCCAAAGACAGTCACTTTTCTCTTAGAAATGTATATTTAATGGCCGTATCACCTGCAAAATGAAGCCTACCTCTTACAAAAAGGATATAGGCACCTCACATACAAAGAGGGAATCATTTACAACAGTAATTGGTTTGAATGTTGATACATGGTTTAAAAGAACACATTATGAAGGTGCAGACATCGCTACAAACCTAGCTGTTTTTAAAGGTAAAGCTTCTGCAGTTTTGAAACATTTCATTTTCCATTAAGCTCAACTTCTGTGGAAAAACTACCCCCGAACTGCACAGTGACTATACAAGTCTTCATTTTAGCACCCCAAAATGGTAAAAACCACTTGCAGAAGCAAACCTGTCAGAGATGCGTTTGGTTTTACAGATATGTCTATCCTTCAACTGTGTTAAATTGTAAACGGCAGCTAAGTAAGATGTGGGAATGCAATTTTCCACAGCTTTTTTATTTTATTAAATCTTTACATCATAAAGCCACTGGAAGCAGACTAAAGCACATGGCACATGCTTTAAGGTCTACAGAGATCGAAACCAAAGATGAACCCTAATGCTACTATAAGCTCTGCAAGCTAGAAGTGTTGCAGAGTGGAAATGATTTTAAATAAAGACTACCTACTATCTGAGGCAGCCTGTCCTCTTGCCCTTAACCTGTTTCAAGACAATAGCTTTGGGTTTTTGTTTCCTTTTAAAAATGGCAACTTCAGTAAAAACATTCCAAAGTAACAGCTAGTAACCAACTCTAGAAGCTGGTACAGGGATGTTTAGATTTATTCTAGCTCGAATGGTATGAATATAGTCTGCATAAGTTTGAGAATTAGTCTATACAGATAATCTAGATAAACAACTGCTTTCTATCTCCCAGTAATTAGCCCCCAATGTCCTCTGCTTTCTAACTCCCAGTAATTAGGTACTGGAGTTAGCAACAGCAGTTAAGCCTGCACCCTTTTCAAGGCACCACTTGCTGCTTATAAACTCTCTCCTTTCTCAAGCTGTAACTTATCATCACAGTCTGCTAGCTGTACAACTACACCAGCTTCAAATAGCTTGGAAGAAAAACCACCCAATACTAGAAATCAACAGTATTTACACAGTGGCTGCATGCTCTGCAACGTAGACATGGTAGTTCAAAATTCACAGGAACAGCAGCCCGCAGGAGATTGCTTTGAAAATAGCACCTTTAATGACATCTATTTGTAAATATAGCATTCATCACTTGTAGGAGAGACCACTGCTTGGTCAGGAATTATAGAATAAAACCCAGCTGTGTCCACAGATTATTAGGCTACTGAAATTCTCTTTCAGGACTTCTGAACTCCAGATAAGAATATCTTGTTACTGGGGGAGGAGGATGATAGAAAGGGACTCAAAACAAAAATGAAACTAAAATGATTCACAAGGTATGCATTAGATCCCATCTTCCGCTTGATAAATAAAAAATTCCAGCTTTTCAGAGTATCAGTCTTCCAAGAAAAGGGCCACAAAAATGTACATGACCACAGTCAACTGCATTTCAAACTCAATTTTCATGGCAATTCTACGAGTTCATTGCTCTGTACAAACCCACATATTAAAAACAAGTTTACAAAAAGGTCTACACATCTTTATTAGAGCTGCCATTACTGTAAAAACATATGAAATTGTCTACATAAAAAGATTTTTAGAGACCAAGCAAGAATTTAACCTATACTACACTAACGTCTCAAGTTAAGTCCCAACTGTGTGCCACTGAAATACACTCGTGTCCATCTGAGTAACAGACTGTAAATTCATAACTACCTTAATCCCACAAGAACAGCTTCTAAATCCTCAAGCATTTTTCTCTTCTCAAGGCCAAAAATTCATTTTTGGATGTGTGGGGCATGGTGGAGGAGGCACAAGGGACAAGTTACAGCAAGTCAGTGACTTCTGTATGAAAATAACTTAGACAAGTCAATAAAGGACAACTGCACAGCAGTTCAATTCTCTGCCGTTTAATAGAGATTGAATGTGACATACTTTTGGAGAAAGAACATGCATTTTTAGAGTCACAAGGCAGAACATTTAGCAACGTGTTTCAGAAAGCTGCACTCAGTATGGTACAAGTCCCACAGTCATTTCATTGCTGGTGCTTAGAGGAGTAGGGTAGTCCACAGCCCTTCCCCTCCTCTCATGACTAGTCTGCAGGTTAGGATTAAGATTTACTGCAAGAAAGCAGACTACATATTTAACTCCAAAAAATCATCCCTTTTCTTAAGATGCACTGAAATAAGACTTGTGAAGGTTTTTCTTATCTTGCAAAATACATCCAGATCTCTAAGCAATGCAAGTTGCATACAACTATATTTATCTTAATTAAATGACAGGAAATACAGGTCATTAGAGTTAGACCATACATACTGTTCTTGACCACCACCAAATATATCAGGTACTTTCCTTTCCTTTCCTAGGAGTGAGAAAATTAGAAGCTTATGTTGTTGCTGGGTTCACTACCCCTACCCCTTTAACGCACCTAAATGGTAACATTTATTTTTTTTCTTCTAGTCTCTGTGGAGAAAAAAAAATCACTTCTCAAATGTTCCATAATAACCAACCGTTTGCCCAGCTGATTATACCAATAACTGGACGAACACAGGTAAATAAACTTTTCTTACTAACTAGAAGGGAGATCTCCATTTCCAGCATCAATCTGGTTAACAAAGGGAATTGCACATCTTACTTTGCACACAACTAGGGTACTATATAAAAGTGACATGCTTCTTGAAGACACAGAGGACTGCAAACCCATGCAGATCACTAGGTTAGCATGATGAAGTGGAAAGCCATTCCTTAGGATCTAGTTGTACTACAGTCAGTGCTCTCTTTTTTCTTCGGATTCTTATTAAGAACGCCTAAAAGATCAGGTTACTTTCCAAAAAAGCAGCAAGTCATGTATTGCCACAGATGAGCGACGTGCCTCATTCCAGCAGCAGTCCAGGCTCTTACAGTTCTTTGGCAAGTAAAGTTGTTAACATCTGTAGCATCTTTCGCTTTGCTGTCTTCCCCTTCAACATAGTTAGTTTCCATTAATTCTCCAGTCCACTTAAGTCTCCAAATTTTATGATAGAGTAAGCCAATTAGCAGCCCCAATGACCTGACACGAGAGATTAATTTCTAGTACTGCATTTTTTCTAGAAGTCGCATGTTGCTCCTGAGCGTACGCTGTTCTTTATTTTTCCTTATTGGACCATTTTAAACATTCTTCACTCGACTCCTCTTCCCAAGAGGCTTGCACAGCATCATGGTTGCAATGACCTTTGTAAAGACGACCACAGCCATTTAATGGACTGCACAATGAGGAAATAACAGCATGTGAAACCCATCAGTTCTTATGGCTCAGGGAGTGAAGGATTAATTCTAAATGTTGGTTTATCATCCAGCAACAAAGGCTGGACATAGCTATAAACCTAGCAGCATTGTGCTATTGTTTAGTAAGCAGTTATAAAAGTTATCATGTGCTCCTGCCTGTCTGTCTCTACCAATAGCCTTTCATACTAAACACACAAAGTTTGAGAGAACAATGCTGATTAATGGCATTTTCAAATTAAAAAAAAAAAAAAGAAAATAATACAGAACCTAAGTTTGTATCAGTAAGTAAGTATCTCCCCCCCAAAAAAGTTGGCTCTGAGCCATTAACAGATTACTTACCTTCAGATTTTTGCAACTCTTCATGAGATACTTTACATCATAGATGACAGGGAAAAACAATCGCAGTATCTCAAAGAAGTCCAGCTCTTCTTCAGGTAAATTGGAGTTGGTCAGGATTTTGATTAGATAGCCAAAGTCATATCCACTGCAAATTGACAAGAAAAACAATACAGTCAAATAACTTAAAAGCACCCTTTTCACTTCCAATATCAAGACCATTACGTGTTAAAAGGAAGGCATTTTGCCTATTTGCAATGCAATTTAGACAGACTCTTAAAAAAGACTAAGCCATAATGTAAATGGCCTCATCGCAGCTTCCAGAGAAAACATTTTAACTTAGTCTCAAGGAGGCCAAGTGAAGAAGAAGAAGAAAAAAAAAAATAAAATCTAAAAATCTGCCTGTAGGAGCTTCTCCAAACCCTGAAACAAGGTAGTGCTGATGGAGCTTCAGCTGGTAACAAGAACTTAAACAGAAGACTCCTAGCTGGTTCCCTGGACTGGAGTTCCTCTCTACAAGCAGAAAGAGAGGAAAAGACTTTTACAGTTCTCTGAAATCCAAAGGAAGGATTAGCTTCCACAAGAGCCAACGCATTTTTATGCCTGGAGGTGAAGTTCATCCTCAGCAGTGCCGAAGAGAGGGCTGTCTTTCAACTTTCCCCAATTAAATCAGCCCAGTTAGACAGCTGACAACTTTCATTACAAGTGAATGGGTGGCCACCATAGGTTCCAAATTCCCAGTCGACATTGTCGTGTTTGTTCTTGGTTGAATGAGAATCACGCTCAAAGCCAGTAATTTTGCAACATGGACAAATCTTGACTTGGGCCTTTCAGCTTTAACTGTGAGGTGAGCGATACCAAAGCCACAAATCAGCAAAGAGCGGTGTACTGCTGACCCTGCAGATATTTAGCACCCACTTAGACCCCTGACTTCTGAGGAAGGCTTAAGTACTTAGCTTACTTGCTCAGGGTAAAGAGGATTGTTTTTTGTATCTGTTGTATATGACGAAGATCTCTACATCCCCTTGATTTTACAAGTTTCTAGACCAAAGTAGAAAGTCTTGAACACACGAAGAGTGACTAGACTGTTTCCTACAAGTCCATTAATACAAGATACAAATGACTGCAGCCTTCCCAAGGGGCTTTCCAATGCGCTAATTTTTTATTAGGTCACCTATGGCAGCAGGGTTGGGAGGGGAAGAGAGGGAGGTCTGTATCAGCATAAAGCCTGTTCCTTGTTCTATAGGACAAGGAAAAAAAGACATTAGCAAAACAGAGGCTGTTTAGAAGGATGCAGAAAAAAAAAAAAAAAAAAAAAAAAAACACACCAACAACATGCTCTTCAAGATTAAGTAGACTCTCACTCCTCAAGAGACTAAGCTCTCCTCTCTAGTGAGCTTACTTACTAATGCCCTCAATTCCTGGCATGTCATCCTTGTGACTCACACAAAACATCTGTATCAAAACTTTTTATGTGAAGAAAACAATACTTGTGCCCCTCCTGTTCCAAAAAGTATTTGGCCCTTCCAAAAAAAGATATGATTGGATTACTGGAAAACGGATGTTCTCAAACACTTCTGAATTCTATGAAGAAGGAAATACTGTAAGAAAAGCCAAAGGATTCATTTAGTGTTTGTATTGAGAGGGAGCAGGCTACCATAAATTAGCAATTATGATGAATTTTATATATACATATATATTTATTTATTTTCTGGAGATTGTAGCAGACACATTCATTTTGGCATCTTCACACAGAAAGAGGGCACAGGATACATGAACAGTGGATTTATTTAACAGACAGGATTACCCTTCTATTATAGGGCAGCATTCAATCAGATATCCATTCTGGGATCCTAAACATGGGCTAAGATTTAGTCAGCTCAACCAAATTCTCTTCCACATCCCTTAAGTTCCAGCTGCTTGCACTTAGTCTCATTGTGTTCATATAAAACAACACAAAACTGTGTTTTACTGCTCATGATGCAGTATTAAGGCATTCACATAATCTTTTAGCACACTGTTAGGGCTTAATATGCTCCTGTCACCTAAACTTACACAGACGTAAGAACGGTCACTCCAGTTCAAGACTATGGTAATATTCAGTTCAAAAACATTTTGAGTGGCCACTGCTAAATTGTTAACAGAAGGGTAGGAAAGTCCACAATGAGCAATTATGTAATTACCTGCTCATTAGTGAAGTTTTCTTCTAATGCTCTAACAGACAATTAGTGGTTGGCTTATACCCTGGAGCACAGAAACTTCCTTTCCTTAAAGAGCTTTCACCGTTTCTAATATAATCACTTGAAGTTAGCAACTGCAGCTAGCCACAGTCCCTGGAGCTATAGAGCACCATAAGCACACTTACAACCACTGTTACTCAATCAATCTGGATGGCTCTAGGCAACAAAACCATCAAGAAAAGATCAAATGTGATTATTCCTTTCCCTTATTATCCAGAAAAAAGATAATCAGATAGCCAATTCGCAATGAACTTTACACAAGCACAAACAGCCTCTGAAATAAACCAAAAGGTGACAGGGCTGAAAAAGATTTCATTTTATAACTAGCTACAAATTCACTCAGAAACAAGCCAACAAATTAAGTTTTACTAGAAGCAGTTGGACACAAATGATTAATGAAATGCAATGGCTAGGAACTTTCCAACTGCCCCCAAACATTTGGGTTAACAGGCATATACACAGTGTCTCCTGAGGTAGAAGGAGAAGGCTGCACACAGGTGGTCACTCAACACTTCAGCCCGTCAGTAAACCAAGCACCCAAAAACCTGCATTTGAGCCCTTGTGTTTTGTAACTGGTTAGACCATGAGGTATCTACAGCTCTCTTGACTGTGATGAGAATTATGAACTCTGTACTTGCCCTCCCTCTCATCAACCCAAGTACATTTTAACACACACACACACACACAAAATAACATGGTCTCTTATGAAGTTGCAGTATGTAAGAACTGGTGACAGCACAAAAAGTCTCTTCTCTCATGCCTGACAGAACTGTAGATACACAGAGATTTTCCAATAGGTCAGGATGCAAAAGCAGCTACATCAAATGCAGACGGAAAACAAAGGGAAAACTTTAAGAGATTAGAAAAAAATGTGTGACTTCCAGAAAGTTGAACACCGGGAAGTGAAACACCACCAAAACACAACCTCTCACTCTGAGACCCCAGAAATGTTGGGGGCTGGTAGTAATTAAAACTTTTTGAGGAAGCACAAGTAAGGGCACTGCCAGCAACTATCATGCACAATCTTTACACTATTCAATAAACTACTGCATGGAAATAGACACAAAACAGATTTTGAACTAAGCTGTCAAGATGTTAAAGCTTCCACCGATAAAAACAAACACAAGCAATCTAAGGTATATTTATAAACAGCTGCTTGCTATTCTTTTGTGGCACATTTGGTGACCTGTGGTCATTTCATAGCTATTTGAAGTCTTCGCATCCCCAGAATTTCACCTATTACTCCACGTTTTTGTGCTTAAGATAACATCAGCGTGCTTCGACAAGTGCGAAAGCCTCAAACACTCTGACTTCAAGCAGAGTTGCAGACAATCACTGTTTGTCAAATATTTGCTGGAATTAGAACACCTTAAGATTTCTGAAGACATTTTCAGTGAAATCCATAAGAAAAAACTCTTTTTAGCAGATACAAATGAACTTCAAAGCTATCCCAGAAACGCGATGCAAATTGCACTACTAACAATGCCATTAGTGCAGTTTGCACTATACTTCCACCAGTATAGAATCACAGAATATCCCGAGTTGGAAGGGACACATAAGAATCATCGAGTCCAATAGCACTATTAAGGAATCACAAAATCATAATTACATTTTAAAAAGAATACCTGGTGTAAAAACGTCTCCTGGTCTTTTGCTAGTATTAGCATAGCTTACACTGGTTCCTTAAAGTTAATAACCTATGCTGGACAAACAATGTTTTGCAGGTGTTGCTGCTTCTACATGGCAGCTTCTGTTCAAACACTTGTTACAGGCTTAATGTGAACCCCTGCTCTTTTCCTGAACCATCCTTTTTTTTTTTTTTTTTTTTTTTAACTGCAGTCATGTGTAAATCATAAATACACATATAATAATGGATTTAAGAAGCAGAAAGAAACTTAATTCGAAACTGATTCAGCATTTCTAGTTATTTTGACACAGTTCATGGCACTTTTGTTCCACTATTTTCCCAAAGGTGCTGCCATAGTAGCAAGATAGCAAAAGTAAGATTATTTTGGAGTCACACTGTGAGTCAAGACAGCTATGAGTGGAAGATGTTGTAAGCAGATTAGGCAACAAGATCCTCTTTCAGTATGCTTAAAGTCAGTCTAGCTGAAATAATGTTTCTACTAAGCAAGCCAAAGCTATGAATTCCTCAGCATTCAGCAACAGTTTGAATGAAAAACCAGCATGTTTCTTTAAAACAGCTGGCAGCAGTTGTTCAGCATGCACAGAAGGCTTACAACCTCTTTGGAAATTGTCACTGTTTAGCAATTTCAGAACAACAAATCTCAGGTACTAGCAGCCCCATACAAAATTCCTTCTCTATTATTTTCAGCAATCCTTTGAACCTTTCTACTTCTTAGCATAAAGCCACAAAGTTACATACAGAGCACCATCGCTTTGCTAGGTGTCAAAATGTATATAACGTGCCTTCCTAGGCATCCAGGAAGAAAAAGCCTCTTGTTCTTTTAAGTCTGTATTCACATGGAATTGAGGAGGGGGTTGTTACTATTTTTTTGGTGTATGTTTTTTCTCCCCTTTCACCAGGGAAAGTGGAGAATCACTTTCCTGGTAATGTGCAACTTTCTACCATTATCTTACATTCCTTGCTAAAGCAATCAGTATTTTGGGGTTGCTTAGTGACTTACGTACCTCTGATTTCACATGCATTTCTCCTGTCCAAGGCTTAATTGTTCAAGATGAAGAATTTGGTGAGTTGTTTTTTTTTGCCCTTAGTTTTGTCATCTACGGATTACCACCCACCAATGTGGCATGCACAACAAACAAGAATACGACTCTAAAGAAACTACCAGTTTAAGCTGTAACATTTGTTCTTCCTTTGTTGACTTGCTTAGCAGCCAGCATTTAAGATGTCAACATACACGCGTTACAAGCAATGAGCCTCTAAAGGCACTGCTGCCTGCAAAGAGTGCAAATTATCTCTGGCACGTACAATGACTATTGCTTAAGTTTTAAAATTTTAAATCTTACTAACACCAGAAAGTCTTGTATATCTTGATAGATTCAGCTATTTAGTATTGTCATTTGTATTTCTACTTGGAGACCAGGTTCCCACGATGGAAGGAATGGTAAAACATATCCATTGCTACAGACAGAATTCTGACTTACAAGGGTTCTTCTTCTAAACTGAAGGATTTTCATCTACCAAGATTCCCAGGAGACTTATAACAAATTTAAAAGTGCTTTATAAAACTCTTCACTAATAATTCTGAGGTCCCTCCCATGAAACAAACCGTATTTACTAGAGAACTGCTTACAAGTAGTTTGCTTTTATCACTGTTACCATTAGTTACACCTGCCATAGTAAAAGATACAATGCCACCTGCTGGCTCAGGAGTTTAATGTATTTTGAGTTCGGTTTTCTGGTTAGAATGTAATCAGTTATGAACAAAATATCACTACCACCCTGCATGCTCTATTCTTTTAATACACAATAGTGCTGTATGTATCACTGCAGAAATACATTTCTCAGACTTAACAAACAAAACAGACACACTATACACTAGCAGACATATACCACGTGAGACACCAGATCCGAAATCTAAGCTGTAGAATTCATCAACACAGGCGACTCAAATATTTAACAAGCAAAATTTACCTGTGAAATGAAAGCCACTTGACTCCTTCACAAAGTACAACTCCTGATGTCATAAGCAGTTCTGCAAAGTATTGTGTCTCAATTCCTTCTTCCTCATGCTTTTTAAACTGGATTCCAGATGTTGTTAACAGCTCAATAGAGTCTTGCGCATACATATCTTCTCTAAAGACAGAAAAGAAGTAAATTTTCAAAATGTACAGACCTCAGTGACTATAAACCTGGTAACATTTTTTCCTATTCATTCCACAGACTTTAATAGGGGAAGCAACTTGGCTTTATTCCACGTTTATTATAAAAACAACCATTTTCGCAGCTGTTGTTAACCTCCACTAACAGTTCGTCATTCCTAGCACCTCTGTTCTTGTCTCCTTAACAACAGCCTAGTTCCTGCTCCACTTCCTATCACCTAGAGCTCCCCTTTTGCAAACTCCACAGAGAAAAACACGTGTATGAATACCGGTATTTTACCCAACATCTGTTACTTAAACTGCACCAAAATACATATAATAGTTAAGGCACTAACATCTGCTATGGAACTAAGAGCAGTATACTCCAGATCCCAGGTGCTATATTTTCCACCCATCTTGTCATCTGTGATTTAAGTTTGCATAAATATTTAGACACATGCTCATCAAAATTTCTCTCACTACACCTGGAAATTAAGTACTTGTCCTATCAACTCAACCCTTGAAGTTCAGGTAGCCTACCATTTTTGCTCTAAACCACCAACTTCATCTTTTCTTTAACAGCCAGGTCTGGGACCTGCGTAACAGGAGAGGGAAAAAAATTCCTTTATGCCGCCTTGCTTGATCCCTTTTATCACTGTCTTTGTTCCATTTGTCACTAGCATTGTTGTGGACTCTTAGGTATTTTGTGATGAAATGGATAGAGCTTTTTTGTCTCTGAAGTATTAACTATATCATTAGAAATACACAGAATGCTTAACTGAAAAAAAAAAAGCAAAGGTGGCTCTTCTTAGACAATATTCATATTGCTGTCCACAACAGTCTATTCTGCAAAGTCTCTTCAGTGTACAGATTTTAATGGAAAAAATACTCAAAAATTAAACAGACAAGGCAACTCAATATATCAAACCTGACTGTTAGATCAGTTGTAGGCTTCATACTTCCTAATAGCAAGTCATCGTTCATCAGAACACAGAGACACGTTCTGGAGAGGTGTTGGATCTTTTTTCCTCCCTTTCACACAGCTGTTCATTAGCTCTCCAGCTTTAAGGCATCAGCTTCCTAACACCTGTCCATTTCCATAACACATTAAAGAACCCATCCAAAACAAACATGGCCTATATGCCTATATATATATATATATATATGTTTTTTAAATTTATTCTTGTTTGTTGCTCTGCACTGATCAGGTGGATAGTTATTTTATAAAAATGTTTATGCTATTTAAAAATACATAGTGACAAGACCTAGCTAGAATGACAAAAAAAAAAAATTGCCTTCTTCTAGGAAGAGTCAACAGCTGTTTTGCTTTGGGAGCAGAACACTTGGCATGGTGCCACTTCCCAAAAGGAAGTTTAGCATCAGACAAAAAGAAGTCATTTCTCCATTCCTGTTCTAAATATTCATATTTCATGCCACTCTTATCTAGCTTACTGCTTTGAATAAAGTTCACCCCTTCAATGAACTAACAACAAGTCAGTTAGTTGACTACCTAGATCTGGCCACGCTAAACTTTCTTATCTATGCGGCATCCGGAACAAATGGATGGAAAACTACATTTGTTTTCAATTGCTTGACATCCATAGACCTTTGAAACACGGAAAATTAATAAAATATAACCCAGGCTCTTCTTCCCAGATCACAGTTTGGAAGCTATTAATCCATTCCTCCTCCTCTTTCTCCTGTACTCAGCAGGATTAGCATATTCTTCCAAGAGGTAACTGCCATCCAGCAAGTTATATGGCCAAACAAGTTGAGATAACAAAATATCAAATCTGTGCTTCCTTTTCTTTCAAGGGATGCTTCAAACGAAACTAAAAAGAGCATGTTCTTCCTCAGACCAAACACATCTGTGACAAGACGCAGCACTGCTTGTTTAGAAAAGCAAGAAGATCAAGAGGGGCAGCAGCAGACTTTTTTCATAAGAATCATGACTACTTTGAAAAGAATCTTTTTATCTGCCAGTTCTCTAAACTTCCTTTGTAGGCTGCAATTTTAACTCATGTATATCAAGTTTTCCAGTGATCGGCCTGTAACGCTGCCAAAAATCCCCAAGCCTTCAACACATTTAAATTTGAGAAGCATTTGCTCTGATACTTATATCAGGCCATATGAGAACCTGTCAGACCAATTATGTTTACTTAGGAAAACAGTCAAGATACTGTTTTAGCTGCTTTAGTAACCTTGTCAACTGCTGCTAGATGTAATTAGATCTCCACATACATGTCTCATTCAGCGGGGAAAGTCACATTGGTACTTACACGTTTATCACTGACAAAAAGCATGTTCTGAAACAAAGTCACAATACTACTCGGACCGATAGGAAAAATAAGCTTGCTTTTCAAACACCATATCACACCAAAAAAAAAGAATCTGGAGCAGAAATCTCTGCAAGCATTACGCTCTGAAATCAAGAATCCCCTTTCAACCCACTATAGAATTAAACAGGGTAATGAATAGCAACGTTTGTTTACAAAACACAAGACAAGCTGCTACATTATTAAAAACAACATGCCACTTCTATAACAACTGGTAGGAGTCAAACTATGTTTAGGAAGAAGTACTTTGAAATGCTAAATATGAAAATGCAGAGCTAACTTCTGCACTGAACATAAATGCATCATTTAAAAACGTCTGTTGAAACGGTTTAGCGTTTCTGATTAAACTACTAACGGCAAGATAGAGAGCGCACAAATGAGGCAAGACAGCACACGTTTGGCTGACAAAAGACCTCCTTGCATAAAGCTTACCAATCGGTAGATAACAATAGTTGAAATTTTTACAGCCTGTAGTGCATTTTCGGTATCAGTAAGTCAGAACCATACATCTAATTATGTAATTAGAGATTTAACACTTACGTTAAATTAAATTTAAAATTAAATTGCCAAGTTGAGGTTCCTGGAGGGTATTCCCCTTGCTCATTCATAAATGTCAGTCCTAGTTGAATTATTTTTAGCAAGTCGACATTACAGCGTAATAATTGGTACTGATAGTCTGCATTGCTTCTGAATTCTCCAATAGGCCTTGCAACTACTCCTGGAAATTCTGTGTCCTGTAAGAAAAGAAGGAAAACTTTAACAAGAGACACCCACAAGAACTCACAGCGCTCAGGTTTAGTAAAGCATCTCTCAAGCCTCGAATAATTTCATGGCTAAAGAACACTGTGATTGAGCACAGCTTTTGGAGGTAACAGATCAGAATCTTAACGTCTAAGCGTTAATTCATCATTAAAATGCCATTGTTTTTTTCCAAGACAGATTGATAAATGACTTCGGTAAGGTACAATTTACTAACATCAAATGAAATCGTTGTGGTTTTTACAGCAACTTCCTAGATAAACAGCACACGTGCCCGCTTACCATAGCTACATAGTTATACTTCCGTATAACTTGGCGGATCTTCTTCATCTCTTCGTCCAAGTTACAAGCCCAAACTTCGCAGATTCTTTGGCTATGGTCTACGGTAGCTGCTGGCATAGTGGGGGGCTTTAGTGACCATACATCAAAAGGTACACTTGACTGAGGATCAGTGTCATAAAGACGACCTTATTTCCCTTTTTTTACACCTAAGAGACAAACAAAGCATTAGGTTTTTATCCTTCAGGTAGGGGAAGGAGAAAAGCTTAGGGATACGCACAGTGGTTGGCGTTTAATGGCTCAGAGAAGCAGCACGGCCCGGCCCCCAGCCCCCCGCAGCTTTCGAAAGCACGAGGTGAGGCCCAGCAGCAGCCCCCCCCCAGCACACAGGGGCACAGCGGACGCCCCCCGGCCTCAACCCAACGCCCGGAGGGGACACCCGGGGGGCTCAGCGTGGCGTTCGCCCCCCCCCACACGCGCCCAGCCGCGGGGCCGCCGTCAGGCCCGAGCAGGCCGCGCACCGGGCCCGTTCCCCCCCGCCCCTCCCCAGGCCGCGCTGAGGGCCCCGACCCCCCCCCCCCCTCCACGGGGGGCAGCGCAGCGAGGCCGGCGGCCGGCGCGGGGCCTCCCTCCCGCTGCGGGGGCGGCCTCAGCGAGGCCTCCGCGGCCTCACGGTGCGTGGGGGGGGGGGGGGGCCCGCGCTCACCCTCACCCTCGGGGCCGTCTCCGGGAGGGGCCGGGCCGGGCCGGGCCGGGCGCTGCGAGGCCCCGCGGCGGCCCCGGCGGCCACGGAGCCGCGAGTGGGCGCGCAGCAGGCAGGGAGCGCCGCCCCCCGCCGCACAAAGCCATGACGTCACCGCCGCGCCTCCCCTCCTCCTCCTCCTCCTCCTTCTTTCCCGCGCTGGGTGATGACGCGCGGGGCGTGACGTCACGGGGAGGGGGGGCGGTGGCGGCGGCCGCCATGAACTGGCTGTTCCCCCTCGCCAAGGGCGGCGGCGGCAGCGCTGCCTCCGGGGGCCCCGCGGCGCTGCCCGCCCGCACCGGGCTCCAGCAGCAGAAGCAGCGGCAGATCGAGGCCCTGCGAGCCGCGCACGCCGCGTGAGTGGGGCCCGGGGGGGAGGAAGGGGCGGTGGGGGAGCGGCACCGGAGGGCTGCGGGTGCCCGGAGCCGGGCTGGGGGCAGCCGGTGCTAAGGGGGTCCCTGCCCAGGGCAGGGGGTGTGGGACTAAATGGCCTTTAAGGTCCCTCCCAAGCCGTGCTGTGGCAGCCCTGCCGGCCCTGTAAGCTGCTTTGTTGGCGTCCAGCGTTAATTGCTGGTTATTTGTCAGCAGCCTGTTTTGTTCGCCTGCTCCCCGCATGCACCACGCAGGTTTTGCTTCCCCAGTCAGCAGCCGCACGTCGTGCAGCGAGGCCCTGCTCTCTCTTGGGGAACTTCAGCTGGCTCTGCGCTCATCGGTTTTGCCTGACTTTTTTAATCTTTCATCGCTATTCGTCTTCTTTTAAAACGAGATCCACGCTTCGCCTCTTCCCTGTTACGTTTTGAGCAAGCCCTAGGACTTCATTCCATTGACATGGAATGATCGATGCCTCCAAAAGCCATCCGTAACGAGAAAAGACAGCAAGAAGCTCCTTATTCACTGCAGAGAAGCTCTTCCACCTGCAGGTTTGATAGTTGCAGCCAGCTCACTGTCCTGATGTTTTGAATCATCGCACAGGAAGCACAGCTATGACAATATTGCTTGTTATTGTTGCTTGCTTAAACTTGGAGCCGTTCAGAGCCATTTTCACAAATATTTTCGAAAAATGGATTGCTTCTCTAAGAAGCTCTTTCTGAAGCCACGCAGCAGCTCACCTAACTAAACATTTATATTGTGCCAGTCTTGCTTAGCCCTTTATTCTCATCCTTTTCACTGTACCAGGGTGATGAGCTCACCCAGAGGTAAATCCTCCAAAAAGGTGATCAGTTTTTTGCCAAGGTCAGCTTGCTGGGCTGGTTTGTTACCTGTTGATCAGGCCCCTGCTGAAGTGTGTTTTTGTCTCACATGTATGTTTTGTCATTCATCTTAGTGTAACCCAACTGAAATGCTGGAAATACAATTCTTAGCATGGTATAGTTTCCCTGAGTTAGCTAACTTTTTTTGTTTGTTTGTTTTAGGTAGTAAAAGCCCTGGTACATGTGATCTTAATTTCATTAACGTAGCTTTAATTTAATTAAAAATCTCTTGTGTTAGGAGCTCAAAATCAAGTTGTTTTGGTGGTGGTTGTTTTTGCATTAGAAAAATACTTTTCTTGTATTTGCTTTTGTCTTAGCCAAAGTTAAGAATGTGCCGTTTTTGCACTGTACCCATTCCCACCTGGGGGAGGGACAACCAGCTTTGTTGTTCCAAGGGTTTGCTCAAAGGAGGTTACAAGAGTTTGGGCAGCTCAGGGAGATCCTGGGTTTCTTGCGTTCTCCCTACCGCTTCTCTTCTCCTTCCCCAGTTCCTATGGGTTGCCCAGGTAAGGAGAACATGATTATACACCCTGCTCAACATGATTTTGTAGCTGGCTTTTAAGAGCGTGACAGATCCTTGTAGTGCAGGAACACACATGAGAGATTCCAGGGAGAATTCTGCGGTTAAGAACGAATTGATGATGGTTACTGTGCGGGGGTCTTGTAGCAGAGCCCTGGACTCTGATGGAGGGCTGTTTCGGAAGGTGGGTGCAAAGAAAAGAGGCTTTCTGGAAACACCCAGTTGCCAGGATTACCAGTTCCAGCTGTTTTCTCCCCCTCACAAGGGAGCTGTAGAGGGGTGAGGGAGAAGAATGTAGTAACCAGGTGCAAGCAGGAAAAATACGTGGAAGAGGAATCAGTCTGCTTTTCAAGTATGTTTTGATTGGGACATTACCAGATGAAGCTGATTTTCTGCCCTTTCTTTCCTGATCTCAGCCTCAGTGTGTTTACGTTGTCTGGAAATCGTTCTTCTGAGCTTCTACACCTCCTCCTCCTCCACATTCTTTGGGATGCCATCTTTCAAAACATTCCTGCTATGCATGCAAATCAGAGCGTGCCCTGAATGTTGAAATCAACTTCCTCTTAATGCAGCTGCTTTTAGAGATTTGTCTCAGTAACTGGTCTGTTATGAGAAGTATGTTTGAATCGAGTCTCGTAAGATTTCCAAAGGAGCGTGTTGCTTTGCTTGATGGTTTCAGGGGGCCTGGTCTGTCTCTTGGTTGTCCCTGGATTAGGGCCTTCCAGTTCTTGGCAAGTAGCTCTTCTGCAGATAAAACTCCTTTAAAATATCTGCATAAGTGCATAGAACTTAGGAGTTGCAGACAGAAATACTATTAAAGAGTAAATTCATCTATTAAGAAAGTGAGCCCGGTGTTGCTGTGTACGCTTTAAAAACTGATTAGTAAGCAGTGTAGTGGAGCAATATCTGGTTGTGAACCAGTTATAAAACCATTGTTAAAGTAAATGTTTCATGGGAAAAGATTTAACTGTTAAGAAAGCACTGATATGATTCATATATTAAGCCAGTACAAAGAGGAATATAAGTTGGTAGCGCTGACTTGGAAGATAAGTAGGTAGCACAATGTCTCTGCCTATACTTGCATTGCTTGTGATAACGTTGAGGTTTAAAGGTTGCAGCTGCTATTTTTTTGCTTTAATATTCTTATTCATTATTGCATTCTGAAGTGTATTAACTTATTCCAGTGTTTTTAATTTTAGTGTTACAAGGCTTTTCAAAACTAAGCTAAATAAAAAGGTCTGAGGTCCTGCCTTTTTTTAGGCTGTAGGTACTAAGGCTGTGATATTGACCACGGACTGGATGCTAACAATTTCTTCTTTGACAGCATTGCAGAAATTCAGAAAGATGTGGAATACCGACTGCCCTTCACTGTAAACAACTTGACAATTAACATTAACATGTAAGTAGAGAAAGATACCTCTATGCACATTTTGAAAATTGAAGCTGTTCTCACAAAATACAGTATCGAACATAAGTGGGTTGCATCTTATAACTGATTTCAGGAACCATAACCCTGATTTGCACTAGTAGTTTTAGTAATCCAAGTAAAACTAGCTCTGTACAAGAGGCAGAAGCTAAGCTCAAAGCATAATTATATTTGGCTGTGCTCAATTCCCAAGCTATCTACGTGTTTTTAGTTGAAAGTGGGTAATAGAAAAATGAAAATTTCAGATGTCTTTGAGTCCCCAGCAGGTGAAAACAAACAGTAGCTGATTAATCTGCTGTTAACTCGTGGTATTAACTCTTATCCCAGTGAAACTTCTGGACTGTAACTTGAAAGTGCTTTGCTGTAACATTTCCTATGAATTTCCTTTACTGTGGTAAATGCAGATGGTATTCTGTTCACGTCTTTTTATTACTTAGCCTCAAAGTATTGTCAATTTGCATGATATTCTTACAGGCTATGCTGCATTGTCCTTAGAGTAATATAGTTTGTATTAGAAAATATTCTCAACACATAGCTTTTCCTTTGTCTGTGGATGTAATTGCATCGTTGTTCTCCCTACAGTCAGTAAATGTTTTCTTTAGTTCCATGAGAATCTAGTATTCCAGCATCTCTGAAGTGATATTACTGACTTACAGTTTTGTTACTGAATAATCCGTGCCCGCTTCATGATGTATTTCTCTATAACTGTTCTCATAGAAGAGCAAATTTATGTAACTAATAGTTTCTGTAATTATTTATTTATTTTTGCCTAAGAAGCCTTCTTGAAGCAAACTTGATCGTGCGGTGTAGCTGTAGTAATGGTTACTTTTGTATTTGCAGCTTGCTTCCACCTCAGTTTCCTCAGGAAAAACCCGTCATCAGTGTTTTCCCACCTGTGAGACATCATTTAATGGACAAGCAGGGAGTTTATGTGACTGGGCCATTAATAAATAACGTATGTATAATTTGTAGCTTCACATATATCTACTGGTAATAGCGATTTTACTATGTCGTGCTAGATTATTGACAGGACTTCTGGGGAAAAAAAAAAGTCTA
The DNA here is from genome assembly GCF_964035555.1 of Netta rufina. Classification (NCBI taxonomy): domain Eukaryota; kingdom Metazoa; phylum Chordata; class Aves; order Anseriformes; family Anatidae; genus Netta; species Netta rufina. Next base: position 18,132,017 of record NC_140127.1, read on the forward strand.
GGGCTGACTCTAATCCTTCTTAAGTGTCCTCAGTCTGAAAACATAAATTCAGTACTGTTCAGTATACTCTCTTCATTCTATTACTACTATTACTGAGTACAGTTTTACATATAGCTAAAACTGAGTTGTTACAACTTAGAAAGTTCCTATCTCTTTTTTTTTTTTTTTATTAATGCCAATGGCACAGTTCTTGTTTCTCTACAGTGAATTCCAAATAAAGGAGAAAGATGGTTTTGGACTGTTTTGTAACCTTGTGCTTTCTACCCTAATCCTGTTAGAAAAATGCCAAGGTTTTGCTCTAATATGCAGGATTTTCATATGCTGTTCTCTTTTTTTTTTTTTTTTTTTCTCCCCTCTGCTAACAGGGATGGGGGCTAGGGAGCAGGTTGTTGTTTTTTTGGTTTTTTTGTTTTTTTTTGTTTTTTTAGAGTGACTTTTTATGAACGATACAATTAATGATGCTTTTGGTCTCAAATTTAAATCTTAATTTATAGATTTGATTTTTTTCAAATGTAACTGGGTACTTAAGTTTTTGTTGTTCATTAGAAATGTTGAATTTATTCGTTTCTCCATTGATAATGGAATATGCAGAAAAAAAACACTTTAGTTTCTGTTCAATTCTGTGTCTTTGTCACTTAAAGAATTTGGAGCTCTTGCATAAATAGTTTACGTTGGGCAGTATATCTCTGAAATCACCTAGCACACTGCCACGTGTAATAAATGGCTGTGTTCAGTGTATGTTGGAACTGCAGAATTCCAGGCATGATTTTTCTTTTGCATGTAGCTTAAAATTGGTTTCTGTTTGTTTTTAATACCAGTTTACAATGCACTCAGATCTTGGAAAAATTGTTCAAAGTATACTGGATGAGTTTTGGAAGAGTCCTCCAGTTCTGGCTCCTAGCCCATCATCATTTCCTTAGTAAGTATGTGTAACATGGTGATCGGTGTACATGTAACCACGTATATTAACTTTTCCTTTTTAAATTAAAAAAAAAATAAAAAAAAAAATAATAAATCCAACCAAGTATTAGGAGGACAGGAGCAGGAATAATATAGTGGATTTGTTGGGTGACATATATGCCTTGCATCTACACAATTGCATGTTTGATGGCACTATGTTTTTTAAAAGCACTAGATTTCATTGGATACATATATGACACAACTTCAAACTCTTATATGTTCCTGAAAATGGCCAAGTATTGTAATTATTATTACAATAAATGAAATTTTGCATTTGCTGTAGATCATGATCTGAGCAGTTGTTTCTTTGTATTCTGTTTGTAATTTCCCAGGCTTGGAGGTAGTTTTCTGTTGCACATAGATAACTATAGTTTTACATAATTGTACTAAATATGCAAAAGCGGCCTGAGACACTGCAGTCTTGTCTATACAGCAGTGCTTCTTTTGGCTGACAGTGATCCTCAGTTCAGATGCTGCTGCAATTGTGAATTTAAGAAACAATTCATGTTATTTAAAAGCAATTCTGGATATGTTGCTGAAGCAGTTAAATACTATATCATAAATAAGAACTAATGAATCATACAGATGCATTTTGCAGAACTTTAAGATATAAAGAACTTAAATTTACATTCTCACAAGTTTTTGAGAAGTACTTTTCTATAGTTATGCATGCACATGTGTGTATTTGGCTGCTCTTCAAGGATATAGCTTAATAAAGTTGTGTATCTGTCTTGTACTATAATACATAAAGCAGGCTTTCTAATGTTAGAAGTAAATGAGAACAGAAAATGCAAAGTTTATGGTCTTTTAAAAATTCAGTGTTGTCTGTATGTGGTCTGGCAATTATAAATGAAATGATAAGGAAAATGCTGTAAGAGGTTGCTTGCTGATGGTCACGTTTTCTGTTGTTTTTAGCCTTTACAGCAAACCAGCTGCAATGCCTCCATATGCTGCTCCTCAGGGGTTTCCATTTCTTCCTCCATACCCACCTCAAGAAACAAACAGAACAATGGCAGCTGTGCCTGTTTCTGAATCGGTTTCTTCGAGCTACGCAACAGATAAGCCTGCTGCTCCCTCCTACGGCTTGATTACTGACCTGCCATTACCTGTTCCAACAGCAGAAGCGGTGCTTCAGGTCTGTGTATTGAGGTTTGCTGCTTAAGTTAATCTGGGTGCAAGTTCCCTAGAAGGCACACGTGGCAATGCTACAAAAATCAAAGGACTGTGCAGAACTGCTTTGCAGGTGCTAGGAGAATGAAGTGAGGTGCTTTTCTATACAGGATTTCTTACCCGAAAGCTATCTGGTGAGAACGATGTGCAGTGTCAGGCATTTATTTCTCATTGTCCTGCTTCAGATAGCTTCTCTTCATGGATCTTGTGTGTCTATATTTGCACACTGCTCTAAACCATGGGAGGAGTATTTTTTGAGTGTCTTCAAAAAGCTTCATATGTAAATGTTTAGTCTTTCTCTCATCATGTGGATAAAACCTTGTCTTTGGAAACAAGCTTTTCTTGGCGGATACTTTTCTGGTTTTGTAAATTAAAATTTCTACCTGCTATGAAGACATTTTCTTTTCTAGCAACTTTTTTGTGAGTGGTGGGCTGGAAAGACGTGCAAAAGATCAGAATGTCAATTTCTTTTCTTTGTTCTCTGAGTTCTACACCTGTGTTCCTACCTCTGTGTTTCCTGGGTCATTTGTCTATTGAGAAATGGAGGACTTAGCAAGACAAAAGAGCCAAATTTGGAGGAAGATAATTTTATGATATGCCACCTCAAACATCCCTGAGTATTTTTGTTGTCATGGTTGAGCTGAGACTTTCTGTGTTGGGAGACAGTGCTTACAGCTGCTTATTGGTTTTCCTACTTGTTACTGATAAATATTTATCTCCAGTTTTGGATTAATCAGTTTACCTACTAAGAAGTTGTTCTTTTTTTTTTTTTTTTTTTAATCTACTAAACGTTTCTAAACTTCCATTTAGGTTGGCCAAAATGGATTTACTTACAAGATGCCTGATATTCCTGATACATTTCCAGAACTTTCAGAACTAAGGTAAATTTTCAGAAGGCAAACTCCCTAGTCCACAGTTACTGCTGTGTGTGATTTTGGTCATAATTCTGTATTTTTTACTGAAAGGCTTTTGTAGAAATGATTAATAGAATAACTACCAGTCATCAGAACTGTACAGTGAGAAAGTAAGCTAGCTTTTTATTTAGATTTGCTTCTTGTTTAGTTTTTTTCTCAGTAGGAACAATACTTTAGGATTCAACACCAGGAAAAAGAGTCTTTGCTTACACTTTTTCTAGCTACTAGTATTCCACTGTCTTCTGGGGCCTCAACAGGAGCTTAACTGCCATTAATACAGTAGAAGGAAACTTCAAGAGCTTACTCCTGAAAGGAAGAAAAAGGACAGGGAACTGGATTTGAGATTGGTTCACAAGTTACATTCTTTTAAAATGCTGGACTGTAGCAGAAGGTAAACAGTGGGCTACTTTGTGAGCAGCTTGGCACATGTTGCAGGATTGGGTTAGATAAATCCAGGTGGTAAATTGCCAGCTGTGCCAGGGTGAGTCATCTCCTTATCTGAATACTTCATACACATATTATGCAAATGTTTTCATCAAAATGTATCTTGTCATGATCCAGAAATTGTATCATTGTTCCCATCAGCTTGCTAAGATCTAGTGAGACAGCCTTCTTGATCAGTTATCTGGGGTTGAAGAGGTTACTAATTAGTTATTAATTCTGAAAGAGTTTTAGGTCATCAGTTTATTCTCTTTCTGGTCTCTCGTCTTTTTGCTGTTATCGTAGTTTATTGATTAAAAAAGCTGTCCTTTCAAAATGGAAAAAGCCTCTCTCGAGAAGGACTTGCGTGTTTTTTGTTTGTTTTCCTGGATGCTTTCCTAAGGGTCTGTGTTGAATTTGGTTGTCAGCTATAAGTTCTAGTAGCATCCCTAACATGTGGGGGGGTGTTTGTTTAATGAAATAAAATGCTGATATCCAGTCTCTTCCTTCCAGGAAGACTAGACTAAAAGTTGGACTTTTCAGAAGGTAGTTGGAGTGTTAGAATTTGTTGGCAACACGAGTGTATTTAAGTCATGGATGATAAGGCAGCTGTGCTGAGTAGCTGTATTGAGTACAGGTGGCAAGGCTTTGGTAGATGGGGGCTGCACAGATAGTCCATGTGAGAATGAGCAAAGGTGTGTCTCTGTGCCTGGCACAGTTACAGGCCCACTGCAGGACAGCTGAGCTGATCAGCAAAGCTTGGGACACCTCTTGGAAAACTTATCTAAGAAAACAAAAAGCATCGGGGGAAAGAAAGTGTCGTTCCCATGAACACCAAGGTCAGAAAATAAGGGAGAGGAGGTGTTCCCAGGCACCAGAGCAGATACTCCTCTGCAGCCCATGGACGTTTTGGAAGAAGTCACAGTGGAGCAGGTAATTCCCTGGAGTCCCTGCAGAGGATTACATCAGAACAGATATCCACACTGCAACCCATGAAGGATCCCATGCTGGTGGATGGAGCTGATGGATATTGCCTGGACACTGCAGCTGTGGAGAGCCCACGCTAGAGCAGGCTCTTTTGTCAGGAACTGCAGCCCACACAGAGTACGCACACTGGAGCAGAGGAAAAGTTTGAGGAGGAAGGAGCTGCTGAGACAGTGTTGTAGACTGACTGCAACCCCCATTTCTCCCGTGCTGCTTGGGGAAAGGGGAAGTGGAAGAGTTGGGAATGATGTAGTGAAGTTGAGTCTGGGGAAAAAAGGGGTAAGATGGAGAGAAAGGTGTTTCAGTTTGTCTTTGTTTCTCACAACCCAACTCAGCATTAAAGTAAAATATTTTTTTCTATGTTGAGTGTGTTTTGACAATAACTTGTAGGTGATCTCCCTGCCTCTATCTCAATCCATGTGCTTTTCCTTTTTATTTTCTCCCTACATTCTGTTGAAGAGGGAAGTGAAGGGAGCACTTGGGTTTTTGTCTGGCAACAAGACCAGGTCAACCCTCCACAGTAGCATTAAAAACCACTTTGAATCAAGGCTTGAAATGAGAGATACTTTTGGCTCTTTAAATGTGCTGCTGTAGATACACAATCCAGGAGAAAGGGTAAAAAGCTGTGGCCAAGCGTCCTGCGTCTGTAAAGTTAGTTCCATGTGAATGTCTCAAACTTTTGTTTTATTGTTAATTTTAAATGTGCTTTCTTTTTGTTTGAATGCAGTATATCACAGCTGACCAATATGAATGAGCAAGAGGAAGTGTTACTGGAACAGTTTGTGAATCTGCCGCAACTGAAGCAAGTCATTACTGATAAAGATGAGCTAGTGAAAAGCATTGAAGAGCTGGCAAGTAAGAAGTCAAGATAACTGGCTTCTATGGCTGTGTTCTGAGAACTGGATCCTTTAAAATAATAATAATTAATAATAGTGACTTTATTTTACAGAAAAAAACTTGTTGCTGGAGCCTAGTCTAGAAGCAAAAAGACAGACAGTGCTGGATAAAGTAAGTGAATAGTATGGTCTTTTTCAGAACTAGTTGAAATGTTTTGTTTTTTTCAGGGAGAAACCATTCTTTTTCTTCCTTTCAGTATGAGCAACTCACACAGATGAAAGCAGCCTTTGAAAAAAAGATGCAAAGACAACATGAACTTAGTGAGGTATAATCTCTATATCATATCCTTTAAGAATACTTTACTAAAGTGAAGTTTTATTTATATCTCTACTCATAAAGAATATTCTGGTTAAATTCCAATTTTACATGAAATAGTAAGATTCACATTCAGGATGAAATAGCAACCATATTGAGAGCAAAACAGTGCAATGGCACTGCTATTTTTCTTACAGTATAGTAGAAGCAAATTTGGAAGAAGGCATATGATGAACTTGTAGTGCTGTTTTTAAGTACAATACTGGGGCAAGGAGTTCTAAAAATAAAGTCATTTTTAAAGAAGGCTTGTTCAATTAATAGTACCCATTTAATGTCATGAACTTGTAAACCTGTACCTGGTAACAATGACTAAAACCATTGCTGTGGAACTTTAAATATCGTGTTTCACTTGGTATGCTTACTTTGGGCAACATTACATAGGCTGTCAAACTCACTTCTCACACTGAATCCCTTCTAGATTAATAAGCTACGCTGTTCCTTGGAGGTGAAGCTTCATTTGGTCGTTTAGGCTTTAATCATAGGATCGTTCTAGATATCATAGACACTGTAGACAGCATACTCACTTCTCACACTGAATCCCTGCTAGATTAATAAGGCTTTTGTGTAATAGTAATGCTCTGTTCACATATCCCATATTTATATAGTCATTTTTCTTGTTCTTGGAAATGTGGATTTTGATGGATGATTTAATATTAAGTTTTTGTTTTCTTAGAGTTGCAGTCCGAGTGCTCTGCAAGCCAGACTTAAAGTAGCCGCTCATGAAGCTGAAGAGGAATCTGACACTATTGCAGAAGACTTCTTGGAAGGCAAAACAGAAATAGATGACTTTCTTAGTAGTTTCATGGAAAAGAGAACGGTATATAAAATACAAGTAATTGTAAACAGAGAGATATGCAGCACATAGTGATTAAATTTAAAAGGCAGAGTTTGAGCAGTCCTGTGATTTAGAACAGTGCTTTAGCAAGCTCCAACAAAACAAAAATGTTGCTATGTGTCTTCAGTCCATTTAAAATGCAGTCTGCATTCTGAATGCACATATATTTGAGGCAGGAATAAAAAGATCTCTTCCATTCGACCCTTACCATGCTGTTGCAGGTATTTTTGTACCACTTTCTTCTGTATCCTCTATAGATCCAGGAAACATAGCCACATAGGCTATTTTAAATTTGGTAGGTTAATATAGCATGTTGTGTTATATTAAACATCCCTAACACTCAGTTTATTAAACTTCTTATACTAATTAATCTGTTGATGGTTATCAGCAAATAAGCAGCAGGTTCAAAACTAACTGTTCTTGCACATGCTGTGGCAAGCACAACTTACTGTGTAGTGTACCTTTCTTTAAAGTTGCCTGCTAAAGGCATTTCGTTAAAAGAGGAAACCTTTCACATTGTGGATGGAGTGATGTTATCAATACACAAAATTGTTCAGCCTGAAGTTTGGAGGGAACGTTCGTGGGTCTTTCCCTTCTTAAAGAGCCTGAGAAATAGCTAAATCATTGAAGAGAAAATACAGTATGTGTTGTACAAATTCCTTTCAGAATTCACTCTTCCTATGTCTTATTTTCTAGCTCTGCCACTGTAGACGAGCCAAAGAAGAAAAACTTCAACAGGCAATAGCAATGCACAGCCAATTTCACGCTCCGCTATAGGTAAACTGCTGTTTTAATATTTGTGGTGAACTTCTTTTAATCTACCACATTGTTACACACACTTCTGAATTGCTAACAGCAAATGGATTTGTTGCAATGTTTGGTGTTCTAATAATGCTTTGTTTGGGAATCAAGTATGTGCTCCACCTATTGTTCATTAACTCCTCCAGAAATGGTTTTAAATGCAAAATCTAATTATGGAAATTTGTCTTTACAGGCTTCCTGCAAACTACACCTGCCAACAGAAGAGTGAAAAACCCAATAAAGCACACTTTTTAATAACTATTATTTGCGAATAAGCATTTCATCTTATGTGGTTGTATTTATAGAAGAGATTGTATACGGAGTTGGGACTGTTTTTGTACAAATTAGAATGTCTCTTTATATTCTCATTGTACTCAAGAATCCTTCTATTGCAATCTTTGCACTAATTTCTTGTATTTATTGTTGATAGTTCTTATTATATTTAAGTTCCTGCTGCTATACCCCATTCTTCAAAGATTAAATATCTGAACATGTAATTTTGACTAGCTTTTTACATTTTTATAAAAACATAATTCATATCTTTTGTATTTTGAAATTTAAACAGGTTTGGCTGTGGAAGTTTGAGATAAATGGTGATAGGGCTTTGGAAACTGAAGAAGTTCATATTTGAGATTGTCAGTAAATTCACAAGCTGTCTTTTCTTGAAGCCAAAATGTTTAAGAATAATTTTTTTACTTTTAGGTAATAACACAAAACTAATTATAGCCTGTACTGTGTTTTGGATAAGTAGATTCAGATTAAGCAGAGGATGTGTTGGAACAAAATACGTTGGAATCAAAATGGAATAAATGAGCTCTGTGTAGATTTATGTTGCTCAATAGCACCAATGCACTTGACGTCAGGAGTGGCTTGGTACCTGGCACTGTAATTAAACGCAACTTTCATCTAAAAATTTCATTTTGATATTTGTTTTTACTTACGGGAAAATAAAAATCAGGTTATCTTCTAGCTTGTGTGTTAGGCACGAATATGCTCATCGTGTGAGGAACTCAAAAAGCACTTTACAAAAAACTAATGCTGAAGTTCTTTGTGAAGTAACAGTTACTCTCTATGTTAAAGGAACAATGAAACTGATTTGGCTAGGGATGTACTGTGTTTTATGTTAAGGTCAGTGATAAAATTTGGAACTGAGCCTGCCCTTAATTCTGCCCTTTAACCACTCAATCTTGACTCAGGTGAGGATCTTTTGTAGGATGGGGCATGTTGGGTGAGAGTGGATAGGACCAAATGCAGTATTGTAGTAGGAGAAAAATACAACCCCTAAGTACATACATGTATATCATCTCTTGGTCTTGAAAAAAGACAAATTATTTTTCTTAATCTCTCAGTGAATTAGGTTTTCGTGGGGATAGTCAAAGTTCCAGAAGAACAGAAGTAACTACAGTTCTGGAAGAGGAATAAGGTAAAGAACTGATTAAGTAATCTGTCAGAAAACAGTTTGGAGATAACCTTCTTAGCCCAGAAGTTACTCTCTTACCTGGGTAGGGCCAGAAAACATCACAGAATCGAGTCTGAAACTAAAGCAGGTCAGTCCAGGAGAGAACTTCTTTATATCACTCATCTTCAGCTAGTGCTAAACACTGGCAGAATGGAATAAGGTATTTCTTTATTCACTTTTCTCCAATTTTAAACTTGAAGTTATGTTTAAAAAAAAAAAAAAAAAAAAAGTAAGCGCAAGAAGTCTGTACCGCAGCCTAGTGAATCTCCAAATGGAGCTTTAATCTCAGCCCTCTTGTACTTCATAGTTTTGTTGCCTGTTTGCTGCTGCTGTTCAGGGCAAGTATAGTATTTGCTGATGTTTGAGTTTTTGTATTTTGAAAAGCCAGGCCAAATATTGAGATTGGATGTCCCCAGGTAAATACAATTATCGTCCAAATCAAAAAAGATACTTAGGTGCCTGAAAAAATAAGTAGTTTATAAATGCCACCAATTAAGCAATAATGTACAGAATATTTAAAAAAAAAAAAAAAAGAAAACACACCAAAAACATTTCCACTGAGTGTGCATAATACTGCTTTTTTATTGATAGAGCACTTCTGCTAGCTTGCTAACTAAAGCCCTACTTTAAAATGAGATTGAAATATTTTCTAAGAGGTTTTGGAAACAGGTCTCTGAGTAGTGTGATTTCTGCATCTCTAGAGAAGTTAGACTTAAGTCATCAGTGTTACCTTCTTGGCAGACCCCATCTACTTCTGTGTTGAGTGTACAAGTTGCTTTGAATCCTTCTGAGTATCTAGCTAAGGAAGCTTAAAGACTGGTCATGCAATTCTGTAGTGGTCTGTCATTTTTTTTATTTTTCCCCTATTCCTTGTAAGAAGAGAAAGGGATAGATGAAGAAACATCTGGAGCTCTTCCTCAGTTGGACTATTTTCCTTACACATTTTATGTTGCTATGAAATGACAGGCTTCTGTCTTCATTTGCCACCTCCTGTTCAATGTCCTGTGGTATACTATGGTGTTCTTCTGCTGTGACTGAACTCTCCAGTCAGGTCACTTTCAGATGATTTGCTTCCAAAACTAGAACAAGTTCACAGCGTTTCAGCTTTTCCTCTTTGCTTAGTCCTGTTTTCCAAGAGATCAAACTTACAAACATAGGTCTTTGTAGCGTCCTGATGGTATGTTAGTCTTCCATACAAGTTCTTAGTACAGTGTTTCTTTTTCAGGGGTATCAATGTTGAAAGACCTCTCTCATCTCCCTTCTTATTTTCTCTCTCATATCTGTTCCTATTTCTAAGGAGATTTTCCTCTTATTTTTTTAGTGGTTACAAACCCATCCAAAGGAGCACACAACTCCCTGAATCCAGTAACAGTGTACTTGGCTAACTACAGGTGTCCTGTAAAATATGCAGGAATGGCTTCCTTATGACCCTTAAAAGATAAAGCAACCTGCTGTTGTTTTTCCTACTGTTGTTGCTTTGTTATTTTAAGTCCAACGATATTTGTGCCAATGCAAACTTTTCTATATATGTAACCTTCATACTGTCACCAGAAGACATGGTAGAACAGTGATAAATACTCTGACAGAATTAGCTGGCTTCTAGCTTGCTAGTTGTTAACTGTTAAGGATATTCTTTATTATATTTTACAGAAATGTGTAGTTGTAAATCCAGCTTTAAACAATTCCCTATGAAGTGTAAGAGGATGGAAGCTGCTGTGAGATGCATATCCTAAAAGTCTTTTGAAATGTGTCAAGTGAACTTTTAAGCAGCCTGAAGTAGTAGGCTGCTTATTGCTTACTGGTTTCTGAAGGGCCTTGCATTGTGTAAAGCTCATATTGAGGTGTTACACCAAATGGAAAAGTGAAATGAGTAAGAAATACAAAAGTAAGGAGGCAATTTGTCATTGGTATTGTGGTAGTTTGGGGAGGGTTCAAGGGCACATTCTGTATTGTAACTGCTAATTGAGTCTGATTTTGCATACTTACTTACCTCATCTCATTGCAAAACGGTGGTTTTTAAGCTGAATTTAGGCCTCCTGTTCTTCCCTGAGTCAAGAGACTACTTAAATCCAGACGTGAATTCTCCATATAGCAATTGTAACTGTTGGTATTGCAGACCAGAGAAACTTTAAAACGTCTGAAATCAAGTAGGTTTCACTTTAACTGCTGTTAATGGTACGTTCTGCTGGGGGTTATCAAAGAAAGTTTTCTTAAATTTCACAGTATATTTGACATGCTAACTTTTCAGAAAGACAGATTGTCAGATACATACAGCTATGCTAACTACCAGTACAAACAAAAGACTAGAAAGTTAGATCTAAGTAATATCTAATCTACGGTATTTGCTCTATTTACTCTCTATGTACTCCTGCCACTTTGGACTTTGACCAGATACAGAAGTTAGAAATCTTTTAGTCTTGTTTCTGTCTAAGTTCTTACTACTCCCTCTGAAGACTAGGAATAATCTCTCTTAGAGACATCCAGGTAAAGCTGAATTAAAACACTGGCAAGAGAGTTAAAGTCAGTTATTACAGCCTTATTGTGTACATTATTCTGAATAATAAATACTGTAGTGTGTTAAACATACGAATAAAGGCTTTGGGATTTTTAACAAAACTGGTAATTGTCTTAAATTATGGATAGAGTTGTTGAGTGGATACAGAATTGTGTTGGAAACTGGTGTACAGTAAGCTACTCAAAGACAAACTTTCATTCTTTGTACATAGTGATTTGAGTTTTTCCAGCTTAACCCTTTCAACAGCAGTCATTACTAGAGCCATCTTCACTGAAATGGGTTTTGGAAACCCACACTGCAGCTCTGGCTACTGCTTTTGTAAATGCTGTAGTTTGGTCAGACAGCTACAGAAATGAACTTTACTGTCGTTCTTTGTAGCTTATTGATATGTACATCACCAATAATAAGGGAATACTTTAACAAAGTAAGAAAATGACCACATTAATCATCGGAAACAATAAATTATTCTGAATAAGCTTGACAACCAGTAGACTTTTAAAAACAGGTCCTTGACTGAATTCAGTTATTGATTCTAGTGAACCAGTAAAGTTTCATTAGCTTATTTTACAGAACAATCTATATTAGAAGACCACTAAATTTTAAGATGTAAAATAGTTTGATTTTCTGTCTCCTTGTGTTTTACTGGCAATTTAAATCATGTAAATAAGGTTGAATGCTTATTTTAATATTCCTTCCCATCTCCCCATTCTCTGGCAATGTTTCTGGTGTCTGAATTCCCCCTTTCCTGTGCTCCTGGGCCTAGAACTTTGGCAGGTATTTCATTAGTCTTAATACTGTATAAATTGACCTACTTTCAACTTACTTTCTGTTCCACATGTTCCTCCTTTCACAAAGAAATTGTCAGAAACTTACCTGTCACTGTTTTTCAGTCACTGTAGTGTTTACCTATCTCTGCACTATAGCATGGAACAGTGACCAGCCAATGCGAAAGCTGTGCTTGAGCTTCAGCTGGAAAATCATCCCATTGCCTTGGCTAAGATAGTGATAAACTTGAGGATTCTGTGTGCAGATCAGGGCAATGTCCTTAATTAAGCATCAAGTTAGCTTGTGATAAAATCCTTACCTTCATTGCACACATTACCTCTTTGTTATTGCTGGATTTTAATTGTTACTGATTTCTGTCATCAAACACTTTTTTATGCTACGCGAACTTGTGTTCTGACTTGCCCCCTATCTTCAAAGTACGTGGTTCCCCTCCCAGTCATTTTACAGAGAACTTTACTCCCTGACTCCATCTTTCTGTTATTTTTTCTTCCTTGCTTGCAATGATACTGTTAAATCTCAGCTGTCCCCTCCAACTTATTTCATCTTATTTCTTGACTTTTCAGAATCCAATTTACTACCTTTGTCTATGTTGTGTATAGAGCTACCACTAAAAGCAGTTGATGAATACATTTTGTCTGTTCTTCAGCTGGAGATCACGTGTAGAAAAAACTTCCACTGTTTGATCTCATTACCCTAAGTGTCCTCTAGATACACATTTTCATACTAAAGAACAGCCTGAACTGTTCTGCGGCTAAAGTTACACTGCAGAAACCTCTAATACTCTTCTAATCCCTTCTTCCCAGCAGTTTGTTATGCTCATGTGTGTCCTATTTCAAATTACAGTGGACTCATGCCAGAGTTGCAAAGATTTGCAGCAGAGGGAAGATCCCTACAAGGCTCCAAGAAATTAAGGTAGTTCATAGTGTGGTTTGCTCATCCTTTTTGTTTTGCATAGAAGAAATACAGGGATGTAACAGACTCTTGTATAAGGAACTCAAGTCAACTGACGGCAGCTGTTTTCAGCGGTAGATTTCTCCACAGTTTAAAGTAACGAACCCAAGTATGAAACTAGGAAAGATAAAATAATCCCTTGACCTCAGTGACAAAATGCGTCTTGATTAACTGAAGAAGTGCATTACAAGAACTGGGAAAACAAACCTTTGTTTCATTCAGCATTATGAAATAACATAACAGTATGTGACCTTAAGTATTTATTTGGAATTGTTTCTCAGCAGGCTAATAATGTCACAAATACATACATTACAACGATGAAAACAATAGTAAGTAATGCAGAATTTGAAGGACGCAGACACATCAGAGAGGGCTGCTAAGCAAAGACTTCATTTAAAATGTTATTATGTTAGCTAAGAACTTGCATTAGCTCCATGAAGACAGTGCTTTGAGTATGCCTAGTATGCCTATATTCCTGTTCTGCATTTGTTTCTAAACCTGTTTAATAAGGTGCAATACCACAATACAGTTTTACATTTTAAAGATGTACAATGGTATTGCCCGGTCTCAAACTCATTTTTAGGAAGATAGCTGTATATTTTGTTTCATTGCTGACTTTACAGTATATTTCTTTACTTAGAGAAAACCCATTCAAAATCTCCTCTAATACCATAAATTTTACAGGGTATGTTCAAAATACGAAACATTTTTAAAAGTACAATTAAAATCAGGATTTTCATTCATTAAAAAGCCATAAAGATTAAAAACCAGAAGGCTGGATCCTCAGCAGAAGGTAAGTTATCATAGCCCTATTTTTACTTGAGTGACAGGGATTTATCAAACTGAGAATCTGGCCTTTCCAGTATAACAATAAGATCTATCTTGTTAAGAATTAAGTTTTTTCTTCAAAGACAACAGCTCTCTTAAGAGGATATTAATCAGGATAGTTATCATTCTGAAGTTTACCTACTCAATAACAAATTCTTGGAACAAAATGAAGAGCCATTCTGCAAAAGCAGACTGAGAATAAAATCTAAAGCTTCTAAATTGAGGTATACTTATATAATTTAATTCTGCCTGTAAATCTGTACTTGAAGGAGTAGTAGGAAGTGCCGTCAAAGTAAACTTACATCACTACCATGTTTTGTTTTACTAGAACTCAATGCTACATCATTATCTCCAAGGAGTTAAAAGCAGACATGAATTATATATTTAACTAATTTGCTTTAATTGGGGCATGGGGGAAGAGGAGGAGGCTTCATCTGGAAGCCTTTTACTGAGTTTCAAAACATCGCAAATTTTAAACATTTTTCAGTGGTTCATTTCCATATCTATAATTACGAAAGCTATTGCTTCTACTGATAAAAAATGAAAATTATTAAAACGTACTTAAGACTGAATTTTCTATTGTGTTGTTCTATTCCATATTTAATACTAGAAAATGATTCTTTGAATCAGTCTTAAATTAGCATTGCTATGCTCAGGTTGGCAAATGCTACAAGGGAAATTTTGTGTGCAGATAAAAAAAAAAAGCAACTTTTAGTTTAGTCTGAACAATAAAATTTGGAAGAAATATAATACTTCCTTTATGGGCATAACCATCTGCTAATTCTGGATTTCGAGCAACACTTGTAGATGACTTTTATAAGTGATTTTGGACTATGCACATACCTCACTCCCACTGAAATAAGACTGACAAGTAGGAGTCAACATAGGCTGAAGAGTCTGGATTTTTATTATGTGTAAAACTTTACCTCTATATCTTACATAGGCATTTTTGAACAAGAGTAAACTGTAAATAACGTTTGAGAACGAAAGACAGAGGCTGTAGTATGCAGCCTAACATCTTTCATTTTAAAGGGATGTTTTACCACAAAGATTGTGTTAAGTATTGTTATAGTCCTTGAAGTTTCATTCACAGAAGCTACTGAACTTTCAACACTGGTTGAGAGTTGAGTACAAATGGGATGCATTCACGTGTTTCTTACTAAGGAATCCTTCTGTAGTATCAAAGCTGCATTTGTTCCCTAAGCAAGCATATTCATTTGTTAGGTTTACAGTGCCTTAAAGAATTCTAGTAGAAGAATATGCAAAATAAATAATTGTTGGAATTCAAAAAGTAATACCTCTCATGGAAAAAACAAAGGATGCTCACAATACATCTGAAGGCAACAAAAGCTATAAAAATAAGTTCTGACTGCTTCACCAGTAGCCTAGCACTAAGTGGATCTTCAACTTTGTCCATATATGTAAGAGTACTTTGGAATTTCATGTCTTTGGAGAATAACTTATTTTGTACAACAAATATGGAAATGTACAAAGTAAGGAATAATTATGTGCAGCATTGATAAAGTGAAAACAAACACCACATTGGCTTAAATTAAATATTCATAACAGCAGAGATTACCTTTCATTAGCATCATGTCTAAAAACTAATCATGGCTTGTTCTGCTTAATCTTTACTTACACAATTGCACAGTTCCCTTTCTTTGGATTATTTCTTTAGGCCACAGACCATTCCCATTCTTCATCTGGTGAAAATGCATCATTCCAGACCATGAAGGACTTGGCTTCCTCTAGCTCCTTTCCAGCTGAGAAGCTGTTTCAGACTGCCAGACATACAGCTTCATCTGAATCCTTACCACTGTCCTCGCTAGGCAAGCAGCCACCCCCACTGGGGGACCTGCAGCTTAAGTCCTCCACACCCGACTCCTGATCACTGTTGGCTGAGAGGTCAGGATCAGAGCTTTTCAGGTTGTCCTGTGTCAAAATCAAGGCTGAATCTTCATCCCCTTGTGAAGGGCTCCGGGACGGGAATGATTTCAGATCGCTGCCGTACTCCTGGGGAGTATTGGCTAAGCTGTTGGTGGAAGCAGAAAGCCCTAATTGTTTGCTTCGGTCTTGCTGCTTACTCTGGATTTTATTACCATTTAATTGCATTTTCTGAAGATTGGCCAGTCTCTGAAATCAAGAAAACAGTATATATTACATACACCCATTTAGCACCCAGTGGTCCCTTTAAGTATCTTTGCCTTTTGAAAAATAAATAATTTAGAGCACAACCCAAGGGGCACCCTTTAAACTTTTTTTCTGTTTATGGAGTATCAGATGTGCACAAGTCTGTCACAAACTGATGCTGAACTGAATTACAGAAGGATATAAGTTTTCTTTCAGGAATAGTATGGATGCACCATCACAGATGAAATTCTCACCTTAAACAGAGATGTCTACCTTTGTGCCTCAGAATGTCAAAAGCAAAGCAATTCCCATGATTTATGTGAGAACAAGGACCATGGCTGGACATCCTTATGCCAGAAGGGGATGTATTGTGTAGGGGATTCTGTCACATATTGGGTTTCATTTGCCATCAGCTTGAGTCTGGGACATTCCAATCGAGTGTTTATTACCTCTCCTAAGACTTCCAGCTCTTCTTCCAGCTGCTGAGTCTCTTCCTTCACTGCCATCAGATAATCAGTAACTGACTGTCGAGGATGCAGCCCCTTTTCAAAGCGATTGTACATACCACTCCAGAACCTGGAATTGAGAGGAAGGTCAGCAATTTTCTCATTTGGCAAGACGGTATCAGAAGACTTAAATATGTGCATTTTTTCAGCCTTTTTTAGATCCATCACACGCTCCATACACTCGTGCATACACGCTCCATACATTCATTAGCTGTTTGGTAAGATTTATATTCATTTAAGTTGGAAAAGATCTCTAAGATCACCATGTCCAACTGTTAACCTAGCACCACCAAGTCTACCACTAAACCTTGTCCCTAAGCACCATAGCAGTGGTTCATTACGGTTCATTTACATTGGGTCTGTCCTGAAGATGCAAATCTGTGGGCATGCGCAGCTTGAACCACTTCTCATACACAACAGAAAGAAATGGATGGATTTGTCTTGGATCAAATGGCTCTGGGTGGTTCACTGATTAGGGTTTTCAGCAATTCAGGACGTTAACTGTTAGAAGTGATATAGCTTATCAAAAGAACAGGAATCCCCTAAGACTAATTCAAACTTTTGCTACAGTATTTTCTTGTTCTACACTGTCTGTGCTGTAGAGCAAAGGTACCTACCTAACCGTAGCAATGGTTACAGACAATTTTTCATAATCCTACTTGTTAACCATTGTTTAGCTTCCCACAAAGCCAATTTTGGAATTCCATATGCTTATTTTTGTCTGGGGTAGGGGAGTGATGGGCAGCTAATTAGCAATTTGCTATTTTTTTCCCTGTGAAGAAGGCTGAAAAACAAAGGGTAAAAAAGAGTATACTGTCTTGATCTCTTAAAATTTAAACTAAAATTTTAAATGACATGATTTTTTTTTTCTCTAAAATAATTATGGCATTTCAGTTGCTGCATAAATATATGCTTATACCTCTCAAGTAAACAGAATGCTTAAGAAAACAAGCAAGCTGGGAAAGAAAGAACAATAATTAAATAGCTGGAGGTGTACTCAAGTGCTTTCCAGTACTGGGGACTTACATGTTGTTCTAATGGAGAAACCTCTGCTAGTGATACCAAGTTGCTGTACACTGAATTGCAATTGATTTAAAATAGCAATCCATGGCAAAAAGAAAGGCAAACACCGGCCTACGGAAATTGCATGAAGCATACACGCTGGCTAGTTACCTTTCTGCTCTATGGAATTACCTGACAAACTCGTAGCTAAACAGTTGAGTTGATTTTTCATCTTCAGGAGAAAAAGATTCCAACTGTAAGTAAGTCTGTAGCTTACTCTAGCATTCTTCTTTCCTGTTTTCCACACAACACATGGCCAGAACCTGACTTTGAGTATGTAAGTAGCTCACCAGACAGGTTAAGTAACTGAGAGACTTGCCCTCAGATGCACCTGTCCAGCCAAGCAGCTATTATTCCTACCCCAATACTATACTGTATACTATTTGTCACATTCCCACTTAAGTTTACGGTCTGATAGCTTGGAAATCTTTACACTCCCAAGTAATTCAATTAAAATCAGCTGGATTACTTTTCTAATGGAGTATTGGTATTTCTTTTACAAATCCCACTATGCCAAAGAATATGATTAATGGCTATTTTTAAGCTCTTTTAATGTGGATATGCCCTGGAACAGTAGACGTGAGAAAATTCAGTTTCTGTCATCTAGGATACTTACTAACTTTTTAGCAGGTGCTTTTAGTTGCAATTAGAAAGCAAATTAGTTGATTTTACTTAAGTCACAGTTTTCATGTATTTCTAATCAAGTTCTCCTTAAGGTTGTTAAAATTAATGGCGCAATTAATTACTCAAGTCAGAATGTCAATACCAACAATTCTAAACTCATTAGGTTTAGTTCAATTTTGGAAAAAAAAAAAAAAAAGGTAGAATTCATCATGTATACTTTAAGGTATAACAACAATAACAGATAAAGTCTGCATTTTGTTTTACTGAACACTCAGTTTAGCAATTAAACCGTATCAAATCATCATTCTAAAATCTTGAATGGAAGAAGTTTAAGGAAATTTAAATTTATAAAACATTGATGAGAACAGAACTGAAAGCCATTTCTCAGTGGAAGAAGTGAGTAACCATGAAACTAGGACACACTGCTGTCAATATAGCTCTAATCTTTTCAGATTCTTTTCTAAGCTTCTTTTCAGACTAATACTCTGCTGTGGACTGCTGCAGAGGTGTTGGCTGACTGTGAGCATGCAAGGAATGAACTCATTGCATCTGAACCTGAATTCACTCTCTGTAAGTTCTCTTATGGAGCGATAAATACATAAATACAGAGGCATTATGTTCTTTTACGTACTAACACATCCAATGCTTCTCAGCAGCAAGTGATATTACCTACTTGTACAAGAAGTTGCATGGAGCCATCTGTGGGTACAGGGTCCTTTGGGTTTGGCTGTGGTTTGATCGGTACAGAGGATTCAAGTAATCTGCACGATTTTTCCACAAGTGAGCCCACAGTGAATATGTTCGTTCTTGGATTCTGAAAAAATAGAGTCAAATGTATAAACATCTCAAGCACAACTCAGGTATCAATAAAGCTTGGGTAAGACATTCCAGTGCTCTACTTTTTTACAGTCAGCTTTATACTTCCTTAGCAGAATAAGATGTATCCCTTTGTTGGTCATTAACAGCAAAATTCCATCTGTTCCCCATAAAGCCAGAGCAGCTGGAGAGAGAATGTAGAGAGCTGGGTTCATTTTAGGTTTCCTCTGTAGAAGTCCTAGAACAGTCCTAGAACCTTCCCCTGCAGTATGCATATAAGGGTGATGAACAGCTTGGTGCTTTCTTTCCTGCCCCACTGCTCTGCAACCCCTTTGTGGCCTTGGTGAAACTCGAGGCATTCGTAACCCATGCTTGTTATGCAAGTATGCATGCTTGTTATCAGTACACAGACAGAAGCCTGACACGTATATGAACGTTGCCTGGCTGCAGAAGCTGAGTAGTCACTTGTTCTCTCTACTCTGAGTTAAATTCAGCCATGGGAGGGCTTATAATTCTGAAAGCTGGCAACAACAGGTACTGTATAAAATAATTGAGATTGTTAAAAAAAAAAAAAAAAAAAACTGCTTTACATGCCAGGATCTTGCTTCTGTGAGGTGAAGTGACTTTCAGCTTCTTTTTAAGACTCCAGTGATGGGTCACTTTTTCTGTGGCTTATGTGGAGTGAGTCACGGCAGGTTCAGTGCTTGGCCAGGTTGTGTGTTCTTGGTCTGAATCACATAATCATACATCTGAATCATATAATGGTGGAGTCTGTGGTCACATGTAAACTGTGATTGACAGTAAGATGCTTTGGGATGGTTTGCCCTAGCAGTATCAGCTAGAATTTATTTGTTAGCATGTGAATTTGGGGGTCTTTGGTCCCAAAGGTTTGAGAGATGGAGAGGATCCCCTCCATAAAATTGGCTCTCAGACCTATTGGCACTTAAAGGATGCCCACACAAGTGAGCTGAGATTTCTCCTGCGGTTATAGCTTGGGCTATGATGAAGGTATATCAGATGCTCTGCATTTGAGCAGTGAAAGGGTCCAAACAGCAGCAGCAAGCAATGACTGCCACGTCCCTCGCAATACTATTGCTGTCATGATCATGATGCATGAGAAAAGCAGGGGGTACCATGAGGTAACCTAGGACCCAGGGCCCTGTACAGCAGATAACAAACATCAGCTCTGCCACAAGTGATAATGTTGGCTCTGTTTGGAACTGAGGACAGGTAGATTAATGCGTAATTGCTTTGGAGCTAAACAGCAGGACAGTTTGGTGACTCTGTCCTCAGGAGGGGTACCAGACTAAAAGGCCATTCGTAAGTATCCCAGAGTACAGGCCTAGAGAGGTGGCTGGGAAGAACATGAGATCTAAAGACAGGTTAGAACACAGAAGAGCAGTGACTCAAACTGATAACTTAATTTTCATTAATATCATCTTTTTTTAAAAAAAAAAAAGCTTGCCTCATATGTTGTTAATGCTGCAATAAGGCTAGGGCCACGTGGCTAAAGGTCTAATGCTCTCAACCATTCTCACTAATCCCTGTCATGCACACAGTGGATTATACTCACAGCAGAGCCACATTGCAGAGGATCAACATTTTTGGTATTAATCTGTGTCACCAGAAGATGACAGCCAGGAATGCTATGCTGCACCTTGTGCCTTGTGGAAGCACATTGACCTGGGCTGGGAAACCCTGGAGTCTTAAACACAGCAACACACCCACAGACCCCAACATAAATATGCTTCTAAAGAAAAGGCTTTCATACTTCAGCTCTCGTCTCTCCTTCTGGCTGTTACACAGGAAATTACCAAACTGGCAAGAATAGATATGGTGCTGTATGTGGATCAGGAATCTCTCATTGAATTCAAAGGCACAAGGAAATTGTTCCATTAGCTGCCAGACACATTCGATGAACTGGTCAATAACAGGGGATATCTCTTTTGGATCTCCATCTAAATTGCCATACCTAAAACAGGACAAGATACATTCAGTTATAACCTGAAATCTGCTAGGAAAACTGAAATGATGACTCCTGAATTAATGAAAACAAAGCCCTCACACTTTCAGCGCACAAACTGTATTCTTTTCTAAAATCTCACTCATTCATGTGTTTTTACTTACAAAAATGATGCAAGGCTCATGGAGTAGAAGGAAAGCAGAATTTATCAAATAGAAACAGAAGAAGCCCCATGTGGGTGTCTTGTTGCTTCACATCTACTAACAACTGGCTGCTACATAGCCACATTTTAATGCTATTAATACACAGTTATGCCACAGTAACAGAAGTCATCATAAGAATGACTGCAGTGACTTCAGCAAGCTATCCTAGACAGTCTGTCAGCGTCAGACCATTGCCAAACCCAGAAGACTGAGCAGGAGAGGAACAGAACAACTTTGGCAGAAAACAGTTTAAAGCTGCCCTCTCTTGGTGACATTTTTAGAAAGTGGGCAATTTTTGCAGCTACTTTATCTGTAAAGTGAACACGAAACTTTCTAACTATAAAACTGTCTGTTGGAACCACTTGCTGTAGGGTACGTTGAAGAACAGGAACCTGAAAATACAGAACACACAGAAATAAAAAATATTTTATAAGTCTACCTAATAGGGAGAAGCATTTTCAATTAATTATTTTGCTTGTCTAGTGTCGTAAAGCTTGGGAAAAATGGAAAGTGCAAATCTATCAACATCTAAAATCAAAGCCTTCACTTCTATGCATCACTTACTTCACTTCTATACATCTTACTTCACTTCTATACATCACTTACTCACTTACAAAGCCTTCACTTACTATGCATCAAAGCAAGCATAACAATATTGTACTGGAAATCAGAGTACAGCCATCGGTGATTACATTTCATTGTATCTATCACCTGATAATACTAGACATCTGACAGCATTATTTTTTCATGTTGTAATTCCTGCTGGAATTTCACAAGTGTTGTGGCGCTTATACTGAAAAGTTGTTTTTTTGTGTGTGTGCGCGCTTTTTTTTTTTTTTTTTTTTAAGAATTTTAAATTTAAAATTAAATTTATATCTGAATCAAGCAATATCATGTAGTTAAGCTCCAATACAAAAATTACACTTTTTACAGAAACTAAATGAAAATAAAGTAAATAGAGAAAATATGGATATTTATCCATGTTTATACATAAACTCTTCAGACATTCTTATTATGTTATAGCCTTTATATTACGGATGCACAAAATAACTTGTCCAGATAGATGACTTTCTTCTTTTCCTTTACCTGATGTTTCTGAACAAATGCTGTTGTTTTAATTGGAACAAAGCATAATAAGAAAAGTGTATTTTAGATATTAGGTAACTTAAAGACATGCCTAAATTAAAGTACTATCCTGGAAGACGTACACTCTCCTGAACAGGGACTTAGGTGGGAAGTCCCTGAAGTCTTTTCACTACTGAAAGATCTGCTGGATTCCAAAGGGGATTTTCAAGCCACATACTGTTTTTTTTTTTTTCTCACATGCATCATAGCAATTGCAAGACCAGCACTCAGTATTCCTCACAGCAATCTTGTAGTGAATATGCAAGAAATGGCAGATACAAAAATATTTCACTTTGATTTTTCCAGGCAGTTAAGTTATATAGAGGGGAAAAATGGATGTGGTGATATCCTGAGGGTGTGTTCTGTTGATATGCTTTGAAAGACAACAAGTAAAGTAAAATTGGAATGGCAGTGGATACTGACTACATAAAATATATAGAGAGAAAAACTTTAGCACAGCCTTACCTGTGGTTAAATTTGTGACCAAAGGAAATCCAATCTTTTTCAATTAAAACCTGAAATGAGAATATTGCATTCAGTGTAGTGGAGCAGAGCCGACCTATTGAAGCAGGCAGAACAAGCAGCATTGGAATCCCAGGTATTTTTTAGAAAAAACAGAGAAGTGATGAGCAAGATATGATGTAAGCAAGCAGTATCAGAATCCCAGAAAAAATTTAGAGCAAGCAGGAAAATGATAAGCATTGAGCACCACTGCCAACTCAGAAGAAAGTAGCATTTTTGATTAGTGCAAGTAGGATGACAGTATTTCAACATAAATTAGGTTGCTTCATCATTTTCTAAACCAGAACCTAACTATGTTTTAAACCTCATCTTAATGTGTGCCCATTAACTTGATAGGCATTTCTAGATGCCTCACTAGTGCTGGTGTGCTTGGTAAAGGATCAGATCTTCCAACATGCTTGCTCATTGCAATCTAGTGTCTGGGGATCACACACTTCTGACACTCATAACTTCACTTATTCCTGAAAATAAACACAAACTCATGCTTGCACCAAAAAGCCCCTTGGGCCGCAAGAAAGTTTCTTGGTTGAGATTATGAAAAAAAAAAAATAGATGGGTACCCAACTGCTCCACACCTTTGATAGCATTTCATAAAGAAATGGGGAGACTTGGACAGACAAAAACCTTTATACTTAAGGAGAAAAAAATATATAGGGAAAGTTGATTTTCCAAAAAAAAAAAAAAAGACACTCAACATTCTCTAAAATGATGCCATAATATTTTCATTGACTATGTGATAGAGAACCTGCTTACCATGAATCCCTTCATAGTTCTGTAATATGGGTCCAACAGAAGGCTTGCTACAGAGCAAACCTGGGCTGTTCTATCCCAGCCATCAGAGCAGTGAACAAGCACACTCACACCTTCCTCAGCCACAGCCTAAGAATACAGAAAAAGTCAGAGATTTCACAAGCAGCAGAAAGGCAATAGTAAGAGAGGAAAAGTGAGACAGCGCACTACGGATGGCATTCATTTGAGAATTGGGAAAACTTTGGGTTTGTTTAGTTTTGTTTTAATTCTGCCACAGATTTCCTGAATGATGTTGAGCATTATTCCTCTCATTTGGAAGGTCTTAATCGCATCACATCCCATGCAATACAGTGTTTGCAGCATCACCTCTTTATGCACCAGTATGGGAGGACGAGGGATCCATTTCAACAGTTTCTTGTGCCAAAGGAGCAGTGAATCCTGTCCCACATGACAAGCAGCTTTCTAACTGCTAAGTTGTTAGCTATTCTGGTTTTGAGTTACTTTCACCTCCTCTTCATGAAGCTGTTCTGAATAAAACAGCTAAGTATGCTTTTGGGCTATGGGCAGACAAAAGAGAGAACGAACCCTTTGACCTTATCCAGAAAGGAAGAGATCTGAATTTCAGCACCTGATTTTTGGAAACACCAGTGAGACACAAACATTGGATCTGGGGACTGGAAGGAGCATACTACAAAATCTCATTTGTAATTTGTGATAAACATCCCTCCCTGTCCTTTAGAAGCACCAAGAGGATTGATACATTAAAAAGCGGTACTTAGCTATTATGGACCTTGCAGATAAATACATTTCCAAAATATACCAGCAAATTCACCTAGAAGACAGCTTCACCGATTCTCAGTTCCAAAAGTCTACTGTGTACAAGAGGATCCAGACCATACAGAGCAATTAAAATATACCAACTGGCCAGAGTGGAAGACTGTCTAAAGCCAGCTCAGCTACTGCTAATGCTCTCACTCACATACCAGCAACAGAACAGCTACATGCAAATATGGCTCTTAATTTCCCTTCCTGATGGCAATGTCAATAATGGTACTGCCTGCCTCCAGTGCCAGGCTAGCATGGCTATTATTACACCATACTGCATTAAAGACATAATTGTAAAGATTTCTGACAAGCCTGTGGTAGTAGTGAACATCCATACCTAATAAGCAAGATTGTACAAATACTTTTAAAGTGAATAACTGAGGAGAGAAGATCCCATTTTAACCATAATCCAGGAGAAACACACAAAGAGGGGATTTGTACAATGCTCTCCGAAGTCTCGTGTTGCATTATTTTTGGAACTTGAGGGTTATTTTAAATTCTAAGGATTTTGGCCTTTGCCATTTCTAAAGAGAACTATGTTTAGAAAAGCAAGAAATAAAATAGGTTAGGAAAGATACTGCTTAGATAAATAAACATTTAGGTTAAATTTGGGCTTAAAAGGAAACAAGGAATAATAATAAATTATCTATGTTTATCTCAAGAGACAAGTAAATTCTACCAAAATAGAACCCATACGGGCAGAAGACCAAAAACTGAGAACTGGGAACTGTGCAAATAAGAACAGGTCAAAATGCAAGCCTGAGTAAGCACGAGGCTGGCAAGCATATGGACAAAGGATATACTTTTTGGACATTAAACATTAGCCACTGGGGAAAAATGGGCAAGAGCTAATGTAAATGACTTGATTTCTATAAGCTAAAGAAGCTAGTAGGGCTAGGAGAAATAACATGGGCATTTATCTTGCAGCTGGCATTCAGGTAAAAAGCTACAACTGCTGAGCAGGAAGAAGCAAAGCAAGAGAAACAGGCAGTTACTTAGGAGGCAGATCCATGAAGTTTATCCATATAGTCATATATAGCAGGTCTTGTAAATAAAAAGGCCTGTAAAAAATTGTAATAGTAATCTTAAAAAGAAGGACTGAACCAGAAAAAGACAGAGCACAAGTAAGGGGGTGATAAAATTACTCTTAGTAGATGAGAAATGTCTGCACTACTTGAGGTGGGATTAGGAGAAATAATTTCTTACCAAAGCCAATGCTTTTTTTCCCTGAAGCAGTTATCAAGTACGTAAGAGGAGAACCTGCTAGGGAATTTGGTTGTCATAATAGACAGGCACTGGACTAGAAGGTTAATTTAGGTGTTTCCTAAATAACTCAGAGTATAGTGCTAACATTCCTATAGTACAACTACCATGTGAAGTAGTAGTCCTAGAACAGAAATTGTCAGCAAAGAAAATATCCTGGAAACAGGGGAGGAGGCAAGGTAAATAGGGAAAGGAGCAACAATAACCACTGCTGGGGCAGTAAAGAAAGGGCATTGAAAGACATGGCATAATGAGATACAGGAAAGTAGAGGCCATAACACATTTGAGATCTTCAGTACAAATTAACACAAACTCTTTTTACCCTATTAGCAAAACGTTATGTCACAGCACCTAAAACCTTTCTCTCCTCATATGTGAGGCATCACAAGACACACTAGTTTCAGATACAATATCACTGAAGATAACAAAAATTACCCAAGTAACTTGTGTTACTTGGTCCTCACTTTCTGTATCTGATTAGTTCAAGTTTTATTTTATTTTACACACCTTACCTTTGCAATAAAAATGCCAGCATCCATAATGGCTTTGATATGCTTCAGCCAGCCCGAATTTTCAAGGCCCCACAGAAAGTCACTCATTGAAGGTGATTTCAGTTCACAAACTGCAAAATAAGCTACATCTTAAATGCATGGTAAATACAGGAAGCCTGATGCAATCAGTTTACCAAATACATCCTTCTGTGCAGCACAGATCTTCCCCAACTGTGTTGCGAGTGAAATTTTCAAACCCTTTAGAGAGGGGGGCTTCTATCTATTATTTTACACAGAATTTCTAGGTTGGAAGAGACCTCAAGATCATCGAGTCCAACCTCTGACCTAACGCTAGCAGTCC
This sequence comes from Netta rufina, assembly GCF_964035555.1. Classification (NCBI taxonomy): domain Eukaryota; kingdom Metazoa; phylum Chordata; class Aves; order Anseriformes; family Anatidae; genus Netta; species Netta rufina. Next base: position 18,158,493 of record NC_140127.1, read on the forward strand.
CCACTAAACCATATCCCTAAGCTCTACATCTAAACGTCTTTTGAAGACTTCCAGGGATGGTGACTCCACCACTTCCCTGGACAGTCTGTTTCAATGCCTCACAACCCTTTCAGTAAAGAAGTTCTTCCTAACATCTAACCTAAAACTCCCCTGGCTCAACTTAAGCCCATTCCCCCTCGTCCTGTCACCAGGCACGTGGGAGAACAGGCCAACCCCCACCTCGCTACAGCCTCCCTTGAGGTACCTAAAAAGAGCGATAAGGTCGCCCCTGAGCCTCCTCTTCTCCAGGCTGAACAAACCCAGCTCCCTCAGCCGCTCCTCGTAGGACTTGTTCTCCAGGCCCCTATTGAGGTCTTGGAATCAGAAAATGGACAAATTTCTGCCTTTGGACAGGCAGAAAACCACTAAATGCCATAGCCTGCTATTCACAACCATATTTGCTGGTGAAGCTGGATTTGGTGAGCACTATAAGGGCAGCCCCACCAAATTTAGGTGTTAGCATCACCACACAGAATGGTGTTTTGGATAAAGCAATTCACGCAACAGTTCCCTGTCCCTGAATGAAACCTTATTAAAATTTCAGATGTAACCAAAAAACATCACCTGATAGCGAGGAAAAGTCATAGCTCCCCAAGGAAAACATTTTTGCTGAAAACTTTGCTATCTTAACACCATGTTTGAAGAACAAAATCTCCCAGCTTTTACAACATTAAGTTTCTATCCTACTGTACCCAAATGCTTTTTTTTTTTTTTTTTAATTTAAGGAATATAGTGAAAACACTATGTTTTTCATTGAGTTCATGTATGACCTGTGAGTTAAAAATGTCTTAGTACATCTTGTTTCCTCTGGACATCTTCTACAAGACTCAGCTCTTATTTTGAGCCATTATGACTGGTGGCAAAACTTCCATTTCTTTCAACATGATCAGAGTTTAATTTTACAAGCCAAGTTCAGACTTTATACCATGTCTGCGTGAATCTGACTGTCTTCACTCTTTTTAATGCAGAGGCAAAATTGACTCTTTTTAATTCAGAGGCAAAACAGCCTAATGTGTCCATATGAAATCCAGTAATTTTTGTACACAGGTGTCTTCCAGATGGTTATTTTAAAAGTCTTTTTGAAGGATATTTATAAAAATGCATAGATAGCAACACTGAAAGCAAACACCTTTTCACATGACTAATGCTCCTGTGCAGATGGAAGCATGATCAATTAGTAGCTGGATTCTGCCTGAGGCTGCTGGCTCTGTTTACAAAAGTCCAAGGTAAAACTGAAATAGTGCTTTGCTCATTCCCACCACCAAACTGGAATCAATATTTACCTACCACTTCACTGAGCAAAGTTCAGACTGTCCTAAATTAAAGGCACACACCATATATTTCAAATGATTTTGGCCACCAACCTGGACCTCAGTGCTGAGTTCAGTTACGAATTCAGCTATCCTGAGGGAAAAGGACATTTCTGTCTTGGCAGGGAAAAAAAAATTATGCCAGCACACACACACACACACAAAAATCTTGCTACCTTCTTTCCTTCAGGAGAAATAAAATAAATAAATAAATAAACTTGATACCAAAATCTGGGAGAAATAAGACCTCCTGCACATATGCCGTGGGAAAGAGAGCATAGGCTGGGCACAGGAAAATCAAGAGCCTGTGCCAGAGTTCATGGAAATCCAGCTGTGCTTCCTTCCCCTGGAGGGTAGGAAGAAATAGGGCACGTGGTGGAAACTGCCTCTTCCATCAGCACAAGTACCAGAAGGGGATACAACTGATGCTCAGTTTTCCTCTTTCTGGCAAGGGAGAGGAAGGAGAAGGGCTGTGGGCCAATCCCTCAAGCTCTCCTTCTGGCTGATCTGTCACTGTAGTCCAAGGATCAGAGGGCTGCTCTGATCAACAACCAGTGCTCCTCATATGAGGGGAGGAGAAGCTCGTGTTTGCTGTTTAAATACAGACAGAGAGCATGTGGGGTCGCCATCTCAGTGCACAACAAACAGGGGTCAAGCTTTGGTTGTCTCCTGGAAGCCTAACAGGGCTCCCCCGCTTTGCAAATACCAAACAACAGGCTCAGCACCTGAATCTTTCCTGAGAAAACATCTTGTACCACATCTTCTTCTAATACTAAAAATTATTTCAGGGAAGTTGTGTCCAGGATCAAAATTGGCACACGTTTCTTCGTATACACCTCTCTTAAAAAATAACGATAATAAAATTCAATATTATACAAAATGGTATGAGGCAGCAGAGGCAATGATAAAACTTGTTGGTTGGTTTGTTTTTCTGGAAGGAAATTTCAGCACCTCAAAGTACATTTTTCTTCCAGAGTAAAGTGGAATCTCAACTTCTTTCGCATATTCTTAAAAAAAAAAAAATCTCATTATCCTACAAATTTAGTATTTACATTATTAAAAATCTATCTTAATTTTTAATACAAATTTATAATGCTCTTACATTATGCTAAAACAAATATACAAGAGTACATACACATTAAAGTTAATTAAATAAAACTGTTAGAATTAAAGTTATTAACATTTCAAAGGTTGTTTTTTTTTTTTTTTTTTTTTACTAATCAAGTTCTTGGCAATAAATATAAACTAATTGCTTCAGCTTTTTTCTAAATTCAGTTGAAATCAACATATTCCTAATATGAGTGCATTTTTAGTTCAGATTTCTGCAGTGTTTGAAATTATTAAAAATTATATGTTGACAACAAACCACAGTCTTTCATGTGAACTTCACTTCTGCTTAATTCCAGTAAATGGAATAAAATTACCTTTGCTGCACTCCTGCACCAAATCAGACTTATCTCATAACATACCACAGTCAGTAGGCACATTTGGGGATGTGGCAGTGTAATGTGATATTTACATTAGAGATTTATCCCGCTATATTCAAATACTTGATGAAAATGTAAAGCCAGATCAAGTGGATATTGTCGTTGTCTTTGGCAGCCTTTTTGATTCTGGTTCCCAGTAATAACATTTTAAAGGACACAAGAAAAATAAGATGAAGGGACACTTCTACAAGTGGAAAAAGAGAAAAACTGTACGGCTTTTTACATGAAAAAAGCCCTCGTGCATCTCAAGCCTTAAATTCAATGAGAGCCTCAAGTATCTGAAACTTCACTTCTTTATTTTCTGATCTTATCTGTTAGGTCTCTAAATGCGATTTCAACACAGAAAATATAAAAATCTATGGGAAAAAAAAAAAAAAAAGAGAGACATATTTGGCATATGGCTCATTTAAGAACACATGCTAAAAAGTTATGCCCCCAAGCAGCATGAAGTGTTAAATGTCTCAGAAATTACCTTGTTACCTATCAGTTTGTGCCATGGGCCCAGCTCATGAACTTCTGGCTCTAAAATAATACACAACACTACCCCGTGCAGCCAGGCTGGTTGTTTACTACTTTAACCTTGCTCGGCTCAAGCTGAACAAACAAAGGGAAAGGTTTGTTCACGAGGCCTCTGTTCCAGCCAAACAAGGCTTTGTCATTCACTAAAACCCCTTCTAGTCTCCCTTCTGAGACCCTTAGGCAAGGGACTAAGCAAGAATACACCACGGAGGGAGTGATGTACTAAAAATAAAACAAGTTGCCTAGCAGTTATTGATTTAACCTAAGATCCTGCATAGGGCTGAGCACACATGCATCTGTAGTGGGCAGAGCAAGGACTACAGAGCCTTCCTCCTTCATTTGGACAAGGTTACTGACCAGGGATCACAGAAGACTACGCAGACTACCTTGGAATCACGTGTGGCCGAAGAGGACATGGTAAGGTACGTTCCTGTGGTACCAGAAGGCATATTTCAGCCTGGAAAAGAGAAGGCCCCGAGGACACCTCTTTGTGGCCTTTCAGTACTTAAAGGAGTCTTATGAAAAGGATGGAGATGGACTCTTTACTTGGGTAGATAATGATAGGACAAGGGGGAATGGTCTTAAACTAAATGAGGATAGATTTAGATTAGACGTTAGGAAGTAATTCTTCACTTTAAGAGTAGTGAGGCACTGGAACAGGTTGCCTCAAGAAGCTGTGGATGCCCCATACTCAGAGGGGATCCCTCGATTCAAGACCAAGGCCTGTTCAGGACCAAGCTGATTCAGGTGGGGAAAGAATTTAGAAGCCTTTTGTTGATGATATACATGACATAAATACTGAGACTGCGTGGGATGGAGTGAGCACTTACTATTTGCCTGTTAAAAATCAACAAAACAACTGTGGGTCAAGGATGGCTTTTTATCCTTACCCTTTTCCCAGAAGGCCTCTAAACTGTAGTGTATTCCAAATGCTAAAGCTATAAACCAGTACAATGTGCTGGTTTATACACTGCTAGGTATTTATAAAGTGATTATTACTAATTTACAGGGGATTATGAAGGTGTTAAACGGTTACAGCCACTGACTGGGAGTTTCACAAACAGAACTGGTGTGATGTGCCCCATACAGGCCATGAACAAATTTCTGTTAAAATTTTGAAGTCCCAAATACATGAGTTCCTTACTGACCAAATACAAAACTCAAGCCATATGTTTTCTGAGATTTCTTTTTTTAATCTTCAGTCTTTCCCACTATCATCTTAGTCAGATATAAGCATCTGTTTACTTTCTACCATCAAATTTTAAACCACAAGGAAAGAGTAGTAGCAGTAAGGTGTATTGAAGTCAAATGAGGTTTGTCATTAAAGTAAACAATACCTGGATTTCACTCGTGGAACAAGATTTTCACACAATTAGGAAAACATCCCTAACTGCAGTGATGATCCACGGTACAAGCCCATTAGACAGCAAGCAACTACATGCTGTACACCAGACAAAATTTTATTTTGGTACTGATTTCAAAGAAGTCGTTCTGATTTGTGTCAAAGCTTTTCCTTGGCTTTCAATAAAGAAGAGTAATACCTTCAAGCATTTTCTGCAGACTATTTCTCATGACATGGATGTTCTCAATGCCTATGAATTGAAACTTGATGTTGGAGTAGTTGTCTTCGTTCTCATATCCCTTCCCTGCTGCTCGGTTTGCCATTGCATTGAGCTGAAAAAAAATAAATAGGAAAACTGGATGAAAACAAGTAACACAGATTCTTTTCAAAACAAAGCTCATGGTCTACTGCAATAAATCAGAGTGATTTAAGTCAGGCATAAATTGGAAGCCTTCACCATTGTGTCAACACAACTAGTTTGGCAATGGGAATCCATTTATAGTATATTGCAGTCTGCTGGGTCACTAAGGCTCTGATCTCTATTTCACACACATTGAGTATTAATCAAACACACACGGAATACCCCACAACTTATGTAGGGCTCTTCTGCAAGAGCACAAAGGTTTAATTTTGCTTTTAAAAGGCCGTTTTGATTTTATTTGTGGTCAGTGTTATGTTTACTAGCAGAATACACCCAGAAGGTGGCAGTGTCTTATCTGCCATAACACTGTTCCATGGCATATGGAACATACATTTCCCAGAAATACATTTTATTGCTCAAATCACCCAAAAGTTCATACAGCTTAGTTCTCTTAAGCTTGAAATAGTGAAGAGTCAGAGTAGCTTTCCCAAGTTTAGAGTGTCTTGGCTCCAGTTGTATAAGATCACAAAATATCTGAATTGACAAAATTACCACAAACATCTTCATCTACAATGCAGCACTACCAAATATTTTGCTGTGCTTCAGAAGAAAAAAGAAAAAATACATTGAAATGGAAGCTGGAGTTTTGTCTTTGAATCAGCTGCTTGCTTGCTAGCCTGGGAAAGTCACTAAATGCTTCTTTAGTTCAGTTCTCCCATGTGTAAAATTAAGTGTTTTGGTTTTTCTTTAATGTTTATTTCCCCCTTTTTGAGATTCTTGGGGGGGAAAGAAAGCTATCTGCCAAGCCCCTTGTGCCAAATTCAGATCTCCACACACAAAAAAAAATAGAGCTGATTGAAATTAAGCCCTTTTACTTTATTAACCTGTATACATTTTTTAATATTTATTATTTCCAATACTTTTTTTCATGTCTTACTCCAAATAGTCAACATTATAGGAATTCCATTCCTCTAAGCACAACTAACAAGTTCTGCTCAGGAAGGATCTCTGATTTAAAGTAACAATGCACATTGCACATCCATACTGAAGGACACTAACAAAGCTTTTTGAGACACCTTGAGAGGTATCTGTTGACAAAAAAAAAAAAAAAAAAAAAAAAAAAAAGAGAGAGAGAGGTCTTCATTGCAAAGAGACATTATGTTCTGAAAAAAATCAAAGTGAAGTATCTCAAGTATCGTCTAGGGGACAAAGGACTAGGTAGGGAACTCCTCCACTTTATTTCCAAATGTTGCAGGAAGCATTGTTGATTTGCTGCTTCTCTGGTTGCTTTTGAAGTTCACAATAGTATACTTCAGAACTCAGCTAATGGTGTCATGGGGAGAATGTGTCTCTTCCTGATCTCCACCCCAAACACACATACTCCCACTATTCAATTTTAATTTGGAACTGAATGCAGGCCGTTAAGGAGGATTGTCTACTGCCAGCTTATCTCCAACTAAGATGAACAGGTCTAGCTTTATGTCCTAAGTCAAAACTGGTTCACATGCCCCATATCTGACCTCTTAACTTCCAAAGTGCTAAAAAATAAACCCTTTTTATGAATATTAACTTAATTTTATATGCATAAGTAATCAGGTGAGAGTGCTTTTCAACTGTTTTATTCTAATTCAGAAAGGTGAAGACAGGGTTTTTCTCCCATCTTCACGTTTTCTAACACATCCATTCCCTTGAGTAGAACTTAGCAATAGGAATGCATAGTTGCATTTGTGGAGGACCATTAGGAAATGAAATATTGCAGGACTTCCATGATAAAACACAAGAAACTATCCTCTAAAACAGGAAACTAGACAAAAAAAAAAAAAAAAAAAAAAAAAAAAAGGAAAGAAGAAAAAAGAATAAATAGTCTAACAATGAGCAGTCTGCTGATCTTTGACAGTCAAGGAACAATAAAAAAAATTACTGCCTGTGAACAGCGTGTCCTCTAAGGACAGAGCCCTCAGTGTGACTTGCTAGAAAGATTTAAATCATCTGTCAACTCCTAATCTTTCTCTTTTGAAGTAGACCTCAGTGTTCTTGTATCAGCAACATGAAGCTGTCCCTCCTGACAACAGCATATAGCTTCAGAAAAAAGATCTGTATGTATGTCTGAATCACCAGAAAGCCCAGAAGCCCTGAATGAAACATACCTTGCCCTTAACTAACCTAATCCTCAGCACTGCAAACGTTATAAACTATCTCTGTATCAGAGCAATTTCATCACAGAAATCCTTCATTAAAATAAATAAATAAATAAATCAGAGACAGCTCTCTTTAAAAGTAAATAAATATAAGGTTAAATTTGCAAGGCTTTCTGACACTCATTTATTTTAAATATTATCAGTTGCCAAATTTTGCAGCTGCCACAATATTTACTAACAACTTTTCCACATCACCTACCCAAATTCCATCTGTTGCTCCTAAAGCAGTTGTTAATTTCTAAATTGTGCCTGCCCCAGTTTAATCTCAGCAAACAGGAGGATAAAACCTTTAAAGGGAACAGACCTCACTTGCCAGTTTTCCTGCAACCTTCTTTTGTGTGGAAAGACCTTACTTTTTAAAAAAAGTAGTAGAACTAATGTGTTTCACTCATAGATTTATATTAACATCTTCTGTAAACATACAGAGGAAGGAGCAAATGAAGAAAGGCGGTAGCCAAAGTAAAAGCTCTGTGCTTGGTCACCCTGGCCTATTTAAATGAAGCAGAAACAAAGCTTTCCTCCACAGCCAAATCTTTTGTTTTGAACATTAGCAATCACAACGAAGGACAGCGTACAAGAAGCACTTGGGAATGCTGGGTTCAAGGATCTGTCAATATTCATTATCTTCACAAGGAACTAGTCCTGGTGAGAAAAGAGGCAGGTAGCTCTTTAGCTTAGCAGAGCAATGGAGGACCTTGCAGCAGACTTGATAATTTACCTGTGTGTTTGTTCAGGTCTCCCAGAGAAGTGCCAGGAGCAGCTTGCACCGAGATCTACCACTGCCTACATGCTCCAGGGTTATATATGCATGAGGAGCTGCAGAGCTGTAACAAGGCTGCATTTGGCACCTGGGTTCACAGAAGCTTTGATAAAACAGCCCAGTGCGGACAGAGATGAGTGGGAATCTAGGTGTCTGAATTTCTTTCCATCAGAACTCTTTTTCCAGAGAAGTTCAGTGAAAACCAAAGTGTCTTGACCTGCTGACTGGCTCTTGAAGAAGTCAGCACTGCTGGAAATACAGAGGTTTTTGTAATTTCCAGCCAATTTTGCTCTCTTTACTTAAAGTTGTGGCTTTTTTCACCGCTCACAGGAGGTGTCTCACCAAAGTCATTTACTGGAAAAATTTGCAGGATTAGAGCTTATTCCCCCACTTATAGGAGTAATCTTGCATGGTAAGTTTTATTATAAGCAGGTAGAGGTTTGCAAGACTACAAATAACTGTAAATAAAATTTTATAACAGGAATTATTTTTCACTAGCCTCATCAGTATTACTGTTAGCTCCTGCATGTGATGAAACTAGCCTTTTATCGCATTACAGTTACTATTTCAAGTTATTATTTTTCTGTATCTTAACATGTTGCTAAGAACAAAAAAGAGAAAGACTCAATGTAAAGAATAAAACTCTCAAAGTGAGAAAAACATGGGCAAGATTCCTAGTTAAGATATTCCTGATAAATCCTGATTTACCTGTGGATTTATACAGGTGCAACAGAGAGCAGAAGTACAGCCAGTCATTTATTCAGCCCAGATTCAGTCTTTTTACGGGCAAGAAAGGCAATATACTTACTTTGGGTCGAGTGTCAACAACATATAGGAAATCACTTCCTGGGTTTGCTTTTCGGATGGCCTGGAGCATCTGTTCATCCTCAAGACATCGAGCACTAAAGCCAGATAAAGGCTGGCTGCTCCTACATATGGAGGCCTGCAGGAAAAGAAGAAGAAATAAATTAGTGTACTTATTAAGCAGAAATGATTTAGGATCCAGAAGCATTTACAAAAGCAGCTTATTAGATGTTCACCATAGGCGTACAGTTGCATGGAAATGGTGAAATGAATTGCATGTTACTAAATGAGTTATTTTTAGAAAGACAAGGGAATATTATCGCAATAATACCCCAATGCCCAGGTCTAATCTTGAATCCAACTTTTAGAGCTATTTTAAATATAGACTTTTCCCTCGTGGAGAATATCTCCTGAAAGGTGGTCTCTAGAGAACGATGCACTGCAATCACAAGAGCACTGATGTAGCATAAGGAATGGATCCCTCTGCACGGTCACTCACTCTTCCGTTATGATACCACAGTCACACCCAACTTACACCAATACACACTTTACTAAACAGCCTTAGACATCGTGAGTCCAGGAAGCAAAAATGCATACTGTGCAGCCAGATCAGTGATGCTGCTGTATTTTTAGCACTGCCTCTGGAGAAAGACCTCACAACATGGAAAGTGGGTCAGGCAGCCTGGCTCCTGGAGCACATTTATTAGCCAGAGCTGTTGAAGAAGGCAAAGGAGTTTCTCCCTAAACTCATTAGGAACAGGCTGCTCAATGAAACTGGGAAAGAAGGAACTGGATGTGGAACAGGGAGGTTTTATTTCCCAGTCACTGCTAGGCAGCGAGCAGCTAGGTTTGTAGGAGGCACAGGGCTAATGCATGCACTTTCTAAGCACTGAACGTAAGCATGAAGAGAATCTGTACTCTGAAGGTCATGACCCACACAGACTGCCCTACAGATTATTTATTACTGTGAGAGGGAACATGCTTGTTTTCAGCCAAGTCTTTGAACTATCAGGGGTTAGTAAAATGGGTATCTTTAATACATAAATCCTGAATCGTGTGAGAGCCTGTTCAGACACTAAATGTTATTTGCAACCAGATTATTAGTCATTTAATTTTGCCTGCTGATCAGTGAACTTCCCAGTGATTTAATATACGCTAACACCTCTTTTTCATGAAGCAAAAGATACTCATGAATATGTTCACAACCTATTATTTTAATAGAAGGAAGACATTTCGCTCTCAACCATGGTGTACCATACTTGAGGTAGATATGGACATCAAGACTAAGGCTAAAGTTAGGGTTGTGGATTAAGGTTCAGATTGAGGAGTGGAGGGGCTGGAGCTCATTACGTTATAGCACTCTGGGGGCTCAAGGGCTAAGATACGTGCTGCCACCAGAAGGAAAGAGCAGCTTGTCTGTCAAGTTAAGATTGAGGTTAAGATCATTTTTAGCCTCAGCTTATGAAACAGCTGCACTGACAGCAATGCAAAACTAGAAAGATAAATTGACCTAGATACCCATTAGGTGTCAAGCAGGAATCACTATACGCTATCTCCATGAACAGCTTGCCTCCAGCTGACTCAGGCCAAATGCTTATGATGAGCCCATATGTCTGTAACATTTCTTGGGATGTGGGGAGGGCAAGAGATCAGGTCACTTTGTATCGCACAGGCTGAACAAATAGTTCCAGGGTTTGATCTTAGCGTAGCCACAATGATCCTGTGAGACGCAGAGTAGTGTCGCAACATCATTTGAACTTGGGCGTACCAAATTACTATGGGACAGTAGTGGTTATGAAAGACTGAATGAGTGGCAGCCACCCCCCTGCCAGCAGCAGACCTCTTCCCAGCCTGCTGTTACTCTAGTTGTTCAATGCCTACCTTCACCAATCTTACCCCACTTCTTTTCCTAGCCCTTTGAACCTTACAGGATCCAGGAGGGAACACAGTACTTCAGACGCTGGTGGTCTGAAAGTGAACCTTAGCCTTAATCTGAACACCAGCTGAAATGGGGAAAACATCTAGGTAGAAACTGGGGAATACACCCAAACTGGACAACTATATTGCAATCCAACTGACCCCCAAGACCTGTTCTTTTTCTGAGATTTGAAAGTGTCCAAGTGTTTTGAATCCTAAATGCCTGTATTTGGACTTAGTTGATTATGTAAAGTGATTCATTTTGAAAAATTTGGCCTTCATTAAATATTAAATACAATACACAATTTATACATAGACTGCATTTACTATTTAAAACCTTTATTTCCTACTGTTTTGCAGTCAAACCCATAGATCTTTACTGAAGCAGAATTCTGCTGAAATAAGGGGGTAAAGAACAAGTCAAAAATAATGTCTCATTCCCTTCTGAAGCTTAAACCTAGGATAAGGACCACAGCAAGGAAAGGATTTCTGTGGAGACTGTAGTTTATCATTCCTGCTTATCAGGAATTTGCCTATGGAAATAGTTCCCATCCTGTGTGGGAGACTCTAAAAATGCACTGTAATCCCACACTAGCTCTGTCCTTGGGAAGTTCTGGCCATCTCCCAGAACTACCAAGGAAGACCTCTTGATGCAGTTGCCAGTCTGGGACTGAAACATAAGGAGCTATTAGACACACAGATCTTCCGTGAGTACCAGGGGGACACCATTCTCCTGGCTGGTAATGACAGGTGAGCTAAGCCAGTTCCTAGAGGTCCAGGACACAAATGCAAAAACACTGAGTCTATGGGATCCTTCAGTCCACCCATCTCCTTTACTTCAGCTGCCAAAACCAGGAGTGCCAATAGCCTTGGTGCAAGTTTTTTTCCAAATAGTTAGACAAGTGGGGCAGCTCCTTACTCAGCCCTGAGAGCATCTAGCACAAGGATTAGGTGGCACTCTTCTCTTCTACCAAAGACAAGGACAAGGAAAGCCTCTTCAACAAAGCCACAACACATCATACACACATAACGTGTGCGCTCAGCCAGAACTTGGTAGCTCTTTCAGCCATCCTCACTAGGTCAAGTCGCAGATTTTTTCTTGAGAGGCTACTCCCAATTTTCCAATGGTTTCAAGTATAGTTTTTCTCCTCCTCATCTTGCTCTCAGGCCGTGGCTACCACGTCCTAAATTCTTCTGTTCTCCTCCAGTCATCTCCCCAATTACCTGCTACTGGCCTTCGCTCTTCTGCCACCCATGTTTCAGGCTGCATCTCATCAGTTCTCCCCAGGCCCCTCTGACTTCTTGTACCTTGTCTTGATTCCTTCTCATACAGGGATTGCAATAATTTTTTTTGATGTTAGCTTGATGATGAGTTTAAATAAATGCATTAAATGCCTGTGAGTGATCTAACCATAATTTCAGTATGTGCCTGCTGACAGTAAGTAAAAACCACACTAACCAGACTACACCAGCAATCTTTTAATTGCAATCTTAAACAAACAAACAAACACTGATTCTTCTTGTAGACGTTTACTAGAAGAATTACAAAGTCAAGGACAAAATAAGTAAACACATCAAAGCTACAAATTCACACTTACATTGTTATCCTTGCAGTAGTAGGAAAGAGCTGGGAAACGCCTTCGGCTCCGGAATTTAGAGCTCCCTACTATGATGTGCGCAGTTGCAGATTTTGGTACGTACACTTCTGTAGGATAGGAGTCACAGACCTGCAAAAGGAAACTGCTCGTTTGGTCTACAGAATACAACAAATATTAGCCAGCTCTACTGCAAAAACAAAATGGCAAGGAGCCCTGTTCTCAAGCAATACAGAGGCATAGTACAGCTGCTGTACACATCACCTACATTTCTCAAAACAGTCTTCTAAAATTGGGATGTGTTAATTCTGTCTTGCAGACAACAAAGCCGGAGTAGAAAATTAAAAGGACTGTATTTCCAAGTGTTAATTTATGCCATGTTGAGAACATATATTCAAATCAGAAAAGAACCAGCATTATGGACAGCATGATTGTGTTTACAACTGCTGCTTCCTCCAGAGCAGAATTTGGAAGTAAGGATGGGAATGGTTGAAGTTCCCAAACATTTCTCTGTTATAATGGGGGCTGTAGAGCCAAATTTTCTGGTAAATCTGGGGAAAATAACAAAAAAACATAAGGACTTGGCGAAAAGGAATTCATCTGTATGAAACAAGGATATTAAAAGGCTAGCAGCCCTGCCAATGTCTTCCTTCTCAAAGGAACACGATGACCAGGCAACAAACAAACAAAAAACTAGAGGTTCTTCTGGAGACAAATAGGAACAGAAATGGGATCCCTGCTTAACTTTCTTTTCCTGATATCGTGTGCGGCATTCTGGCTGGGGCCAAAAGGATGTTTACTATTTCCCTGTGACTTGCTGAGATGAATAAAGAAGTTAGGATGCCCAACAAGAATTCAGTTTCTGAGACTGCTAGAGACAAGTAATGAAGGGGAACGAAAAGGAAGGGCTTGTGGTTAAAGATGCTGTGGTGAATCGGGCTTTATGCATGATCCCATTTTTCCTATGCTTTATCTTAAGAGAGGTCAAACATTTTTTTCCGCTTGCTTTACCAAAAAGAAAACAAACCCTGACAGCACACTCAGTCTTCTCTGAGAACTTCACAGGCCTTCCTTAACATGGATAAGATCCAGCAACAAAGCCAATGGAGGGCATGGACAAATTTCTTTCAGATCATATTTTGGTTGTTATTTCTCACAATTAATTAACATTCTGGGGACTTCAGTTGTGCAAGACTGAATTAGGCAGGACAGTACGTGGCTAGGAAGAGAGAGAACCTCTCAGACAACTGTAGAAAACTTTAATAGTCAATCATAGAGGCTTCAATAGGACTGTGAGAACAGCCAGTGAGGAAAAACTGTTGCTAAATTTGCTGTTACTAGTATTTTTTTCTTAAAATGTCTGTGTAGCAATTTTATGTAACAGTACATGTCAGGAAAATTCTCATTTAGACACTTAACATTAGGTATGATTTACTTAATTTTAGGTATGATTTACCAGCAGCCAAGCACTAAGGTTTAAAACTTACTCTTGCCAAATTTCTGCTCTTCAGCTTCCAATATATTAAATGAAGACATATCCTTTATCCTGCTATCTATTTTCCTTTCTATGCACTGTGGGCACTATGGTAGCCCACAGTTGGACTGCTGGTCCATGCACTGCATGGACTCCATGACATAAAAATCACAACAACTCACGCCATAGTCTCTGTTAACATCACTGATCTGCCAGTAATCGTTCGGAATACCCATCCGGTTATACTCTTCATTGAGGTCCACAAGCTTCCAGCCTTGTTCTCGTTCTTCTTTATCTAATTTTGGATTGAATGAGAAACAATACAGCTCTTCGTATTTCACTGAAACAAACAAACAAACAGAACAGTAAGACATCTACTTTCTGATCCTGAAGTCACTCTTCAAAAACAAAACTTGGCACTGTCTTTTTTTGTAGTTTCTCTTTTAAAAATAGCATAAATTGCTACTCCAAATCCTACAGCCTGGCTTATAACTATTGTCAAGCATACTGTGATATCTTTGTTATTCACATAAGTTATAATATATGTGCCTTATTAGCCATTATTATGCTAATTATTATTATTATTAGCCTTATTATGTGCCATTTGAAATATGCTGTTCTAAATAATTAAAATTAAAGGAATTAATCTTAATTTAAATTAAGATTAAAATTCTCCCCCAGCGCACACACACACACACACACAAAAAAAAAAACAAACAGAAATTATATGCTTTTATCTGATGAAAATTGAAGTTAGTGACAGAATTGGTATTAGGCCTGCAAAACAATTTGCAAGTCAGAGGTAGCTTATAGATCCCTTTATTAACATAACATCTGTTTTGTGCAAAATAGCATGTGTTGCATCAATCACTTCATCATGACCATAAACTCATTTTAGCAGCTACGCCACTTGTCACCCTCAGTCAAGTACCATATAATAAACTTTGCTTGTACTGGAGTTTTATTTATTTATTAGGAATGTCTGTATTACCTGTATTTATACTACAGAGTGTCTTAATTGTGGTAGGTTATGGTAGTCAGACACCATTGGTATTGAATGCTACTTGTAATTGATACAAAAAACTATTCCACATATAGCTTGAAACAAAAGTTCTTAATGCTGAAGATAGTGTTATCTCGTGAGGGCATGTTTTATCCTGTTGATTGAAGTTCCTTAAAACTTTCTGACGAATAGGTTTGTAACTTTGAAATTGAAATATGTAAATTACAAGTTGAATCCTCTCTGCTGTCATAGTTCCCCATGGATACGGGTCTTTTATGATATAATTTTAACAAGATCAGTAAATTTTACTACCGCACTTTCTTTTCTAATAATATCTGCATATAATAATATACTAAGCAGTCTTAGCATGCCACAGTAAGAAACTCATGGATATAAAAATAATAATATCAACAACAACAACAACTACACAATTAATAATGATAAGGCTTCCACTATTTTATTTTTTTTTCCTATAGGTAGTCTTTATTTTTATTTTAATTTTCACAGAATCACAGAATGGCCAAGGTTGGAAGGGACCTCTGAAGATCATCCAGTGCAACCCCCCTGCCGAGCAGGATCACCTAGAGCACATTGCACAGCATGGCATCCAGGTGGGTTTTGAATATCTCCAGAGGAGGAGACTGTATAACCTCTCCAGGCAATTATGTCTTTCAGAAGTGTAATTTAAGTTATATTTTGCACTTTTTAATTAATTGGATTGTATGTACACACATGAAAAATAAGAACAAACATAAAGAAAGAAAACTTCATGTTAATTCTGTCAGGAAAGTACTGAAAGACAACAAGGTCATGAGAGAAGAGAAAGGAGAAAGAAAATAACGATTTGTGGTCTATTTCTCATCTGCTAACAAAGTTTCATCATTATCCATAAATCCAATCTGAGCGCATTTCAATAAAGTGCTTTAAGTAGCAATCTAAGCTCTTGCTTTTACTGTTCATTTGTCAGAAACATCTGGAAATTCTTCCCAAGTGGACCTGCTTTCAGGCATAGCGGGAAGCCTTTAAAAATCCACCTGTTACAAAATATCCAGGTTATTTATGACTGAAGTCTCACTCCACATTACAACTACTACAACATGATGGTATCTATAGGTGGTGACAAAATTGCTCAAGTATTAATAATCAGTCTTAAAGCTCATTTATCAATTCTTCTCCAGCACTTCCAGAACCTTCCACAATCTTCCACACTTCTTTGGTCATAAATGTCTGCAATCCTGTAATAACTGTTACAGTCGCTTGTTTCACAAGATGTCTTAACTAAGCAAAAAAGGATGGATTCAGCTGACGGCATGATATTGAGATTGATATTGATTACCTGCTGGAAAGAATTAAATCAAACACAAATTTCTCCTTCTCAGACAACATGGAAGAGATTAAGTCAGTACACGAGAAGGCTTCACTCAGGTTCGGCTGTGCTGAAATCAATGCAAAGATCAGGCAGAGAAGGGAAAACAGCACTTAAACAAGTCCATTTTTCTCCTCATGGAGTAAAGCGTACTTTATGATGCTGGGTAACTGTGTAACCTAAAGAAGTGAAGCTTCTTGCCCTGACAAAAAGGACAGAGCAGAGTACCATCAGGATACATTTGGGTCAACTTTCAGTTAGAGCCTTCTAAATTTTAAGTAAGCAAGATTTTATCCTGCCTAACTTGAAGATTTTATCTGCCTAACTTGAAGATTGGATACTTTGCTGGAGAAAGAAAGCCACTGTGCAGCTGAACTCTGCCAAAAGCAAATTCTGCTGTGCTATTACTGCGCTTTCTTTGTTCAAATGTCTTTGCCCACTGTGGTCTGGCACTGAGCATGTGTCCATGCTCCTCAGCCACTCTTCTCTCGGGCAGTCTGTATGTCCATACCAAAGTGTCCATCCTGGTGCACAGCAATAGGCACACATTCTCCTGGCTCCAAGGAGATAGTGTTACAGAACTGCTTTCCTTCCAGCACGCATGATCACATACTTGTGGTGAAGGCCCGTGGAATTAATCCAGATCTACATCAGCAGAAGCACAGGCTAAATGTTTGTCTCATTGTTTCAGAATTTCTCCAGTTGCTTTCATCTTGCATCACCTAGCATATCAAGTTACATCTGCTGCACTTGCATATTACTACTACTACTACTACCCTAATTATAGAAGGCACTTTACAAAGATCAGTTACTGTGCTGGCTGACTGTGCAATTTTTCCTCTCTACACACTAGATAAAACTGGTGTTGTCCTAGCAAGATATAAATTAAAGCCCACGCTGTCACTTTTGTACAGACTGTGGCAAACATTTCTTTGCTTACTGTTAAAATGATACTACAAGACAAAGGTGGATGTTGTCTTTATGCAGTTATCATTTTAAACAAACAATCCAGAGGCCTTGTGAGTTGGCTCCTGACATGGGGGATCAGATGCTTTACTCCACTGCAACATTTGGATTTTCACTGTAAAAAGGAAAGGCTTCAAAAGGACCTTGTTTGGGTTTAATAAATTCAAAAATGGCACATTCATCTTTCATCATTATAATCTAGACAATAATAAACCAAAACACAAGCACTCCAGTGGCATAAATTAACTACTTGCTGCAGCACATTTCTTTGATTTTAAAAAAATTATGCATAGCACAGAAAAATCAGATCTTGATGTGGTCACTAGATTTATCATAACTTTTTCATCAACACAGGAATGTGAAAGTTCCCTGAATTTAGAGAGTTGTCAGTGTTTTCCTAAATTCACATTTACACAAGGCATCCCGTAAGCAACAGTGACATGTAAAATAGCATTTTAATATATTTTATGGTCAGCAATCCCCTAGAGTATCATTTTAAGTTCATGTCAAACTTTTTGGAATGAACTACTTGTTATAACGTGTTCTTCATTACTCTAAAAGTGATTACTTCAATAGCTTGTGTGCTCAGAGACCTTTTTTTCATTGTAATGCATCCCCAATGAAGTCTTTTCTCTTAAACTGCAAAGGAGAAAGATGCACAGCTACACTTCTCCCATTACATTCTCTCTCTTCAGGAGAGTGATTGACTTTAGTGCCGTGTTCCCTCCCCATACCTGGCCGTGCCAGACGTATTAGGGAGATGTAAACATCGTGGCAGTCTCGTTCCTGAGGGATGATCAGCTGGATGACCTGGAAGTTCTTGCAGCGGATCAGCAGTGGGCAACCTGTGGCAGTTGTGGCCTGCTTCTCAATGGAGGAAATTTGGCTGTGGAGAACCTGTGAGGGAATTGAAAATTGTTATGCCACATGATGTAAATCTTCAGGAAGAAAAATTGTTTCTTATAATGATCTGCCAGGACAGACACAACAGCTTCCACTAGTGTTTCAGAAAACCACCCCACACCTCCTCTTGTAGTTTTGTTCCTACCTCCAGCATCAGGCTCAAGCAGTGCCAGATACATACCCTACAGACAAAGGCTTACAGGGTCTTTCAGTTGGTCAGACATTCGCCTGGTCATGCTATCCAAAGCTTTCTGGTTTTGTTTGTTTTGTAGTATAAGCTACTGATTGCCAGAAAAAGAGCTCTTATAGTTATCTGTGCAATGAAAAGATGAACCAGCATCAGTTGTATAAAACTCTTCCAGAGTCCCTAGGCTAAAAAATTGGGCATCCTAACTAACAAAATGGAAGTACAGGCAGTCAGGTAGACAGGCAAGAGCTGACTGCGCCTGGGTAGTAACTCACATTCAAAACAGATGTACTTTACAAAGGTGGTTCCTCTGTGAAATACATCCAGTACTTGTACAGTGAAGGCCCTTGCATTCCTCTGGATTACAATATCCAGAAGCCACTGAAAGTGCTCAAGAATTATCAAGCTGTAAAGGCCTTCAATTGGAATTTCACATGCTCTGAAGTTATAAAAGCAGCCATATAACCTGATTTATCACATTTAATCTACTTTGCAATATATTTTCAAACTACCATCAATGAATTGCCATGCAGTTACAGCTAACTGAAAAATAAAAATTCATACCCAGGTTTCTTTGCGAGTATCAGAAGCATTCTCCACAAATATGACATGGGTAGCTGTTAAATACAAGGTTCCCAGTGCAGCTTTTCTTGAGGATACACGATCAAGTAACCGAACATTTTCCACCTAAACAAAGAAATGACAGAGAAAAAGAAAATGAAAAAACGAAACCAAAAACCTAGGCTATGGCATAGCCTTTCACAGTGAGATCTCAAAATTCACATTTTGTCCATTATGAACACAGGTTTTTCATTCTAAGATTAGACATTTACCACCTACACAGCACATATATATGTGAGGCTGATCTACCTGCACAAGCAATAGAACACAGGATAGCTTCATAGCACAATTTAGGTTGGAAGAGACCCCAGGAGGTCTCCAGCCTGACCTCCTGCTCCAAGCACAGCCAGCTCTGAGGTTAGATCAGGTTACCCACGGTTTCTCCCAGTC
The DNA here is from genome assembly GCF_964035555.1 of Netta rufina. Classification (NCBI taxonomy): domain Eukaryota; kingdom Metazoa; phylum Chordata; class Aves; order Anseriformes; family Anatidae; genus Netta; species Netta rufina. Next base: position 18,177,735 of record NC_140127.1, read on the forward strand.
AGATCTTGAAAATCTCCAAGGATGGAGCCTATCCAACTGTTCTGGGCGACCTGCTCCATTGCCAAACTGTCCTCACAGTGAAAATGACAGAAAAACATGCTGCAGGACAGAGTAGTATCAAAAGAACCACTGAATCCCTTAGTGATAAGCGTAGTCGTTACTTTTTAGGTTTAGGTATTGGGTTTGTGCCTATAGGCTTTTCTGAGGAAATTATTTTTACACTGATTCTCAAAAATGGAAAAGCTAAAGCTAATACAAATACATACCCTTCCCTTGAGCCCACTCTGTGGCCCCCACTGATCTCAGCTGGAGGGTTGCACACACCAGTGCACAAATGCGGACCCCAAATTTCTACTGCACTATACATACGCTGTATAGAAGATTAAGGAATAAACTGAAATTCTGGGAAAGTACAATAAGGGAAGCAAATTGAAACTGAGAGCCATAAGTAGATTTTTGTTTGTGTGGTTATAGGAGCAATCTATTCAATGTCCCCACTCCCAGAAAATTCCAGTGAATGTCCAAGTCATAAACCAAGTGGTGGTTTATAAGGAAATACAGAATGGTCAAAAAAATAAATCAAACACAGGAATATCTCAAAATTAACAGTCAAGCCTGAACCAAATAATGTTGGAAAGCTGCCTCACTATTGAAAAAATAAAAATAAACAAACTATCTCACACATAATATGGAAAAGCATAGCTAAGACCATCTGAACCAGAAATGCTGTGTGTGAGAGCATGAAAAGATGTTTTTCCCATAAGATCTTTCCAGAGCCATATGAAATGACTATCAGAAAAGTATTTATATATGAGAAAATATGATTATATTATGTAGTCTAACTCCAGATCTAACTTAATGTTCATTTTTTTCCCCTCTTGTGGTACCTCTGTATCCAAACATCTGTTAGTAAAGAAATCCAAAGACAATTTCTCCCTTGAGCTCTTTCTTTTTATCTCACCTTACCAAAACCCTGTGATAGCAAGGCAGGGCCTGACATTCCTCAAGCCATTCCAGAATTATCAGCGATACAAAGAAAGCTAAATTAAAAATAAATATATATATAATTAAAAAAAAAAAAAAAAAAAGAATAAGCAGGAGGTGATAGTGCTAGAGTGTCTTTCTTCAACAAGTTCCACTCAGGCTTGCAGACAAGTCTCTGGTAATAGTTCAAAAAATGTCTAAGCTATGCTGCTATTAGTGGACGTATCTGGAAATTTTTGCCTTCAGTCACCTTCCAACTGGAATCAAAGACTTAACACCCACTGTGGGAGGACATAATCAATTTTTACAATGAAATAAAACTAATTTTGCACCATCTCATGAAACCAGAGCTGGTTTCAAAAATAAATAATGAAGCTCTGCAAAGTCATTCTGATTTCCAATAGCATAGAGATCCCAGATTACATTGACAGAAGCTTCCTACAATACTCTCAGAGACGGGATGTAGTGTTTCTTGACATGTATCATCTCAGTCTTTACGGACCTCCACTGAAATCACACAACAAGCAGAATGATGCCAGCACCCAGAACTGGATGTTTGCAGTGTGTAATCTAAACACATTGCACTAATTTAAGAATAGGAACATAGAGGTCCTTAAAACCAAAACAAGCCAGTTTGGTAGCAAAATGCTTAAAAATCAAACAATTAGCAAAAAAGCAAAAACCAAGTCTTCTCCCTCAAGGCCAGTTATAATCTGCTTTAAATAAAAATAAAACAGCTAGAAAGCATGAATAAAATCTTTTCCCAGGACCATCTACTTCAGAGGTCACACATTGGGGTGAGGAGGAATGAAAGAAACACAGTGTTAACCCAAAACATTCACTAATAAGCCAAAGAGGAGATATAAAAGAGCCCAGATGGTACAAAACAAAGATTTAAGCAGTGCTCCAAACCTAAAAAGAACCCACGAATAACAACAAAAATGAGGTTCATCTAGACAAAACAGGAGTACCTACAGTGTAGTCTGGCCATGGAGGGCTCTGCTCTACAGGTTCTGGTCTTGTTCAAGGAAGTTGTCACCCCCAAATACCACCCTACACACCGAGGTACTTCAGGATATGAAACACAAGCAATGCAGACTCAAACAGCAGGGCAGAGGCTGAAGGCTGAATTTTCAGGCCTCCTAATCATACCTTCATCCTACTCTTCAGTCAGAGACCCTCAACTGAATAGCAACCAGGACTCACTATAATTATTTTTTGAATACAAAGCTACAAATAGAATAAAGAGTAGGCATGAATAAAGAGAAATAGCTGCAATAGGAACTACACAGTAAGTCATATTTCATTAAAAAAAAATTACAACTTCATGGTTCATCCAGCCCTGCAGTTTATCTCTTAGAGTGGAAGAGTATGAGGCAAGCATGGACTGATGCTCCCTCAGGATGTTACTCCAACTTCTAGAAGCCAGCAGCTCTGGGGGTTTCTAAGCTGAGGTCATCGTTTCTAATAGCTCTAATTAGATTTACGTTCCATGAATTTTGTCATGTAACGTTTTGAATCCCTGTAAACTAATGACACCGGCAGCGCCCTGTGAGAGTGAACTTCACATTCTGCTATGCATTGTACAAACAAATATCCTTTCCTCTTGCTTGTTTTGACACTGCCACCAATGGCAGGTGCACTCTGGTGATTGAGTTCTTAAACAGTGAATGTTGTTCCTCGTTTACTTTGTCATACACACTGTTACAGATCCTTCCCTCCGTTGTCTCATTCCCAGAAGAGCCCAACTTTATGTACTTGCTACCTGTACGGAAGCTATTCCTGACAAGCTCTTCCATACTTCTGATTTTGTGACAAAAATTCAATTTCTTAAGAGGCCAAAAGTGCAAACATAATTCAGGATATGAATGTATGGCAGATTTGTGGAGTGAAATAGTATGTTTGCTCTTTTGTTCTCTATTGATTTTTTTATTATTTTTTTTTTTTTTTAAGTTTTCAAACATTGCTTGCTTTTTTTTTTTTTTTGCTCCTTGATTAACACTATTTTTTTTTTTTAGAACTAGGTATTATAACTCCAAGTCAACCCTGCATACATAAGCTAAGACTCCCCCCACCCATTTGTATTATCCTACATTTATCAATGATTAATGTTGTCTATCAGTATCATGAGACATTGCTACAAGCCTCTACGGCAATCTTTCATTTCTCCTACACTAGGTAACTAAAGTACTGTCAGTGAAGGTTGCTGCCTCTGGCATCTCCCCCCTATATCCTTCAAAACAGCTGTCAGCTGAACATCAGAGGCTTTCATATATTACTTGAATCTCTAGAGAGCAATTGCCTCCATTGCAAAAACTGAGTTAATTGTTTGTTTCTTTTGTGGCTTAGCCCCAGCAGGCAGCTCAGCACCACACAGCCACTCACTGTCCCCAGGTGGGAAGGGGGAGAGAATCAGAACAGTGAAAGTGCAAGAACTCATGGGTTGAGATACAGTTCACCAGGGAAAGCAAAAACTGCACACAGGCAAAGCAAGACAGGGAATTCATTTGCTACTTCCCATCAGCACACATTTCCAGGACAGCAGGGCTGATCGCGTGTAGTGGTTTCTTGGGAAGACCAATGCCACCACTCCAAACATCCCTCTTTCATCCTCCTTTACCCCCGTTTTATTGCTAAGCATGATGCCACATGTTGTGGGACATCCCTTGTGCCAGCCTGGGCCAGATGTCCTGGCTGTGTCCCCTTCCAGCTCCTGGTGCACCCCCTGCTTGAGGAGCTGGGAAAGCCTTGGCTTTGTGCAAGCACCACTCTGCAACAACTAAAACAGTGGTGTGTTACCAACATTATTCTCATCCTAAATCCAAAGCACAGCATTGTGTGAGCCTCTATGAGGATATTAACTCTGGCCCAGCCAAACTTATGCCAGTGTCTTATTTTTTAGTTATTACTGAGAGGACCTTAGTCTGTGGTGATGAAGTATATTTAAGAGCCTTTGATAAAGATATGGAAGATCACCTGGGTTCTAACAGATGGATTCACCGTAGTTCATATGTTCGATTACTTTTCCAAAGAAATTTAAAGAATTATAAGTTCCTCTATGAAAGCTATGCTGATTCTTCCCCCTTTTTAATGACACCCATAAATCTAAAGATTTAGAAGGGAGGAGCAAGGGGTGTAGCAGCTCCTATCAGTTTTCTCAGATTAAGTATCATTCATCACTTCAATTTTATTTATTTATTTATTGGACTAGAACACCTTTAAGCAACTCACCGTAGTTACTGGCTTGATGGTTTTGTACTTTCTTTTAATTGTTTTGTGTGGATACCATCTGGCCATAGTATTTTATTTTATTTTATTTTATTTACCATTCACTGTTGTCAGTTTCTCATGAAATCTCTTCTAATAACACTTCTATTGGTAACAAATATTCTGGCACATTCTTGACAGAGAGGTAGCCCTAAATACTTTTGCCACCTCGATCACTTATTAGCCCTATATATTTCTGTCTAGATTTTGTCTACTTAAAGACAGCTAAAAAAAAGGTTTTGCTACTATTTTTTTTTTCTAAGTTGTTCTTCAAAATCTCTTTTGGCCTGCTTTATTTTGTTTATATATCTGGCTTGTTTATGTCCTATTTTCCTCATTTAAGTACAACTTCAACTTGAAAGAAGCCCTTTTACTTTTATTAAAAGAAGTCCTTTTAATAAAAGACATCCTCTTACTCCTTTACCCTGCTGTTTAGCTATTCAAATCTTTTGTTGGTCTTTTAAAGCCCTTTTTCTGGAAGTTGGCTTGCAGTAAGCTCCCGTATTTAAACAATCTTCATGACTCCCGTAAACATTTTAATTTTTGGCTCTCTTTCTTTTTAAACAGTTTTCATATTTTTATGTAGTTTCCTCTTTGAAGTTAAACATTACCATGGGAGATTTTTCTTTTCTTTTCTTTTTTCCTTTTGCTATTTCAAGAATACTCATCTAAGTATTTTCATTGCTGTCACACAGAGGTTCCAGTTTTATCTTGAACCAGGTCTTTGTGTCAGGTCCTAGAATTACGTTCAATTTTTTTCAAAATAAGCAAACATCCTCTGTATAAACAATCATTTAAAACACCTAAACTTTTACTCAGAATCGCATCCCTAGCACACCCCTATACCAATTTTGTAATGTCTCCCTTCGTTATTGCATTTTCTGCCTTCATGCCCTGTTTGATTTCAGTTAGGCTGTCAACAGGTGATGTGACAGCGAAGTTCCCCATTTTTCCTGTGTAGTTTGCCTGTCATATTGAGTATTGTTCTTTCACCAAATTTCTAACATGCATATCATAGCAACCTTCCCATTTACAACCAGTAACTTTAGTTTCCACAGCTTTCTTCAGACTTAATATTTGTACAGAAACACAGACACATTTGGTCCAATTGTCTATGCTTTTTTTGCCATGGTTAAGTCACTCTTGGTGACTTCTGTTGATTTGAGAATATAGAACTTTTTATACCATCTGAAATTTTATGACACATCATAGCATCCAAAGTACCAGACATTTTCTGCATTCTAACAAGAGCTTCTCGGTTTTTCTTCAGCATGGAGAAGTACAACTCCAAATTAGCTCTCTTACCAGGCTTGACAAGGAAAAAGTGCTGTTTGTTAGACAGTGCAGTTGAATTTTTATCTAGCACTTATTCCTGCTGACCTCAATGAGTATAGTAATTCAGTTAAAACTAATGAGAGCCTCAAAATTTGACTTGATTAAAATTAGCATGATTTGTTGATTAATCTTGGCTAACTCTCATGCCACATATGCTAGTCTGTGATGATAGTAATAGAAAATATAAAGCAGGTTTACTAATAACTTGCCTCATGAATGACTTCATCATATCTAACATTCTTTTCAATGGGGAAGTAAATTACTGTAGTCTAATCTCTTTCTAGGTGCAAAACCACAGTTCTGATTCACTGCAAGCAAGTGGCACTGAGTGCCTTCAGGAGCAATAAGGGTTTCTAAGCCCTCAGGAGCTTGTTCTAAAAATCTCTGCATAACCCCCAGCTGGCATACATAGCTTTCATCTAAACTTCATCTGTGTTTCTCTGCTTAGTTTCCAGTTACTCAAACGTTCTGGAAAAGAAGTATATTTCACCCATGGACAAATAAATAAATAAATAAATAAATAACAAAGCAATCTTCAATCTTAGATTTCATTCTGCTCATCAAAGGATTCAGAGAATGAGTCTTCTGTCTTCTTTTCCACCCTTCTAATCAGCAAAAGAAAGCCAAGTCAAATAGTGTCTTTAAATGGTCTAAAAGGAACAGGAATATATTCATTTCCTCAAGAGGGAAACACACATTGCAATATTGCCTTGAAAAAGTTTAGTTTTTCTATCCAAAAAAAAGTACAAGCATGAGGAGAAATTGGTATTAAGAACAGTTAAAGAAAAAAATTGAGTTCAATATTAGAAAAAGTCACTGTAGTAACTATTCTCCTACTTCTCCCAAATGCACCCTAATTTTTAATCAAAGCTGATGCAGATGTTGTTGCAGAACATGAGAATTCATGTATGTACACATCACGAAAAGGCATACTCACCACACACATGGGCTTTGCCTAAAATGAAAACCTGGTGAGAGAGACCAGGTCAGAGTATGACAGGTAAAGAACAAAAAAGAGCAAGTAAAGCTGAGAGCTTGGAGAGCTTGAGGAGCAAAAATGCAAGCACTAACCAAGCCAGCCTGAAGAGTGGCACCTAAAGAAAACCTTTAATGATTTATTTGAAGCTGTTGCCCCCATCATTTATTTTTGCTTGATGACTGTGGTTGTCTAGGCTTAAGGGAAAGACTGCCAAGAGATTTATTTCAATGATTACAACCCCTTACATGGGGATAAATAATGCTGGCCAAAACCCCTATTTTCAATGCAACACAGATGACAGAAAAAGGAGGCAAAAATAGAAGTTACAGGGAACACAAATTAAGAACAGATGGAAGGCACTTTTTACTCAGAGCATAAACATGATAAATTGCTTATGAACAAGGTTGCCAGAAGGTCATTCAAGAAAAAGATGTCATATTAGGGAAAAGCACAGGTCAAATCTTTATTCAGGCACAACTCCCACTAGTTTCAATGGGACTCCCACCTAAGGAAGAACAGCAAAGATATGACCCTGAAAGTGTTCAGAAAAGCTGCTGTGACAAAATGTTACTCCTAAAAATATCCATGTACCCTAATTTGTTTTCATCGCTAGCATAGATTACTTCTTGAATAAGCTCTGACTGCATGGCCTATTTTTAAAAGATTCTTGAACATGGTACCTTCATTCTCGCTTCTTTAATTTATTTAGGCATCTCCAAACACATGGCGACATCAAAAAATGCAGAAGTTACTGCTAGTTTTTCATGCTGTTTATAGCTTCATGTTTTAACTTTCAAATAAATACGGGATCAGTTTTTATGGTGGACGTAGGCTTGAGTCAGGAAAGGAGAGAGAAGTAAGATGACAAGCAAAACCATCTCATGGAGTTCTGTTTTCACTACACAGGTTTTCTCTCGGTGTGTTTCCTTCCCATATATGAGCTAAACCTGTAGTTGCCACTTAACACACTGCAATTTAACTGCACATCTGAAAGATGTGCAGGCAGAAAACCCATCTGGTAGCTAAGAACAAAAGAGCTCTGCTACTGCCCATCACCAACGAGGAACTGTTATTAATTATTCTAATTCCTTCCCACCAAAATGGAAGAAAGGCGTGAACACCCTCACAGCTAGGAGGAAGCTGCTAATTAAAGGAAACTCTTAGCTCAGGACATGTCCTCATGAGTTTCTCCATTTTTCAGTTAAATAAAAGTTATTGCTTTGCAGCCAAAGCCTAAGTGATAGAAGTTGATCGAGTACCTTGAGATTTGAGTATACAAAGCAGGGAAGTCATTTTTGGTGGTTCTTTAAAGGTACAGAAAGTGCAATGGTTTCAGTCACTGATTCACTGTATATGACTGAGCTTCTAAGGTTTTGTGTGATGTCCATGACCAAAAGAAGCTGGCCTTCATTGTGGGTTTGTTTTGGACTGGAAAGTGAGGAAAGGAGGCTCAGGGGTGACCTTATCGCTCTCTATAGGTACCTCAAGGGACGCTGTAGCGAGGTGGGGGTTGGCCTGTTCTCCCACGTGCCTGGTGACAGGACGAGGGGGAATGGGCTTAAGTTGAGCCAGGGGAGTTTTAGGTTAGATGTTAGGAAGAATTTCTTCACTGAAAGGGTTGTTAGACATTGGAACAGGCTGCCCAGGGAAGTGGTGGAGTCACCATCCCTGGAAGTCTTCAAAAGACGTTTAGATGTAGAGCTTAGGGATATGGTTTAGTGGAGGGCTGTTAGCGTTAGGTTGGAGGTTGGACTCGATGACCTTGAGGTCTCTTCCAACCTAGAAATTCTGTGATTCTGTGATTCTGTGAAAGAAAGAATCATTGCAGAAAAAGCTAGAGGAAACAGAGAAGTCTGAAATCTCAGTGTGCGTCAGGGCAGGCACACAAGAACACCAGAACACAGTGGTAAATGCACAGGATCTGCAAAAAGGATCACACTTTCCAGAAGGGTCTTGCAGGCTCTGTCTATGCCGGCTCAACAGCCGCTATTGCACAACCATCAGTACTGCTGAAAAGCTTGCTCCAAAGCCAAGAGATGGGGCTGGCTTAGGTCAGCAGCACACACATAGTCCTAGAAAGGCTTCTTCTCGTCCATCCATGCCTTCATCTTCCCTCCGGCTTCTAGACCCAGGTTTGCTGCCACTTTGCCTACTTCTCTTGCAATGTTACACATGCAAGTAGAAGCAAGAAGAAACTGAATCTTGGGAATCAGTGACAGGGCTCCAACTGACTTCAGCACTGCAGGCATGCAAAAGCTAAGGGAAGAGCTTGTACAAGCCAAAAGCCTGAGCCTAATGAGAAAAAAGGAGCACAGCTGGTATGGTTTGAGGCCAAGTGGAATATTTGAGCTTTCTTCACCCTGGTTGACCCCAGCTATCCATGTGTTTAGCATAATGCTCAAGAGTGAAAAAATATAACAGCGTTTGGTCTTTTGCACGTTAAATATTTTTTTCCACACAGAGAAAGTATGATGTTGTACTCATTAAACAAAATATACAATAAAGTATCTTTCTGCATAGTTTTGGAACAAGAAAAAAGGAAAACAGAGTTGTCATTTTAATGCCATTTAATGTGGTTTCTATTCTATTTTCAATAAGAATCACAAAAACTGTAGTTGATCCATGTAACTTTTTTACATTTTCATCTTTGAAGAGGTTTCTTAAGTACAGTAAAATAATGCACAATCAATCTGTACCACAGAGTCAGAAGGCTACGTATGTCAAAAAAAAAATCAACCCAAACCAAAAATACCAACATAATAAAATTTAAATAAAAACACCTTAAGTTCAACATTATAAAAAGCTTCCTCGGGGCAAACCTGCCAGGATGGGGGGAAAACATTCAAGAAAAATCTAAACAAACTTAACTTCTTTCCTTTAATGAATTAAGTTGAAATACTGGAAAAGAGATGGAAAAAAAAAAGTTATAAGGAATGACTAGTATGTGAGCAAGACAGTGAATATATTACCTAACAATTTGTTTGATTAAAAAAACCCTCTATTGTCTGCTATGATCTACAAGTGGGAAGTCAGTACCTTGTTAGCATACACAACTGAGTAGCAGTTGTATAATGGATGCAGTGAACCGTAACCTATTACAGGCATATACAGCATTGCAATATGGTGTCAACATCACAGCTCAAAGTTTTTTCCACAATGTTTTCTCTTTCAGTCCACATTCAATCCCATTTATCTAGAAAAGGAGAAAGGAGCAACTGAGGAATTTCACAGGTCAGTGCATTTTACTACATTTTCCAAAATTATTTAGACTTAGCTCTGAAAAACAAAAACAAAACAAAACAAAAACTTCCTGTGCACAGCAATAATCTATAGTAAGGAGAAACAATTGTGCATGGAGCTAAGGTGCAGTGAACAAAATCATGTATGTATACATGTATATATAAATTCCTCCATTTGATACAAGTTGCTCCATTGTGTATTCAAAACTATGCACTGTTCAGCAGTCTATTTCAGAGCAGCAGCACCAATCCCTTTGAGCTGCACAGGCCAACAAAGACTTGCATTAAAGGTGAATCTGCAGGAGCCCCTTTTCTCATGGTATGGATCTGGCTTTCTCAGCAGGAAATGGCAGTGTACGCTTTCTGTGCCAAATAGATCATTGCTCTAGCTAGCAGACATGGACAGATCAAATACCACCCACTTGAGTCCACCAGCTGCAGGCTTAGAGATTCCAGCCTTGACCACTCCAAAGCCAAACTTCCCAAATCCTTCACTCCAACCTCAGTCTCCTACTACACAAAAATACAAATCAAAGAATATCCTGCAGGCACATTCTAATGACTTTCAGTACCATCTTCAGTGCAACAAGTTTTAGAATTGCTGGATTAGACACAGATACCAAGACAGAAAATTAAAGCATGTGGTTAACCATGTTTTTAGAGCTTGTTTTGTGACTTTATTCAGCTGCCTCTTTATTGAGGGTCACATTATTGAAAATATGAAAATCTGGCATAAAAACCCAAAGGGGACCTGCCAATTCCAGGATTAGGAAAATATTTATATTACTATGGACTTAACAAAGCAACCTAAATTTTTTTTTAAAAAGAAGAAAACTAGAAATATAAGAATATAAACTACCTTTCCAGTTAATATAGTGACACAGTATATGAATCTCACACAGAAGAAAGTGCCTTGCTACTCAAGCAATGTGAGAAAAAGCAAGATACTTGATTTTTCTTTAAACAACACTGCAACCAAAACAGAAATAAATTGCATATTGGGAACAGGCACGTGTTTGAAAATCAAGTTTCAAAAGTGAAAAAGCACCCAGAATCAAAGGGCTCTAATGCCAAAGGTAATGTAAAATAAAGAAAACCAAGTGAAAAAAGAACCAAAACCAAAAAAAACAAAAGTGCTGGTTTCTGAGACATTTAAAGCCAGAGCAACACCTTCATTACCTTAAAAAACCTTTGGATCACTGGCTTCATCAGTGTTCTTGCTTCAGCTTATAAATTTGGCAGCAGCTTCCCAGATGGATCATTCTTACCTTCATCCTCTTCTAAATGTCTTTTAGTTAATATTCCGAATCAGATGTTTTGGTCTCTAAACCAGAAGCACAATTATCCTGATCTAGTACGACAGCTCCTTTGCTCACTTGAATAAGTAATTCACTTCGCAAAAGTCAGTATGCTCCTGGATTCGCTAGCTTAGATGTAACTAGTAACTAGTTGAGTCTGAATTAGCTATTATTTAAATGTTCAGCTGTCCCACAGGCTAATACTAATACATAGGCACAGAGTTTTGAGATGATGAATATTTGACATGTTTTAACAGCTTAACCTGTTTCACGTGGAACTTCCAACAGGATAACCAAAGACTAAGAAATAGATATGGATGAAGAGAACCAAAAGTAGTATTCTGTTTCTTTAAGAGAACACATCTTAATATATCACTATGAGAAATATGACTCAGATTACAGGACTGAGAAAGCAGGTGTAAGAGTAGTGAACAGATGAAGCTGATTATTTTAATAGACACAAACAGGAGAAAAAAAAACAAGGCAAACTTCCACCAGATAAGCAGAAAAATGACATTTCAGTTGAAACTGTACTCCAAAGTTTTAGTTGTAGTCCTCTGTAACAACCAAGTTGTTTGAAAAAATACACTGTCATAAGATCATTTACATAATATTTCAGCACGTTGAGAATAGAAAAATCACAACCTACTTGGACAAAATAGGATATATTTGGTCCACCCACTCCATGCTCAAGAAAAAGGGGGAAAAGCCACTATAATCTTGTTATATTTTGAAATTCCAGCAACAGGATGAAGGGTTTTGTCTACTGTCTACTCTTCTGTGCTGAATCTGCCATGGTTGCTTTGGCTCCTTGCCCTAAGCACTGCTCATCTCCTGTCCATGTGGCTACCGCCATCAAACAGAAATGGCCAGTGCCTTGGATCAGCCCTGAGCTTCCAGGTTCCCAGTTTCACAGAGGTGAACTCTCAAGTCCACAGCCAAAGGCAAGTTTCCCAGAACTTTAAGATGTGCTGTGAGAGCTGCAGGTGTCGGCTATGGAGCCAGGAACCAAGAGCTACCTATGGTTAAATTTCCAGGTTGGACAACTGACTTAGTACTGTGGAGCTCAGACTCTCTAAAACGTCCAGTTTCACTTCTGACATGAAGGAAGGACAGTTCTCAGATCCCCAGTAATCTCCTGGGGAGACAGCCAGGAAAAGGGAAATTTTTCATCAGAACCCTGCTGGTGCTTTCGCAGAACTTCAGCTACGACAACAGGCTTCTGGGAGATATTTTTTTTTGTCTGATAAGTAAGAACATGCCAATGTAAAGCAATTTAATTCAAAAGTTCCTGCCAGGAGAAATAAAATGATGAAGAATGGAGGGAAGGTGGGGTCCAACAGAAACACTCCAAAAGAAGGAAAATAGTGACACTATGAACTGATAAGCCTAAGAGAAAGAAGTAAAACATCCAAACAGGTGAAATACTGCTCAGGGACGTAAACCACAGCCCAAATCTTCCAATATAACAAGACAGAAACTGGTATTCACAAATATATGAGAATATTGGGAATAAGCCAAACAAAAACCATGATGTGAGGAAGAGATCCAAGACATGAAGAGCAGCTCTGGCTATGTGAGTCACTGGAGCTGCAGTATCACTGCAATATTTCCTTTTAGCAGGAGTTAGTTTAATTTCACTAATAATGAAATTATCTTGAAATCCTCCAAAATCAAAGACAGCTCTGGATTTCCTCTAGTACTACTCCAAAAAAGACATAGTAAGTGACTTGATGTGTCATATACAAAATGGATGAAAGTTATATGGATTACCAATTGAGACATTGGGAAAATTGACTTGTATTATGAAGTTGTTTGAATAAAAAGAAAGAACTATGAAAAAGAAAATAGATTTAAAATAAAAGGCAACACGACTCATTTACATATGCTGGAAATTAATTTTGGAAAGTAATACTCCTGGTAGAAAGACTTGTCATTATCATGAGAAATGTCATTGTATCTTAAATTCTGCCAGAGAAAGGGATCATTGAAAGGAAATACCTCACTATAGCATCACAAAAATGAAAGCACTTGAGCAACTCAAGTCATCCCAAGTATTGCGTTAACAAGAGTTACTCAGCCAAATGAATTTCTGAACTAACTCCACTGAAGACAGCTGCTACGCCAGGGATATATATGATGTACTCTTTATAATACGAATCTCATTTAGTAGGCCTGCTGCCAATATGCAAAGACAAATGATATGGAACAGAAGTAAATAAAATAAAGTAACTGACTAGCAACAGTGTGTGAAGTCCCCCTAAGAAATAAGTGAATATTTAGAGCTTTTATCTGTCAACCTGTCCATGGTCAGACACGCCTCTGTGGATGTTAACAAGATGTGCTTCTAGTCTGTGTGCAAGTATTGGTTATTAACTTTTTATGAGTGTTATGAGCAGTTTATCACATTTTGGGCTTGGGCAGTTATCCTAGGCAATCTTGCTGCTCAGTCCACACTAATAGCTGACAGTGGTTTTATTCATTTTTAATTTTAAATTGATTATTGGAATTATATACCATTCTACTTAGCTCTGCAGGACAGTTAGCAACTCTTAAATACTCAAATTACAGTCTTCATATATAGGATGACATTTTCATTGTGACATTTACATCATTACTGCCTGTGTATATTTGTATAAGCACACATCAAATGTTCACTCTCCATTCTACTGATAATATTACAACAAAGACAATGGCATTTGCTACATAAAAGAGTGTGTTAGAGACTCATCTATCTGTTCTCCGGTAGGTCTAAGGAATACCATTTCAAGAATAATGAAGAAAAGCTGTGTTGTCAAGTGGTTTCTATTTCTGCTATTGACATGTTATTTTTGCTTAGTAAGGAGAGATGGCAGTTAAACTCTTTAAGAGTAGAATTAAAGGCATTACATCTTCTGGTGCAAGACTAGGCAATGTACCATTTGCAAAATCATGTTATCACATCGACAGCATGTGGAAGAACAGGACCGTTGAGCAGGTGGATGCACACAGTCTGTTGGGAAAGACTCAGAATGGCCTTTGCAGTAGGAAATCCCACTGGAGCCATGATGCTGCCATATAGGAAACTAGAGGAAAGCTCCACTTACAGACTGAAAACTGGTTAAAAGATAGGAAGGAAAGAGTAGGGCAGTGAAGTCCTACAAAGCCTCAGATCTGCTAGTTACCACACAGGGTCTTGGGGTCACTGTTGACATTTCCCTGAAACTATCATAATTGGGTGGGCTGTTATCAAGATTTATGGTAAAGACATGGATAAGGTGAACATGAATTGTTATTTACCAAATCATTGAAGCTAGATGCAGGGGGTCGTGAATGAAACTACTAGGATTTTTTTTTAACAGATAGGAGAAAGTAATTCTTTCTACAGCTGTGATCTTCTGGAATTTGCTCCCACGCAGGCTGTGGAGGCAGCGGGTGTCAGCACGTTCAGAAAGGTTTTTGGCGAACTCACGCACAAGAGGTCCATAAATGGACACAAATCAAAGCAGGGAGGGCTGGACCTTACTGCAACAACCAGGGATGCTGACAGGATGTAGAAGGTGGACAGGCTCTCCCACTGCCACTGTCAGGCATGCAGTAATGACCTAAATTAATTATTTGTCCAAACAACATGGAATTTCTTCACTTTTAAAATTATTATTATTATTTATTATTATTTTGTTTAAATGATGGCTATATTATATTGGATTTATTTTAATGTTTACAAACAGTAAATCAATACTGTTGTATTTCAACTAAAATCAAAAACAGTTGCCAGGTCCTAACGAACATCATGCTTTTTACTGCCTTTTGAAGGAAAAGCTTTTACTTGGGGTAGGAATTTTGTTTTCCAGTATTATTAAGTTCATTAACTTTCAATGCATGGGATTTACCTTGATTTTCAAAGTGGCTGGGAATCTGGCAAAGTCCCATTATTTCAAAATAAATACCTCTACAGAGTAGGGCAGTTGCTTATCAAGCTTCTTTCAGGACAAAATTGGATGGGGTTAGGAAACACGATACTAGAGACTAACTTCCACGCAATACAGTGAGAATATCCTCATATTAACATAGCTCTCTCTTATCTCTTTTTACATTGCTGGGGCTCAAATTCATTTAACATTAAACTCCAAATTACCAGTTAGAAATTCAGCAAAACCAAAACAAACCAGAAAAAAATAAATTTTTGTCACTCATTTTAAGCTGACTTCTTCTGTACAAACAAATCAAAAATATCAGTTCTGTCAGGTAACTGTAGAAACATAGACACATTTAGGAATAACTGGAGAGATGTATTTCAATGCATCAATACTCACTTAGCTTTTATACATTTATGGAAGGATTTCTAAAGGATTTAAATGCACCTTTACCTCAAGCCATCTAAACTGCTTGATTATACCAGAGACGTAACTTCTAGCATAGCTACCACATAGGGGGATGCCAGGAATCGAGACAGCAGAATCAGCTCCCACTGAAGAAAGGTTCCAGGGGAAATCTTCACAGGGGAAATCTTCAGCCATCAGTACCAGGCCTTCTCACAGCTGCCTGATACAGGGGCTTTACATATGCATAGCAACATTTTAAGGCATCTGCTTGTAGAAAAGCTTCCGTTGCTCATAACAGGGGCTTGCTGAGGCCATTTGTTCAAAACAAGTGTGAAGATTTAAGATTTCCCCCTCCCCCTTATTCATCTGCTTTCATTATCTTTCTCAGTTGTGCTTTCAACATTCTTCGGCCAATGTGCAGAAGCACCTGTGCAGGCAACTTTCACTGATTGTTTCTCACCTGTGGTAGGAGAGATTGGTGTTCTGAGAGCCTTCCTTGCACAAAATGACAGCTCATCAAATAACAGGGGAGGAAGGGCAGTTCCTATAATACCTACATTCCTAATGTATGCAGTTTAGCACCAAAAGGCCCAAAAATCTAAGCTGAGCAAGACAAATCTCATCTCAAATTAATGTCCTCATACTAGATATTAACAATAAACAAATATTACATAATGTTTGTTATATAACTAACATAACGTACACAAAACAAATAACTTTTAATAGATCTTTTAGGGGGTACAGAAATAACTAGATAAAATAAAAATATCTCCTATCCCCAATTCAAGCTGACATACTGCTGTTTATTTTTAGCACTATTTTGAATGAATTGTTGTGTGTGTCAAAACTGTATCTTCTTTTTTGGCGCAAGATGAAAATTTTAAAATAACTTAAAAAAAATACAGGCTTTATGCTTGGAAAGATGGACAAGTAGAAGGAATACACTGTTGGCCTACAGAAACTAAACAAATTCACTGCCAGATCTTACATGCTGCGATGCAGTAAAGGTGGACGAAAGGCAGGGTGCCCCTCTCTGCTTACCCACAAGGCACGGACAAGGCAACTCAGGAGCCCCATAAATCCCCAGCCCACATCGCTGTGCTCACCCCCTAGAGTAGCAAGAGCTAGGGTAGCCCCTGAAACAGCAGAACGGCTTAATAAAAATAATAACGGTGGTGATGATGAAACCACCTCACAGGGGCCGGATCCTGCCTGCATGTCTGATCCCGCTGCCCGGCCGCCAGGACCCACCTTGGGCATCCGGATGTGCTCCATGGTGGCTCCGGGCCCTGCTTTTCACGCCAGCCAGGCAGCCATCCACACCTGCGGCTCGCTCCCAGTTTCCCCTCCTTTAAAAAAAAAATAAATATATATGTATGTATGTAAATATGTATATATATAGTAATTTTTTTTTTCTCCCCGCGCTTTTCTGCGCATGTAGGAAAAAAAAATAAAAAAGAAAAAAAGAAAAGAAAAAAAGAAAAAGATGATAAAAAAAAAAAAAAGGTACTTATTTATTGAAAGCAGATAACGTGCCTGCGTGTGTCGGTGCGGGCAGGTCAGCGGCTGGCCCCACCTCCCCGGCAGCAGCCATCCAGCACCGCCGGCGGGGATGCTCGGCGGGGCCGCATCCTGCCCGCCCGCCCGGCCCGGCCCCGGGCACCGCGGGGCACAGCCCGGGGGAGGATCTGCGGCAGTTCGCCGTCAGGTCCGAAACGACATGGCGAAATCCTTTCTTTCAGAAAAAGGCTCGGAAACGGCCAAGGGAGCTCTGGCTGAGATGGCCTCCCCCTGTGTTTAGCTGTTCCCTGGCCCGGCGTGCGCAGTATCCCAAAGACAAAAGCCGTGCTTATTGAAACCGAGGCACTGATTCTGTTTGTCTCAGGCTCTGCGGGTCTGTCTCAATAATTAACCTTTTTGCTGCATCCTCAGATTGGTGCAGGGAGAATTTTTTTTTGTGTTACACATTTTTCAGTCTTCTGCAAGAAATTTCTTGTCCTGTCTTTTCCTTACCTGGCCCAAGAGATAACTCTTTTTACCTCTTGAGGCAAAAAGAATTGCTAGAGAGCTGATTTCCCCAGACCACAGCCCCATACAGTCATGAATAAATCTCTAACCATCTTGGAATCACTATCATATTTTGTGCAAAACAAGAAACTCTTCAATTTATGCCAATGTGGTGCTAATAATTTCAGATACAGCGTAGCCCTTGAAGCTTACAAAATACCCAAATATTCCATATTCATCAATGTATTACAGCAATTCTTGACAAGTAGGCTAGTCCTGTTTGGGCTAGGCACACCGAGGAATAGGAACAAATGTGAAGACCTGTCAAAATACACAAAGGCCATGGCAAGAGTGCCCTGCTCCAGAGCAGAAGCTCTGTATGTATCCTTATCTTGCCTGCAGGGAACAGAACAAGCTTAATCCATGTTGTGAAAGCTAAAGTACATGCTGAAAATAATGGTGCTACCAAAAAAATGTATTTTACCCTAAGGGAAAGGGAATGATGGGCTTGGGACTGCGCTGGCTCCAGTCCTACCACTTTCTTGCTAGATGGTTCAGCATCAGGAATTTTTTTTTCTGCTGGCTCTTTGATTAAAGGAGACAGAAGCTGTGTTGCCAGAAGTAGGAGGCAAATCATGTCTGGGTTCCCTTCTTCTGTTTTGGCCCATTTCTGCCCTCTTTTGTCTCATAATTCAGCTGCTGTTATTGTGCAGGAGTGGCTGGGTCAACCATTATCTGAGGACACCATCAACTGGACGAAACTTCTACTGAGAGTTTTCAGCCTTTCCCTTTAACTCTGTTCACTCAGATCTGATATGAGGGTTGAAGATATCAATTTCTGTTGGAAAATTCACTGGATGGCATCCATAAAAGTGCATGAATTGCATAAAGAATCTTGTATTCACAAGGCTCAATTGGTGGCATATTTTGCTCTCTGTTTTAGGCCAGAGTTATCAGAAACAGTTAAGCATTAACCATCCACATAAACTGTTTCCTTTGCAGTTATGGTTAATGTAATTCATTGCATATAATATCATCTTTTGGCATTTGCTACTGCCAGTGAGTAATTAAAGTTGGAAGAAAGCATGCTCTTCTTTCTAGTCCCTGGAGACTTTTTCTTTGGTACATCTTGTGATTCATTATGGCCAAGTTCGAGTCCTACTGTTGATGCTGCTTTATCTTTGCTTCGCATTCATCAATATCTGCAAAACTAAGATGTTGCTCAGAGGAGACTGTTTATGTAGCAATCAGTTACTCAACATCCTGCCAGGGTTTTTGACCTGTACTGGATTAGTAAAATAATTCATGGGTGAGTACAGCCATAAACAGAACTTGGATTTAGATAAAAGTTCTGCCTACTGCATTTGTCACAGAAAGCTACAGAAAGCTGCAATAAACACAAGCTTCTCGAAGTTCTCTTGCATTTTTCATTTGCATTTCATGCTCATGGAAGTTGCTGTCTTAACAATCCTGAAAATGAAATATTGTCTCCAGAGAAGCAGCAGGGACAAGAAAATTAAATTGTCGTGCATAAATAGTTTTTGATGCAACTGCTGCAACTAACAGCAAAGTTCCTGATTAATGCCCCTTGAAGAAGGCCATCCATTGAGGACTAGAATGACACCAGGGTATTTATTTTCTGTGCCCATAATCAGTAAAGATGGGTTTTGGCCTAGTTTGCTAAAACCTGAAAGCATGCATTTATGGGATGAAGACATGGAGGCTGGGATCAGACTGTATTACTGTGGGATGAAGGCAGACTGCTTGGGTTTGGGGTTAAGGGATGGAGCAAATACAACAACAAAGGATTTTCTAATGGCATGTCACCAACGAAATGCCTCTGGACTCAGGGTGAGAGGTAGTTTGTAGGTATCAAAGTTTTCTCGTCCAGTTCAGCACACGGGTCTTTGCACATTATTTGTTTAAAACAATGAGCCAGCCAATCAAACAAAAATACCTCAAAGTCACCTGGCCTTTTTATCAATCTTACTCTTATGGAAATATCTAGAAAGATTCGTAGACTTTTATATTACCAAAGGGGAAACAACAGTGCTTTTTAGCATAAAATACAACATATTTTTGAAAATTATTTATCTACACCTGTAATACACTAAAGATTCATCTAATGCAGATTGGTAATTCTGGATTAACAATGGTAGCACATCATAATCATATAAATTTTAGGCATATTTACCCTATTGTTTGAAATTTTTTTCATCCACCCTTTCCATAGCACTGCCCTACTGTTTTAACCCCTTGAGAAGATAAATTTAAAGTTCCTTATTTCCTTTTTTCAGAACTTTTCATGCCACTTTTCAAATGATTAAGTTCAATTCTTCAGGGGCATGTTAGAGGAGACTCTAACATTGCACCCTTTTGAAAGACAAATGCCAAAAGGGCATAACTTCATGTGTGTGAGGTGGGGTGCTTTCACTCCCTCGGCAGGCTGGGCAGCATGCAGATGCTGCTGCATCATAGCTACTGTTTGCCTGTTACCTACTGCCTATTGCCATCAACAATAGCAGCCAAAGGTGCAAATGCATGCATGCAATTTGCGGGTGTCTATAGTGTTTACACCCTGGATAATCAGTACCATGGATTCAGAAACAGCGTGTCTCTTTCTGTGCTTCATAACTTTTGAACTTCTAGAGGGAACATCCCAAGTTTCTTGTGGCCAATGCACTTGGACACACAAACTTCTCTCCCAGTTAATCTAGCAGGAGCTGCACGTGACCCTGTAAAGGATCCAGCAAGCAGCTCTGACTTTATTGTTTAACTCAGCTAACTGTTACTTGGCTTGACCTTTCAACATTTCCTTCAAGAATTACTCAAAGCAATCTTTGATTTTGCCTTGTTATAAAACATTGTTGCATTGTTATAAAAACAACATTCTCACGGGAGAAAATACCAGCAGTCCTCTGGAAACTGGAATGGGTTTGATCATATTTTGCAGATAGCTGAGCAGATATGCACCTGGCCTGAGATGTAGAGAGGAGAAATAAAACAGATAAAATTCTGGGATACCTCAGGATGGAAGGCCAGTCTCTAGCAGGAGGATTCCACCAAATGAGAAGGCAGCTGGCACAGTCCTAACTTTCTGTTAAATGAGAGCATTTCAACAAGATTAGAACAGTTAATCCTGCTACTCTGAAATGCTATGTTTTCCATTAAAAAAGCATGTCAGGACAACTGGCAGTGAAGTACGGTATTAGGAGGTCAGCTGTGATATACTTGATCTGGTGTAAGTCATACCACAAAGGTTAGAACAGCTAAAGGAGGGGGCTAGTTCTTACAATGGGCGTTATATGGGGAAAATGGAGAAGAGTGCATCTCAGTATAGCCAGTAGAGAAAAAGACACTTCCACAAGGCAATTAAGAGTTCCTAAACTCTTGAAGTAGTGTAATATTGCTTAGAGATTTACCCTGTTCTACAGATCCCCATACATCAGTATTTCTACTTACACTGTTTTGTCAGTTCAGTGAGAAGTGATTGCTTCCTCTTGCCCTTTACTGCTTCTAAGAAGGACACTGCTGTAATATATAGCTATACAGGGAACTGGAAACCTCTAAGAAAGCACCCCTCTCCCCACACATTAGCTCTACTTGGATATATGTGAGCAGGTTTTCTCTCAAGTTGAACATTCAGCCACATAGAGAAACATAGAAGAAACAAATGTTTTGTTTTCTTTTGTTTTTAAGAACTTACTTTTCATTAAAATCCAACAGAAGCTGCTAGATGTGCTACTTCACTTAAACATGGTGATTTGATATTGCAGGCAGCTTTGCTACAGAGTTGGGTATCAGCCATGAGTGACAGTGGGTGACTGAATTCTCTCTGAGCAGAAGTGTTAGGAGCCATCCCAACTCCTAGAGAGTCACAGAGGGGTTCTCCAAATTGTAGCATCTCTAATTTTCTGTCAACCTTGACAGTACCTCATCCAGAATCTTAGACAGGAAATAGTTCCTAAACTGATATTAAAAAAATACTTAACAAAAATGAATGCATTTTTATCTTCTCAGATTTTTTCCATTGAAACATTTAGTAACAGGCTCAGCAACAAGTTAGGAGAAGGAAGTAAGACTACTGAGCTCAAAGCAGACCATGACTGTGTTTTTTTCTGATGCAGTATTGAATGAAACATAAAATCATGATAGCATGGCATCTTTCAACATTTTCACAAAGAAATTTTTATTAACTTATGGGACTGTATTAATGGTCAGCCTACAGCATTTTTCCCAACATGAAATAAAAGAAATGAACATGGCATATTTGGGTTTAGGGAAAAAAGAACAGAGGAGAAGGAAAAAAAAAGGGTAATAAAGTATCCCATCTATATAATTAGCTAAAGCTGTGTTTAAAACACTGAAGAGTTAGTTTATCTTGAAACTTCCCAATGACTTGTGATGATCATAATTCAGTGAAGCAAATGCAGTGATTCAAGTTGTAAGATTTATGCACAAGTTTATGATGGCAGCAAAATGGTTTCATTAGTCTACAAATTTTACAGAAGCTCTGGTGCTGTATGTAGAAAAACAACAAACAACAACAACAACAAAACAATTCCCCAAAAACACATTAAAAAAAAAAATTAACTGAAATGTTACTTTCTATCCTGAATTCATACCATATGCAAGCATATTTTTTGGGTAAATAATTAGTTTGCCTCCATGCTTTAATAGGAAACTATAACATTGGGATATTTGTGTTTTTATTTTTATTTTTTTAAATAAGGTGCTGAAGCAAAATGCAAAATTGTTTGAATGTCTATACAGAACTGAAATTGAAGTGATTCCCAGCATCTTACTAACAAACAGCCATCACAGTAAGTGTCCAGAATCACTTTCGGCTGACTTGTGCCTCTTGAAATCCTTCTGAAAAAGGAAGTGATCACCACCACATCCTGCAGTGTTAAGGAGATAAGCTGACACTGTGAAAGTGGTCAGTGAAGTCTTGCTTACTTACATTCTGTGAAAAGGAGGTTCAAATTATGTGACCATCTGTCAGGTACTGGCAAACAATTTGGTTTATGAGAAATAGCTGATTAAGCAAGGGTCTTAGAAACCTCAGTGTTCAGCCTGACAGGATGTTATGGTTGAATTCATATGTGCTCTTCTGAAATTTATCCAGTTTATTACTTGAATTCAATTTGCTTTGTTTTCACCTGAGAAGTATTTTTTAAAGGTTCCATTTGTTGTTGTTGTTGTTATTTTTGAGAAAAGTAAATAAAGTTTGGTGTGGGTTCTGAAGAAAGGTGTGTTGAACTCCTTCTGGCATTCCCTGGCCGAAAGGCCTGTAGTCCAAGGTCTTGTCTAAGAAAATTTCCAGCCCCGTGTAGTATTAGATTTATGTTCTTGATCACTGTCAATTATTTTCATGGGTTATGCATGGGAGGACAGTGTTTGATGTACTCTGCTCCCAGAGCGGAACGTCCAGGGGCTTGTTCCAAGGTATTTTTGTCAGCTGGTCACAGCCAAGATGCATGAGCTATCATGGTTGAAAGGTTCTCATCTGAGTGGAAAGGATGCAATCTTTGGAAAAAAAATATGTGCGGGATGAGACGTATCATTAACTACAGATAGCTACAGATATGGTTATACATAACTGTCCAGTCTGAGGTTAGTGGTTAACTATCTTAATGATTATAGTCAACACATACAGAGTATGACTACATTGTATTTTTGCTGCGTGCCACATCATAAAGCACTGAACTTTGTGTGCTGCTACTTACGAGCTTATATCTGTAATGCTAATCTGCACCTATAGAAGTCTCACTTAAGACCATTCACATCACCCTGGCTCGATAGTTATTCCACGGTCATGGTGCCCCCGTAGGACAGACATCTCTGTGGCTAGGCTCACCAGCCATCTGCACCATGCACATTATACATCACCAAGTTATGGAAAAGCAATATCCAGGATTCTCATCCTTGCTATTCCCAACATATATCCAGATTTGATCATCATGCAAGGACTGCTGCCAATGCAGCTAGAAGAATCTGGTTGAGGAATTACCCCTGAAAGATCAAAGATTAAGTTCTGTACTGGGCTTTGGCTGGAGTCCTCTCCAGGCCCTTGGGAGTCAGAAAAGATTTTCGCCTCTGTAAAACTAGAAATGGAACTGCATCATTGTAGCCCAAGCTGACTAGCAGGGGGCAGAGCTTACAGGTATGTACGTCCACACCTGCAAGCCTCTATTTTGAGGTAGTGCCTGCCCTTCAGCAACAATGTACTCCTTACTCCTTTCCCAGCTTTTAGCTCTGTGGAAGAGGATGAGCATCTGTTTGTAGAGCTTCACTCCTGACCAGTCTTGCTTATTGCTGGCCACCCAGTTTCCACAATAACAAAGCCACTGTCTGTGTGATCATCATGGACATCTCCTGCCCCCATTTGGTTGGCAGTGGCAGCATCCCCAAGAACAGGTTGACTTGCAGTCACTATCAAAATTCATAGTAGGAAAATCAGCAATATTTACATTTTCACCTATTTACATTTTAAATTAAAATTAAATTAAGATTTACATTTTCATCCCCACCTAACTGAGAAATTTGTAAGGTCTCCCAGCCTCACTGATCACAATGTGAGATTCATTAATACCATGGCTTCCATCAATAGCCGGGCTTGTGAAAATGTCTTCTGAAATTTTAAATTTTTTTTTAGAGAGAATGAAGCTGGAGGACTATGAAGGATAAGCTAGGTGCTGATATCCCAATACCGATTATAGCTGCCTACTGCACCTTGTCTACTGCTGCTTATTAGCCTCAGAAATCCCTTCCCAGGGGCATCCCACAGCTTACATTTAGGGCTAAAAGCAGGAATTCAGTGTCAGGAATGTAATATCATAGTAAATATTAGTGTAGTCAGCAGAATTATAGAAAAAATGAAATGGTTTCTGCATTCAATAGGCATCTTCTTGCTGGGAGTGAACTACCATACGCACAGGAAAGTTGAGGGCCGAATCCCAAACTGGCTGCTCTCTGGTATGCAGAACTTAAGTTTTTTAGCATATTATGTGGTGGTTTTCATGAGGAATGAGTCCATCTCAGGGGTTTCCTGAGAACAGAATGCTCTGGGAAAACGTTGGGATTGTTTTGGGCAGGGAGAGAACAACCCTTGGCAATTTATGTTTCTACACAGTCAAGGAGTGCTCCACCACAGAGGTTTCCTCCCAGCAGTCCCACAGTAACTCTGAAGAAGATTGAGCTCCACTGTCTCTGACTACAGCTGAAGAGAAGAGCGGGGAGGCAGGAGGAGATGGTAAAACAAATTGACTAGGTAGAAGTATCTTTGGTGGCCTGGTGCTCAGGGAAAGGAATGCCTGCATTTTTGTGTATATTGAAACTTAAGAAAAGTCCTAGTGTTATTACAATTGTTACATGGAAAATGAGTTTCAGGGAATAACTTCACTAAAATCTCTAGGTGTACAAGCATAGCTTTTGTTTTGTAATCTCTATGATCCTAGAAAATCTTTAAAAGAAATATTTGAAGTTTTAATCTTATTGGTGCATTTTGTAGGAGGGAAAGTTCAGTTTGCAGAAACATGCAAGAAGATACTGGAATTCAAGATAACTTTTTCTCTCAGATGTTATGGCTTTAGATGTTTTCTTTTCTTGGACATGTATCCACTTTTTTTGGACAAGCCCTTTGTTGGTATGTTTCAAAAAGGTCTTTGTAGAGCAGCTTGTTAATTTCTTCCATATTCTAGTGTATTTTTTAATAATTGTCCTTAATTTTGTATTTGTGGAAAAGCACAGTTTGGCGTTTTTCTTCTCAATGTAATGCAGAAATTGATAAAAGAAGGTGAACTAGAGGAGAGAAACACAGAGACAATAAGAGGTATCCTCAGTTTGTGGAGTTTTTATGCACCAAAAAGCCCAGAACATAACTTTCAGGAAAAAAGCTCCCCAAATCCACATCGGGTCAAGCAATTATCTGAAGGAAAGCTTGAAAGATCCCAAAGGTCTCTTTTCAGAATTGAACTATTTTATTTAAGCAGTACAAAATCTGTTACATTTGAAAGGATAAGGAAGCCCTTCTTTGATTTGCCCAAGACTTAACTGAGTTGATTAAACTGTGCAGAAATATACTTTTTAGGATGACATGCTGTTTTTGTTAGGTTGTCACTTATTAACACCTAAGTGTTGTTTCACTGTGAAGAATAATGTTATTGTGACTGTTTTTATGACCATTTTAATGTGACCATCTAAAGATAAAGTTTGACAAGTGGTAGAAAAGGGTAAGCATTAGCAGATGTCTAAATCAAACCACATACAGTCTTCGCTTCTATTGTATAAATCTCTTTCCATATTTAATATTGGCCAATATGTTACGACAGTACTTTTCCTAGATAAAAACCAGTCAGACAAACACAACCCTCCAGGGCTTATTTAAATAGAAATATGTGAGGTAGATTTAGTAGAGTAGAAATCCAAGGTCTGTGTAATTTAGAGCCCTGTGTAATTTTCCAGTTGTTAGTTCACATGTGGTTCTCCCTCACAACAGAGTGACCTTGGTTAGATTTTGATATGGCAATAACTGTAGGCATAAAATATAAGAAACTCTATGCCTCAGCATTTCTATAGAACAAAATATACACATTTTACCATGACTTCCATCAAAAAATCATTTTTCCAGCATTTGTTACATTAAAAATTCATCAATTGATTCTATTTGCCATATGATCCAATATATTAATATGAGCAAGGAAATTAAAAAGTAAATTATAAGGTGACAAGTAGGATCTTTTTACAACATTGAGCAGTCCATTCATAGCTGACAAATTCTACTGTTTTATATTCTTTGTTGATGTGTCTCGAAGGGATTAGGAATGCTGTCTATCATCTGGACAGTTTAACAGGTACTCAGAAGTTGTGCGGTCGGATTCGTGTTTTCCTAAATTTCTTTTATATTATTAACTAGAAGAAAATTACGTGATTAGCTGATTTCCGAGCCAGTAACCCTCTGCACTTAAAAAGTGTGATAGCTCCCTCTTCACCAAATGAATAGAGGAGTCACATTATAAAAACTGATGAAATGTACAGCAATCATGGGAGCAAAGGAGCAAGCACTAGAAGTCTTCAGAAGCAGGTATGCTGAAGTAGCATTGTGCAGCAACAAAATGTTCACATAGACATGGAAATCATGCTGCCCAAGCCCTGCTCCAAAACTTACTCTTACATGTCACTTGAAAGGTGGAGAAAACAAGTCAGGAATAGCCAGTTGGTGTACAAAGATAACAAGTTTTCACAGTTGCAGGTGAAGAAGCTGTTTCATGAGTATGGGATTCTTGTGACCTGTACAACTTGAAGCATTCCTGGTTTTTAAAAAAGAGAAAACTGGTTAAAAAGGAAGAAAAAAAAAAAAAAAAAGCTACATTTCTGATACTTCCTCCCACCTTTTCTGCACTTAAGTGTTACCTCTGGCATAGGACTAAATAGTGTAAAACCTGGTATCTCTTTTTAAAAATATTTTGCTAAAATTCGACTTATTTGGAAGGTGCAAACAGCAGCAGGATAAAAGCTCCTATTCAGTAGGACTCATAACAAATTCATCAGAGCATTGTTGGGAGGGAGCATACCAAAGTGTCTTACAAGTTGTATTTACAAAAAAAAAAAAAAAAAAGAAAAAAAAAAAAAGTTAAGTAGTGCTAAGAATAGAAAACATGTTTCTGTTATTGTTGCTGGATCATACATTGTATAAGGCAGCTGCAAGTCTTCACTTTGAACAATCCCACACCCTTCTTCACCCTAACTACCCTTTCCCTTTTCATGGAAGATATGATTTCTTGCCTAAGAACCTCATTCTGCAATACTAAACTAACCCAAACTCAAGGGACGTTCAGTGGGATGTTTAAAGCGGTCAGCACTTTCCAGGGAGTGTGTAGCACCTTACAAGACTCAATCCTGAATAAAAGGCTTCTCTTTGAATAAGCATCATTTTTATGATATATACAGTCTTTGGCAACTGTACCTTTTTACCAGCAGTTTTACGTAATACCTCTCACAGCAAGTGCTCGGTGGCTGAACTTCACCCTTCAACCTTGGCACATTATGAATCAGAACAACTCTGAGCTTCTCTGAATCCTTATGACTTTTTGGGCAGGGATGTCAGTAGTCTAAACGCTTTTGCTTTCTGTTGTCACTCTAAATCAAAAACGAAAGAAAATGGAAAAAAAAAAAAATGGAGATACGGTATTTATTTCCTTCCAGGCTACCTTTCACACAACCCAGCTTTAGGCCCAGGACCTCTGTGGCCAGGCCAGAAAGTTTCCCAGGTACTCAGTGCAGGCTGCAGGGATCCATCCAGTGCCCCTAAAGCTTGCTCCTGCTCAGACTCACGCTCTAGAGGAGCTGGGAAAAGATGACCAACTACATCAGAAGCCTGTAGTATGAACATCCCATATACTGTCCCCTGTAGCTTAAAAGAGGAATGACATCCATTCACCTCTTGTGACATTGCTGGGTCACCCTCCAATGAAAGTACTCTGATAACAAGCTAGGCAAGACTCGGCATCAAATTCAGTGGGAAGTCTTGCAAGCTGGAGTGACAGTGACAGTCCGAGCCGCTTTTGGATGACCTTCACCACTTCCAAATTTCTCTGAGAGGAGCTGGCTCCCACATTGCACTGCCAGATCCACCCCCACCCTCATCCGTGAGCATCGGTCCCTGCGGACAAGATGACTGACACAGCCTGCAGAGGCTAGCTATTAATGTGCAGTAACACTTCTGGCTTCTATACCGGGCATGGGAAAGTCCACACTGAATAGACCGATGTGTTGGAAGTGTGCCTAGCAATACAGAAAGCCTTAAATTTCTGTTAGCTTTTTTATTCTATTCTATTTTTTAGCATTCTTGATTTTTTGGCAAATTTCTGCGTACTCTGGTGGTAGATTTTTTCCCACAAAACTGAAGAGTTATAAAAAGTGCAATGGGCAGGAGCTGTACCTGCTCTGATTTTCAAAGGCAGTTGGTTTTCCTTACTAATATCTCGAGGCAGTGACTGTGATTCAATAATGGTTTTTGTTTGTTTGTTTTCTCGAAAAAAAAAGGTGCCAACCTGCTTGTATTTCAAATAAACTGTGGTAACGAGATTTGTGGTGTGTTATAAAAAGGTGGAGCTCTGAATGGCAATTTGGTTCCCAGAGTTTTTGGCTGCTGAGCCAGGGAAATCAGAGCCTCACCTGAACAACGAGCTGCAACGTGAGCACAACCTCTATGAGAAATCAGGGAATCTGCACACAGGAGATGTTTTTCATGATTTCAAAGCAGGAAAAGCAACACTCTGTATTCATAGAGCAGAAACTTCTTACAGAAATGCGAAGCTAGTTAATCAGCTACTGTGAACTTAAAGGCTTGCTTACTGCAGATTTACACCCAGGGAGCTGGCTGCTGTCCAGGTGACAGAGGAGAAGAAAACTCTGCTCTAGTGATGTGAGCAAACAGCTGGCATTTGCCAAGGAAACTTTACCAGACTCTCAGATTCAAATATTTTCTGTTCTGATATTACGCCTTCTTTTCACTGACAAAGAATGGTCAAATGAAAATTTATACAGTCTTATTTTAGAAATTATAAGTAGTTTGGTATGTTTGTTAACCTCCAGTTGGAGTCAGTGTCTGCAATTTACATGTTCGGTACATTTCTGAACCTGGGAGAGTTCAGAACCTATTTTGAAGCCATTTGTCAGGAAGCCACTAGAAGAAAGATGGCCACAAAAATGTCTCCTCTGCCACTGAACCTCCTGGAGTCCCAGCACTGTGGAATGACAGCAGGAATGCAGAAGCATCACACTGATAGGGCCAAAGTTACTCATAAAACAAAATGTACAATCTGCAGCAGAATTGTTCTTTGCGCTTTGAGATAACCATGAAAAAATTCCTGTTTGGGGTTTTTTATTACATGTCTATCAATGCTACTCTCCTTCAAAATAGCACATTTTGGGAGAAGTTTCTGTAAAGATTAATAACCTTTTTTAGCATCTTGGCTTATTTCTTAAACACTACTAACAGTCACACAGCTCTGGGGGCATTTGGATGGGTACTCACCTTGTTTCTGCATTTCAGTCCCATTCACATTCACAGATCCCACTGGCTGAGGCAGATGCCCTCCTGTTTTCATTCTTCACTTTGTTCCCTTCTCTCTCCATTCCCTCTCACACATTTCCTGAGTGTAGGCTCTCTTTCTTATAATTAATTTCTGAGAGTGCTAGGCCCTGCAGGACAGGTGACTTTCCAGATTCGCCAGGGCCTGAGGTACACCTTTTCTCAAGAGCTCCAATCCCAGGTGGTTCAAGACTTACAATTCAACACATAAATGGTATTAAACAGTTAAAATAGATGAACACTATCTTACAGATTAGAAAATTGATCACCTCATTTCTTCATAGGTGGTGTCAGGACTCTGCAGATACAGCACATATCACTGCAGATTTCCTGCCTCTTCTTCCTCACCACAGCAGAACATTTTTTTTTGTCTCCAACAGCAATCCTCGCAGCACTCTCTCTTCCTGAATATAGTTACTTTTCAGACCCAAATGGACTGGAAGGCCTTCAGCACTGAGGTTAATAGGTCACGCTCTATATTAGTCCTGACAGTGAAAAGAGATGAATCAAATTACACTGCAAAGAATTGCTCTTAGACCAGTACAGCCCAGCAGTCACCTGCAAGGGTGCTAAGTTCTCAAACAGCTTTTAGAGCTGAGCTGCTAATCCAAATAGTTATAATGTTGTTACAGCTAGTTTAGTTCAGTTCTGTGT
This sequence comes from Netta rufina, assembly GCF_964035555.1. Classification (NCBI taxonomy): domain Eukaryota; kingdom Metazoa; phylum Chordata; class Aves; order Anseriformes; family Anatidae; genus Netta; species Netta rufina. The sequence continues at coordinate 18,207,899 of NC_140127.1, forward strand.
TGCGTGTCTTGCTTCTTGGGGTAGTACTAACAATCCTTTTTTTCCTGAACTCCTTCTATTGGGAAGTAAATCCAATCCATGTGTGCTCATGCTTATAAAAAGCATACATAAAAAAAAAAAAAAAAAAAAAAAAAAATGTGTGCTCAGGCCTAATGTTTCCCAGGCAATGTTACAAACATAGACTGTGCTTTCCAAAACTACTTTAGCAATTAAAAATATATTCACCCTTTCCAAAAGACAAAGGACTGAAGGGAATTTTCTGGTTCATCATGCTTAGCCCCCAGCTATTGTGAACTACTCTGTTATATGATCTTCACATATTCAGCTAGCTCCATTTTAAAACCAGTTCCTTTATTTCCCCCTTTCCATGTCACTCTTATGAATTAGATACTGACTCATCCGTCCCAGCCAAAACATATCCATGGGCCGCTTGTGCCAAAGAGTTCTTTTGCCAATCTAAACAGTTCCTCTCTCTTCCCAAAAGTTACCCTTTGAAATATACGCTGCAATCATATATACCATCAGCCTTCAATTTGCCAGGATAAAACTCTCTTTTGGAAGTGTTCATGCTACAGATTGCAGCGCGGTGTATGTACACCACAAGGCAACTTTTGATGAGGGCAACCTTCCTGTGACAGCTGGCAGCTCTGTGCAGCCTCTGACTACATTTCTCTTTGCTGTTTCCATGTATTTAGTATGCTTAGTGTATCACGTATCTTGCATCATCTTTTTAACAGATGCAAAAATCAGCCAAAGAATAAAAATGATGATGTAAATTTAGATATATAACACAAATATGCATATATTTTTTCATTTGTGTGCAAATGAAGTCCTCTAACCAATTAAAATGACTAAAATAACAATTTGATTACCATGTGAATGAAGATCCATATAGAATGTTGCAAATCAATGTGGATACTAGGACAAGCAAACTTAATCTAGAAGATTAGAAAATCAGTGTTGAGAAAGTTACCAACCTGAGCTTTTGTGATCACAGAGATAGGGAAGCTTTTTCATACCCATATTTAAAGCCAGGATTCAGTGCTTTCTCCCTGATAGAGTGTTTCTTCCTTCTGCATAAGTGGTTACAGTTGTGAGTCGGCTCTTGGGGACACATTCTGCCCCTGAGTTCTACAGAGGTCCCTACAAATGTGAAAGCACATCATTAAGGAATGTGCATCTGTTTGTACTACCGTAGATAGGAAATGTTCCAAATTAAGCCTTTCCCTCTGCTATTTGAATCACTGGACACATTACCTTTAACATTAGTACAGGCTGAGTGACAGAACAAATCTTGCAACATTACCAGAACCGTGTCCTCCAGCATTTAAGTGCACACAGCTCTGAACTGAAATGAGCTTTTTCTACTTCCAGTCACAGTTCACATCCAGCAAAATATTTTACTCAGACAAATGGGCTTATTTGGTTAAAACAAGCACTCCAAACTCTCCCTAGAGTGTCGGGTCTTGTATTTGTTCCTCAGGCCAGTACAATCTTAGGAGTTCACAGGAGATATCAGATTTAAGAGTAGGAGAAGATACAGCACCTCTGGTTTCTCAGCAGTCTCTCCTATTGATTAAAGGATTTAATCAGTTTTGATTAAAGATTTCCCATAGATTTTCCATAAAGAGTTTCCATATAGAGTTTCCATAAAGATTTTCCATAGAGTGACACTAGTTTCCCTCATCCTGAAGGACAGCAGTTACACACACATGGGTATTTGAAGGGGGAAAAATTACAAGTATGGATGCCATGAGAAAAATAAAGTCTTCCATCATTTGCTGCTCAGTTAAGCTTACCACATTATAGATATCAAAAGAAGAAAAGAATAATAGTGTATGAATCATATTTATTTGAGGAAATGAATAGCAGTGTGAAGAAAGGTGGTGCACACAAATCCATCATGTGAACAATACCTTAGATTTATTACCAGGTTCCCTCTGATGGGCTCAAAGAATTTTGCAGGATGATCAATGATCATGTCATCTCTTGCTGATAAATAGCAACCACAGGAGTGGAACAATTCGACCACTTTGCTGGTGCATGCTATTACATTAATCAGCTGAAGAAGTGAACAAGAAGGTAAAATGCAAAATCCGGTGGCAGTTATAGGAGGTTACCTGTTTTTTTCTGAGGAAAAAATACAAAGAGAAATTATGTGCGATATCCAAAACATGTTTCATTCTTCCTTCCCACTTAAAAATTTAGCTTTGTCTCATCAGAAAGTAGCTGCAAACATGTTCTTTTCAACAGCTTCAGTGCATGTATATGTATAATGTGTACTTGCATATAACATATACACACACAAACACAGATGAACGAAGACATACACAAAGTACCTAATCACACAATTTGTGGCATCTCTGTAGTCAATTACAAGCCCCAACTGTAAACATTCATTTCCCCGGGGAATATTTCAGTAATTAATGAATGCTGTTGTTGTGCAGAGATGGAGCAGAGTGTGCTAACATGATGGTTTCCCCAGTGGTATAACTGGGACTGAATGATTCAGACAACTTCCTTCCCACCACGCTAGGCAGAGCTGAACTTAAAAATGTGTCAGTATATATTTATACTCTCTCTTTTCCAAGGGCAGAAGGGCTGTTTAAGTCTTCCACATCTGGCTGCTCTCTCCCACCCTTTTCCTGTGGGAAGTTCTTCTCTCACATCTTCGGCCACAGAGAAGGGGAAGACTAGTTGTGTGGGGGGACTACACAGCAACCCAAAGGTCAGTGGAATCTTCCTGGGAAAGCTGATTAAATGTAGTGCTTTGCTCTGAAAAATGATTTTGTAAAAATTTCAGTCAGTTCTCTGAGTGATAGAGACATGCTGGATCACAGGAGCTAATTTAGGAAAGCTGGAGGGTCTTTCTGGTAGGTAGGAGCTGTAGGATGCAGTGTGAAACTGTGCAGAACTGCAACTAATACCTTTGCTAAACGTCAATGTAGGAGACTGTTAATTAAAGAAGAGCACGGCCATTGATGTAGAATTGCCTTTGGCATTGAAATGAACAAGCTGACTGAAACGTGTGGAGCAGCTCACATTTCTCACAATGTGACCACACCACACAGTTGCCACTTAGTGCCAAAGAGACTGACCAGACTTTCAAAGATCAAGTTTGTATGTCAGGAAAAAACTAACAGCAGTGACACAAAGCTCGATGTGAATAGTTACCAGAACCCAGAATCAAAAACTTGTTTGTTAAAAGATAACCCGAGTATCTTTACATAAAGGTTTATTCTCAAGTATGAACTCTTTGTTCAGACATCCTGGAAGCTGAATGAGACAGCATCTGTATCTGGTTATTGGAGCTGTCTTTGCAAATCAAAGGCAGGATACTTTCTCCCAGCCTACACTGAAAATTTGGACTCTTCAAGACAGTTTAGTATCTGAGGCCCTTAAGTCATACTGTTCATACTGATGACTAAACTTGCAGAATTGATGCTGACAATGGCATCCTATAGCATCACTTCTGCAGTGCCCCATTTAATGAGGAGTTCCAGTTTAAGCTTTAGCATTTCACTTCTGCTGGAGAGTGTTACACTGTTCGCTTTTGGCTGGTCTCCTACCAGACAGACCTCCAGTGGCAGATGATCTTGTGCAGAACTCCATTGACTAATCCATACAATGCATACATGCATCAGTAATGCATGTGGTTTCTGAACTCAAGAAGCCCCTCTACACAGACTGCAAAACTTACACCTGTTTCATGTCTTAGAAAGACTCAAAAACCAAAATCACAACCATCCTAATTTAAGGGATTACCTCCTCCACTTCTAGCAAACAAATTAAAGTGTCACTTTGATGCACAGCTCATGTGGAAAAGTAGAAGAGATGAAAAGAAGCCAACCCTCACAATCCCATAAAGCACATTTCATTCTTTAAATGTGCCAAAACTCACGTTGTCTGGTTCGGCTTCAGCAAGACACCTAATGTATCTTAGTGAGGCAACTCGTGATTCATTATGGCTAATCAAAACTTAAGTACTTAGGCAAATTCTGGCTCCAAAAGAGAATAAGTTGGGCCTGTGAACAGTAGTTGTGTACAGCAGACTGTAAAGCAGTGGTTAATATGTAAGCAACCTGCAGATAACTGTAAAAGAAAAAAAAAAAAAAAGTATATTTTCTTTGCTGATGAGGCTGGGCAAGTTTCTTGGCATGTGCACCTTCTACTTTTTAAAGTTTCATTGACATGGCCCCAGTTGCTCAACAGCTGAGACTTGCCATAGGTTGCTCGAGATACTTGCTGGTTACCTCAACATTGTTCGCTGGAAAACAGAAGATGATTGCAGCTTTCCTGCCACTCCCCCCTACACACCCCTTGGTACACCCCCTTGAAGTCTCAAATGGCAGGCCTGCTTTATGCAGCTGAAGATCAAGTCCTGCCAGAACTTTTTTTCTTACTGTTATGGAAAAGTAATAATTCATTTCTGACTCTACATAGCCAAGATCTCTAAAGAAAATAAACACCCAAACTGATGGAAAGAATAAAATTTGTCACCCAGTGCTCATGGAAATATCCTTCTAAATCTTTATACATATTTTTTTTCCTGCAAATGGGTAATTGGTTATTTACAGATATATACTAATTTTCTGTGATTTATCTAAATTCCTTGGTTTCCTTGTTGTTGTTCAGCCTAATATAATATAATGTTTTACATTTATTAACACAGATTAGAAATACTTCTTGCCTTTTTTTTTTTTCCTTTGCAAACTTTTTTTCCTCCATGTTTGTGTTTGAAAAGGTTAAAGGACAATCTGTCCTGCACAATAAGAGCCCTTATTTGTCTAGTGACTAAATGTATTCCAGTCAGCCAAATCGTGAAACTTCTGTTCTGCCAAATAATTCTGTCATGACCTGATGGGTATTAACCTGCTTGCGAGGGAAAATGCCTTCATTTTTATGATATTTGCATTCCTCACAAAATCACTGACTCTGAACGACATTGCTGTGAGCTAGGTGGAGAAGGGGGCTGTAGCCAACTCCCCTCCAGTCACCAGCCAGCACAGCTCCCAGTGACATTAAAAGCTCCACTAGGTACCTTTCTACAGAGAAAATTTCTCTGAAAACATTATTAATAGAATTAATAGAATTAAGGCACCAGTGACCAAGGCTAAGTACACATAATGAAGCTTATTGTATAAGCAGTGATACCTTTGGTGGGAATACTGGATTGGTTGGAGAAATCTACTATTTCTCTCTCTTTACTCTCTTTGCCCCGTCACCTCTCTGCATTTTTGAGCATTTTTGTATGATGTGCCTAAAAGTGTGGGCTGATATCTGGAGTTCTGCTATGCAAATAAGTTACAATCAGTGTTGTGAACCCTACCTAAGAGCTTGTCAGACTCAAAAAGTCAGGATAGTTGTTTAAAACTCATTAGTTTTTTCAATGTTAAATTTTACATTAACATTACCTATTTTCAGAGCTTCGTTTTCTAAGCCTCACCTGGATCACTATCATGTACATGGGTGACCACCCTGTTCATCCTCATTGACTGCCTATTAGTTTTCCATACTTCTATCTAGTTATTTGATTTGGTGAAAAACATCTAATAACAGTGGCCTGACCCACTAACCAAGTCTAACTTATTCCATCATGCCAAAGTATTATAGCATCTGACTTCTGATACACGATGTAGTACTGCCACACTTACTACACCTTTCACATTTACAAATCCAGTTACTCTAAGAGTTACTCTTCAATAGCATTCAGAAGGTTTTATGCATCATGCAAACAATTTATTGTTAAGGGTTAAGACCCATAGTCAAAGCTGTTGTCTTGCAGACATGGCAAGGGCAGGAGCAAGAAATACCTTTCTTGTTGCAAATTTTTTGGTTGAATGTTTCCCACTAGTAACATGGTTTCCCTGAAAAATTGATGAGCATCATGAAAAAAATCTTTGCTGCACTGCTCATGTTAATGATGACAGGCTGATGCCATTCCACACTTACCTGAGATATCTAGAAAAGGGAAGAAGAGAGATTCTGCTGAGAAGCATAGTAAAAGTAGTCCAACTACATAGAAGCACAGCACCACTGTTTAAGAGAATGGTCCACAATCTATTTTTCCTCAGATAAATCAATCATTCTGAGTCGTGAATTTACTTTTATAGTGTTAAGTCATTAAACAGTCACTCCCCAGATATGCTTCTGCTCTTTTTCTTTCATCAGATTGATCCTCTGCATGATTAGGCAGTATCAGAGTTACAGATACTTGTCTCAGATTGACAGTTCTAAATGAGTTCTCCTGTAGCAGTGGAAAGGTAAAGCACAGACAAGTTTAAAACAGAATTTGATCTACTTTTGAAAGAAGCCATATGATATCCCAGTCTTTGCAAGGACAGCAAAGGTATTTCCATGCTGCAGTCCAGGCAGTATCTGACAGTGTAGCGATGGCAGCAGTGATAGAACTCATTGACCTGGATTAATTCTTGTCTGTCTACCTGCAGTCATAGAGGTATGGGGCTTGTTGCTGACTCCAAACATGCCAGGAATCTTTAGTAAATAAACAGAAAATTCTTGGGTGTGTTTGTAGTCAGTACTGATCTCCCTGGCTGTACTAGTTTCTGGTCTAGCCTGTTTAAAGCTAGATTGTGAGGATGTTTGTGAGGTGCAGTTGTGCATTTGATTCTAGGATATACACATTCCCAGCGAGGCTGTGAAAGCAGAAAACCAGATTTACTGCTCTTTGCTTTAATTACAGGATACATTAATACGCAATAAACATTTGAATCAGGACTGATATGACATTTACATATGGCCAGCCATAAATTGAAGGCTGTCACTCTGACAGGGAGCTGTTCCAATGGCAGGCAATTTGCTCTGTCTGCGCAGTCACTGGGAAAGGACTTTCCTCTGAAGGAAAGCTGTGGCTGTGGAGGACTACCAGACCTCCCAGAAACATGCATGCTGAGTTTCATGACACTCTGCTGCTTTTCATAAAAGCAGTTATGGTTTTGTCAACATTTCAAAGCTATCACAGAGAGAGAGAGCAGAGAAAGCCACTTCAGTTTTTAACAGAGCAATGCAGTATAAGCAGGACTGAGATAGGATCTGGCTATTCCTTTTGTTTTAGGTCATGGCATTTCAAAAACCCACTTACATTGGATGTAAATATTTAAGTTCACACTTTAAAGGCAGTTTTGACAGTGGAAGGCACACATGACTGCTTCAGGTGGAATCTTCACACAGGAAAAGTCCTTTGATCTAATAGCTGAAACTTAACCTGTTAATTACTTAACTGCAAGGATTATGGTTATTTATCATGAAAAGAACTACATTTACTACTCCTTGCCCAAAGGGCAAATGGTATTTAGACCTAAGAATGAAACAAAAGGGAATAATCTGCAATCTGAAATCTGCAAGTCATCTTACAAAAACAAACAAACAAACCCAAAATATCTAGGCATGCTGAAACTGGTCCAGGCCTTTGCGGATGCTTTAAGGATGCTTTGCCTGCATCCTTAGCATTAGCCTCTTCAGGGCCTCTTATGGATGTGGAGTGGGCAGAAGGGCTGGTATAAAATCTGTTTGGAAGTAAGCTTGCTTATTTTTTGGTGAAACGCATGCAACCTTTTACTGAGGATAGCTGATGATGTTGTGCTATTGTTGGTCTTTTTCATATATTTTCTGAAACAAATCTTAAGGACTGTTCATAGAAATTTACAGAGGAGTTTAGCCCAGCTGTGAAATGCTGGTTATGTGTGATCCACTAATAGCACTAGGTCTGATTATATAAATATATCATATTTACCATGTTTATGCAGTATTTATATAGTATCAAGTACTATATAAATGATACATTTTTTTTTTTTTAAAGTTAGATCTATGCAGAAGGTTTAGGTTTAAAGATGTCACACAAAACCACAAAGAAAATTAAGACTTTTATTCACAAGTCACTAGTTCTGTTGTCCACAGAATCACTGTTTTCTTAAAAACTACAGTAGGGTTATGCATGTGTGTGTGTATAATGTATGCATGCACATATGCACACACACCACATATATGGTGACAGAACATCACAGAAGAGAGACGAGCAGATCCACAGCCAAAATTTAAAAAAAATATTCCCAACAATTTGATGTGCAACAATTTGACTATAGTATTGAAAATGAAAGGTCTTATATAAGTAGAATATATTCAGGGAGAGAGATTGTGATTGTAAGATTTATTCTGGTGATTCCTAATGTTAGTTATTCATAGCATTAGCTATTCTTAGCCTAAGGCTATTCTTAGCCCTAAAATGAGTTTTTTTGGGATATTTGGCCCAGGGGAACAATCTGAATTATTTAAGCTGAAGCAGAGGGAGACACAAAAACTCCCCAACCTGTGGACAGATGGAGCTGCCACATCCCAGGCATCTCCAACAAAAATGACAAGGCTTATAGGAAGAAGCAGGGTTTTATGAAGCCAATTGATAACACCAGAATGAAAAGAAGCATTGTTCATGTGTCAGGCCTGTTCTGTGTCCCATCCTGTGGTGCTTTTTGCAGCTCTCAGACAAATTTTTACAGTGGTGCATCTGAAAAGCAACATCCGAAGTGCGATATATGCAGAGAGCTGAAGTGGCTCTTTCCCCTCCATTCCCACTGCTCCCTGGAGCTTGGCCACAAAATCCCATGTGGAGCTGCACAGGTCATGCTCTCCTACCATGCATGCCTCAGAGCCGGCCTGGGATACACATCCAGCAAGTCGTGAGGGCTGCTAGGCTCAAGTCATGAGGGCTGCTAGGCTCAAACTATGAAGGCTGCTAGGCTCAAGTCGTGAGGGCTGCTAGATTCTTCAGCGTTTTGCAGAGAGGACTTTCCTCTCGCTGCCTAACCAAGGGCTGGGGAGGCATCCCCTGACACTCTCCTCCCTTTAAAACCACGTGGAAAAAAAATATTGTTTCTGGCGATGGATCATTAGCCCCTGCAGCCGTCTTTCGGCGTGCTGCTAACAGTCCAAAGCATTTAAGGCGAGAGATTGGGGCAGAAAACGCTGACAAGTGGCAGCATGGCATGGAAAGGGGCTGCGGGCGGCGTGTAAGGGTGGCTGCGAGGTGCCAGCACCCAGTGAGGGCACCGGGGGGTTCGTAGCGCCCTGAGGCGAGCGCCTCCCCGCCTCACAGCCCGGAGAGAAAAAAAGGAAAAGCCCCTCGGGGGACCCCGGCCTCCCTGAGGCGCCATGGCGCCGCTCGGGGAAGGGGGGGGACACCCACGCCACAGCCTGCCGAGGGGGAGAGGAGGAGGGAAGGGCGGGAAGGGGGTCGGCGGGGCGGGGAGGGGTGAGGCGGCCCCGCACGTGTGGGAAGGCCGGGCATGGCTGGGGGCTCTCGGCCGGGAGGAGCGAGCCGGCTCTCACCGCTGAGGGAGCCTCGCCGCTGAGCCCGCACCTCCAGCGCAGCCCTGCCCGCCGCCGCCCGGCCCCGTAAGTGGCGCCCTTCGCCCCGCTCGGGGCCGGGACCTGGGGACGAAGGGGGGACCCCCGGGAGGCTCCAGTGGGCGGTGTTGGGGAGCACAGGGTTGGGGAAGGCGGCCTCGCTGCTCGCCCGGGGGCTTTCAGCGAGCCCAAAGCCGCAGCTGCAGCGAGCTGGGTTCCTCAGGGTTGTTTTAAGGAGCCGGGGAAAACGTGCTGTGTGGGGGGCGTGAGGTGGGCGCAGGACTCTGCTGTGGAGCAAGGAAGGTTCTCTGCCTAATGCTGGCTGTGCGTGTTTAAATATAGCAATGCGCTTGAAGTCGGGTGGGCAGCGCGGCTCGCAGCTGGAGAAAGCCCGTCTCGTGAAGCGGTCCTGAAACTGCGCCGTGTCTGGAGCAGCAGCTCCAAATCCCCGATTTTAAGCAACTGGTTAGCCCTTGGCACTCACGGTGCGGTTTGGGTGGTTGAGTGCTGCGGGTCTGAGGCGAGCCTCCCCTCAGGGGGAACCCCATTAAGTGAACAAAATGAGGGCGTGCGGGGTTTTGAGGGGCGCTGCAGCTTCTGCTGCCACCGAACACATCATTCCACCGAAAGCAACCCAGCCGTGGAAGAGAGAGGAGTTTCCTAAAGCTTGGCCCAAGGCTGTGAAATTCCTTTCGGGACCAAAGGGCTGTACCGTGCTCTGTTTTAAGTGTATTAATACCTGACCTGTATTTATTTTAAAAGCTTTCAAACACATTTCTCTTTGTATTCTTCCTTATTAAAACCAAAACAAATGCGTTGGGAGGTATTCAGATGTTTCAGAAAGGAGGAATGTTACACAAGGGACCGTGGCATTATAGAACCTGTTTATATTGAAACCAGCTGATGATCGTTTGATTATCCTAGAAAGACAAAATAAAACAAATTCTCTGAATCTTCATGCAGACACTGTGCAGGTTCAGTACACAGTAGGTCTTGGATCAGAATTTGGATTACATAGTGTGGAAAACGTGTTGAGTTCTGGTTTGTGTCACCTAATGGCATTAAAACATTAAGATTGATAGTAAAATAGGCGTAAGGCCTGTGCAGAAACTAAACTTGCTTTCATTGACACCTGTGCTGCCAGATGCAAAGAGATACGGTGCCTGCTCTGCCCCTGTGAGCAGATGTCCTTTGCTGCAGGTGGTTCCACTTGACTCTACCCCTGTCCACACATGATTCTTCTGATCCCCGCTGGGCTCTAATATAAACTGGGAAATGATTAAAACAACCCCACAGAGACATGCTACTACAAGCTGTGCTGAAGATTATCTATGGGTGGAATAATCTTCAGTCTAACTGATGTTATTATTAGAATACAACTTGTAATTCTTCACACCTGGATGAAGACTGGGCACCTTGTGAAGTCTTAATGCAATGAAGGGTTGATCCTGAAGCTCAGTATGTTGGCTAGAGCACATGCATAAATGGTCTGACCAAGACTCTGACCTCGGTGAAAATGTATTTGATAAGATGCATGAATATGGAGCTGCTTCTAGCTTTGTACATATGTAGTGTAAATCAAAATCAGTTTCAACTTTTGTAATAAATTAATGTAATTAGCATATTTTCAACCTGTCTTTATATAATTCTAAGTTTTTAGTTTTTGTTTTTTGTTTTTAAGTTCAGGGTTCTAGCTGAGAAGATGCTTAAGGATGATAGTGAATTTGGAGTCAATGTGTTAAATTTTTGATGCCATCTATTAGCTGCTTTATGGGGATATTTACTAAATGAACGTATTAGCATAGTAAGTGATAGTGAGTACAGAAAGACCAGTAAGATAACAGGGTAACAAAGGTTAAAAAGTTTAAAACCCTTTTTCACTTTCTAAATGTTTTGGCAACAATATATTTCGAAGGAGTGTTCTGTTTGTAAACCATTGGCTGCCGATGACTGTTACAGTGACTAAAACCAGCCAGAACTCCTGGGTAAGTATGTTGGGTACAAGAATAGAGTAGAATTTCTCCAGGTGGAGGTAAATTGCAAGAAACTCATGTATCTTAAGTAAAAGGATGTGAAACAATGATTTTACAAGGGTGGAGATCAAAAATGGGTCAGATTAATTCTGCAACTGTAGAAGAAAAAATAAACCATACAGCAGTTTAAGTCAATGGGGCCATTAACTTGCTTGTAAATGCACCTTGCTTCTACCTTTCAGCTAGCACTCACTGCAGATTAACTGAGAAAAGTTTTGACATTCGTGCATTGCAAAATAGAATGTGTTGAAAGGTACTATGAACATTTAGCTCCTCCTTTTGTGCCTTGGCAGGTTTTTATACATTTTGCAGTGAGCTGTGTTAAGACAGAGGAGAATGAAGGGGAAAGACCATAAATGAACAAAAAAAAAGAGTTTAAACTAAATCTTATTCCCTAATTTATACAGGTTTTAAGATGGTAAAGTTCTCTCAGCTTTGGTTATCTAGCTTTGGATCACCTTCGTGCATATTGGTTCTGTAGGTATCATTTTGACCTCTGTCCATCGTGTTGCAAGTATCATTCTGACAAACAAACAAACGTTTCCTGTTTTGTTGCTGTCCTGCTTTTAACCAGAATTCCCCCCTGGTCATAGGATGACATACTTTGGGGAATCTTTCTTTTACATAGGTAATACTATGTAAGGCATTAACTTAAAACATAGGCTGGATGGTTTTAGCAGGCTACCAGTCCTGTCTTTGACTTACTGTTTCATTTTGATACTGGAATGATCAGTTTTCTGCCATTTCTTCTTTTCCCTTCTTCCCTCAGGTTTTTCATCAATGATATGTTTTAAACATATTCAATCAACTTTAAGTTGATACGAAGAGAAAGTCAATGGAAATAAAACATCAGTACATGTCTGAGGGCAGGAGGGTGGGAGAAGCAAAGCAGCAGCAGCAATAATGTTGCTGGCATGGGAACTTTGAATTCTGCAAAGAAGTAGCAAGCCTTTCTTTTTCCCCTTTTCCAGAGGAACAGCAGTTTGTGACCAAACTCAGTGAATGGTATATGTACATCAATGAGAAAGATCTCTAGGTGATGTGCTCAAGGGAGAAGGAAGGGGTTATTCAGTGTTGCAGCCCTTTGCCCCCAAATTTCTTGCCTTTCTTTCCAATACTGTCAACATTTCTAGATCTTAATTCTGTCATGTCCCAGACAGGTAATGATCAATTAATGTCATACAGCCAAAGATGTAGAAAAGTTTGCACTGCCATTTGTATGCATATCTGTGACTTTAAATCAGAACTTCAACTATTCACGTTAGCTTTTTATGTAGTAAGACCATGAAAATATTTTCTTAGGCTGCTGAAATTCTTAGAAAGAATCTGAAAATAATTGGTGTCAGGTTTCAGTGTCTGAAATTTTCATGTACTGGAAAGTGCCTGCCTTCATGGCACCTTTTGTCATTTATCACATCACCTTTGATCACATGTGGTGCTCATTTGCTGTCACAATGCAATTCTGATCCTTGGTTTTGTCAATTCTTCAACCTCCTGTGCATTGTCCACTTGGGGTAAAGAGTCAACCTCATTCCACTGGTTGAACTAGGTAGTAGCCAAACAATTTAGTATTGATAAGTCAGGTGTCAGGGCTGTTGGAAGCAAACAGTTGAGCTTTCAGAAAATGACGAATGTGTATTCCTCCCTGCTGGGAAAAGCATTCATGTAAGTGATCTGCCACTACAAGTCTGTAGAGAATTTTAAAGGTTACTAGTAAAAGTGGCTTCTGGGATTGTGAAGTTTAGTCATTCCTGACAGTCATCCAAGAGCCACGATATTATCTCGCCTGATCTCAACAGTGTAATTTTTCTGTATAGATGTACTTTGAGGGGAAGATCACTTAGAAATGTGCCGAATGTTGTCATTGTCTTCACAAGTTCAATCAAAGGATTGCATATGTGTAGGATGAGAGATTTCACAATGTAACTAGGATACAGATGGAGGAATGTATCACATGCACTTGGCCATAGAATGAGCGGTTAGCTCATTCTTGTTCTACACAGCTGGAAAAGAAATGCACGATTGCCTTGCATAAAGCATTCTGTTTGCAAGATGGCTATTGAAAATCTCTGGAGAGATCCTCAGATCTTGAGGGATCTTGAGAGAGATGTTGAGATATGATCTGCAGCAAATGTGTACGCAGATATCCTTTAATTCTATCAATCTCACTTGACCATGAACCCCAGTAAAAATGAGGGTGGGGAGTTTTGGGGTGTTAAAGGTGGAGAGTCTGATGGCTGGTGTTGGGTTTAGGTATTGGATGCAACGCAGGGAGAGGTTCTGCTGGAATAGCACATGTAAAAGATTGTCATATCTGTATTTTACTTACTGCGGCTATTAAGACCCCATATGTGTGATAGTTTTGGGTGTGAACGTATATATCATATCATATACATAACATAACATATACATATCATAACATATATACACTCATCGTACCTTACAAAGAATTAAGCATCAAACTGGAGTAGAATATTACTGTAGTTAAATTTAAGGACAGAGGCCATCACAGAGTACCTGTCTATTCACATATCATAATAGAAACCTGGTAGAAGATCTAGCCTCTCAATATGTGGCAAGGAACTCATATTTTGTATGGTGTGGAATAGCAATGGGGTGGATCCCACAGCTCTGATAATAGCTGGATATCATGTGGAGTTATGGCTTCTAGAAACAGCATGGTGTTAAGGATGCAGGGCATAGGATGTGAGCTTGTTATGAAGAAATCTAAAATGTTTTATCTGATTTCTTCTCCAAAACTTGAAGAATCCTTTATTGGTGTCTGAATGGCTGCATGCATCTGACAAGTAGAAGTAAACCAGCCACCCAGAAGAAAAAAAGGGAGGAAACAATCATACATAAACCATCACATTGTTGTTCTGGTTGTCCACAGGCTTCAGTTCTTCTTCCATGTGGCTTTTTCAGTTGCCTTCTCCTACAGCAGAGCTGCCCCACAAAGACCTCCGTGCAGCTGCCAGGACAGGTCATGTTTGGTGCCTTCAGCTCCCAAGGACAACTCCTCAGAAATGCACTGTAGTGCACACGGCCGCTGCTGCTTCTGATAAGTTATTAGAATGGGCAGAGTCAGTGCTGGTGATGCAGTGCTGAGCTGTAGTCCCCTGTATCACTAATGGCAAGGTCTTCTTTGCCTCTTTGTGATGTATGGCTGGTCTCACTAAATTAGCTTATTTCTAAAAAATTATATCATCCAATGTAATACCAGAAAGGGATGGTACTTTGGTAACCTCATTCAGTTGTATTGGTTACTAGAATTTTGGTGAGCTGTAGGAAGCTCCTGCACTGGCAAAATCCAAGTAAATATTCCTCCAGATTTTCTGCAGGGAATTTAAGAATAGTTGGTCAGTTTTGAGATTGGACTAAAGGAAAAGACAAACTACACCAAGTTGTTTTGCCACACTCTACTACTGTCTTCTGTGTATAACACGCAAAATCTCTTCACCTGTGCTTCTTGCTTTTCAGAATGAAGTGTAATTTTCTGCGAAATGTATGGAATAAATATATGTTTCCTTTAAAGAGCGTTCTTCTTTGCGTGACTGTTTGGGGAGGAGGAGTTGGACTGTAATCTTTGCTTTCTTTAGTGTTAAAACAATGAACTGTGTGGATAACCTGTTCTATAGCTGTGTGAATTCGTGTAGCTAATCCCTAGTCCTAGCCCATTTTGTTTGAGGTTAATTATTTCTTTGGCTGGATTTTGATTGCAAGCTGTTGGACAAGATGGGAAAGTGATTATGTTTATTTTATTTTGTTTGTGCAGTACCATGTGCATTGTGGTTATGGAATAATTAATAATTAATTCACAAGGAATTTCGAAGGGATTATTTATTGTCCTCTCTTCAGTTTCCTTAGATTGAGAAACATTTCCATATTAGTTAAGGAAAATGTAGCATTTGGTTATCATGAAGATATCTGATTACTCCCATGAGGACTGAAATTAATTCCTCTGAATTCAGTGTTCATGCATGATTTGGTATAATATGGATTTTATTCTGCCCTCGTATATTTTTGGACTATCGTGCAGTTGAGACCAAACAATGGGATGTGACTTGCCATGAAATACTTTCAGCACTGTGAATGGGGTGAAAAAGCTTGTGGAAATATAGAATTAACATGAATGTCTGATTTGTTTCCAAGGTGCACCGCTTCAGTGGGCTTGCTAGAAGCAGTAGGTTGGATGACTAGGCTGTATTTTTGATCCTTGTAACATGACCCTGACTTGTTAGGGGTTTCAAGTTAACACCAAGCAGCTGAAGGTAGCCAGTAGCAGAATTTCATTGCTTCCTTCTGCTGCTGAGAGGGAGAGCGTTCAGGGGTGGCACTGGAGAAATACGTAGCACAAAACGTCGCTTCTGTTGTGTGGGAACTGTGGGCCAGCAAAAAGTCTTAGGGCCATTTGCCATGGCAGTTACACAGCAACTCTGAAATCAAGAGGTGGTGTTATACCTGTGTTATACCTCACCAAATGGTGTCTGCACTCTTTCTGCACAGGGACTCGAGGAGGAGTGCGGGCAGGGGAGGGGCGAGGAAGGTGGTTGTGCCATGGGACCAGGTCTCCTCTTGTCCATGGAGCTGGGAGCTTCCTTCAGGCAATTGGAAGAAGTTTTCAGGAGCTGAGAAGCAGATGCTTGTGTATCGTTTGGGGAAGGGAAAAAAAAAAAAAAAAAAAAAAAAGAACCCTTCTCATTTGTCCCCTCATTTGTCCCATGAAAGCACAACTTTAGTCATGCTGGTAGAGTCTGACACCGAAAAACGCCATAGATAACATATAGTAGCAAGTTGTTCTTCCTATGAGGTGGTCTGCTAGGCTGACTGTCCTCCAGCAGTGAGGTGTTCCCTGTCTGATTTTCATAAATCAGACGGAAGAAACTGTCTGTGAGGGAGAGATCAGCCCCGTAGCAAGCTTTCCCTAAATGAAGGAAATCTGTTCTAATTGTTTCAACATTTATTCTTGGTGAGACACTGCTTCTGGGTATCCATTCCCAGATTGTTTGCAGTCTCCCATGCAATGTCCAACTATTAGAAATATTTTCTGTGACCGTTTTAATTTATTAGATGCATGTGCTTTATTTGGAAGCAACTAGTTTCAACATCAGACTTAAAAACCTCATTTTGTATCTAATTGTCCCAGATATAAACTTTTACAAGTCTTCTTGAAAGTCTGTAGTACTCTGTAAAGCCCTCTATGGTGTTTAATTGCCTATGTACTCCATTTCATTAGTTGTCTAAGTAAATAATTTCGATTTGTATTAAATAAGATTTTTTTTCTTTGACTGTTTTTCTGTCCTATGTGGTAACAGATGGGTTGCACTTAGTTCAATGAACCAGATGCAAAAAGAGCAGAATTTGCAGAAAAATAATGTCGATGTTGCATTTTTGTCCCCCCACAATAAGTTAAGTCAACCTTCTGATTATGTAAAGTGTATATTTACACTATTTCATTGTTATTGATTAAAATGTACCCACTATGCTCTGGGAACCAGGTAGCTTTCCCCATTTCCCCACCCTGATGTGCTCATAGGTGAAGTTTGTGCATTTCCTTCTGAAGCAGTGTCAGCAGAAGCAGCTCTTGTGCTCTGCTCCAGGCTGCTATCTCTTGTTCCTGCTTCAGTAAGCATCCCTCTGCGCCTGCACAGTTCTTTGTGCTACTCTGCAATGAGCTGGGTTAGGAAACCAGCTCATTTTCTTTTTTTCTTGGGATACTTTTGATCAAGGATTGGTTCCCTGTTCTACTTTATCACATGGCCACACACGTGGCTGTGCAGCCACAACTAAAGGATGCAAGGATGGATGCAGAGAAGAGAGTAAGCTGTTTCACTTGCACATTGTGAGAAACTATCAAAAATTCCCCACACAGCTGTAAAACATGCAGTAAACTCTCTTATCCTCTCTGGTTTTTGTTTATCCTTCTTTTTAGACCACCTTTGGTCACAGGAGTGCTTTATCCCTCAAACTTAAAAGCTAGGTTTGGGCATTTGGAATCCAATTTTTCTTGTAACATAGGCACTCCTGTAAAGTCTTATTCCATATTTTTTTCCCTTTGGACTGGAGCTTAAAAGAAAAAAATAATCAAGAAGATGGCACTCACCAAGTGCATTTTTGCTGGTGATGTCTTTTATACTCACTTGCTAAATGATTTGTACATGAAACTGCTTTTATGAAGTATTTTGGATCATCCATACTTTGCATCTGTTACATCTTTACTATAAGTGTCATTCCATTACTGCATATTTGACCTGTTCCTGATCTCTCTTTGGCATTGTAAATAGGGAATATTTCCATAGGAACCAGCAAAACAACCCAAAAACCACTCTCTCAACTCTTATTTGCATTTATTGGCAGAGTATTGCAGGCAATCAGAATTCTTTAAAGTGATCTCATGTTGCCTGTTTATGAGAACATGTCACATTATTGTCTATTTGTCCAAGCAACTGCCAGATGGTTGTTACAGATAACTCCTCCTGTGGAAGGTGGGTGAGTATGGTAACTATCTTCCTTTAATATAACTCGGGGAATGTTGAAAACCACAGTATTTTAGCACGTCTGAAACCTAGCCGATGAAGGCGTGGGTTTCAATGTACCATGTTTTGTAAGGATCTGCTAACAAGCACTGCTGATAACACGCAGTCAGGCAGTGGGATTATCTAATTGCAGCTGTTTGCAGATGGCAGAAAGGCAGCAGAAATACAGAGCAATGTGACTGGTGCTCACAGCATTCCCCTGAGAGACAGCTTGGGGTTGGAAGTGGTGGCTGGAAGGAAGGCTGGAACTTGCGAGCAACGTAGCTCACTGTTTGGAGTTTGACTTCTACCATGCCAAGGGAAACAGGAGTCTGGCAACACACAGCGGGGCATTTGGGATATGCAACACTGGGTTTCTCAACCTTGCTGGGTGCAAACCCTTAGAAACAAATCATCTGAGTTGAAAGGCAAAATCAATGGTTGGTGGAGCATCTATCTCCTTAGGGAGGCAAGCTTGCAAGTGCTGCACATAGATTCTTCCTCTGATGGTAAGCAAACTTCTTGAAAAGTTCACCAGAAGTCTGAAGGAGGACCTCAAGCAGTGGTATATAGCGACTTTATTCACTACTTCCATTAAGTGCCATTTTCATAGACAGCTGACATAACTGCTGGCTTGACAGTGGAAAACATTTGTGTTTCTCCTAGAAAATTTGGCAAGCAGGATTTCAAGAATAACAACAAAAAGCTCTCCACAAAACTCAACTGAGGAAATAAATTTGTAAACTGGAAAGCCTATAGAAGTCATCTGCCTGGATGTGGAGCTGGGTCAGCCTGGGAACTTGCATAAGGCTGAATATCTTACCACAGACTTCTACTCTGGAGGCCCAGGAGGGGAAAGGGGAAAGGTTGGATTGCCCCACCAGAAATACTGCAGTCCTTGACATTAGTATTTTTTGTGACTGATACTGTTCTGCTGAAATTTATTTGGCTTTGTTCAGTTTTGCAGCCCAGGTAGATTACTGGGCAGAACAGAAAGATAATGTCTTGAGCACAGACTCTGACATAGGAGCCATCACAAGAAACTTATTTTCTTGCCTCCACAGGCAAAGTTTGATATCCTATCAGCCTTTAAGAAATGGAGAAGTTGCATTTGCTGCATACCATGAAGAGTGAAAAGCTGTAGCTGTTAATATCCTACCCAAGGCTACAAACTGAGAAGCAACATATACCATATGCTCAAACTGATGTTTCAGAATATGTTCCCACACCTGGCTGTGTCGTGAGGAGGAGCTGACCATTTGAAGCAAAGAATGGAATTTGGAACAATTTTGCTCCCATCCTGCAGGGGTTGTTGTGCTGTTTTTTTTTTTTTTTTTACTGATCTCTTCTTTTTTAGGTATCATTGAAGATCTGTATCAGGAAAGCAGATCTGAACCTTCAGCTGCTTCTAGGATCTTGCTCATTAGTTGAGATAGTATGTCAGCATTTTAATGTGTTATAGACTATGAAAATTTAAGCAATGGCATTTGTAGAATGGAATTCTACAGGTAAAAGATGTCCTGGCTGATACTGTGGGCCTGTTTTGGTATTCACAGAATGGTTTGGGTTGGAAGGGGCTCTGTAGTGAATTAACAATCAAGTCAGCATCCAAAGAAGAAACAATCCCAAGAACAACAAAAGGACTGGTTTTGTACAAGGATGAGCATGTAACCTCTGTATGTGTGACTTCAGGCTTACACAGAATACCAATTTGCTTCTGGATAGCGGGAAGGAGCTGGTGCCTGGATGCCTGCCTCAGCCTGTTTGCTGTACTTGGACAATAAAATGGCATACACTAGAACCTTTGGACAAGGTGGACAGCTATTGATATGAAATTTATGTCAAAAAGGAAGTGGAAGAAGTCTAATCCTAGTAGGAGGGAGACTAGATTAGGTACTCTTCTGGAGCACAGGTTCCAATTTCC
This sequence comes from Netta rufina, assembly GCF_964035555.1. Lineage (NCBI taxonomy): Eukaryota > Metazoa > Chordata > Aves > Anseriformes > Anatidae > Netta > Netta rufina. Next base: position 18,227,731 of record NC_140127.1, read on the forward strand.
TTTCCTCCAAAAGGGTTGTTCAGGATTGTTCCATGGAGTGAACCTCAGTGCAGCGAATGGCCAGGGTGACTGGGAGAATACCTTTGAAAATATGCATCTGATCTGAACAAACAGGGTCGTGTACGTATACGAAGGGTTACTCGGCTCTGTACATGCTGCAATCAGGTTGTTGCAGTGACTCTGGTACAGATGTGGTTTCACGTGTACATGCCTCTGTCGGTCTGCTGATTCCACATCAAACCTAGTTTGGGTGACGGTTGTGCAGCTAGTCATGAACCAAGCAAATCCCACTGTTGCTCTTCAAGCTGGGACTCATGGTTGGAGAAAGGAGGAGATAAGATTGTAGCACTGTTTCATTACCTATCTGTCTATCTTGGCAGTATCCCATGAAAAATGAGCTAAGTATGGCACTGTAAAGCTCTTTTTTTTTTTTTTTTTCCCAAATGCCTTCATGAAATTTAGTACTCGAAGAGGGGAGTTTTTTACTCCAGACTGACTAGATCTTCAGCTGATGCAGCATTGTCAAATAAGAAGCATGAAGATCACTTTTGAAAGAGCTGCATTTGCTATGCAAGGCAAAATGTTGGATCTGCATAACCTAAAAAGCGCCAAAGAAAGAAACCTGAACGTAAGAATTCAGGCAGGGAACAATCCTACTGGATTCTGCTTGGGCAAGCAGTTGCCTACCAAAAGAGTAATTCTGCAGGATGCAGGCAGCCAAACTTGAACTGGGAAGGGAAAAAAAGCCAACTCCTGGCCTGAGCCAACTGAGCTGTGTTTGAAAGACCTTCATAAACTGCCTCCATCCTTGTTTGAACATGCTGGTAGCAGGGGCTACGTTGCAGCTTCTCGTTGTTTTGACAGTCAGGAAGATTGATTGCTCTTCAGGAGGAAGGCAGATGAAGCCACCATCCCATGTGCTTTACTTTCCTTTGGTTGGTTTACTTCTGCCTTTCTCACGCTGTTGATTTTTCTTAGATGAAGCTCTTGGGCAGGCCGTGATTGCGAGCTGGGTGTTACTGCCGGATGAATAATTGCAGGAATATTTTTTGTCTTAGCACAGCTGAAAAGCTTTTTGTTTTGCTAACTAGGACTCAGAGTGTGTTTATGAAGATAGTTTTGCCATGTGGCTACAATCTGTAGTAAATTCAGGGGCTTGTATAACAAAGGCCTTAATTTTGAAGGGATTTCAGGCTTTCTGATTATGCGTAACTGAATTTCTGGATCAAGGATAAAGAATTAAGGATTTTTTAGTTATTTATTTTATATATTTTAAAGAAATGCTGACTCTTCCTTCCCCTCCTGTTCTGGAGCTAAAATAGCTTGGCAGCAGCGTTTGAACATGGCTCCAGTTAAACCAGTTTTGGATCGCAGTTTGGCAGGCCAGCGTGGAGTAAGGCCAAAGTATGTTACAGCTAAGTTTGAAAACTTAATTTGAAGCTAAAATTGTAGCTGTAGTGAGAGAGATTGTTGTTATACTCGGATAAAACACTTGTTTCTTCCCTCTCCTCCTTTGTCTTCTTTCTCCTGTTGGGCAAACTGGGCAAGGCTACTGGAAAGCCTATTCTTCTGACTAGGCCTCGGTGTGGAGAGCAACTCCCCCAGTTACCCAGTTCTTTGGGAAGTAGCCACTTTTTAAACCACGTTATTACTAGATAAAAATTCACTTACCTTAAACATTGTGTGGAGCCTATAGCACTGCAGGTAGCTGAGCTTTATCTTTGCTGTGCCATCGCTTGCAAAGCAGCTGAATCAAAGGCTGTTTCCATCTCCCCTCAAACCTAGCGTTGTACAAACACAGCTCCTTCGACTGATTCAGTTTATCTGCTGTTGACTTTAGAAGCACAATTTTCAGTGTGAAAGGATGACTGCAGGATATTATTTTTAAAGTCTGTGTAAAAGTGATTGTGCATCTTTTTTTCCCACAGTGAAAATGTCTAGACTTTTCTGAACCTTTGTAAAGCTGTTATCCAGACAAATTAGTTCCACCATTTTGAGCCACATCAACCTCAAGAATTATCCAAATAACTGGGGTCACCAAGTCATTTTACTTTTAGCTATAATACAAAACAGTGCTCATAATCTGAAAAGCTGACAGATATGAAAAGAAAATTGCTCATCAGCTGCAGCCCAAACTTTTTTTTTTTTTTTTTTTTTAAGGCAGATTTTCAGTTCATCTGAGTGTTCGGAATAATTCCCAGCAAGCAGAGTGGGCATTCTGCTGCAATATAATTTGGGCTGTCTCCACACACTGATATTTGTGTTAAGCATAGGTGCCATGAGGCATCGTTTGTGGCTAAAGTCTAATGCCAAAGTGTAAGAGTAAGAGGTTTGTAATATCCAGTTACATTTTTAGGGAGATGTTCTGTTAATCTGGGGGACTACCACACTCCAAACCATCAGTAGCTTCTCTTTGATCTTTTATACTGCTTCAGAATTCATATCAATGCCAAAAATTAACTTCTCCATATCCCAGGCTTCTCATCTGGTTTTGCCTGTGCTTCCCAAATGGCCTTTCATCCAGCATGTGCTTGTTATCTGTGTTTTCTTTGTATGCCATATCCTCAGTCTGATAAACTTTGAACAAAGAAATCCTCTGAACATGCTCACGTTCACTTGGAGTCTGTCTGCTCCTTTTTACACAGGCTTCTCCAAATAGGCTTTGGTTTAAATCCAGGCAATCAAGACTGTGAACATCATTTTGTTTGATCTTCTGTCCTTTATGTGAGAAAAGGGAGAGAGAAAAATGGCATGAATAAACTGAGTTAAGCTGTTTTAGAAAGACCCATGCTCACAGTTTTTACAGTTTTCCCAACTGAATGATAACATTCATGCTTTGAACCTGTTAGCAGAACACTTTGCATGAAACAGCTTTCAGAGGTTTTTTTTTTGTTGTTTATTTGTCTTCAGAGCCTACATGATAGAGCTTTAGGAGAAGGTAGAATTAAAAAGAATTGGAAATGACTTTAACTCTTTAAGAAGTCATGGTATTGTCATCACATCACTGAACCCAATGTGTATTTCATGGTGGTAGGCATAAAATGGTAGAACTGCTCTCTCAGAGGCTTTTTCTGAGATTTATTGTCTGGGATTTTTGTCAAGACAAAATTTATAATGTCACACATACACCTGTCACAGCAGAGAGTAAAGATATATTCCAAAACAAAATAATAAACAGTGGAGTTGTTATTCTGAAGGACTGTCTTTGACCTGTTTGATCTCTGAGCTCAGTAACTCTACTTCATATTTCTCTTTTTCCCATGTTTTGGTTTAATAATTATCACCAGTTCTCTATGAAACATTGCCATCCAGTGCTGAGCCCACAGATGTCCTTCAAGAGTAAATTCTGAGCTCCAGACAATTTCAACCACTTGCCGTTGCCTGCCCCAAAACATCCTTTTAGAAGTAGTATAATTAGTCCTGGCTTTTCCGTAGTTGTCTGCAGTTGTGGTGGATTTTGTAATTCCCGTTAGAAAACCCATCTTTTTAAGGACTGTTTTGAAGATAATGAAACAATTCCATTGCTATGGAGGTGTTTTTTTTGTTGTTGTTGTTTGTTTGTTTGTTTTTTAATTTCTCTGTTTGATTGTAAGGAATTTCAGAGTATGTAATGTAGAGAGTATGCAATGTATTTATGTAGCCTTGTGAACTTTTAGCTCTTCTGCTTAGAACATTACCAAGTTAATATTCACCTATACCTGACAGGTAGAATAAGTTGCCTCGAAATATTAAAAAAAAAACACACCACATGTATTCATGCTGTATAGTTAGAAGAACACCGCTTTTCATTTTCATACTTAGTGTGCATCTTTAAGGATCATCAGAGTGACTAGTGGTGCTGCTGGAGAGTTCCACTTGAGGAGGTAAATCCTCTACTGTCATTCAGAGGAAAAGTAAGTGCAAACGTTATGGTACGCAGCAAGCGGGTTTCCTGTGACAGGTTTCTGTAAGTATCTGCAAAGTATCAGATTTCATTAGTTTTGTCATCTGTTTTAAAATTTTGTACCTGCTGGCTTTGGGAATAGAGAGGAGGGTTTTTTAGGGAAATGTCTGCCAAAATCAGACAATGCCAATTAATTCCAGGTGGCTCATAACTTTAAGGTTGATTTTTTGCCTTTTGCTCTTGGTGGGAAATTGTCCTGTACATAGAAGGAAAGATTTTTAAAACTATATGTGACAGGCACCAAAAAACACAGGATGTTTTCCTGTAATTTCCTAGACCAAATAGCAACCTGTTTTCTGGATATGGCTGATTTTTAGATTTGTTCTGACCACCTCTTCCTCCTGGGACAAGTAAGGAAAGGTTTGTGGCCAAATTCTGCTTCTACACAGACAGGCACTTTGAACTCAAGTTGCTGCCATCGCCACCAGAGCTCGTGAGAAAGTGAGGGAGGAGGACAAAATTATTCCAAAATTGTGATCCAGCCATAATAACAATGAAGGCCACCCAGAATTAAGCCATCCTTTTGGATAGTAGACACTGAAAAGCAACCCAAGAAGTACTGTGGTCAGCATTCACACAGAAACGCATGTACAAAACTCTGGGAAGGATTGAAGTGTCTCTTTGGTGATAACCAGTCAAATTGTTTGCAGTGCCTCGAGTTCTGGGGGCCTGACTTGTGGGTTTAGGGTGGTTTTTAAGTAAGTAGAATTGGCTGGATTAAGATCTAGTGTTATGGAATTTGTTCTGCAATTAATTCACAGTGTGGTTGGAGATGAGGCTAATTTTTGTATACGTTTAGAAAAAAAAACATTTGAATTTAGGAACAAATAAGGGGAGAAGTATCTTGTTGCACTTAAATTAATGCATGATAGAAGAAAAGAAAGGGGACTGTTTAGCTAAAGAACAAATATGATAGTTTGGTAACTCAATATGCTTGATGTTCTCTGTTGCTAACGTTCTGTGTTTCTTGGTTAGAGGAGGAATTTGGGGGAATTCATGATTACCTGTGTGATTCTCGGTCAGAAACGTATTGAGGGTTCATCGATGGTCTGTGTTCACTGAGGGTACAACTAAGAATCATAAGTTTATAGGGCTTTCCATTGGCTTAACAGAACAAAACTGAGAACTGGCTTTCACCAGATCTCTGTCTGAGAGAGGAGATGGGCTGTCCCAGCCACTTCCCAGGTGCTGTGTGATCCAGATTGTCCTGAAAACAAAGTTGTGAATAATTCACTTTAACTAGTGCATCGCTATTTTAGTGCAAGCAGCATTCATCGAGTTTGTTCCTCCGTGTTGTTCGGTAGCCAGTGAAGTATCTTCATAGGTACACTAAATGCAACTGAATGTTCATATGACCTTTAATTTTTATGAGCAGAACAGCCTCCTGGAACAAATTGCTGAACTGCTAAGCTGCTAGCTCTTCTAATGCCCTCCAGACAATTCATATTGAAAATAAAATTGCAAGTGGAGAACCATCATGCTGTCTGGTTTGAGACAACATGTGCACACACACGTGTAGGGCATTGTCTGAGAAGTTTGTGTGATTCCATGTGCCAGGTAATATTTTCAGAATATTCATCACTTTATGACCCTATATTTGTGCTGTCTTACATGCTTTTTACTCCCTGCTAGAATGTCTACTGCTATTGCTGCACTTGCTCTGGCTTTGTACCAGGAGTGAAGATCTGGTTTCTTCAGGCAGACGTGCCAACATTTCAGGCTCGGTGCAGTCAATCAGACCTGCGTAGCTCTGCGAGGTGGCAGCCTTCGCCGTGGTTATGCAACTCCCGTGCATGGCTGCGAGTTGATTAAGACACGAAGGAATGGAGAACCCTACCTCTTTTCTTGAGGAAAGCTCACAAAAGGTTTTACGTGTATCTTTTGAAGATGCTGAGCAGAGCCTTGCTACCTGCAGTGGTGCCTTGTGTGGCAGAATGGAGCCCTTTGGGCTGCGCAAGCGCAAGCTGCCTGGAAAGCTGCAGTGCACGGTCAGGCTAACATGGGGTCACTTCCCATAACCATTGCTCAACCTCCTGGATATCTGTGGTCAAGATCCCAGAGCATGACTAGCAAGGTCAGTGTTGATTTTTGTTGCCTTTTAAAGTCTTGGTCACGTTTTAGCATGAGGTATTACATGCAGTTGAGCTGCTTATTGACTTGATTGAGAAATGTGATGAAATTGAAAGCTTTTTCTGAAGATTTCTCAGCTGAAGGTTATAATGCTCTTCAAGTGCTGTTCCTGGTGCATTAAATGTAGTGGTGCTATTTAAAGCCAAGAATGAAGAGGGAACTCTCTGGCATTAGTTGCCTCAGTTATAAATAATTTTAGATGTTAGGTTTTATATGATGTGGACATGCACAGTGTACATTCAGACCGGCTGGCTGGACTGTCTGCATTTAATGTCAAAGGGTAATGCTCTGCGAAAGGGTAGCTGTAGGGACTTCTTCACAGTGACTTTTCATTTGGGGGATTTCATATTGGAAAGAAGGGCTGTTTGATGCTGCAAGGTGCAAAAAGTGCCCCAGGGAATGCTGGGGGGTACCTCAGTGACAGTGTTGTTTAACCCTCCTAGGATTAAACCTCGTAGAAGGAGTTTGTTTATGTCATGTGAACTAACTGTTCTTGTTCATGTTGTTTTGTGTTGTTCTCATCTATAAACCTAAAATAAATGACAGCAGCGTGCCTAACGCACTGGTTCTGTCTGCTGTGGGAGACAGCTACCATTGCTGTGAGGCACGTTCATGGTGTTAGGCATGCCATTTTCAGGGAATGGAATCAATATATTTCTCTGATTTATTTTTTAAAGTTCTTACCAATCCAGAGATGGATCCTACTTTAAATACTTTGTTTCAGAGCAGTATTTGATTGCAAAGGAGATTTGTCAAAGCCTTTGTATAAGAATCTCTTGATTTTTTACTGCCTGAGACTTAAGGTAAATGAAATACAGAAAATAAGCAGTGTGTGAATCTCATTTTTAGATTTCTGTAAGCAAGAGAAAGCAAACTTGGCTTTTAGCACCTGCTATAATTGGCAGATTATTAATATGTACTTCATTTCAGGTGTTCCATGCTAAGAAAGTGGTGGCGCCTTCATTTAGTGACCTAGTGGCATCAGATACATACTTCAAATAATGTTTTATTGAAAGACTATTACTCATTCTTATATCAGTTCTTATTTATTCATTTATTTATTTTTTTCAACAGGAAAGCTAACAAGGAGGTTGATAAAAAAGTGTCTGGGAAATAATTTCTGCAATGGTTGATTTAATGCAATGGTTGATTTAATCTCTGAAAATAGTTGAACCGAAAGTAAGCGGTCATAGTTGCTATGCATTTTAGGCTTTCAGAGAAGGGGTTGTTACTCTAAAAATGCTTCAAAATTGGTTGCAAGTGGCTAAATCTGGTACTGAGGGCATTTTGTAATCCCTTTAAAATGACATCTTTTCTGTATCCCATAAAAAGGCATATAGAAGCAAGTGAGATAGGAATTTATTTCCTTTCATGACGCTTTTGGAAGCAAAGCCATTTCCAGTATAATCTATGAATTCCATTAGTTTTAAATGAGATAGATTCACCCTTTCTCTCTCCCTCATTCTCTTGTCTCCCTTCTTTGGCCCCCACAGGAAAAAAAAAAAAAATATATATATATATATATATATATATATATATATATAATTGAATTATTTTAAATAATTTTCAATAAAACTGAAATTTCAGTAAAATTTGAGATGGGAAGGAAGGAGGGAAATGAAGCATGAATCAGTAGTTCTTCACTTAATTTCCATTGTTACACCACACAGTGATGCTTCTTTTTGTGCTGTTGAGCTCTTTCCATTGAGGTTGCCCTGTGGAGTGCACAGGAGCACACAGCCCAAACCTTTCTAAAAAGTAAGTAGTCTTTATACCAATTTCAGCAGCCACCTCAGGAGTTTAAGCACATGGAAAGGCTCTCACGATTTCTACTTTAAAATTAGTGGCAAAGCCCCTTCTAGCAAATCACCAGCTTTTGTTCAAATCAGTACAGTTTTCAGCAGGGAAAGGTTGGGGATTTAATTTTATCCTTAAGTCATTACTCATATCTTTGTATTAGACCAGAAAACAAAATCAAGGATTGTATTTGCATGTACAGCTCTACTGGTTTGGCAAGGCTTTATTTTATTTATTTATTTATTTATTTATTTTATTTTTGGCTGGTTTTGAAGAGGACAAAATAGATGGAATTGATCTGATTTAGGCTTTTGCTAATGTCTTGCACAAGAGGATGTAATGGAAACTTAGTAACTATGGGGTAAGAGGTAAAGCCCTGTTACTGATTAAAAACAGTAAATAAAAACAGAAAGCTGCATATCATTTTTTTCAGGCATTTTCCATCATGGAAAATTATTGTTAATGGCATACCTCTGGAATGAAGTGGAAATGGAGCTAATAGAAATTTTCCAAACTTTTTTTTTTTAATAAGAAAACCAAATGTTCTTTCAAGGTGGTAATAGTGGAGCTTTCCCACTTTGATACAGGAAAAGCTGATACTTTCAGCCTTTCTAATTGAAAGGGCTTAAAATAAAACCTAAATATTCCCCCAACAACCAAAAATCCAAATAAACTGAGAAAAAGATTATGTATTACAGTTGTTTATATATAAATATACATATATATATATACACATACATATGATGATATATTACAGAAGAATATTGAGCTGGTTAATTCAGATAATAAATTGATAATTAGAAAAAGACAACCTTAAAAAAACTGTGAAGGAAATGTATTTAAAACAATTAAAGAAAGTACTCATTTTGTAAGTAATGATGTAACACTTAATAATAAATAATACATGATAATAAAATGATATAATATTTAATTTGTAAATAATGACATAACTCTTCATAATAAATAACTCAGAGCCCCACTGTTTAGGTAAAAGCTTTTAAAAAAAACAAATAAACTTTTTTTTTAGTAATTTTTTTTTAAGTTTTGAGATATAAGTGCAATTTAGAATAGCCTTTGCATTTACATAGGTCAGGATAATTGTTATAAAATGTGCTTATTACCTACTTAAATTGCCATAAGAAGCAAGTATGCATGCACATTAGTATGTTTCCACGTATTTGGCATCTGTCAAACATCTGTCTTGGACTGGTGTCATAAATGGATTTTTTTTTTTAAGTTTCTTTGCTTCGGTTGGAGATGACATGAGTTCCATCAGCCTTGTGGAAAAGCAGCCTACGATGTTATTCAATAGCTAACATCTTAAAAAAAAAAAAAAAAAAAAAAAAAAGTAGAATGCCTTAATTTTTTTTTTTTTTTTTTGGTAGATCTTTCTTGCATGTGTGCTAGAGAAACATTCTCTGTAGGGTCTTAGAGAAGTCACTAGAGGCTTGTTAGCAGAGGTTTAATCTACTACACGTAGGATATGCCCCTAGCAGGAGCTCAAGAGCAATATTGTGGTAAGTGGGAGGCAAGACAGGCAAGGGCTGGATGTTTCAGGTTGGGACCTGGGTGTGTTTGGTTGAGGCTGAAAGAAGCCCTGCTTTCTTCCATGTTGAAGAAACTCACACAAGTTTGTGTGTCGTAGGCCGTGTGGGGCCTTGTTCAGGCCCTTTCCCAAGGCACCGTGTGAAGCCACCTCTGGTGCTCCTTTTCCAGCCCCCAAGGAGATGTCAGACGTGTTGATTTCAGCTCTGGCAAAGCACGGCTTTACTTTCACTTACGGATTGAGTGTTAGTTGCAGCGTTGGTTTTCTTGCTCTTCTTTGTATATGTTACAAGCTTTTCTATCTAAGTTCCCTATTTGTATTTGCGCTCAACTCAAGGTGTGGATTCAGGCCAGAAAGCGTGTGTGGATTTATTTTATTTATTTCTTTTTCAGAGAGCATGGCTTTAAATAGATACATTCCTTCTTCAAGGCTTCTCCAAAACTGATTTTAGACTTGGGGACTGCTCTATGAGTCAGCACTGCAAACAGTTCTTGTAGCCCCTTTGGGAATATTGGGAGATCAGCAGATGATAGCTGGTAGTAGCTTGGGACGTGCTTAATATTAGGTTAAATGACTCATTCCTGGGTCAAAATAGCTAGTAGGAATTTGTGCCTAATGTAGCCCTCTGTGTTGTTACACATGAAGTGCAGTTTAGCAGATCTATTCTTCCTGCCTGTATTAGTCTAATAATATATTCAACAGGATGTGTTACATTTCTCGTATGGAAGGTCAAGATTTGAGGTATTTTGCTTTCTAAGTACAAAGTGAAAGAGAATTATTAAACAAAAAGTTGAGAGAGTTGGCAAGGGATAACTTATTTTAATCTGTACCACATTCTGCAGGAAGTAATTTCAGGAGGCTGCTTAAACTATGAGAAGCAACCTGAAGTAAATGTATTGTAATAAATAGGAAGCCCTTTAAAGACTGTGGAATTGTAATTTAGTTTCTTCAGAAACAATGCTATCACAACGTTATAGGGTTAGTCTAATTTATCATTGAGTTTTGTAAAGATTCTTTTTCCCCTCACATATTTATGATTGTTTTATGTAGATTAGCACATAGATTGAATTATTTATTTTTTTTTTTGGGGGGGGGGGAAGCTGGGCTTTTATTTTCATATGTAAATACAGATTCATTTTTCTTAATGCTATGAAGAATATTCAGATGTGGGAGCTATGCATATCCTCACAGATAGTTAATTGGACTATTTTTTTCTAAATTTTGTGTTCTGTTGAATCTGGTTTGTTCTTATGGGAATATTTGGCTCCAGTGAATGGATTTTTCCAGTTTTATAGTCAGAAAATTCCTTGCCAGACCTATTTGCCCTCATCAACAGATCTCTTTCATATGCAGAAATGAGCCCTCTTAATGATACATGGTCTTACATGCAATAAAAAATCAAAAACCTGTGTGCTGAAAGAATACATAACTAGTTCTCTTATACTCTAGACAGTACTTTAGCTTGCAGTTTGTTCCTCTGCTTTTAGAACTTCATTAGTTTTGACTCATTGCAGTTAAAGCAGCTGTCTCTGCTGTGTCTTGGAGTGAAGCCATTTTTTCTCCCAAGTTCAAGTTAACATGGATATCAGCTCTCAGAGCCACTACTAGCATTGCAGAAGTTTCTGGGACATTGATCTAGCATGTTTAAAATTTGTATGAATTAATACTCCAGATACTTCAGTGAATTTCAAAATAATAAATCTTTTAATATTTTACGTTTTAAAATATTTTTGCTCTCAAGGATCTTAAGGCATCCAATGGAAACAAGTGTCTGTGTAGATACCTGACTGAGAGACTTGAATGCCTACATATGGGATCATTCTAGCAGATTACATCAAGACACTCATTACTTTATTTATCTCAACACAGAAAAGATTCCTGCTGGCACTGCATGAATCCTTTTACAAATGCTAATACATCTTTCCAAATCCTGTTGGAGTTACACAAGTTGTACAAACCATCTCGTGTTTTCCTTTTTTTCTTTTGGATGTTAAGTTACCTTTGTTACAGTTGGCTGCAAAGTCCTGACTTCCAAGGCGAAGCAGCAGGCTCTATTTTAGATTTCTGTTCGAGGAATTGTAATGGTTCACTTAGATCCCGGTCCCGCCAGCACTTTTGTTCATGTTTAACTTCCACACAATATGGGTAGCCATATGGACAAGCACGTGGATACGCTTTTGCAGAGCTAACGCCTCTGGTTATGTAAAACGGCATGCCTTTTTGGCTTGGAGCTGTGAGACAAGTCAGAGACAACAGCAGAGCAGCTTTTAATCAGACCGTTTGTCATTTGGGCTCCAACAGTATTTTGGTTTAGTCTGTGCAAGAGTTTCTTTTTGCAAATGAATGTAATTTTTTTTTTTTCAGTTCCCTGGGCATAAAGTTCTGAATAAATCTCTGTCGATATCTTTGTACTCTTTTGACAAGAGAAGAGAAAGCCTTAAAGGAACCTTCTGTAGCAAAATAAAACACATAAAATAGTTCTCTCTTACAGGTCGTCCTTTCTAATGTGGTCAGCTGTTTCATAGCAAGAAGAGAATTTCTGATCAAATTCTTTATGGCAAGAATGAGCTGCAAAAATCCCTGGAGTCAGAGAACTGTTGGATTAATCTAGTGCCTTGTCCAAGTACGATGTAGTTGCTAAGGAGCTGAAAATGCCAAAACCAAAGCTCTCTAAAGCCAAAACTGAAGCTATAAAGTAATGTTGGTCAGGACACTGTTGGATTTGTAACTAGAAACAAACTGGGAGCCAAACTGGAAGAGTTTTTGTTTGGGGTTGCTCCCTGCATAAGACACGTACATGTATAGACTGTTCAGAATACTATAGGAAGTTAGGGAATTATTAGAGAATTCTGTACTTGTAGTATCCTTAGGGTTCGTCTACACTGGCAGGTAAATTAGCTTCTGGTTTGCTCCAAAGCCTGTGGTCTTCCCATGCAGAAGCTGTGTGGGTATACTGCAGCTTGTCTGGGGACAGTTGACATCCCTAAAATACTTCTTGTGGAAAAGTGTGAGCAATGTTGTGTCATGCTGTGGTTGTGAACTGTTGGTGGAGTAAGGGTTAGTCCTTTCTGTAGTTACTATCTACTTCCTTCTGTTTCCTAATTCAAAGTCCTTATTTTGAATCAAATCCTGACCCCAACGATATAACTTGCAGTTTTGCTGTTGGCCTCAGTCTGACCAGGTTTGTGTATTTAATACCAAGAACTGTTTGTCTTGCTCTGTGAATATGACAACATGCCCTTGACAGGTCTATGCTAATTCTGTGCAGTGCAAGAGGTTTTGAAATGTGTGTATCTACAAATTCAAACAGTGCATAAAATGTCCATAAGAGATTTTATAGGTGTTTCCTAGATGCTATAGCAAGAACTATGATTATAGGAAATTAATAAGTCTATTAGAATGCAAATTTGAAATTAAACTTCAGCTTTAATTTCCATTTCAGCTTCAGCTTTAATTTTCATTTTTGAAATTAAACTTCAACTTCCTTCAGCTTGTTCCACCTTCTTGGAAATAAAGAATTCCAGTTCCCCTGCTTAAATTTGGGCCCGTTCTCCTCTCACTACCACATCTATGGCCACATTTAGGAAGTAGTGGGCAGTAGTTTTCTCTCTCTCTCTCTCTCTCTCCCTTTTTTTTTTTTTTTTTTTTGTCTTTTATTAATAAAGCCACTTGGGAACTATTTACATGTGGTGATATGCCAGAGAGTGGTTCCAGCCCTAGGTGTGGCAGAAATTCATTGCCCAGTGCAGTGCATCAGCACTAGCCCAGCAGGAGCCTACTGGAAAGCCAGTATTTATTTATTTATTTATTTATTTTAAGGAGGAATGTTTTCCCATTATTTATAAATTAATTTATGCGTTAACAACAGTTTCTAATGGATCTACGTAGTTGGAAATGATTCAGCACTAGCCTTGAGGTTGTTAACTATAATCCACACAAATAATTACCAAGTTATTAGTGGACTTCCTAGAGGCTGAAACATTGGGAAATAAATGCCTAGATACTGTAATGGGTGAGAATGATGCTGTTTAATAGGTGTTTCTTTCTATTTTCACCCAAGAAAACTGATTAGTGGCTTAAACCTCAATCATAACTTGTTTTTGTGTTCTGACTGGATGTTTCCAAGGCTAAAATTTAAAGAGGGAGATAAGAGAATGGGGTTGATAATGAGCTGCTGGCAATTAGGTCTGACATCTACAGTGGAGATGGTACCATGCAACTGCTGGAAAGCAGAGTTATGAGAACAAGGAGATTCCCTTAACTTCAGAAGCGGGCAAGGCATAACTAGGCAGGAGACACCGTTTGTATTTAGCAGGGATTTGCTCTGCATGAGGGGAAGCAGGAGCATTGACATCACTGGGGCTTTCCTCCCTATGCCTTTTAGCATCTTTTTAATGTTCTCTGAACAAAAAGATACTGAAAGACAAGCGTTTTAAGAGAAACAATATACTGTGAATAATGTTGACTGGAAATTCTACTGCTTGTTTGGGGCGGGGTTGTCTGCCACTGAAAGTAATAAAAATACAGCTGTATATTATCCATTGGAGTTTAGTTTATTCTGGAAGCTAATTTTTAAGAAACTGGGGATTATTTATTGATCGTGTCACAGGAATATTTGGACTATTCTAATTCCAGTCTTCAGCATTAGACTGAATTAATTTTTTTACATTTCAAGCCATATAAAGTAGAAGAAGCTATACGGTGTGTCTACCCCAGTTCAGCAGAATGGTCTCTAACCACACTGTAAATAGAGGCTCCTCTCTCTTGTTTCTTACCACAGCAGTACTTTTCAAATTAGTTATATTTTAAAATGTACTCAGCAAAAGCAGTTTTCATGCTATGCTCTAGGATTCAGGTTTCAAAGTGTTGCAAAGTGATGCTCAAAGGGCTCAGCACACTTCAAAGTCAAATTGTTTTTTACAAGGGCAGCAAATGTGAAAGCTGGGAAGACTTAGATTTCATGTCCAAGTTTTACACTCCCACTTTTCTTGTCATCCAGGATGCTTAAAAAGAGTCCCCTGGGGATGAATGAGGGGTACCTTCTCACTGTGTATGTAAGCAGACAGGGGTGTTCCAGTGTAGAAAGTGGCATCCTGATGAGATGTTATGATGTGAAGAGGGTGGGTATGATTTATCTGAGCAGCAGCAAGACTTTCTCCCTCCCCGCCTTCGCTGGGTAAATCGTTTGCCAGCTCCCAGCTCTCCAATCACCTGGGGCTGTGGAGCCTCCACCCCCTCTGCCGCAGCAGCTTGCTTTTAAGAGAATATTTCAACAAACTCAGGTTCAATTATTACTCTGACATTCAGGACTACAGAAGTTCAGGACTGGACAAGAGAAGCAGAAGTTTGCCTAGCAGAAGTTGCTCTGAATCAGGTTGGTAATGCTAAAAGAAGCAATCTGAAAACAATGCAGGTTTTCATATGAAATTCTGCTTTTAACATGTGCTTTTTGAATAGTGAGACCTGTGTTACACAGTATTAAATTTAGTGTGCTTTAAATTGTTATGTCTCTAAGTGCAAATTAATGTCTTAATACAGAAGATGTGATTTATGTTTTCTTTCTCAGTCTGAATGGAAGGTATTTCTGCTTTTATGTAGTAAATTTTTCCTTTTCCATTTATGCATATTCTGTTACAGGTGCTGCTTTCTAGTTTTAGGGCCTTATGTATTATTTGGGTGCTCTACTTTAAATATTCCAAGACAGTGGAATGGAAAGTCCTTTTTTGAAAGGACTTTTTTGAAAGTCCTGGGCACAACATCAACTTTTAGGACACCAAAAAGTTGCAGTTGCAGTAGAATCATGTATTGCGTGGGCATTTGTGTACACACGTACAAATCATAGACTATAGTTATGCTTAACCTCTGTATTATTGCACTAGATACTGAAACTTTGAATAAGGTCTTGCAATAGCATATCTTGAATAATAAATCCTGCAAACAAGATTTTTACCAAAATTATACAGAGTTAAAACAACCGGTAAAACTTTTCACAGGTTTTTACAGGAAACTGAGGCTGAAGAAAAACTCTGAATTAATTTGTATAGATTTATATTTCTGCATTTTGAGTATGTTACAAATTTGTTGGCGGTATTTTCTCCATAATTTATATGCTATTTAAAGTGTAAAACTACTGCACCTAAGGAAGTATATTGCAACATATAATATGAAGTCAACAAACTAGATTAGAAGTAAATTAAATTACTTTTGCTTAAGAAATCTTTAAATATACATCTTGATAACAGTATAACAACATTCAGAGGTATTATGTGGCTATATAATACTTGCTTTTCGGACGAGAATTTTAATCATTTTTATTAGAACTTTTAATGGAAAATTTAGTACAAAATATTGACTTGCAACAGAGGTTATTTAATCAAAAGTTGTTGGTTTTTTTTTTTTTTTTCCATGTACAGCTTGGGTTTGATAAGCACTGACTTAAATCACTCATTTAGCATAATTAAAATGTCATTTTGAAATGAACATGTGGTACAATGCACAATGACTTTATGATATAACAGTAACTTTCCTGATGTATCAATATCCACCTATTGTTTGTGTTTTTGGGTTAGAAGGCTGTTAGCTTTTTTCACATAGAAAATACTTTGTGAGAATGGTGGCTTTTACAGACTATGAAGTAGTCAGTACAATTTTAAAGATGAGTAGAAACGTTCCATGTGGAGACTTTGCCCCTTGCTTTCTGTTTGTAGACCAAATTTTTTTCATACCAAACCTTTGCTGCTAGAAGAGGGCTAGCAATAGATGGCCTTTAAATGGCTGATCATCCATCTGAATGGGAGACCTGCTATGAGTTATAGGGCTGAACTCATCTGCTTGAGCTAGCATTCAGATGAACATAGATCAAGCAGTAAAATAGCTGGTTTACAACCAGGAATTTTCCTGGCCAGTAAAGATTGAAGTTAAGAAGAAGGGTCTGTCATCAGCAGTCTGTCAGAACAAACAAGATGATAAGGGGCAGAAGGAATGGGAGAAGGATCCATGCTTAATCAAGTACTCCAACATATAGTATATATGTACATGAGACGTGAGGGGCTTATGTTTTTTTCCCCTCTGTTTTAAGATAGGTCTGTCCAATTTCTTTCCTGTTCAAACTAGGTGCTCCAGTCCCGCCTGTCCCTTTGTTGCATGCTGTTGAAGAGGTACAGCTAAGCTGTGACATGCTCATATGCACATTTCTTTCTAGGAATGTTTTCAAGGAAGGGAGAGGCTTGAACGCGGACTGAGCATTGGTCCTCAAGTCCCGGGCAGTTGAACTGGGGCCTCCCCTTTTCAGAGGACCGCTGGAGATGTTTTCTGTGTTACAGAATAATCCCTAGCTAAAGAAAAGCTTAATCCAGGGGAGATGTCAGGAGTGCGGTGACCCAGTGCAGGCAGAGCCAGGGAGCTGCCAACTGAGTTGTTTGCGGCAAAAGGATCTTGTCAAGGTCGATGACAAATGGACTTATAGGTGTTTGCTTGTGACAGATGTCTCTGTAAAGTAGACTTCACCAATGTGGCGCCTAGCACAGGTTTGAACACGTGAGAGAAGCAGCAGCTTGGGCCCGCTCCTTGCCTCGCTCAGGGATAACTACCCGCTGATGGTCAGCGTCAAGCTCAAGCTGTCAAGCGTGCCTTGCCAGGAGGCCTTGGAGAAGGGCCTGGGCTGGTCAGCTGTGCACAGCCAACCCTCAGGGGCCTTGGCCAGAGATGCTGCCAGCAGAAGCAGCGAGGAAGCAGAGGCCCCAGCGGTCAGCCTGCTGGGAAGAGGCAGGTTTCCACTGCAGCAGGAGTGAGGCCCTTTTTCAGTGCCGTGGCAGCAGTCTGCGTGAGCTTGTCCAGGACAATGCTGCCACCAAAAGGCACTCCCAGCTTCTGCTGGAGCCTTCCTGCTTCTGTGGCTAGTGGATGAGCAGGCGACGTGCTTAGCCAAGTGTGACAGTGAGGTGTGCTTGTGTGGCAGCACATGTCCCTGCGGACCTGTGCCTGGGTCATTCCTCTGGATTACCTTCTTCTGCATTGCAGTACCTTGCAGGTGGCACCTTGGAAGAAGGTTAAGTTTGCCAGTGGTTTCTGAAGACACTTTGTCACCTCCTGTGCCATTTAGGCCCTTGTGGAGACCAAATAAGCCCATCAGTTCTTCCTGTCAAGTATGGGTGATGGGTGCTGGATTCTTCAGATGTCTGTGCCAAATCTGAATGGGGCAGCACACTGTACTTGGTACATTGCAACAGGAGTTGTGGAACAGCACTCAGACATTGTTTGTTGTATATTCGCACATAATTAGTAAACACAGTAAGATATTCCGGATTGCAGTGGTCATCGTAGAAGGATATGTGTTCTTCAAGTCCATGTTAGGATGGATATACCTAAAATTATATGTTTCTCCAGTATGAGGGATTTTTTTCCTCTACAGACACAAGGTTTGTATCTTGTACCTTGTCTTTGCTTGTGCTCCAATTTTTAAAGACTAAAGAGAGGGTGAGTTTGAGTCAGAAGCAGTGTTTCATCTTACTGGCTTGTGGTGGGCAAGAGCCAGCCTCCTGTTCTCTCCACTGGAGTAGGAGAAAGTAGAAGCAGAAGAAATACATATTTTGTCACACGGATTGCCTCTCAGCAGAGAAAACTGTGACAGCACCCAGCTGGCCACTGTGATAAATGACTTTACAGTCTTCAGGACTGGTAACAAATTGCAAAGGAGCAGAGTAATCTGAGATGCCATTTGAATAACAAAAGTCTTGGAAACTGATTAGTGTTCAGAGAAGAAAGTCTGACAGAACACTTTTTCCTGTTAATGAAACACCAAATGATCTATTATTTGAGGAGAGAAAAAAAAAAAAAGAGTAATGAATCACTCCTTAAAAACAAAACCACCCTTATTTCTGCAACATTGAAATTGCTAAAGGGAAAGGCATGGAGTCACAACAGTGTTGCTGCCTATCACCATGGGCTGCAGTCTTATGAGTATATCGATATTGCATTTTAAGTGATTGCGACTGATTCAGAAGTGTCATTATAGGAAAACGTAACGGTCTTGGGAATACTCGTCAAAGTACAAGCCAGGACAGAGAAACCTGCCTTTGAGGGAATGGGATGTTTTTACTAGAGTGGCGGAGCTACACTAGGGGATTTTGCCTGAATAGTTCAATATCGATTCCCCTCAGAAGAGCTTCTGGATATCTTCTGTCTGCCAACATTCACATCATATTGGTTCCCAAACTGGTGTGTGAAATTGCCTCAGTGGCTGAGGTCTGGACACCGTAGGCAGATATTTATATCTGGGAGTCCGAAGGGCTGAACTGCCTAATTGCAACACAGCCTTGGAAACTTGCCTGTCTTGCCTTCTTGCTCTGTCCTGGGACAGCCCTCACCTTTCTAATGGACACTAAACATCACTGCCTGGAGCTGTTCAATTCCATGCACTTTCCTTTATCAACTTTCCTTTCCCTGAAAGGTGAATGGAAACTTTAATGAACCCTCTTTAAAGATGAAAGTGACAAGTCAGTGTGCTTGGGGAGCTACAGGAAGAGGAGGAACATGTTTCTGCTCGGATCTCTCTCTCTTTAATACCCAAGGGGATATTTTTCAGGCAATCTTGCGTTCAGGATGGCAGTCCTCTTGCTTCCAAGTCTTTGTTCCAGGATCAAATACTGCCATAGTGAGACATCCCTCTTGAAAGTCACTGTAAGCAGATTGAACTTTTGTGGGTAGAAAAGCCCTTTAATGATTCAGGAGACTGATATGTATGGGGAGGGATATACCAGCAGAATATCTTTGTCTAAATGAAAATCACTTCCTATGAGGAATGATTTCCTATTTCCTTGTCATTTTCCCATATGACAAGCCAGATAAATGCTCCTCACCTACTGGCCTATAGGACCTAGCTGGTCACAAAATCTGACCTCATGGGCAAGAACTTATTGCACCCCACACTGCGACAAGCACTCAGGGTACTGAAGAAGCTGCGGTTGGCATGGGATGAGCAGTTATCCTACTGGTTCTTGTTAGAAGCTTACCAGGGAGAGTTTATACGTTTCTTTTAAAGATAATTATTTCTGGGAAACATTGTTTGTGTGGGAAGGAGTAGAAACACTGTTTTAATCTACTTTCAAGCAGTTTTTTACTGAAGTGAATTCTAAAGGCAAAAGCCATATCATTTGAATCCAAAAAGATATTGCACTGGCTCTGTCAGAATGCTGCATTTTAAAGCTTTTGGTGTTTATAGCCTTGATGTTGGAGTTTTACATCTCAAAAATCCATATTTATTGGTGATGATCTTAAAAACCTTAATGATTCATGAAATGACAGATGTCTGTTTTGGTACCGTTTTATAAATGGTTAAGAAGAAGCCAACAACGGATAAATAGAAGCAATTCCTTTTTTTTTTTTTTTTTTTTTTAACAGCAGTGTAGTAAACCTAAAGATGATGAGTATCTTTCCCTAGAGGAATAAGTGCTAAATATAACTGAATCCCTCATGTGTTTTGCGGGGAAAAAGAACATGATGGCCTTTTTAATGCCATAGAAAGGAGTAAATATATTAATAAGTAGGTGTGATTGAAGTTCTTCATGCAAATACCTTTCTTTGGCTGTTTTTCACTGTTTCTGGGGTACTTGTTATGCACTGCAATGATGTATGTTATTTCAGAGCTCTCCATCCACCATGTTGCCCTGTGGACCAGCTTTGACCTTTGTTCGGTGCCTGGTACGGAAGAAGAATGTTGGCGGTGAAAGCCCTGAGGACTCCAAGTTGTGCCGATGCTTGTCGACGGTGGACCTTATAGCACTGGGAGTAGGAAGTACCCTGGGTGCTGGTGTTTATGTCCTTGCTGGAGAAGTAGCCAAATCTGATTCTGGACCTAGCATTGTTGTTTCCTTCCTCATTGCTGCCCTGGCGTCTGTGATGGCAGGTCTTTGTTACGCCGAGTTTGGTGCTCGTGTTCCTAAGACTGGTTCTGCGTATTTGTATACTTACGTAACTGTTGGTGAGCTGTGGGCTTTTATCACCGGTTGGAATCTCATTTTATCCTATATTATAGGTAAGCCAAGAAACAAACACAGGACTTGAGAGTTTCTGAGAAAGTAGGCATAAGTTATGGATTTGGGTCTTTCTGTCTCTGTATTTAGCTACTGTTTCTTTTTATTCCTACAGGGATCAAATAACCGAGGTAATTTGATTAGGGTTTTTCCTCCTGTTCATTGCCATTGTAAATAGACAAGATGCTTTATAAACAGTCCGTCTTCAGCAGCAGGAACTAAGTAACTAATACAAAAGTTTTGCTAGACAGTAGTGATGATGCACAGGAATAATTCCATTGCTGTATTTGGTCAGCAAGAATAATTTCAGTGAAACCAATATTTTTTTCTAAACATACACTGAAAGACATTTATAAGAATGTCTTATAAAGACATCACTATAGTATCACTATAGTATCTGCCTTCAAGAAAGTCATAATGCTTAGTTTCTAATTTGTCACTATAATCTCATGCTAATTAAATGATGTCGTATGTTGTGATCCCATAAAACACGAAGTTTACCATATCTGGGTAATATCAATGCTTATGTGGTAGCCATTCAAATAACTACTTCAGTGCCTTGGCAAAGATGACAAATTTGGTTTATATACATTTTCTTCCAGAGGTACGTGTTCTGGTATATTGTGTATAAGCATGCCTATCTGTATATACATATGTATACCTACTTACAGGAATGTTGCACTACAAAATCAATATAACTGTTGTTTTAAAGTGCATTCATGGTAGGAAGCTGGTTAAAATATGGTTGTATTTAGCTATGGCCCCATACATTGGTTACCAGGAGAGAGTATTGGTCTTAAATACTAACTAGCAATATAAGTCTTGCTAGTGATTTTTTTTTTTTGGCTTTATTTCCAGGTGGGCAATCTTTCCTTCGTGTTTCTTACATTGTTTTGCATTGTTTAATGTACCATAATTCAGCTTTAGAAGTAAGTGTCTTCCAGAATGACAGCAAATATAAATGATACAGAAATAATTTTGCAATATTTGGGGAACAAATGAAGTACAAATTTGTATATTTTAGTTGTAGAATAATATGTTATCATTTAAATAGGTAGGAACTTTTGATAATGTTAAAATTTCAAAATTATCACTGTTTTAGCACAAGCTCTGTTTTTGTAAGTACAAGTAGCAGTATGCTTAGTTTTATTTCCTTGTCAATAGAAGTAACTATATTCCCTTGTATGCATGCAAAACACTAAATATGCATGTATTTTATGAAGGTACATCAAGTGTAGCAAGAGCCTGGAGTGGCACCTTTGATGAACTTCTTGGAAAGCAGATTGGTCATTTCTTCGGAACCTACTTCAAAATGAATTACTCCGGACTGGCAGAGTATCCTGACTTTTTTGCTGTATTTCTTATATTGCTTCTATCAGGTAAGAGACAGATACGTCTTCATTTATGATGGCTGTGATGTCAGTTTCTTAAAGGAAAAAAAAAAAGTTAAACTGTAGTTAGTGTTTTATCAGAAATACCTTAATAATATTTGAACAATTTAGATGTACATTTGTGTGCTGACAAAATGACTCCGGGAGTTAAATTTATATGAACTCTTCTTGAATCTGAACCATGAAATAATCACTTTTTATTAAATCTGTGATATAGACTGATGTTAACGTGAAAATCTTCATTTCATGTCGTATTTTTAAATTGCAAAAACTGACACCAAAACTATGGCTTTTGAGGCATCAGAAAGCTCCAAAATACTGAAACTTTTTTTTTTATGTTTGCATTTAACAAGTAAGTATTCTCAAAGGAGTGAAGGAAGTGAAGAAAGCTGTATGCGTGTTTTAAAGTGTATAGCTTGTTTTCCACTAGGATTAGAAACAGCTCAGTATTCACTAGAGGTCTTACCCAAATTGAAAAATTGAAAAATATTTGAGAACAAAATTATTTAAAAGGAAGCTTTCAATTAGATTTAGGATGTACCTGCACTGTGAGTCACGTTTCAGTGTAGAGATTCCCAGGTTGAATCAACACTCATATCTTTAGAAACTGTGGCCAAAATACCATTGGGGAAGAAAAATTGAGCAGCTCATGATAACTTCTGTGTTATGAAGCAAAGGTCTCATTAGTGGAGGCAGAAATTTTTTAGACATTATCTTGAGAGGCGTAAAATTTTCAGAGTTAATCTCTAGATAATGAGGGAAAGCATGTATGTTTTCTTATTGGAAATGCTTACAATGCAAAGAAACCAGGGTGACTTTCCCACTCTATTTAATTTTTCTTGATCTGCTCTCTGCCTGCTGTTCCATTAAACTATTAGTATGCTTACTTAACAATTGTTACACAGTAGGACCCTGATGGAATAACTTTCAGATCATTTAAACACATTAGTCTACAACCTAAGGCACGCATATTTTATATCAATCTTTTTTTCTAGAACCTCTGTGAATCTGTACTTAGGAACAGGAGGCGTGCATTTCTTCTAAAGGTTTTGTTAATGAGCTATGAAATGGGATTCTTACTCTGTTGTGCTCTGAAAAACTTAGATCAATAACCTAATTTGTTCAATCTAATAATTATTTGTTCTGTGCATAATAGATTCTATCAAACTGTTTTTAATAAGCATAGATTTTTGTAGCTATTTTTGTTCCATAGCATGAAATAGAGATACGAACTCAAACCTCAGAAAAGAAATAAGTAAAAATTGCTCAAAATATTTTTAAATATTTCAAGAGTACAATTAAAGAAAGTTATTTTATGGTTTCCAATACACTTCCCTATTGCCATGCTATCAGACAGTTTATTAAATTTGTGCTACCACTTTTTAAAGGTGTAAAATCTACTTCTGTTTTTTATTTTATTTTATTTTTTATTTTTTTTTAAGTATTATTCATTGTACTGGTATGTATATTGTCTTGAAAATAACTTTTTTCTTACTGTAACTGTTCACATTTAAAAATTATTTTTATTTTATAGGTCTATTATCTTTTGGAGTAAAAGAATCTGCATGGGTGAATAAAATTTTCACTGCTATTAACATCTTGGTCCTACTCTTCGTTATGATTTCTGGTTTTGTGAAAGGAGATGCTGACAACTGGAAAATAAGTGAAGAATATCTCATAAACCTTACTGCAATAACAGAGTAATTACTTTTTAGAATCAATTTACTTGCTCATATTCCAAGCAATTTTCTGTTATGCTTCCTTTTGTGCTATTGCAGGTGTTAACAGACAGCTCTGTCGATGGGAGTGATAAGCGCTTTATGCCCTTAAAAATATTTTTATTTTCATGTTTATAGCTTCCTAAAAAGTTTTCTAAAGTCTTATTTTGACACTCTTGTCTGTGGCTATTTGAGAAGTTACTGGCTTCTTGTCTTTAAGCCATGTATTAGCTGCAGAATGTATGACAACAACAGATTTCTACATCAAGAGTATTTTAATACTCTTACCAACAAATGGTAAAGGGAGTAAAGTGACAGTTACATGATGCAGGTATTATTCCACTTACTGTTATTTTTGTCATACAATTTTTGACATGCAAATGTCTCCTTGTACAGTTTTGTAAAGCAGAACTCTGTCTTGATGAGAGCATTTTTACGTGTTTTTCCAAAGCTGCAGGGGAGGAGGATGTATTTGCTTGTCCTACCAATAATAAAAAAAATATTTTTCTGCTGTATTTTTGTTCTTCATAGGAATTTTTCACCCTATGAGAATGTGACCAGTATATATGGGAGTGGTGGCTTTATGCCGTATGGTTTCACAGGAACATTGGCTGGTGCTGCAACCTGTTTTTATGCTTTTGTAGGATTTGACTGCATTGCAACAACTGGTATAGTATTTATGTGTCTCTGTGTGTGTGTATATATATATATATATGTATGTGTAATATACCTTTGGGGGTTCCAAAACAACATAATCTGCTTACTATCCTTTCTTTGCTTTGTCCTGAAATTTCTTCAGTCCATGAAGAATGAGTCTGAGTTCGTTCCTGAATGTGGCTATCATTCTGTGAGGAAGGAGGAGATTTTTCTTATTTCATTTCAACTCTAAATAAATTAATTTTTGCTTTTTAAGTCTGGGAAGTGCTTAGTATGTTTTGTTTTTTTTTCGCCCAAATCATGTTAATCACCTGCTGATTGTCTGAGATAAGATCTCTCTCCTAAAGGCTGGCTCATATATGAATAGTATGGATTGAGTACTTAGAACTTACAAATTATAGGAAAAGAACTAGAAATTATGGGGTTGACTACTGTGAATATAGAATGTATTTTATATCTAGCAATTATGCCTCTGTTTTTTAATGCTATTTCTGGCAACAAAATATTGAGTTACATACTATGTCAATGAGCTTAATTTGTGCAGATTTTTAAAAAATATATTACAAATATTGTTCTGAGTGTTTAGACTTACAAAAGTACTAATTTGTGTTCATTGCTATATTTTAAAGCTGAATGTAATAGTAAGAGTTTTTGGTATTTTTTTTTCTTTTTCTTTTTTTCAGGAGAAGAGGTCAAGAATCCTCAAAAAGCCATACCCATAGGAATTGTGGTGTCCTTGCTTGTCTGCTTCATGGCCTATTTTGGGGTTTCAGCTGCACTGACTCTTATGATGCCATACTATATACTAGATGAGAAAAGTCCTCTGCCAGTAGCATTTGCATATGTTGGATGGGGTCCTGCAAAATATGTTGTAGCAGTGGGATCCCTCTGTGCTTTGTCCACAAGGTAAAGACTTTGATATGCTAATTTTCTCTGGAAAAGCTGATGGGTAATATAAGACATTTAAATATACATTCATGTGTTCATTTTGAAGGCTCACTATGGACAAAGGATTGTCCATAAGTGTTATACACACGTTTTAGACTTAAGCAGGTCTTGATAACAGTATGTGTGTTAATTTATGTTCCCTTTTTAAACTGTACTGTTATTGGACTCTACCTCCTTGACTTTTGACCCAAAAGTTCTTTATTACAATAAGTATTTTCAGACATACGACCTGCAAATTTTCTCTATTAACTGTTGAAATAAACCTCACATATCTTGTCCTTTCTTGCTGTCCAAAGATTCAGCAGCTTTATGGGCTCTGTGTATTTGCAGGCAAAATTTAATAGTCAGTTAACTAGTTCCCCTTCTCACCTTCATTGCCTGTCTGTTTTTCTCCAGTCTGTCTTCTGACATCATCCCTTCCCGTGATTTTCCTGTGGGTATTTGAGATGTAGATTATAGCTGAGAAAATAGGATAGTTTATTCCGCCTTGTGAAACTGTGGATGCAGCCTTAACTTACCATCTTATTTTGATTAAAAAGATCAGGGAAAGCATGAGATATATTAGTCTGTCTTCATATAAGTTACACTCCAGTTGTAACGTGGTATCTTTCGTAGCATAGAACATTGCTCAGTGCTTAAATTAGGGATAGTGGAATGCTGATGCCAGTCTTCTACCTGAGCTTCTTAGGTAAGGAGTCATTCAAGTGATCTTCAGTGATACAAATACTGGCTAGCTTTCCACAAAGGAAAAAGACACGCCTGCTTAAGCAGGAATATCAAAAGTACTCTGAGATAACCCTGGTGAGCATCAGCCTGTTGAAGATAACCACAGTGACTCTGGACAGTGATTTAAAGGAGAGGAATATTTTGACGTAGGAGGTGACAGAAAGAGGAAATCGTTCCAAAATGACATAAATTATAAAGCTGACCGAACAATATAATATTTATGCAGTTCATTCTGGGATTATAGCTATATTCTATCTAGCTGTCATATTTCATATTTAGTTGTCAACCCTTCAAACCCTAGTTTGAATGGTTTTATTGCAATTTTGCCCTTTATTGATAAATATCAATAAAAGTGATAAGGTGGGATATATAACAGTGGAAACTAGATTAAAGAAACCAATAATGGAAAACAAAATAACAGAGATGGTAAAACACTGTTTCAGAAATTTGTACTACTGTCCTCTTTCTAGTGTTTTTTGAAGTATTGTATTTCCTTGTATGGAAAGAGTAATCTTCCAGTGTTTTTGTTGACTGATGTTGATTTAGAACAAATCTAAGGAAATTGTATTTCATATCCATAAATTTAGAGGTATAATTAACAACAACAACAAAAAAAGTTGGGATAATTGTTTTTGGTTCATATTGGTTACCTGTTATGTTGTGAACTTGATTCCTCTGGATAAAGACGTTCATTAGTATTTCCATTATTTATGTGACTTCACTTAAAGAGGGATAGGATAAATAAATTTTACAAAGCCAAAACAGCAAAAATTTAGCTGTTGATTTTGACAGTATCCTTACTCAAAGAATAAACTGTCATCCTAATTCAGGAAACATTCTTTTTTGGAAAGAGCATTCATACATCAGTTCATGTGCAATGAAACTTATTTTATGTGTGTCTAACCTAAATGTTTGTGTCTCATGAGCATTACCAGAGGTACTTAGCATCTGTGGTACATAAAAGAAGGGCCTTCTGTAAGTGGTATAATTGATTTCCTAAGTAACATGGGCAACCATTCAACTGGTTAAATATTAGTATGCTTGCTGCAGAGGTTATACTGGCTATGAATTTGCTTTTTGTCCTTTAAATGATTTTGGTTTTTATAATTACAATTATTTCACTCTGTGAGAAAGAAACCACCTAATTTAAGAAGGCTATCTAAACTGAGCCTTGAGTTAGCAACAGTTTAAAAGCTTTCTGTGTGCTGCTAACAATAAATCTAAAATAATTACCTTTACTTCTTCCAAAAAAGAAATTATCTCAATGAAGCTTGGCTTGAGGTGCTTCAATTGAAAGAAATAATGTGCCCAAGTTAACTGTATGATGCTTACTTTGAATTACTGTTAATCAGCAGCTTCACATAGAGCATAAAAGATGCTGCTAATGCTTATTGATTTGCTGCTGTTGACTGACAGACATTTTCCAGGAATACTAAAGCTTAATTATATAGTTAGTGTGACCTGGAACATGTTCCTTGTCTGCTAATGCCCAAGAGCTACAGTGATGGCAAGAGTTACTTTGCTAACTTGAATTCTCTCTGATGAAGCAATTCCATTACCTAAATGAAAAACAAAAAACAAACAAACCCCAAAAAATCAACTTTACAGGAAAAAAAAAACCTTCAATTTGTGTCTGATCTGTGGTATCTTGGGCTATGGGGCTTTCTGGTGTTGTCTTACAATCATAAATTTTGTTTCTGTACATGCCATTAATTAACATTGTTTATCTTTTCCATGATACAACCCTGCATGAACTGCATTTGCCATGTTGCATGTGTTTGCTTTTTATTCAGTCTTCTTGGATCCATTTTCCCCATGCCACGTGTAATCTATGCTATGGCGAAGGATGGGTTGCTTTTCAAATGTCTAGCTCAAATCAATTCCAAAACGAAGACCCCACTAGTTGCTACTCTATCGTCTGGTGCAGTAGCAGGTGAGACTAAGAGTTGATCCTTGTACAGAAAGGTGCACTGCTAAATGCGTTGCATATATGGAAAATGTGCAAAATATATGTGCAATTTTGATTTGCTTGTGACTGAAATGACCAAATATGACTGTCGCCAGGTAAAGTAGGCTACTAGTGAAACTTTCCTCTGCCACAGATTTTGTATTTGTTGGTTAATCTCAAGAGCTGTCATAGCCTAGGTTCAAAATAAACAACAAACCTTAAACAACACCACCGATCGACCAAACAAAAAACAAGAGCAGCAAAACAGAGCCTAAACCAAAACTAAACCTAAACCCATTCACTCTTCCAAGCTTTCTTTTTGTGTAGTTGGGTTTACCAGTAAAGCACTGTGCTTTTAATAACCTGTATTTGAACTATACATTTTTCTGTTCTAGTCTTCTCGGCTCTATGTTCCCTTTGCCCCGAATTCTGTTTGCCATGGCACGCGATGGTTTACTCTTTAGTTTTCTTGCCAAAGTGAGTAAGAGGCAGGCACCAGTTTCTGCCACCTTGACAGCAGGGGTCATCTCTGGTAAGCTCTCAAAGCCCGTGTTTCTTAAAACTGAGATTTAAGCACTCTATGCACGTGCATGGTACTTGATGTTTTTGAAAAAGGGCTGCTTGTTAACTTCCCTTGCATGTAAGGTGGGAATAAAATTACTGAGTAATCAAAGGGTGTAAGAACTCCGAATCATACCAATCATGGTGGTGGTAACATCCTTAATGTCACAGAATTCAAAATGATTTTTTTTTCTTTTTTTAATATTGGTCTCTTGTACTGTGAATAAGCTTCTTACTTAATCTATGTCACTTAAGCTGATGCTCTCCATACAGGGTTTCCTTGTTCAATGAGCATATATATATATGTGTGTATATGTGTCACATCTATGAGGTGGGAAAACAGCTGTCTAGCTTTTTTATTATGAGATGTGAGAAAAAAAATCCTACGTTTGCAATGGGATCAGCTTTCGTGTAAAATACATATGTAGATTTTTTCACTTTATTTTGGTACAAGCTTACCAAATTATGGTGGAGGGGTGTGTTTGTGTGTGTGTTGGGGTTTATGTGTGTGTATACACATATGTCTACATGTACACACCCACACATATTTTAGCAAAACAGCATTTTAGGAGCAGCTGCCAACTGTTATATTTTGCAAAGAGAAATTTTTAACATATAGCTCTTTCACTTCTGTCCATGCTTCCTGCAGAGGCACGCGTGGTTCTGCCCAAATTTCACTGTGTTATTTCAGGGGAATGTCTAATTATCCCAGACAACTGGAAGCTCTGGAAGTGTTTAACTCAAAGGCAAATAAATGTCCGAAAACTAACTCAAACATAAAAGACATGCCTTAAAACACTTAACAACCCTGGCTGTAATTTTTATCAAATAAGAGATTCAAAACTGAGACTAAAACATGAGTCTTAATTTTACTTATTATTGACCTTTTCCTTTATAATAGTTTGCAAATGCAGTTATATGGGATAGAATTAACATCTTTACCTGAAATTACAGTGATGAAGAGAAAGAAAACCATGTTACCCAATGAGTAAAGTGATGGAGGTAGATATACAGCCCTGAGTATAGCTTTGTGATAGCAGTCACTCGGACTGCTTTTAGACAGTTTGTGGAATTTGGTGTGTGAACAATTTACCTGCAGACAGCTTTATCTGTTGCTGGAGGAGTATTTTTTTCTTTTATTTTTAAAAGGATGCATATTTAGTAATTTCTGGTCATAAATAGTTTTGCCAGAATAGTTACAGA
Organism: Netta rufina; assembly: GCF_964035555.1. Taxonomy (NCBI): domain Eukaryota; kingdom Metazoa; phylum Chordata; class Aves; order Anseriformes; family Anatidae; genus Netta; species Netta rufina. The sequence goes on from NC_140127.1 coordinate 18,257,329, forward strand.
TGTGTACAACAATTCCTGTTATCTGACCTTCCTATTAAATCCTGTCATGGATAGTTGCATAGCTTTAAGAACTGTGCTCCTTTACCCCATTAGCTTGTTAAATGTTTGGCCTCCATTAAAATTATCAGGTCAAGACTACAGCTGAATCAGTTGTCACATGCCATAATTGTGACTTACCTTTTCACATACTGTAATCATGATTGTGAAACTCTGCACACAGGGAAACGCTTAGTTGACAGTTCAAGGTTCCTTCATCGTAAATTTGTCTCCCATGGTTTCTTACAGCTTATTAAGAGGGGTGAAAAAACAATACTAGGTCTTTTTTTCCTCTTACCCAGAAGCTTACGGTCTTTTTTCAATGATTCTACTGTGTAAGAGAAAGTTCTGGGCTACAAAGTAGTGTTTTGAAGCTAGGATTTGAAGTTAAACATAGCTACTGTATGTTAGGTTATAATAGGTTCTGTTCTTTGCTTACCTACACTTTTTTGAGTGTGCAAGGCAGTGAGGTATTCAGAAATTTACCTCATGGATGAGGTAGTGATGTCTTATAATAAATGACATCCACCCTCATTAGAGAAGATGGAACAGTCTTCCTTCCTTCATTGAAAGAGGAGACTAGCAGCTGAAATAATGTGTCTGTAACACAGCAGTCTTGCTTTCTGGAAATCACACCCTGCTGTCTCCTTCAGGATCAGAAAACAGGGGAATGTGTGTTGCTGTGTATTTTTTCATTTATACACCCATCTACAAAGATATTAACAAACATAAGATAAATATTAATATATAAGTACTTCTGAACATAGAAATGTTTGTGTGCACATACACATACAGTGTATAAAGGCTACATGTGATGGTTTCTTTTGATGGTGAGGTTATTGGTGATTCAAAAAATTAAATAGTTTTGGATTATTTCTGTATCTCAATAATACAAACATTTTAAGATGTTTTTTGACCACATGCATCTCAAATCAACTAATACTAGCCTTTCATTTGGTGACGATTAATTTCAATTAATTGTGCTAATTTCTTTATAAATAACTGCCATAATAATTCACAGTATCATGGAAATTTCTGCCCCTGATTTCAGTGATCTTAAGAATATTAATTATTGTGATACTTTGCTGTCTGTCCTAAAGGCCACTTGAATTTAACTGCTTTTAGTAAGATAATTGTTCAAAAACAAAACCACTTATTTTACTCTAGACAACTCCTTAAAGTGTCTCTTAAAGAGCACTTTCTGAGACCATCACTTTTAGCTGACATACTGGGTTGTATCATTGTTCCCCTGCTTTGCTGTGGGAGCTGGCCTCTCAACTTTGATGAGATTCTGTTGCAGCATCAGAACCTTATTCTATAAAATTGCATTTTAATGTGTCACCATTCAGCAAGGCTTGTATGCAAGTACTTATGTCCGCATATGTCCAATACAAATTGCTTGATTATGCAGCATGACTGTATGGCCCATCAGTGTGATATCCATATGAATGAGTTTCCCAACAGAAATTAGGTTCAGGAATGTTGGCTGTGACTTAAAAATATGCCACGATTGCACTTATATTGCTGTCAGTAAAATAATTTAAAGTTACACTGCTGACAGAGGTTAAAATCTTTACTCAGTGTATCAGCCTCATAAAAATTTTGCATTTTATTTTCTTTTTTAGCTGTAATGGCGTTTCTGTTTGACCTAAAGGCTTTAGTGGATATGATGTCTATTGGCACACTTCTTGCGTATTCACTTGTGGCAACCTGTGTCCTCATTCTTAGGTGAGTCAAAAATACCATTTCTATTTTTACTGTGTTTTGGTTTGTGTTGTTCACTACCTAAACAGAGGTGACATTTATAATATACGTTTTTTGCTGGATAGCTACATGTTTGAGAGCTATTTGTTTGTGTATAAATGACTACTAAGAAGTTGAGATTCATCAGAGAAAACACAGATTTATTGTCATATCAGTATAGCAGCTACTCAAATCAAAGCTTAATGTGAAATCCAGACACCTTTCATTTTCAAGGAGATGCATTGATCCCAGCATCAGTCCCAAAGGCACCAATGAATATTTCGAATAAAATTTATGCTGTGCATCAAGCCTATCACATTGTGGGGGCTATACATGACAGATCAGGTAGGTGACAGGATGACCAAGTTAAAATAATTGCTTTGTATTGCCCTAGTCAGAATTCAGTAGAGATAAGTATTTCAAGTTGTGGTAGCCCTAGGGGAGAGTATAAATACTCACTCTCAGTGAGTGAGATTATAAATAATTGTAAGTTAAACTCTCTTATCTGTTCTCTTTGTAAAACAATTTAATAATATTGTTATACTTATAGCTGCAGGCAATCTCTTTATTTAGTTTGTTATTTTCAAATTAATAAGTCAGTGTTTGTTACTTACCATATGAGGTTAAATTGATAACTTTGAAAACTATACAGCTTAAATTCAGCTCAGATTCAATGTTGTAATGGTTTAGTCTTTAGAGAAAACTATTTCATTCCATACAGACTTATTTAAAGAATGTATTTTTAAAAATGCACTTACATTCTAACAAAGGAGATGTAAAATTTGAGTTTATGCCGGTTAGTAGGCCCCTTACTGGAAGCAAGGCAGAACGAACTTGCCACTGTGGAAAGAAGCTTCTTTCCCCTTTTCCTGCTATTGACCACCAGATCCCTCTTCTTGTATAATAATGGTCATTTATTTGACCCATTGGTGCATTCATATAGCTTAAAAAAACTGCCAACAAACAAAGTCAGGAAAAAAAGTGAATTACTATTATTTTTTTATATATATTAGTGACTAATAATATGCTGTTGCAGTACAGTTATAAATTGGGAAATTCTGAATCTCTATTGCAAAGCATTTGGTACTTAGATGCATTCCTAGAGGCATATTCCTTCAATTCCCAAAGTATACTTAGTACTTTATTATCCTGTTTGTTGTTTGTTTTTGCACAGGTACCAACCAAGTTTAACCTATGAGCAACCCAAATATTCTCCAGAAAAAGCAGCTTTGGCTGCATCAGAAAGGGAATCTGCAGTAAGTGAATCACAGATAAATATGATACAAGAGAATCACTTCAGTCTTCAGACCCTGATTAATCCATCCAGTTTACCTACAGAACAGACTGCAACTACTGTTAATTTTTTAGTGGGTCTCTTAGGTAAGTTTTCAGCTGTTCAAGCTCATAATACATTAATGTAAATAGCAGAATTCTATCACAGACAAAATCAAAAATCCAGTAATAACATAACTACTTTCAGTCATCATTGATGCATCATTCTGGAGAATGCTTTTTTTGTTTCTTGATTGATTTAATCTGTAATCTAGCGTGTTTTCCATTATTTAATCATTTTCATAACATTTCATACTGAAGTTCTGCTGTCTTTCTTCTTAAAAGTCACTTCCTCTTCAACGCAGAGATTTAGTGATCTCTCTCCTATTTCCATCATTTTGTTTTTCACACAGCTTTCTTGGTTTGTGGCTTGAGTGTTCTCACTACATATGGGACTCATTTCATTGCTAACTTGGAGCCCTGGAGTATTGGCCTTCTTGCTGCGTTGGTGGTGTCCTTCATACTTACCCTTCTCCTCATCCAAAGGCAGCCTCAGAACCAGCAGAAAGTGGCCTTTATGGTGAATAACATGATAGCTCTAATGAGAGGTTTGGGTGTATTCTAAGAACTGGGAGAGGGGCAGAGGGAGACAGAGATGGTCTTTTTCAGGCAGTCTTTCATTACTGCACTGCTACTACTGTGTGTGTGTGTGTGTGTTTGTTTTTGGTGAACGTAAGGGTAGTGGATGCTCACAGCTGAATCATCAGCATGTGTAGGTCCAGTCCAGATCTTCTCAGATCGAGAGAAAGTGTTTTGCTGCCCTCAGATTGAATGTGTGACATGCGTAGGAGCATGGCTGCACAAAATGGGTGTAACTATTGGGTTGCTGTTAAAAGTAGTGGGTCTGACAACACAGACCTATTCTAGCTATTCTTTCAGACACATCCCCAAAATGTTGAGACCCAAGAAATTCTGATCCCCAATTTAAACACTTAGATGCTGCGAAAGGATTCAGTAAATGATCAGTGTACAGACAGCTTGTCTGTGTTGTGTGCAGCAATTTGGACCACAGCACAGTTCATACCTCCCAGAGTATAAACCTTTCATTATGACCTTTCACTTATTTTCCAAGAGCTACAAACTATAGAATAGTTTGTAATGGACTATTTAATGGAAATAATGAAATACAGTGATGAAAGTGAAGGAATCTGATAGAACTTTAAAAGTCTAAGATATATAGAAACTGGTGGTTAAACACAGCAAAAAAATAAAATTTCACTATACTTCATTAAGAAAATTTTCCTATTTTTTAGTGAGAAAATGTGTCACCTCTAGTTCATGTTGCATAACTGAAGTATGGCATTAATAGTGCAAGCATGCAAGAAATAGTATTTAATTTTACAAATATTTTAAATATTTCCCTTTAGGTTCCACTATTACCATTTTTACCATCATTCAGTATCCTGGTAAATATTTACCTGATGGTACAATTAAGCAGAGACACTTGGATCAGATTCAGCTTCTGGATGGCGCTTGGTGGGTACTTTGTGCACATTTCAATCACCTCCTTTGTTAGGACTGATGAATCCTGTCTCAGATAATTTGATCCTCTTCCATTAAATATTGGAACAAAAGTCTGTGTTTAATAAAAGTTAGCTGATATTTCTAGTAATAAAAACAAATCATGCCCTAGAAGGGGTATGTATACACAGCCAAAACTGTAAGTGTGGTTTTGAGGTAATAGGAAGAATCAAAGATACAGGACTAATTCCAGTAAGCCACTAAACTTTTATTTCTAATAAGCATAGCTAAAATTGCGCAGAGACCTGTTTGTAACAGTTTTCTTCCTGCTACATCAGTCATTCTCATTCAAGATATGGAAAATTGCATTGACTTTATTTAGTCATAAATCAGAGATGGTAGTTTCCATGGCCTATTAGAGCAATCAGTTAAAGCAAAAATGATGTACTGGAATTTTACACCTGCACTTTCCGTACTAAGAAAGAAGACCTGAAGCATGAACTGTAATTCTGATACCTGAAGAGGAAACTGGCTTTGAAAATCATGCTCAGCCAGAGGGTAATAAATAACTACTTTTTAATGCACTACTTACATGAAAGCCCTATTAACTTTTATTTTTATTTTTTTATTTTGAAGGCTTCTTCATTTATTTTGCTTATGGCATTAGGCACAGTATTGAAGGTCATCGCAGTGATGGAGATGAAGATTCTTGCTCAGAAAATAGTGGGTTGCAAGAAAAGAACCCTGTGGAAGAAGTGGATGAACCTGAAAATACAAATGAAAGTGATCAGTTTCTTGCACATGAGAGGACAAGTGAATGTTAATCTATGCAAATATACAAGTCTTTTAAACCTTTAATTGACATTTTACTTACAAACTGAAATTTCAAAAGCTTTCTACCAACATTGTGCTTCTTGAAAGTGTTTACTACAAGGCCTGGCTGATACTTTGGACAAGCTGCTAAACCATCTTCATCATTTCAGAACTGACAGCATGGAGATTAATATTAAAAAAAAAAAAAAAAAAGTACCCTTTGGCAAACAAAAATATGGATGGATTGTTTGAGCATCCCTTATGAACATCCATGATCACTGGCAATCACAGAATATGAAGGACTTTAGAACTGCCTGCGAGAAGTTCTGAATATTTTACACTGCATTGTGAAGTGCCTTTTATACATCCTTCTTATCTCTGTTACATGTTCTGGTCACAATCGAATAGTATCTCAAATAACAAAGCAGCTAACTCACTGACTACTGAAATACCAAGTGCTATCTTTTCTCTGCAGAAGTAACTCTCATGGGAAGTTAATTGAAGATAAGCCTGGAAAATATTTGGAAAACAAATGGTAAATGTACAGATCTGGTATTTGGCAAAAAAATAGAGGATCACATTTATATAAGAATAGTAGAGAAATAATTGCTTAGCCTTACTAATTAGTAGGCATGGTGAACTCAAACAGAGAAAATTCTTTAAAGGCTTTTGGTCCTTCTAAATGCTATTCAAGATTTCTACTTCTAGGTTACATGAGTTCTTTTCACTTCAGAGATACTGTGTATATAAAATACTTCCAAGAGGAATTATGTTGTTTTCTGCAAAACCATCTGGGAAATAATCTTTTGGTCACAATATTGACATTTGTGTATAATTTAGCAAGTATTCTACTGTTGTTTTCAGAAGGGATGAGATTTTATCCCTGTCTATGTAATTGCATACTTTCATTCAGCACTACTCATTTATTCCCCCCTTGTCCTTTATTGTGTGACAGAGTTGATACTTCTGAGATTCGTTGTTACACATTGCTTCTCTGCAGAAAAATTTATGTACAAAATCCTTGACTTCTTTCAGATCCAAGGGGAGGCGAAAAAAACTGAGGCCTGGGCTTTGGAAAGAATCCTCTTCAAAGCAATATTTCAGTTCTTAACTAAGCCATAAACATATGTTAGCACATCAGGTTTTTGTGAGCCAAGCCTATATCCACAAATCCATTCGTGTGGGTAGGATGTCCAAATGCAGATTTGTGGAAAGAACTGAACTGTTGCAGCAGTGCTGGGTTAAACTAAAGCTAGTGAAAATGAACTGTGTTCTTTCAGCATAAAAGTCATACTACCTATCAAAGGCACCCAAACATTTTAATGCTTTTTTTCAGCAGATAGTAGGATTACATGATGTGGAGTTATTTTACTAGAAGGCATTTATAGAAATAACTTCCTTAAAGTAAGAAAGAATTATGTTGAACTTTGTCATGGAGTATTGCAATCTGAAGCATAATATTGCCAGTAATAATCATTGGTATTAATCTCTGTTGTTATGTATAAAATCCTATATCCTGTGAGAGTGATGTTGGTTGACACTGAAAAGCACCTTACTTTTTATAATAGCTGGAATTTTACCAAAAAAAAAAAAAAAAAAAAAAGGAAAAAAAAAAAGAAACTAGTTAAGCTGCTTCTATCTGTCTCCCTCCCTCCTGTCTTCTTCACAGCAATAGATTTGGGCTTTTTAATCTAAAAATGAGTTCTGTTGTAAGAGAGTAACGTGCCTAAATGTAGGAGGACAGAAAGAGCTTCTTGATAGAGAACCCTGAAATGTGCTGATAGCCCTTATTGGAATCCCATAGGTTTGTAGATTTCAGCTTGATGCCTTTCTGAATCCCAGTTTGAACTGGGAGGAGAGCATTTTGCAGCACTGGTAGCATGGAAGGGAGATGTTGCTGTTGCACTACTGGCCTCTGCTGGCTACTGAGCACTAGGAGTAGCAATCTGAAAAGACCTTCACCTCTGCTTGTCTTCTGGGGCATATTCCTGGATTTAGAGTAATCTAGGGAAGAAAACAAACAAACAAACAAACAAAAAAAACACCTGAAAACATTTGCTAGAATACCAAAGGAGAGCACTTGCAGGTGCCTGTGTTTCTCTTTGGAGGTATGGGGTAAGAAGCATACAACAGGAAAAACACCTGCCTCTTAACTGAGGATCTAGCATGGGCATCCTGTAACTGCTGTTGTCCTAAGGACTGTTCTGCAGATCAGTGGTCCTTAAAAATGGACGGGACACAGAAGATAAGACACTCTAGGGTAGGTGGCAATGCAGTCCAATTTTTTAATGCATCATAATCCATCCAGAATTGATCCTAAATTATAGCCACTTCTTTCCATATTTCATCATTGTTTTACAAGATTAAAGAAGCACTAAAATGCCATATTAGCTAATAGAAGCAGATGATAGTCTAAGTAAATGTTTGATTGATAGGAATGCATAGTAATTGTTAGCAATAGTAATCAAGAAACTATTGATAAGTTTTAGTACCTATTCAGTGAATGAAAGAGCTTTTTATGTCAGTTGGATCTTCTATTTTAATTGTACTTCTCAAGGGAGGCCCATTTTTATGAAAAAAATGACAAAAGAACTGTATGTTCTTGAATAAAACATTAGAAATTTAAGGCTTTCTAGGCTCTAATGAAAGGAATATAATAAGGTAATCCTTATAGATGTCAAAACAGAAGCTTTATTTAAAAGTACCGCAAATATTTGAAGTAGACAATGATGCTTTTCCTGATTTGTAACTATTCCATCAAGAGCACGGTTTCTACAGCAGGTATTCTTCAGAGGACATCCTCACCTCTTAAATTCTCAGCTGCAGAAACGCCATGCCATTGGAGCAAGTCAGCATTGCTCAGTCAAAGCTTCTGCACGATGCCTTTACAAGCCTAGAGTGAAGTGCAGCTTGTTTAGACTTCCTTGCGTGTCTCCGTGTGGGGGAAGCAGAGACATTTTCCTATGGATGCTGATGCCACAGAGCAGGCGAAGCAGGCTCCCAAGGTGCAAACCGCTGCTGTTCTGTGATGTGCAAGGAAGACCCCATTCCCTCCCAGAGCCATCATATAGAATGTATGAGTGTGCACGCCTGTCTGTATGTTTGCATCTGTCTGACATTAGCCCATAGTAATTCTGATGTACTGATTACAATAATTTCTATACTGCACTGGAATTTTCTTTTGAAGGGAGACTGTCCACGTAATAACCTTATGACTAAAGCAAGCGCTAGCCAAGACTTCTGGAGGTAGGTTAGAGAAATGTATTTCCAACTTATGTGTATTTTGTATATAGACAGTTTCCCCTTTCATTTGTAGGAGTATTTCTCCCTCCTTGTTATAGAAATTAACTCTATGAAAATGAAAGAATGTGACTGTACAGTTGTTGCTGAGGGGGATTGGGAGCAGCTGCAGCACAGGAACTAAGTTAACTAATGAGATAACAGTTAACTAATTAGATAGAAAAGCAAATTAGGGGAAAGTAATTGGGTGTTCTCAGTTGCTTCAACTGTGCAAAGCTTATTTATGTATGTGTATAGTTAATGTTGTTATTGCTTAGTGGCTAAGTAAGAACACTACAGGCCAGAAATAAGGTATTTATGCTAATTTTGATATGCATTTGTATATGCAATCTTGAAATTCCAGATGCTGTTCTGGGACTTTGCAGGAGCAGGCCCTGTGAGGGACAGCCATGCTAGCTTGTTCTTACACAGGAGATACGCGTGCAACAAATCCTGATTTTGTTCTCATGTTTGCTGCGTGTGTCTGTATTTGCCAAGACAGCAGCTGAAAGCACATGTCCAGTGGAATTACATTGTTATTTTTTACATAGTTGTTGATACTGTAAGTTGTTCTGTGCAAATAATAATGGTATGTATTAATATATATCTATTTTTGGAGGTAGCCTATTGTTTTTTTCTTTCTTTGTGGAAAAAAAAATCTCCTCCAAAAACTGTATTTACATTGGTACATTCTCAATGTGCCTTTAGATATAGGAATTATTTTTATCTAGTTGGATTTAGGAAAGTAAGTCAAATCATATTTAAGGGAGATCAAGTAAATCTCTTTGTTCTCCCTCAGGGAAGCGTAAAGAGTTATAAAGCATTTCTGTATAATTCATGTTAACTGAAGTGATCTTTGTGTGGTATTCCAAATTCTAGTCCTAATGCTGCAATAGGAAATTTTATGAGGTATCTTAGACTTCATTGTCTGTTACCCTGGATAAAACTATTCTGTTAATAAAAAAGCACGCTTTTTCCTGCACAACAAATGCAAGGCAGATTCCTGGAACCTGTCATATTGCAGTCACCATGTGTTAAGGGCATTTATATTGCCTGCTCTAGAGAATTATCAGAAATAAAGAGAAATAGTAGTGATACTGGGTAACTTTTATATGTATACTTAGGAATTTAACTATGCCATGCAGAAACTTCAAATGATACAATGAATTTCGAAGCAAAACATGGTAAAGCTTAAATACATATTCTATATTTTATTAGATGATGAATGTAAAAGTCTAGCCACCTTTTCCCTACAGTTTATGTGTTGATATATATTTTTGTCAGAAATAAAACACATACTGTTTTCATGGAGGTTTTAATAAAGTGCAGGATCAGACACGCTACAAGCATCCTGAGATACTGACAGCTAAACAACCCGGGTGAAAGCTGTGATAGTGTGGGAAATGTGCATGGGACTGTGCAATTTCAGTCATGTCTGTTGCCTTTGACGTTGAGGTGCATTTTGTACAGTAGGAATTCAATTCACAGGATGTCAGTCATGTGTTACTTGATAACATAAGAAAGAAAGTAAAAGCACCTTTTATTCTAAGGCCCTAATTCTTCCCAGACCTGCCAGGAAGATTGTACAAATTGCAGTATGCTCATTGAAAGCACTGGGGTTACTCAGTGTTAAGTAAATACATATCTTACAGAAACAGCAGGTGGTCTTTCATGTAGTGTAGGATCTTTGTATTTGGTTTTAATTTTCTGTACCTTTAATATTTCTTCCTGGTACATACTTTGAGGACCTCTTCATTTTTTATAGTTGGACCTTTTGAAAGCCTTTACCATGTCCTGATCTGTTTTCCATTTGATTTTACAAATCAAACCCTTTAACATTAGCTAAGTTGAAGGATAGACGTGCATTAGGAAGATCTATGTGTATATATAATTGTTTATTTTTGTTGTCAGTTGGACAAATTCTGTTGTCTTTGTATGTTTTCACTGAGCCTTGCGTGAGGCAAACTCCACCTTCACCAACAGAAGTTTAGTTGCAGTCAGGACAAAGGATAACATGATTCAAATGTTTAGGAGGGCTTTTTTTCTTTTGTATTAACAGAAAGCAAAGCGTGAAATATGTTACATATCTTTAAGAACAGTTATGTGTGTATCATTTTAAAAAACAGTAATGTTTATATCCATTTTAACTTTTCTTGTTCATATGTACATTGTAGTGATAATTTCTGTATTATGTGCTGCTGAGCATTTAAAGTATAGATAGAATGATTATGATGCAACGTAAACTACAAATTTATATTTCTTTGAAGTGCTCTAGCCAAAATGAAAAGTCTTGAATTTTTATGAATGTAAAAATGCATATATTTAAGAATATGGTGCTTGTTTTTTTTTTTCCACTTTTTCAACAGCATTAGAATCAGCAATATTTCTCGTTACATTAGTTCTAAATTCTAATGGAAATTATGTTGCTCTTCATTTACTGTAAAATGTGCTTCATGGGATAACAATTGTGCATTTGTCCTGTATTTTTTAAATAAAGCTGAATATCACTTGTACATATGTCATACAACACCTCTAACTTCAATCACCACTGTAGTTGTAGTAAATACTAAAGTAATACAGTGACTTAATAATCACTAGTGTGTCATCATGTCATGACATTATACTAACCATAACTCACTTGTAATAAATAGCGTGATAGTTCCTATAGTTTTTGTAGAGGAGAAAAAAAAAACTGTTATATGTTTAAATCCTTTATTTTTTCCAGTGGTCTGGTGATGGGCAGAGTAGAAGTGTGTGTTTCATACTTGCTTCTAAGCACTCAAGAAGTCATCAAAACACAGCCTAACACCCTCTGATTTGGGCGTTTTGACTTAGGGTGCCAAACCAGAGCTGATGTTAGGTTTGACTTAGAGAGGGAGCGAGTAGTCCTTGGCATTCACCTTGCTCAACTTCCTGAAGCACCCTGCAGTGACCCCGCATGTAGAAGCCTCTATAGGCTGATGGCAACCACCAGTGCACAGCCACATCTGCCAAACGGTCACTGATGAGCTAATCAAGATAATTAGCTTCCACAGGTGCCTCTGCAGAGCAGATCATTACGTGCAGCAGCACTGAAAGCAGAGCCAGCTCTCGACCAGAGGAGGCAGCTGGAGAAGCGGAGCCTTTTGGGGGCCCCCTCTGCCACCCTCTCCAGCCCTATGGGGAGCGGTGGAGAAGACGGAGCTGCGAAGTGCGCCACGTGAGCTGGGCACAAGGCAGAGTCCTTCCTCGGGGGGGAGCCGAAGCAGGTGCCAGGCAGGCAGCAGAGCCCAGCAGACCGCCCGACGGGGCCAGGTCAGCGCTGCGCCCTCTCCCCGTGAGTCTCCCCGTGAGGGGCCGGCCCGGGGCAGCGGCCCGGGGCTCCCCGCAGCCGCCGGCTCCTCCCCGCGGGGCCCCCGCTGCCGGGCCGCCTCCATCGCCGCGCCCGCCCCGCCTCAGCCCAGCGCCCCGACCGCTCTCGCCATGCGGCTCTGGGTGCTCCTCAGCCTGCTGCTGCTGCTGCTGCAGGACGCGCTGCCGCACGGTGAGCCGCCGCCACCCCCCTCGTCCCCCTCGCACCTTGCCTTGGGCTCCCCCGGCTGCTGCCCCTGCACCCTGCCCCGCCGGGCGCCCCCCGCCCGCCGCCATGAGGGACCCCGCGGCGGGCCGGCGGCCATTTCGGGGAGCCCCCACAGCGAGCCGCGGGGCCGAAATGGGGCTGCTTCGTCCAGGGCGGAGATTTGGGGTGCGTGAAGGGGGGGGTGTCGTCGGAAACACTAGCTGCCCCTCTGCTGCCTTGCTGTTTTTAGCCAGCTCTCAGGTCCCTGCGCCTGTCCCGAGGAGGCTTAGTGCTGCGCATGGCGCTCAATTTAAAAAATAATTATAATCAATGTCAGTTGTGAGGGAAAGAGTGACACTTCAGCCCCCGAGGCATGCCCCTGGACGTGGTTGCCACAAACCCGTCTCCCACCCCAGGCCCCTTTGAGGCATCCTTTGCCGTGGAGCAGGCGTCGTGTCCCCGCATGGTGCTGGTGGAAGATTCTGGGTGCAAGCGGGTTGGTTCCTGCGTGGCAGGCATCAGTCCTCCTTTCTTTCTTTCTATTTTTTTTTTTTTTTGGAAGGACCGAACTTTGTTCTTGACTCAGTTTTATGTTGCGATGAACTCCTGGCAGGGGAAGGAGTTAGTTTTTGACTGGGGAAGAAAGCTCCTAACCAACTTCTCTGTTACTCATACTTGTGGGCTCTAGCCAGTGGTTTGTGCTTCTACTCTGAAAACATCAGTCATTGTGTGATCTGCTGGTGGAGAGGGCAGCTGAAGTAAAGATTGAAGCATTGTCCCCTCCTGCCGCCGTTTCCCATGGAAAAGATTTGGGAGTGAGGTCTGTCAGCATGGGGAGGCTGTGTGACAGTGAGGGTTTGTGGAGAAACCTGAGCCAGGCTCTGAGATGGATGGTGCAAGGAAAAGAGGCAGCTGCCACAAGTGGCCCAGGACATAAGGGGAAAAAATATAGTAAAAACATAAAAATTCTTCACCCTGAGAGCTGTTAAGCCCTGGAAGTAGTTATCCAGGGAGGTTGTAGAGTCTCCAGGCTGAGAGATTGTCAAAGTGCCCTGAGCAACTGGACTAGGGTAGGAAGGAGCTTCCAGATGTCCTTCCCAGCCTAATTTTTCTTATGACTGTGTGCAAAGGGATTGCAATCTGGGCAAGGAGCTGCCGTACCAGTGTGGCGTAGAAGATTTCTGCTTAAAGATGGGGTGTGTGGGTGTGTAGTACCACATCAAGAAAAATGTTCTCTATTTAAGAAACAGACAATAAAAATGCAGAATGAGAAATGAGTTGCAACTTAGGCAAAAGGTTTTCCAGGCTAACTTTCTTCTTAGTTCATCTACTTCATACTGAGGTTTGGGTGGTTGCTTCACACTGGTTCATCCAGGGGCTCATCTATGTGAGAAATAACCTGGCATATTTAATGATAGCTTTTAATTTAAAGCCATAGGCATAATCTGATCGCTAAATAGCCTTCCTAACATAGCTTGTGTCAGTTTATGACCAGTAAAATATGTCTCTCCAGACTGCCCACGTGAATGTTGGTATGCCACTCCACGTTGTCTGTGCGAGTGCTGGTTTGCATGGTGACATTGCACTTGAAGTACCACAAATAGAGGTGTGTCCAACCTGTTTTGTTCCATTAGCTGCAATCACAAAGACTCTACCCTCTCATCCTAATCCTAGGGCTTCAGGGTGATTCTCTATGGTAATGTACTGCTTGATTTATTATTTTCTCCAAGAAGTCACCCACGTTAATGTGAGTTGAAAGGTCTCCAGTGCTGCCAAGGTGTAGCAGGGACCTGCCATGTGGAATGGGTACGTCAGGTGGGTGGTGCACACCGCTCTGTCCTTGTGGAAGACCTTGCTCGCTCTCTGCTTCTGAAGTTCTTAGTGGGCACTTGAAGGGACTCAGGGGCACTCTCCAGTTGTAGACCATGCAGCTGTGAAACCAGTGGAGCATGCACGTGGATATAGGTGGTGTCTCAGGTCAACACTGGATGCGTTTTACATTCTGTGACTAATAATCATTTGGGGATTTTTGTGTAACATCTATGAGAACAAGGGGGAGAGAAACAATAAAAGGTGCTGTGAAACAGGAGGAAAAGTGCTGCGTAGCGTATTTTTTGATGTATTGATGTGCTGTCTTCCTGCTTGGACACGAAGGGTTAGCTAGGGAGCCTGAATGTACCATTGCAGAGGAAATGAGTGCAGTGTGTCCTGGAACTGATATTTGGAGCAGATCAGAGGTAGACGTGATGTGTGTTCTCAATCAGTATTTTTCAACTAAGCCTTTTCTTTTTAATTATAAGTGCTGTCCCTTGATTTAAACAGTGGGGGCTCCGTGGATAAACCCAGTGAGAGAGTAGAGTACCCCAAACGTGGCATATTCATGTACCAGAGTAGATGGGCTGGTGGGGTTTGTTCCCTTCCCTGTGAAGGTCTTGCAGTTTGGGTAAGAGAGAGAAGGAATTAGTGCAGTGAGTTCTTTGCAGATGGATTTGGTAGCGTGTCCTCTTCATCTGAGGTGACAGACCGTGCCAGTTAGTTACTGGGCACACAGGCATTTCATCCAGCAATGACAGCGTGGGATTATGAGGTGCAGAAAGTGGTGGCTTCAGGCTTGTGTGGAAACTCACATCTTGGGGAGGTTCAGGAGAGAGGCAGAGCAAGGTTTTCTGTGTAAGAAGGTAAAATCTCTGTGATAGCTTTTCCTGAAATGCCCTGCTGTCATCTGCAGGAAAATACAAGGTGAGAAAGACAGAGCCCCACTGTGCAGTGGGCAGTAGGAGGAAAGTGTTTAGGCTCGCTGGGAGCTAGAGAAACATGTGGAACAGAGGGAGCCTGTGTGGAAAGGAAAAACTGCATCTGGAGGAAATTAAAACCAGGCTTCTGGCACTTGAAATTGAAGTGCTTTCATAGGCAAATCTTTAACAGTTTCCTAGCGGCAGTCTCGGGTGTGGGAGCGCACACGGTTTGGGGTGATGCGTTTCCTTGGGGTGATGCTGTAAGAGCGGCGTGTCCTCAAGCTAATGCAAGGCTTGGGGTTGGCAGAACATAATGGTGTGGTGGCAAAGAGGGGTCTGAACAAATGGTCTGATTTTAAATAGGGTTAAAAAAAAAAAAAGTGTGATGGAACCAAAGCTTGTGTGCTTACAGAGACAAAGCTGGGAAGTGCAAGGGGGAACTGGAATGGGTGGCTTGAAAGGGGAATGCTCGTCTGGCCAGTCAGTGGGACCTTCTAACAGCAGGACTCATTTTATACAGGAGCAGTGGAACAGGTTGCCCCAGAGGAGCAGCGGCAGTATGTTCTGAAGAAAGTTGTAATCTCAAATCTGGTGCCTGCTGAGCTCTGTCAGTAAAACAGCAGCTCTGTACAGAAAAAACAACCCGGTGACTGACCACCCAGTGTACAACTGAGCTGCTGAGGAAAATCAGAGAGGCAACGAGGGTCGGAAAGAACAGCATCAGAGTTGCTTGGCCTTGTGTGAGCTGGATGGCACACAGCGGGGTGTGATGCCAAGTGTAATTGTGGAGATGCCACAGACAGTGACTTCTTAGAGCAGCTCCCCAGCAAAGTGGCAGTTCTTGATGTGATCCTGAGCAGTGCTCACAGCTGGATTCAGACGTTGCTTTAGAAGAGCCAGACTGTAGTTTTAGTATTCTTGCAGGAATAATAAAAGCCAAAGAAACCACTGATGTGTTTAAGTTGGAAAGGGGGAATTAAATAAAATGGGGAGGCTTATTAACTCACATATGAGTTAAATACAAAAACTAGAATAAGGCAGACAAAAAAAGTTTGAGAAACAACTTGCAAAAGGGATTAGAAGCCATCCATATTTTTATTTTTTTTTCTTGTAGTGTGCTGGGTTGGGACAGGAAGAGATGGCTATAAACCCTAACACTGGTAGGAACAGGCAGTAAGAAAGAACATCTACAGAAACTAGAACGCTAAATTAAAAACCAGATTATTTTTATGTGTCCATGTTTACACACCTCTATGGAGGTGCTAAGGCTTCACTGGAAAATAGTGATGTTGTGACCCCATCAGGGACTTTGGTACGTGCCATATCCTACAGGGCACTGTAATAGACAAAATCTTTACGGAGAGAATCATTAGAAGACATCTTTCATTGCTATGATAAAGAACTAGCTTTGGAGCACATTGACGAAGCACGTGCTTTTCAGCAGATTTATAAACCTGCATCAGAAAAAAAAGCACCTAACAGTAAAGATTTGCAGAAGGATCTCCAAATTTTAAAAGACTGGGCGGTGAAAATAAGACTTGAAATTTGGTGTTGGTAGCAAACACACAGCAAAAATGACCAACTTTGCACACACATTGATGGGTTGCAACTCAGGAATTATTGCTTAGAAGTTGCTTCTTTGGAAATTGATCTTGAAATTCTGTTTGATAATCCCAGAGAAAGTCAGCTCCTGATACCTTCAACCTGCCCCTGCAATGTATGTGACATGTCACTTACTAGGGTCCTGTGCTCGGAGTAGTTAGAAAATGGGTACAGAATAAAATTGGAAGAAAGGGGCCTCTTGGAATCACCCAGTCCAAGCCCCAGGGTGAGCAGGGCCACCTCAGGCTGGCTGTAGGTCCATGCCCAGTGGGGTTTTGAAGGTCTCCATAGCTGGAGGGAGGCTCCTCAACCACTCTGGGCAACCTTGAGCCTGTGGCTGACCACCCTCGCAGCAAATGGTGTGTTCTTGTTTCAGATCAGATTTCCCAGTTCTTCTTCTTCGTGGTGAGCTTGTTGCTTGGTTTGTACAGTAAGGTACCAGAGCACTTGTACGTGGAAAACCTGCACTCAGTGCAAGTTAGCTGTCAGGCACGCTTTGTGGATGTTGTGCAGTTTTAAGCTCATCTCACAAAAGATCCATGCTTTCCACTGTCAGTTAAAGCGTGAATGTCTTCGTTATTAATTAATTAATTTATTTCAAAGGCTGCTATTGACCTACAGGGGTGATAAACTATGGAAATGCTGATGACTTACCTTGGTCTTTGCTGGGTGACTGCATGTGGGGAATGCCTGGCACGGCTAGGCAATGTCGAGCAGAGGTGGAGTGCTGCTGTTGTGCTGTTTTGGCGTGCCTTGCATAGGGGTGAGGCACTGAGCGGTGCAAGTCAAAGAAAGGGTCATCAAAAAGATCTTGAGGAGTTTGCAGAGCAATTTTGAAGCTCAAAAGCATTTTACACCTTTCCACCCAAGAAGTCAGCACAGTGAGCTTGATCCCATATGCATTTGAATCTGGGGGTTAGATTTGTTTTTTTTGTTTGTTTGTTTGTTTTTTCTAAAAAGGATAATTTTGTGTTAGTCAGTTTGAGATACTTTTCCATTTCATTTGCTTAGTTTTTAAAGGCTGCTGAGCATCCCTATTGCCTCTAGCAGGTAATGAAATCTCCTATCATTTGCCTCTAAATGAGATTTCAGTTTCCACGATAAGTGGCCATAATAGAGAAGTGATGAATTGAATGCTGCCTTCAGGTGACTTTCCAGTTTTTCTTCACGTTTCTCTTACAGTAACCCGGTCTATTAAAAGGTTGTGCAGAACTGATAAATGTGTATAAAGAAACAAATATGTATAAAGACGGGGGACTTGTGTAGCATTGCATACTAAATGGCAGTGATAGGAGGTAGCAATGACAAAAGTAACAGGAGGGAAAAATGCTGTCTTTCTTTCCTGTACCATTTGAGAAGTTCACATGCCTTACATATTTGTCTGTTTATGTGACCTGTAAGTATAGATTTTCCACATGTTATTGAAAGCTCTTTTTTTTTTTTTTTTTTTTTTTTTTCTTTCCAGGAAAATGAGTCATGTCAGAGACTTCAAAAACTTACGGAAATTAACTCTTAATCATATTTGTGAATCTTTTATAGGAAGATCAAAATATTCTCTGTGATAATAAAGGAGTCTTCTTGTTTTGCAAGAAGACTGTATAACCTGTTTCTAATCAATAATGTTGTCTTCTTTTCCTTATTTTACCAGTTATCGGACAGTCTGCAAAAAATAAACATCCAAAAGAACCAGGGGAAAACAAAATCAGGCCCGTCAATAAAAAAGTAAAACCCAAAGGCCCCAAAATGAAGGAGAGAGAATCTGCTGACTCCTCTTCCAAGTCGCAGTCCATACTGATGCAGGTGATGGATAAAGGTCGCTTCCAGAAACTAGCTGCCACTTTGAGCCTGTCCGCGGGACAAAGCATAGAACTGCGCTGCAAGGGGAGCAACGTTACTTGGAGCTATCCTTCATACCTAGACACCTTCAAAGACTCCAGACTCAGGTAAGCTATTTTTCATTTTTTGGGGAAAAAGATGTGCTACCCAGTGGCTGCTTATGCCTGTACAAAGGAGAAGCATCTTGCAGTCACACCCAGTTCCTGCCCTGTGATGTGCACTGTGCAACAGTCTCGTAGCACGTGAACTGGATTTCCTTCAGATCAATCTAAAACAGAAGTTGTGGTCCAGGGGGACACCAGTGTGTTCCAGCCACTACCAAAGAACCACACTAGAGCTGATCTGAAGTAAAGCTATCAAAATATGTGAGAGGGGATGTCAGGTACTCACTACCAGCTCTGGTGCACCACAGATACCTGCTGCTCTTGGGCTGTGCTGGCTGCTAGCGTAGGTATCACCTGAGACACACACATTAATTTCCTGAAGAGGCTCAAACCCACATCTCTCAATTGAAAAAAAAAAAAAAAAATACATCAACCAGTGCTCTAAGGAGTGAGTGAGGGTAGACTTTACCTCTTCTGTCAAAGTTACCCTTGCACGCAGAGGGAATTGCAAGGTTAGTGGTGAGATGGAGTTTAACGCTGAGGATAGTCGCCTTGGGTTTAGGAAAGCTTTTTCTTTCATCTAGTGACAGCTTAATGGAAACCACATAAATAGTTGTGAGAGCAGGAAGAGGAGCTAAGGACTTCCTCCCTCTCTTTGCCCCAGCAGGTGAGTGTACTGTTGTTCTAAACAGCACTAAGACCCGTACTTCTGTTGGCCTTCGCAGTTCTTGAGCATAGCACATGATAGGGAAGTGTAGATTGAATGTACTAATTTCATTCTGTATTTGAAAGAGAAAGGGCGTAAAAAGGAGTTCAAGGGTGTCTTCCACTAACACTTCTTTGCCAAAAGAAGAGCCCGTTTGTTTTCACTGTTTTATGGAGATTTATGTTTAAGTGTTTATGAAAGACAAGTAGTCAGGAGACTGAGGAGCACTGTGAACAAGTCCCTAAACAATAGCCAGAAGGAGTATTTCTTGCATTATTAGGTAAGAGGAGCACAGAAGTATGAGCAAAGGTATCAAGCCCTACTGTCCTTTTTTTCCTAAATTAAGTAAAAGTTTGTGGGATCTTAAATAACCAAGGTTGTCTGAATCCCTGTGATCCATTTCCCTTCCTTACAGGCATGAAGCCGCCTTAAAATCACAGTCGGTTACCTTTTCAGATATACTCTTCTTTCTACTTCCCTTTTCAAAGAATAGGGTTGAAAATTGACAGCTGTACCCTGTGGTCTGTACCGTACCCTTATGAAATTCATGAGCTGATTCTTTTCTTGTGTGTATATTTACTTGTCCCCTTACAGCTTAGGAGTTCAAGAATAAACTGGCTGCATAAACTTCTTTATAGCTTGTATAAGACTTCTGGTGTAAGAAGTTACAGCAACAAGCCTATTTATGCTGAGGGCTTATCTCAGCAGTATCTCTCAAAAGATCTTGTGGCTGGTTTGAACAATTACTGTGTTTTCTTTTGCAATAAATGGTATTTTATTCAGAGTTATGCCACTAGGTGGCATATGTCAGCCGCAGTATGGGCCTGGCCTACTAGCACGCCAAAGCAGAATGTGCAAAATCATACCAAAAGGGAGAGGGTGTGTGGTCGTGGGTCTCACTTCTAAGTGTAGCTCACCCTTTGCGCATCCGCAAATAGGCTGCTTTCGTGGTTTGGACTGTGTGCATGGCCCTGTAGATAACGTGTACATGTTATCTGAGTATTAACATCTGGCACTGAAGAAGGCAAGGCAAGTATTCTCAGTTTTCAGAAAGGGATCTGAATGCTGCTTCATTATTTGTTTGTCTGTGCTTCTTTTGTACTGTTTTAGTGATGCAAAAGGGGTAAAATACAAGAATTTGGGTGGTTTGGGAAAAAAAGATATGCGTTTCCTAGTTCTGTAATCTGCCATTTCACAGTTTGAAGTAGTTTGGGATTCTGTTGCCTCAACAGTTTACCTCTGTGTTCTCATTCAAGCCCACAGTATTTGTAATTTTGTAACAGTAAAACAAAAGTTAATAATGTCACCCAAAATAAATGCTATAAAACATTTTGGATGGATGGCTATATCTTGTCTAAGCATTTTATTTTAGGACTATGTTAGGGTTCTATCTAAGGGTCTATATTGAAATACGAAGATCTTTGCTTTAGAAAAAATATTGAGAAGTAGATTACTGAAGCAGTAAGACTGATTTAGACTGAATTAACTATTTTAATTGTAAGCAGAAGACCCTATAACTAACTAGAGAAATTGAAGACACAGATTAATAGCACATTTCAGAGTCACAGAATGGTAAAAATCTATGGAGACATTGGCAACCAAATCTTGTGCATCACGTTTTTATCACGTCTTTGTTAATTATCTCAAGATCTTTGCTGTAGTGCTAACGGATGCACGCAAAACAGTCTTTGTAGAATGTGCCCTTTATGAAAAGCAAAATTTGTATTCCTTCATTTTAGAGAGCTTTGATTGAATGTAACTGAAAGTATCTTGAAGACCTCATCTAGTTAGCTTTCAAGAGGAGCTTAGATCTTCTTGGCATGCAGAAGTTCATGCAGTAAGCATCAACTATAAAAAGCAATTCTCTTAATTTTACAAATATTTTACACAGATTATTTTAAAAGAAATTGCTAAATGTAGGGCAGAGGGGAGAAAATGAGGAAAAATGATTAACAAGTAACCTACAGTAAAAATGGTGTAACCTTGTAAATAGATTTATGTTCAATATATGTTTTTGTGTTTAAAGATGCAGTGTAAGAGGTGAGATATCCATTGCCAGTTAGTGAGGCGTGGAGAGGAGCCCAGCCCAATGAACTGTACCTTGGACTTCCCGCTGTCCTTGCAAAAGCACTGGGACAACTGGAGGTGGCAGCAGCAGGGGCAAAGTGGTTGGGGTCTGTGGAGGTACTGGAAAGTGAAAAGGAACAGGGGAGGAGAAGGTTGCTGGGACCGGAGGACAGGAGAGGCAGTGGTGACAAGGTCTGTGCAATTGCTGGGGACTGACGACTGCCTTCTGTTTGCTCGATGGCACATCCCTAAAGCAACGGATGCTCAGGCATCCAGTTCTTGCTTGTCTTTAAGTAACAAAAGGTACATAAAATTCAATTGATCTGGTGGGAGTACTCATGAATTTTAGGAAAATCATAAAGCCAAGAAGCATCTTGCATCTCCTAGGAGCTACTGACATCCTCAAACTCCAGCTGTTACTGGAAGGAAGCTTTGAGGACCCCTACCATCTATCAGAATTGCAACTGTGTGGGGCAAAAGAGACTTTTAGAGTTCAGGGTTGTGATGGGTCAACTAATTGGAGGGTTTGGTAGCAGCAGAGCTCTGGGGCAGAAGCTGGTGTTGAAGGTGCTGACCAAGGTCTGCTTCCTGTAGAGAAGAAGGAGATCTGGGACAGAGAGTGTGTTTTGGTTTGCGGCTACCAAAGTGTATGCATTTCCTAGGGGTGGTTACAAGAAGAGGTAGTGATAAAAGCCAGATGTTTTGCCTCCTTGCCATGCTTATCATGTTTTTATCTCACCCATATGGAAAGAAGACAGCAGCCTGGAGGACAATATGAGTTTTCTTAGAAGGAAGAGGTTATATTTACAAAAGCCAGTTTTGTAATACTGATGGCTGTGGTTTCTTTGGTTTTAGAGGTATACTTTATGGCTTTGTAGATGAAGTATTTTTGCTTGGCAGTACCAGAGAGTCTGTGTTTTATAGGTCTGTAGCTGTTAACATATGCTAAAATTATCACATGGGGCTTGTGAGGGGAAGATGCTGAGTGAAAGGAGGACAACTCTGGCAGTCTCTTATCTTCAGCCGGAGGATGAATCCTCTCTTTCCACTGCCGTAACTGGAGGAAATACCAGCGCACGCTGGAATGACAGACTTTGCTTTAGAGACCATAGCAGGCAATACAGCTCGGGGAAGAGAGCTAAAATTGCGTAGACTTTGCTGTTAAGTTAGGGGCACCCATCAGCTCACTTCAGGACTAGCTTATTATCTGCAGTGCTCTCTTACCCTATGCAGCATAAATACACCCTCCAGATAACTCTTTGTCGGAAATCGTGAGTGCTGGTGGAGTAATGTAGCCAAACTCCTGGCGTTAACAGTCAAAGATAGCACGGGCACCCCTGGAATGGCAGGGCTGGAATGCTGCTTCATAAAACGGTATGTAACCAGTTAATGACTGCAGGCTCACCCAGAAACCGGCCCTACAGTGTGTGAGAAGGATCAAAAACTGAGGGATGAAGGAAAAAGAAAGGCAAGTACCTTTTCGCTTTCTTCTGCTCCAGAGCAAAAAGGTGCTCTGGACAAAGGCTGACTTCACGTGGTCTGTGCTCTGCCTGACTTGGAGCAGGGGTCTCCCACGTCAAACCTAGCTGTATCTCTGAGATGAAAGTCTGTGATAAATAAACTTGGATGAAATGGAACTGCTCCAGTTGGGTCAGAGTTGGAGAAGCACCGTGTGCATGTTTGTATGTGGACAAGGAGCACTTTCCTAAGCCTTGAGGAAACCATGAATGTTTTACAGGACAAATCTAGGCTGCTTTAAATTGACACAGGCTCCTGCTGGCTTAGAGGGTTGTTGTCTGTGCTTACGTCTAGCTGCATGTCTTTTATTTCACTGTGCTCTGAAGTTTGAAAGCTAGGAGGCTTTTTTCTTGTGCTAAATGCTAAGGATGTTATGGCCCTCTCCTAGTGAGCCTGTGTTTGAGATAAGCTTTTCTGTGTCAGTATGAGTGCAAGCTGCTTGAGAGGAGGTTGCTAGATACTCTTAAGTGAGGCCATGTACACTATATTTTTATCATCCTTTATCTCTTTCTAGCTTCTAAACTTGGCATAGCTTTTCTGAGAAAGGTCTTTTGAACTTAAAATAACTAAAGCTTAATAAGGTGAATGTATGGAATAGGATTTTCAAGTAGTTTTTTTTCTTCTTTAAACAGCCTTGAAATGTTTCTATATACAAAATTTTTACTTTGTGATATGTAAAGCACAGTGGAGTTTTGGCTTTTGAGACGGATTTTTCATCATCTAAAATACTAATGAAATGAAAGCCCTCCTGGAAATATAGGTCAGTTGCTTAATTTGCCATTTATAATTCATTTTCTGTAGTCTGTTTTGTCTGCTTAACGTGGTCACATCACAAGTCTCAACATTTCTACTCCTTCTGTTGCCAGATTTCGCTGCTGCATGTTTGTGGATGACTACATCACGAGGCTATTGCCATTGATTACTGGGTAGCTGATTCTCAGTTAAGCAAAACATGCTGCACAATAATTAATTTTGACCTTATTTTTTTTTTGTCTGTTGGGATTTTTGAGCTATAGTTCAGTGTCTGCATCAATGGCTGGAGGCTAAATGTTTTAGCATAGTGTTTTCTCTACAGTGTTGACAATTAGCACTGGTTACTTGCAAAACATTTTATGGCAACGTAGTTCTGTAGCCTGTGAAGTGGAGCTGTGGAATTAAATAAAAATAGAGACTAGGACGTGCTTTGGATTTCTCTTTTCTTCCTGTGTGTGATACAGAAAAGGGTTTCTTGTCCACTTAGGAATTTGTCAAAGCCTACCCAGAACATGAAGATGATTTATAATGTAAGGCAGTGTATACATTACAAATGAAAATGCTGCTTTTCCATAATCACATGATTCCAAAAACGGGAATCAGACACGGTCATACAGGACAAGTGAATTAGCAAGCAGGAAACACGATTTGCCTGTTTCCTTAGGCGGCCCTCAAAACTGCTCTGTGGTGCATGAGTGTGCTGACAGAGCCTGAAGGCTTCAGTGGAAAAGATAATTCTCAGCCCTGTTTGGGTTGTTTATTTGGCATGGTTTTAATTCCTGAGCTCCTGGCCTTGGCTGGAGGCTGAACATCGGGTTACGTGAGCCTTTGCTCATGCTTGCGGGTTGTAAGTGCAGTTTCCTAGCAGAACACCCAGGGAGCTGGAAATCTCAGGGCACGTGTGTGGCTGAAAGCAGCAGCCTCTCTGGTTAAATAAATGAACGTGAGCAGCCAGCGGGAGGCTGCCTGCAATCGGGGCGTAAGTGAAGCAGAGCATCTAGCACAGGCAGCAGTGTCACGCACGTCTGCAGCAATGCTGCAGTGGCACAGTAACAAGAAGTTTTAGAGAGGAATGTCTTCAAAGTGTGCTAATCCCCCAAATAAAGGATTCGGGAAGTCTTGCATCTGCCTTACAGGATAACCTCTGTGTAAATGAAATGGGGGGTGGTAAGTAGAGAGAGAACCCACAGCTCAGTAAGAGCACAGGAGCTGTGGGGAATTAATGCAAGCTGTGTATTTGTCCAGACCCAGTTTGAAACACTGAAAAGGAGTTTGCTACCCAATGTCTAAAACTGAAAAAGTCTCTCCTGGCTTGATTACACCAGAAATGACCGTAGAATTCAGTGTCTTGCAAAGGAAAGCAGGAAACCTTCGTGTTTTAAATATGCTACCATGTAAAGGCAAGTGGTAATGAAATAACATTTTTAAGGGTGAGAGCAGCAGTGAAATGCATCAGTACTGCCACGTGACTGTCCTGACAGGGTTCTCGGACAACTGGTACTGTTGGACCAGTGCTTTTGCAGTCCATCAGAAGGTAACATAGCAGGTGCTGCCAACTCTACTACCACCTGTCTGCAAGAAAGAGCCAGGAAAACAAACCTAAAAATAAAAAAGAACAAGATGAGATCGTGCCTACTGAATTTTATAGTTAAGACCCTTAGAAACAGCCAGTATCTGTACGTACAAATTAATTTACAAATTTCAATCCACCAAGAGACATATTTGGAAAAAAGCAAGTGAAGTCCCAGAAATAATCACATAGGCGGGATTTCATGCAGCCACCTCATGGGACTGCCAGTATGGTTACTAGGCATGAGGTACCTTGCTGCATACTACTGAAGCAACGCTGCAGTTGAAGTAATTGGTATCAGGAGTGGAATGTAATGCATGGGGGTTGGCTTGGAGCATGAAAATACACTATATAGACGAACTGAGACAACATACAGACAAACATTGTTTATGGCAATCACAGCCCATTGTCAAAACAGAGGCTCTGGAACAAGTTCAGGAACGACCCAGACGAGATAAAAGCTTACAAATGCTCATGCATGCAGTCGAAATCAATAAAACTGCTTGTGTGCAGGCCTTTGCTGGAGCAAAAGGGGAAGTTGCAACACAGCTCTGAAGGAGAGACGGGGCTGTTGCAGAGCAGGAGAAAAATAATCAAAAGTAGAAGTGATCTGACAAAAATGTACAAGGAAACACAGCGGTGCTTGTCTGTGCCTTTTGTTTTTCTTCTCCGCAGTTTAAAGCAGCTTGACAGGTACGGTCAGCTGATCCTCACAAACTCCACTGCAGCAGACACAGGTGAATATAGCTGCTGGCTGCAGCAATGCAATGGTAACAAATGCAGGAAGGATGAGACTAAAACGGGTTCAACGTACATCTTTTTCACAGGTAATTAATTTGGGGATTATTAATATATTCATATAATACGTGGAAATAAAGATCGCTAGTAAGACAATAAGTCTGCTTCAGATTTTTACTGTCAAGATGTTTTTTTTTCCACAATTTTGGTCTATTTTTAGAAGATGTTAAGGAAGAAATTGCTGGTGAAGTTTGCAGACAATTACTCGCTTTGTGTAGTTTATGAGTCCACTTTTCCTATGAATTATGCTACGGTCATACATACATGTAAAATAATGCACAGTGCAATGAAATCAAATACCTTTGATAATATTGACACATGCTGAGGATCTTCTACAAGTTGAATCCAAAGACTGTTTAATTTTTGAAAATGTGTCTTGATAAAGAAAATAGTTGTGTGTAGAAGACTTCTTTTGTCATGACATTCAGGTCATTCTCTCCCACCCCCAACATATTTCCAGTTACCTGCATCAAATTCAAAACATTCGCCTCCTTGATCTTGGCAAGGCCACAGTTTCTCCCAAGTGTTTATGTAGCATGCTGAGAGGCAAAACACTCTACATGCGTGTATTGTCCTGCAGAGCTTGAGTCTGACAGTAGCCTTAACATGGCGTAGTAAATATCTGTGTGCAGTTTACTGCTACTTGGTGCAACAGAGTTGAAAACAAATGGTTAATTTGTTCTGCCAATGGAAAACTTTCTGAGTGGTAAAATAACCTTTGCTGTGTGATTAGAGCTAAAGCATTCTTGGCTAGCGAATATTCCAGGACAAATGCTAAGATAGGATTGTTTGTAATGGGTTTTGGAGCTAAATAAGACCATGAGACTGTACAGAAGCCATTTATCAGAAGCGTTTCATGTTCCAAGGATACATTCCTTCAGAAAGGCTGGAATAAACTTTTCAGTCAAGTTATTAGGTTAAATGCTCATGCTAGAAAGAGGACTTTCAGCTTTATAAGGAGGACGCCAAATATGGAAATACTCTTTAACTGCCAGTGTGAAAGCACTAAATATTTCAGCTACGTTGCAGAGCAGGAAATCGAACACTTTACCTAAAATCATATGTATAAAAAGGCTGTAGCTCCAAAAAATACCTCTTTCTAGTACTGCTTATCTTACCAGTGGTGGTGTTTCTTTTAATGTTTGTTACCCTTTAAAAGTGGGTGAGTGAACAGCATTAGATACAGATGAGTATTTAGATATGCACTGAAAAGGAATTCTAAAGATTTTCCTAATCTAAAGAAATCTGACTACAAGACTGCAAAGAAGGCTATTTTGAATTTCTTTTTAATATAACATTTTTAATGCAAGCTGTGTAAATACATAGTCTCAGATTAGAAAAGTATTTTTTTATGTGTATGTATTTGAAGCAAAATGCTTTGGGTTCATTTTTAATGTTGCCTGTAGCGATTTCCTCATGTATTTTCTCTTCTGGCTGTTAAACCAAGATTTAAACATTATTCTAACCATTTAAACTCTTTTGCTTAGATAAAGAGGAACTTTTTGTACCTACTCCCAGTTATTTTGAGATTGTCTACCTGAACCCAGATAAACCTGCAGTCATCCCATGCCGTGTTACTACTCCTTCAGCAAAAGTCACTCTACACAGGGAATTTCCAGCAGAAGAAATTGAAACTGATGGAACTAATATTATTTATGATGTTAAGAAGGGTTTTGTCTACCAGCACCCTACTTCTGATCACAAAGGTATCGTCTACTGCAAAGCAGAGTCACAGGGAGCACCTCAGATTTCCATCAAGTATCACCTACTCTATGTGGAAGGTAAGCTGGTGTTTCCTATATACTTACACTGACTCCTCATTCTTCTGCTGACACGGTTTAGAAAACAAGTTTTAAAAAATTAATTTGTAAGTTAAGTAATCACTGAATTTTGAAATCTTCATCAAAACTGTATCTGATAAAGCTTTGTACGTATAAATTCCAGCAATTTCCCAGTATAGGGTGGAAAGCTGCAGCTGTACATCACTTCCCTGTTGCATTAAGCAAACTGATTCACAGCTTGTCTTGAATATGTTTTATTGGTATGTTTCACTTCAGAAACCAATTTCCAGTTTCTCAATACTGTCTTTCTATAAGTCCCCAAGGGCCCACCCTCAACCACAATCATGGCGTCATCCAATAGAGCAGAAGTCAGAGATGGCATTCATGTAATCTGCACTGTTCTTGGGGAGCCAGATGTAGACGTGAACTTCAGCTGGCAGTACCCAGGGCAAGAGGTAAGAGGTGTCTGCCTTGGCTGATTTTTTTTTTTTCTTCATAAAGTCAATATTTTGAATGCCAGTTGCTGTCTAGATTTGGAATGAAGATTCTTTCCTATTGTGGTGACTGCCTCTTGCTAGCTCAGGCATGCTGGCAGGAGGAGGCAGCACATCCCTTTTGAACTTCAGCCCATCTTTCCCTGAGAGCCTAAAAGCAGCACAGAACTGAAGCTTGAGAGCTCTTACCCATGTTAGCAAAAATCAAGCTGAGCAAAGCTCACCCCTCCCTCAGGTTTCCATTCCAAAGACACTTGGCCTCTGGCAGCATTTAAAAAGAAAAGCCTGGTCAAAGCCCAGCCAGCGTCAGGAAGCTATTCTAGGGCAGTTCACAAAGCCTTTCTGATGCCTCTGCTTTTGATATCCTATCCATTTCCGTGGCTTGGGCACATGAATCATCAAAACCCAGAATCTTTAAACTGAATTGCTGCTCAGATCCAGAAGCACAGACAGCTGCTTCTGCTCAGACTCACCTCTACTGCTGTTTATCCTAAGCAGGCTAGGAGCAAGAGAGGGACTGCTGGAAGATGCAAACCTTCCCCAGAGGAAAGGGGTCCTGTAGGACCTGAGGGATTGTATTCCACTTGCCAGCCTTCCCGGTGCTGTGATGTCAAAGGATGATGCAGAACTCACTAATGAGGCCTCAGCATCAGCACTGGTGTCCCTGAGCCAGCATGAAGTTAAGTTGTCTGACAGTGGAGTTTATTAAGTGAGTGACCAGGGTTCAATGCTTACTGGGCTTGAGGAAAAATTCAAAGCTGAAGCCCTAGAAATCTGCTGTAGCCAGTAAGGTAGAGACTGTAACACCCTCTCTGCCATCTAAGGAGTGCACCTTTTCAGGGGAAAATACTTGATGAGAGAGCAAGTGAGCACCAAAGGGATTTAAAAGGTTCATGATGGTTCTGGGCATGTGGAACCAGATTTCTGGTTCTTGCTTAGGTGGCAGGTTTTTTTGTGTTTGTTTGTTTGTTTGTTATCCATGGGGATTCTTTTTTTAATTTATTTATTTTTTCTGGTAAATATTGTAAAATTTCATGCTGAGACTCTCAATCTGAGGGTTTGTGAGTAACTACCAGCTTACCCTCCCTGTCCTTTTCTTTAAATGAGGGCAGCCACAGCTTGCGTTTGGTGAGATGCTTGGTACTAAGAGCGTGGATTAGGTGATCTGGGGAGTGAGCACTAGGTGGAGTGTGGGAAGAGTTTGGCAGAAGAATTCATGTTTCCAGAGTCTATTTGAAGTTAGGAAGGAAAGGGGCAGGTGTCTAAATGGCTAGAGAAGCTTGCAGCTGTTGGTGGAGTAAGAAGTAATATGGAAGGGAAAAGTGAAGTGTCTTCAGCTCCGGGGAACTGATGAACGCTAGGGGTTTGTTTGTTTGTTTGTTGTTTTTTTTTTAGTTAAACACTCACATGTCTTCCTGTAAGCTTAGCCCTTAGCATTACATTGAGATACAGGAATAAGTTGCAGTGTCTCTGTCCTTCAAAAGGGAAGATTTATCTCTGGCAATCTTCGTAACAATTCACTCTCTTGGGCAGGGAAGAGAAGAAATACCCCCATTGACCACATTAGCTTTGTTGACTGATTGATACATATTTTTGTCGTTGTTAACTTCCCTTACCATCTGTATGTTGGACTGTAGTAACTGCCTGTACAAACCCCAGTTTTACATCTTCTGTAATCCACAGTACTCACTAAATACAAGCAATTGAAGGAACTCAATTCTGGACTCAGGCTGGCCTTCCAAAACCCCGTGTCTTGTTAGTGTCTGCCCCTTGCTCCTTTTGCACTTTCAGAGTTGAATGGGTGGCCAGGCGTGGCTGCTGGCTGTTGTTGGCCCAGTGGTCCCACAGAACCTGATGCGGAGCTGGCACATGCACTGCAGTTTTGCCTTTCTAGCCCTGATTGAACATAAACAGCTAAGCATGCAAATTACCTCCCTTATTTGCTGTAGAAACTGCGCCTGCAGTCCAGGGCAAACGCTATCAGCAGAAGACTACACCCTCTGACTGTACCCACCTGCTGAGAGAGACAGACTTTGGCCCGTGGCTTGCATCTGCTCTACAGCCTCGAGAGGGCTCATGTGCTAATCCACAGGCAAAAACAGTCTCAGCTCCAGCTGTGCCTGGGGAAAGGGAGGGAAGAGTCTTGTTTGGGTTTCAGCCCCAGCAAACTAAATGCCAGAGTAGCAGCAGTATATGCGTCTTGCAGACTTCGTCACTTCCACTCCCCTCTAATTTTAAACTTTAGTTAAGAAGCGAGTCCCTACAGTAACTCATCGGGTGGGGGTGGAGGGAGCAGAAAGGGAAACATCAATGATGCTGCTCTGATGCACCTCCTTTAGTGCAAGAAAAATGAGCTACAAAGTTTTAAGACCTACTGGGTCCTTCTGTTCCCTGCTGCTGCTTTCAGTGCAGGGATGTCAGTGCTATCTTTTTTTTCCCTGCCACCCCACCCAGCACCTGGACAGCCACCTACCACTTCGTCTGCTGAGGCTTTTAGCTAGTGCATCCTATTGGCAGGACCCTCACCTCATCGCTGTAGATACTACCTCGCCCTCCCGCTTTCTTCCCCCTCAGATACTTTTTCCCCTGCCACTCCCTGACAATTGCATTTGCTCATTCACCTGCTGCGAATGCATACTGATCCACTCCTTAATATGCTTCCCTGAAACTATCTTCAAAGCAGAAGGCAATTAGTTTGAGGAAAAACTGGGATAGTGGAAGCCCAGCCAGGCAAATAGTATCTGCCTTACGTGGCATTTACCTTCACTTTTAATACAGTCAGGGAAGCTTCACTTGCTGTACCTAAAACCTAACATAGTAACGCTTGAATTTAAGTGTGCAGTACTACTTGAAGGCAGTACTTGATTTTTCAAGCTGGGAACAGGAGGCTAGTGCTCTGCTAAGCAGAGCTTTGCTTGATTCCTTCTAAAGAGTTAAGAATGTCTAGAAGACCTTACCATTTTATTCTATTTATTTATTTATTTAAAGTCATTGCCAGCTGTAAAAATGTGCCACTGACTAGGCACAGCCTGCCTGCGCTAACCCATCCCTAAGCTTCAACAAGACTGGCACCTTTTCCTGTACTGGTCATTTTGCAAGTTCAGGATTGTAGCTTTGGCTCTAGATAAGTGTTTAACTTGCTCTTTCTCTGTTATTAATTAGCTTAAGCCTTAGAGCATTCATGTTGATAAATGGTTTATCTGTTTGTTTCATTAAGAGGAGATGGTTTCCAAGCAGAAACCTCTTTTTCTTGTTGCTTTTACCCACAGTATTACTGTGATACAAGCCAATGAAACTTTCATAAGTGACTTGGATGCAGGACTTGATAGTATGCTGAGTGAGTTTGTGGTGACACTAAATCGGGAGGAGCATTTCACTCCCTTGAGAATAGGGAGTGAAATTGCCTTGCGGAGAGATCCCAACAAATTAGAGAGCTGAGCAATCACCAACAGGTTGAAGGTTAACAAGAGCAAGTGGTGGATTCCACACCTGGGAAAGGGCACCCCTGGATATAGATATGGGTGGGAGATGAGAGGCTGGAGAGCAGCTCTGTGGAAGGGGATCTGGAGATTTTGTTCACCAGCGAGCTGAACGCGAGCCAGGAGGGGCAACCGCACCCTGGGGTGCATCAGGCCCAGCACTGCCAGCCGGGCAAGGGAAGGGATTGTCCTGCTCTGCTCTGCGGTGGGCAGCCTCGCCTTGAGTATGGTATGCACCACAATATAAGGACATAAAGCTATGAGAGAGCGTCTAAAAGAGGGCTATGAAGATATTGTATTGTCTAGGGAGCAAGATGTATGAGGAGCAGGTGAGGTCCCTTGGTTTGTTCAGCCCAGAGCAGAGCAGGCTGAGGGGAGGCCTCATGGCGGTCTGCAGCTCCCTCAGGAGGGGAGCGGAGGGGCAGGCGCTGAGCTCTGCTCTCTGGGGACAGCGACAGGACCCGAGGGAACGGCATGGAGCTGGGACAGGGGAGGGTCAGGATGGGTGTGAGGGAAGGGTTCTGCACCCAGAGGGTGCTCGGGCACTGGGACAGGCTCCCCAGGGCCATGGTCATGGCACCGAGCCTGCTGGAGTTCATGAAGCATTTGGACAATGCTCTCAGACATGTGGTCTGACTTTTAGGTGGTCCTGTGTGGGGTCAGGAGTTGGACTCAATGGTCGTTGGGGGTCCCTTCCAACTCAGGCTATTCTAGGATGAAGCCAGCTGACTAGCATGATGGGGGTTGAAAGGAAAGAGACGGCTTTAGTGTCTCCTTGGATTGGTTGCTCTTACCTTGTCCTTTGCAAGTGTATGAGGTATGAAAGAGTGTGGTAAGATAAACAGTCTATAAAGATTCACTTATAGAAGATGCAAAAATCCTGTTCGAAATAGAAGAAAAAAAAATTTTTAAGTATCTTTTGTTTATATTTTTGGCTTTGAAGTTAGTTGTATACAAATATTTCGGTGAGCAGAGCTCAAGGACTAATTTAGCGGCACCTCTGAGTTCCTGTTTGCTTGTCGGTTATCTCATGCAGCGTTTCTGAACCTTGAGGAGGAGGCATTAGTTTACAAAACAGCATTTAAAGCTACTTACTCATTGTGCTAAAAGAGAATTAGGTGAATCTTGGTCAGCTAACTCATGCCACTGCTGCCTTCCCTTCCAGGATGTGCCAAGTGGCTGAAAATAAGCCCACACAGCCATCTCAAACCGCTCCCCTTCCCCAGCCTGCCTCCCCTCTCTGAGTGAGTACACGAACAACCTAACAAGTGGACCCCAGCATCTACTGAGCTCAGCCATACACTTAAGGCAGAGCTTTGGCAACCCATAACCTACTGAGCCACCAGTCTAAAGCTGTCTCTTCCACTTTAAGTGCAAGTTCTCTGCATTGTGTTGTCTTTATTTGGTGTAACTCACTGGTGTGTCAATACTTAACACAGGAATCTTCACTATGACTTTCAGAGGTAGACTTGTACTGACTGCTTGCTTCAGAATTTGATAGAGTCACTAAATACACTTTTTTTTTTTTCTTTTAAACAGTCTGAGAGGCCTGTGATTATCCAAAACTTCTGGAGGCTAATAAACAGAGGAACTGGACATACCACAAGAATCTCTAAGAGCGTTCTTGTTATTGAAGATTTTGAAGCCAGAGATGCTGGAAACTACATTTGTATAGCTCAGAACCTACAAGGAGAAACAACTGTGGCCACTGAAGTGGAACTGAACTGATAAGAAAGGCTTCTGGACCCGTAATGAACTGTATGTTATTTTACATTTTAACCAGTTAGTTTTTTATTAATGTTTAAATGAAAGCTTTCTCTATCACTTTATTTTCATATGTCCATACTTTCCATTTTCACTGGCTTGACAGGCCAAACATCTGGCAGTAGTCAACTGTGAGTTAAAAATACTATGAAATATTAAACTTTAAGCCTGAACATGCACAGGGCTTATAATGTTTAGGAATAGGTGCTCTTGAGCTTTGCATATGGTCTTTTTCTCAAACTTTTACAAGATTAACCTGCCGTATGGCTTGTGCCTTTTTCCTCCATGAAAACCAAGAGGATATAAAAACTCCACCAGTGCAGGCATCTCTTTTTTTCTGGTGCTGTGCAATTTCTAAAGTTTAGAATACTGTACATGTTTAAAAAAAAAAATCATATAGAACTAGCCAATAGCAATGTTTATTTTGTAAGAATAATTAAAATAATTAACAGTATAAAACAGTAAACATGTGTACATGTGTGTGTTCATTTTCTATATGTATAAGGATACAAACCACAATATTCTTAGTCCTGGGGAAGACTAGTAATAAATATTTAAGTACTAGAGGGTGTCTCCAGAGACTTGTAAGTGGTTGGATTCATTAGATGTTTTTTGCTCATGTTGTTGCATTCTTACAACTTACTATGTAGTTTGTTTACAGTTCATTCCTCAATAGATGTAATAATGTAGAATTGTTTTTGTTTGCTAAAAGTAAAATTTGCATTTATTTATATGGTATCATTTACAGAAGAAAAAAATAACATGATTAGAATAATGTTCGATTATACAGCAGATCTCTTCTCAGGTTAAGTTTAATTTGATTGCATTAATTTACTTCGGAGGAAAGGAAAGATGTGTGATTTACACAGAACAGCATCAGGATAAATAATCAACTGCTTCTCTCACCATGAACTTAGTTCCCACTGCAAGGAAAGAGCCTTTCCAGAGAAAAGGTAAGACCTTGATCCCAATGTTGTTGGATGTTTCAGCAAAGGTTATTTTTCTGCTAGGGCTTGACCAAAGAAATCCATGTAAGCTAGAACTTCTGATACAAAACTAATCAATTAGTTTAGGTACAATTGTGTGGCCAAAAAGAAAATAAAAATCCTATTGCAGGCCATTTAATTTACAAGGCATGTGAAAAACAGTTTATTCTGAGCATATGAGGAACCAAACCAGGGACCTTGCCCCTGCTTACACACTTAAATATGTCTCAGGCTGCATTTGACTAGAATTCCTAAAGCTTTCATTTGGTGCTGGCTTGAAATAATCCCTTAGCTCCAGATAATTGAGACCTTTGAGCAAATGTATATAGTACTGTTTGGAGTGGTGATAGCTGGTAAGTACAACTAGTGTAAAGAAGGGCAGCTTATCTGTGATGTCATTAATCTGATTATTACCGTAACTAATTAAAGCATTGATCAGGCTTGCTGAAAGTTGTTTCTTCATAGCGCAGGAACCTAAACCAATGTAACTGATATGATAAATGTCAGTGAAAGACTGGAATGGCTATGCAAGTCTCAGGAAATAGGCTTCACAGAGAACATGCCCTAGATGCCTAGGATATAGTTGGCCTCTGGAAATAAGGTAGCTACAAAAAAAGTCCATGTAGCAAGCAGTAGGACCAATTTAGACTGTGTAAGAAGTAGTTCTTTGATAACTGTCTTTCTTAGTGTCTTTAAAAGAGATCAAGAACATGCATTTTTACCACAAATGATTAAATAGGTATTATATAATTTTAGAGTAATACCCAAATGAGGACTTTGTACCCCCCTCTCTTTTTCTTCCCTAGGCAAGCCTTTAATCTGACCAAAGTAACTTTTATAATCCCTGAGCTTCTGGATGAGGCTGTGTAATGTTTTCATTCCTTTTTAACACTTTCTTTTATCAGAAAAGTAAAATGCTTTGAACTACAGGATCTGTGCCAGCACCTTAAACTTCAAACTGCTTTTGAGCCTTCAGATGGACAATTCATTTCCTTTAAAATATTTAGTGAGTGGGAGATATTGAACAAGTCTGAACAGGTGACACTACTATGTCGCTTCATGTGGTAGCATCATTTTGTTGGTGACAGTTTGGCAGGAAAGAAAATGATGAAGTAAAGCCATTGCTGCATTACTGCATGAGTAGTGTCGGTGTAGGTTTAATAGTTACACATACTGACCACATACAGGTCTCAGACCTGATAACTACAGAAGCAGGACCTTTAAGGAAGAACTTGGTGGGTTTTCTTCTTTGCTGCAAACATTAAAATAATCCTTATCATCAGAAACTATGAGAAAATGTCTTTATTTTACCATGTATTTTACCGTAGCTCATATTTCCCCCAAAGCCTCATGGGCAGGCCTGATTCTTTCTACCTTGATGCAAATGCACATTTCCACGTGAATGAATAGTGACACAAGGCAAAAAAGTGATGCCTGGGAAATGAAATCTTAAGTGATCTGTCAACGTCATATGCCTAAACCTGCCACTATTGCTATTTCCCCACCCTAGTCATTGCTGGCTAAAGCAAAGCAGCAGCAGTATACTGCTGGTATTTTTCTTAATCTTAAGGGTTCAATTATTATTTCAACTTTCTGATGACTTTTTTTTTTTTTTTTTTTAAATTCCAGCACAACCTTAAGTTATTTCCTTGTTGTCAGGCAACTGCAGTTTTGAAGAGCAGTGGTTACTTGCTGTCTAGAAGGAATTTCCTGCATGAATCGCCTGATACCAGGTTACATGCAAGTATCCACGGTGTATGTCATGAGAAACCAGTCTTCAATTTGCATAAGGAAATGATTCAACTCAAATTTTACTGCAAGTATGGTGTAACTCAAAAAACACACACCTTTAGAGAGAAAAGTATTGCAGAGGCATGAAACATGGTATGGATAGCTTGATGACAACAGGCTATTTGGTACAGTTACAAGTGTCATTGTGACTTCCTATGAAACTTATCAATAGAGATAGCTAAGGTGGAGTAGCCAAAGAAAAACACTCGTATAATTGCTCAGATAGTGCTAGACCTTTAGAATACATTAAGTAAGCAGGTTTCTAGCTTTTTATGAAAGAAAATTTGTGCTAAAGAAATCAGAAATATGTAAAAGTTACTGGACCCAAATAAAGCCTTTGCTAAGATACACTATTAAAATTGAAGCTTGAAATGTTAATACTCAGTTAAATGGAGGTAAATATTGAAATGAACAGAATATTTAGTTTTCTGACCAACAAACAGTAAGCAGGTACTTACATGGTCTGATTTTGATATATAAGAGTTAACCATTTCTTAACAGCATTAAAAGTTCTACCTGCAAGCTGTATCATTAACTTACCCCTAAAGTTGACCTCCACAGTTTTGTATCACTTACTGTGCCATACTTACTGCTCTGTACTGGTAGGCTGGAAAAGCTTTTCCCCTTCTCCATTACATGAAGGGGCAGACTGTATCTCCAAGCATCTGAATGTATGCTTCTTGAATGTTTTACCTGAGGCTCTGACATCCCAGCTAAGGTAAAGTTCTTAATGCTAGACATCTGTTTTTGTGACTTGACTTGTTAGATTGCTAAACTGTGTGGCTTTTCTTACGGAATCCTGAATAAATCCTGAATAAAGTGAGTATTTTTGTAAGAGGAATGCTATAGGATGCCTTTACCAGGTATATACACATTGGCTCCGTAAATTAAGCCAAACATACTCAAGTACGTGTATTTTATTATTGCATAATTCTGTGATGTTATCTACATTCTCTCTTTTTTTTTTTTTTTTTGAAACAGCCACCTCAAACTGAATAACTAATAATCATAAGCAAGCTCTGTATAATTTCTGTTTACATCAGCGTGGCAGAGCATAGTTAAAATTTTCTAAGGGTTAGGTGAACATTAATAACTTGCGCAGGGAAGCTTCATTATTGCTGTTCCGCTGTACTGAACAGGTGCTAAGAAATGTTAAGTATTTAAAAGAATGTTCCTTCTTAGATTAAAGATCATTTGACTAATAAAAGCAGGAAAAAAAAGCCTTCAATCAGTACAAAAATTTATTTTTTAAGCATTAGACTCAAATACATATAATCAAATTTCTTTGACCATAACAAATAAGAATGTTCCAAGCTATATTTTAAGCCAAATTTTAGCCCACAGAGGATTTTCATACTTAAACTGTTTTCTAGGGGTTTCCAATTTAAGTGCTGACACCACTAACAGTGGCATGTACAGTGCTTTAAAGAGGGTTAAGAGAGCATAATGTTTCATAAAAATGGCACCCTTAATTTGTACATCATGTAAAATTAAGTAATAGCCACAAGCTTATTACATGTTTACTTAATGTGTGAGCACTGTTAACAGTCTTGTTTTTGTGTTTGTCATTACTAGCCAAGATTTTTCAAGTCTTGGGTAATATGGTTTGAAGTGGTTCTCCAGTTCGGTTCCCTAAACTCTTCCTATCCCCTTGATTCCTGTTGTCAAGCTACTAGAAAACACAGGGAAACTCAGATGTGATTTACCATAACAGTTAACTGTAGAGCTTGTTAATAGCATTAGCTAAAACAAGTATTACAATGGTTCTGGAAGTGGCACTGTAAAACCCAGGCTACTGTAAGCACAGAGAGTTTTGTAACACTAATTTGAAGTGGAACCTGTGTTTAGTAGATACACTGCAGAGATCTTAAAACAGGTCTGACCAAGGGAGTAGCAAAGCTACGTGATTACCTTGTTTAAGCTGAAGCTCAGCATACAACATTTCCAGAAATGCTGACACCCTCAGCCTCCAGTTTCAGCAGGCAGGACAATTTTTTCACCTACTCTACAGAATCTCTTGTACAGGATCTTTTGCCAAAGGAACTGGCAAAACACTCGATATCCTGCAGTCTAAAAGGGAAGGTATGGCAGAATTAGCAAGATAACTATTCACAGCTACCCCTTCCCCCTCTTCCACAGGGAAATTTAGCCAACCCCAATGAATGTTAATATAAATGCTAATGCTTGGAAAGCAAACATGTCACCAGATACATTGAAATTCACAGATAGCCTAAGATTCTTCTTGAGAACCAAGTTAAGCATGCACCTAACAATTACTGCATTTTTCTCTTTGGCTTTCAAATCGTGTTTTTCCTCAGCAATGGACATGCTGTTTTGGGGAAGATAAGTGATTCCTTTTCCTCAGGTAAGATGATAGGTCTGGGCATCTAAACCTGCAACTGTACTAAGAACTTGTGACCTCTGGGGATACCCTGGTTCTAATTCGGATTATGACCCTGTAGACTTGAAAGCCAAAATCCACTGTAACCTGCAAAAAAAGAAGTCTCCTTGTAATTCATGGAGCTGTGCATGGATATTAGACCAAGAATCCATGCATAACATGGCTGCAATTCAATTTGTTCTTAAAGTTCATTCAGAACAGCATACACAGGTGGGCCAACACGCTAATGAGAGAATTGATAAAGCTTTTCACACCATTCTTGTACTGAACTGAAGCCAGAAAGACATAGGAAACTGACCTACAGTACTAGTGGCAGTTTCTCCTCGTTTCTGCGTGAGGGTACTCTTTGCTAAAAGCATGCATACTGACACCATTATTAAGGAAGTACATGTCAATGTATATAGTCTTCAGCTTTTATCCTTTATTACATACACAGCAAAGAAGGCAGCATTAGACACACGCACAGTGTGTTACATCCATTCCATCCACAGCACACACGCACGCACACACACAGCCTTTAAAAAAAGTGTCTGTGATAAGGAA
Source organism: Netta rufina (assembly GCF_964035555.1). Classification (NCBI taxonomy): domain Eukaryota; kingdom Metazoa; phylum Chordata; class Aves; order Anseriformes; family Anatidae; genus Netta; species Netta rufina. Next base: position 18,296,459 of record NC_140127.1, read on the forward strand.
CATATTATAAAGGTTGTGATCTTTATCTCTAAGCCCCTGAGCTTCTTCTTATAGTTAGGTGAAAAGGCAACGAACAAGTCTTTTCTTGCTCTGTAAGTGCTTTGTGCAATGATGTCCATAGAGGTCATAATCAAGTCTTTTGGGGAGAAGCAACGTGAGCATCTTACTCCCATATTCTCAGTCTCTTACCGTCATTTTTGCACCAAAGTTTCCAGTTATGTTTAGTCGTCATCCTCAGCTAATATAGCTTTTGCTCCTGTGATTAAAGTTAGGATCAGTTCTGTAGATCACAAATGAAATGCAATCCCCTTTCTCTCAGAGATGTCATCTCGGTGATACCGTAGGACTAGAGAAGTTACCAGAATTTCGTGGGGACTGAAGAGGCACGGATGGAGAACTGGGAGACAGTTTCCTTGGGCTGCATAGGTCGCCGTTGTGCAACTTCCATAGAAGTTCTTCATTTTCCATTGACAGGCGCTTGTTTACTTTCGATTCTTTTTCTAGTGACTCCTGTAAAACAGCTTGCTCAGTAGAAAGTTGCCTGCAAAAGACAAATTTACATCAGAGAACGTAAGCGAAGTTAGGGGTTACAGTATTGAACTTAATTGTTAAAGGACAGTTTGAACTTGCATAAAATCTTGCTTTGATTACAAGTAAATTACTTCCTTAAAGTGAGAACTAAAGAAGGATTTAGCATGTTTACAGCCTTGCTGGATTTAGCCTTGTAGCTTGCAAAAATCAGAAGAAAGTTCCAATAAGAAGCACTCCTAAAGGCCAGTGAAGATGGCCAGAAAAAGCACCTGAGAAGTGAGACTTGTCCTACTTACAGTGACCAATACTTACGAACAGCCCTACTGGAGCCTTTTGGTCCTGTTTCAGGCTCAACTCTACAAAGAAGCTGCATTTCTGTAGTTTCCTTCAACCTAAAAGGGTTTTCTCATCGATTAAAGTAGCAGTTTAAGTTAGGAGAACCTCAGACACATTTTATCCAGGTTAAATGTTGCTGTCATTGCTAACTAAAATGCACTGGGCTTTCCCCCTATCTAAGTTGGGCACAAATCACTCAGCTGAAATAGTTGCAAGTAAAGGCAGGTTTAGCTTACAAGCCAGTAGTACTTGAAGAACCTGTAACAATCTATTGTAAGACGACATTTCTGAGTGGCTTTTTCTCCCTGAAACATTGCTTTGGAGAACTGAAGGGTGAGCCTTTACTTCCTTACAGTCTGTTTTTGCTTGGTTTTCTACATAAGAAAGCTCGTCTGTAAAGATAGAAGTGGGGAAGGGAGGAGCGTGTTCTACAGACAACTACAAAGAAATGGTCACTAATATTTGTACAGATTTCTCTTTCTTTTCATAGGAAGCCCTTCCCCAGGTTAATAAGAACATCTAAAACTCCCGAGATCTTTTTCACCTTGAAAGCTCCATGTGTTTGTCCATCCGAGCTTTTAATTCTTCATTTTCTTGCTGAACCTTCTTTAATTTATCCATTAGGATGGTGTTGTTTTCCACCTTAGAACAAAAGGTCACAGTTTAAACCAAAAGCCGTACGCATATATTCAAGTTACTGACTTAACTATCACACAGCAGACGTTCCTAGTCCACAGGTTGCAGGCTTTGGTGCAAGAAGCACAAAACCATACAGTGACCACAGAGCAATGCGACACTGACCAGCTACCGCGGCTGGATGTTCTGTAGGAGCCAGGTAGGCCTACTTGCCTTACTCTTGCGTAACGCTGGCATTTTGCCACTTGTGCTGATTAGATGCCAATAAAGAGGAACTGGCTAAGGTATATGCTGCTCCACAAGCAGATTCTAGTAACTTCCATGAGTTACAGGCAGCAGTTTTATAAGCTACTGCAGACTGAAGGCTGTCTAGAAATAATGTGCTAGAGTGACGAATCAAAGAGCTCCCCTACTTAAACAACTCTCCCTGTTATTTCTGATTTTACCTCATTGCTGCAGGATGTTACCAAAAGTTAAGGAAAACAACCATTTAATAACTGGCTTATGTTCCAAGGGCTTCTCTGCTGTGGCAAACTTCTGTCAGAAGAGATGAAGGTTTACAAGTAATTTTCTGGTAATTGGAGACCAGTGGGACTGGGCAGCACACGATGCTGTGCACCACTGAAAAACTGGCATGAATGTATTCCCTTGTACCCAAACCTCTTTCTATACTTCCTCATTAACATCTTGCCTAAGTAAATATTACAACAGTTTTCAAAGGCTCCGCCTAGGATAAGGACCCTGTCCTGCCACAAATTAGAGTTTATAGAACACAGCAGTTGCCTTAAGAGGTGGAAAGGCTACTTGGAGCATCTGGTAATTCCAGCCCCCTCTTTACAAATGGGATTGTACCGGCAGTGTCTCACATTATTATCGCATGTTTCCTTTTAAACAAACACAAAAATTGATCTTTGTGTGCAAGCCTGACTGGCCTGAAATCATTACCAGAAAGTAACGCAGGGGCATGGTCCAAAACTGGCAGACCCCAAGGGAAACTCACCAGTTTTTCCATCTTCATTAGCTTTATATCCTGCTGATGGAGTTTCTCATTCTTGATCTCCAGCACTGCTTTCAAACTTTCCAGCTCCTGTTCCAGATACATAATCTGCGGGTTTTTCTGAAAGATTTCCACAAAGTTTCCTTATTACCCTAAATTTCCTGAACAATCTATTTCTCTATTTAGACAGAGCAAGAAAATAAAAATTGTAATGACAGCTGTAATTTCTTTTTTTAAGTGAAATCAAGTCAGACAGGTTTGAACAAGAAAAAGATCCAGTACTGCTTTTTAATCTGATTTGGTTTGTCCTTCATTTTACATTGGCAGTTACAGTTTTTCTTAGCAGGTGTTCAGAAAATACATTTTGTACAGATACGAAAAATCCTTGCGAGTCAAGGGAAACCACTAAAGCTGTCACAGCCAAACTTGTTTTGCAGGAGTGCCGAAAGGCTCCCTCTAAGGCTAGGAGTTCCAAAATTTATTTCGTATTACTCATAACCCATCCCAAGAAGTAATTAGCATAAACATTCAAAGAGTTTTCAGGTGCTGAAGTAGTTCAAAAAGCGCACACAGTTTACACAGCTATGAACTTGGCTGTAGCTGACTTTCACTGTTCTGTATCTGAAGGTAGCTAGCTCGTAAGAAGAAATTAAATATTTTTTCTTTTACGTTATTACTGTTATATTACGGTATATTACACTGCTTTACATCTATGACTTATCTACAATATCGCAAGCCAGCACTTGGATTTTCAGGGGGGAGGGGGGAATGGGGCAGAGCGGGGTCTGTTTTCTTCATGGATGTCTTCTCCAAAGTAAGGAGCCATTCCAACACTGTAGAGTAAAACATTCTTAACGTTTCAAAGGCAAAGTCACAAGCAAAAATACAGAAACAGAATAAGTCTCAGTCCCTTTCCAGGTATGAGTGGAAAACAAACAGAAGTTAATCAGTGATCAAGTGCGTTGTATAAGTAAGTTTATCTTTAAAGCAAACAGAAGTTCTTTTAGCACATTTTGGTAAAATACTGATGTACCACATTGAGTAACAGTTTCATTGCCACATCAGAAAACCTAAGACTCATAGGGAGATGCTTGTAGTTCTGTGGGACGCAGCCTGCAGAGTGTGGCAGAGCAGGGGCTGTAAGGTACAGAGCCAGCACATTTTGCAGGTAACACAAAGGCCCAGTTGTCTATCTTCCATTCTGCTCCCTGTTTTTAAAGACTGTGGCATTTGTGATTCTTGTTCAATTTCTACTTTTGAACATAAGTCAGCGTGAGGGTATGCAGTACTGCCTCAGAGAAGAGGCAGACAATTTCAACGTAATTCCTCTCTTTTATGGCTTTGAATGGAACCTACAAGCTATGGAGAAAAACAAACCTGAAAAATTTAAGTGAATTTTGCTGTCCATTCATTGTATTTTTCCTCTCTGCCCAAAAGAGCCTTGAAACATCTTTAAAGTTATGTCTCAGCCACCACATCAGCTACTCATAGTACAACACAAAGCCAGATAACAAGACTAAAGGCCCCAAGAAGATTTTAGCAAAAAAGATAGGAATATCAAGTTGATGCTATTTAAATAATAGTGGAAATACCTCTATCTTCAAAGGCTTAATGGGATTTCTGGCAGTGCAGCATGTGTGCTGACTGCAGAGCAATACACTGTGTCAAACCTTTATCTCTGTACAGAAGCCTCAAGCTTCTGAAGCGCCGTACACTGCCAGGATGCAACGCGTATTTGCAGCTGCGTAAAGGCACTTGACTATTGCTCCAAACTGAAATTACATCTGAGCATAGCTGTGGGATACAGTTCAAACTGCTAAGTGCAGTGTGCAACGTAACATGTTCTGTTTGCTATCACCTCTCCCACTCACAGCAACACTGATTGCAGATCCTTCTGGCTGCAGCTCTACCCTGCCACTAGGATAAGTAGCAAGAGAGGAAAAAAAAACTATATTAAATTTCAGTGAAAATTAGAGCAGCTTCTCCTAGGTAAGTCTGCACTTTTTACACACAAAGCAGATGTCTTGTTCTGGCTTTTTCCTCTCCCAAAGCTCTGTGAATGCCCAACAGATGGTTTTCCATCTGAAGGGCTCCCTGTAGCTGAACAGAGGTCACGTTACTGGGGTTCTGCTCTGCTCTCTTCTGACCGATCAGCTCTTCCTCCATCCCACTTTTCTTACCTTCTGGTCCCGTCTCAGTATACTCTTTCCAAGTACATACCTGTCCCTCTATTTCAATTTCTGACTTGAATATTTGACCAAGTCTTAAAACAGGGAGTGTGCTGGAAGACAATTCTCCACTTAAGGAGCTGAAGCATACAAATCAGCTATGGCCAACCCCCCTATAATTAACGCTATCCCGTCATGTAAAACACAGATGAATTACACTTGCACGTGCCCTGCTTTCCAGGAAACCAATGCAGACTGCCCATGTAAAGTAGCAAAACTGACAAGATCTGGGAAGTGCCAGTAACAACGCATCCTAAATACTTTTTTAAGCATAGAATTTCTCTTCATGTAGTACTATAGTAGCAGTACTATAGGTCACACTAGAAAGACGAGCATGTTTATATCTAGCCATTCCCAGTGCTTGAAAGGCTCCTCTCAGAGCACATTTCTAATCCCAGGAGCATCACAGATGACAGCAGCCTTCAGAGGAAAAGCAAGATGGAACGAAAGTTTATCTAAAAGGTACATCAGCAACAAGTATGAATCAAATTCATTCAAGACTCAAGTACACGAAGAGAGGTTTGTTGTAGTGGCACAAGACAGCCCACGCCCTGATCATGGTACTGGCAGAACATTTAGCGACTGACTAGCAGCAAGCTGTGATACACCTTTGGCATACAGTGAGGTCTTTAACTTAGGCAATAACTTACACATTCTACAGATTTATATATTTATAATGGTAAGGTTAATAAACAATACTGTAGCTCTTGACAAAAACTTCTGGTAGGCAATCCATATAGATAAAATATCAGTAAGTATCAGAGCTCTATCAGATTTCATTGCAAACCTTTCATATTATGCAATAAAATAAACCCAGGCTTACGAGATCTGCCCCGTCTGCTTTACTTTTGAAGATCTGGACTTACAAGATTGGCTTTTTCTTTGGCTATTTGTTTTTGCTCTTCTAATTTCAGCTTCTCACTCAGAGATTCGTTTTCACATTTTAATTCATCAATTTTTTTCTGAAATGAAAAGATGGGCATAGTTAGGCCAAAAATTCACTGCTCATCCCCAAAATGCTTTCTGTAAGTTGTAGACTGTTGCAACAATGCAAACCTTTAACATACCTCAAGCAATTCTTGCTTTTCTTTAAAGGACTCTTCAAGTGACTTCCTTTCAGATTCATGGGCATTCTTGAGCTCTGCAACAAATTATTTTTTGCAGATTTTTAACACCACATCCAAAATGAAAACTCTTTTTGGAAAGAAAAAGCACAAAAAGCCAAAACAGGTAATGCACACGTGCATACTCAGTGACAACACAGAAAGCTCCTTTATCACAAACTGCTCCAAAGCCTATACAAAGCATCAGATTTATTTACTGCTGCTTCAGCTTTGTTGGTTGTCCCCTGGCATACACATGTCATTAGCTGACGAGTCAAGTTTGAAAGCGTTCGTCTACACGCAACAGAAGGATGAATTGAACACAAGATCCACATCTGACAAAAGCTGAGTTTCTGAAGGGAAATGCAACAACAACAACAAAAAAATGTCCTCCAGGAACTTATAGAAAATGATTACCTTTCCTACTCTGGAAATATCAACCAGAAGAGCTAGTTCTTCAATTGCAGAGGAAGTGTCACCAATTTTAAGGAGGTGAAAGGATCGCTGGAAATGTGGCTGCCAAGTGGAGTTGGAGGGAGGATGGAAATCACCACCTCTTAAATAAATTAAATGCAATACTATTTTTGAGAAATGTTCCCATGTCAATCTGGACATTACACCACCCTATTTATCCTTCATGTCAATTTTGAGGTGCTCCATACAGAAACAGGGAGGGTGGGTGGGAGAGCAATTACTCATTACCTTGACATTTTGAGGGCAGATTACACCTTAGACACATCTTTTACTGAAATAAAAAGTCATCTCCGCTCAGGAGCAGTTTTGGAAGTTTCCTTCAACTATAATTGGATCGTGGTTATGTCAGTGTGTAAAATGGGACTTGTTCAGTAGGAAAAGGAGGAATTCAGCCAGCATTTGTAAAGACAGCTGACCAGCAAGAACAACGAAACATCCTTATTCAGGTTTGATGTGTTTTAGGGATTTTTGTCCGTGACTAGCAGCACTATAAGGTAGGTACTTGAACACAAAACACTTGCCTGAAAAAGAGGATTCGTATTCCTTTTTCAGTTCCTCTACTTTTTCTGAGTGGCTGTTTTCAAGTTCCAGTTTAAAGTTTTCATGTGTGATATTTAAATTGTCCACCTGCAATATGACAAGATGAATGCTTCCCCTTAGTGTGCAAACTTAACCCTTGTTTAAAGTGTTGTTCCAGTGGCCTTAGGCCATGTGTAAGTCTACTTAACATATAGTCACAGGAGAAGCTAAGCCACATACAACACTTAATAGATGAGAACAAAACCTTACAGTTCACTGATACCAACAGAAGGATGTGTGCACATCACACACATGGAGTTGCTGCAAAGCAAATTCATGAGCCAGGTGGGGTTTTATAAATCTTAAAGCTCAAGCTGCCTCAAACAGCCAGAAGAGCTCCAGAAGTAATTGAAGCGTGCAGCACACTACCAATTTCTAACATGTTTAAACACAAGCTTACGATCTGGACAGCTTAATGCAGTAACATTTTTTTAATTGCAGTGAAGTGGAGTTTCACACTAGACAAAACACCTTCAAAAATAGCTAAAATTGGGATTCCCTGAAGACTCATTTATAGCATAAAACAATTACTAGAGAATATTCCTACTTAAATGTCACAGACCTGCTCCTGGAGTTGCGCTTTGTACTTCTCAGCTTCTTCGATGCAGATACTTTGGAGCTTCTCGCATTCTGCAGTATAAAACTGTTTAAGCCTCTCCTCCAGTTCAGCTAAATCACTGTGATGTTGCTCATTTAATTTCTGCAGAAATCCTTCATAAGCAACCTGCAGTTCATTCCTGTCTCTCTCCAATTTCTCACAAGCTGCAGAAGTGGTTACTGAGGATGTCAAAAGAAAAAAGAAGTTACTTGATCAAGTTCAACGCTAATTTCATAGTCTCTCGTTACAGGTATTAAAGATAGGGAGCACTGCACAGCAATAGGGTTATACAAATATAATTTATCCATGAGACGAGTGCCACCTCCAAGGACACGTGAAAAAACCTTCATAAAATACCAAATACACCATTCTGTATGTTGAGAATTAATTGAATCTAGTTAAATCAGGAGCCCACACAGAAAGCACAGCTGTGACAGCTTGTCATGATGTAGGAGAATGAATGTCTCACTAAAGATACTGGAGTGCTCTAATGAAAAAAAATTAATTGGATTTGCTACTTCACCTAATTTGATCCCATTTCGGGAGCGTATTTTTCAGAGTGCTTCACTTTTTGATATATAAACCACTTAGCTGAGATTAAAAGCATTAGTATCCTGAAGGCCACCCATTCAGCACGCTGATCACGCTCAGCACTGCAGCCTGCCACAGACTGCCCTATGCAGCGCGGCACAGCACCAGCAGTCTGAGACACTCTACCAACATGCACAGACCTGAGGTATTTAAATACAAGATACGGAGTAGCTTCAGAAATCCAACACCAAGATGCTGGGCCGCTCTCCTCACACCTGTATTAATACAGGTAAGTTGAGAGGACTGCCTCAGTTTGTCTCTCTGTGGTTACACAGCTGATTAAAAGGCAAAATAGAAACTAGTAACTTGTACTTCTGAGTGTGAAATTCAGCATTCACACCTCCACCCAGAAGAATAGAAAGAACCATTTTCTCATTTTCTCCTTCTAATACAAGTGGAGCAAGCACCTTATGAAGCCAAAGGCTGGAAGCAAAGTGGAGCAGAACCCCTAACAGAAGGGCATGGTCACTGACCTTCAGCAGCACTGCTGCTGTGCAGACTTCACTGCTTTGGTTTTCAATACATAGATCAGTCAGATGAGTGTCTACTTAAGAGAAACAATCAACTTGAATGTCAATGTGATGTTGAATGAAATACAGGGCAAGCCATGCGTACACACACGTTATAGCAGCTTGGCACACTGCCCAAACGGTACAAATAGAAACTCCCTATAAAAGCATTGGAAGATCTGTATTTTTTGTAGAGGCATTGCAGGAAATTCTTATCATAGCTTTGTTTGAGCCTTAAGATACGTGAATTGCAGTATCTTCAAGGACTGACTCCCGGATTAGTCCTGGCCTCAGCTGTCATGGAAGCAAGCAGTCTCCCCAAGTAGAGTGCCTGAAGTTAGACACGTGTCAGGTCCCCCCCTCTGCTCATCAAGAGCAAGAGAGTAAGTGACTGATACTGGCACTCTCGTCTAAGGAGAAGGTAATGAAGTCTTGGCCCTACTGCAATCACCCTGAACATCACTTGAACAAGGAAGTTTAACAGCGGGCTATGCTGCATGGAGACCAATTTGCAAATAGATCTATGTGAATTAGTGGTGGTTTTTTGTTGGTGGTGGTTTGGGGCTTATTTTTCAATAAAGAGCAGGCTTAGCTTTGTGCTAGTTCTATTTGAAAGGCCTGCTGATCAGGACAGTTTCACGCCAGGCCGTTCATCCTGTGACTGGCCGTGATGCAACTAAAGGCCAAACAGAAATGCACCGCAGCACTCTCTGCAACTGAAGCCAATTTCACAGCTTTCCAGACCACCACAAAGTAAGATTTTTATTTCCCCATCTTAATTCCTTTCATGAACTACTGTTATGATTCCTCTGGGAAAATAATATATATATATATATATATATATATGTATATATAAAAATAGCATTTCCACTTCTATCAATCACATCAGTATAGCTATTGAATGTGTATGCTCTGCATTTGGGGGAAAAGGAAGCACAATAGGCAGGGGACATGGCTACATAATGCAAAGAAACGGGCAGAGAGCCAAATGGAGGCATTAGACAACCTGCAGACCGTGCAGAACTGATCTGACCATTTACCGCAGAGCAACAGGAGTATAGTCGAGAGGCAGCAAGCAGCTCACGTGCCTCATTTGAAATAATTGTAGCAAAATGCTTCAAGAGAACCACTTCCTCTAAAACCAACGGGGGAAGCAGCAGTCATCCAATTCTTATTTGTAAGGGCAGAGCCATCCATTTGCCTCTACATTTGAGCTAAAAGAATTTGCTGCCAGGCCCTGTCTTGTCTTTAAATGTCAGTGTCCAGAACTTCAGATGATGCAAAACACCTCAGAAAAAAGTCCAAGAGCAAACCACACCTTTGTCAAAGAGAGTAGCCACAGCAGTTCTCGCTCAGCCAGTTTGCAGTTCAGATTTACGAGAAGACGAGTGTTACAAGGGCAAACAAAAACTAACTTTTAAAACCTGCACTGGCAGCTGAACGTCGCATTACCTTGAAGGCGATGTCTGGCCTCCACAAAGCTGGAGGCTGCCCCGCGTCCTCACAGAGTGCTCCTCTGACCCGAATCCTTGCCATCCAAGCAAGGAGCAGGACCACCACACAAGAAGAGAGCTCCCAGTATCATGGTGGGGCAAGAAATTGTGCGTGCCATGTTTCAGCAAAAGCTCTGACTGAAGAATTTATTTCAAACTATGCGAAGTCCTGTATGCCAAAGTGGTTTGTCCCCACACTCAGAATTCAAGTGTCAGCAGCAAGTATTTTTCACAGCCTATCCATTCCCACGCTGAATAATATAATTAATGACATTGCCTTGTTTTAAGAAAAAGATACAAAAACTGCAGCTAATCCCTTGGTCTGGCTACTCATCCACAACAGGGGAACGCTGCAAAACTCCTGACTGACCAAGGTTGATGACTACTCAAGAGTTTTCTCATCGAACCGGTGCTTGATTAGGAAGCAAAATCTGCAACTGGAGCGTGTGCTCTTCCAGTAGTGCATAAAATCTCTATTTCAGCTTCTTTCCCACTTCAGAGACAGCTGAAGTGCATGCTTTGGAGTTTTTATACATGACTATTGTGCTTCCTCTGCCTCCTTGAAGCACTTCCCTCCACAACTCCACATCTTTATTATGCCACTCATTAAGAAGACCACAGACTGAGCTGAAGAAACAACAGGAGACAAATGGTCGCATGACATTTGGAAGAAAAATCAGATGAAATAGTGCACTACCCATCCACCCATTACATTTGCTTAATCACATCTCTAACACTAAATAGTTTTAAGCTGTCAGGCTGCTTGTAGAATATATAGAATGGTGGACTTGGCAGCCAGAAGCAAGATCTGCTTCATTACTGAAATAGAAAATCTGTTCATATTGTTACCCACTTGTTATCCCAGCCAGCCTGGTATTATTACAACACAGAGCAAGATTAATCCATGTTTTAATGCTCAACACCTGTTTATTACCCATGAAGAGCCTGGTTCTTTTGGGTGGAACCACTACCTCCAGCAATCACAGGAAGCTCCTGACATTTGGTAACAGCCAAATGTCTTCATTCAGAAGCATTTTCGACATGTAAAATTAACATCCATACGTAGCTGTTAACAGCGGCCGCTTCCATCTCACAAATTTAACTGCAGAGCTTTCTGTGTGCCAGCAACATCAGCCACCACCTAGAAACAGAGGCGTGGAGAACCAGGCACCAGCAGCTCCCTCCAAGAGCACAAACCACGGCAGCTCCCAACAGCACCAACCGTAGCCCCAGGTGAAGGAGAGGGCTCCAGAAGTTGCCCTGTTTCGTAGAAACCCCAAGAAGTGTACTGCACGTTCCCAGGAAAAGCAGCCAAGGGATAACAAGGGATAAGCCCTTACAAATGTGTAATATCTCCTCTTTTCTAAATTTAGTTTGGTTTTACTCTAATTATATAACAATTCATTGTCACTAAACCAATCCAGTCCTTACGGCTCAAATGCTTACATAAAAACATTGCTGCTCAGCTTACTCTCCTCCTAAAAGCCACCACAGCCATAGCTCAGAGAAGAGAAAACATAATGTTGTTTTTTTGGAATCCTAAATTGAATTACTTTGAAGCAAAAGTTATCTTCATAAAGTTGTCTAAGTCACTCACTGGCCTAGTTATGATTTATGAAATGGAAACCCATTAGACTGTCTGACATTTCAAAACAGAGGTCACTAGTTCAGTAAACGGGCAGCATTTTAATAGGTATGGGGGATGTGAAGAGCCGGTAAGTGCCAGAAAGCATCAAGTATTTAGCACGGTGTTTGTTATGCCACAGCGCATAACGTTTTATTGCTCCAACTTCATCTTTCACGTAGGAATATTTATGAATATTTGACCAGTGAGTCTACTGCAGGAACACAAGCTCATTTCCTTCCCTACAGACTTTTTGTTGTTATTACCCAATAATTAGGTCACATTTCTGGCGGACTCAATATTGGTAATCCTTCTACCCAAGCACACTTTCTGCTCATGACCACGTTTCTCTCGGCATTACTTCTGTAACGAGACTAACAACACGTGGTGCTAAGCCAAGTGCCACAGTCTTGTTTCTTGGGCAAGGTGAAACGAGGCAGGTAAACTAAAAGCATGCTTTGAGCTATGTTTAAGTGGGTTTGGTTGAATACATATATGAAACACTCAGGTGTCTGCCAGGAAAAAGTTCCTATCCTACAATACTGCAGATGCTAAGAGTATCAGCAGGCAGGGAAAAGCATGGGAAGCCAGGTTCCCTCCCCCAGGTAGCTGATGGAAACGTCTAGCTGCTGTTAACTACTCTCAAGAATTACCATAACCTGAAAACCAAATCATACCCACTCCATCTGTCAGTAAAAAAACAACAGCCTTTTTGTCCCAACCTCCAAAGTGCACTTTAAAGGTCATTTATTAATAATAATAATAATAAAAAAAACAGCAGCAGAAAGGGATTTCTGAAGAAAATACTGTTTACCAATGGCAGTACGGAGGGGTTAGATGTCTGGCTGTCGGGGATGCGGGCAGGTCTCTCCTGCCCACTGACAAAGGCTCCTGCATTGCAGTTTTCGAAGGGCCAACACGTCGGCTGAGTCAGCTCTGCAGCAGCTGGTGCATAGCAGCACCGGCCTGGATCGTGTCCAGCAGGGCTCCAAAGTGACTCCAAAACAATTGGAAGCACAATTAATGTTGGGGAGTAGTTTTGTACCTCTGAGGAAACGCAACTCTTACGATTTCTACTTATGTAATTAAACGGGTAACTAGAAATAATTTACATGTTAACCTGTATCTTAATAAGGAGAGAAACAGGTGGCAAACAGCACTTGTATCTGCCCTGGGATCCCAGGATCAAGGCGTTTACATTCAAACCACCAAGTTCAGTCTTTGAGGCTGGAGGTTTTAAGGAAAGCCATGGCTGGGAATGAAAGTGACCTCCTTGGAAAAGCCTGTCCCCAAATACATCATCACCGCTAATCCTCGCATGTGTTTCCAGCTACTGAAAGCAGAAAGCAGACAGCGTCTGGTACATGTCCTCTGCACGAGGCTTGGTGACACGGTGGCTATCAAAGTGAAAGTCTGGGACTGCACTGCATATCTAAACCAGTCCCCCACCCCAAAACGTTTGCACGCAGTCATTAAACAGGAACGTATTTGGGTAGAAAGGGGATTGCAGCATAACCCAGCAAAACGGACAGTTTGATAGCAAGCCAATTTGGTTTTGCAAGGTAAATAAAGGAGCTTGGGAGCATATGCAATTAAACTTCAAAGGCAGAAACTGAGGACTCAAACCTGCAAGGTGCACGCTGCAGATTTCATGCTCCTCTCGAATTTGGCAACATCCAGCACACAGACTATGCCAAGCTGGACACACCTGGTTCCTCTTCCTAGACCGCTCGTTCCCAAACTGCGAAACAACATGCCTTAAAAACACGTCAGCCTGGGACTGCATGAGGCAGGGTGTCCATACAGCCCAAAGAAGACTGAAACTGAAGTTAACTGTCTAACCAGCCTGTGCCTAAATAATGCTATGAACCCAAATCTCTCAATCCTTACCTCAAAACAACCCATGGGAATCTTAAATGCAGCTCTACCCATTTAGCAGGGGAAGCAGAGCTGATTAGCAGGTGTGCATTTAACAGCTATTTTCAGCTAAAGCTAACATTACAAGAATGTATTTCTTAAACCTGGTCAACAAGTGAGGCCTGGCTGGCTTTATTTTAAGCAAATCTTTAAAAGCCAGATGGAATTGCAGACCTGCCACTGCAGACCTGTGCTGAGAAGCACAGGCAGGCCGGGTGCGTGACGTGGCTACGCCAGAGGAGTTGCGTGAAGATAAATGTTTCCCTGAAATCACAGGGAAAATTGGGAAACTGTGCAAAGGGAAGCCAGCCTGAGGGAGCGTCACCTCAGCCAGGGCTCAGCCAGCACCCGATATAATATGTAATATACACATACAAACAATATACGTATATAAAATTTATATATATAAGTCCATGTTATCTTCACAACACAACTCTGTAGTTCATCCAAGAAGTTTCCTCACTATGAGTTGAGTTCTGCTTTTGTCACTGTGGGGTGACAGAGTGCTGGCTGCTGCAGGACGCAGCCCTCTGCCCTTCCCTTGCCCCGGCCCAGCTCCTCCAGCCCGGCTGCTTGGAAGCCCCCAGCCTTCAGCAGGCTCCAGGCAGGCACTGGCACAAGGACACGAGGCCAGGGGGACCCAAGGCTCTTTCAAAAGCAGCTCCTACAGTGCAACCCGGACACTTCATCAGCAGAAAGGTTAAAGGTTGCAGCATGGGAGAGGCCGCTGAGCACTAAGCTCTAGAAAAGCCCCAGCTTTCTAGTGTTGAACTTTCAGGAAAGAAAGCTTGACATGTTTCTGTGGTGTGTTTGGTACCTTTGGCACTCTCTTGCATCTACCCATGCTGCAAGGCTCTTGCTGCCTGTGCTGCTCACACACCACAAATTCACACAACACCAAGTAAAGCTCCCAGAAAGCTGCATTTTGCAATAAGCTCTCAACTGGACACCAGTAACAGTGACAAGGAGAAGCTGTGCTCTGCTGGTTCAGCTGGGGGTAGCCCCTTCCTCCCCATCAAGCTTTCAACTCTAATTAGTCACAGGAGTTGCCTGCCCTACTAATCAGCACTAATAAATGAATCTGAACACTAAGTGCACCACCTGCACGGAACAAGACCTACCCTCCAGTTTGTTTGAGACAACACTCAACTTCCAAAGCATGTGAAAACAAACACTTCGGCTCCTCAGTAATAAGTGATATATCTGAAACCACTGCACTCCTCACTTCTGCTTTCAGAAGGCTGTTTTTTTTTTTTTTTTTTTTTTTTTCTATTTAAAGGGGCTCCATCCTGACAGAAGTGGGCTTTTTATAAAACCCTAGTTTCATTTTCAAGCACCCTCGGTTTAATTCAATGACTTTTTGCACTCCACAAGTTGATCCTGCTTTGAGTTCAAACAAGTTAGATGAAGTTGCCATTAACGCAGTTAAATCAAGCTTCACAGTTGGCAAAAGCAGCCCTTGCACATTACAGCTCAATTTCACATTATAGCTGTCCGCTAGGATGAGTTCAAAGATGTAATCTCATTAGCCCGACACCACTGCCTTCTATTAATTCCCCCCTCATTCACCTACAAGTCACTAATGCAAAATGCGAATTTTGCGCAGCGTATTGCACAGCTTTATGGATTTTTGCTGCAGACTTCTAGAGTTGGGGTTCAGATAGTGCACACGTTGCCAGACACCCCCCATCTTCTGAAAGCGAGTTCTGTGGTCATCGGATGCGTGTTTCGTGAGGAGGCTCCCCAGGCACAGGCAGCTCCGTGCCAGGGACTTGGTGAACCTGGGGTCACGCTGCCGAGGCTCCGAACGCAGCGATGCAGCATCTGAGCAGGACTTAGGCAGGGAGTTAAATGCCTGCCATTACAATGCCACGGCATCTGTCTTTGCAGAGATCCGGTCTGCCCCATTTGTGCTTTCATTGAGATTAATAAGATAAATAAATTCTTACCCAGTTCTCCTCGAAGGTTGACCAGCTCCTGAGATAACTCTTTGTGTTGTTTCAGTGCTTCCTCCCTCTGTAGGAGAAAAAACAAACAAACCCAAACACCGGTTACTAGCGACCTGGACAGGACACCTTCCAATAATCAACTTCGATGTGCTCTGCAGCAAAACAAGAGGCAGGAGCAAGAAGCCAAGACATGAATCATGTAGGACAACAGCCCCACCGTTCCCAAACACACAGATGTTCTCCTGTCGTTAAGGAAGTTGTACTCTAAAACGAAATAATAGCTCCGTTGGTTGTTTTTTTATTATTATTTTTATTCCAGGATACCACGGCAATCTGAATCCTGCTCCGCAGCACTCGCCTGCACACTTTATGATGGGTGGAGCGCCGGGAGCCCTGGGCACAAGGCAGCCGATGGCTGACAAGGGCGCAGGAGTGCCCAAGGCGGGCAGGGCACCTTGCGGGGTGCGTTACGGGGTGGGCATCGCCCCGCACCCCCAGAGAGCCAGGAGGGGCGCACAGGACCCCCCTCTTCTCTCCCTTTGCCAGCTCCTTGCTTCCCTCGCCGCGCCCCGCTCCCCAGCATCACTACCAAGAAAAAACACACCCCAAAACCCCCCCAACGCCCCCAAATCCCGCACCCCGCATCCCCGCCCGATCCAGGCGAGCCCGGCGGCGTTACCCTGGCTGCGGCGCACGGCGGGTAGGTGCAGAGCCTGCTGCCGGAGCAGCCCATCCCTCGGGCAGCGCCTGCCTCCCGCTGCCGAGCCCCGGGCTGCGATCGGTGCCCGCCCGCGGGAGGGAGGGAGGGAGAGAGGGAGAGGGGGGGAAGAGCTGCGGGGGGTGGCGGAGCCGGGAGCCGCCGCTTTTCGGGCTTTAAATCGCGGAGGAGAGAGGAGCGGGAGGCCCGGAGCCGCTGGCTTTGTGCTTCCGCTAGGGAACACCGGGAGGGAAAAAAAAAAAAAAAAAAAAAAAAAAAAAGGAAAGAAAAAGAAAATAAACCCGCCCCGGCCCCGAGCCGCCGGGGCTCGGGCAGGCAGGGGCACGGGCGCCCCGAGGCGGCGGCGCCCCTCGCAGCCGCACGAGTGACAGCGCCGTGCCTCCGGGACACAGCTGCTGCTGTCAGCACCGTGCTGCAGCCGGTGGCTGCCCCCCTTGGGGTGAGAACACGGGCAGAGCCCGGCCACGCTGCAAGAAAAGCTTGGGGGACAAAGCCACCCCACACAGAAAGCCCCCAGGCCAAAGCCCGGCGATGCCAAGCCCTGCTCCGCCTGCCTCTGTGGGCTTCCAGGAGGCTGCACGCCACAGGGAGCCACTGAGGGGGTTCCTCTCCCCACTTCTTGGCTCACATACTCATCCCTGATTGTAATTCTCACCCAAAAAATCATCCCTGACCTGATCACCACCTGCCTCCCCCTCTGGCCGGTGGCTGCACGGTGCGGCAGGCCCCTCGGGAAGGCCGCCGTTTGGGCTGGTGCCTCCAAAAGGCCTGCCTCATGGCCCACAGAATGGCTCATGTCTGGTTTTAATTAAAGCTATTCTGATCTCTGTGTCCTTTCCACATCAAATTAACTGACTGGCCAACCAGAAGCCAAAACCTCAAAGCAGAATAGGAGACACTGCTCTCCTGAGCCCAATCTCTCATTTGGGAGCTCCTTGCTTCCCGCTGCTCTTGCACCGTTTTGCATTTTCCTGGTGCTGTTGATCTGTAAGCCCTCAGCCTTCAACGCGCCCACTCGTGGTTTCCCAAAGCAAGAAATCCACACAGACATGCCCCATGACCCCCATGAAAGAAAACATTCAGAAAAGGCTTCCCATCAGGACCACCAGCCACCTGGTAAAATGCCAAACACAACTCCCAAAATCCAGGAGGGGCCATCTTCAGTATTTCATTCCCAGACAGCTATGCAGGTATCTTCTAGCTCATACTTCACAAGATTGTAGTGAAAATCAATACCAGAAACTGAAAAAACAGCTCCACGAGGCAGGATCAAGCAGTTTTGGCCTCGCTCATTTCTCCATATAATTTTATCATTGCCAGATTTCTCCAACAGCACAATCCTCAGTTAGCTGTCACAGACTCAAGGAGGCTCTTAGTAACAATTTAAAGCTGTTTCTGGCAAAATTTATGAGCTTATGGCAAGATGATGGAGGATGGCTGGGTACCTACCTCTCTTATTTCAAAAGAATCTGTTACAGCTGTGCAAGGCAGCCAGGCTAGCTTTAGCAAAAGCATTTATGCTACCACAAACATGGAGGCAGTGGGCAGCCACGAGAACAGAGCTCGGGGACAAAAGCTTTGCCCCAGGTGGTACCATTCGGGTGCACCTCTCTTGTAAGATGCTGTAAAACAATGCTCAGCATAAAGCAGGAGACCTGGACATTTCCTGTTACTTGAGGGATTAAGCAGTTAAAAAAAATCCTTCGCAGCTTTTGAGGATTTGTCAGGAAACTCCAGGGGGATGTGTGCCCAACAGCAAGGACACCTGGGAAGGTGAGATGTGCTCTGCTGCAGCCAGAGAGAAACACAAAAGCAGGGGAAAAAAGGTACGAGGTAAAGGGTGGAGATCGTGACAGTTTCAAAATGACAAAAATGACAAGTCAGGAATGGAATAAATTACGAGATGTCTTATTCATGCTTTTGTTACTGGCAGTTACAGGCTCAAGAGTGCTTTTTCCTGGCAGCCAGCTGGTTTTGCTGCAGCTCTAAATTCCAACAGACCAGCCCAGTGTCATCTTAGGAGAAGGACAACAGTGAGGACACAAACAGCTCAGAAGCTGCCATCTCTGTGCCTTAAAAGCAGGAAGCTCCACAAACATCCACATTCCACAATGAACACAAAAGGTATCTAGCACCAAGCATGCCAGCAGCCAACCTTCCTGGCCATGTACCTAAGCCGAATATTCGCCTGCGAGAGCCACAAGGTATCCCCAAGAGCTAAGCTACAAGCATTTCCCGAGCGGCCGGTGTTTCACAAATCTTCCAAATTGTTCTCATGAGAAGCCTCGCGCTGCAAATTCCCTCCCACATATTGTCTATCAGGTTTGGAACAAGTATTATTGGCGCATAGCTCCAGCTGCACTCTGCAAAGTACCGATACGTTTCCCATGGAACGGTCACAACTGACTTCTAGGTCCTGAAGTATTTCAGAAAATCAGTCATGTTGTGGGACTTTTTCTGTGACACGAACATATCCTGCCTATACTGGGGCGTTCTCCTCTTAAGGACGAGATACGGAGTGGTCCCTGCCAACAGAAGGGAGAGAAAGGCTCAGACGATGCCATTACGAAGCACCCCATGGCAGCAAATGCGCAGGAGGCTTTGAGTCAGGAGCAGTTAGACCTGTTACGGGCAGAACCACAAGGTGGAAAGAGCTCTGATCTGCAAAGCTGCGGATCAGCCTTCTCGTTCTATCACTGATACACTTCCTAAACAAGTCATTTCAGGAGTCAACACACGTGAGAGGAGGACAAAGTTCCATATATAAAAACATATTTGTTAAAACAGAATAAATAAAATTTGTCCAGAGTCTGTAAGACAGAAATTTATGAGAGCAGCAAAGAAAGGAAGCACCCAACTGTGTTTCACTGTCAGATATAGGGTCAAATTAATTTTATTCCGGGAAAAGAAAGCCTGATTTTGAAAGCTGTTTAGTGTCAAACCATAAGCACTTACTCCTAAACCAAATTCAGAGAGAAACATTATTTATTTATTTCAAGATACCCCAAAGGTTACTTGTAAGCAATTCTCCAACATGAGTGAAAAGATGAGTATGATCACTGGCCTTAACGTGGAAGCTGAGTCATGTCTCTGTATAAACTCTAGTCACTCACGTGGCATCAGCTATAGCTCGGAGGTAGTTATGCAGGGGTAACAAAAGGGCCATTCATATCCGCTCTGCAATATTACATTTGCATTGATTACTTTGGTCCTTATGGCAGACTACCTCTACCAGTTCCTGTTCCTTCCTCGTCCTTTAAGCAAGTAAGCAAGTCTTCTAATTAGAAGTCAGCAATTTTAGAAATTGTCTTTAAAAAACAAAACAAAACAAAACAAAACAAAACAAAACAAAAAAAACCACTCACCCAACCTCAACCCACTTAAATATTGAAATACCATCTCTTTCACAGTACTCAGAGGCAAAAGCAAGCTAAAGTTAGCCAGGTATCATTAAAGTTAGCCAGGGTCTTTAACCCCCTTCTCCAGGTATATTTTTGAATGGAGGACTAGACTATTACTGCAGTAAAGTGAAAATGCCATTAATCATCTCAAATCAACCAACCTACAGTGAAATGACTATTTCCAAATTACTCTTGACATTGTTAGTGTGCTGCCTTCTTATCAGACAAAATAAGCAATCAATTTTCACCTGCCCTTGACTTCTTACTTCAAACAGAACCCAGTTGAGTCTCAGACTACAACTCTTCTGCGATTAGCTAAGAGAGACTCCCTGTAACTTCCAACATTTGACTTCTCTCATTTATGAAGCATCAAATGTTTGTTCCCCAATGTTTAGTATGTGAAACAGTAAAGCAGAGAACCAGCCAGACAGGATTCCTGTGAGTCACTTAATATTTAATATGGATCTTGAACTTGTGGGCTCTACACTTGTACAAACATTAGACAGGATCTTATGCTCATATGAGAGAATAAGCATTTGTCTTCCCATTTTGAAAAATGGCCACCTGTATGCAATAGCTTTACAAAGTTAGGCCCAGATGGAGTAGTAAGATGGGCTATTTAACTTTACAGCCCATTTCCTACTCTATAAGATTCCTGAACTGTAATATTAACTTTATGTCACACAGAATGACTCTCTTCTTCCCTGTTAAAATTCTCATCTCATAAGCAAGTTCACCCTACTTGAGCAATTATTTAATTTTTCAGTGTTTTCCCAAATTTGCTTCAATTCATCTCATCTGAGCATGCGACAAAGTCAAAGTCTTGAACAGATATGATGCAGCTTGACAAACCGCAATGCCATAACTTAAATTTTCACATCTATAGAATTATAATTACCTTTATCAAAATTTTTAAAGGTTAGGATCCTACACTTGAGCAAAACATTACAGTATTTGTTCTAAGGCCTTCTGGTTTTAAGGCTGTTTAGAATTTCATCTGAAAATACAGTACAAGAAGAGGGAAACAAGAAGCAAAGATGTAATTTTCTTTCTCCCATGAGCCCCTCCCTTTTACTTCAAATCTGCAATAGTTACATCTAGCATCAATTGTGCATCTTCCTTAAAGATTAGGAACTAGGAGAAATAACAAGGTAGCCATGGGAATTAGCTTCTTTGTCAGGGAAGGCAATACTGGCTACCTGAAACATGAAACTTGATTTTAAAGTCAAAGATGTATTTTTCTCAGCACACCTTTTGCTAGGACTAGCTACAGGGCTGAACTCTCCATCACCACTTCTGAACACCCAACAGTACCCAATAAATGTGGTAACTGAAGTGTCTTCTAAGAGCTGGATGGCTATTTTACCAGAGCCAGGTCTCACAGTAGTTAATTTCCTGGGTGTTAATAGCTCACAAAATTTCCATGTTGCCAAAAACGTTATTGTCAATTAGCAGTCAAATGCTACAAAGAACTTGAGAATAATTTGAAACTTCCTTGGTTTCCACAACAGCTACCTGTAAGATACAAGCTGCCAGAGCCTAAGTTTGTTATAAAGGGTAAGCTACTGTGTTATCTCTCAAATGCTATCCTTTACAGAACAGAACATATCTGAATTCCTCAGAACCAAGATATTTTCTTTTGATTTCTGTTCTAAGTGACTGGGTTACTTGTTTATTTATTTTCAGTCTGAAGAAACAAAAATGATCTTATATCCTTACATTCTGTCCCGTGTAAAAAGAGATATCTATACTCTGGGAAGCCAGATTTAATGAGCAGAAGTGCATTTTGGATGAGAATCTTAATGAGAACCAGACAGGTTTGATGTTAGGTTCTGGAAAGTCAAAACTATAAATTTAAACTCAGACAGCTGTGCTTAACAATGGCCTTGCCAATGTATTTTGGATGTACATGCCAAAAATGCAACTGTTCCAAAACTTTCTTTTACCACTAAGGGTTTGGGGTTTAGTGATGCAATATGTACTTCTGCTCCTTAAGTTGGGTATGCATTTCCTCATATAATAAATATAAATATTTTCTGCTGAGCTTCCATGAAGACCAGCACAAATTATTCCAATCAACATGTTTGCGTATTCCAAGATGGAAAAAAAATAAGTGCTAGGAAATTCCCTAGAAGACTAGTACCTTGACTCTCACAGTCATCTACATGTCAGGAAATGCCAGTTAGAGTAGCTCATGTATTAATGGTGGATTTTTATTTCCACCTAGAAATACCGAAGTCCATCTCAGCCACACAATTTCTAGCTCATTACTTACACTGCTTCCTGTATCACATCCACAATTAATGGTATCCCCATATTATTTTGCCAAGGCTCTGGAGCCTTGCAAATCACATTCCCTCTGTGAAGGTGACTTCTTGAAGAAGTCGCCCCAGTCATTCCAAAGTAAAATTTGAATTGTAAATTCCAGTCTTCTCAAGCATACCAAGAGAAGAACAGCAGTAAGGCTTTGTTTCTGTTCATCTCTGGAGCTCCGTGGCACCGGCAAAATTTTGAAGCTTGCTTCTATGCCTGAGTCTTTTAAAAGCTCTTGAAGGACTTAAGGACTTGATTTAATTTCTTAAAGTAAAAACAACAGAACTGGGTATTAATAAAACATTTTACTGACTGTTTTTTTAATGACTTGAGTACTTCCAAATGTGGCAATTAAAACATACGCATTAAAATACGAAAATATGAAGGCAGCAGCTGTCAATTCACACTTTCAATACTCACAAAGCAGTTTGAGTCACACAACAGCAATACATTTCCTCTTCACTTCAAAGCTAAATCTTTCTTGAATGGCTTTAGAAGTGACCAAAACCAAATATAAGACCCAGCCAGTACCATGCAGACAAAACAAACATCTCCCAACCCCAAAGCTGGGGCGGTTTAACCAGAGGTTGTGCTGCTGAGGGCCTCTCAGGCACACATCCCTGCCTCACACTGGTTTCTCACTCTCACTCCTTCCCAGAGTTAACCACTTCACAAGAGCATGCCCATAAAACTTCAGGTACGGACAGACCGATTCCTCTTCCGTGGGCTCCTCATGGTGTTCCTGAACTGGCTCTCCCCAGGGCCTGCAGGCACCAGGCCGCACAGACACAAGTGCGAGCCCGCAGGCCTGACAGGCTCCACCATGGCCAGCCACAGCCTCACCTACACCAAAAGTCTTAAACCATATTATCTCTAGAGTTTCTCTGAATGCATCTGCTACTAAAGAGACAAGAAAAAAGTCAAAACATGCAAAATTAACACTCAAGTCTAGTACACATTTCAGAGCTTACGTAGTTAAAGGAAGCCGGCTTTCCTTTGCACTCAGTAAGCCCATTTCCACTGTACTGTCACTTTTCCTCTCTTGTCTGAACTTAAAAAAAACAGGAAAAGAGTTACTGAGCCATAGGAATTACCAGGGGACTAGAGGGAAAACAGACGTCTAGAAGGACTAGCTTGCTGTTTTGATAAGATTGCAGCTTGACACGTACTTTTAATGCTCAGTTAGCATACACACAGTTATCTAGCAACGAAAAATCTTGGTACAGTCTGACATTCTCATCGGACACGTTGTTCCTTACCATCAAGTAATCAGGTTGCCACCAGGGTTTCAATCTAGTGCTAATTCGTTGCAACAGGATCTGCTCAGTTGAAATCTGGTTTTACAGTTTTATCAGGGTGGACTGGCCCACCTTTAAGAGGCTTAAATTCAGAACAGTCTTGGTAGAAGCAGTTAACCACAGAAATCATCTAGACAAACCCTAACAGCTCCAGTGTTAGAGGTATTATCAGAGCCAGCTGTTAATATTGACAGCTCCATGATAATGCTCGTAACAAACACGTTTGAGCTCACACAGAGTTTTGTGAGCTCAGCTGGAAACAGCACAGCAGCCTTACACAATTTTGTTTAACCCTTAGACAGCAGCCTCATGACTTCGCTCCAGAAGGGCTGGCTGCATTTCTGACAGAAGTCACTGCCAGCAAATTCTCATTTTGCCAGTGCTATCCCATTTCACATGAGCTCATAAGAAGCAATTTAAATTTTTGGTGCAGAATTGCATCTGGGACCTCTTGACGAGAAGAAAAAAAATAGCAGCAGCTGATTCACCTCTCCCAGTAACTTCAGCTTTGTCAGTTCCTCCTCCCACAGGGAATACAGGAAAGGCTGGGGCGGGTTTTGCCAAGAGGCTCTAGCTGCGACATACAGCCTTGAAGTTCTGCAGCAGCTCACCCTGGCTCTTTTCTCTATCTAACCAGGCAGCCTGTCCTTAACCCTGCCTCCCCCTTGCACTGGTTCTGACCAGAAGAACGGTCCATGTCACTAATTTGGACAAGAAATGCTCTCTCTATGGCTAGAGTAGCTTTCTGGCAGCTGAAAGCTGAATCAGGGACAGACCAGCACCAGAGGAGTGTACAGCAGGACCCTCTTCTGGTGACAGCATGCTGTTTTATCAGCTCAAGCTGTACTGTGTTACTTCACACTTGCTCAAGTAGGAGGAGTGGGAAGCACAGCCTTGTTGTTCACATAATAATAAAAAAGATTATGATTAGTTGATTTCTTCCCCCAAAAAAACTGAAAACTACTTTCATAAAAGCTGAAGCTACTTTCTGTTGGCTCTGCAGTAGTTAAGGCAGTGATTTTCAGCTTGAGTTAAACCCTCTAAGTTTCTCCCTGAATTTACCCCCAAAATTTGAGAACTACATTGAAGCAATCCCTGAGACACACTTCCAAAAAATAAATGCACAGCCAGTTCGGATTAAATTAGCTAGACCAAAATGCACACTTCAGAAGGGAAGGAAAAAACAACCAAAACAGAACAAGACCACTCTTCAGCCTTCTCTAAAATACAGAAATCTTGAAGGATTCCCTAGCTACTCATCAGATTTCTGAGTACTGCTTACACCAACCATGGCAGAATGGTCCTCTTCAGTCCTACACTAAGTACAGTAAGACATGGCCTCTTCACCTAGGACTTGTCTTATCCTGGGAAAGAAGAGAACGTCAATACCTGGAACAACTGCAGATACATCAACACACCAATTTTTAGCCCAGTTACAAGTGCTTTGGCTTAACACTCCTAGATTACTGGTTTTATATAATTGATATGCTTTTGTTATTTTTAATTAAATTAATAATTAAATTTTATTTTAATATTATTTTAATGATTTTAATTTATTTTATTGATTTTAATTTATATAATTGACATTTTTTTCTTTCCACATGCAAAATAATAACAAAAAGGCAGAAGCAGAAAAATTATTCTCCCCCACAAAGTTCTTCTCTCTTCCCTCCATCTTACACACTTTTTTTTTTTTCCCCCTCAATAATCATCCCTGGAAACAATGCCTATACTGCAAATGCACCGTAAAACAGCCTGGAAGAAGTACATATGACAGGCTTCTTACTAAAATACCAGGTAAAGATGCACAGATTACGTATTCCTTAAAAAATAAATAAATAAATAAATAAATATTGCAATACAAAATATCTGAAAGAACCTGGGCCAAGACTTTTATTTTAATTATGAAAGTTACCAGAAATCTAGGTGCTTATTATAAAGTCTCACGAAGATTGAACAGAAGTTTAGCAGTCCAAATTTCACAAGTTTGTATTAGATGACAGGCACCCAAAAAGCTTGTAACAAATTGCTTTGAAGATCTTAAATTATATTAGAGAAAAATGTTCCAATCAAGAGTTTAAAAAACTAAAACAAACCAACCTCACAAAACTCAGTAAAAGCAACTGTTCTTTCTGAGTTGAACCAGACTTGAACTTAACAATAATGCAGTGTTTTTAGTTGAAAGGAGAGTGAACAGATATTATCCCAGCAGAAGAGAATGCTATGTTTCTGGCAGCATACTAAGACAACTCAGTGATTTTTATACGTTGGATGAAATCACTACATATGGGAACAGCTAAAATACAACTGGTATCAATCTTGGAACATTAGCTATAAATACAAAATGAACTGCTAGTGAAGTCTGCATCGACTGTTGCAGCATAAATCCAAAACTGTTATCCCCTAATTTGAGATTTCTCTCAAAATCTTTCAAAGCAGACCAACACTCTAGTGCATTATCAAACTTCTGAAGTCATTCTGTATGTCGAACAGACTAGGACAAGCAAACATTAACACACATCAGACGAACTCCACTAAATTTCAGGTGCATTATTATTATTTTTTTTAATGAAAGTTGATAATTGTAAAGATATTACCAATAATGCAGCATTTAATAGTCAGTACCCTGCACTTCATTCTCAATTATTTGTAAAGCATATCCACTCTTTATCTAACCTTCTTTCCAATATCAGATAACAAAGCAAGGTCATGCAGATTTTCTCTTCAAACTAGACTTTCCTACAGGGGCAGAACTTCAAGTATATACTTGAAGAGGTGCTCAGCCCTGAAGGAATACAAACTTTTAGAAACTTCTTTTCAGAAAAAGATGTGAAGCTGCAAAGAGGCAGTCAAACACATTGAGGTTTTTTGTTTGTTTGTTTCTGTCCAGCTGATGCCTGGAACAAGTTTTCTGGAAGTCCCACAAGAAGATGGATAGGAACTATAGAGCAAGTGGCCACCCTTATTTCATTAAATACAGGTAACCACATCTGTACTTGATTTATTCGCAACTTACTAGAAATTATTTCTAGGCTACAAATACACATTAAAGGTTATTTAAAATGGCACTAACATGAGAACATTCTGTTATAATAACACCATTAATTGAAGGCATATATTTAATATAGGAACTTGCAATGGATCGCATTAGAAAAGGAATCATAGGAGAAAGAAGACACAGGAATGCAGCAACTGGAGTGAAAATGCAGACATTATGTATCAGTGCATAATATATTCAGAAGCCATTGTTGAGAACAGTTCAACAAATTAAAGTCAGAATGGATTAGTTGCAAGACTTTTGTTTTGTTTTGTTTTGTTTTGTTTTTTTACCTCAGACTGCAGGTGCTGGATCACAATTGTCAATGCTTCAAACTTCTGGTTGCTGCTTGACAGAAATTTCTTCAGCTGCAGAATGATTCCACTTTGGTTCTCACATTTTGTCTTGTACTGTGTCAACTCAGCTGTTTTTGTGCCAGGTGAATGCACATCTGTGGAGGTTTGTGTCTGTATGCACGAGCTTTTTGGACTCCGCTGCTTGCCCTTGTCAACTGGAACAAAAACAACAATGAGTTAATCTGTACTTTATGTCTAATGAAAACTTAAAGGCAGGTACAAAAGAATATAGATCTAAACTCGTCCTGAAACACTAACTAGGAGAAAGGTTTGTTCCACAGCACTGTGGATCAGACATAATCATCTGACAGGCTGGGTTCTAGAACCATAACTTCATATACAATATTTTGCTTTTTGTCCTTACCTTTGTGTATTGTGGCTTACTTTTCAGCATATTCTACATTCTGTGATTTTAATAAACGTTTACATAAAATGCAAGATTTCTGTAATCGTACCCATCCACTAACTTGTTTCTACCTTAAGATGAGCCAACCACTTCTGTTTGCAACATGTATTTCATATTTTCTAAACTCTAAGGTAGTACTGAATACAAAACCATTTTCCCCACATTTCCTTGATCTTTTCCATCCTTCCAAAAAAAATTTTACTGCAAGAACTCCACTCTACATCTCAGGTTTGAGCTCCATTACCCAAAGGTCTTCCAACAAGTTTCTAGCATCAGCAATTTAGGTCACAGATGATACTTAAAAATGCTCTAAAATGTAACATATTTTGAGTTTGCCCTGCTGCTTTTCACGGTCCAAGAATTACATAGCTCACTTAATATACTCAGTTATGTTGCAACCTCAGTCCCTTCACAGTACACAATTGTGTGGTGCCAGAGGAAACCGCATTACATAACCCAGCCCTGGATTCGTAAACACCGCCGAGGTTACAGGTTTCTCTGCTGCCTTCAGACCAAAAAGGTACAGTACTGCAGTGCAGATAGGGCCAGTCTTTTGATCACACACAGGACAAGCAAACACTTTCGCAACAGAAGGCTGACGCAATACATAAATATCCCTTGGCATTTTAATGAAGACATCGGAGCGGATTACTTTGTACAGTGTCAACTTAACAAGATTTCTTCCAGATAAAGCGATAAAACCTGAGAGATGAGATTCTGAGAAAAGAAAAACAAGAACATGTGGAAAAAACAGGGGACAAATTAATGAACTAGAAGTAGCTGCTAATGAATCCCTTCTCAAGTCCAAACACCTGGTATGAAGGTTGTCAAGTGACTCTTGCATATTGCCAGCAGTGAAAGCCTCAATCACATAACTTAATAATATTAACAATAAACCTGTGACTCTCAGTTAATGTTAGTCTGACACATCAACTGTTGCATTAATACACCAGTCTTGCATAGACTTCGCTCGTTTTCAGAACATTTGAAAAAGTTTTCTGTTCAAAATACTGATGTCATCTGTGCCTCTTGCTGAGCCGTGTGTGAAGGGCCCCCCTAAGACTATGAATTTTCCAAATAAATCGTCTCCAGGCAAGATTTCCTGTCTTCCCTTAGTTAGAGAAATGTCAGCATTACTGCTTTGTAATGTTTGGGCACTCCTGCATTATATATCACTGCACTCCTGCTAAGGAGATGCTGACTGTTACATGGTGTATTTCCTATTAGAAACATACTGTCTTGCTGTTTAATAGTAGAGCTGTTAAAGGTATCAACATAACCCAAATCAAAAACCAAATTCTAATCAGTAGGGCAAATAGACCAAGCTTGGCTGCCGGTTCCAGGTATATTTTTACCACCATTTTACCTAATGGGGGCAGTTTTTTTCTCTCAGTGCAGACATAACATTGTTTCATTTACACCTCTATAAATGGAAGAGGGTTCAGCTCTGAGAGCTATCATGTTAGATTCCCAGCGATCTTCCAGCAAATACTGGTCACCTTGTGAAGGTTCTTAAAAAAAAAATCACAAGAGGCAATAATCAAGGGGAGGAAAGGAAGCAAAACAGGGCAGTGACTAGAGAATAAAGGCGTACATTCAGTCCTTCCCTGCCCAACTGGCTCATGTACTCCTACTCTCTCATTTATTCCATCTCCCTCCCTAAAAGCTTCCCTTACAATAAACAGAGAATTGGAGCACTATTGCCGATTTAAGGGTACGGGATAAATTTACTAATAAAGGTAGTAATGTCAACACTTAATTCACTGTATGAAGTGACTAACATTATTTGTTAGGACCCCGACAGAGCATGAAGAGCTGCTTCCCATCTGTACAAAGGGTTGCAGACAATTTTTATTCAGGGAAAAAAATTACATCAGATACTGTTACATACTGAAGTTATTTTGTTTAAATAAGTACCCTGATACAACAGCTAACCGCAAGTGACAACAGACTCCAACTACCCACTGTCTCCACAGCCTGCCTTTATCAGTTTGCCAGTTTCACACCACTGCTTTTATTGTGGTGCCCAGACCACCAAGCCTCTTCAGAGAAGCTCCTTCAAACATTCATCCAAGCCAACCCTGGATACTGAACTAAAAAAAGCTGAACAAAAAAAAATGTGCACAAGAGAAATTCAGTGACATTCCTGTTAACAATTTTATCACAGGCATGTGCTCTGCAGAACCACTTTAGATGTTGAAAAGCATTTCTCTGCTAGCATCAACTCTCTGTAGCATGAGCTGCCTCTACGGATTAACGCCAGCAGCACTCCAATGCTTATTTATGGCTTGCGTACCCCTGGGCAATGACAGATTGTTTCCAGATTTGTATAGAAGCCATACTATGATGTCAAAACAAAAGCCATGATTTCGTTAGAACAAAGGCATCAAGTCTAATTACTGATACAACACATCAACGTTGGACTCTAAATTAAGGACAATATCAGTCACCAGCCTAAGTCCTCCTCACTTCGCCATTTTTACTTGCCACCTTTATGCAAGTCAGACTTGTAAAGTAAAACAGATTTTCCCCTTGTGGACTCTTCTCCAACAGTCTAGAAAACACAGTACCCAATCTACTTAAAATGCTCAGTTTCTGAAGACTGTAAGTCACAGATACTCAAGTACTACGTGCAGCACAGCAACCATACACAATCACCATATAGGGTCTTATTATTTTTTTTAATCCATAAAAATAGCAGCAGTAGTTTTGTAAAGATTGAGCCTTCTGATCACTGAATCAGTCACAGAAGATTCAGTATCTTGCTGGCAAAAAAGAATATCCTATGACCTTGAAAAAGGTCCAGGAATCCTCCCACTCCCTCTGAAGTCACTGCATGGACAGCAGCTGGAGAGACTTTTCTTTGGGAAGACTATTAGGCCCATCCCAAGTTTTTCCATAAGGAGAACCATTTCCCATGCATAGTTTCTCTGGGTAGCAGGTAATCAGATGCAAGAAATACAGAGCCACTCACACACTGGGGTGCGTTCCATACAGTTGCATTGAGGAGCCTCAGCATTGCACAGCACTTGGCATAGTACTGGAGCGGCTGCCTAACTCAACTTGCCAGGTCCTGCTGCTTTCCTGAGCTTCTCAATCTTGTGCACTGCTGCTAAATTGCCAGCTGAAACATCCGGCACCCACTTTTTGGTTGGCAGAGCCAAATCAAAGCCTTCCATTGCTTACCATGTACTATGAAGGCCTGCAAGAGGTTTAATTTCTAAGAAAAAAAAATGATATTTCTTACAAGCATTGCAAATAGCCAAAAGAAACCACATGACAAGCCCAAGTCCCCACGCTATGATCACCATGGTCTTACCCCTAAGCACCATGTTTCCATGTTCCTCATCCAAACCGTTAGCTTCCACGGACTTCTGAAAATTCACATGCATCTTGTTCAAGCATTTCTCAAAGAAAAATCCATGCTTGATGTCTTCTCTTGTAGGAAGGTGCAGGCTGGTAAGAACTTTCTGCCTCTCTTCCATCTTCTGGAAAGCCTTGTCTACGCATGTCAGGTTGGTGCTCACTTCTTTGATCAGTAAGACCAGATCGGCCTGAGTATTTAATCGAGCTTCCATTTCTTCCCTTACTCGCTGGATTTCCTCGAGCACATTTCTTATATCCAAGTGACTGGACTTCACCTCTGCTTTCAGCTCCTCTTTCACCTGCTGTTGACTCCTCTGCAGTGCTAACACTGTTCTGATTTCCTTTTGAGATGTTTCCATGTCACGCTTCAGCTCCTTCTGCCCAGCCTCCATCGCCTCCTGACTAGCTCTAACTTCTGCCAGCAATGCCGCGAGGCACTCCATCCCGATCCTACGGGGGTCGCAGAACTTCTCCAGGGCCACAGCTTCCAAGCAGTCAGGACCACTTGTGAGCCAGCAGCAGATTTCTCAGATGGCCAGAGAGCTAGCACATAGCCCTCAGCATGGCCCTACGTCAGCTTACAGTTTGCTTCAGTGAAGGTACTAGGTAGAAGTCTAGTACTAGGTAAGGCAAAGGGACTAAATAAAATACTTCAATAAGCAGAGCTGTAGAGACAGTGCTCCCTCTCAAGAGTTAGCCTGAGTACTAATCGGTTTAATTGGCAGATTATGCCACACCTGAATTTTTTAAATCTTTGGCTGACATCACTGTACACGGGACGTCACCCAGAAAGCCACTCCCCACTGTCATTTGATCTGCGCATCAATAGAAAATGCCTGGGCATCAGTTACCAGGTTTGTTGCAATGCAGCCAAACAGTGCAAGAACACAGCAGCCCTACCTTTTCAACAAAGGCTCAAAAAGAATGTGAATTGCAACAGCTCGACAGTACTCAGGTATTTCAATCCTATATTCACACAAGGTGGTTGTGTACCCATCCTTCTGCTAATGTCTGCAGCGAGACTTGATGCATAAATTGGTGAGTGCCATGGCCATTGCTCCTCTCCCACTGAATACCCCCCTCATTAGCACAGCTCATTACTACCAGGAATGCTCATTTAGTGATCTGTGGAAGAACCCAGATCCTGAGGAAATCCTCTAGTTCACAAACAACGAATGCTTACAAAAGCAACATGGGAAAACTGACTAATGAGACGTTTCTGGCAGGTTAAG
This sequence comes from Netta rufina, assembly GCF_964035555.1. Lineage (NCBI taxonomy): Eukaryota > Metazoa > Chordata > Aves > Anseriformes > Anatidae > Netta > Netta rufina. Next base: position 18,328,151 of record NC_140127.1, read on the forward strand.
GAGGCACAGTCTTTCAGGTACCAGCTCTGAGTGTTATTTTTTCTTTTTAAAAGCTGACACTTCCCAATTTTAAACACAGAACTCAGCGTAATTCTAGGCTCCATGTAAAAACAGGAAGACTAATGATACCGGGTTGTTAAGTTGTTTGGTTACAAAGCGCTTTAATTACTCAGTCATTGGATTCAGTTTGAAAAAATGACCAACCCAACATATATTCCCCTGCAGGAAGCATCTGCGCCTGCCCTCAGACCGGTGACCTGATGGTCAGAGTAAGGCCCAGCATTCAGAGTTGGTCTCACACAGGCTGAAGGTCAAGGCTTTCACACACACCTTCGTGCTGTCATGCCTCCAGGACGCTCTCTCTGAAGCGATGATCTCATGAACATCCCAGAGCAGAAGATGCTATCCATAGAAAACTGCAATAATCTCATCTGCATAGTTTGGGAATGGAAAGCATTACAAACGACCCTGATTTTTGTGTGTGCACAGCTGCAAGATTTCTACCTCACCACAGTGCTGCTGAGCAGAGCCAAAGAACCGACCCAGCAAGTCCTGCTTGCACCGCAAGGTTACTCCTCTCTTTCCAGTTAGCCTCCCACACCAGCTGCGGCACACTCATGGGAAGGGATCAGAGACACATCCTCCACACACAGCCTGCAAATATTGCCCAACTGGCCCACTCTCACAGCCCACTGGTGGACACAACACCAGAGGCAGAGCTTTTTTCTGAGCGTCTCACCTGCCAGAAGGCCAGATGTGCACTCTTCTGGAACGTTTTCTATATTCAGGCAAGGGGACTTTCCCAGCAGAGCTGCAGGAATGCCTTCCTCCTCTCAGCACCCTGCCCCATTTCTAGCTGGATGGCTATCCTGAGAGCTCAGGTGCTATTGACCACGCACAGCCCTCGCTGCAGACTGGACCATAGAAGAGACTGCAGAAGCACAACCTGATGTTTGAATCCAGGTAACAAAATCCTTGACAAAAGGGATCAGACAGGTGAGAAGAGACAGTTACAAGCACTTGGCAGTACTTCTGCATCCCAAGACCAATACCTGCAGTAACTCAGCTCAGCAGTATAACACTTTATTCCAGCCTTTACCAGACCTTAGCATTTCCAAAAAATCTCAACAACACAGGTGAAGAGCTTGCAAAGACCTTGTCTGATGCTTACTGGCAGCTCATGAGAATCCAGCTGCATTAATACCCACTGCTTCAGCGATGATACAGGTGGAGAACGGGTCACACTGTGTAAGAGGGAGGGTATTCGTGAAAATTGCAAGTTTAATCTTATCAGTTGTACTTGACACTGATTTAAGTTAAAAATGAACAACAACAAAAAAAAAAAAGACACCAACCATAGTTTTGAAGTTACCAAGCTCACTAAACCATACTAAGAACTATGGTGTATTACTTAACACTGTAAAATATATTCGTAACATTAAACAAAAACCTTTACACAAAGCTTACTGGGAATCATTCAAAAAATTCAACTGCTTTAACCTTCAGGGTGATGGTGTGCTCTGTACAGCCCCAACTGGGCTCAGACTTGAAACTGCAATCGGATATTTTCACTTCCTGAACACGAGAGAAGGTATACCAGACTTTCACTTTTCCAAAAGGTCTCTTTTACACCCAATTGTAAGTGCTAACTGTACACTTGCTGATTTTTTATTTTTTTTTTTAGAGGTACTATAACAATGAAATTGAAGAAAAATCAGCAACTGGATCAAATTTCTCCAAGTATACCAAAAAACACTGAAGTAAGCTTGAAGGTCTACCTGTTTTTAGCAGAGGCTTAAGAACCAGATGTACACTGCATCTCTACTCCAGATGCTTTATCGTTCCCTCCCATAACAGAGCTGGTCCCATCAGATGCAGTGCTGCATGATCCATGGGCCTGATTCCAGGATTTTTCCTTTGGGAGTTACCAAATCTCAGCCTAGCATCTGAATCAGCCCATAGGTGGGTACACAACTTCACTTTGTTTGTTTGTCTTCACGCAGCTAACTCGGAAGCCTCAAAATAATCTCTGCAATTCTCCCCTCCCACAGCGCAGACAAGCTATTTAAGCAATAGAACAAAGACTGACCAGCCACTTGATTTCACCACTTTGATTTTAACACGCTTGCCTAGTGACAAGCTATGGCATTTCAGAGAGGGACACCTAAGAACATCCATACAAATAGAGCAGCTACTTGATTTAATCTAGAGCCACGTGTATACTGTATTTGAGAGGAACTGGAAATTTGGCTAGCTGTAAATTGCTACCCTAAATTCTTTCAGAACTCATGCTGTAGGCTATGAGCCCAGAAAGCACTTTCACACAAAGGTACAGGGAAAATGGTCCCCAAGAGTATAACTAAATCAGTGTCTGTGGACGGCTTGAAAGGCTGGGCTTGGGTGGAAGTCTCCCAGCCCTCCTTGCAGCTCCACTGCTTGATCAACTCCAAATTTTGCTTCCATTCAACTTGGCAAATGGTGAAAGTTTTCCATGCCTCCCAGGGTCCAGCTTAGTGAGTGTACAAATACGGGCTGCTGAAAAAGTACTTTGCTTCTAAGCGCTGCCTCAGGCCTGTCTACATACAAACCTGTGCAGGCAGCCCTCACTTGCTCTGCCCACAGCCTTAGACAGCTGCGTGCTTCCCAGAGCAGAACTGTGCTGCTCCCTTTCCTTAACTCTGACTGCAACCTCTCAAATCTTCAAGGTCAGGCCCAAGCCTATGCCAAGGAACATCAGCTTAGGTTAGCTGCCATCAAATCCTTTTCAAATTGTTCTGGGCAAAATCACCACCACTGAGGCTGTTTGAAAGGTTGCAGTAACTGAACAAAATTTAACTGCAAGCAGGCAAAACCTGACACCACTGCTTAATGAGACTCAGCGGGATTCAAACTTACACATCAGAAATGCCTCTGCCTTTCTTTGCAGAGGTACAAAGGTTCTTCAGCACTGATGTGTATGTCTATGTAGTGCTGGTACAGCACTGGGAGGGAAGTGCAGAGCTACCACGTATTATTCCAGGTGTTCAGTCTGAAGCACTGTTTCCGAAGCCTGCACCTGTCCTTTCATGCCAACTCAGCCGCTGATGTAGTGTTATAGCATTAACTTCTAGCCTCGACACAGCATTTTAAATGTATCCCTTTTTGCTCCTCCCTTCCCAGCACGTCGTTGGATGTCCTCATTCACATAGCAGTGAAAAGGAAAGAAGTCTCAGCTGTCTTCCTGCACTTCAAAGAGCTCTGTGCCTGTGTGATGTTTTAATTGCATGCTGAGCCCACGTGTCTCAGCGCTGGCCACCTGGGGTCTCAGCTGGAAAGGAGCAGGTCTCTTTTGAAGCAGAGAGCATTAGCATGTCAAACCATTAGCATGTCAAACACCTCCTGGCCGCTACAGCGCTGATTCTTAGGTAAGAAACCAAATGTCTCTTACAGACCACGCTGGAGTCTCGCAGCCTACAGCTGCTACCTGGAAACTTGAATATCTAGCACGCAGCTCATTAGCATCCTGCTTGTTGACACAACAAACCGAGCATGAAACAAGGGCGCCAGTTCATTACAGCACACAGTAACATGGGTGAAAGAGGAAACCTGCAAATACATGCAACAGAGGGAAGACAGAGCAAACAATTTTCCTGGCCAAGCATTTGCGTGACGTCCTCCAAAGGCCTAGAAACCCCACAAAATTTAACTAATCTTGTGCAAAGGTTCTTTTGCAGGCAGCTGTCAGCTTATTCCTTGCTAGGTATTCCAAAACATACCTCATTCTTTCAGGCTCCCAAATGACAACCATGTGTGCAGTGAATCCTTTGCCCTACACCGTGATGCTTTTTGCTGCTTGGCTAGGAGGATGCTCTCGCTGTCTTTTTGTGAGGGAGAGGGGATTCTGCCTGCAGTGAGGAAGCAGCCACGAAACCAAAGCAAGTAAAATGCCAGTGATGTGTAACACTGCACTAAGGCTCCTCAGTATATCATCTTTCCAGTTCCTACCCCCAATAAAGTAGACTCTCACCCATGGCAGCCTTTGAGCTGGGTCCCTGTATGCACTCACCCATTAATATTAACCACCTGTCAAAGCCTCAGTATTTCCAAGCGCAAAACATGCCTTTCTTCACCCAAGGGATTAACACCAATGTGTCTTTTGTTCCTTAAGGTGTCGCTAGTCCTACAGAATACAGCTCTTGAGCTGTTCTAGGACATTGTCAAATGCACTAATGATTTCCTGCAACACAGTATTTCTCCCCCTAGATGAAGCGTGTTAACGACACAGTTCAGTTTGCCAGTAATTTGGTATGATTTTTTTTAAAACCATATAGATTAGGCATACAAAATCTCCATGTCTTAGCTTTATTCACATTTCTGAAGATCAGTATTAATGTTTTAAAACCTATATCAATCTTACACTGAAGTGTTTCAAGAGAGTGGATTATGACATTTGTAAAGACACCTAAACTAAGTAGATATATTATCTTCTAAATTGCTGGTGGCTTCCCAAATGAAACACAAAGAAGAGCATTATCTCACTCATGTCATTAGCGCAACTTCTTGATCAACAAACCTGTGTTTGTTTGTTTGTTTGTTTTTTTAAAGAGTAAGCTTTGAATTGAAGTCCAGAGATAAAGATTCTCTAGAACTGTGCCCTACGTTGTATTGGTGTTACGTTTCTTTCACTTCCTCAGTAGCTGTTTCTTTTCCAGTCTTCATGACAGCACATTCAGTATTGGGTGAGATGATGTCAAATGGCCATGCATTTTGTCAGCCCTACCAGGGGTGCTTTGACAAAGTCAGTGAAGATGGAAGGAAATAAAAAAAAAAAAAAAAAGAAAAAAAAAAGAAAAAAACTCTAAGAATACCAGTGTTGTGCCTTTAACAGTTTTTACCTTATTAAGCGCAGATCCATCTTACATAAGCACTACTTGACTTTTGAGAAGAATTGTTTTTTATATTGTGTCTTAACATTGCATGTGTAATATATTTAGTCGCCAAGCTTACTGGAACTGCAACATCTAGAACTGAAAGATTTTCATCTAGCTAGTTGTATCAAGCATGAATACAAACTATACATCAACTACAAAAATAAAGATATCAATAAGTTGACTGTACATTCAGAGATGATTGCAAATTAGATAAATTTGAAATGATATGCAGCTTATAGAAGACAACTCTAACACACATCCACTAGACTATCAGTAGATCAGGCTTCTTGTGGTTATTTATTTATTTATTTTAAATAACCAAGAGCAATATTGACGCTTGATATTTTAGCTTGTTCTGAATCAGGACAAAATCCAGCACAAGCTACTTAGGCATATAGTGGGTGGGGTGTGTGGGGGAAATAAAAATCAAAACAATGCCTAATGCCTAGAGCATATGTATTCTGACCTGAGAGAGAGTGGCTGTATGTATACTGACAAATCAAGCCCTGATGCACATTAAAAATGCAGGGAGTCATCCATTTTTAAGCACAAAGATGACAACATGATGGAAAGCAATTGCATGAAGATGTGTTACGGTGTGCTGCAGCCTTGGTCAATGAGGACCAAGTTAAAGCTTGTCTAATCTCTTTCCATTATCCTTGGTTTAGGCATGTGTATTTTGCTAAAACCAGTTCTTCATACACCCCCCACAGGCAACCATAAATCATTGGATTCTCCAGTTTCTGAAGCAAAGAAAAGAAAGCACTACATTTAGGAGCTAGCAATTATGTTTATGTATGGAGTTTACATTTTATTAAGTTTCTTTTTCAGGTGTTGCTCTAGGTAAGCAAAAAGACATTTGAAGGAGTCCTCTTTTTTCTGCATACCTTCCTATAGCTGCAGCTGTGCTTTGTCATCCTTGAAATGCCCAGAGAGCCAAGCAAAGGGAAGACTGGTGTTCTTCACACTCTGCTCCCGTTTCTTCTCCACCACCTTCACTCTCCATTTCTACTTGTACAAGACGTTGGTCCTTGTTGTCTGGTGCCCTCTACTGTTTCGCCATAGGTACGTATTTTTGACATTCCTTCTTCAGTTTGGGTCTGCAAAGTCAGGCCCCAGAGTCAACTGGAACAAGGACTCCTGCCATGGTTAGTTCGCACCACCTGCAAATCTTTCCCAGACCCCACTAACTGCCTCCCTAGTACAAATCCCAATCCCTTTTCCCCAACTCTGCATCCTTCCTGAATACGTTCAGGACTGCCAGCTGGCCTGTTTGCAGACATTAAGATAACTTCACATCTGGGAAAAGACTTTCAGAGGGTGGGGTCACGGAAAGAAGCCCTGCTATACATATGTGCATGCAAGTAGGTGTGTGTAGGAAACCCTCACACAATACCAGAGAGAAAAATGACAAGTCCACCCTTTTTGTGGCTCCAAGTTCTCACACAGGCCAGGGAGTGAAAGGGCTGAAACGCGGCCAGAAAGGAAGGAGCTATCTGAGTTTCAATGCCTGAACTCATTCCTTCCCTAATGCTTTAGTCCAGCTCTTTGTTGACTGTGATGCTCAGCATCACAAATATAGGACTGGAAAAAAAAACTTCAGAAACCATTTACATCATTCCTTGCAGAAGCAAAGTAATCGCTACCGAGACATAAAAAGCACTTTGCCAGACTTCGACTGTCTCAAGTCTCACCATAGCACAGTCCCCCGCATGCTTGTCATGGTACCTTCTCTTCTAGTTCAAACCTGATCTGACCTCACATAGATTAGATCTCTGCCTATAATTGCCTTCACATCACGTTTCTTCATGCAACAGACTAACAGACTATCAGGGGAAGATTTTTCTTCTGTTCTCACATACATACAGTAGTCTGCTATGTGCTGAGAAGCCAGACATGTAGACAGCTTAATTATTATTATTTTTTTTCAAATAATTTTTAAAATGCTTCCATCCCAAAGGGCTATCAAGCATTGTAAGCATGCTCAGGATAAACACATCAAATAACTGGGAGAGACACTCTCTTACTTGGATTTGTAAGTAATAAACTAACAGGCTCAATTTTTGACATCAAATTTATTCTAAATCTGTCAAACTTAGTTTTTAAAACCTAGGGTCATTTCAACCAGTTGTAGGAAGAACTTCATTGAAATCCCAAACTCAGGTCTCACGGCTTTTAGAATTAAGTCCTTAAGTATGAAAGGCACTTTCTGCTTACATACTCTAGAACTCTACTTCGTTGCCATAAATGCAAACAAAACAAAAAACCCTGCAATGAATTTGGAACCTAAAATGAATCGCCAAACTTGAATCAGTGGCAGGCACAACTGAAGTTGCAATTCTTCCTTCACAGCAGCATATGATTAGTTAACCACCAGAACATTTATCAGCTCAGCTTAATGTTTGATCCAAGAATTTGCTACTTCTCACTAGTTTTTCTGAACTGCTTGAAGTCTTTCACAATCCCCATTAGGCTCAGTAACTTGCAGGGAAAGATAATGTTTCCTTGAAAAGGACTGTATAGAAGAGACCTGTAAAATACATTTTCACCACAAGACACACACATTAATATGCAACATCATTTCTTGTACAGTATCTGCAGTTATCTGGGATGGAGAGAAAGGACTTTTGTTGTTGTTTGAACTCAGAAGCTATTTATTCAATCACACTAGTATGAACTGATGTTATATGACTGTAACAAATGCCACTGGATTTGAGCACAGCACTGAAACACTGCCTAAAGGATATTATGGAAGAAAAAGTAGGGCAGGCAATGGGGATTTAAAGAGCCCCCAGAGTGTTAGTTATATTTTGTATTCTTGTCTTTGTGCCAAGATTGCTTCTGAATATATCCAGCAATAGCTTCCTATGTTTGTGAAACTCTACATTCATTTAAAGACAAACACATCCAAGATTACACTCAAATTCACTGATGTTGTTCTTTAAAAAGCTAAGTGATAGCAGTTCTGATCACACAGAAAGCACTACAGTGACTGCTGCGCGGTCTGTAGTCATATTTTACCTACCAAAAGATGACCATAGAGTTCAATTTTAATATATTTCTTATAAAATAGATGAGCACAGTTCACAGCTTCAAATTGTAAAATAAATAGTTAGCATCCAGATTCTCACTCTGGAACGTGCAGATTCATCTTTTAGAGAAGTCACTAATGTTTCAGTATAAATAAATAAAAAAAAAAAAAGTATAAAACAACTCAGAGATCAAGCTAGAACATGAGTTCTGCCCATAAATAAATAAATCAGTGCTGATATAAGCATGATCAAGCTCCTAGGCTAAAAATGAATTGAGAAAAATAAAGGTTACAGTAGCTGTTTGACTTCACAAATCCCTTCTAGAATCAATCTTTGAGCTCTTAGGAGCCAGATAGAAAATGCTATGCTAGCATTTTTAACATTGTTCCCTACAGCATCACCTAATGACCTTGTTTCAAGCAGTATCTGGGTTGGTTTTAATCACAGCCCAGAACCGGCAGCCCAGCACACTGCTCCTCCCCAGCTTCATTGACTTCATTTGATGAGCTCAGGTTCAGTGCTAAATTAGGCTTTTCCCATAACTCAAGAAAACCCACATGAGTAGTTACTGGGCAAAAAGTAGATGAAAATGATAGTACAGATTAACAACAGAATAGAGACATACATTTATCATATTACAGAGGACTGCCCTGGTAAGTCTAAAAGACCATGTAAGGGAAGGTACGTTATACTTGGTCAGTATCTATATCGTTACACTTATCAACACGATTAACATGAAGTGACAGCTCTGCAGAAAGAAGGAAAATTTAAGCAGCCATCAAAATCAGACAGAAGCTCACAACTTTAGAAGACTGTCTTTTAGGAGGCGGCAGCAGCATCATAGCATGCCTTAATGAATACCAGCATAGCTAAACACGGGTAAAATTAACCTCGAAAAAGTACTTTAAAGCTACCCTATTGATAAAACTCAATCTGCTAGTCAACAGAATAAAGCAGCATCTCAAAAGAACCACTCCAGATAAAATCATCCATGTGAATTCAATCTTCTGTGCCCCAGTGAAAGCGCAAGGCACAATACAGCATGCCAGGCTCCACAGCCCAGCTCTAACATGCTGCTCAGAGTCCTCTTCTCCGAAGACACACAGAAAATGCACTTATCATACAATTAGAAGCAGTCACCATGTCACAGTTAAGGAACTATTTCTGTATTTCCTGTTATGATAAACAGTTTTCCTGTTATTAAGCAGCAAACATTGCTCCCCAGGGACATGCCTAGAACATTGCACACCATTGTCTCGGCCCGCTGAATTGGGCCCGAAGGCAAGCAAGTAGAGCTCATGCAAAGTCCTGCCAAGGGGAAACAAACCAGAACAGGGCAGCGCCCAGAGCTTTTGTTAGCCGCAAGACATCAGTCCCCACCCTTCCAGAGGCATGCGGCCCTCTCACTCCTGGCTGCACAGGCCTGGGAGTCAAAAGGCTTTTCGTCCTCATGGCTTCTAACCAGGCCGCACAACTGAAGACCACTGTGGCAAAGGCTGCCTGGCAGGCACCAGTGCTCTCATCATGAGGTGTTTGCCCTGCCTGCTGCAGGCCCATATAGTAATTCCTATAGAGTGGGGTTGGAAATAGTCATGCATCTTTCTCCACAGCTGGTGTTCCCACAGGTCTCTTCTCCTTGAGCTAACAAACCACTGCGAAGGCAGCAAACTTCCATTTTGCATACCTGGGTGGGGACAGGGGAAACACAACAGAAACTTTCTTAAGGAGCCAATACCGCCGATAACAGTGGCGTTCTCCAGGGAATACCTGCAACACACTGCAAAGATTAAAACCCCTACGTAAGACCCCTGACTACAAACATCCCTACTTATGCCACTAACAAATGCAACAAGAACATTCACTGCACTTGCCATAGGCATCTCAACTTCCTTGACCTACCTCATAGCCAAGATGTCCTTCTCAGGACAAAGGACTTCTTTTTTCCCCCTCCGAAAGTGACAAAACTTCTTAGTTTGATAAGTTGGTAGAGCAGGAGGTGTTTTGTGCAGTACTATTTGCAGAAAGAATTAAGCCTTGATTTTATACTGGTTACACAAGTAGCACGTGTTTACAGCTAACAAAAAGCAAAGTCTTCAAGCCTGCTGTTTTATTTGGAGCAGAATAATTTGAAACTGGCATTTTAAGTTCAGTCCTCTTATTCTCCTACTGGAAGCATTTCTTATATTCCTGTTTTACTAGTTAATATTTGAAAAAAATACAGCACAATCTATTTTTGCAATAAGTATAAACATTCCATTTTTAATAATTTAAGTGTTTCTGATATTAGCAACATTCACAAGCAGACAAAAATGAAGGCCATTGAAATATCTTAGAGCCTGTCAACTCATTAATAAATATTATTTGTAATACTTTCCAGACTTTTCTACTGAAGGATTTCAAGCTCTCTTTAAGAAAATGGTGAGCTTTCAGTTAAAGAATTCCCTCACAGATGTCCCCAGCTGTCCTGTTTCCTGCCTAAACATAAGTATTTCCATAACATCGCATACAAAATGTTCATACAAGCATCTTGAGAAAAAACTTTACTTCCTATAAATGTAAGTAGCATATCACCATGCGAAGAAGTAGCAAAAGCAAATTAACCAAGACCTGAACATAGGTTTATTAGCTCCCTTGCCACAACTACTAGACATCAGTTAAGACAACACCAATGGAAGGTTCATAAATAGCAGCTGCGAAGAATGATCTCAGCCAGATACAAGCCAGGTTATTTGAGGTAGGTTATTTCTACGTTTGAGAATGTTGGCAGTTAAATCAAACAGGATTTATGTGTATTTTTTTTAAGGAGTATTTAAAGCCATAAGTTATACTCCTGACACGGTTGATTTTCAGAAGATCAAATGCTAGTTTCTTTTCAAGGCAGAATAAAAATAGGAAAGAGTAATGGGGGAGAGCACAATTTGTGGAGACCTTTGGAAAGATGCTGGTGACCCCACTAAGTACAATCTAAATCACCAAGTAAGAATTCTGCAGCGCTGGTTTACTGTATTATTATGATAAAAACAATTGCTGTAACAAACCTCTTAAAAACAAGATTTGATTGAATTAAATCTTTTGACTTCAACACAACTCTATTGAACTATAAACAGAAGAAATATCAAGAGGTGAGCAAATAGAGATACAGGTGAACTCAGCTGCAAGTTAAGCAGCTCGACTGATACAGCCTTCACCAAATTTTGTTCTAAGGGAAGGCAAGCCACAAGAGAATGTTTTCTTCAGAATGGCTTTCCAAACAAGTTAATTTGGGTACAATAGTTATTGAAACCATCAAGAGCTGTTCGAACTCCACCACCTTCCTCAGCAGCATCAAATCTAACAACTATGGACCTCGTTCTTTCATATGTACAGTGACACTCAGTGATGAGATTTATTTTTTAAAACAATAAAACCTTGGAGAAAAACTTCATTATGTGACACTAAACTAACAACCAATCTATAAGCAAAAATTAACATCTCTTGCTGTGAATTACAATGAGAGTGGTCTCAATTTATTCAGTACTGCCTCCACAGTACTTATCATCAATTGATCAAATGTGATTTTAAGATTCCACCATCCCTTTCTATATGAGTTTTCCGTGGCTACAAAGGAAGAAGAGCACTACAAAAACAATGAACCAACTGGTTACAATACTCAAAACACTGCATTCTAGCACAGAAGTTTCATGGTATCATTTTCCTCAAAATGCCATTGCTCAAATTAAATGAACTGTAGTAAGGCAGAAAGGCTTTAGCTGTCTCAATGCTATAAGCCATTTCTACTATAGTAACAGATTCATTTGCATAATCTGCACAAACTAGTAGAGGCAGAGTCTAAAAGGTTAAGTCTAGTTTTATTGCACTTGAAAACCCCCAAAGAAATTTAAAAGCTATTAAAGTGCTGGTTGTTTTTTTTTTTTTTTTTTTTTTAGTGTAATTGTAGCTGCCTGTCGCTTCCAAACCCCAACCCACTTCACAGCAATAGAAGTTACAGCCAGACCACTTTCACCTATTAGACATATCAAGTGGGAATAAATTTAGCATATGCAGTAATATTAGCACAGATAATTTGCTAGGTCTTTTGTGTTTACTTTCCAATTAACTGTTCTTCTGTGAAGTTGAGCTTGAAACATTAACTCTACTTATTTCACGTTGACAAATACATGAGGCATTCTTCACAGGTAATTAATCTGTGTAAGTGAAGGAATAATAAAACCCAACATCACTCACTATAGTGTAGGGCCAGAATGCATCTGCTTTTCACAGTACTCTGCATCCTCCCAAGTTTTTCTGAGCATAGCTCTTCATTTGCATCCACTTTCATGCTTTATTAAAATACATACGCAGTTTAAGTGTTGTCATCACATATAAATTACTGCTTTGACTCTGGTTTGTTTTTTGTTGGTAGGGTGGTTAGTTGTTTTGTTGTTGTTGTTGTTTTGTGTTTTTTTTTTTTTTTTTTTTTTTTTTTGCTATCAAGGGTTCATTGCAGAACTAGTGTTATCTTCATTTTATACCTGTCACAAACATAGGATATAGGAAACTTGCGTAGACAAAGTGTTACAAACAAACAAAAAGAGCTCCACTACTTGAAAAAGAACCTCCATTTAGCTATCATTTACATACTTACTGAAGCCATGACCTATTAAGATTGAAATCAAGCACGCCAGGCAGCTCATTTTGTACCCAGTCCTGAAAGGATGAAGTCAGGAGCTAAGAGTCTCACAGACTTCAAGAGGAACATGATTAAATCTAAACTCCCCATGATTAATGGTTTCCAGCTATTCAACTTCTTTTGCTCAGAACAGACAAGCCGTTTTTACTTCTGAACTATATTTTTCCTTGGTAGGTAACACAAACATTTAACTTACTCATCCTGTATCAAATATCTCTAGTAGACTTTCAGATTTAAAACACTTAGTAAGGTTGAGTGTGTTGGGTGTTTTCCTATAGTTCCATAGGAAGCTGTGACGTTGGACAATAATCATTACTTTAGCTACCCTTAGGAAAAACAGCATGGTATATGAACAGCTAAGCAACTCATGACACCCGAGGCTTTCAAAATCATTAAGATTTTGTTCATTTCCTTTAAAAGCACTGCTTTGCAACACACAATTTCATACAGTTGTCAGTGTTATCTGAAGCAGGATGTAGGGAAGAAATTGTACTGGAAATGGATGTTACCTGCTCAAATAAATAGGTCTGTGATGTTTGTTCGTTGCTAGCAAGGGGAAAAGGAAATTTTTTAAACTGACATTGCTGTAATGACATCAGGTGTCTTTAGAGACGCTTCTTATTCCCAAAGTAATAAGAGAGTAACAAGGTTTAGTAAGCAATGAAAGCCACCAGAGGGGTAAGAATACTAAGTACAGCTTGCTTAAGGGAAGAAGAAACCTAGCGCCATCAAGGGCTTGGCAAAAACATTGAGACAAAAATTTACCACAAAAGCAACAGTACAGCTCATTATACAATCTATGGAAAAACTCTGGGAACAAAAGGCATGAGAGCTTTGATCTCCATTTGCAAAACTGGTTCCTTGTGCAGAATTGTATCTTTATGCAAAAGGAAATGTACATAACTCAAAATGAATATTTTAAATCATTCGTGTAGGAATGTCCTTCTCTGGCAGTTTTTACAGAATCATGCAGAGATGATTTACTCTGTCACACCACTGATGCATGAAAAGCATAAAAAGCACTTTAGTCACTCTTTGGTATAAAAAATCCTTAATGGTTTAATAAAGGAAGCAAATTTTGTATTTCATCACTGAAAAATTAGCTCATATTTAGCTCATATTTATGCAGTTGTGTTGAATTTTTTGTTGCAGTTGTTTATAAAACCCATACATAGGTAACAATGCAGGCATGCTATACTTCCAGTAGCTGAGGAAGTGACACTTTTTGATGTCTGCCTGTATTTAAAGGGAGAAGAGACCCCTGGATATAAATACCCCGAAGCAATGCAGAGCACACAATGATGGAAGTTAGATACAGCAAGGCAGCAAGCTGGAGAATCTTGATATACACCAAATTTTACAGCAAGTTTCATCCAGATTTATTCCATTCCTAAAAAATAATCTGATTTTATTTGATTGCAATGCTTACAAGATATTTGAACTTCTCCAGTCACTCTGACAACTCCATATGGACAAGATGTAAGCAGTGCAAACATTCTTCATTGCAAAGATCTGTTCCACAATACATGCAATGACTAATTTAGACTAACAACACCAGTGTAAACTGTATTTCCAGCCATAACCACATACCATGAAGAAACTGTGGCAAGCTGTTGCAAAACATCCTCAAATCAGAAGGGAGACTCACAAGATCCATCCTTTTCCTCTCAATAGTGTTTTACATCCTAAATCCACGAATCTATTCCTCTACAGTCAGCCACAGTATAGGAGAATTCAACTTGACCAGTGCTCTAGTCTACTTTAAAACCCCACATTTGAGCAATTGTCACAACTATCTCAAGACAGTCATCAAGGCAGTCTATGCTACTATGAAAGGAAGCAGTGGATTAAATCCATGATAATGCTCATTAGGAGTGCAATCTACACCGAAACTGTAATTGAATGATGCTTACATAACACCTTTTTCCATACATATTCACATTTATGCATGAACCCTGAAGTTCCCTTTTTCAATTACTCCGCCTTATTTGTTCACACAGTCCCTATATATTCTATTTCTCATCACTTACATGACCTTAGAAAGAAGCAACATGTCATTTTAATCCAATTAAACCACTACAAGCAAAGATACCCAAACCTATGTTGCAGAAAGCAAATATGGCTCCTCCTGGCATCAGCCTTTCAGACTTGTGATATACATTGTCATTAACTGATCAACTCTTATGTTGTTGACTTTTATGAACCAGAAATAATCACAAGCAAGCTTCAATGCATTCAATGTTTTTAAAAACACAGCTTATTTATACGTACTTGCAGTTTCCACTACGGAATATGACCTGGTTTTCAGATGCCCTACTTTTTTTCAGTATATTCAGCACTAAGCTAACCACTGGGCAGCTTTCTGCAAGACACAGGGACAGTAAAGCAGAAGGGGAGACCAGGTGAAAATTTCTCTGAACTTCCAGTTCTATACCTTTAGTGTGTATTATGCAAAAGCTAGAGAGAACAAGCAGAAGGTCTGTTCAGCACTTCTTAATTAAGAAAGTGCTGCTTAACTGGAACATGGCTATCAATCTAGTTTGCATGCTGCATCTAACAGAGGCATCCTGCAGGCAGTTCTTACTTTCACATCCACTCAAATGAAAGAAAAAACAAATGGATTCTTGCCACTATAAAGTTACCTTAATACCTGCCTCAATACTTTTTTTTTTTTTTTAGAATGATACCAAACTTCAGTAGTAGTTAATGAACGTACAGAACATTGAACATTATTTCCCCATTTCTCTTTTAGTATTTCTATTCCTGGCATATGTGCTACCTGAAAATTTCATATTCTTAGCAACATCAGTGACGTAAGTATGCACAAAGACTCCCTCATGTAAGAAGTTTTAGCATCAAGGTATTCTAATTGCAGCTTAAAAGCCATGCAAGCAAGCTGCAAACAGAAGCCTATATTATATTTGGATAATCAACCTATATTATACTCATAATTTAATTTATCATCCAGGAGGAACTCAAACTGAATTTACTTTAGCAGGGATAAGTAATGACAGGGCAAATGGTTTAGGTTGCTGTGCGAAATGCCAGGACAGGAAGGAAAGGTGACTCCAAAACTTCACTTGGAGCTGAACTCTGAAGAAGTACTAGCCAGAAATGGGGGTGTTCAAGAAAGGAAGGAAGTGCCTGAGAAGAAGAGCTTGTGCCGAACTAGTTTATGTAGCTGCTTGCTCCTCTTTAAGAAAAACGCAAGAAAACGACAAATAGTACAGTAAAGACTTATGTAATCTGTAGACTGCCATCATTTTTTCCAATATCATCCACCTTAGCAAAAAAAGAAAAATAAAAATCACCACCCTCCATCAAAACAGCATGTATTCCCTGGAACAAAGGTCAGCATCTGTAATTATGTTCCCAATCCATGCATATGCTTTATACGTCACTTAAAACGAAAATCAGGTCATATGCAGCTTTTTTTTTTTTTTTTTTTTTGATTGTCTCTAAAACACCTGAAAGAAAACTTCAGACTTTTTAGGTTTCTATCAATACAAGTCAGCAAAAAAGTTTGCTTGTCATACTTGCAGATAAGATGTTTAATGTGAGAAGTCTGACAACAGATTTCTACATTCAAGTATTCAACTATTTCTCAGACAGACAGAGAGCCACATCGTGACAGCCCGTACTCATTTCCCACCTCCCACCACACCTCCCATTCACGATATAGAAAAGACAGAGCTCCCAGCAGATAATCATTGAAATGGTTAGATACATATTTAATGGCACAGACTTCCTGATTCTATTTTTGGACCTGTAGGAGGAAAAAAAATCTGATTTGCATTTCATAAACAGAATACCCATCTTACCAACAAACGGCTCTGCACAGATGCACGGACATGCAGAAAGCTCAGGCTGTCCAGTTACACAGACTATAAAACTATGCTTGTAAGTCAGACTTCTATATGTAATTCTAAAACTTCTATGCCCAGGACTGTTTTTATTTGCTAAAAATACACTGCTGCTGAAGTAAACAAGATATCACCCAAGGCATGCTCTGTCACGTTAAAAATACAAACCTGTATGAAATATAACCGTGCTTTTCTTATAGCCAGAAGGTAGACGAATGTTTCGGAGCAACCCCTTCGCTGTCAGTCGTACACGCATGTTGGATAAGGAAAATTTCGGGGACCATAACATGTCTTCAGTGCAATTAGAAGATAAGCAAGGAAGAAACAGCCTCCATGTAGTGTAACATACTATGGTTTTAAATCACCGCTGGCAGAAGTCAAGCGATTCTTGCTAAAGAAAACAACCTTGAAGAAATAATCAGATCTCCATTCCTTTGCCCTTATTCCTTATGCACAGATGAGCACAATCACAAAAAGCAGATATCCACAGCGTAAGTGCTGCTGGCAGCTTCTCCCCGCCAGATGTTGCAGAAACAAAGCTTGTCCTCAGACTAAAATCGACTTAGTGATTTGAAAAACCCTCAGCCTCTGAATTACATCACAGTGTTCACGCTTAATCTGCGATGGGACTCTGTGGGACTGGGAGCTACAGCAGGAGAAAAGGGAGGAGGAGGAGAAAGAGGAGGAGGAGGAGGAAGTGGGTGGTCTCCCCAGCTGAATATATCATCCAGTGTCACAGACCATGTAATTGTTCTTTAGAGACTAGCAGGGAGATTACTTGAATATTCCCAGAGGCATTTGTCAGCTCTTTTCTCCTTAGCAAGGATCACTTCAGGCTGCGTTTTTCAGACAATTTCTTGCAATTGACAGGAATGTATCAAAACAGATTTTATCAGCAAGCATTTTCTACCAGAGTTTCTTTTGGCATTAAATATTATGTCAACATTTCAAGCCTTAACAAACCAACAAACACCCATTCTGTGAGAACAATCCCGTATTTGAGATCTGCTTAACAAAAATACTATTTAGCTTGGCAGCTCAGCACTGCAGATGCTTCAATTTATCGGGAGAGGAGCAAGCAAGCAGGCATCAATTTTGTATCGAAACAGATTGCTGCCAGCTGGAGTTTGAATGCACCCAGTCTTTGTAGCAAACAAGCAGCATTACAGGAATTCGTTAAAAATAAGTGTGGTCTCCATATTTAACTAGCCCTCAAAAATTATACCCCCCTCCCATTTATTGAGCTCAAAGTTTTGCATACAGCTTGGTCCCACTAGCAAACAAACAAACCAACCAAACTAGAAATAGAGGAAAGGAATCCCTGTTTTACACAGATTAGAAAACATGACCTTTTTCACCTACAACTGTGACTTATAAATATATGCTGTTAAGGCACCACAGAATTGCACTGTCCACTTTCCTGTGTGTAAAGATGAGAAATACATGTATTTCTGCCTTGTTTGGCAGCCACAGGAGCAGGGTCCATCTGACCCAATCCAGGATACAAAGCAGCAGCAGCTCATACCTCCTCTTCAGGTTCCTTGCAGGCTCTGCTGAAGAACTGCCCTCCACAGCCTTTATACATTTGTCTTAGTTTTTTTCCCTTCATTTGTTTTAAAAGACAAAATCAGCTCCTTTCTCACTGATGCCCCACTTCCACCATTTCACAAGACCACAGCTGATGTGCTCTAGCACCCAGTCTTCTGATAGCCCTTCTAGTTCCAGAAGGCATTACACCAACTTGTTTTGAAGCACGTATCACACAAAGCAAGTATTATCACGCTGACAGGTCTCGTCCCAGTGGTACCTTACCTGTCCTCTCCTTAACACAGCCCTATTACATTTTAATAACATGTCTTACTTGCTCAAGATGCAGAACATTTTAAATTATCCGGTGTGTATTTACCGCACCGGCTAGAACTAAAAATAGCATTTTGCTGTTTTATTCTGGTCTTCAGGTATCTCTGACATCGCCCAAGCCAGGGCAGTGGCAGCAGAGCAGCTCGCTGTAAGCACACCAGAAGAGCTGCAGCCCTGCAAAGACAGTCAGACCTGTTAAACCAACCTCCACAGCACGCTGCAGGAGAGTGCTGCTGAATGTTTTATGACCGTGTACCAAAATATTTATTTCCAGGCATGGTAATGCACCACCAGCTTTGAAGTACTATGACACATCTTCAGTCTGCACTGAACTATTCAAAATAAGTACAAAGACAGTAAATTAGCTTTTTTGTTCAGTTCCCAGGGCAGCCTCTGCAAACAGCAGGGCACGCATGACATTACTGCTGTAAAATCTTCACGGATTCCTTGAGTCTGAAGAGCTTTGGCACTAACAACGTGTGTTCATCTATCTTTGCCATGGCCAGAAACTCTAGACTCTTTCCTAATCCAGCAGCACCACCAAAGGAGCTGATGCTGGAAGATTATCGGCTCCAACGTTGGAAATGGTGCTCAGCAGTGAGCCAGGAGGCTCCTTACAGCACATCACAGCCGCCTTGTGTATTCACCACAGTTCATCAGCCCTCCTCTGCAAATATCAGATCGCTGTTGCCAAATCCTCCCTTGAAGGATCTCGAGATTTTGGCTTGGCCTACAGCCAGCCTTCCACCAGCAGCCAACACCCGGCCCCACCAGGTTATCTTCTCCCAGGGCACCTGGAGGAACTCCCTTCTGCTCTCCTCCTACCCACCGCAGCTCCCCTGGTGAGAGACTGCTCCATGAAGCAAATATTCTCTCCCCATCTGGATTCAATGCTTTCTTCACAGAAACAGTATAACCAGATTCAACAAGAAAAAAAAAATCCACCAAAAAAATCCAAACCCCACCTCTCCCAGTCCTTGTAACAGCGCCTGGGAAAATATGCCCAAGAACTCCTCCTCAGCCTGTAAAACCACAGAGGCCGAAATACCCCAGTGAGACCCTAACTTCCTTCCTCGGTGCAGGAGCTAAGACAAAGGACCTCTAGAGGGCAAGTATGATGTAATGAACCAGTTCGAAGACAGAGGAAGGAATGAATCACAAGACAAAATATGAGCAAATAAAAGCTCTACATGGACATAAAAGCTCTTGTAGCAGAGACTAAAACGCCTCCTACAGAGAGACACAAATAATACTTTCACTGCCTCCTCTTTCCCAGCTTTGAGTAGAAACAGGCCATGAAGAAACAGAGACATCAGTGCTTTTTTGTTTGTTAAAAAAAATAAATAAATACAAAAAACACAAACAAAAAGACCCTTCTTAGCTGAGGAAAACACTTTTTAGGCTCCAGGAACCCTGTTAATTCCCACAACCCTAAAACAAGCCTGCTTTATGCAGTAGGAAAACCTGACAGCATTAATAAAGGGCAACAGAGGCACGTCAGGCTCATCTAGCATCCAACCTTTGGAGAGCTCTGACAGGTGGCAAGAGGACTGCCCGTCCCTATGTGAATAGCTCCTAGGAGAGGCTGAAACTCGAAAAGGTTCCTACAATGCAGTATTTGCAGGGCTCTGTGTTATCCCACCAAAACCTGCACAGAGGTGAGTGTGCATCTGTCAACGTTGTTTCCTCAGCTCAGGGAAACAGCACCTCCAAGCCTGTATCTGTGCTCCTCCAACCAGCCTGTGCTTGGTGCCAGCAGGGTACAGAGCCAGGAATATGCTCCATGGGATCCAGCGCAGCACGCCAGGAACACACACTGTCTGCATTTCATGCATAATACGGGGAGAGGTCTTTTTCTGTCTTGACATCAGATAAGGGCGATGGAAAATAACACTGGAAAATAGCTGAATAAAATAGGAAGTGATACGCAGCACAGACAGGAGAAAAGGACTGACATTTTATTTACTAGCACTTCACTGCTGTCTTCCCTCCCTGGGCAAAACAAAGGACTCCGTGCCGCTACAATCACGTAATTCACTCTGGGTTGCTAAAGGCATTAATACCTGATGACATGGTCAGATGGATGGTTGGGCTAGACCTATTTTAATCCCGGCAGATTTAGTACATCTGCCACTCCCTGGGGAAGCTAGCAATGTGACAAAAAAGGAGCAAAGGACACAAGTATCTGTAGGCTCTTTAATTCAGCCTTGTGAGGCCAAGTCTCTGGTATCTGGATGTGTTTCTGCTGCCTCTGTTCCTCTTCCCACATTCAACAACCAGTAAGAAAGCTGTCAGAGCAGGGCAAGTCTAAATCAGAGGCTAGACCTTTAGACTGTAGTGGGTTTACGTGGCAAGGTTTTGGTAGCAGGGAGCCATAGGGGTGGTTTCTGTGAGAAAGATCTAGAAGCTGCCCCATGTTTGGGAAGGGCCCCATTGTTTTCCAGATCCGAGCCAATAAGCGATGTTGTTTTGCGCCTCTGTGAGAGCATATTTAAGACAGGGAAAAAACGCTGCGCCACACAGCAGCCGGGAGAGTCAAGGGAGTGAGAGAACAGCCTTGCACCAAGGTCAGTGTAGAAGGAGGGGGAGAGGTGCTCCAGGCGCCGGAGCAGAAGTCCCCTGCGGCCTGTGGTGAGGACCATGGTGAAGCAGGATGTCCCCCTGCAGCCCATGGAGTGCCACAGTGGAGCAGGGTTCCACACTGCAGCCCGTGGAGGAGACCACGGTGGAGCAGGTGGCCCTGCACCGACGGAGGCTGCCGCCTGTGGAAGACCCCTGCCGGAGCAGATTCTGGGCCGGACCTGTAGCCCGTGGAGAGGAGCCCACGCAGGAGCAGGTGACCTGGCAGGAGCTGCTGCCCGTGGGGGAGCCAGGCTGGAGCAGTTTTCTCCTGAGGGATGGACCCCGTGGTACGGACCCATATCTGGAGCAGTTCTGAAAGAGCTGCTGCCTGTGGGAAGCCCACGCCGGATCAGTTCATCAAGGACTGCATCCCGTGGGTGGGACCCCACAGCACAGGGGACGAGAGTGACCGAGAAGGAGCGGCAGAGAAGAAGTGCTGTAGACTGACCATAACCCCCATTCCCCCGTGCCGCTCGGGGGGAGGAGATGGAAGAGGGTGGATGGGGGGAAGGTGCTTTTGGTTTTTTTTTCCTTTGTTTTCTCACTTCTCTCGCTTGTTAGTTGTAGGCAATAAATCTTACTATCTCCTTATGCCGAGTCTGTTTTGCCCGTTACAATAATTATTGCGTGATTTTCTCGTCCTTATCTCAATCCTTGAGCCCTTTTCACATATTTTCTCCCCATTCCTCTTTGAGGAGGGGGAGTGAGAGAGCGGCTGTGGTGGAGCTTGGCTGCCCACTCGAGCGGAACCACGACATAGACCCAAGATGCCCTGGCAGAAGACAATTGGCTCCACGTTATAAGACAGCACGGGCAGTGCTGAGCAGATGGTTTTTACTGGCATGCTTTAATTCAGCAAGAACTGAGAGGTGATTGTCCATGCCATGAGAGAAGGAGGCCTTTGAGAGAAAAAGTGTCATCTGTGCCCCAGTTTTTGCTTCCAGAAAGTTACCACGCTCTCCCCAGCTTCCTGTGAGCACCTTGCCCTAGCCAGTGCTCCAGCATGAAAAGCTGATCCTCCTGCAGGCAGCAACACGCTGCCGTGCTCCACACAGCTTGCAGCTCCGGGACATTTTAAGCTCAAATCCTCACCTGAAGAAAATAGCAACTCTCTTCCCATCTCAGAGCAGGAACTAAAATCCTAAATAATTTAGGCTTCTTCTAGGACACAGAAGCTTTTAACCATTATAAATTCAGCAGCGTTTCAAACAGCAGGTGATGGTGCAGTGAACTTCCAAGCAAACAGCTACCGAAATCAGGTTAATCTGCGTCTCTTTCATGCGACAGTGGTGACATTTTTATCATCTGCCCTCTTTCAGAGTAGAGAATGGCAACAAAACATCACAAGAATAATTTCATTTTTAACTTCTGACATAATGGAGCTGCAAATTATTTTCCATGTGTAAGATGTCCTTTACAAAACAGCATTTGTTAGACTCCCTCAGACAAAATCCTACAGTGCTTCAAAGCAAAACTGCTTCTAGCCTGCAGTGAAAAATGTCACTAATATTAGGACAACATGCCTTAAAATATGAAACTTTAATGATCTATGCAGACTTACCAGAGAGAAAAAAATAAAAAAATTAAAAAAATGCCTCTCTGCTAGGAACTTTGGCTATTCAGCAATAGGCTAGGGGCATACATGAGCCTTGTAAACTCCAGCACCAAGGAACAGATTAAAAACATGGGTTTTACTTAGAACAACAGCTTACAGATCTACAAATATTGATTTATTCACACCATGATCAACACCATGGTTGATTCACACTGTGCAATTGCTCTTCACCTATGGCCTCACAACAACAGTAACCAGTACCCAGGCAACTTCTATTGAAAAGCAGCACCACAACTATGGATAATTTAGATGAATACATCCCCAAAGATTTACTACTGATTTATCAATGAGCAAGTTCACTGAACAAATGCAAGTCAGCTCATCACAGGTGCTGCATTTCTCTTTTGTGGGCTTCACACATTCTTTGTAACCCCAGGTGTGCGAATAAAGGTCAGAGTTTACAAGCTGTCTAGCCATCTTTGATACAAAATCCACAAGTTTCATATCTCTGGGACCGTTCTATGGTCTTCCAATGTTATGTCAACTTATTTCCTTAATAAGGGGCAATGACTGCAACATTGGCAGCTACTTTATCTGCTGAAAAAATATCTTAAAGAATTTGGGGGAAGAAAGGACTTAAAGCAAGCTAGAACGAACAGCACAGTGCCTCAGAGGACTTCCAAATAATAATAAAAAAATAGGAAGAGGACAAAAAGAGTCAGCTTTGGGCTACATCAGATACATCAAAATTAAGACTCCTATAAAGAACCCCAGTGCAATGACACCTGGTTATTAGCAGTGTCCACTGCAAACACATAAAACAATGTCTATAATCTAAGGGCCTCCAGAAAGTCAAAGAAGAAAAAAACTACTGAGATAATCCAAGAGAGATAGATACCTATATTTAACTGGAGAGGGAAGGACACAGAGATACTACCAAAAGAGCTAAGTTTTAGGGTGGCACTTCTAAGAAGGTGGCACAGTTTAGCATAGCATATAGCTATTCAGAGCTGGGAATAACAAAACAAAAGCAGTTTGCCACTGACCCTGATGGTCAGTCAAAGCCCTCCAGTCTCTTCACAAAATAAAAACTTACTGTCCTCTTAATTACTGAGGAAAAAAAAAAGTGAGAATGTAGATATTTTAAAATTAGTTCAGACAACAGTAATAAAAACCATCAGCTTTGGGCAATCCTAATACTGTTGTGTATAATTTAGAGCCAATATGACAGACTTCCATGGTAGAAAAGACTTGAACTCCATCTCCCAACACTGGAAAATGTTCTTTAGGCACCAGCTTGGACTGAACTGATACAATCTGTTGATGTCCATTTCAGCTGCCCCCTCTATTCATTCAGAGGCTGACCATATTTAAATATTTATAATTAATATTTCAATATTTAAACACCTGTGAGAAAACTGCATCTCTGTGCTGTTCTGTTGTATGGATTATTACTGTAAAACATCAAAATAAATACCGTGGAGGAGAACTACAGACATTCCTCCCAACATCAGAACAAACACCACAGAAGTGAACTACAAACATGCCCTCATCAGAACGTCTGCTTGCTTTGTGTCATCAAGAGTTTGGAATATGGCTGCCTTAAGCTAGAGAGCAATTTTCTCACAGAAGTTTTGGAATTAAACAAACATATCCAACTTACAATTTAGAAAAAAGGTCCTTGCTTAGAAGTGCTAACAGATGAAACAGATCTCATAGCATGGAAGCCATTTGGTCTATACCACAGAAGGCCTTTAATGAAAGAATTCACATAGGTTTAGATTAATTCTAAACTTATTTATATAGAGGTAACAAAACTTTATAGGTGGTTCACATGTAATAGCTATGCCACTTGAGCAGTTTTGCTGGCTGTTTATAAGAACATTCTTTATTAGCTTGCAAGTATTCTAGGGCTAGATCACGAGACAATTGAGTCATTCAGATAGTCCTCATTGTTCACATGGATGGAAAACATCTAAAAAAAGCCTACAGCAGGCTCTTTATTGCAGCTAGAAAGGCAACAAGTAGTCCAATGAACAGTACTAATATCTGCAAAAGACTTTAAGCTTGATCTTCTTGTTCCTTGTCAAGAGATAAAGGAGAAAGACCAATTTATATTATTCAAATCCTAGAACTTCAAACCCGTAAGATATTATCTATGACCATTAAACAAATACTAAATCTGAAGTTATTGCTACTGCTTTATTCCACAAAGTTTACAAAACTGTTAAAGCTTTTCTGGAAAACTTCTGGGATGTTCTGTTGTAGAGAGGGATGACAAAAATGACAAAAATAGACAAACCCAACTTACTTACAAGAGCTGAAGCTTTTAACACAAGAGACTGAAATTGCAGTTTCAACTCATCTGTACCGAAATTCCTGGTTGGAACTAGTCAGAGATGTTAGTTCTGCAATGTGCAAGACATTGAGCAATGCCCTCCCTGCTCTGCCCAGTGTTAACAGGCACTTAAACACTGTTTTTTCATACCCAGAGTCCTTTAAGTATTAGACTGTCTACCAGTTAAGAAATAACCTTCCTCCTGGTTTTAGCCTCACTGTAGAAGGTGCCTGGTTTATCCACGTGCAGAAGAGGAAAGAATTTCCCAATGTTTAAGATACTTACATATCAAAGTACTTCCTGAATTATTTTTAACATAATTTACTTCCAATGCCCAGAGAACAGAATTAGAAGGCACTGAAAGAAGGCTGAATTGATTCAAGAACAGAAGTTTTACTTCATACCAAAATTCCAGACTACCACAGAATTTTTAATGGATACATGAAACTTAATTGGTGGCAGCACTGCAATAAGGTTAACTTTGTTATAAACTCTCATATAGAGCTGTACAACATTCTCAGATATTTTTAAAATTTTTATTTGTTGTCTTTTAAAGCAAGATAAGACCTTTGGATTATTTATATATATACATACACTATATATGTGTATATATATATATATAAATAGACATTCTTCTTAAAGTGGAGATCAATTTCACATTTAATAACCTTGCACCTGCAAAGTTAGGTACTCAACAACAACAAAAAAAAAAATCTATATTTTCAAGCATTGTTATCAGCATTGTTTCTAATGTTATACAGCTGGAAAATTGCATTGAAAGCAAACACTAAGATAAAGCCAAAGATAGCCACTCAAAGTGCTGAGACAAGCGGCTTGCTCTGTCTTCTGCATGTTTTGCTCACCACTTTGTGACCTATGCTACAACTGCCCCCAACAGCACTATTCTTCCTGACTTGTTTCTAACTCAGACAAGTTTCCCAATCTTACTCTATGGTGCTCTATGACCAACCACACGAGCAGTGTTCACAAATGCATCAAGGTCTTTTTGAGTTTCCAAACAACTCTTTGCACAGTTTTTTCCTACAAACTGCAAAAGCTTTTCTTCAAAGAAAGAAAAAACAAAGACAAAAATACACCACACCAAGAAAGCCCTTCCAATCAGAGGAGAAACAAAGGAGAAAGGTCTAATAAGCTGCTTGACAGGACAGTAGTGTCTCACTGCGTGACATGCCACTACCACACTGAAGACTACCAATAGCAAACTAGATGAAAACAGTCACTGAAGACCTAAGTATGTGACATTCGTAACAACATTCATCAGCTCTCAGGTGTAATCCTCCCATTTTTTAAAGAAAATTTACACATTTTCATATAGTATCACAACACGTTTTAAGATCTTCAAGCTTTTGTTTTGCTTGTGGGGTTGTTTTTTTGTTGTTGCTGCTGTTCTTATAAAAGCACAGGCAGAGTGTGACCTAGATTAATCCCTTGTTTTCCAGACACCGAAAGCTCAAGCACTTTGAAGGTAACTGATTCTACCAAGGAATCTACAGGATGAGAAGAAACAGATGTTTACCTTCTGTTTTCTCTGGGTTTCAACAGGGCATGAAAGAAAGAGGTGTTAAATAAACCCCCAAAAGTATCCCTCTATAAACTTTTGTTTGAACTAGAGCATTTTGTTAGTAAAAACATCCTATCTCACTGTAAAAATTTCAGTGAGAAGCCAGCAGACACCTTTAACAGCCTGTTTAAAGAGACACTATTGTGAGCTGTTACAACCATACCAGCACTATTACTTTTACAATAAGCCATCTAACTGAAGCCATTTCACCTCTTTGTTACATTTCTCACAGATTATTAAACTAAAACTAGCAACCTTTTAACCTCTTAAGAGAGTAAGAAAACAGAATACTGTATTTCCTGATAGAGCACGTATGTTTTTTGGATGAAGCTGCTTTGGTTTTCATGGCTTCTCTAGCCTTCTTTAACAACTGGTTGTAATGCATACTGGAAAGATATGACCTAAATCATACTGTTCTTACCTGATAATATGTTATGGTATATCCAAAAACTGTCCCAGCTTTCCTGACAACATTGCTCTGCCACAAGCATAAGTGTCCCCTGCTATCCATAGTACACCACATGTCCCTTTCACAGTCACTCAACACCAGGATAAAGGTCCCCAATGAGAATTTGTATGCTTGACCTTTGGAACTGCCAAAACAGGTATTTGTTTTGTAAAAAAAGGATCACTATACTGTACTTTATCTTTAACCCTCAGTCAAGAAGGGGTATTACAGATTTAAATACTCACTGTGTATATACACTGCACTGTAAGATAGTGCATAGGTGCTAGAGGTGGGTCACTTTCCACGGGGAGGCCAAAGAGAAATAAATGAAAGAGTACTAACCAAAAGCATTTTAGAGGAAGTTGCACATCTAGTTCAAAATTACACCTCATGAAAGGTAACTGGTTTTCTCATAATCACATTAAGGCATTGCAGGAAGGATACAAGTACATTCCGACATGTAGTTAGCAAGTTAAGAAGTAACAAAACATATTTTGTGCAATAAGTTAGTTTTTTCTTAGCAGTAAAGACATTGTTGTAACCAGTAAACCATAAAACTTGTAGAAATGCCTTGATCCACTGGAAGATCATCAATGAAAAATGCCAAGGTCAGAAAAAGAAGCCTTATGAATGCTTTAACACACACACAAAAAAAAAGTAATGAACAGCTGCAAATACGTAAGTCTCCAGTTCTGCAGACATACCAACAGTACACTGTCTCACTTTGTCAAGTGTATTCTGGTTTTAAGTCATTGCTTTAAGTGAATGGAAAATGGTTAGAGCAGAGTCAGAGAACAGATATCATATCATAGAAATGTCTGCTATTATTTCATTCCTGAAGTGATGCTAGAAGCAACATTAACTACTGAGCTAGACAATTAATGCATTAATAAGGTAATTAATTCCTTCTCCCTCCCCCCAAGTCCCACTGCAAGTTACATTTCTGACACTTCAGGCAGAGCATGTGTGCAAGAAATAGAAGTGAGGTACAACTGCCTCATTGAACAAGCCTAAAACTGTAGAGTTAACTAACTAGTTAACAACAAAATAAGAGAACGAAAGCTTTAACTATATATAATCATTAGAACAAAGCACTACTATAATATCAAGGCAACGAAGAGAAGAAGAAAATACTGAGCCCCATTCTACATGGTACCAGCTGGCATTATTGCAGTTCATTTATAAAAAAAAAAAAAAAAAAAAAAAAAAAAAAAAAAAAAAAAGATCATTTGTCTTTTCTTCAAGTTTAAGACATCATACCAGAGAACATCCAAACAGCCAAACAATATTTTTATTGTATTGCTAAAAAACTATCTGCAAATGTGAAGATGAGAAAAAAAGAAGTCTTTCTTAAAACAGTGAATTACTCTATCAGAAAGCTCGCATGTGTAAATGGAACATTATACTAATGCTCTGTATAAGTTAAAAAGCTATTAACTCAAAAGTCTAACATACCACCCAATTTTGGAAGCTGATTCAGTACAGGAAACAGGTTTCTTAAGACAAATACTGAAATGCAGGTATTTGACTGGCAAAAATAAGATGCTAAAGAATTTGTTAAAGAATCACTCTAAGTGTTATGGCCAATTTGGAGTTATAGCCACATTTTTATGGCAGCAAATATACTTCAAAGATACACAGCCACATTCTTTATTAGCTTGGAAAAGATGAATCACAAGATAGAAATATGTTAAACTTGCAAAAAGGGTGGGGAAGCACTAAGTACTTTAATGCATGGAAAGTGAGGGTGCCATGCTAGATTTAGAGGAAAACAATTACATTTAAATTTCTAGTTTATACTTTATTGCTTATCACAAATTCCCCTGATCCAACTAATTAAGGCATTATGTTCCTAGCAGTATCACTCTACAATTTTATATAAAAAAAAGTCATATAAGCTCATGCAATACTGTCAGCTTACACCTAAACTAACATTAGTTCAGGAAAATATAAATTAAATCAACAAACAGAGCATGTTTTATGCTACATCTAATACTTGTATAAGTGAAGACCTGATTTATGACAGCAAATCTTGAGCAAAGCACTCAGTCACGATTGATATGCAGACACAACACACACAAAAGAGCAGGAGGCAAAGCATTAGACTCGTGTTATGAGTGCAGGAAATTAAAAACATACTGCCACAGTACCCAAGTGACAGGTCAGAACTGTTTTACTCAGCAATTCCAGACTCAAATTCATAACATCTGGTTGGCTACAGCACCTCTTTCACAAAGACATCTGCTATTCACTCAAGGGACACAGGGCTTCCCAGTGATCCTCAGTATCTTTCAAAGAGGGCTTTTCAGTAATTAAAAGCGGTTTTTAATTCAGCAAGTATGCACTGATTCTTAGGAATCTAAATTAGGCTTCTAACCCTCCTGAAAAAGACCTGGAAATTCCTGTGAATAGAAACCTCATCTGAAGACCCTTCTGTCTCCTGGCAGAGACTAACTAGCACCAGGTGCCCTGACTGGCATAAACAAGGAAAACAAACCCAATATGAAGTCCTTAAAAACACTGCCAGATTTTGGAATACCATCTGCCACAATCCATTGCCATTCCTCCCTTGCCATACATGCAGACACACAAACTAACAAGTTTGGATAATTTCATCTTCAAGCATAGTCTACAGTGACAGAAATACAAAGACAGCTGACACTGAAAGGGTAGCTACCACAAACCTTCCAGAAAAACCTGTTATTCTGCATGACTCTTCTATTTATTTATTTTAAAGCCATAACACATGAGCTTTAATCATTACTTACTTCAACGTGGTTAAACAGTAAAAACTACATCTAAGTTTCATTGCCATACTTCTTATTGTTACTGTTAAAACCTCCTTATGCTTCACTGGAAAACAAATAGAACAGACTACGTACTCCAAGTGCTGGGTAACCTGAAGACATCAACTAGAAAAAAAACAAGGCTTCTCTCTGTACTCCTTGAATCCAAAATCGATGAAAGTTCACAGAAGTTCTGTTGCAAAGCCGTCTTTCCGAGAAAGGAAACAATACAGTAATCTAACATATAAACCTAATTTAAGTTCCACTACAGAGTACGTATAAATACTTTCAGAATACTCACCAGAACCAAAAGACGACAGGCTTTGGTGTCTATTTCTTCCAGGAGTACCTATGATGTTCAGAAAAGAAAGCAGAATTACACTTCAAGCCAGTAAAGGGGAGCAAATCTTTTGAGATTCTTTCCACGTAACCTCCTGCAGTTTCAGTTACTTCCTTGTGATGGCTGATAGCACGTTTGACAGAAAGATTTGGCATTATAAGGTTAACCTATCTGGAAAATGGATGATGAATTCCTATTAACATTTTTTTTTTTCCATTACAATTATCACACTTCATTTAAGCCAGGTAGCACTGTTTCATTTTACTCATTCATATAGCATAGTAGAGTGATTAATAAGTAATAGAAGAAAACAAATATTATCTGTACCATTATCATTTTAACTTTTTTTTTTTTTACAGTCATACACTTCATTTATTTTATTTGCATAGAGCAGCTATAAATAAATTGGTAGCTCTTAAATGTGCTACCAATCAAGTCAGATAGAAATGAAAACAGAGAAGGTTAATCTACCCTTACTGTATTGTTTCAGAGTCATGTGAAAGCTGATCTAAGAACCTCATCATTTTGAATGATATGAATTAAATGAAAGCACTTTTTGCTAGTTGTAAGTGCAGAAGTAATGAGCAGAAGTTTATAGAAGGTCTGTTTACAACACCTATCAGGTTGAGCTTTCTTCACGCTTCAGAAATAGTGTGTGATCCCACAGCAAGTATACCAATAATGAATGATCTGCTCTGTAGCACAATTGTAATTGTTTCCCTTCACCTCAAACATACAAATCAAACTTTGCTCCCAAACTGAAAATTCTGTGTTATGGAAATTTTCAGAGAAATCAGATCTATTCTTTTGATTCACTCTGGTAGTTAATTACGCATTTCAAATAAAAATTAAAATAAAGCAAACACCTGATACATAAATGGAAAGTCAAGTACATGTTACCCTAAATAGCCAAAGCTGATCAGCAAGCTCTCACAAGCAAGCTTAAACAAAAGCTTGGGAAAGCTAGCCTGAGATTCGTCTTGCAAGTATACAATTTTATAAAGCAGGTTTTGTAAAAGCATTTAACCGATGTTATCAAGTGCACCAAGTCCTCACGGGATACAAGTTTCAAGCAGACATGAAGTGTCCTGACTTTTACCCATGGATAAACAAGTATCTAAGAAACACTTTGCAGAGCCAGTCTCCAATCCTGTGAGCTACAGGTGAAGACAGCAGACTATCTTAATTACTCTGAAAAGCTGTAGAGCATAGCCACTCTTTTTCAAGACAGAGGGATTCAAGAATGTAAATGAAAAATTTACTTTACCCAACAGCTGATTGCCTCTAGCCTCGCTGAATTTCCTTGCTGGGTGCAATGGCCCGGGTGATTTTGTTATGGATTGGCTTAAGGCAGCAGACCTCACCTTGGCTCCTAGAAGTAGAGGTTTAGATCAGGTTTAAAAGTACAGCTATGACGGTAAGTAAAGACATGCCTACCAGCACATATTTACAGTTCAATACCAGATGCACAAGTCCACTTGTGCACCACAAATACAAAAAGAGACATTATCTAGAAAATTTAGTTACATTTTAGAATTGTTTTTACCAGAACTCACCGTGGAGGAAATAAAAGATAATTTCAATAAAGCTTGTAAGTAGAAGAAAAGGTCAATTTCAACTTAGCACTAAGATCAAATTACCTAAGTCTCAGAACAGCAACAAATACAACTCAGGTACATAAAAGTTGGCTGAAAGGGACTTCTGGAGCTAGCTAGCCGCCTCCAAATCAGAGCAGGGTCACCACCAAGGCAAGGTCAGCTGGCCATGTCTAGCTTTGTCTTGAAAGCCTCCAGAAATGGAGACTCTACGGCCTTGCTGACAACCTGCTCTTGTACTATACAATCCTCCTCATAATTTCCTTCCCCAAAGGGACAGTCTTCTGCTCCACAATTTATGTTTATTTCTTATTGCTACATCATCTGGTACTCCCGAGAAGAGTTTGGCATCATCTTTGCAACTGTTCAAGAAATTGCAGACTATTGCAATACCTTCCCTTACTCTTCTTTTTGCTTGACTGAAGAAGCCTAACTCCTCCAAACTCTCCTCACAGCTGATGTGCTCTGAGACTCTATCTTCCCAAGTCTCTTGTTTCCAAATAGCCTTTGTGAAATGGGGAAGCCCCAAAACACAGAGCAGTCCAGGTGGACTTCACCAGTGCCAAGTTGAGGGAGAACACCAACTTCTGGCCACACTGCTGCTGCAGGTGCTGAAGGCATGCTTCTAGCACCCAGGTCACTGAAGAGGTTGAACAATGCATAATTGCATTGCAGATACTGGGCCTGACAAAAAAGACAGCTTGTCAGGCAGCCATATAATTCTTGTTTGTTTCAGTGATACACAGTTTCTGGCAGGGTCTGTTTCTTTTCATTGTTTACCATTTTAAAGTATGTCATTACAGCATGACATTTGGCCAGCTTAAAACTTAAGCCTAAAGCAGAAGCATAGTATTTAATTAGGTTTATCCAATTACAATAACCAGTACACCACAAAGATGGTCAGAAGCAAGCTGATTATAACTAGGATTTAAGAGAGAGAGAGCACAAGCTTATTTATCTCCTCCCTTTACGTCTTCAATTTTGGTCAGAGAATGAGTTGTCAACTGCTCTTTGTGGCTTGACTTGGAAAAGCACTGAGCCAGGGCTGCTCTATCAGCCAACAAACAGCCACATTTAAACTAAGTTTCCTTTAGCATAAGATGAAGAAGCACAATTGCCTTTTCTCCACCACAAAAGAGAGCAGACATCTAGTTCCCCTCAGTCAGTCAGAAGAATATCAAGAAAAAGCATCACAGAGAAATGTTTGTGTGATTCTTCCCTTCAAATAGTGTGACAATGCCATCCAGACAAGATACATTATCCAGGAATACCTCATTTAAAGTGCTAACCCTATCCGTTTTCTGTTCCAAAAGGGGCAAAGATCATCTAAAGTCTGCATGATGAAAAGGACAACAATGCATTGAAGATAAATTCTAAGTATGTCTACCCTGCAGGTCAGCAGCAGCTACAGAGCCTGTGCCTGAGCTTTGTGACAGAAAAAAAAAGCCACTAGAACAATGTAAAACCCAAGTGATGACATGTACAACATAACAAAGTGCATTTAGTCTCCATGCAAAACAGACATACTGCTCCTGAGTAAGTCCATACGGCAGTGCAGACCTTCTCTTTTGCCTTACATACCCAATCAATTACAGTTCAAAGGACATTCTAGCCTTCCTATGAGATCTTACAAAACTTATGGCCCCACTGGTGTGATCTTACTTCCTCACAGCATCTGCCCAGAACACTGCTTATTAAAATAAGCATTGCTTCAGTACACAGCCAAGTGCAAAAGGTAAGGTACCACAACAGTGGTAACTCCAGTTTCACTCTAGTTACAAACAGATCCAGATACCTTTTGGAGGTGTTTTTAATGAGTGTAATCTAGGTCTTGGTACTGCTTTCAAAGAGACAGGTCCAGAAGCACCATTCTGGCAGGCTGGTTTTGAAGGCCATTCTCCATTCTTGATGATGATCGTGGCACTTGTAGCTACAACACAGAATGGCAGAGAATTTGCTCTAGGCAGTATCTACCTTGTGGAAAATTAAATCATAAAGTAAGCCTGTTTTACTTTCAGGCTAAAGTTACAAGAAACACAAGCTAGAATAAAAATATTACGAACGCTTCTGCTACAGTTGATCAGTCTGTACAGAAGATATCAGGTTAGTCTCAAGACATTACAAATATTTCTTTGAACAGGGCATACAGCTTTGAACTTAGCAAAAGAGGTGGGCATATGCAAAAGAATATTGATCAAGGAACACAAACAGAAGCCTAAGTATGCTGTATAAAGCAAATGCAGAACACATTTCAGTTTGAGTAAACCAAGAAAGAATATCAGCAGTATGTGAAGCCATTTTTTTAAAAAACAAAAGTCAAATTAAAAACTCAGACAGCTGTCTCAAGCAACATCTTTCCTTGTTTTCTGTCCTTTGTGTAAAGAGCTCTGTTTCAGTGATATCATGTATGCACCACAAGCACTCCTGCCATCCTCCTTGTGAGGAACTAAAAATGGGTGAGCCCAACTCCGTTCAGCAGCTGCCAAAAAAAATTTTAAGAAGGGTTCCTGTAGTCTGCATTTGTAAGAGTCACCTCCTCAGTGACAGCAAGCCTCAGATGATGATCCCCCAACACCAACTTTTCTTTGGAGAGAGGAGTACAAGTCACACAGAAAAAAAAAAATCTCCACACAAAAAGGGGCACACTGACCCAAACAGAAAGAATAGGACAATAACCAATTTGTACCTCAGGTCAAAATCATGTTTCCAACTAAGAGGGTGGATGCTGCACAAGACATTTTATTCCATTTCAGAGGAACCTGGGAGAGGTTTGGTTTAGTGTCACAATGAAAACTTAGTTGAAAAAAGAAAACTGAAACTTGGGGAGAGTCAATGCATGCTTTTAGTATTGCAGCAAAAAAGACAAAAAGACTTCTGAAGTACTGATTGAGTATACTTTGGTTCAGCTACTCAAAAAATAGGTATACTGAGATTAAAAGCAAGAAGCTCACATCACATTTACCAGAGAATAAGCAAAAACTAACTCACGTTGGAATAGTTTGTCACACCATTGCTTTTTTCACAGGTCAGTTGGGAGCAGAAGGGGTGCGTGTTGAAAAAGGGGTTCATACAATACCGCATTTTACCTCGTATTTTAAAGAGGCTGATTTTAAGGTAATGAGAACTACATATCTAGTATTGTTCATCAAAAGATGGAACAGCCTTGAGATTATTTAAATGTCAATTTAAATACACTAGCATAAACGGTATAATTAACTGCTTCAGAAAAGTGCTTCTTGGCCAGGAATTAATACATCTACATCAGAAGGAAGGACAGAGCTGCTTTTTCTTCCCCTTTGAGAAAGGGTCTCCTTCTGAAAGCACAAAAGCCAAACATTTGCAAAAGAAATTTATTTATACACAAGGAACAATTTGCATAATACATCAATGCTGCAGTTACTTTAGTAAGCTCTGACCCTGACCTACATCAGATGATTCAAACTAACTTGTTCTAGGAAAGCATCAGCTCTGAAACAGTCCTCAACTTTTCTGTGAGTTTCTAAAAATCTAGGATTTTTGCTCAGAGTTCACTGCAAGCAGTTAAATACTGCCTATAAACTGCTGTGCTATTTTTCAATAATCACTTCAGGGGTAAGAGCACTCCTGGTGCAGGACCACTTATGCTCTGCTTGTTGTATTAGAAGCTCCGGAGTCACCTAAAAAGAGCTAAGAGCAGGAAAAAAAGAGGGAGACTTGCAAAGTTTGATTATTATATGACTCAAAGATGGTTTCTCATAGAATTAGCAGTAGTTATTGCAATCTTGATGAAATACTGACGGACTTGAAACGGTCTCGTTTAAGAGTTAAGAGCTAAAGGGTTTAAACACTCACTATCAGAATTTTAATGAAGTATTGGCAATATGGAAATGAAGCTCAAGGTCAATTGCTAGGATCAGCTTTTTTAACTTCTGAAATACTACTTCCTTTGTATGTAATTATTCTAATGCAATTCAAGTTTGAATTCTTGCTCAACCTCAGAGTTTAAACATTTCAGTATGTTCAATCATAATATTTTCAGCTCACGACTAAAGCCAAGCTTGTTAAAAACACATTTTTGAGGTTCCAACTGACAGCTTGAATGCAAAATATGCTTTTAATATCAAGAAAACTTCAAATTTCATTATTTCTAAATTTCTCAGACAGTAAGAGTCTCTCTGGAGAGAAAGAATCATAAAACTCAAGTGATCGGTAGACAAAAGAAACTAATGCTGCCACAGGAAACAACCAATCCAAGGACATCCCATAACAAAGGGCTAGGCTGACACAGCAGGAGGAACATGCTCTTTTCTAAGTTTCTTCCTGCTAACAAGAGGCAAACTCCTTAATCAAAACAAGCGAAAGGAGTTTGTCAATTTAATGTAGTCGTGAGGACCACAATAGTTTGTTAGGAATTTCATTACATTCACAGAATAAATCTTCCATCCCAATCTTTGTGTCTTCTGCCAATCTAATAAAACCACTTTAGTTTTTATGAACACAGACTTTTTTTCTGACATTATTGCATAGTAGACTAAATGAAAGACTAGGAAAAAAAAAAAAAAAGGAACAGCACTGTACATAAAACATTAGGGTAAAAAGTAAACTTACTCTCTCTACAGTTTGATTCAAAGTCATATAAACTTCTAGCATATGAATCTAATGTAACCCAAATTCATTATCCTCACAAAAACTGTCTATCAAACTTAAATCATTCTTATGAATTTCAGCAATTTAACCAAAGAAAGTCATCTCAGGGAAAAAACATCAGCAAATTAAAACATGTCACACATCTACCAACATCCGTAAAACAGATTACATGCTTTAAAAGAGAAATAAAAAGAAACACAACCTACTTCTCTTCCCAGTAAACGAGGCTAACAAAGGAATAATACAAAAGCTGTAAGATCCCACTACCAGCAGTGTCAGTAAGGTAATATCATAGTGGCTTCCTGAATCGGTCGGTGGTGTTAGTGTAGAATTGATGAAAATATCGGGAGAAAAATTAGTTTCTGTGCAACTGCGGAGTCCTCCTGGTATAGTCATTTAAAAAGAATCAAAGCAAGCTTGAAGCCAAGAAGACTGCAGCCATGTTCAACCTCTCATATTGCTGTTGCTTGCTCTTCGTGAATCAGAGTGGAAAAAATTGTAAGCTTCGAGGCGGTGGACAAAACAGATTAAACCAGCTAGCAAATCACTCTAAATAAGGAGCCATCAGTTTGGATGCTTAATCTGCATACATTTCTTTGTTATGAAGCAATGACCCTTTCCTTTGTTACATGAGAGAGTAAAATGAAGAAAGGACAAAGCTGCTTGGGAATTCCAGATACAGTTCTACAATTGAACAGCAGCAAAAGTCAACATGGCTGTCAGGGCAACAGAACCAGCCTGATGACAGAAAAACATGCAGTGCATATTTTATTACAGATACTCGTTCCTTTGAGGAATAAGTTAGCTTTTCATTTTTAATGAAGACACTTGAGGGAAAAAAAGAACACAAGAAAATTTTGTTGTTACATATGCATGCATGCATGCGCATACATAAACTGCAGTTGTATGTTAAAGCACAAGGTTTTTTTTCCAGTCCATCGAAGACAGATTTCAAAGACAGCTGGCACAAAGGAAATGCCTTTGCCCAGTCTCCAAGATGAAACAGATGATGCAATAGTAACAGAATATTTGAACGTGCTCATTTGAATATGTCTAGCTGGGAATACTGATACGTCTGACAGAATTAATTGTGTGTTATTTCCTTCACATTTTTACCCTGTAACTCCCACAACAGCTGTTACTGACCCTAGATAGAGCTTCAAACTAAAGATAGTTCTTTTCTTTTTTCTCCCCAGTTTTGATCAAGACAGATTTGCTTCAGGTCATAAAGCAGTGCTTACAGTTCCAATAAAAATGATAAATGCCATTCAAAGTTATATGTTCTAACAGCAATTTCACTTACCTGCTTTTGATCTCATCTTCACGTTTTGTCCTAGAACTCTAGAAGCAGATATGATCTAGCTCAACAAGAGTGTTTAGTATAAAACAAACCTGTAATGTGCTGTTCCAAATATTCTGACAAGTAGAAACTATATGTAAATACAAGGAAACTTCCACTCAGGAACACCTGCTAGTTTTGTGACATTTCATGGTGGAAGAAGAGCTGTACTGATATCTCTATTCAACAAATAAAAATCCAAGGCTCAAAGTTCCTTCAGATGACATGTCTGCAGAAGGAAAGTTGTAAGCTAAGGGGCAAAAAGAGTAAGGTCTAGAAGTAATAAGAAGTAAGAAGTAAATGGAAGAAGCAAATAGAAGTAAGATGAGAATTAATTCAGGATTTCTTTCAATGGGATTTTTCAACGCAGTTATTGCTGGGTAACAATTATAACTCATTACACTGACAGATACTTACAATTACTGCTGAAAAGACTTCTCTCACTCTGAGTGCTGCTGAGCGATGAGATGCTAGGTGTCCTCTCCAGCACTGATCTTTTGACAGGCACTTTAGATTTGGGTAGAGGTTTACTAGAGCTAGCCCAGAAGGCTGAAGAATTTTTCATGGAGACATGCTTCTCTCTTGGTGAAGATCCTACACCTGTCAGGGGGAAGGAGTTGGGGGGAGAGGTGAGAAGAACAAAAAACAAAACTGCAAAGAAGCTTAAGCAGTTGCCTCTTCTACATATATGCCTACAAAAAGAAATATTTATGTATATTAAAAATTATATGCAAAGAAGACATAATTAATCCATATTTACATAGTAAATAAAAGCAATGCCTTCTAGTTTTTAAGCTCCTTCACAGAATCACAAAACTGTAGGGGTTGGAAGGGACCTCTGGACATTATCTGATTCAACCCCCCTGACAAGCAGGGTCAACTAGAGCATGTTGTATAGGACAGCATCTAGGTGGGTTTTGAGCATCTCCAAAGAAGGAGACTACACAACCTCCCTGGGCAACCTCTCCCAGTGCTCTGTCACCCTATTTCCTTGAGAAAAAAAATAAAATGCTATAAATCAGCAAAACTGTTCTAAAGACATAAGAATTCAATTTTACCTGCATGTTCAGCTCAGGACTAAATCAAATTCTATATAGATTGGCCTTCAAGGTTGACATTTTCATGCACATAAAAGTTTTTCTTGCATTCACGTTGAACATACACCTCTGTGTACTATGGTTAGCTGTACTGGCAATCCCATAAAATATTATTTCTGGCTCAAAGATGATCGAAGAAAGATTCTTTTGTTTCTTTCCACCCCCAAACATAGAAATGATTTTTTCCCCTTTGACAGAGCACTGTCAGAGTGCTAAAAGATAGTTTGCTTTACTAGAGTATCGGATTGTGCTGTATGCACATAAATATACTTTAAAACCGACTAGTTCTGCAAAACTAGTTGAACAGCACTCCCTGGAACCAAGTTCTCAATGGCCAACTGCTGCAGACACATTTTTGCATTAATTGCTGTTTGCATTTTAGCTCTTGAATACAAATGCCCAATAGCTAAATTAATCAACCTATTTAAGTTGAGAAGTGTGCCATCTTCAGACAGGAGCTGGCTTTTGTACTACTAACGAACTGAACTGAAATTTTCTTCCTGAAAGTGTAGCTGATTTATTTCACTTCATTTATTCCTGAAAAGCATACACCCAGACTGAAACTACAAAGGTCCAAAAGAAATTATGTATACACAGGCTTGTCTTGCAAGCACTGAGTTGACTAATACCGGCTCTGACTTAAAATTTAGATGCCAATGTCTTTATATAGTACTCCAAATAACCATGGAAAAGCTGTCATAGTTCTTGTACAGAAACAAGAACAGAGACAAGACAGACAGACTTAAGTATTATTCATATACAAAAATCTAATATACAAAATATCTTGACTTCTGACATTATTGCCATTTTCAAGTTTGACAGACATAGCTCATCTTACTCAAGAAGAGATTATTACAGCATTTCAGGTCTTACTTTGAATACTCAATCTTCTCTTTAAATACAATACTCTTTCCTTTATTCTTGCCACTATAACCCTATTTCAATTATGCTTAAACTATGAGACAGAGTTGAAACATGACAAAATTAGCTAGTAATTCCACTTTATTCAACATCAGTTTTGCTACAGAGACTCTACTCTTGAACACCAATGATTAAGAAACCATCAGTTTGCACCAAGACCTAGAAAGAGTGGCACGAAGGGGATTACAAGAAGATTTAGGCAACAGAAGCACTTACGCCTAATGTCTGCATTTCAACAGTAGGTGGTGTGACAGGATTAGGTAACGTCTGGAAACATCCTCTGTCAAGTACACAAAAGGCTGAACAGCACCAGTAAAGGAAGATGCACCCGTACTATCCCCTGCTGTTCCACCCAGTAATAAAGAGAGAAACCCTATCTACAATATAGGCTAAAGATACAATAAGATCTTATGTGATACCGGTCACTGAGAAGGACAGACAAGCATCAGTGAGTCATTAAACATGCTTTACACCAGACCTCCCTTAAGATCTGCACTTCTACTACTTGTTTGGCGTTACTATGAAGAACTGTGATGCGGTATATGGCTTTAGCCACAGTAGCCTGGTATTAAATATGAGACAAAATTATCAGCCATATTCTAGAATTCCGTGTAATTTATTACAAAAGACATTTGATTACATCCAATTTGCCACAGAGCATCCAACCCTTTTTGATGCTATGAGCACAGCATGAACCTTGAGCTCACCCTCACGGAAGTCACCTCTGAACCAGCGCTCCAGGCAACAACTCTGAAATCATTCATTTGATGAAAAAATAAACATACAATTAAAAAATAAACCATTTCACTACATCACAGAACAAGTCTGACAGCTTTCAAACTTTGCACAGAAACAGCAGCTTATTCCATTAATGGATCAACATACCAGAAAACTAACTAATCCAGTCCCGTCAAAAATTCCTTTTCTAAATAGCCTCTTAGTGAAATAAGGTAAAAATTAAACTACACAACCAATCCCTCCTGACTGTCACCACCCCTAAAACAAAACAAACACAAAAAGGCTGCTGCACAAACATTGCAGGTTAGGTTTGTCTGACTCCAATATGTTAAAGGTTTACATTTTTACATTTGTACCTTTTGGAAGAAATGCTGCTGCTAAGCTGCATTTTATGGTTTAAAGGTGAGGGCGGCATGCCCAATTGCTATAGTGACAGGCTCTAAATTCATCCACTTCAAAAGACACAGGAAAGAAATCCTGTTTTCTGTACAGTGATTTTCACTCAAGAGGGATAGAGGCAAGCATGTGAGAATGCTCAGTCTCCTCCTGTACAGCATGTTCCATATATAAAAAATGATTTCCAGCCAGCTCAGCTTCTTTGCTGAAGCTGGAATGTGGCAGTGCTCTAAACCAGCTGTGAACTCAAACGCCTTCAAGTGAGCACAGCCAGCTCTACGATGTCCAGCTTCAGAAGCAAGTCAAACAGACGACCTTTGTTTTCTCCTTGGTTTTGCTGCTTGTTGCTTTCCTATAAGGCTTCTGTTAAAATAAGTACTCAAGCACACAAATACATTTTTCAAAAGCTGTCCTTGAAGAATTTAAGTCATGACACAAGATCATTTAGCAGTTACTCTAGGTGTTATTTCAAACTATAACAATGTTTTTAAGAAAGTAGCTTAAAAAGTACCATTCCCTAAGCAAGGAGTAGCACAGAATTAAATGAAAAGGTTTTGAAGATGAAGACAGTAAGATATGGTTTATAAACAGAAGTACTGGAAACACACACAAAAGCAGGATATTTAGTGAACCGTTATGATAAAGACAACAAGCAGTATCATCAAAGTAGCTGGCTTTCATCAGTTATTTAATCTAGTCATTGAAGTAGAACACTAAAAATATCACATTCCTCTACAGTGAAATAATAAACTGGCAATTCTTTAGAAAAAAAAAATCTCTACGCAACAACTACGTGATATCAAGTATGGTAAAGTGGTTTTGTACTAGAATGGAAATAAGCAAGGAACATAGCCCATTTTTCAAGTAGTTCTGAAATTTGATTTCACATCTTTACTCAAATAGCAATGCTCTCATATGAATCCTACATAGGTGGTTATTGTTCAGAATAAATTAAGACTTCCTTTAAATAGTGCTGGAGCCTAAAAAAAATCACGTCAAGAAAATGAACACATGCTTGTAGTGAGTAGCTTGGGACAACAGTCACAACAGGCAGATTTTAAAGGTAAATATGCATTTACCAGTTCTGAGATTTAGTATTCACTGTTTCAAACCATACTGACCCATCTCAGATCCGTAACTGAGCATACAGCAGATAGCATTCAGGGAGCTATGTGACACTTGGAAATGAATGGTCAGAAGCCTTTCCCAAACAGAAACTTAAGGCAGACTTAGTTCACAACAGGTTTTCAGAGGGTTTTTCTTTTTGCTTTTGTTTTTTAATGCTAAAGCTGATAACATCAGTCAGTTCTGGGTTTTCATTGCCATATTATCTAAATACATTAAATTTTAGACTTTTGTCTTATGCTTTTCTGACTTTTCTTCTACAAGTATAAAAATCCAGAGAGGTCCATTTCAAAAGTGCTAAACACTTCAGCTTTCAAAAATTATTTTATGCTTAATAAACTTAAACAGTTTAAGTCTATGGTACAAGTGTTTTGCAAAGCAAGGGGAATAAATCTTTAAGAGAACACTATTTTTTGGGGTGTCTATCGATAGGCACAAATAAATCATGCAAAGACAAATTGGACTTTGCTGTTGTTTCCATTGCAGTAGACTGATCTTTAGATAGATATAAGAGTGTTTGTGATTTTTTTGAACACTGCAAAGTAGCAGCAACAGCTGTAAGATTCATCAGCCATTCAGCAATATTAGTTATATTGTTATACACCAGTCAGTGTTCCTTTGAGGAATAAAAGCTAGTTATAGCGTACTTTAGTAGTGTAGCGTATTTTCTACTGGTAGAAATATCTTTTTAGTTCTCTCCCCCTTTGAAAGCATCAAGCTACTACAGAAAGAGAAGGTAGAAGACAGCTATGTTATATGGCTAGTAATACTGCAGCTGCTAAACACAAACACGAAGACAGGGAATGTTAAGTTCGTGCTAGGTCTTCAAATATTTATATTAGAGAGATTTATTTGTTTAGGGGATAACAACTGATCAGAGAACAGTTCACACATTAAGGCAAGACCCACTTCCCTATCTGATGTAGACTCCCACAGTGTTGTTCCCTCCATCGCTAATCACCAGGAATGTGCTCCTTTTTGGCACAGATACCAATGAGCCAGAAACAAGTTTGTGCCAAAACCAAAACTGGGCTGCCAGCAGTCACATGGGTATTCACATGTTTCTCCCCTTGCAGCCCAAAAATCTCAGAGTGAAACTGAAAAGCAATCCTTAGTGCTGTAAAGCATTTTGCTGTTGTTAACTGATAATAAAACCAATCCTTTTCACCCTCTCAAGCACTTCACAACTTCAGAATTGTTTGCCATCTCACTACCTGCTATACTCACTCAATTTTAGTTTTTTTTAGGTTTTATTTTTATAGACTAAACTAGAGAAGACCCACTAAAGACCATATCCATGCAGTTGCACTGTCATCTCTTATAACCACAGGCAAAACCAGCCTCCAAACAGTTCATTTTATGCCAGCTTCCAAAGGCAACTGTATGGTGGTGGCAAGACTTGCCCATTTCAGCTGTACCAGGAGACTGCCGTAAGTTGTTTGCATCCCAATTTAAGCAAAAAACAAACAACTAGCAGTTTTTGGAAATTTTCATCTGTTTAGTAGTAATGGGCACAGGGAAGAGTCAAAGCAATATAATACGAAGAAATCTGAGCCAAAAGAAAGCCACCAACCACAACGAATCATGCTTTTCATTATTTTCCTTCTGTCTGTATCATAAACCCCTTAGTGTTATGCACCAAACATTTGTTGATAATTTACAACTTCTATTGCAGGAATTACATAGTACATACCTTGCATGAGAACGAACCTCACTGCAGCAAAATGTAAATACAATTTTCTTCAGGATGACAAGGATTTCTGTTTCTTTCCTCCTTTACCCCACCCAGAGAGAATTCAGAACTAACCAGTAAAGGTGAAGAATTATTTGAAGACACCTCAGCATGTCCTCGCAAGTAAATGACTAGGTACCTAGAAATTCCCCTGCAGGGAACTGGTGCACACCTTACTCCTAGAGGAGAATATTCTTATAGATACATACATATTTCTGACAGCCTTCACATGTGGACTGGTAGTATCAGTCTCTGCAGGTATGATCATGTTTCTCGCTACAGGTATAACTCATTAAAATCCCAACGTGGCTAGTCACAAGTTATGTGTAAAAAGCCTGGGAACTTATGTGAAAACTTAACTCCTTATGTATGGTCACTCTGGCACCAGAAACAAAGCTGACAAGAAGAAATGCTCCCTT
The DNA here is from genome assembly GCF_964035555.1 of Netta rufina. Taxonomy (NCBI): domain Eukaryota; kingdom Metazoa; phylum Chordata; class Aves; order Anseriformes; family Anatidae; genus Netta; species Netta rufina. The sequence goes on from NC_140127.1 coordinate 18,372,144, forward strand.
TTGAATCTTGAAGTTAACAGATGTGTAATGCATTCAACAGAATACTGGAAATATCAATCTTTGGAATAAAGATCATTTAAGTTTACCCTCAAAATTTGCCATCACTTCTTCTCCTGCTCCCCAAAACAAACAAACCTCAAAGCACCATCTCTAGGACTACTAAGCCAGAAATAAATCAGTCAACTTGTTTGTAAGTTATTTGTTGTAACGGGTCCCACATTACTTCAAAGCCAAAAAAACCTTCTGTTTCTGCTCATTTCTCATAAACCATTTGACTTAAAACTAGGAAATAACAAAATGGGTGTTTTTATGCTGAATCCTATATAAGGCTTATAAAGTATTAATAACATTTACTGCACAGTAAGAGAGCACCTTGTTCATGAAATATAAGGAAATGAAATAAATACAGAAATTATAGCAAGCTTTTCCACTAGTGTACATAGTCAAAACTAAAGGAAATCGATTGTGTGTACTTCAGATTACATCATTTTACGTCTCTTTTTGGGCCTCAAAATGAGAACCAACCATTCTGTACATGAACAACCAACACTTGCAGCAGAGGCTTAGAGATCAATACTGGTGTGAGGATATACGCTGCATCGGGCAGCTTCCAGCAAACCATTCCTGTTGAGGATGATCAGGAATGGAGGGCAAAGTGGAAAGGAAACAGTAGAAAAGCCCACCTCAAGCAATGGGATTACAAAAGGCAGGAATCTTGCAGGTATTACCTTCTAAGCCCTCACAACTAATGCTGCTTCCTAACCTCTCATACATTGATCAGCTGGAAAAGGTCCCTTCAAGTCCATTAAAGTTTTCAGCCACTTTATACTGAAAATTAGTAGATAGCTGGTTAATGAGATGTAGTCACCATGCAGCAGGACTCTCTGGGCGAAGATGACCAAAGACTATTATTATAGACAAGATTTCTCTATCAAACCAGATACCTTCTTCCCCACATCACTTACAGAAGAGTAAGCTCAAAGAAAAGGAACAAGCAGAATGGCTCTGAGAAGTCACCTGCTCAGTTTGTGAAAAAACACAAGGCAGGTCATGTCATTTAGAAGCCTGCTATAGACAAACCAAGTTTCTCCCCATGGACATGTCACGGCGTTGTCCTTCCAGCAGCAAGGATTCCCCAAGATCCCCTCTGTTAGCAGGCTCTGGCTGGATAACACTGAGCTCAGACAGAGGCAAGCTTCACGTGATATTACAGACACATCTTATACTCCACAGAAACCCATATATTAGTTTCCCCCTTCCCACACTTTCAAAGGAGGATATGGGAGTTTTAAGTTCATTTTACACAGACTTTAATTACCATAATGGAGCACCACACATATTAAAGAAAGAAGAAGGGACCAATTAAACTGGACAAATGATGATCTTGTTCAAGCTAGTGTACAGGGAACCTGCTTTTAAGATCCATAAAAAGAGGCTGACTGTTTGGAGGCGGGAGGATGGAGGGAAGCATAAAGAAAGAGTGGCTGTAGCCACATCTTAAATGTTATTTGCAGATTTACTCATGGAAAGTATATGGATACCTTTACAGGTTAACTCCCCAGTACCAGCATTTTGAGAAAGTCCCAAGGGTTTCAGGGCAGAGAACCTGGAAGTTATGTTTGCTTTTTAAAATATTTTGTTTCCCCTTGGAAGCATGTCAATACAACTTCAAGTCAGATGGTAGATAGCAGGAACGATAAAGCTGAAAAGTAATTTGCAGTAACTATGTTTTGTTTATTTCCTGGTTCAGTGTCAGAAAAGAAATTCAGGGACTGCGGGAATGCTTTCTGAAACTAAGTTGTTTCGGTTCTGCCTCGCTAGTATTGTGAAAGGCTATACCAAAAAGTTCTGAATTACCAAGTTCATATCCATGTTGCCAGCTGCATAAAAAACCACTGAAGCCATTTGGTTTCAATTTTCTATATGAAAAGCTCTGCTTTGTGCAATAAATGGCAGCAGTCTTAATGTGTTATAGCCTGTTCTAGTTTTAACTTGGAAGCTTCTCTGAATTACACATCTAAGTGTAAGATCAAGCCAAAAATTCAATAGAAGGAATTTAGTAATTATAAAGTAATAAGCAAATCAGTATTTCAAAGTATCACTAAAACTTTCTGTGGTTTAATGCGACTTAAGTACTTTTGCTATAGCACACGGGGAATTATTTTCTCTACTTGCAGCACTTCAGAAAATCTTTCAGGATGACCAACTTTTCAGAAGGACTCATTTGTCCAAGATCTTCAAGGAAAAATAGAATTCACAATGTTGAGCTTCTCTTTACCCAAGCTTTCATTATGCTAGTTAAATGCTATGAAAAGCAAGAGGAGAAAGAGAAGCAGCAAGAGAGGAAGAAGCAGTAGCACTGGCTTACATCCATGCAAAAGATAACTAAACAACAGGACAATAGTTCTGCTAATCAGAACCGACATAAAATCAGAGAAAAAACAGTACCTAAAGCATCAGAAATAAATGTCAGATCACAACCTACACTTTAGAAAAGTAGACAAAAGAATTTGGTTACAACGGTGATTTACACATCTTTCATTCATTTCTGGAATGGAAGTCTAACAGTAAATGGAAAAATACTTCTGATATCCCCAAATAGTTCCAATTATGCATAAGGCGTGACAAAGCTCTCATAGCTAAGACATCAACAACAACGTAAGGTTTCATACAATGGGAAATAATTGAAAGCCATGTAATAATTACAAGGAAGAAATACAGGTGAAGAAAATCAGAATATGTGCAGGTAAAGCTCCATTCCTTTACAAACTTGCTGGTCGATGTAGTCAGCGCTATGAGAATAAAATGCAGTGCTAGACATTTATGCTTTAGGTCTAGAACTCAGACTGTCACAGCGCTTCACATGCATTTGCTCACAGCAGCTGGCAGTACAATTTGAAGTGACCTTCCATGGGACACCAAAGCTCCTTGGCTTCTCCAGTCTCCCCAGACCTCTCTTCAAGTCAAAGACAGACCTAACTTTTCCCAAACCCTACTACCCCGACTATTAGTGGGATATTACTCTACCACTGTGGTGGTTATGGATATCCAATTAGAAGGCTGTGTGCTTTTGCTGGGAATGAAAACAATAGTTGCTTTCATTTCTGGCTGATTCAAAGTCCTAAATGAAGGCTCCGAAATTACCCACGCCCTCCAGTAAGAACCAAGGGACTCCAACACTTCATTCTGTGTCTTCAATTTTTGTATGTGTTTTTACCAACAGAAACAAGAACCAATTTCTAATTCATCAAAGATTTAAAATTCTGGTCAAGATGCACTAATATGGGTGAACAGTAGTCATCAACCATTTTGGAAAATGTCATTAAAATTATTTCTAGCTTAATGTGCTCTTCAAATAACCCCCAAAATATATAATGCTTGGAACATGAGTTTTCCCCTCTGTCTCCTGTCCGGGAAAGGATCAGGGAATTTCTCTAGAACATGTTTCCTACTGGTTTACTATGCTACCTCCAAAAGGTTCATTTTATTCACAAGTGGAAAAAAATACTAAAATGTCAATTCCTGCCAAGTAAGGAGGATCTTATAATTGGCATATTACAGGTGGCATTTTTTTCTTTTATTTCTTGGTAGTAAGGGAGTTTCCTGCTTCCCAGTCAAAATGACAATCTATTGCTCACAAGCTCTTTATTATTCTGAGAATAATACACACAAATACATTTTGGACAGACTGACTGCTACTCTCCCCCACCATAAATGTGAGATGACATGTGAGATACAGGTGAGCTACACCATCACTTCTCTTGTTCAAAGCATTCCATGGACTCACTACAGAGCACATTTTCCTGCCCAGCTATCCAAATACACCCAGCAACTGGTTAAGAATTAGCTGAACCAAGTTGCTAGGATTCATACATTTAAGACTCAACTTGACAAACTCCAGAACAACCTTGTCTGAATTCAGTGCCAACCCAGTTACAGGCAGTGGAAGCTGTGCTAGGTGACCTCCAGAAGTCCTTTCCATCCTGGATTTAGCTAGCCTGGCTATAGCCTGAAGAAAGCCTGACAGCAAACAACTGCAAAGCTACAGAACAAGTTATTTATCTGTGCTGCTGAAACATTACCAAGGTACAAGTTTAATACTAAAGTGTTCAAATAGCTTGAACTTGGATAAATCGTTATTCCCTACATCAAGCTAAACTAACAGGGAATTGTTTCATTTACAAGCTACCTCTTGGCCACAGTAAGTGTCTGTATGGTTTTACATCAAAAAAATTAAAAAATGAATGGAGGTACACATCTGTGGGCAGGGTTTCACCTGAAAGGTATCTTGAAAAGCCTGATCACCTGAAAGGCCTGGTAACACAGCAGAGCTTTGATAGCAAAACCAAGCAATTCTTTTCTCTCCTCATCCATACTTCCCACACCGCTGCTTGCCTCATTTGATTTCTACCAGTACCATGTTTACCAGAAAGCAAGGAAAAACATTTAAGAATTTTACAAGGGAAGTTTCCGTGACATGGCAAGTTAACCTGATCCAATTTAATGCATCAAATCCAACTTTGCAGCACCAAAACACAGCATGAGCAAAATTAAGGACGATACGTGCTATGAGCTGTGAGCATTGGCAGGGGGATAGGAAAGAATATCAAAGAAAAATTACCATCATGAGCAACACTGAGGTTCCAGTCTTTTCTGATCATAATGCACAAGTCTGAAATATTGTAGTGCTGCTTCATGCTTTCATCTTAACGAGACAGTTTCCAACAGGAAAAACTTGGAAGGTACTCTACTGAATACTGCAATTCTAAGATACAGTGAGCTATAGAGAGACATTCTTTAGCTAATGAAACTCGGGGAGAAAAAGTTTTCATTACCAATAGCACAAGTCCCCCCTTCATTAAAAAATAAACAGGTGTACTTTCAGAAGCAGAAGTCATACTTAAAACCAGCCGTTCTTCACATATTTACATGTACAGCAATGGTGTCATAAAGCTGCTCTGGATTAACAACCTAAGGGACAAAAATATACCTATACCCATCTCATTTCTTCTAATACTATGGTTACAGATAGAACTATAAACTGAGATTCTAAGAGTGGCCACAAGTCTTCCAAAAACTCGGTGACTTACAGGTACCTAGCTCACTAAGCAAATCCTTCACATCAGCAAGGCTTAAATCAGAGAATGAACTAAATCCACTTTGTTTGAGAGACTTACCCCATAAAGTACGACAGATACAGATTTTATCACATTTCACCACCTGTATGTAATTAAGGGGAGTATTTTGGACTCTTGTATAATCTTGGATTGGGTGGGTAAAAAACAGGTTTTGCTGGGTATAGCTGGGTGTGCACACTTTTCAAATTACAGTGTCTTGTAGTGTATTCATTTATAGCTAGGCTACCTTTGCAATTAGATATATTGCCACACTTGGTTTTTTTAAAAAGCACATAATTTACAAGAGCATTTCTGAATCTCTACAGTGCAATTACAGAATGTAGTTTGCAGTCACCAGATCTGAACAGCAGCCTACAGAGTAATTTTGATATTTTTTCCCACCTCAGTATAAATCAGTCTGAGCTTAATTGGAGACTACTGTTTGAGCTGCTAATCACGTTCTACCCTTCCTAGAAACTGTACAGATACTTTGTCCAACCTAATTTTGATAAATGTTACATCCTGAAATAGGGCTTCTTCCCCTTGGAATAGCATACAGTTGCTTATTGTAAAAGCTTTGTGCCTGAGCTCTATATTATCTCCTTTTCACTTTCATAGCTTTTGAGGAATTTCAGTTGTACTTCCACTAAGTTTTGGTATATAAACAAACTACAAATAATGTTTAAATACTGTTTCTTCTAATAGAACCACACACCCCTAAACACACTCCTTAAAAGATGAGATTTTAAGATGATTAGGTAGAACCTACCTTTCTTTTAAGCCTCAAAGCAGCAATTTAGATAGAATCACATTTAACACCAAAAAAGCAGATCCATTCCAACACAAAAACAAAACAAAGATTGCATGTAATGTCTTAACTTTAAGAAACTGTCAGAGTGGTAGCATTCCAGTCAAAAATTGTCTTACCAGAGCTTGATGATAGAACAGTTCCTTTCTGAGAAGGTGCTTTAACTGTGCAGGTATTTTTGTTTTCACTTCCTCTCTTCAACACGGAGGGCACCATTTTAACCTTGGATGCTGATACAGCTCGTGGCATGACTGGGACTTTCTTTGGTGTATTTTTCCCTTCTGCTGTCCCATCTTTCACAGAAGACATCTGTTTTAAAACAAACAAACCAAAAAGAACAAAACAAAACAAAAAAAACCAACAAAACAACAACAAAAAAAAACACAAAACATGACCACTATGAGAAGCTGTTTCCCTTTCTAACATCTGTAATGAAAAACTGACCCCACAGGTAAGGGGCGTGCTTAGCTGTTTGCTGCTACACGGTCCACCAAAGAAGCAGTCAACAACATCACCTATACTTCAGAACTTCATCGACTCTCTTAAATGGCTTCCAGTGACACAAAACTACAAGTTTGAAGATAGTCACTGATAATGACCAACATGTTAAAGCTGTTACAGAGGCTATTTAACGTCACTTTCTTCCTTCCTTGCCCCTCCAAGCTTTAATTGAGCCATTTGACTGTATGACTGTACCTAATCTCAAGACGAACTCTTTACCAAGTATCTGCACAAGTTAATGCACTAAAATGTTAGTTGTCACGTACAACCCAAAACTTCCCAGCCACTGTCACAGGTTTCCTGGCCTAGATCTTAAGTCTGGGCAGAGGAACATGTAAACCCTTTCACATTCAGGTGCCAAAAACTATCAATTCAGGACAAGTTTAAAACAACTGGTTTATAGGTTGTTTTCTCCTACCTCTACCTTTTATACAGAATTCTTATATACCATTAACTGTACTACATTACATTGAGTACAGAGATTTTTGCCAACCCAACCCCAAAGCTCTTCCTTTCTTTCCTACAATTCCTTTTATTTGAAACCTCTTTCCAAGGTATTTGAAAGCAGCACATTGCTCCTGACAGGTAGCTGACTTGCCTGAAAATGTTTCCCAACCCGTCGTGCATACATACCTTCCGGCCAGGAAGTTCGCACCTTCCAGTTGGCCAACTGCCCAAAAAAAGGCATCCACCTTCTGCATGAAGAGTGGATCCAGGCTACTCCAACTATTCTAATGAGTCCCATTATTACTCAAATAAACGAACTCCCGAATTATTCAAATCAGACAGTGAAATTAAGAAGTTAAAAATGCTTCACCAAATTGTTGGTCGTGGGGTTTTGTGTTACATGATGTTGTTAATATATACAGACATTTCTATGCGTAAATTTTAGAAGTATGTTTTAGAATTAAAATATGCTTTGAAAGAAAAAATATTACTGCAAACAGTAATTTATCTCTAAGATCTACCTAAAATTACAGTACCACTAGAATTATCTTGATAAAAGTTATATTAGAAGTTATATTTGTAGAAATCTTAACAAGTAACACTATGTGATTTTACTAGCTAGACTGTAATTTAGATGTGTGCTTTTACTAGAAATCTTACTGACAGCATTGCATTACTGAGACTTCATGTAAAGCTTTTTATACTATGGAAGAAGACGAAGGCTACAGACACTAAAAAGCACTTAAAGTAAGCCACTTAATAGTCAAGAGCTTACTGTTTAGATAGAAGTTCAGCAGTTTGTAAAAATTTGTATTTCTTCTCTCCTTTTAGCAGGAAGGTATTTCAGCCCAGAAATCAATGTTACAACTGCTGTTGCAGAACACAAAACCCATCCCTCAGTTCCCATTCAGCACTGTGCAATGCAGACCTCCCCTTCTTTTTTTTTTTTTTCCCCAAACGTACAAAACATATCATCAAATAATTGAATTTTAAAAGCTTACCACAGGAACAGAGCACAGGTCAAATGTTTCATTTGCCACATCTTTCAACAACGGTGCTTCTGGAAGAATTCCCATGTTGTCGTTTTGCTCCTTTTCACCTCCCGTCGGGTGGATGTTTTCAGCAGAGGGCTGCATTAACAAGTTTGAACTTTCCATTTTATCGCTCCGCATCTCCTTGGAGCCCTCTATGCATGTTGGAAGCGCGGCAGAGAGCGAGGAGCATGCTGAAGCGGTAGCGCCTGCCTTGCCAATGTCTTCCGGGTTCTGCTTCAACACAGGTGTCTTTGAAGCCCTGTGGGAAGCGTTTCGGGGATGTGTTGTGGCGTGTACGACTTGGCTAGCAAAGAGGTGTTTGTTAAGATGTAGCTTATGGGGCTTATTCACAGGCAATTCCACTTTAGTATCTTTAGCTAGATCTATTTTCCTTTTCAGGACTTTTACAGAAGGGGACAATTGCCTTGGGGAAGCAGCTAGTGAGGATGAGGAGGTGGCTGACAGCTGGGGGGCCTGAGGAGACCTTTTTAAGGGTGCAGCCTCTCTTGGCTGCAGCACAGGCCTAGACATAACCTTTGGCTTGACATTCTTGAAATTAGGTTTGGGAAAACTAACAATCTCAGACTTCCTCGCTTTGGTTATTGTTGATGCAACAGGAGACCTGCCCGATGTTTTTCCCGTAATTTGACCTGAATTAGCTTTAAGCAAAGGACTTCTGTTTTGTACTCCTATGAACACCTCATTTGGTTGCAGTTTAGTAGACTTGTCTCCATGTTCTGCCACAGCTGGAACAGAAAAAGTTGTATTTTTTGATTTCTCCTTAGGAGTTGAAGTAAATAGAGCAGAATCTCTTTCATCAGCCAAAGGACTGAAGACCACAAAAGTTGCTTCACATTTCAGCTCAGGCAAAGCAGCCCTCTTTAGTTTTGGTACGCTGCAAGGCGTTGTTTCAGACACAAAAGGGGTGTTGTGCATATCTTGAAAAGCAGCATTTCCAGAGATGCTTTGTTCTTTGGTTAAGGGTTCACTGTTTTTCTTTGATGCTTGTTCTCCATCACCGTTATCTACTGGTAAAAGGTGCTCCTTATTTACAGGACCATCCTTGCATGTTTCAGCAGTGGAATTCCCAATTTCATCACAGCCAGCAGTATTCTGCGAGGATTTTGCTTGCTGATCTTCATATGTATTAACACATGGATCTTGCATGCAAGCATCTATACATCCAGCAGCTAGTTTTCCAGATGGTGCTTCTGCTTCCTGTGGTGCTTTATCAACGTTGTTAGTGTTTTCTAAATAGTGTTCAACAACTGCAGAGGCAGGACAAGGTACTTCAAGTTCAGAATAGACATCTGGGCTTCCTGAAGCCACTATTGTAAAGGAGAAATTCGGGATTTTTTCTGAGCTGATTGCACCAAGTTTCGCTCTTGTAAATACTTCATCAGTAGAGTGTTCACTCAGATGCACATCATCATTTTGATCAGTTTCCACAGTTCCACCTATAACGCTAGTAACATCCAATGTGCTCAGGTGGCAGCGTACCCTGTCTTTTATCATGGACTGCACGTTCTGCTCTGAAGCAGGAAGAGGTAATGCACAGTTTGAGTCGGACTGACTATAAGGCACCCATTGTTCAAGACTCTGATCTTGCATTTCTGCCACAGCCACATTATCTTTCAGGAAACTTGCCATTTCTTTCAAGTCACAGTTCAAAGGATACACACAGGTCTGCCCGGTCACAGAAGACTTGCATGCAGCATCTGTATCTCTCAAGAGACCTCCCGTGCAGTTATATTTACCAGGCATCATCTGTAGATGATGTGTGTCAATATGCTGCTGTTTTAAAATAATACTTCCAAAGTCACTCTTATCTTCAAGAACAGTATCATCTTCATGCTTAGTCGCTATATTTTGGTCAGTTGAATTACCATGCAATTTGGTGGCACAATTGTTTGAGGAAGGTGTAGCTTTGTCACATGCATAATTATTTCCATTTTCATCCCTTATAAGTAAGGAAGACTTCAAGCCATTCTTTGCTTTGTCATCTGACTTTTCAATATTCATTTTGAAGGATAGATTTTAAACTATTTTCATTTTATGCTTATTTAAGATCCCAGAGAATGCAGACTCTACTGAATATCGCAGAAAAAAAAAGCTTTTCCCTGGATCATGTCAACTATCCTAAAAGATATTTAAAAAGCAGTTCAGTTTTCATACTTTCCAAGAGGATTCAAGAGTTCTAGAATTAAAAAGAAATAAAAAACTATTAGACAAACCAGAACTTTAAAGACATTATACATTCTTATTACTTGTGACTTGATTCAAGTGCAGGCATTTTGACCAACTTCCTTTAGGAAGTTAGGCTTTTGCAATGACGATAACCATAAAAGTTTCATTTTTCCAGCCATTTCTCCTCCCGTGGGTGTAAAGCAACTTTTGAACTCTTTGGTCCTCTGCAGTCAAGTGTGATTTTAGGGCTGCTTTCCTAGATTCTCAGCTTCTATACAAGCAAAGGAACAACAAGAAAGGTTTAGCTGTCCAGATACCATCTTCCTGCTGAGACACCAGATGTTCAAATGCCTGCTCATTTTTCCTTCTTCCAACAGCAAGTACGTAACAACAGGGCACGATTCCTCATAAAGCATGTAGTGTTTGGAAGCCAAAAGCTTACATAGGCTCAAAATAAGATTCTAGAGAGAAAAATCTGCCCAAACTGAGCACCAGACTGACTGAAGAACCTCTCGGTCACAAGTTGCAAGCAGCTTGGAGAACTCCAGGGAAGAATTGCTGTGCACTTAGCCTGTTCTTACACTCAGCATTTAGCACTGGTTACTGCTGGGGGCAGGACAGAGTTTGGCAAATCTTCAGTCTGACCAAGCATGGTCACATATACATGTGTTCTTATGTACAAATTTGCATGAAGATAGAAAATTAAGAGGGATCTAAACTGTAATAATGACAAAACGCTGCTGTGTAAGCATATGTTTAGAGCAGATACCAGAGAAGCAACATAGCAGCAACACTAAGAATCCTGGTGAAGAGAGAGCTTCAGGGCTCATCCCTCGATGAGATGGTAGTGAGCAATAACAAGCCCAGTGTTTTTCTACTGTGTTGAAGGCCTTTCTCCCTGCATTTTGAGGAAGCATGCACAGCAGAAGCAACTCAAGGTCTTTATGGAGTTTTCCAAAGATACCCGAGCTGAACTGAAGAGCAGACAAGGAGATTCCTAGTTAGCTCTAGGGTTACACCCCAACACTACTGGAGTAGCCAACAAGTAGATGCACAGAGGACTTTCAGAGTCCCTGGAAAGCAATTTCCTATGTAGCAACAGCCTTCACCTTCAATAAAGAAGACACAAGACTAGCAAAGTGGAGGAAAAATCCCAAGGATGGCTCCTCTACAGTAGAGAAGAGCTGCATATCATCACCTAAAACCTTACAGAAAGGGAAAGAGATCTCTAGGGGAGAGCAGGGGGAAGGCTGATGTGGCAAAAAGAAAACAAGATTAAAGAAAAGCCCTTGCACCTATAAGGACAAGCGCCTAAAAAGCACTGAGACTACATGTACCTACCTACCAAAACCACAAGGCCAAGAAAGGAGACAGATTTGAGAGACGAAATACAAAGCGCCCAAAGCAGTCCAATGAGCTCTGTAACATGAGTCCATATGAGAAGTCCCTAGTACCAGAAATGAGACCAGAGCACAGCTGAAAGCTAGGCAAGACAGTGCAGATGTGGAGCAGAAATTCAGATCAGTCAGAAGTGACTCTCTCAGAGTAACAGTGTCTAATCGTGAGGGACAGTTCACTGGATCCACAAGGGAACCAGGACGAAGACTCATTCATTGACAAAGGTCGTACGGCAGCTTTTCCCAGCTGAAAAACAAGGCAATTAGGCAGGTGTTGAACATCTCCACACATCTGGAGTTCATTTTGCAGGGCCCACAAAGTCTTGAGTATAAAAGCAGCACTCTAGGTAAGCCTGTTCTAGATCTGCAGGAGGTTGTGTGCTCGCAGCAGACCAAACACAGCTGCGTCTAGCCCACCACCTTTTCTTTACATGGAACTTTTTACCTTCAGTCTGAGACAGATACTTAAAGACCGTAGAAGGGGGAAAACAAGCCACCAAAATAAGACAGCAGCCCTCTCTCTGCTTCCCTCCAACCCGATTTCCAAAACAAAAGGCACTGAAGATGAAATGCTGGACTAGACAGCTCCTGCGTAAACTCTCCCAGTTCCTTATGGCTAGTCTAGATCCTTTGCATACCCAGTATTATTCAGTCCCCACAGACACATGAACAATTGTAGCACCCTTATTTTAATCCTCCATTATGAAACGTAAAACAGGTTCAAGAGTTCGTCCGCAAAAGTCGTCCCTGGAGGCAGGACAAGAACCTCTCCTGAATATTTTTCCATTGATTTAAGTCAATCACAGAATCAACTTCTGAAAAACGCTTGCAAGCTTTGCTTTCACCGTTGTTTTGACACACAAACTAGTTTCTACTTGTGTGGAGACAAACCCATAACACACAATGCAGCTTGCTCACCTCGTCATACAACAAGAAGTTGAAATTCCATTTTGCTTTTGCATTAGCTCAGGTGCAAAGAGCATTCTCACCTCTCTCAAAAGCTTCTATACTACAGAAAATGGGGAACTCCACTATGCCAACTAGCAAGACTCAGGTCTCAAGAATTTAAAGAATGACATCTTAGCTTACCTTATGGATTGCTAAGACACCAACATTTGAAACACAAGAGATGCAGCTAAGTAAACCTTGGTATAATCAATGCTTAAGAAGTTCCAAGAAAAATAAAAGCAGCTTTGAGACCAAATAGAAAAATCAATAAGTGAGTTTAAGTTGCATATACAAATGTGTACATGCACGGATAGTTCTGTTTGCTCAGTCCACCATTAACTACAACATATACAAATATATACTTCTGATTTAACTATTTCAAAGCTGATTCTCACTTCAGCAATCCATTAAATCAGCTTCAAATACTGCTTCGTATCCACATTTAGAGTCTAAAAGTGTCTTTCACAGGAAGTGAGACATTTATAAGGCTTAACTAGAGCATATAACAATTTGTAACATAAATTAACATTACTCCTCAAAAACTCAAAAACATTCTGTAGCTCTGCAGGCAGGGTTCATATGTTCAAAACATACATTCATCAGGCTTACAAGCTTCCTGGAGGCAAGAAGTTCTTTACATTTATTTACATCTGCTACACTAGGGCAAATGACGTTATGCACAGCCACTACTTCCTTTATGAGTGGTCAGTAGCAGATAGGCAGACAAAATATTTGCCCTTCCCACGAATATTCTTTCCGAAGAATACATTGGTCCTGACAAACTAATGGACTTAGGGAACTCTCTGAACTAAATACTACTACTAAACTCATTTTGAGTTTATTTATCAGGCCTCTAGTTATTTCCCTTCCTCAACATACATGGAAAAGCTTGTGGGAATAAAAGCATTGCTTTGGAAAACAAGGGAAGGGAGCTTGGCAAGCAAATTCTAAAAAGACAAGAGACCAGCTGCCAGTGGCCCCAGATTCAGGAGAAATACACTACAACATGCAGAACAGGGTTCAGAGCAAGATTTTGCAGCTTCTACTAATCTACAAGGCTAGGGCAGTTTGCATGTGCACTGTAAAAGTAACGGGGGACAGACAGTGACTGGTTCAGTGCTGGGTAAATCAGAGCCAAAACCATAGCAATTAGTATAAATAAGTCAAGCTGCAAGTTTCCAAATTACTACAAGAACGCAAGTCAGCTTGCAGTACTCTCACAAGGCAATTAGGCTTTTCCTGGTGCTCCATCTGGAGCTGGGTGCTTTCAGCCACGTAGTCCTAGCACTCATGCCAACCCAGCAGCTATGTTGGCATGTTCTGTACCACAGCGGGTGGGGGGGGGGAAGATCTGAAAGTCAAGGGTGTGCTCCTACGAGCAGGAAGGCAGGCGAGAAGTGTTCCCTGTGTAACCTGAGTTATTTCCCATCCTGATGAGCCTTGGTCTGTGCTAGAAAAGAGAATGTTAAGCTTCTGGAACAACTTTACCCAAACATTTATAACATTACAAGTACAACATGCTCCTAGAAATGAATTACAAGAAGTGCTCATCTGGTACTATCACCACGTGCCTAAGAACACACAATACCATCAGTGTTGGCACTATAGCTAAGCAACTTCTTTATGCTTTAGTCAAAGTCATCTGAAAAATCAAAATCAATGTGAGACACTTGCCATGGTAAGCAGAAATAATGCATAAGTTCTGTTAGGCTCCTGTCTCTATTTCCAAGTTCAGGCTGTTGTTTGTAAGCAAGAAGAATCAGCCATTCCAATGGATTTAGACAGCATCTTGGTAAGAGAATTTTGCATCCTTTAAAATAAAAATCAGAAGTTGGGGATTATTAAAGCATGTTCTGGGAGAACTCTGCATTCAAAAGTGGAAGATTGGTCCAGTGACTTTTCTTAAAAGTAAAATAAATGCCTCTCTTACTTAGTTACCTAAAGCCATTTAAAAAAAAAAAAGTCTAAAACTGGGATCTAGCATTGGGGTATTTGGAAGTACAACTGCCTGACGAGCAAGTTCTGCACATTCATGCCTTTCCCTGGTGTTTAACAGCACCAGGCCAGGTGAAACTCGCGGAAGTAAGAGATAAGCACACACAAGCTGGTGACAAACCCTAGCTATAAAGGCAGCACGAGTAAGCAAATGTATTTTATTATTTGAGATTAAGCGCATGATCAAACAAAACCAAAGCCACCTATTTGAACATGCAGGTCAGAATCCCAGCAAACCTCTCACTTGGATATTCTGGGACTTTCCATTGCTGGGACTTAATCAGGCACTCATTCTTAGCTTCGTTAAGACAGTATTCATTGCTACAAGCAGCACAGGGATTTCAAACTGCGGTGCAGTACATGACTGCAATACACTGTCAATTAGCTAGCACTGCTTAGCAAATACTACTAGGAACAAGAACTGTGCCTGGTTTTCCATGAGATCCGTATTCAGCCTGTCACTTTTGAAACTTGTAAAAATGACATTAAGTTATTACATCCCAGTTAAATTACAGTGAAAAACTTTTCAATATGATTTTTTGGGTTTTTAATGTGTTTCCCCTCCAAGCCCCTCCAGCTTTATCAAAATTGGCATTTTTATCAGCAGCAACCTAAGTTCCTGTACAAGTAAGGATTGACTTTCAGGTTGAAATGAAAGCAGGGAGCTAAAACTCAAACAAGACAATAGCTCGTTTATTACACTTCCTGGGAAGGTCAAGGTTCAAGTCCTCCTTTTTGAGAGATCTGATTGAGCAGCAGAGCACAAACAGGACTGGGACCAGCCAAGCCTGATGCTCACCAACCCTGATCCAGCATTTGAGTTCTTGGACTGAATAGTAGTTACAAATATTGCTCACCTTGTCTGTTGCCTGGATTTCAGCTAAACTGATCTTTCCTCCATCGCTGCCATTGCAGAGGTGCATTTACCCAGAAGCAGGCACACAGGGCACCAGAATACCTATTGCACCTTGGATTCTCACTACAACCTGGGGAGCGGGGAGGGAAGATGCAGCTGCTGGCCCAAACAAAAGAATCACCTCCAAGTATTAAGTCTACAAACCTGTGATTAAGTAGAGACTGTCTGCTGCTGTCTCCTCTTGACTGAGGAATACAAGGCCTTCACAAAGCAGCAAACACCAAAATGGCAGAAGCACTCTGCGAGAGCCAGAACACCACGCTACAAAGGTGGTGGCTCAAATGCCAGTCATAACTCTGGGGAAAAGAAAACAGTTCTTGTTTCCTACCAGTGAGCCACAACTTAGTCATGCGTGGCAAGTCAGAGCAGAGATGGCTTTAACCATTACCACTGAAATAACTCTTGCATTAGATATTTGCCTTCGCACTCAATATTTAATGCCAACAAATATAGCACAACGTGCCAGGCAGCATACACTGAAACTACCTCAGGTTATATGTGGACTTGAAATTTTTCATATTCCTGAACTGTTTTATGAAGCATCTGTGCCCCTGGGTCTAGTGTGAGTATTACACGACATTTAACGGACATTATTGGTATTGTGGCAAGTAAAAAATTGTGTCCTTAGAATAAGGTAGTTGAGGCCACAGGGAGACTCAGCTGCTCCCATGCACGTGTCCTTTCAGATCTTCACCTAAACCAAGAGACAGTTCAGCAACCGGCTATATTTAACACCGACATACAATATGAACTAGTTTACTGAGCATTTGGAATACCTCCAACATAATCTGTAGTGAAGTAAGATACAGTAAGTCCAGCAGTATTATTTAGCTCTAGTGGATTATTCTGTGCAACAAATCTGTAACCCAATTAAGTACCTGAAAAAAGCAGGTCAACACATCCTCTAATGACCAAAAAAGTAGCATCCTTGTCACGATATCCTTTTGCAGTACAGATTATTAGTCAAGATGCTTAGGATTTCTCAAGTTAACCAGGTCAGAAGTTTAATCAGCTCACAGTTTTTGCAGACTCAAAGATGCCTACTACGCAGAAGTTGTCATTCAGTCAAGGAAGGCTACAGCCAGCCAGGAAAGAGTTTCCACTTCCCTTATAAGAAATCCTATCACTGAATTAGGACTGTGCAGCAACAGCGTCACAGCAGAACTGAATTCTGAAGATTTTATTTACCAAATTAAAGAGCAAGTGTTCCTATGCATTTTTTCATACTCAAGGCTACTGATTACATACATGGGAACAAAATCTGCTAACACTTCAACAAATCAGTTAACAGAAATAATATTTTGTTAGCCAAATAGGAAACAGCTCCAACCCAATGACTGGAAGTCCTAAAGGTGCAGCAGCTGTTGAGGATTTTCAGCAAGTATTGCTGAATACTCTCTTAAACCATATACATGTAAATCCTAACAACATCACTGATATTTCACCTGCAGTGCTGCATAACTGACATCTGGACTAACTGAGCGACTCACAACCATTGTTCCAAATGTTGTAGTCTCAAGAGGGAGGAAAAAAAACTATCATATTGTTTTTATATCCAAAAAATGTTATGTTTCCTACAAAGGAAACTGTTTCCCACAGTGAGATCAGTTCTGCTGCTTGAGTTTGTTTTTATATTTTACTCCTTTTTACATTTTTTTATTTGTTTATTTTTGGTCTCAGAACACTGAATCCAACAGGGACTGGCCCTGCAGAGCAAAAACATAGCCCTCTACCTCTGTAGCAGACAAGCTACAAAAACAAAGATGCCGTGACAGTTCTGTAGAGCTGCTTTGAGAAAACAGCTTGATTTACACAACTCTTAGGCCAGGGGGGACGACAGTCAGGGCTCTCTGGAAAGCACGAACTCCCACGTGCAGCTTCACCACAGCTTCCTGCAGCCTTGTGAGAGCTCAGGTTCCACTTGGCCCTCACGGGGGCAGGACCAGAGAGAAGGGGAAGCTGGGCACAAATTGCTTGCAAGACTGCCAGGATGGGGTTATTTGTCTGACCTGCATAATCTGGGCTGGATATAGATGCGCAGCCTGCCGCCCTGCTCTCTGCAGACGCCCTCAGCTCCAGGGAATGGGCTCCACTTGAGCACAGAGCAGCAGCGCTTCTCTGGAGGGTTCTGCATCCACTGGGCAACAGTGGGACTCGATGCTACAGCCTAGAAAGTGTCCCATCAGTCCCTCAGTGACTGCTCAGGAATGCTGCAGTCTAGCAATGAATCATAATTTCTTCGTTAAAATGCAGGAGGTGCAAATCCATTACTTTAACTTTAAGCAACTTGTTTCAAGGAGAAGCGTTAAGATCAAATCCAAATGCTTTTTATAGCTTCTACAGTACAGCCAAACCTCTACACCAGCACTTTCAGATGGCTGAAACACTATTTCAACTTCAAAATACTAACCTCACAAACAATTCTCCCTGTTCGTCTACTTAGCTGACTTGGCAGCTTCCCAAAAGAGCAAAGATAAAAGCAGGTCCCACAAGAGTAAATACACAACCAGATCTCGACAAGCACCCTGGAAATACAGCTTCACGTGGCCCAGAATATTAGCTTTCATTTCATTTTAAGACTGACCAAAATCAATGCAAGGGGCAGTGACAGAAGCATTACACACCTGGTGCCACATCCATACCTGCTGTTCCCAAGAGAGCTTCAGCTCCTGCTATGGCTGTCCCTTGAGCTGAGGAGTGCAGAGGACGCTCCACATGCTGGGAAAGTACTGCTGCTGGGCTACAGAGGTAAAAAGCTGCACCCTACTTTTATTATAAAATTAGGTCATAACTCTGCAATAACTGACAGACTTTTTTTTTCTTGCAAGGACTGATCACACATTAGACATGCTATCCTCCATCAAGCGATTCACTCACACACATGGATAGGCTCTCTGAAGCCTCTAAAACTTGGTGCCATGCAAAAACTACCCAGCCTACAACACAGCTCACCTCACATTTAACCCTTTAGGCTTTGACTTCACCAGTTTTATAAGCCCGATAGAGGAAAACGTGAATTACATATGAACAAGAATAGCAGTGTGATTATTTAAGGGACACTGGTCTGTCACGGTACATTTTAAGTGATCATTCTACCACCACACATCCAGTTGCATACCAGGAACCTATAAAATACTATTTCTTGGGCTAAACTACATTTAGACAGGTAAACCTGAATTTAGAAAATAACTAGGAGAACATAAAAATAAAGGGATCTTCCATTAATACCATGAGGGGAAAAAATTAAGTCATTTTAGTGGGAAGAAATACTGCAACTTCTACAGATTCTGCCTAAGGTCAGGCAATACAAACTTTCAAGTTAAATGATTTATTTTCCTATAGTTAAAGTTTAAATCTCCCCCTGCTCAAAACTGTAGAGAGCATGTACAGGATGTACAGCTTCACTAGGTGCAAACTTCTCCAAAGCTGTGCTTTCCGGGCTGCTCCTCCAAGGACATCCTTCGCTAGGAGGGCAACAGAGACAGAACATTATTTCTGGATTTATGTTGGTCACTGACCTACATTATTTAATTCTGGGAAGTCAAATGAGGAAAAGGAACGGCAGCAAATGGCAGCTGCTGGGTCAACCAGTCGCTTGACAGGACAAAGTCATGAAACCATCATTCACCTCAGCAGTAAGTCAGAAACGCCGGCATTTCACACAGCAAGCACTGCACTACTCTGTAACGCAGGTGGAGAACTCCACAGGGAGCTAACACAAATAAATGCACTAAAGAAAATTCACACAACTTATCTTACTTCAGCACGTAGATGAGAAACTGCTTCCTGCATTTCACCTCAAAGACACAACAAAATAATTCTCATATTTAAACTTCTCATAGCTTCTGTGGGGATGAGGAATGAAGACTGCTGAAAAACAAACCACCAAAATTGCTTCGGTGGCAATACAAAAGTGAACTGAACTGTCCTGTGAACCATGACCAACTTTTTTTTTCCACAAACCCATCACAGTAAGTTTAAATTTGCAGGACAGAATTATTTGATCTGTGGGTATCAAGTTCAAAGCATGTTAAGGACATTGCAGTTTCTAGATCTCCTTCTAGAAATCCACCAATTTACAGTACACATTTACAGGATTTTATGTCCAGCTCAGCTTCCTGAAGTACTCTGGTAAATGAAATCCCCAAATGCTGGGTAATCCTAAATTGAAATGAGTTGCCTACACAGGGTGGGAAAAATAAAAATAACAGTAGAAAACCCCCAACCTACAGACACACACCTAGTGCTGAGTAATCCAAGAAAATAAAGAAATTACAAAGCTTCTCCTGGTAGGAAAGCACATGGGCCTAATTGCCGAATGCTGAGGGGAAAAAAGGTTGAGCTGAACACAACGTACAAGAAGTACTTACACAAGATTTCCATTTGCTGGTGCTCCCATTTTTATTTCTCTAATTTCAGAAAACATTCAAGCTCTCTGTCCCTCCTACACCAGGTCTTGAGACCGAACAGAAGAGAGTTTCCACCTTGCCTTTTTTTTTCCTTCAAACACACCGTCAGGTTTCTCTGTTCCATGGGCCAAATCAAACATACCAGAGGTGTTTGCACAAATCCCCGGGTTGTATACTGCTCACAAATGTCAACTGCAAGCAATTCATGCTGCATGAGGAGCTCTCTCCAGAGGAAACCGCCTCACAAGAAGCGGGGATAGAAGGGACTGGCATGTAGAATGCTGGCAGTTAATTTTCTGGAAAGTTCATCAACATCCACGACTTCGGAGTTGCACAACATGTACTATTTGGTGGTCAGACCTATCACTGTTCAGAAGACTTCTGAATAGTTGAGGGAGACCAGTCTGTCCAAATGGATACAAGATGGCGCCAGACGCCATGGCTGCCCTGGCCTGGATTTGTTGTACCCACAGAGAAGCTCCCACTCGAAACCAGGTAGGCCACGAGCAAGGGGGCCCTGGGACTGGGACAACTTTACGGAGAAGGCCAAAGCTCAGTTGGTACTGTAGGCAAAGTGCTCAAATTAGTTCTGCTTCTCTCATCTTCCATATCACAGACTGCCGGGGCACTGCATTTCTGACTGTATAGAATGGTCTTTAAATAAAACCCAAACACCTACAGTTGGTCTCTGACTTTTCTTGAAGCAAAAAGCAGAGAGATCTAAATTCTCAACTAACCACATGACAGGTAAACAGCTTCTACTGAGGTATGCACACAGGTCTAAAAATCAAGTTGTCAGCAAGTCAGACAAGTCTTCACACTGATAAATATTGTTAGACCAAGTCCTTTGACCACTTTTTCACAAATCATTAGAGAACAGCAGATGAGGAAGGCAGCAGAAAAACACACATTTTCATAACATTAAACTGTACTAAAACCTCCTGAACTATTTCACACAATCTGAGTCAGTTATTTTGCACAGAATGGACTGAACACAAGGTACAGCACTAGCCCACTGGGCTTACTTAAACAAGCCTGCATCAGTTTCCACATGCAGAACTAAAAACGAACAAACCTCGCTGTTCAGGTTTATTTATATGTCAGGTGCTTGCATGTTTGTTCATAAAACCACACACTAGAAAAATGTATTTTAAAAGCTGTTTGACAAAACAATCACAAGTCTGATCACAGCCACAGGTTTAGTGCAGTAACACACTGGAGCTTACTGTTAGGATAACTTGATGAATCAGATGCCTATCTCTGTCTTATTCTTTGATACAAAGGGTAGCTCATTTGTATTCCACAAGGAGAACACACCAGTTCTGGTAATAGAACTACAAAATCCTAGTTCTTTAAAGAACACCAACTATATGTCCTAAGCATATATATGTTGGGTTAAGCATCCAATATAAAATACACACGCAAATTAACAGTTAGATCAGTGAATAATTCAAATCCCACACCAACTACAGGAGAACTTCTATCCTGAGCAAGCAATGTAATAACAAAATCAAAGTCAGGCTGTGATATCCAAAATTAGAGCATCAGCAACCACGAGCATCAACACCTCACTGTGCAGGAGTCCACATTTGTGGAGTCCACAGCCTGGAGAGATTCACCTTGCTTGTCCCCAAAAGGTCAATGCATTCAAAATATTCACTACGGGGCAGGAAACCAAATGCCAACTTAGAGAACATTCCTGGGGTCTTGCCACCAAACCTCTCTCAAAGGGAGGCTGCCAAGTTTCATGCATCTCGTGTTACACGAGCCACAAGATGTGACAACCCTCTCATGCCATCCCACCTCTCTGCCAAGATGCACAGAGCCAGCTGGGGGCCAGCAGAGCCAGCAGGCACCGGAGGAACCACCTCAGCAGCCTGGAACAGCTGAAGAAATGCAGCTGCAGGAATAAGAGCTGCGAGCTCAGGTGCAGCAGTAACAGCTACAAGGACTGCAGCAGCAAAAGGGGAGAAAGGCTGGGGAGGACCCCAACCCAGACTCTCCTGACTGCAGGCTTTCACACCAGCCCTCCCCATGACACATACAAGCCCTGACAAGTTCACAAACACACAGCCTTAGAAACCTATGGATGCCTGAAAAGAAATATGGGGAGAAAAAAAAAATAAATCACAGATTTCAGTTTCTATCTAATCTAGTCTGCCAGTTTATACTGTCCTACTTTATTCTACCACCACTGGAAAAATCTACACTGCCATCTACAAACTAGTTCATTGACTAGTTTCTTTACTTGTGCCCTAGGAGTTGGCTCAAGCCTTACCAAAGCATTAGTCAGCACAGGAAGAAAAAGATCCTGCCTGTAAAAGGTACTTGAATAAGAGTTCTTACCCAAAGCAGAACTGCAGTGAAGACTTTTAAAATACCAACTAGGAAAAAAAAAAAAAAAAAAAAAAAAAAAGCATAAGAGGTGCATGAGAGTCACAAGATCACTTTCTGCTTAATAGCGAGCATATTCAGAAAGAAACAAGATGTCAATGCTGTCATGATTATTTAGAAAGAATATATACAGAAACATACCAGCCTCTAGCTCTTTCTCCAGACAGGAGGTGTTTGCAAACTATCAGATACTTTTGAGTGGCAGAAACAACTTCCTACACAGCACACAGCTCAGCAGCTGTACTGATGCAAACTCAAATCACCTGCTCTCACCAGCTAAAACCTCACTGGCAAAGTACAGCCAGTTTACAGCTGAAAGTCAGGAAGCCCAGGCTGCAGGACAGAGGAGGGCACATTCGCTTTTCAGGCACCTGGATGCAGTATCACAACTTGATCTGAGGTTTGGAAAGGCACAAGATATGCACAGATCATGAAATTGCATTTGTTCCCCTAGCTCAAAGCCCATTGCTGGGCACCAGCCAGCACTGTGTGATCGCTTCAGATCCCATGCTTATTTAGACCATGATAAAGGTCTAAATGGGAAAGGGAGCTTGCAGTCCTAAGCACCCACTGGCCCCATGAAGCTGCACTCCTTCCCTCCATTTGCTGAGGAAAAGACAATTTGGGAGACTAATGGAAAGCAGCACATTAGTTACCTGTGATAATGGCTTAGTCAGCTGTGATAATGGTTTCTCCTTTTCAGTTTAAAAAATATGCCTGCTCAGACACAGAGGGGTGTAGAGCAGAGTTCACAGCAGTTTCACTGTCCCCAGTTGGTTAAATGTTTAAACAGATCCAACTTACACTCCTCCAGACCTGCTGGTTGGAGATGTCCGCCCACAGGGCTACAGCTTAACCCTTGCTGGTGCTGCTGGACACCTGATTCCGGTCGCAGTTTCCCCTGTTTTAGACACTAATCCTCACGCTTCTCACCTCTTAGTGCAAAGATGAAAATATTTTATATATTAAAAAAAAAAAATAGTAACCAAAATGTTAAGTATTGTTACTAGTCCTACTCCACATCAGCAGGAAGCCAGAGGTAAAGATGTGAGGGGCAGAAATACAGGCATGAAACTAGAAATCTATAATTATTTTAGAATTAGAATTGTGGACACTGGAAATAACATTTTAAAAAGAAAATAGTAGACAACCCAAGAAATTGTGAATTTAAAATATTTGTTGCATTACAACCCTGCAAAAGCTGCCTCTAGAATAGAAATAGAATAGATAAAAATAGCAGGAATTTCTGTGAACAGAGACCTATATCCAGACCCAACTCCCACATCCAGTCCTTCTACCTGCGTATCGGTTTCAGGAAGAAATGTTAAAAAAAAGAAAAAAAAAAAAAACACACAACTAAAACTAAAATAAAACAAACAACAACAAAACATGCACAACACAGCAGAGCTAGAAGTACACGCAAAGCCATGGCTACCTGTTTGTTTGACCCAAATCACCTGAATCACCAGGGGACGACAGTACCAAGACAGCCCACTGGCATCCGAATTGAGGCTTTTTAAGCAGTCCACAGCTTGCCTGTGCCTGATACTGGTTCTGTTCCCAAGTGCTGGGTACTCGTTTGTAGGTTAGTTAGTCAAACCTAGAGTCCAGCTCCATTAAAACAGTATTTATTACAGTTTGATAATACATTCAAATCAGTAACTTGGTTAGCTGAATATGTAAATACCTTTTGGAACACTTCATTTCCTATTCTTGCCCCCTTCTAGGTATAGGTCCCCCCTCCTACAGAGAAGCCGACTAGATTTCCTTTACCACCTTTCAAGGTTTATAAATAGAAGGAAAGATCAATCAAATCAAAACACTGATATCTCCCATTTCAGGACCTTAATTTAGCTAAAGATAGCAACAGACGGGGAAAAAATGCTTTAACGCGACAAAGATCACAGATCAAAGATCACCGCAGATACTGAGAATGCAAAAAAAAAAAAAAAAAAAAAAGTCCCTAAGTGGAGCCCTATTATCTCAGGCTCTCCATTTTATGAACTGCAACTTGATGGTTCTTCCCAAACTTCCACAGAAAATGGCACATTTTACTAGTTTTGCCAACACATCAGCCCCAGCCTTCCAGGAAATAATGTGTCAGCAACATATGGAAACCACTTGCAGGGTTTTTTTTGGCATTTCTCTCTTAGCCTGGCATGTTTTTAGCATTAATTGTGGAAGCCACTAATACTTCTGTTTTAGCTCTTAAATTTAAAACACCGGGGGAACATTAAAACCAATGACAGTATGTGGTTGTCATTTGGTGTAACTTACCAAACCTCCCTCACAAGGATTATCAGCTCCTAAATAATTCTTGTACTTTCTGAAGTCGTATGCCCAAATCTAGTCCAGAGCGAACATTTTAGTTACAAGTCATCTTATTATCCACTGTGTAGTAAACAATAAAGAGTAAGAGCCATATACAAGTGTATGCTCCTGCATTTAACAAACAAGCAACTTCTTATAAGCCACCCAAATAAATTTGGGAAGTTATTGAGAATACAGTAGCATCTCATACAAAGGCACGGGGGTAGAAAAGAATCAGCACAAACTTCTCACCAAAGTCAAGGCCCAAACGTTTTAAAAAGAGATGAGTTGAGGCTGAGATTAGTCACCACAAGCTCTCCTCAGTGCCATACGCCAGGATACAAGTAAACAGCAAGACCAAGGGGGGAAAAAATTAAAATCAAACATAATAAAACACAGAAACTGGACTATATCGAGCTCTCTCATGAGATGTCAGCTTTCAAAGCTCAGTTCAGTCATGCAGCAATAATAGGCTCCAGCTAAAGAATTTCCCTTGGATTCTGCCAGCAGCGCATCAAAGCTCACCATGTGCTAGCCATTCGTCGTATGAGTAGATCTGATGAGGACTTCACAGGTGGCATTTGCAAAGACGTATTCTCTGTAATGGTTCAGATCGTATTTATGCCTAGGGATGAGAGCTCTGTCCAGCGAAGTAAGCAGTCAGTTTGCCTGGCCATGCCTGGAGCAAAAGGAAGCTGGCCTTGCCGAACTTCCCTTTCTGTTACTTGGTGAGTTCTGGAGAGCCTGGGCAGCCACTGCCAGGTCAAAAAACCTACCTGTATGATTGTAACATCGTGTTATTTCAATTTAAAATAATTTAAGTCAAAAATAATTTAACTTTAAACCATCGTGTTATTTCAATTTAAAATAGTTTAAGTCAAAAATAATTTAACTTTAAACCAGCACCAGGGTGAGGAAACATGTGCTCCAAGTCTCCAGGAGAAAGGCACACAGGTGTTTCCCTGTATTGTCCTTTCACCATGCACCACGAGTCACGGCAAACACCTACCCTGGGAGACAATTTTACATTAAATAGCCTGCAGAGCAGCTTGGACAAATGTAGTTTTAGCCTACTTGAAGATAGCCCAAGGAAAGAACAGTCATTTGGAAAAGCCATGTCACAACATGTCAAGCAATTACTCATTTTTCCCCTAGAGAAATAACAGCTCTCCCTCACCTGTTTCAAGCGACACAAACTGCAGCCTCTTCTTGTCTGCTACAGGCACTGAAAGAAGCAGATGATACTTCCAAAAAGCCAAGCTGGAAACTTCCCTCCAATCCATTTAACCACATCATACCTTTACCCTAGAAGTCCATAATTTGCTTTTACACCTCCTTACTGTAGCTTTTCCAGTTAATTCAGCATCACAGGAAAAGAAGAAAAAAGCTAAGTACACTAGCTATGTAAAATGTTGGGTTTTTATGTAAAATAAGATAGTTTCAGCCTCTGAAATATTTCTTTCCTCGGGGTATAAAAGAATTGCAATAAGCAAACAAATAGAGTTTACAAAAGTCAATTTAAATGTGAAATTATGACAGCTGTATTAAAAAAAAGCCTCTACTGTAACATATTCATCATTCAAATTAAGGCATCCAAGTAGCATGAGCTGCCAACATTTTAAACAGACAAGCCACTGGCTTTGGGCACACCGAGTTGACGAGTTAAGCATTTCAGAAGAATTTCTCTTTGTGAACAAGAAGCGGGGTTTTCTCCGTGTATATTTAAATCGTTCAATTCCATGACTAGGTTTGCAAGGCATAGGAAATGAAAACTATTTGAAGTCTCATACGAGGTCACAAAATTAAAGAAAACAAAAAAACAGCCTCTAATACTTCTGAAATTTTCAGTTTTCTACTCATTTAACTAGAATAATAGTAATAAGTTGCTTAACAGCTCATACACAAACAAGATAATAAATATGCCGGGTAATTAACAATTTCAATATGTCAATATGATTTTTTTTTTGGTTTTTTTTTTGCTTTTAAAGCTCAATTTCCTAAATTCAACCCCAATTCCATTCAGAAGTCAATACTGCATCCAAATCTAGATGGAAGTTGGGTTTGGTAAGAACTGAACTTACATATGTGACTGAGATGACACAGACAGGAATTGTTACAAGTAACTTCCTGAAATACAAAGAAAAGAACCTAAGATATACAAAATGTAATATGTGTACTCTTGGTGATATGTAAGTATTACAGTAAGTGACGCAATGATCATAGGATGGTTTGGGTTGGAAGGGACCTTAAAGCCCACCCAGTTCCAACCCCCTGCCATGGGCAAGGACACCTCCCACCAGAACAGGCTGCCCAAAGCCCCATCCAGCCTGGCCCTCAGAACTGTCACGGATGGGGCATCCGTAGTGGACCATCCTTAAAAGATCATCATCCTTAAAAGATCATCATCCTTAAAAGATCATCGTTCAACTCGTTCCCCTACAGAAAAATACATGAAGATCCTTACACTATCACCACAGCATTTAGCAGATACTGACTGAATGAAATGCCTACTCTCAGAGCAGCAAATAAGCAGTCTTTAGGCTAACCCATGCTCCTAGATAACAATCTCTACCTATGAGCTCTATAGCATTAAAATGCTTTCAGGTGTCAAAGTGATTTGGCAAATCCAAGCCTTTTCCTGTTTTTGGAAGAATCCTGCAAAAGTTAGCTGGACAGCAACATGCTTCAGACTCCATCTGACAGAGCACACAGTAGCTCCACTACGTTACTGGTGGAAGAAAAGAATACTGGAAAAGCCAAGAAAACAACACAGAAATCAGAATGAACTAGAGCAATAAACCGCTGAGTAGGACATCCAGTTGGGAAAAGACCCCATGAGCACCACAGGCACTCTCCATTCAGTTTTCCAGGGTGGTAAATCCTGCAGTTGCTCAGCTGGCATAGATGACAGAGCAGGATACTAGGATAAGTGTAACCCTAAAACAACCATGTGCTACCACCAACCCCAAAATAACCACTTGAAGCTTGCACCTCCAGGCCATTCCTCCCTTGCTACAGTGAGCTGGCCATCTCCTCACCATTACCTGACCCTCCTGGATCACTGCTCAAAGACATCATTACCACTTGGTCATGACATTAAGGGTCTCTTTGAAAAGACGGGGCATTCAGATGGAGCTGCTCTTTGAGGTATGTACCCTCTCAGCCCTGAGCTGTGTGCAGATGTTTCTCCTTTATCAGCCTCCCTTCACTAACAAGAATGGCCCTCATGAGGATTAAAGCACTTTCACTCTACTTAGCTATAGTTCAAACACCTTCAGGCAGAAGAGGCATCACTGACCACTACATTCCCTCAAGTTTTCTTATTTCTTGGCCAAAAGACAGATTATCACTTTATTATGTACTTGTGGAGCACTCAGAAGTAAACTCTGGATTCTTTCTCTAGCCTGATCGGGCCTTCTCCTCTGAACCACCATCTAGTGACGTGAAGGAAGAAGCTGGTCACTCAGAAGCACATCTGCCTTCCCCTCATGGGATAGCAAGTGAAACAGCTATTTAAGTAGATTTTTATTTATGTGTTACTTCTGTGCTTGCCATTTGCAGTACTTCTCTTTTCTTTGGGATATGCAAACATGAGGTCAAGCACTTACCTGTAGTGGTAGCCCAGAGTACTTCGTTTCTGTGCTCGAAACACAAAATACCCCACAACTCCAGAACTTAATCAGGGTAGAACAAAATACTAGCTGTCTAGGAACCTTACATATTTGTTTTATAGGCTTGAAGTTAAGGGATTTGTGATGGTTTTAGAGTTCTTAAAGTGTCAGGTTTCACATCTCTGCATGTTGAGAACCTCACGTACTTGTTTAACCTGCACATGAGAACTGTGAAGCAGAGCAAGATGAGGACATGGAGCTGTCTCTGCCCCACCAGCCTTATCTCAGCATGCCTTGTATAGCTGCATCACTCCCTCAAGTACAGAGAGCATCCTGTCACCAACGTAGCGTGGCTGCGACCAGCCTGCTAATAGAAAATACTCGGGATACTTGGCAGAAAACCGGGGTTTGCATCATCTGGCACAACAGTCAGGAAAAGCTCCCGGGAGGGGGATGCTTTTAGCAGAGTTCTCAGTAAACGTGAGGTCAGTATAAAAGCAGATTAGAGACGCAGTCCCGGGGTCAAAGCTCCCACTTCTCTTCCAGGGATAGGCAATGCAGTCCTCTGGGCTAAGGTAAAGAGCATTGGAAAAAAACTTCAGTGCAATTTCTTTCGGCTTGTCCCTTCAACTTTTTCCATTTCAAGCCTTAAGTACCGAGATTCCCAAATTAAGTTTGAGCTCTACGCTTATCAAACCCCTGCTTCGCCCTGGCATTCCAGTCCAAACAAGGTAATTTTGTATTTTGTTCTCTTTAACACATTACCCAGTTTTCAAAGGGTTTTAAATTGCTACATACAGATTGGTATCTTTCAGGATTATTCTTGCTAGAGTCCACACTAGCTTATTTTTCCTGGATTTAGATTTACGGCCCATTGCTTTTATTTAACCTAAAGAGTTTGATAAAAAGTTCTGATACCATCTGCAAGAATTCCCTTCCCCTCAACTAAATAGGAAAAATCGAGTCAATTGTCCCCTTTTAGGATACCCTTGTCCAGGATTAGCCTTAAATTATAGTCTTTGAAGTTACCAGATCACTGCACTACTGCACTATTGAGCAATTCTTATTTTTTTTGGCCACGCTGGGAACGGTTTGTGTCTCAGGGTTAGGCACACGCTGTTCTACTTAAGTGGCAACATGCCAAATCCGTTTAAATATTTAAACATTAACCTCACAGTTACTAGTTTGTTTAAAAAAAAAAAAAAAAAAAAAAAAAAAAAAAAAAACAGGCAGCCATTATTCCAGAGAGATTAAATTCATTCTCCAGCCAGCATCCCGAGTGCAAAGGCCATTTTGCCACTCTCTGAAAATGATTTCTGGAAGAGCCGAAGAGTATGGAAAAGTTATTGGAGTATTTGTAACTGCTTCACAGACAGACTTCAGGCTTCTTTTCTTTTGAAGTGTAGATACACAGTATGTGACATTTTCCTCTCTGGCTCTCTCTGTTAATCTCCTGCATTTAAAAAAAATCTACTGTTTGGCATTAGGAAAGTTGAGAAGTTTTGAAGAATTCCACAGGCATCTTTTCTTTTGCTTATCCTACACCAAAAACCAGATAGCAGACAACTAAGCAGCACTCTGCATGGCTAGATGTCAAACAAAGCAAATATTTAAAATCTCCCCATAATAAAAAAAATAAAAGAGTGCAAGGACTCAAACACCCCCTTCCAAAAATACGATAAAAAAAAAACAACACTAATAAAAGCAAAACAAAAACATGCAAGACAACCCACCACAACACTGACCTCATACCTAAGTTTAAGAAGCAGCTACCAAACAGTTAACACCTGAATAAACAAGGACAGTGTTGCTATTTACCCTCTGTAATAAGTTGTATGATTACCCAGTTATTCAGTGTTATTCTGAGGCCAAATATATACATATATATATATGTTTTGACCTCTAAAATTTCTCTGAAATGCACAGCTAGATAACAATTGGAATAAACACAAATATTACTTTTCTTTAAATGATTTTTTTTTTTTACAGTTAGGTCAAAAGATCAGCAAAAGACAAGCAGGGAAGAAGCCATCAGGCTTATTTTGGAAGTGCTTTGCAAACCACCTTCTGCTATCTGGAGACCATGGTCTGGAGACCATTAGTCCTGGAGAGAGAAGCCTGCTGTTCGATGGTGTCTCACATTTGAGAAGCATAAACCTAGCTTTACACAAAGCCACTGGCTGGCAAAACAAAACAGCTCTCAAGAGCATATTGCAACTTATATACATATTTTTCCTTAGAAACCTTGTTCCCTGCAATTTTTTCACAGGACCCAAGCTGTAGGCTGTCCCTCTGCAGGAAGCTGGCGTTCGCCGTGCTGTTTATAAATAAGCAGGCAGCTCCTACGAGTAGGTTTGCTCTGCCATAAATGCGATATAAACAATCTCTAAATATAACTCCTGTGGGTACTACGGAACGACCTCTACAGCACCAGCCTGCTTTTATCAATGATACGCATCCCATTATAGATCAGAGGACAAGAAGAGCAAGCCCAGAGCCCACCACAGCTTCCACATTGTCTTGAGTAAGACAGCTGAACGACTGGAAATACGTGAAGGGCTGCGAGGCTGGAAAACAAAGGCTTCCCACTTACTTGGCACTGAAAATAACCCATGAAGGGATGGGAGGGGGAACAAAAGGAAACAAAAAACCACCCCAGGCTTACTATATTTAGCAGACCGCTTACCTAGAACGTACCCCACGTAAGAATAAACGCTGGAGCCGTGCCCACGTGCCAAGGCACGCAGCTGAAATGCCAAGCGTCCTGCCAGAGGGGCTGCTCTCACCACTGCGGTTCACTGCCTGCACTCCTCTCAAGCAGCTCTGGGGTACATTATGATTATACCTCGCAGGGCTCCACAGCATTTTTCTTGTGTAAAAATTGTCTTTTTCCACACGTGCGTGCTTGTGACTACACGTTGGCATACAGGAGAGCACAGTGACCCGTGGGACGTGGCATTTCAGGTGAGAGGGGACACTGCTCTATGGGCAATGGGGCACAGAGGGAGAGGAGGAAAATACTGACTGTCATGAGGCCAGGACAGACAGAAAAAGCCACGCAGGGACCCTAACTAAGACGGCAGGCATCACTGCCTAGTAGTGGCAGCAGCCAGCCACTATTCCAACACAAAGAAGTAAAACCAAGCATACGCAATACCACAGTGATGGCTAAAGCTTCAGTACCTCTTTCAGTAGAGGCAGCTTTTCGCAAGACTTCAGAAGGGCTAATGATGCAGCACCCTCATCTAGGAAGCTGAAGATAGCTGCTATTCAGCCATCACCTTGCAATTAAGCTGGTAAATGAACCACCATTTGAAGCCAGCTGAAATTTGGAACCAGATTTACTAACCTCAACACCGAGATGCAGAGCTACGTAGAGCAGAGAAGCATGCACAAATACTGGTTATGCCCCATACAACCATTGGGAAACCTATGAGAAACTTGTGACATGAAGGACTTGCTTTAGAGTATTTGATTTTGGAGCCCGCTTACTGCAATCCCAGTTGTACTTGCCGGTATTGCACCAAATCCACGGCACGCAAACCCAAGTTCAGGGCAAGGAAAGGCAGGTAGTGATGAGTCCTAACCAAATACAGGAGCAGCTCAGGTGTCTATATTTATCTAATAATACAGAAGACAGCTTTCACCACATGCAATATACATTATGAAGCACGTGACCAGCAGCCTTTATAATTTGCTGAGAAAATTGCCAAGCTCATGAGGTTTATACCACCTGTACAAACCTCGTTGTAGCCTCAATATCAGGGAGCTACAAGGAGCAAAGAAACTTCAGGCTCTGCACAACTCCAGATGAGCATTAAAAGAAGCTATTCACCAGAAGAGTTTGTGCACAGCAGGGACATTTATTCTACAGCTCCAGGTTCAAGCACCCTGCAATAAGCAGGCTCCCTAAGTGCTTGGCAAGCCTCTGCCATCCTTCCAGGCAGATACTGACAGTGCAGTTGCTTAAAGGCACCCAGCTGCCTGAGGCCACCAACCCATGTGGATTGCAGAACCAGCCATCATTATCTCCTGGCATCAAGGCTCTGGCCGATTATAATATTTTAGCAAGAGACAACACCCAGACAGTTCAGTTTCATAAGAGTCAGCTGTACCGAGTCCTGAACAGGTCCTAGGATGTGTTTAGGAGCACAAAACAAGGCACGGGAAATGGATTCACTGCAGGGGAGATCTGTAGCTTTGGGACACTTCTGTACTGAGAATGACGAAGGGTAAGAACTCAACTAGACCAAAATACCTGAAAAAAAAAATCATTTAATTTAGAGAAAACTTGCAAAGGAAGGATTCCAGGTATCCACCTGTAGACACAAACCTTGACCAAAAAATGATCATCTGCAAGTAAGCCTCAAATAAAAAGACACTCACTGCATCCAAACAAGTGTATGGTGAGTATTCTGGTACACGAGGGCAGAAAGCTGCTCAAAAAGACACTGCTGGCAACCAACTCATGAAGTTGAGCTACACATTGTGATGAGACAGGCTGCTCTGTGAACTATAAATCACATCAGCTGTTGATTGCAGCTTCTGGATAATCTAATAGAGATGTGAAAAATATGAGATTTTACAAACAGTAAAAAAGGTTCGTGGCCCACACTGCTTGAAAGATAGAAGAATAAACTGTCACAGTCTGCCGTGCATCACTAAGCGAGAAATAAATCAAACATACCAAAAAGTATCCTCCTTAGTAGAAAACTGCAGTAGGCATTATTAGCTCCCATAAACTTATACATGTCTGAAGTACAGCTGAGCTGATACGTGCACCACACAGGCTGCCCAGGTACAAACATCTGGCAGAGAGCATAGCTGAAGCAGCGAGCTGTCCGGAGAGTACTAGGTGACAGCATCAAGAACCATCAAGCTTCTACAGAAGTCTCCTACATACCTCCCATGCAATAAACCCACACAGTCAGCATTAAGGCTGGCCGAAGATGCCTCGCAGAAGCAAAACCAGCGGACAAGCCATGCGATTAGGCAGCATTGCAACAGCAGAGCATTACAATCAGCAGGTTTCCTAGAGCAGCTAAGAGCTAGGCAAAGAGTAATGGTGTTAGGATCCCAGACTACCAATGGGAGAAAAGCAACACGGTGCAGAAACCAGATGGGAGTGCTGCAACACATCAAGCCTGCTTACAGCGCCAGGAACCGCTAAGCCAGCACGTCCAGAGGTGGCTGCATCAAATAGCTGTACACCAGCAGTGTCAAAGGGGAGGTTTTTGCTGTCATGCAACACAGCTGAGATAGATTCGGTGGATATAGCATCAGTGGGAAACTCTTCCCATGCTTGGACTGTTAGAATTAATGAAGAACCCACAGGACATTGAGAGCTTCAGGTGTGAGTCAGAAATAATGAGGCACACACATCATACTAGACGACTGCTACAACAACAGCCACACAGGAGCTGAATGATTGCTATCTGACAAGGTGGACAATGACAAACACCCATTTTCCTCTTCTCCTGAAGTGCACAGTGACAGGATGACTTCTCAGACCAGTTTAATTTTAGAGCCAGGGGGCACCAATGCCTCGCTTTAGGCCAATTTCCTCGAAGCTCTCCATGTGCAGCATGTGAAAGAAGGCAGTTGTACCAAAACCTGAAACTTAATCCAGCTTTTTTAATGTCAGGGAACTCAGTTAACAAAGTATCACACACAGGTTGTTCTGCCTGACCCTGTGCAGCCGATGGCTGCTGTTAGTCCGGGCAGAAGGACAAGAGTTGAGTGCACGTTCAGCAGAACCTGCAGCAGCAGCCAGTTCACCAAACCCACTGCAGGTCATGACTTCTTGCCTGCCAGCTTCATTTCCCTGTGAAATTCCCACGTGCTCTCTCCTGCATACGTGCACGGTAATCCACATCTACATTATGTGCAAAAATATGTTAATACTCATTTTTAATATGGTATTTACAAACATAAAAAAATAAACAAATCACAAAACCTCTAAGTATTTGAAGACTACTGAAAGCACATTGGCAACTTGGTATTTAGACTTCAGTAACCTGGAACGTGAAATTTATGATTTTTTTAATAAATAATAATAATTAAAAAAAGTCGAACAGCAGAGCCAGGGGAACCAAACCAAAGAGGAATGAAAACGGAGACTGGAGGGCTACTACAAGTGGGTGGTCGCAGACCACAGCACAGCCATACCCTAACAGCAGCTTGAGCTCTTCCTGATGCAACAACTAAACTGGATACTCACTGAAGCAGTTTGAGGTAAGCAACTTAACTGGAGAAGTGCCAGAATAATTAAGGATTAAAGACATTCATCCCAGTGAAGGAAAAGTCAATGGAATAAAACTGGAGTTGATACAGGTGCTAGCAATGGGATAAAAACTGTACTGTTCAGTAGAAAGTTACATCCCAAAATAACATTTGAGCAGTTTTTATTTTCAAGTACCAATGTAGAAAATCAACTAAAATAATTATTTTAGTTTTGTCACTTGGAGGACAAAAAAATATCAACTAGCACTTTTTTTTTTTTTTGAGTAATAAATATTATTCTGCAAAATACCTTGTCTGTGCATAGTTATCTCAGTAACTACAGAAAATACAAAGGCAGTCAACAGCTTAACTTTTCCCACGCCTCTATCAGAACAACTGCTGAGTCCGAAAACATCTTCATACATGAGGTAGGAAAAGGACAACACTCCACAGTGCAAGTATTCTCTTGGAAAAGAACTAGACTGTTCTCATAAAAGTGGGAATGTTTAAGAGAAACCGTACAACAGCCTGATACGCTTTGTAAACACTGAAGAAGCACCGAGTCTTGTTTCTCTTTTGAAAAGATACCCAGTAAAGCCAGCTAAAGGACATTAACCTCATCCAGCTTCAGCTCCAGTACTGCACTGTCTGAGCGTCCCTGAAGCCTGCCAGGTAATCCCCCGAATTCACAGGATATAGTCAACCTGAAAAGCACTCAATTTTCCTGATTTAACAGCAGCCAGGATACGTCGTGATAGGGAATTAAGAGAACAAAATGACCTAAAGAGAAATGGGGACTGCTGGGTAGGCAACCATTTCAGCAATTTCTGCTTGATCAAAATCCCACGTGGCACTCAGGCTCTGAGGGTACCTCAACAGCCAGCTACAAAACGTGCCCAATCGTAATAGAATGGGGGCACACTTTAACATCTTATATGACTGTAACATATTACATTTTATAAAATCCTATAAATCAATCCCTTACCGTCAGACAGCTTAAGTGCATTCTACAGTTTCTATTTCGCTGGACTGCTGAGATTTTTAGCTGCTTGACACATAGCTAAGATCAATGCTAAGCCCTGCAATTTATGAAAAAATAATATTTGACATTTTCCATAATAATCCAGCTCTGTGAAAGAATCTTTGCTCCTCCTAAGAAAAAAAAAAAAAAGCCCACTTCTTTCATGTGTGATTGCAGACAAAAGTTTGCAGAAACCACAAAATGCAAGAGTTAGAAATAAGAGCCAAAACACATTTAAAGCATCATTACTTTGTCAATTTCTGACTTTGTCAAGGCCTTTACATCGCATTATCGCAGACTTAGTCTTACAGCTGAAATCAATACCTCAGAAGTGACTAAGCAAAACACAAAAGAATGGGGAACCAAGTTATGCATCCCATATTAAGCAAATAGCAAGCCTTAATCTCAATTGCCCTGAACGATACCATGAAACCAGCCTTAAGGTGGCATCCTTTAAAGGCTTAACATTTGGTCCAAGCTTTCCAAAATGCACGGCGATGTTTGTACTGGGTGGAAAATGGCCCTAACCAAAGTTTCAGCACAAGAACCACCTGATTATTGCTACCACCTCAGCCACAGCTCCGAGGCGGGCTGACCTCAGCAAGGAATGCGAACTCCCCGATATTTTTAAAGAGGGACTGGATGAGTTTTAAACACGGCCTCGCCACCACACATGTAATGAACCTCTGTGACAGCAGAGCTGAAGGACAAACCGCTGCTCACCCACAACAGTGAGCGCCGAGGACGAGGCCTGTCCCAAGGGCTGCTGTGGGGTCCCGTGCGGCTGCCACGGCGCATC
This sequence comes from Netta rufina, assembly GCF_964035555.1. Classification (NCBI taxonomy): domain Eukaryota; kingdom Metazoa; phylum Chordata; class Aves; order Anseriformes; family Anatidae; genus Netta; species Netta rufina. The sequence continues at coordinate 18,408,260 of NC_140127.1, forward strand.
GCGCAGGGCACCAGCTATTTGTAAAGCCCATCGCAGTCAGCAGTCCCGACTGCGAACCGCATCCACACCGCTCGTCATCACCCCCTCCGAAACCCTCAGCGATGCGAACCGAGCAGCTCAAAGCCTTCCTGCTCCCACAGAGCTGGGTTTCGCCCTGTGCAAAGCCTACCCCTCCTCCCAGCCTGGACAGGGTAACCACGTACCCAGTGCTGTGCATCGCTGGGCTTCTTATGCAAGGTACAGCACAGGCAGCATTTTACGTTATATTCAGCTTCAGACTGTCACCAGCCTCACAGCACAGGAACCGAGACCTTGCTTTACCTAAGCAAAAGCTGAGCTTGTCTCCCCACAGCCCCGACACCCGAGGTGCAGCCCGGCTGTGCCCCCACCCCGCCGCAGGGGCTGCACGCACCCGGCCCCGCGCCCCGCGCCCTCTGAGCCGCGAACAAACGGCACCGGGCTTCACCCGCTGCCCGTTAACAGGAAAATAAATAAATAAATAGATAAATAGATAAATAAATAAATAAATAAGAACGCAAACTTTAATAAAACAAGCCCGGAACGTGTACTTACGCCGGCGCGCAGCCGCCACCCCCCCGCTCTCATCGCTCGGTTGCGCCCTCAGGACAAGCCCAAGCCCAAGCCCGAGCCCGAGCCGAGCCCGAGCCGCGCTGCAGCCGCACTTGCCGCCGGCTCCCTTGTGTGGAAGCCCGGGCTGGGCTCGGCTCGGCTGGGCTGGGCTGGGCTGGGCTCGCCGCCCCGTCCCGTCCCGTCCCGTCCCGTCCCGTCCCGTCCCGTCTCCCCGGAGCCCCGCACCCAGCCGCACCTGCCCGGCCGCAGCCCCGCCGCGGGCCCCCCGCGCTGCGCTGCCCTCACCTGGCGCCGGGCCGCCCCTGGGCGGTCCTACGGGGAACGGGACCGGGGGGACCCGGCAGGGACGCGGCCGCCTAGGGGCCGGCTGGAGGCGCAGGTGGCCGAGCCGCCGCCGCCGCCGCCTGGCCCGGGCTCAGCGCTTACCCCCGGGCAGCGGCGGGGCGGGACGGGAGCGGCCGCCTCCCCCCGGCAGGGCCCCTGCCTCGCCTCGCCTGGCCCGGCCCGGCCGTGCTCCCTCCCGCCCAGGCATTGCTCCTGCCAGGCCCCGGCGTGCCCCGAGCTCCCCGTCCCACACGTGGAAAGCGCAGGGTGTCCTGCAGGAGTAGCCGCGGGCCTGAGGGCACCGTCACGTTGTGCAGCCGAGCCCAGAGGCCCAGCAGGGGCTGCCTCTGTTTTCCTGGTGGTGGAAGGTGTGTGGTGCCGCACCTGCGCTGCTCTGGGTTCACAGAATCGGAATATCCCGAGTTGGAAGGGTCACACAAGGATCATTGAGTCCAACACCTGGCTCCACACAGGACCACCCAGACATTCAGACCATAAGACGGAGAGCACAGTCCAATCGCTTCTTAAACTCCGACAGGCTCGGTGCTGTGACTCCATCCCTGGGGAGCCTGTTCCAGTGTGCAACAACCTCCTCGGCGAAGAACCTCTTCCTGATGTCCAGCCTGAACCTCCCCTGTCACAGCCTGACACCATTCCCTGGGGTCTGTCGCTGGTCACCAGAGAGGAGAGATCGGTGCCTGCCTCTCCCTCAAATGAGGGTTCTTGCAGAGTAGGTTACAAAAAGCCCATGGGCTCCATAAGTGCTACGACTTTAACCCTGCCTTTATACACCTCATCCTTGGTATTGCTGACACTTCTGTGTGCTTAATCTCCCGGATCCAAGCGATAGCCAGAGCCTCTGCATCCTTCCAGCGGGTGTCCTCCTGGGACTGCATCAGTGAAAATAACTCCTGCGATGTCCTGGGCCTGAAAAACCCAGCGGAAGAAGGAAGGAGAGAGAGGCCACGTCTGACAGAGCAGCTCAGGGAGCCCAGGGAAAGGAGTGCTGTGTCTAAAGGCCTCCCTGAGTGAAAAGTTGCTCTTTTATCAGAAATGATACTGTTGCTGTGAAGGACCTTGACTGGACAAACAAATCCTTCCCCCAGGGGTAATAACACCACCTGTTCTCCTTGTGCCCTGCAGGTTTCAGTGAGGACAACACAGCCCTGACCCCATGGAGCTGCTTCTTGGGATTTGGCACAAAAGTGGCATCTGCAACCGGTTCTGCCCATAACTGGAGGGACAGAGGGAAAATCTTTTACTCATCTTCACAAAGCCCCAAAAGATAAGTTCTGCTATGTAATGTCCAGGCTGGAAAAGCTTTCTAGTGCCAGTAAGGCTGGAGATGCTTACGCGACATGTCTGGTGCATGGTGCCATACAGCCCTGGGGCTCGTGGTGTGCCCATATGGGAGTCTGTGTACAGTACAGATCTGGTGACTCCATAGGAAATGCTTTCTTGACGTCACACTAATTCCCTGACCTTCCCCTCCACCCTCCGCTACTATATACAGTTGCTGGCTATTTATATATGATGAATATGATTCAGAATTACACATGCCAGAAAGACACTGAATCTTTCAACCTAATAATTAAAAAAAGGGATATAGCATGATTACTTTGTTCCATCACCACATGAAAGAGAACTATTTATTTTTGTTGTGGTTAGCTTAGTAGTAACAAACAAAATATTTTATTCCTGTCCATGAGGAGCAATCTTGCCCATCTTTATGGGCTTCGTCCAAAGTGTGCTGGAGTCAGTAGCAGTATGCATGGGCTCGGAATGAGCATGTGACTGCAGATCTAGAGAGCTGGATCAGAGCAAGAGGGCTGCCAGACTACAGGGCTGAGCATTGTGCAAGACTTTGACACCCTGAGAGGGAATAATGCCTATCTTTAAGCAGGGTCCGTGCAGCGCTTCAGATCTTGGAAGGCAAACGCTCTGGTATTGCAGCTGAAGCACTCTGTCAGGAGGCTGTTGCTGTGGCTGGACGTGTGGAGCAAGGAACATTGTGAGATTTTTGTGGTGTCATTAGATTACTGCTCATGTGAAATTGAGTGATGGATAGTTTACATAGTCAGCCTTTTAGCAAAGTTCACCGGCATGGCTCCAACTGTATGTATCGAGGCTAATCTCAATTACAACTTGAAAATGCCTCTGTCTTTGTCACTACAGGGATGGTCTGGAAAGTATCGACTGATTGCTACAGCTGAAAGCTTGTCATGTTGATCTTTATCCCACCAAAGATCACAGTGCACTCAGTGTACCATGCAACTGTTCCACCCTGATGGCTTTCGTTTTTCCTGGTTTTGCTGTTTGTCTAGGCCTTTCATACGATAGTAATCAAGGGGAAAAAATGTATTAAAAAACAAGTATGAGGCTTGGATTGTTTTAAACTGAGATAATAATGAGGGAATTTGGGAACAGTTGTACTGGCATTCCTTTAACATCTTCCCACCTTCAACTTGGCTGGAATTCAGGTAGACGATGATAGTAGAAATCAATACACAGAGGAAAAGTTTGTCAGATCCAATCAAGGAAGATTTCAAAGAAATGGCCAAGGATTCTCAATGCAAGGAAGAAGAAGAAACCAGCAAGGCCACTGAGGTCTGTATAATATACTTTTTTTTTGCATCGTTTGCTCTTGAAGGTCTCTTTCCTGAGATACTAAACAAAAACTGTCAGAAAACAGTTGTAACAGTTGTTCTGATCAAAACCTTGTGACAGCCCTTCTGTTGTTAAGTGGCCATGAAATGACTTTTGCCTCTCTTTTTTATTTTTCCTCCTCAGTTCTTCTGGTCCTTTTTTTTTTTTTTTCATAAATGTATGAGGAAGAATGAAGTATTATGTTTCTTAATGTTGAAAAAGGAGGGAAAGGAAAGAAGAGGTAAGAAAGGGCAAAAAACTTACTAAAGGAAGAGAAATGGAGCATGGATGGTAGGGGGGAAGGCACCCAGGACTACAAAGAGGAATCAAGCATGGAAAAGAATCAGAGACCAGAGGGAGGTGTGAAAAAGGGCATAGGCTGTGTAACACAATAGATGGGAAAGGGCAGAAATGGAGTAACAGACAGTTTTGCATACCCTTGTCAAAAGGAGTTAGTCAAGACTAGGCTCCACAAGTGCCTCTGAAAGGACTGGGAAGAAAAACTGTGCTGACATGGGCGCATGACAGTCTTTAATAATAGATATGATTGCAGCAGGTGTAAATACACTGAAATGGTACCAGGTAACTTGAGTATCAATAGCAGGAAAAATCCAGCAGCACAGGATGGCCAAGTCTGTGTCCTGTTGGTATCCAGGGTAATGGATGGTTTGGGATATATTATTAGGGAGCTCACTTGGTTTCTGCTCCTGGCTCTTAATGCTTGACTGTTGTGTGCTTTAATACTCTATGGTAATCGGCTATAAAAGCAGTCTTGTAACAGGGACTGAAATTCAAATTTCTCTGCTCCCAGCCATGTACCTTAATTGCTGCATTGCAAAATGATGCTTTGCTCCCCCGGCCCAATGAATGTGGATTAGTTTGTCTCAGAATAACAGCTTTTCAGCCGGCACAATGAAAGGCATTCCTCCCACCTAGCCTCTGGCCTGGTGACAAAGGGAATTCCCTGGGACATGAGAGATAGGGATTCAGTGTCATCCTCAGGACTCCCCATGTTTCTAAGCTCTACCTGCTGAGCTGCTAAGAGAGTCCCTCTCCTTCCTGCCAGCATGCTTTTGAAAGACACCAAAGTTGAAGGGCAGACTAACTCAAGCATAACTCAAGAATTGATTGCGTTAGATGCCAGGAAGGCTGTAGTTGCAGCATCAGGAGCTGGCAGCTCAGGTGCTTCTCACACTCCGCTAAAGATTCTGGTCCAAGGTACGGGCACTTCTGGTGTGGTGCTAGGATGTGGGGGTGCCTGGAAAAGAGCTGTGGGCTAGGAAATGGGTGCCAGAACATGGGGTTCCTGACTGTTCTCCAACAGCGAGTCCTGTTGTACATGTAGTCTGGGATAAGTCTTATCTCAGCTGTGTTTGGGAGAGCGTTGTGCTGTGGATTTGTTCCTCTTCAGTGGTGTGCTCACCGGTAATTCGCGGCATGGTGAGGCTGACTTCTGGCAGATAAGATTCCAGCGGGCGGGCGGTGAATGTCCTCTGATCTGATTTTCTTTTTTTTGTTTGTTTGCTTTTTTTTGAGGTGGGGAGAGGGCCAGTGGAGACATGTAATGAATGGTGATAACTGCATTTAAGTTCTTTGGCAAGCGGTAAGTACTGTTCCCCTTTGTTTGCCTATGCAGACTACATTTAAAGTGCTGCCTAATATAAAGCAAACCTTTCTGGAGGCCAGTGCTAATTTTGGTTGAAGAAAAGTATAGCACCACAGCTGAAAGTCTTCATTATCTTCTGAGGCTCAATTACTAATGAGCATTCTTTAATTTTTGTTACCACACACTTCACATTCATATGAGTTCTTTTCCGCCCAAGGCCTGTTTGAGTAAAATTGTGTACTTCCTGCTTTGACAACACACTAATGATGTTCATTAAAAGAAAATCATTAGGAGTAGCCCTCTTGAAAATGTTGAAAATGTTGTTGGATGGTAATTTGGGCTCGATCCTGTAATTTTAGCGGTGATTTTACCTGTAATGGCTACAAGTAAAGTCATTCTCTGTAAGAATCTTTAGTATTTCTCATCCATGCTTCAGAAAATAGTCAGACTGTAGGCACACCCACAAAAAGTTCTGGTGAACAGATCACGGATCTCTGCCCTAAATTAATCCCTTAAGTAAAAATTTTCTTCATATGGTTTCACCAAAACAGAGCTATACCTACAAGCAGCTTTGGTGGAGAACTAGAAAATATTGTTAAAGCTTTAAACATTAAACTAATTGGAGGTCACTTCATTCCCTGATGTAATAAAACTCTTCCTTTCCCAGGCCATTATCAGTCAGACAACCCCCTGCATTGTATGTGTTATTAATAATTTATTCCTTCCATTATTTCCAAATGCACATTAAAGAATTGGCTCATGGCTTCTAGCACAACTCTGAAGCACAACTCTGATCAGTAATTTTTGGAAATGTTGTCTCAGGGCAAATAAATTAATAAGGAAAAGGGTAAATTTTATCTTCTGTGGAGTTAAGATAACAGTTTAACTACTTTATTCCTATTAGTATTTTGGGAAATCTAGATAAGAGTTGTTTTCTTCTTCCTGATACTAATGATTGAATTTGTATATTATACTTATAGACTATTTTAATTACTTTTCTACTATTTTTTTCTAGTTAGAAACAAAGGACTATTTTTCTCACTTGCTTCTTTGGTGTCATAATCATGAGCTTGTATAGCCTCATGGAGAATGATGTACTATTTTGTACCTGCCGTTGTTACCCCTTGATATTTTCCAGGTATTCTATTTCTAAGCCAACTTTTATATAAGCAAATTTATGCAAAAAAATACCAGATATGGCTATTTGTCTATTCTGTTTGGGGAAAAAAAAAAAAGATTATATAGTGAACTAGAGAGCCCAGCAAAGTGATCCTCATAGCAGTATTTTCAATGCATATGAGTGCAATTAAGGCAACAGAAAGGGTTATGACAAAAATGGGGACGGGGAAACTTTGCAAAAGTGTGCTGGTTGGAAGAGTGGCTGCTAGGAAAGGTTAAATCATGGAGTATATGCAGAAGTTGTTTGTGAGATTCATATACTGCCAGAATGTGAAGATTTCCAGCCATACTTGCCCAGTTCCTAAGAGACCAGCGATCTTTGTAGATGTCAAGAAATGATTGAACACAAAGGAAATTAAGAATCCTGGTTTTCAGCCACGTTGAACTGGAGTTGATAGTTAAGTTACCACGAGGGCACTAGCTCAATGAAATGACTCTGACTGAGTAGAGGTGTGAAAAAAGTGCCTAGAGATGGCAGCTGGATCTCTTTGCAGGTGGGACTGTTTGCTGTGACAAAGATAAGACGGCTGACAAATTCCAGTGGGAGCCGCTGCAAGCTAGAGGAGAAATGGAGGAACTCTCCTGATCAGTTGCTGGTGGAGGCATTTTAGAAATAAGAGGAGTGGGAGATGATCAAACTCTTAGAAACAGTAAACAAGGAGCAGAGACGTTAGTTTGGAGTGCAGAATGACAAGCAGCCAGCACCACATATTGTTACTTTTTTTCTGTCATTGATCATTCCTTTGTGTTTCTGTTATTGTTTCTTTGTTTCTCCATTTAAATAAAACACCTTTTCTTCCAGAAGTCCTCCTTAAGATCTTTCTGTTCAAGGAACCTGTCTGTGGGAAAGCAAATGAAGTAGAAAGCAAGGTGAAGATAAAATTCCAGGAATACACTTGCGCAGACCTACCTGAAACTGTTTCTTGCCAGGAGCAGGTGTTCCCAGCCTCTGAGGGCCATGCCTCTGCACCAGTTCTGAGATACACTTGCCTTCAGCTCTATGAACAGGGGTTAAGAGGGGGCTGCAGAAGAATTATTTGTGCTGAGACATTTTTTAATAAAAGCTATTAAAAAAATTACACAACCTGCTTATTTTCCTAGTTTTCAGTTGTTTGATCACTAGCTCAGTATGGATTTAATGTTTTGAAGAAACAATTCCATTCTTATCCATAGCAAGTCAGCTGTTTAAATGGTGCTGAAAATTACTTGCTTTGGTGACTTTCCTACGATTAAGAAACAAATCTTGCTATTGCAGCATCTCCCTGGTGTGAGGCTTGGAAGTGAGATTTAGGTTAGCAGGGTTTAGCAAGTATCCTTTGCACTGTGGCAACTGTGGACATGGGGATGAACAGGCTCTTAGCCTGCAGCAAAGATGTGGTGACGTGACTTGTTCTGACAGGAGGGAAGGCTAAGCTAACTTGCCATTTTGCCTATAGCAAAACCAAAGCAATACATGCTGACAATTTCTGCAGGTCAGCTGATGCATGAGCTGTTAATATGCACTAACTTGATGGTACTTCCGAGCTCATAAGACAGCTTAGTGTGCCACACACACATCTCTTTGCTTTGGCCCTGCTCTGTCAGTAGTGGAGTTTCTCTTGTCTTTTTTTTTTTTTTCCTTGTCTTTTGTCTTCTGTGGGTTTCAGATCTCTATGTATGCAAATATGTGTTGCATTAGACACACATCTCCTTGATATTGCCAGTTCTGCCAAGATTTGTGCTAGCTGGAATAGTCCTATTTAGAATTATTTACACTGTATGTAACAGGGCAGAAACAGAGTAACGGGAGTAACTGTCATAAAAGTCATTAATTACAAATAGAGACTTGCCCCAACAAAATAGAGAGCAAAAGTTTGAAACCAGTTCTATGAGGATATCTAACAAAATATCCCCACTTGAGCCTGAATGAAAGAGGAGGCAACAGAACAACTCTGCGAGGAAGCTGCACTACAGCAGCCTTTGGCAGGATTCTGCACTACTTGCTCAAAAGGGATCTGTTAAAGGTGAAAAGTCTGACAACTGGAGAATGAAAACCTTTCCTCTTCTCTTTCCCCACCCTCTCTAACATGTATGGATGAATTCTGGTGTTAACGAAGGGACAGCATGTGCTTTTGATTTTGTGAGGGAAACTGAATGCTGGTCCGGATGTATGAAAGGTTGCTGTATATACAATAAAAGATTGGGGGAAAATGAGCAAAGAAAACACAAAACAAGCCTTTTGTGGATGTAATTTTTAAGAAATGGTATGCATCCAATGGGAGCAAGAAAATAAATGTAATTTTAAGATTTTTTCTTTCCTGGGTAGTAAGACAAGCCAAAAGAAGAAAATGAGAAAACATATATGGATGGAATCTACAGTGAAAATAATCCAATGGGAGAAAAATATACTTTTTTTTTTTTTTTAAATTTGCACTTATTATGTTTTAGTCCATGTTTTTCTTACAGCATGGATCACTTAGAGGTCTTACGTGAATTCATGTCTGAAACAATCCCTAGTTTCCTTAGAACAGGTTTGATGAAGTATTATTTTTGCTCCACATTTCAATACTCGTTCTAACTAACCAAAGAAGCATCACTTGGGAAAAAAAAAAAACAAAAACACAAAGCCTACCAATCAACCAAACAAAAACCACCTTAATTGCAACAGCCTGGAAGACTGTTGCTCTTGGTGTGGTTTTAATGGCTGGACAGGCCTTACATTAAAAAAAATTTAGTCCTGTCTAGGATTTCCCTTCAAGCCACTTGACTTTCCAAAATGGGCAAGGCTTACTGTTAAATCAGGTGCATCTGAAACAAAAAAGAATATTATCTTGTTGGAAAACTGCAGGTGAATGAGAAAGGTATTGCATGTGTTATGTTTGTACAGCACTCTTCACCTGAGATACAGTAGGATTTCTCTATGAAATTGTGGTATTGGTATTTCATACAATTAAGACAGCACAAATAAACAAAGTTTAAAATGAACTAGATACATTTTGAAGTAATATTTTAGGCATATGTTATTTTTGGCTATTGTGCTGATTCAGGGATTAATTGGAATGATAATGAACTTTAACAAAAGAAAAGTCTAACATGAAGTTACAAAACATTACATTGTCTGGGCAGTCTATTTCTTTGTTTTCACTTCAGTTCCTTTTTCTGATAGCCCAGTAGTCCTGGACAGTAGGAGGAAAAGATAAGTTGTAGTAGGAATGAAATGTTAGTTTAGTCATGACTAACTACTTGTTTTCCCTTAGCTGAACTTAAGGCTAGCATGTAGGTCAGCCACCAGGATGCCAGATATCAGAATCTTCTGAAGGCAGAAGTCAGTTTACTTGCAAAAGGGATTACAAAAACATGCACGTTTTCTGTTGTGACGGGCTTCTGAGTCACAGCTGGAATGTGCAGTGGAGAAGTACTCATCCCTGCTGTCCCACATGGCTCCCTCCTTAACCACAATCCCTTGCTCAGCCTCCTATTAGTGGGTATTTGTCAGTTTTTGTACTTTTCCACAGTCTGAAATGAACTCCGGAGCAACAAACAGCATTTTCTAAGCCCCTATGTGCTACTAGAATTCTCTAAGGAATCCTTGTTTGTATGGCTTTTTTTCATACTTTGTGTATCATAGGAGACAGACTCTGAAATACCATACTGTGCACATCGACTTCTGCTTCTGGATTTCATTTGCCATTTACAGTGAGCAGCTTGCAATGTGCTTTAAATGGCTGTACCAGGCACCACTCACATTAAGGGTCACTGATCCCCTCTCTCTGTGCATACTGATATAATGGATGGTGGTGCCAGCTTCAGCTGATTACTTCCTGCTCTCTAGTTCTGCTGTCTCCGTGGAAGCTGAAGCTGCAGACTTCCTTAATTAATCATACTGGTCTGGAAATTGAAGACAATAAGGCCTAAGTACAGTGGAGCCTTCTGCTATAGTCAGCACTTTTTTGCTTTAAATACATGGTTTGGATGTAAGCTATCAGTGGTAATTTTCAGGGAGAACTCTGGGCATTTTAAATATACCCTGAAATACTTGCACACTATACCTTTTCCCAGAGGCTGAGTTCTTCTTTCCACAAAGAGCTTCCCAAACTGCTGCCTTAAAGCAGAATGCAGGCTGTGCACAAAACCCTTAACAATCTGTATTGTATATCATCAAGGAAATGCTGCTAGCAAGGTTTTATCCAAGTGAGAAACCTGACAATTCCTGATCATCACAAGGATCACACATAACTAGTAGCCTAACCTAGTAACAGGATTAAACCTAGTCCTTGAATTACATGTTTCTTCAGGAGGTTTCAAGGTGCTCTGTAAAACAGCTGAACGGTATTCTTCTCCTGTATGAGGAGAGATTATCAAAGGGCTCAGTGACTTGCTATGTGGTACAACACAAATCAGAGATGGTGGGGACAAACATTCAATCTCACTCTCATAACTGCATTTTGAATTTTAGGTTTCATTTCTTCATTTTCATGCATTTAGTGTTTTTGTTTTTTTTTCTTCTTTATAGTGAGAAAGTGACATCAATGGATCAGAATGGTTCCATTTCTTTCCTCTGTCTTCCAGAATGTGTATGTCCCAGAGAAGGGGTTTTAATTTTGGTAAGATGTTCTCCTCCCACTTTGATGGGCTCCTCGATGGTAAAACAGACAGTGAAATAAACAGTATTGCAGTATTTTTTTCCTTCAGACAATAATACAGCGTTTGCTGAAAACACTTATTTTTGTCAAATAATCTAAGAAACACATTTCTCACTGAAGATTTATGTCACAACATTTCCAAGAGGCAGTCTGCTGAAACTTGTTTTTAGTGATTAAGCATAAATACGGCCCAGTGAAGGCTTTCTCTCGTATCACAACAGAGTTGCTTGCATTTAAATTAGTGGGTCAGCAAGGCAGGACAGTGGAACCTTTTCTTAGCAGCTGACTTCTCTCGAGTCTCATTTTACATTTTTGGTTCCAACACTATTCAGCTGAAAGGAGATACTGTAGGTAAAATAAAGGAGGTGAATAACAGAGACAAGGCAGCTGCCAGACATCAGCTTCCACTGAGTTCTTCAAAAATATCAGTATTCTCAGTGATAGTACAAAGAATCATAATGCAGTACGTTCCCTGTGAAACAGGTAGTCTTTTGTAGTCACTAATAAGAGCTTTTCATAAGCAAACTCTATGAAAGAGTACTTTTTTTTTTTTTTCTTTAAGCTGTCTTAGATGAAGGGGATTACTATTGAGTAAGAAATAATGGCAAATATCCATATAAATTGTATTTCACCTGCTGAAATCTTTGTGGTAGTGCTCTTCTCTAAGGAAGTCCATATTTTCCCTAACATCACTTTGTGATGTAAAAAGACCTCACAAGTAAATTTGGTAACGCTGTTATTCTGTCAGGATGTTGGACAACCTGATGCTCGTTCATTGGCCTTTAGTGATGGCATTCTTTGAAAAGCTGGAGATTGAAATTCCTCCTGAATTTTGTTTGCAAAGGTACAAATGACAGAGACCTTGTGCGATGTACGTAGAGAACATATAGCCTGTTATAGCCTTATATACATCAACAAGTAAGTCAGAGATGTTATGATCCTTTCTTTTTAGCACTTTCCAGCTCTAGCTGGACATAAGTGAACATTTTTTTGTCTGGTAACATGGGAGAAGGTTGTTGATCATTGGTATATTACGAATTACAGAGCACGTACAAACTTACAGGGCTACATTCCCTATAGAATGATGTATAATGAATATCTTTTACAGTTCTGTAATGAAAATGTAGAATACTAGAAAGGGTTTGTTGTTAAAGCTGTGTTTTCTTTGGGATACAATGTAAATGATCTGCTGGAGGAGCAGATGACAGGGCTAATTTATCCCTAGTGTAACTTCACTGGACTCGGTTGATTTGCATGGGATTAGCTCTGTTCATTCTTTTGTAAAAAAAAAAAATAATAATAAAGTTGAGGATTATGTGACTGGGAATGTGTCCAGTATGTCATGTTTTAATGTGTTTTCTTGTCAGTATCTTAAATATGAAACTGTTATGCCAGATTTAGAGGCTCAAGTGCTTTCATTTACCGTTGGGGATTTAGAGAAAAATAAAGTCAAATTTAAAGCTATTATCATGGACTGAAAATATTAATTAATTTTTTTCCCACATTGTATAAACATTAAAAGGAAGTCCTTCCCTTCCTTCACTACCCTAGAACTTTTTGCTTGGACATTTTAAGTTACGAGAGACTTGTGTTCTTCCAGGTTTGATTTTTCTTTTTTTCTCTTCTTCTGTCCTGAGTCAGAGGGGCAGTGAAACCACTTCAGAAGCTGTTAAGTCTCTTATTAGGAAGAGGCAATAAGAGGAATAGATGAGACCTGTGCAGAGGCCTTTAATTAATCATGCTGCATAGCAGATGTAAAGAAGACTCAGTGGCAGAAGACTGGAGCAGTTTGAATGAGAATTATTTCAAAAAATTACATCTGATATTTAAAATGAATCATTTAAAATTATTATTGGAAAGAAAATGAAATGCATAAAATCTTCTTTATCACAAGATAAAATGTTCATACATCTTGCAAGTGTTAATAATTCAAACTTAAATACTAGCATATTGAGCAAGACTTGCAAGACTTTCTGGCAGTTACATGCAGCAGGAACTTTACATTTGCTGTACACTGAGGTACCACATCCATCATTTCAGGGAGGGTGCTTTTCCCAGACGGGGGTATGGCATTTTGGTGGAAGGTGGGCTTGTTGCTCTCCCCACAGTGAATCCGCAGTGGCATGGGCACTTTCATTTTATCCTGCTGATGCCACAAGTGTTCACAAGATCCCGGTTTCCTGATCACGAGGAACACTCAAATGCATTGTTTGTGTTATGATAGGAATATGGGATTCGCTCCAGTAAAGTACCTTTCAACTTCGGGGTAGTTGAGATGTGAAAAATAGAAAGAGATCCTATCAGGGAACAGCAGCAGGGGAGTCATAGGAGGAATACAGTAGTGCAGATAAATTCATTTGGGCACTGTTTGGAACTTGCAGTTTTTCTTCTGTTTGCTAATCAGCAAAAGATGTTAACTACTTCATAATAGGAGGCTTTCTAAATTACAGAGACCAAAATTTAGCTGCCTAAATGTAACATATTTACAGATAATTAGATTCTGTGAATTTCCATATGGTTTTGGTAAACTTAGGAACTCATGTATGATTTAAAGACTATATTCAATTAAACATTTTGTGCTTGTTTTCTGCGACTTATTTACATAACTTAACAGGGAGAAATGTTTTCACTAGTCTACAAATGTGATATTGCCTGAGAAAATACAACAAGTACAGAGCACCATCTAGTGCAGGATATCCCTAACATAAAAGTCCTTCTGCTCCTATGTCACTTGACTGTGTTTATCTAATTTAATTTGAACATTTCTCATATTGTAGAAGGAGCCAGCCCAGTGGCTCCTGTGGCAATATAATTACTTGGGAGCTTCAGCTCAGGACATCAAAGCTGGAAGCACGGAAATTTGGGTAATCATTTGTGAGAAACGTGTACTTGTAAGAGGAAGTTGTTTATCTTGCTGCCCGCAGTGCTGGGTGATACATTCATTACAACAACACAGTCCAATCTAGCTATAAACCACGTTGGACATTAATTCTCTCATCAGATTTAGAGATCTAACTGCCATTTTAAGTGACTTGAGTGCACCATTTAGCTCCTCAAAGCCTTTGCTCAGCTTCCGCAGAGCCTCAGCTAGCCAGGTTCCTTTAGCTGAGCATTCACCGGTTGTGTATGCAAATCGTGACTAACGGGTGAGATTAAAGATTTGATTGTCATTAAGAAATGAAGAAATGAAGGAAGCTGAGATTCTGTAGGAGACAGGGAAAAGACTTACTGTTAATTGCTGAGGAACTGCAGAGAAAAGTGAGCTACAGGTTTTTTATTTGTTTGTTTGTTTTGTTTTTGCAAAGGTCATATTTTGATTCTTCTGGAAGCCAATAAATACATGATTTCAGCCCCAGGGTTGATTAATCAATATTTGAATATCAACACTCTTTTTGATGTGATCTATTTAGCATGAGGGTAGGATTAAGAGGAACTGTCTTAGTTAACTGAAGATGTAGTGATGACAAGCTGGATTGCATTCTGCACTAAACAAAGGTTGAAAAGGGCCCCAGAGAATTCAAAAAGATGATTTTTCATGAATGCTATGTTTTCAGCAAAAGGTAATAGAGCGTTGAAGAGCCACTGTCACTAGTGGCAGTTTCACATTCTCTTCTTATGTAGAAGGTGAACAAACATTGTAACTAACAGAAAATGAGAAATCCTCTCTCTCTAAGCATCTGTTGCACATGGAGTTTGGCTGAATGCTTGAAACCTTGCTGATTTCCCAGCTCTCAGACACTCTAAGGAAACAGCAAGCACACAGTCGTATTTATTTCAAAGTACCTCCTGGTGTTGAATAGCTCTGGTTTTTGCTTTCTACTTTAAACTTTAATAGTCAATTAAAACAAACAAAGAAAGAAACAAACAAAAAGCAAACAAGAAAACAAGACAGAAGTAAGTAGAAATGTTTGAAAATCTAGATACAGAATACTTTCCTGGCTATTTTTTTCTGCTCTTTCTACCTCTTTCACAACTGCCAAAGAGCACCTACTATTGAAGCTAGGAAAAAAAAAAAAAAAAGTGAAAAAAAAAAAGTATAAAAAGTTGCATTTTCATTCTTGAGCTAATGAGGAGTAAATTAAAGAAACATGATAGGAATGTTAATGGACCTGGCAAGCTGTGGTTCAATTTGTTTTTCTGGATATGTATACCATTTTGGTAACAGCAAGAAGTAGCTTGGACAGAGCAGAGTGTTACACTTAAAGAAGAGGTTCAAGAGCTGGTGTTAGAAATAGCAGTGTGGGGGATGCTGGGGAGACACAGACAGTAGAGCTGAAGAGACGAGTCTCCACTGGAAAGAAATAGGTCAGAAGTAGGCCTCAGCTCATTGTCAGAATGTACTAAAAGTTGTAGCAAAAACAACTGTTGTAACACATAGGGCTCTTTTACCACCCATAGGGCTCTTTTTACCAGGTGAATCTTTTTAATTCACCTGGGCTGTGGTTTCCATTGTTTTAATATCCAAAATGTTTAGCAAATGGAAGAAAATGGAACTAAACAACTGAAAATATAAAGATGTTTCCCTTGAACAAGTATTACAAGAAGAGGCACTTCTGACTGCATGTTGCTTGTAGCTATGATTATGTTCTTTATGAAATCATCACTGACAAAACAGTTTCCCTGTTATTTCCTTGATTCTACTTCCTCTTCTTTTGGGTTATATGATTTATATCAAGAGATATGTATTCATCTTCAGCTATTTGGGAGTTATTATGTTGTTCTAATGTCTGAACAACAACAAAAAAAACAACTGGCCTTTGCTCTTCTATCTTGTAAGAATAAAGATTCCCCTACAACATGTTCATACTTGTTAAGGAAATAAATAATTACCAACAGGACATGCCAGGCAAATAAAAGAATACTCGTGGTTTCTCTTCTATGCTGTAATCTCTTTTCCAGAATGTATTTAAATTTCCTCTTTGAAAATAAAGAGGTTGTTTATCTGAGAACAGTTATATGACCATTTTGAATTACAACACCTCTTTCACATGTTTTTTATGTAACCAAAAGGATCAACAGAGAAAAAGCCATAGAGCCAAAATGCTACGGAGCAACAAAAGACCATAGAGATGGTAGGAATTAAAAACTGTATTTGTGTATTGCTAGCAATGTATGCTAGGTGCTTTTCAGACAGCTAGGATGCCAAAGACATTATTCTGAAGAGCATTCAGTCCAAATAAATGTACAAATGCATTTTGAGATGTACAAAGAAAGATTTGTTCCTCCATTTTATGATTTCCAATACAGAAAAGGGGGTCAAATTTTACATCAGAGTATAATAATTATATTCCACCCCTCACTCAGCTGGAAGATGTCATTAACATTCTCATAAGCAAAGAGGATGGATTTATGTTGCCACAAACAACAACAAAAATATTGCAGATTTTATGAGAACAATTTGTACACATTAGCAAAAGTCCGTGCTAGACATCCAACTTTGTTGTCCTTAAATCTTCTATGTCTTTCATTTAAATTAAGTGTTATGTGATCTGTCTTAATACTCTCCAAATATATGAGCTAATCTTTCCATTTTCCTGTGAAAAATTAAGACTTTTTTACAATTTCAACATAATGTTATCCATGTTTTTGCAAGAAATTAAATATTTCGCCTCCTAGAGTAGCAAAATAACTTGAAAGTCATGATACAAAATACTGTACTTATGTTTTTAAACCACTCCAAAACTTCCATTGTATTTTTAATGACCCAAACCTATAGACTTGCTCCCAGAGTTATGCAGGAACATATTTTAAATTCTCTAATTAGATTGGATACATATCAGACATCGAATGCTGAATATATACATGTACATATTCATACATATGTATACACACCCATCCATACAGAGGCCAGGGTGTCTTCTTGTCAGATAGAGAATTTAACTTGGTTTAACTGATTAACCAAGGCTTCAGATAAGTAGTTATAGAGCTATCCATTGGTCCTCTTGTGCAGGGATACAGGAATGTGCTAAAAACTAGAAATCTCTAGCAGAGTATCTCTTGATACATTAAGAAAAAGGCTGTATGATCTAGAAAACCTCCTATTATCACAAAAAGCTCAGACTGAAAAATCTCTGTATTCCAAATGTTTATCAATGTTATTTTTACAGGACAATTTTCTTTTTAGCTGCCTCAACCCCATTTTTTCTTAACTTCCATTTTCTGGTTAGATGTAATTTATTTCAGTGAATGAGGTACTGTTTTATATGAACCTCTCTTTTTTTTTTTTTTTTCCCAGTTGTTCTACAGATTCTGCATCCCTTATTCCAAGCACTTATTTCAAGGATTCTCACCCAACTTCTGTTTTTAGAGCATTGAAATGGAAGGAACAATGGCCATGCAGAGAGTTCTCATTCAGCTGACTTGTTTTCATATAAATATAGATGTGAGTTGGCTGGTAGATTGCCAAAAGTTATTACGTTAATCTTGACTGAAAATTGTCTTGAGGTTCAAATACTGTATTTGGACAGAAGGAGATAGATTTATAGTCCAACCACAAAAGTAGCATCTGTTTTGTGAAAGCAGGAAAAGAAGAGTGTCTAAATTTGGCTCAGATCCACGTGTTTTATAAAATCATCATTCTTATCTGCTCAGCTGAAATGGATTACATTTCATCAGGTAACTTTCTAGCGAGTGTGCCTATCCTTCTCCATGGCAGAATGCATCAACCAGTATTTTTTATTATTACTGGCTATTACAGTCTACTGTGGTGCTAGGCACAAAAGCTATGGCTGGGCAGAATTTCTCTTATGATTTTTCTTGTACAAGAATAATGTGGATCTGTAGCTTGAGAAGGGTAAAATCCCAGAGAGACAAGAGAAAGACAGAAGAAAAGGAGAAGATAGAGGCTTAGAAGCAGAACCACTTAGAACTGACTGAACAGGGCATTCAAACCGTGAGAGCTGTGGAAGTTAACAGATACATAAAGATAGTAAGGATTTATGGAGTCAAGCACTAAGAACTGCTAAATGCCAGATTCCAGACTGCATGTGAAACATAATTCTCTCTACACATGCATTATGTTCAAAGCATAGCTCACATTAAAATTAGTTGCAGCTTTTGTTATTAAACCTTTTGGTAAACTCCAAAATGTCAATATATTAAAGTCCAGGATATCTATCTGGATACCAAAAAGAAGAAAGGCGTAATTACTGACCATCTGAAAATTTTTGATTGAAATGAAATCTCTAGAAGCTCATTTGATTCTTGCCTTGTAGCATCCCTTCTCTTCCTCTAGTTTCCTGCATCATTCTTTATGTTTTTTATATATGTTCTGTACACAACACATGCAACAAATAAATCAGAGGAATTTACAGACAACAGCTTTCTTCTAAAGCCTTGGTTCATTCTAGAGAAAGTATATCCACTGAGTAAACCAACCTTAAGGTTCTATTTAGATATTTTTTTGTGTGCAATGCACACAATTCATTTTAATTTTTGAGACATGACAGTGACAATATATTTTTCTATTAAAAAAGTTAAAGGATTTGTAGGCACTTTTCATAAAATCTTCGAATCACAGAATGGCTTGGGTTGGAGGGGATCTTTAAGATTATCCAACTCCAACCCTCCTGCCATGGGCAGAGATGCCACCCACTAGATCCGGTTGCCCAAAGCCCCATCCAGCCTGGCCTTGGACACCTCCAGGGATGGAGCACCCACACCCTCTCTGTGCAACCTGTTCCAAGACAAAAATGCTCCATGTTTACGAAGATGTCCTTATTCCTAGGCAAACTCTGCCTTTTTTAAACAAACAAACAAACCCATAGACATGTTAGCAGTAGTGTTTATATCTATGAATTCATAGGCCAGATTCTCTTCTGATTTATGTCTCATAAAGCTTTTGGTTGCAGAGGAATTATTCCAGATTTATATAAGCATATATGAGAAGCAAAAATCTGCCCATCCGTTTTAGTTTGGATTGATTTGCTAAAAGATTAACTGGACAAATCATCTTAATAAAATACTTAAACAATATTGGGTTCAAAGTCTGCTGGTCTGACCTTCATTACAACAGATTTCAGAGAATACCACCACCCATGCCAAGTGTACCAAACAATTCCATTGTCCGTCTTCGCAGTATAGGGGCCTTTATAGTACAAACCATTCAGGTTGGCTGAGTGACACCTGGTGGAAAAGTAAAGGAAAACATAAATTAGTCTTAGTCCAAATGTGGAGAGCATTTGTGATTTCTCTGCAAATCAAAAAGTCACTATGTTGTTAACAGCCCAGTCTGACAGCTGCAAAAATTTACATTTGTGGACTTCAGTTCCCCTAAACGTGCGTGCAGAGTTTAATTAGGGGACAACTGCAAGTGCTTACAGCATCTTTGAAACAAAAAGTTATTTCTATGCTTTCTACAAGTTTTCTGACATCAGTAGATCTCTGAGTTTTGCCTGCTAATCTGTTTCAATGGAGAGTGATTCCAGAGTCCTTCAGGTCATGTGTAGCAGCAAAGCATACAACAAGCAAAACTCTAGGAAAGAAATACAGTGATGCTTTTTATTGTTAACAATTAATAACAATAATATTATTATAGCTAATTAAACATATATGTACCACTTCACTGGATCATCAGAGCTGGCATTTTATTGGACTGTACAAACCACATTCTTTTTGGCTGTTATACACGCTGAAATAGAAATGTTGTTACAGTTGTTAAACATGCTGCTAAAAGCTATCAAAACCCAAAAGGCTTGACTAGATACCACCACAATCTTGATACTCATTTAGCATTTCTGTGAGAAAGGAGGAAATTTAGATCCTTGTGTATATATGGAGAGCAAAATGGTTGTTTCTTCTGCAGCACACATTAATAAATCTGCTTTGCTTATCTGCCAATTCAGTATTTTGTTATTAGTGTTGTTAATATCTAACTGTCCCACACCACAATGGATTTCCAAAGCAGACTTCAGAAAATATTAAAACAGAAAACAGTCCAAATGGATATTATTACTGGCAAATCCTAGTCCCTTTGGCTTTGCTTACACTTTATTAACAACAGGTTTTGAGAACTGAAATAGAAACAGTGATAAAAATCTCGTAGAAAAATTCTCTTACACATAGGCTTATTTACTGCTAACAAGTTTTAAGCTGGATTTTGGTAATAAGCTGGTTGAGAATAAACTTAAGATATCAACAGTGACTTCATTTTTGATAAGGACAAACTTGTATGAGAGCTGACACAGCCTTTCTAGCCATACAAATCCTGCACTGAGCAGACACTTTATTTACTTTGAATCAAAACATTTTGGTAGAAGAATCATAATTGATAAGAGGTATCTACATCAACTGAATCCTTTCTTCTACTTCTTCTATTGGAAACAGTCAAAAGTTGATTTTATCGCCAGTAATATGAGCCAGTACTAACTTGTAATTAGTGCTGGGAGGCATCAAGACCAAGAATATGCAGTATTCTGTAATAGACTAGATACAGGCTGAAGTAACTGGACATACTAAAGAAATAATTGGCATGCAATATGATATGAAGCAACATTCATTACTCACAAGTCAATAATCACCTTAAAGTTAGCCTATGTTCCTCCCTTCTTTCTGACAGGCTATTTTTTAAAGCAAAAAACTGCACAGCAATAGTTTCAGAGGCACAGTCAACTCCCAATTATCCCTGGACATTTTACCTGAGTTATATACTAACTGTATGACAGACGCAGAGAGACGGAGTTGCTTCTTTGGGAGAACTGGGAGTGCTGGGGGAAACAGCGTGCTCATGTCCAAACAGACTCGTTAGCTCTTATTTTCCCATTGTGAACCTACTGATCTGTGCAGCATCTTGGATGAAGGAAGCCCTGTGAACTGGGTGTAGTACCAGCGAGAAGGAAGCTCTGGGGACTTGCATCCAAGCTGCAAATCTCTGCTTACAAAGTCACACAGAGAGACCGTTCTGCTGCAGAAGTCCAAGTTAACAAGTGCAGAGCTGGAGCAAAACCAGTGGGTTTAAATGAGATCTGAGCTATTTCCTGTGCCTCACTTGTATCACATCCTTTGGTATTCATATTATCTGGGCATTTCTATATTTCATTAGTCCAGATAGCATAGAGCTGGCTACAGAAAATTCCTGCCTAGCTGCGAGCTCCTATACAAACCAGCCAAGAACACTAATTCCTTCTATGTCTGCTAATCTGTGCATGACATATTTGTGTTCTTGGTGCTTTCCTTTCTCTGGGCCTGCCAGCGCTGTTCTTTTGGGTAGGATTTCAGAATAGCAAAAATCTCTAGTATTTTGCAGGATTCAGTTTTCTATTAAGCTTAACATTAAAAAGCCAGTAGCAAGACAGTGGAATAACACTACTAGTCACACACTTTCATTATCCAGACAGACTGTCCCTTTAACAGTGTCAGACACACAGCCATAATAAGAACTAGCCTGGTAGGAGTCAGCTATCTTTAGTAGTTATGTAGCACCAACTACAAGGTATTCATAACTGTCAATTATGCCATGCAGTTACTATTGCAAAGGGATCACTTTTCTGGTCAGACCAATCTGATATTTAAAAAAAATAAATGAAAAAGAAAAAGAAAGTTTATAAAAGACAAAAAGAAAATGTAGTTGACTATAAGTGATTGATGATTCTCTGTTAATAAACTCCATGTCATGGTATCACAGTTTTGTGCTATTTGAAGTCTAGACATTCCTCTAAATCCACAAAAGTTCTGATTTCATTGGAAAAGTATCTCCAGCACAATTGCTTTTCTCTTTTATGTCTTATCCTTTATGAAAACTGAAAAAAAAAAAAAAAATGTCTACATGTGATTTTTTTCTATATTTCTCAAATAATCTGCCAACCTACCATCCCTGAAATATACTTAAATAATTAATTAATTGTGAAACACTGGGGAAATAGCTACCTCATTATCAGCTAAACTGGTCACAGCTTAAGACTACTTATTGAAACAGAATTTGGAAAATGAGGAGTTAAAGAACAGAAACAAAGGATGACACAACAGAGGGAAACAATGGAGTTGATCCAGCCTGGCAGTTCCTGCCAAGTGAACTGAGATCACGGTGAGAGAGTACTATGCTTCCCAGAGCTGTATTTTAAAGCTATCTATTACACAGATACATTACATCGTTTCTCTTTATGGCTAGATTTATCTAATTAATTATGTGAAACAACATAGTTGCCTATACAGGCAGTGCTAAGGTTTATCCTTTCTTTTGAATTGCTATTTTGTATTTAGGGATTGTCTTAAAATTCTTTTACTGAACCCTATTTATTTATTTTTTTCCTCTTAGTCCAGTCATGTGCACTGAGAGAAACTGAGTGGATGCATTCCCATCTTGATATACATGTAGAAAGGATAACAAGAATGAAATGCTGTGAACTGAGGTGAAAAAACTATGGTTTATTAACCCAGCACTAGCTTAACTCATCAGACATTCGTCCGTGCTGCTGCATCTAGTCTAGTGAAACAAAGGAGAAATGCAGGAATGAAGTACAGCAGGGATACGTCTGCAAACTCTACATGACCTACTTGTGTAAACACTGGTTACCTTAAAGGGACAAAATTGTCTCCTCCTTACTGTCTGAGAACAAAGGTGGCCAAAGCCCGTGGCAAATAGGCAATGAAATGCAAGTGAAATGGCAAATTTCACAGACACCTTGAGTTGTTCAGTATGTATTGGCACTTCTAAGGCGGGTCTTGGTCCTATCAGCACTGAGATCTCTGGTAGGGGTCAAGGACGGATTGCAATTACAATAAACAATGCATATCCTTTCTTTGACTGTATGTTATTATTGTATGAATACATACAAAGTAGAATAGTTGATAATACAGATATGAAATTAAAATACCTGTTAAACCACCAACCAGCCTTTTCCTCTTCAGCACAGTTGCCTTCATAGTTGTCATTGTCCCTGTCTCGAGTACTGAATTTCATTCCTCGATGATCAGCCCACCATTTTACTTCAGGATGAAACCCCCCTGTCAGGGAATCACCAGCTGTGCCAGAATATTCACCACAGCTCATCTCATAAGAATGCTAATGAAAAAAGTGAAGGAAAAGAAAAAAAAGCAATCTAATGTGTCTTTTAGCTTTTAGCATATCAGAGAAGAAACTAACCTGTTCCATTGTTCCATTCGCTACTATGCCCAGTATTGTCATGGCACTTAGGCACTGCATACTAGCTAACAAGGGACTGTACAGATGCTTACCAGGGTAAAATTTGTCAATAACTTTGTGCATAAGCAACATAAAAACATTAGAGTTAGTTTTCAGTACATATTAACAAATCAGAACATTGTGTACCGTTATTGTTAGACATATAAATGAAAACAGAAAAATGCTTTTATCCATGACTTCTAGAAAAAATAATTCATCCAATTTACAGAAAGAATGAAATCAGTATATCCATATAAATGACTATTGTTAGATATTTGAAAATTGGAAGCATTTGTAAGAAAGAATACAAGTTAATAAGGCTCTAAAAAAATCTTTATGAAAATAAGGGAACATGTGTGTTTAGTGTCTCTGTCTATAGAATCTTCATTTTCAATAAAGCTCCCAGTCATTATTTAATATTTAATTACCTCTTCACCGGCAACTCCAAATCTTGTATATTGTGCAAAACGCCGTTCTCCTTCAAAATCAGTTAGATCAATTCTTAAAGTATAGTTCCCTAAAGAAAAGACAATAACAATTATTTTTGTTAAACTAGTCTATCTCACTACTTCTCAAAGCAGAGCATTACAGTACAATATTAAAATACTCATTATGTTTTTTATCATGAATCTTATCCATATCATCACAGCATATTACGTGTTTTTTATTATTATTATTTCTTTATGCTCATTAAGGCATATCTTGCTATGTCTGTCTTTATTCACATTCTTCATCTTCGAAAAAATTAGAATTATTCCAATACAGATTTATATACATATTCAATACATATTCAAATGTATTTTGTTCTGAAACTTTGGGAAGGTCCATGCAGACAAACAACACAACTCAAGATTTGTTCCAACAAAAAATGCCCTGGAAAGAACAAAGAAACAGAAACAACAGAAGGTTATTGTCACCATGCAAATCTTACCTTGACTGGTCAAGTAATGAAGATTTTTATTTCCAAGCCAATATTCACCATTTTTCAAAACAAAATTTCCAAAGCCTTCTTCATAGTCAGTCCAGTCTCTGAAAAGGAGCATAAATTACTAATTTGAGTAACAAAAGAAGTATGTTTGAATATTTATTTTATCATACAATCATAGATCACTGAATATTTTGACCTGAAGGAAAACCTTGGGAGGTCATCTAGTCCAATATCCAGCTTAAGGCAAGGTCAGTCATGAGATCAGACCAGGTAACTAAGGGCTTTGTCCAGTCAGGTCTTGAAGAGACTTCACATCCCCTTTGGGCAACCTGCCTGATCATTCTCACAGTGAAAAAGATTTTCCTTATATCTGGCCTGAACTCTTTCTTTCAATTTATGTGCATTGTCTCTCACACACCCAAGAGACACTATTGTGAGGAGTCTATTTTCTCAAGGACTTCTCAAACAACTCAGTTTTCTTAGTGATCTCCTTGTAGGATGACAGGTTGCTATTAGGTCCTACTGAATCCCTCTCTTCTCCAGGCTGAACAAGCCTTAGATCCACATAAGGATGTAGATATCTGAAATACAAATTGGACAAAACAGATGTCCTACAAACCTTCTTCTTTTTTCTAATATTTGCGTATATATATATATATATATATATAATATATAAAAATTTCACCAAAAATTTCACTTCTGGGCATTCCCTCTAAATGCTTGAGTCTTGGCAAAGGTAAGGAGCTTACATGTCCACATATCAAGTGCTCACACATTTTATCTTCCCTGGAGGCATTTTACTATGAAATACAAATTACTTCATGATGGGTTTCTCTCATACTTGTGTGCCAATGGTATTTTATTTCCAGAATATAGCTTGCATACTCTTTACATTTTACATACTTTTTACATTTTTACTATTTGCAAAACACAAGGTAGTCCTTTGCTTGGCATTAAGAGTCCTTGCTCCAAAAATAGTTAATGCATTTGACATTGAAATGTCCTTATGTAAAATGCACTGGTTGTCAGAAAAAAGACTAAAAGAGATGTCTTCCTGTTTCAAGGACATTGTATTGATTTATCTTTCTGTCTAACATTGTGCACACTGCACCGAGTCCAACAAGATGGATGCTATGAAGAGTGTGAAATTAGATCTTAAATACTTTGTTGACTTGACCTAGGAGAATTGATTTGGATCATACAGACAGTTTGTGACAGAGCCAGAAGTGATACCTCATCTGGAGGCTGTTCCACAGCATAACTGTTCCTACTTTTTATCTGACATAATAACTTCACATAATTCTAAAGTTAATGTTTAACTTAGTTCCATCTGGTTTTATGTTTCTCCACTTTGTTTCCAGTTTTAATGACCAAGTCTAGTACCTACCTATCAAAATTCTGGCTGCCATCAGAACGCCTCTGAAAAACAGTCCAACCACCCCCTTCAGACATGTCACAGAAGGCCAGGAATTCATTAGGACTCTGGATAGGTTTCATCTTATAAAATCCACTTTGCTTGTGGCCATCGTTGTAGATTTCAGCACAATCTGTTCATAAAACATCCATTGGACACAGTTCTTTTAATCCTATACTTACTGGCAAAACCAGAAAACAAGTCGATGAAAGAAATCAAACCATGTCAGGTAAAGTCACACATGAACCTGGCTAATAGAAAGCAAATACCTCTGCAAATACATTTTTTATGACTTTTTGGCATTTTCTTGTATTTATGTTGCTTTAAAACTTTATTGAGCTATAATTATTTTGACATTTCTGTGAAAGAATCTTTTTTTCCACCATAAAATACTATTATTTCTGTCTTCACTCAACTAGCAAAATAATTCCTCTGGTTTAGGTGGCGCCACTTCCAATTTACAGTGGTATAATCCACATTAGAATCCTGTTACAATCATAGAATTTCTCTACATATAAACCACTCGGTAATCTTCAAAAACAAAGATGTGCTTCTGTGTCAGTCCCCAGCAGAACTGCTGAACAGGAGAGAATGGAATCACCAGTGTTAGAAAGAGGAAACAATTGCTGGACCTGACACTGTTGTCCCTTGTATCAAAGAGGTGCAAATATACACAGAAGACTATCCCCCTAAAAGCCCAATGTATGTCTAAAATCATACCACTTCGGCTTGATACTAATTTTTAAGTCTGGTTTGGGTTGGTTTTAATGAAAGCAATGACAGAATTCAGAGCTCATGAAAATGTAACAGCAATGTAATTGCATAATCTTTTTTCCTCTAGGAGCTAAGAAACGAAAGGAATTCTTTGTTTATATGTAATCAGTACGTACCATCAAGCAGTCATACAGAAAAGATGTATAATTTTCAACATTTCTGTTTTTCCTGGCAAAAGTAGAGCTTATTAACTGCAAGATTTTCCCTGAATGCATTATGAACGTGTTGGCTGAACTTCCAGGCCATATTGGAACTTTGTGAACTATTATATTTCTTCTTAGTGAAAACATCAGTGAAGATTAGACAGAGAAAAAAATAAACAGTTTATAATGAAAACAAATAGCTATGCCAGGATTTGAACAAACCATAAGAGGGAAAAAAAAAAAAAAAAAAAAAGACACCCTTTAAAGAACAACCAAGATGTTTTTGCAGAGAATGTTTGAGTGCCTTGTAGAAATACTTTTTTTTAATCTTAAGCAGGTATATATATGGAATTCCTTCCTCATTGTCTAACTCCAAATTATCCAACTCTGTTGACATTAAAATGCTACAGCAGCTTGAATGAAATAGTGCAATATCAATGGGGAAAAACATTTACCAAGCTATAGGAAAGTAAAAAAAAAAAAGGGGGGGGAAGGGAGGGGAACACTGCTGTTCCAGCTACAAGTACAGAGTACGGCACTGAATGGGCTGCTGCCGGGAAAGTTAACATTCCAGCCAGACCCAGTACAGGGGGGAAGGAGGGGGAAGAATCAGCAGATACTGAAAACAAGAACTTAGATTTGTTATCCAGAATCACATTTTAAGAAAATAAACTGAGGACAAAGGACAAAGACATTCATCTGAATGTGGTTTTAATAATTTTTTCCAGTAAAAAATAAGTCAACCATAATAATAAAAAAGTCTTCTAGGATGCTGAATATGTAAATAAATATATAAATAAAATTTCAAGTCAAACTCATAACTGCTTTCAATTTTATTTTAATGGTGTTTTATTATATGTGATGCCTTGGTTTATGTTGTGATTTCTTCCAGAAGCATAAATACTACAAGTATATTCAAGCAAGCTTATTAAAACTTATAGAAGTTAGGACTCTCTAGTGCTGGACAACTAGAAAGCAACACCATCCAAGAATCACACCCCCAAATTGTATTTTTCAATCCAGCTATTGTTTGGGAATTTTTATTATTTTAGATGAGTTTGGACCTCACTCCAGCAATGACGGATTAACACACTGCCTTCTTCCACTGCAGAGAGACTAGATCACCACCAGAATAAAAACAACTTAAACCCAGTATTTTAGAAACTGTGAAGTCTGGAGCTGAACCTAACTCAGTCACAGTTTTGCAACATTAAGAATATAAGAGATCCAGATATCACAATTTCAGGCTTATTTTTGTAAACATGGATGTTCAGGGACTTTACAGATCAGAACTCGCACACCTATTGTATTAAACAAGAGGATTGTGCATGGCAGGTGTTTTGTTTTGAGTGTCTTTATCAGTTTGGGGTTTGGACTTGGGTGTTGAGCATCTTAAGTTCCAGTTAAGTAAGGTCATTAAATTGCTAGCCATGTGTCCATCTGTTTCATGATTTTTCCTATTTTGCAGAGACATCCCATTTTTGAATGAGTTACTTAATTAGCAGAGTATGGAGGACTTAATATATGTTGGGATATTGCTGTCTCTTGTACAACAAGAGTCTCTAATATATTACTTCTTTAATCCCACTGCCTTTCAAATAATTTCTAAAACTCCTTCTTTAAACTATTCTGCAATTAGAATCAAACTTTCAGCTTTCAAACTAGATTCAAACATTCATTTTGGGTTAGCAATTAAAACACTATACCCCAATGTTAAAGGAATAAAAGTACAATTGTGATGGAGAACATCTTTACTGGTGATAACACAGAATACCAAAGACATTTTAATATTCCTTGGTCTGTTAGCAATTTGACCTAAGACTGTAATATGCTGCCAATTTTTGGCAGTTAAGCATCTTAAAATGGGAAAGATTAGTAATGGTATACTGAACAGCTTCTACTTCTACATGCCAGTTTTCAAAATGTTCTGTTGGAAGAACACTGTAAATTTAAGGTAGTTGCATTTAGTAATCTCTCTGTCCTCTGAGGCCTTCCTGGTCATTTAGTTCATCTGCCTTACCTGTATTAAGCTAAATCATTTGGGATGTAACTCTAAGAGTTATTAGGACAAGTATGTTCTACAGCACAACAACAGTTTTACCACATTTAGGAGGTAATTAATAATTCATTAGGAATTTCTTAGATGGGAATGCTCAAAAGCTTCAGGGTTGCAGAGGTGCTGTACTTGCAATTCTTTAGCATGATTTGCCTTTTTGTAACAGAAACCAGTCCTTTTCAATGTGCAAAACCACAAAAGCCATATTTTCCCCATAACGAGCATAGTCTGCAAATGGTTTCATTTTATGAGGAACAGGCCACTAGAATTATCTATTGCAATTATTATTATTATTATTATTATTATTATTATTATTATTATTATTGGTATTGTTAACTATACTAGCATCTTATGGTTAGGTATTATTTTTTATTTATAGTATTCCTCTAAACAGTTCTCTCTTATACTGAGAGAAACGTCAACTGAAACCTTACTACTGTTTGCAGCTGAGAAAGAAAAGACTGCAAAAGCAGTCAAAAGATAGATAAGCCCCTAAAATCCTTTTGGGCTTTGTCTGTCAAAATGCCATCTTAAAATCTATTAAGAAATCAAGAGACAAAGTAGATCATACAGCTACTGTGTAATATATTTTTTCCATCATGATGTCTCACTTAAAATAAACAAAAAGTAAAAGGAAACCATTTTACCACATTCTCCTTCCAACCACTTGAAAGGTATAGCTCCTTGTAGCAAGCACGACTTTCTTCTGAGTTATCATAGATGTCAGGGTGTCTGTACAACCCCCTGGTGGTAACATGACCAAGATAACCAGACGTTATAGGAATGTGAGTTTACAAACTCTGTGTGTGAGTACAATATCTGAAACTATCTTTTCTGAGATGATGGTTGCCTCTAAAATGATAATGTGAAACAGTGAATTATCAGTGATGAAATTTACTGAAGTTGATCGTCAACCAGATTAAAAAACAACCGGGATATCACCAAACTATTATCAGTTGCATTGCTGATACTGATTCTAAATGTATTTTTCACTGATTGCTTTTTAATTATGTGCTATTAATAAATAAATAAACCTCTTCAATCCAGATTTGATTTATGAACACAGGCCTAGGTAACAGCTGAATACTGTGCTTTAAACAAACCATTTTCTGTGAGCTACAAAACAATATGTCAATGGGTCTAATTGTGCTAAAGCTTCTGGGTATCACTACAATGAACGGAAATGAAAAGAATAGCTTCATTTCTAACCTGAATACTGCCTTTTTCCTCCCAAGTCAATGGCACTGTTTTCATCTCCTCTGTCACTGTACTGTATCTCTTTCTTCTCTAAAAGCTGTATAATTTTTAACCGCTGCTGTTTCACACGATGTTCCAGAAGTCTCACCTGGGCCTGAAGTTGTATCTGCTCTCGAAAACAGTTTTGTAGATCCTAAAAATGAAAATGCATCCTATTGTAAAATCAATATTTTTTTGTCAAGTTTAACATATAAAGAAAAAAAAAATAACCTGAATAAAGCATTTCTGTCTTAATTCCTTACAGATACTATTTTGACTTCTACTTTAGTTGTTACCTCTACTTTAACTGATTTAATACGCTATAGAGTATCCAACCATACCAGCTTTGCACAGAGACTCTCCCTTTATTGGCTAAGCTACCAGCTCTCTCTGGAAACACACAGAGGAGACTCCATAAAAACACTATCACACAGATTGTTTATTCTCTATCACCTCATCACGCACAGAGATTTACTTCCCAGTGAGGCCTCCTACCAACATGGTGCAGGTTCCAAAACTGCCAGAGTTTTAAAGAAATGCAGTCCATGCTGATACCTTTTCAATTTCATTGTTCATTTTCAAGTGCTTTTTGATTACACACTTCTTATGATAAGGATCTAAATATTGCCAACATAAACATTGTAAAGTTTCAAGCTCTTTTTGGCACACTAAATTAAATAGCCCCTAAGAAACTGCAAATATGCAGTTTAAATTTAAAAATAAGAGTTTAAAACTTAAAGTCGGTATCGTGCTATGACCTGTACTCCTATCTTACCGTGTGGAGTAATGGAGATGTGATGATTTTAATACAGTGATACCTTCCACTCACTGCACATACTGATATATGACACAGGAGAGCTGGAATAACAGTTCCAAATTCTGACATGCTCAATGTATACAGAGCAATATATTTATTTAGTTAGTTTTTAGATTAATGGCTATGGTAAGGCTATGGCCTGAGCTAGGGAGCTTAAATTACAACAGCTTGTACAGTTTCAAATACATAATAAACAAATTTGATTTCAAAAGGGAGGGGAAAGCCTCTGGGATTTTCTGATACATTCTACAAACGTGACATGAGGTTTTGTATCAGTAACATCATGTCTGCAACTTTATATGAGCAAATAGTTTAGTAGCTATGGTGTTTGCATGAGAGCACAACCAGCACTGTAAAAGTAAAATCAGAGGACAACCTTTTGGAAATCTGATAGGCGAGATCAAATATACAGCAGTTCTAAATTGGTACAACCTTATTCATAGGGCAACATTATTTGAATGTAGACCTGTAACACTTGCCATCCATACGGAAGAGCTGATATCTTAGAACATTGCCCTATCACGCTGAATGAGAGATCTGAAGCAGCATACTGATGTGAAGCTCCACTGGCATCAGCATAATTTTGTACCAGGCTCAGGCCTCATGTATTTTCCGTGAAAACTACCATCAATATGGTTCTTGTCACTTTCTTGCTGCAGTGATGTGTGTGGGTTTTTTTTTTTTTGTCTATATGAAAAGCTGGTACCATTCTGTACATTTCTGTGCAGCACAGGCATGGCTCTGGTTGGACTGACTTCCTTGCAGTACCATTAGTACCTCACCACAACTCTAAGAGCAAACTCAAACTAACAGTATTAATAAGAAATCACATTTCGTGATCAACACATAAGGACGTATAAGTAATTTCTGGTACTAGTTAAAAAGCAGAACTTCTGCTACTGTTGAGAAACATCTCTATGAACAGTGTCATGACTATGATGTCATTTCTGATAGAAATAAGTGTTGCTGATGTCCAAGCCCCTTTGCTTTTTGAATACAGAGGATAGAATTCATTTTCAACATGGACAAATGAACTTGACAAATTTCAGGAGAGTACTGTACGTCTGTGAGTTCATTCAAATGCTTCCTAGCCATCATGTGCCATTTGACTGTAATGTTCAATCTCATTGAAAAACGTGTTGATCATGCTTGCTGTCTTTGCAAACAAATCTGATTGGAAGCCTCTGCTCTGAGTATTTCTGCAGTGTATCAGATGGCTGTTTAAGTGCCATCTAATATATACAGTGGAATAAAAGAATGGGGAATATATATGCGGCAGGACTAGGCAGTTTGTCGGTGACCTGTCTGAGAGGAAAAGGTTTGGCTGCCTCTCTGGGGCTGGGCTGCCCATGTCAGCCGGCTGTGTCAACAGGTTTGTCTGCAGGCTCCGACTGTCTGCTTCCTACTAGGTCCTGATAAGCCTTGAAGGTGCTTGACCACAAGGAGGAGCTGTAAGTGAGATGCACAATTTACCAAACACTAAAATTTTGGGAAGGAAATAAAACAAAAGCAGCCAGTGACCTAATATCCCTAAAGTCCTATGCTATTTAAGAATATTTAAGAAAATCTGTTTTATTTGTTGATAGCTATACAAGATCCCTAACATGCCCTCTTTTATTTTTATTTTATTTTATTTTTTTCCTAGCAGGGAACTTAAGAAGAAAAATAAATACATGCATGTACACACTTTCTACAGAGGCTTATAGGTTATTTGACCATACGTAATGACTAGTGTGCTACATGCTGCATATTACAAAGAAAGTTTTTCAAAAGAGTAGAGCCATTCTGAGCCATTCAGAAGAGAAAGTTCTCTGCAAATTCTCAGCCTGCTCCTGAGTGCACACGGAAAATGAATGGGAACTGGACAGATATATAGGTGGGTTGAGAAAGAGTGAGTTAAAAAACAAAAAACAAAAAAAAAAAACTTCTCAGATGAAATATTAATCTTAATCATAGTAAGCTATAAAGGAGCTCCCATGCTTTTGTTTACTGAGGAGGTTGGCCTTACCTCAGTACGCACAACTTGGGAGAACATGGTAATAAAAAACAGGAGAGACTTCAGTTATCCTGGAAATGCTGGCCCCTGCAACCAGGCCCCTGCAATGTCATAAGTAAGACCTCAGGTAGATAGTTTTTTTCCCATGTGGCAGAGTCTGAACTATGAAGAGCTATTTTCACTTAAAGTGAAAGTTAAAGTAAGAGTCTGTGCTTTTGAGGAGGGAGAGCTACAGGCAGCTGTGTTTTTTGCAGGTCTAGTGAAAATGCATCATTCTGCCTACCTGTACTGCTGACAGCCATTCTCCTACTGTTTTTAAATTATATAGCAAAGTACAGACCTTCTCCAAAAAGCCTTTTTGTACCTTAGAAAAACTTGCCATCTACCTTTAATGTGGCACTACTTCATATGCTGCCATAAAAGGTCTGTTCCTTTTAATCAAATTAAAACTATCCAGTCTGTATCTCCAAATATTATTCTTAACTTTGTATTTTAAAGTTATCTTTTCATTTTGTTGACTTAAAAAGTGTGAATTATTTCATGAAAATGGAAAAGTAACATCGAACCGATTCTCATCCTCTTTACAGACTGCACACTTGCTATAGGGTAAGAAATAACATATTTGCATTATACATCACAATTTCCTGTTGCAAAAGATTTAAGCTCATGATGCTGACTAGGTGACTAAGTACTAGGTGACAATAAAGAAACCATGAACAGTGCTAAGTACACCACAAGAAACAAATGATTTAACAGAACTAGTCTTGAAAGCAACCTTGAACAGTACTTGTATCTGATATTTTGCTTTCTCTCCCTGACTCAGGTCTTCTCATTGCTATCTCCTGCTGTGAACTCCAGTTCCTGTTATGCTTTACTGCTGAACAGCAACACTGCAATTCTCGTATTTGGAATCCCAGACATATTTTCCCCATGGGACAATCCTAAGTTAGCTGTGTAACTTTCAAGGTGGATCGCTGTGGCTTTTAGATTTGCATGTCACAAGATTGCTCTTTGCATGTACTACTCCGCTTTGTCGCAGGATAACTCTTTTAAAATCATTGAGGTTAAAACAGTGCACAGCTAGAGTAATACAGAAGCAAAAGGTATCCTAGGGTTACAGTGTAAGAGTTGGCAGCTATAACTTACTGCTATTCCTTTTGTTAGATATGGATCAAAGTAAAGCAATTATAATAGTGAAATGCTCTTAAAAAATGTGAATTTGACCATGACTTTCTCTATTGGACAGTAGTGCACACTGAAACTAGACTGAACACAACCTGTTCTCTCTGTTTCAGTGAAGCAACTGTTTGTACTACACATTGAGAAGCAATTATCTAACTGTTGCTGACAGCTCTGCTCTTGGACACATGGTTCCATATTTAAGCAGCTGCTGCAATTAGTATGCATTCACATTCTTTATTTTATTTCATTATCGTGAGGGCTATTTAGCAGCCAGTGTCCTTTCATTAAAACTGATGCTACAAATTATATTTAGAATAATTTATGAAAGCTACAAAAATACCAACTCTTTCTTTGAGGTGCTTTTTCCTGTATTTTTAGAATTTAAATGAGCTTAAAGAATACCTCAAATGAGAATAGTATTTTAAAGAGATTAAATATGAAAACTTAGAGAGGAATTTCAGAATGTTCCCAGTGCTCAGTCACAGTCAGCCACAGCCCATAATATTCCAACTAAAAAAGAAAAAATCAAAATAAATCAAATGTATTTCATTGTATTGCCTTTTTCTCAGTAGGTTTCTATAAAAATCAATATTTATTTTTTTTTCTCCAGTAAGCAAAGGTGATTACAGAGGCAGGTGCATCCTACCTATTTTCTCCCTGTAGAGCTACTTTTCTAAACAAAAGGCTTTCCTAAGACAGCCACAAACAGTTATGCTTACCTAGTTGTAAATTTGACAACCACTTCCACAGAGGCAATTACGAATCAAAAATTCAGTCTCCAAGGTCCCTGCCAATTAGGACTTGAATATTAAACTAGAAAGGACAGCCAAGACGGGCAGTACAGGACTGATAAGGTTACAACTATTTTAAGTGGTGGAATAAATGTGTTTCTGTGTTTCTGTTGGAGACGCAAAATAAGTAGTACAAAGTCTGGGAAGCCAGAATCAAAGGAGTTGTGTTCATTGTTTCTCAGTGTGAGCTACAACATAGTAACATGGCAACAAGTAAGACAGTGAAGCTGTGGATCTGATTTGAGAGGAAGTCCTAAGGCCAGTGGACCAGGTAGAAGAGGATAGAAACATTCTTCTTGCTTTGTATCAGCATAGCACTGGTGCGGCCACCAAGCTTGTGAGACACGAGCTGTTTTGCCTTTCTGTAGGTACGTTACTCAAAACTGAAGCTGCTATTCTGAGTTAGCATTACCACGGAATGGAAGCAATAACTGCCTTCAGTGCAATAACTGCACTACCTTCAGTGCATCCTCTACAATGTTCATGTTAATGCATCATGTGATAACTTTTTAGTAAAGGTATTCTATTGCCTCTTTCTCCATGTTGGATCCAGTCACAAACTGACTGGATTACTTTCTCCAGTGCTATTGCTCAGCCATTTTATATTTATGCACCTGTTTTGTCATTCCTTATCAGATACTTGTCTCCACTGAACACTGGTAGAGGCTATTTCCCCAGTCTTCTGGATTTGTTTTGTATTCTAATCTTTTCTGTCAAAGGTTCTGCCAACAGATCTAGCTGAGATACACTATAAGGGCTAGAGAAGTTCTTCTTTATTTAGAAGAAACTCTAAACATAAACTTAAGGAGTAGAACTTACAGAGCTCGCAATAGTATCCGTCAGGCTAGCTGCAAGGACAAAATCAATCACTATCAAAATCTTCATTCTCTGGAAGCTGTGAAGTAGAGGGACAAATGAAATAGTAGTTAACTTAA
This sequence comes from Netta rufina, assembly GCF_964035555.1. Taxonomy (NCBI): domain Eukaryota; kingdom Metazoa; phylum Chordata; class Aves; order Anseriformes; family Anatidae; genus Netta; species Netta rufina. Next base: position 18,443,618 of record NC_140127.1, read on the forward strand.
ACATTAAAGTTAAAGATTTACACCTGACATCTTTACTTGTTATTGCAAATAATCAAATTAACCTATAATTATTTCTCTATAATTCACAAATACAGCGTATATTTAGGCTTCATTACAATGTATAAAATAGTCTGATAAAATACACCTTCAAAAACCAGTAAAAACAATCCTATCCTTTTAGGCCACTAAGGATCAGAGATCTCCAAACATTTTAGGAGGGTTAATCAAGGCTACAAAATGACACGACTTACTGTGGAATAAGACAAAAGCAAAATACCCCTTTAAAATTTTGAGTAAAGCAGAAGAATATTCCTTGGGCTCTGAAAGTTGGGAGAAAGGTCTCTATACATTCAAGTTAACTAAAATCTGTATTTGGTTAGCTGTCCCTGAAGTAAAGAAAATGTCTTGTGCAAGTCCTTTGTCCCAGGAAAGGATGGAGGTAATAATTTTTCTGTCACAGATTAATTTTGGAAAAAATGTGTAACAGTTATCAGCTTTTATTCTAGTGTTGACAAGGATGACATCTATCAACTAATAGCTATGTATATTTTGTACTGTACAGCCCATAGGATTTTAAGTCCCATTACTTCATAGGAAAATTCTTTAATATGCCAAAAAATCACCATCGTATCTGACTGCCTTGCAAATGTTAGTTAATATATCTTCAACAGTTTCCAGAATGTAGATGCATGTTTTTCAGTTCACAGATGAGAAACCAACTTCTATAACTAGTAAAATATTGACATAGATTATACATAAATCAATTTCAAATTTTAAATTAAACTGCTGCAATGGTCAGCTGAAGGTTTTTTGTTTGTTTGTTTGTTTTTTTTCCAAATTTACAAAATTTTCATTTAAGATATGCTAATTCCATTTAAACCAAAATATGTGTTCACTCTGCTTTTTCTAGTTATTAAACTAAATCAGCTAAATACATGTTAAAGCATTTGTGGTTAGACAAAGAATAAGATACATTATAGAGATTAATGATTCAATTTCAACATGTGCTTATTGAATCAACTTTATGGAAATTTCCACTCGTATTTCTACAGGAATTAAGACAAAATACCAGTGGAACTTTGGCAGACTGTGCTTTTTACTGTACAAAGAAAACCAAGGTGCTTATGTGAAATATGTTTTTTTTTTTTAAGTTTTTATAAAATCGGACAAATTCAATTTCATTTTCACCAATTTCCAAAAGCTTCATGCAAGAGTACAAATTACAGTGCTGTCCAACTGCAGGCTTTAATCACCTATGAAATACTAAGGACATTAAATTATACTAATTTTATTTAAGAAGGCAATTTATTTCTGGTTTTATTTCTGGGTTTTGCTGGTTTGAAAACATCAAACTTGTTGCAGAGTTCATGTTTCTGCATAAATCTTGTTACACAGCTTCTTGCACTAGACTGGATGGAAATGCAAGGTGTTGAGGGTTGCCCAGCACCCCATGTTACAGCTAGCTCAGAGAGATTTTTTAAAAGAATTTTGGAAATACATAGGCAAAATCTACCATTCAGCTGCAAAGCACTACACTAAGCTGATGTCTATCTCTAAGGATTCCAGAGGGGTCCCTTGTAAATTATTTATAAAATGTTTAATGAATAGAAGGTGTGACCTGAAATCTGTTATTTCTATGCCATACAATTTCTAAATTTTAACTTGTAAGTTTTTCTTCACATTAACCACATAAATGTTATTTCAATTACAAACTTTAATAAAATTCAGTACAACAAGTTCTGCTATTGTTTAAAGTGGTGAGTCTTATGAATTTAAAGCTTAAAAAGTGGGAGGCTGCATCTGCAAGAATTGTCTGGCATTGAGTTTTGTTATTAATTTGGATTTCAGAGGTTTTTCCCATGATAAAACGTGCATTTTCACCTAGAATAGTAGTAGTTAGGGCTATTGCAGCTCTTGCCATCTATTGCAATGACATTGACTGCTGTGGGAGAGGAGTGCCCAAAGAACACGTTAGCTGTCTGGGCAAGCTGCAAATGACCTATCTTAGATAATTTCAGTCTCTACTCCATGCATTTCTTGAAAATGTTTTCTAGGAGAGAAGGGTTTATATTTTTTCACTGGGAGATTCTTTAACTGTTCTGCTCAATTCTGTTATTTTCATTACAAAAGCACACTGTTCTTCCTCCAATTAATCTTTATATTCAAGATGTTATATCATGATTTCACTTATTGTGAAAGCTGCATCGGTCTTAAAAGGATTGCACATCTTTATAAATACAATATTCTTATTAAAAATAAGAATCACACTATCGAGTATATCTTACATACTGTTCAGAACAATTTATATTAGCTAAGAAAGAGAAGACCGTTAGTCACAATCAAGGCAGACCATTTCTCTTACAGTATGTGAGAGCTACTGCAAGCATACTGCACAAAAGGAACCAAGAGCTGAAGAGTTTGTGCAGTTGGTTTGGTTTGTCACCTTCAGATGATGAAGTCACTTTTCTATTTAAAGTGTGCCTCTTTCTAAAGTATGTTCCTGTCGTGGAAAACTTCATGAGGGCTGCGCTTGGAAGACAATGTTGTCAGTATCACTTTCAGTACCCTCATAAATAAAATTATAAAGTGATGTTTTAAATATATTGCTCAAGGTATTCTTGCCCTGGAGTTTAATTTTTAAGAAAGGGAGTCAGACAATAAAGCCAAGGTGCATTCTGGTGCATTATTAATCATGTGGTCAGTCATGCTAATTTTGAGTTCACTGTGATCATAAGAAAATTAAGGGGCATATAGAAAGGGAGCAACTAGCAACTGAGATCTCCATTTGGCAGACCTGTCATCCAATAACAGGGAATACACTGAAACAGAGAGGACACAGGAGAAAAAATAAAAATAAAAAAAAAATACCGAGGTAGGCCTGAAGTAGGAGCAAGGGTTGAGTAAAGCAACATCTTTCTGTTGCTGTCATCAGGGGGAAATAAAATAAAATAAAATAAAATAAAATAAAATAAAATAAAATAAAATAAAATAAAATAAAATAAAATAAAATAAAATAAAATAAAATAAAATAAAATAAAGAGGGAGAGAGAGAGAGAGAGAGAGAGAGAGGTCAAGAAGACTAGGAGGAGACAAAGTCTGAAAGCAAATGGTTCACCTAATGTTCCTCTGCTTCTGTAACTGCCCAGCAGGGAGACCCAGAAGGGGCAGAGGAGAGTAAGCAGAGCTGTTTCTGGAAGTACTAATATTTGAGACAGTTTGCCAGTGGATATAAATTCATGTAGTTATCTGATTCCACAGTTGCAATCACAGGAGATTCACTGAGCAGTCAGAAAAGTGATTAGAAAAGCAGTAAAATATCATACAATAGGATCAGACCTCATACATGTTCAAAGTGTTTTGCACACACTGACTGAATAAACAGCTTTGGTCTGGGAATTAATGTTGTTACCTATTAGTTAGTTTTTTATTTTCTACTCAAAGTTTCAAAATAGGTTGATTCAGTGACAGTTCTCCAAAACTGTATGTTTATCTTCTGGTGATATGTAAAGCTAAAGCTGTGTTTAAGGGAAGCTTAAAATCCTGCTCTAGGAAGACAGCTTTGAAAGTCAATTTCTCAAACTAATTTCTCCACCCACTGAAATATTTAGCCTGGTTGTTACATAGCTATTTAAAATGCCTTATCCAGAAATATGCCTGGAGGGTGAAATAATTTAAAATGTAGGGAGAGAATATAACTTTCACACATAATGCAGTAAAAAAACATGAAAAACAAACAAACAAACAAACAACAAAACAAAACCAAAACCACCCAAGCCTTAATCCGTGTCACAGATGAAGACAATTGCATAACTATTTTTGTATTGCTGATGCTCGTGAGTCCAAAGAGACAATGTGTACTGAGAGACTTCCAAAGCTTTGGTTATAACACAGTTTTGCCATTTAAAAGCAAACAAATAACAAAAGCATCAACCAAACAAACTTGTGCAGGGGAGACCCCTTCCCAGGAAAGCTTTCAGCTCAGACAGCAGACATGCAGATTGATTATCACGCATCAGGACAGACTGAGAAAACCTCGTTGTAACATTTTTGAGTTGAAAGCACAAGCCTTTAATAATTAGCTGCTTTCTATTTTAGCAAAACTGAGGATTAAGTGCAAATCTTATCCTTATGAGATTACTCAGATACCAAAGATCACACCTGGAATGTGCATTTGCATGACCATATGGAAAGATTTCTCCTACAGCTACACAATTAAACTTAAAGAAAAATACCTCTGAATATTTTTGCATTTTTGTACTTGGGATTTCTTTACAGGCTATTCAGATAGTAAATCCTATGGTCCAATTTCCACCAAATTTAATATTTTTCTGTGTCTTTCAATCACAAGTTACTGACTAGACTTGACGATACGAGCAAAACTCTTGTGCTATGAAAGTACTGAACTCTCAGCCTATTTCCTTCTTGAATTCTGGAGACAGCAAGCTATATAAAATTCAGATGCCAATTTCTGTTTGCACAGTGCCAGTAAGAACTGCCATGTTAAAAAACACAATAATAATAAATGAGAATCTGTCTGCCAAAAGGACAGCTAATGCCTTGGAAGCCAAGCCTGTTTTAGAGATTAAACTCATGAACAAACTTTGCTTTGTTTTAATTAGGTAGTGCTATAAAAATTGAGCCAATTTCCTCGTCTGAAAAATGGACAGATCATTCATGATCTGATCCAATTCTAGGCCTCAAAAGCAACCCTATTCATCCAGCCATACATTATTAGACACTTAGAAAGTACAGATTTGAATATGGGGTTTATTATCAAACTGAGTATTCATCATAGCAAAATAGCTAGATCCTACCGAAGCAACATTCCTACATCATTAGCAATATTGCACCAGTTATACGACCTTCAAAAACTACTTTTAATCCGTAAGTATAGAAATTACCCCAAATTCTTTCTTCTTCCCTCACAGGTACCTAAAACATTTACCTTTCCCCTCTGGACAGAACTCAAAGTTGTTAAATCTTCTTAAGCTGATGCAAGGAATTCCAGAGCCCTTCCCAGACTGCGATTGTTTTTGCTATTAAATTCTGTAGCGCTGCTGCTTACATCTGCTATGAGTCAGTGGGCAGGAATGTTACTGAGGAGTCGCAGCTATCAACTCTGAATTGCAACATAAGAAGGAGAAGATGGTAATTTTGTGCCTAACACAACACTTCTGAAATGAAAATAGACCAACAAGAACAAAGAATCATCCACTTTCTTTCATTGCTGTGATCCAGGAAATTGGTCTCAGCGTGACATTCAGCTTTCCTGAACCAGAACCTAAATCTCTGAGGCTTCAGAGCTATAGGGAGCTTATCTGACCTGACTGATGTAGAAGGAAAACACTCTCAGACTATAGGTTACAGTTTAGAGCTGATAAAATATAAAGAAATCTGCTTAAAACAAACTAACGAGGAAACTTAATACAGACAAAGCCAAAGGGAACAGGAAAAAAGGAAAAAGAATGCTGTTTGATGTAGGCATTTTTTATCTAAATTGGAAGGCACCCAAAAGTCTCAATGACTTGGTTTGACACTACCATTTTCTTTGTAAGCTTGTTAGAGCCAGATGAATACAACAAATATATGTTGAAGATGTTATTTGTTTTGCATGTTTGCCTTCCTTCTGTTATGCTGGCTCTTTCCAAACAGTTCAACAAATGAGAATACTTATAAGAATGCTTCTGGATGAAGTAAACTCTTAAGGAAATAGTGAACAAAAGCAATAAAAGGAGTTTTACGTTCCACAGCTATAAATACCTGGCAGTATTTCTCTTTACTCATTCCATTACATCCTAACTTCAAATTTTGAATTTCAAGTAGTTAATAATTGGAATAAATTATAATAAATAAGATAAAATTATAATAAATAAAAATTCAATAGAAGTATTCAACATCTTACTATTGCTAATGACTTTGGTAGGAAGGGGATACCTGATGATAGTGGGACTCCCGACTTAGTTCAGGAAAGTATAGTGTGACTCACTGGGTGGGCTCTGGACTGGGAAAGTGGAAAAAGGCATGGTTATGTTAAACTCTGACTTAAAAACTGTAAATTCTGAGCATTCAAACAATTTATTGAGGGCTACAAGTAGATACTCCATCACTTCTAGTCTTTAAACAAAGATGGGATGGCTGAAATCTCCGACTGTTTTTCAGTTAAACATGACTGAACTCAGAACAAGAAATTCGATATGGCATCGAGTCAGAGATCTGTATTCAAGAGGCTGCACATCATTGGAACGATTTTGCAAGAATAGACATTAAATAGAAGACTCTTGAAGATTATACAAATGGGAGTCACATAAGCACAAAGGAAAAGAGAAAGGTTTTGGAGTCTTTTTCTGACCTATCAGATATATCAAATACAGGAAACTGGCAAATGCCATAGATCTCAACATGGCCAGTAATGACCTGGCTGTTCAAAGAGAACTTACTCAGATTTTCTCTTCTTGGGAGAGTTTGCACAGAATTAAAACTAAGTATAGCAAGGATTGTTAATTACTATTTTATCATTTTTTAAAAAGTATTTAAAGAATAAAATGCTGTTCCTCACTTTTACACTAACTCAATATGTTTATTACCTCCCATAAGTACAGCAAAAAGAGTTGTATTGAATATTTGCTCTTTTGTGGATGTTTAAAAGAAATAGCTAACAAAAGAAAGCTGTGGTCTTTGTTCCCATTATATTCCAGCCATCGGCTGAGTACTTCCTGAGGTATTTTATCTAACAGAAGTTTAACAGCTTGTAAAATCAGTAAACACAAGATAATGTGTTCATAATATCATCCTTTTATCATCCAGACTCAAAGGAAATTGCAAGCACGCAAAAAACGTTAATAGTGTACTGAACATCATTTTTCCATGATAAGCTCTAATGCAGGTGGTTAAACGCTATTTATAAAAGGTAAAGATTTTTTTTTTTTTCTCATGTGTATGATTCTTATCCAGGAAAGTTTTAGATCACCTTCAAATATCATGCAGAAATGTGGGAGGGTCAAAGATTGTACAGCCATGACATGGTAACTCAGTGCTTGCCAAAATGTTCTTTCATTCCATCTGTTATGAATTAATTTGTTTATGCTCTTCTCTGCATTGTTTTATTTTGTGTAATGCTAAGGATGAAACAGAAAGCATGTAACAGCCTCCATTCAACTGAATTAAGCTCTGCTGTGTGAAGGGTATATGATAGAGAAAGGACTTGCTCAAGATCTCAGTGCAAGAGCCAGGAAGAGAACACAGTCTGTAATCTTCTACCTTATTACAAGAACAGCTTAGATACCTTGCCTTCTCTGAACTGTCTCCTTTCCCTAGGTTCCCGTTCACCTCAGTTTTTCTTTTTGTTCTCTCCAAAGACACCTTTCACCTATATTCTACCTTGCAAATCATAACATCTCTGTAGAAAAGTGAACCAACTAATTTCTCTTCAATATATGTCAACTGAGTCTTGTTTTCCATTGGTGCCATCTCTAACCAGTAGTACAAATTAAATCACATAGCACCAAATCTCTACTATTCCTCTTATCATCAGGAAAAAAAAAAAAAAAAGGCACGACAAGAGCAATTTTATTGGAAAAATGGTTTAGGTTACACAGTTATTTAAAACACTAAAACACTTCAAAGTTATTCCAGTTTCAAACCTTGCATCGTCATTGGACATGCCGGGTCATCATATTTCACTCAAGTACTTCTACAGAAAAAAAAAATGGAAGAAAGCATCTACAACCCCTTCCTCTTAGAATGAACTCTCAGATGGTTGTACAGGACCTTTCATTCTCTACACTCAGAACCAAGGAAAATAAAAAGCTAATAATGATGGATTTAATTGCAAAATGGAAAAAAAAAAATATCTGGGGCTGGGCAGGGAGGCAGGAGAACTTTTGATTCTGGACTTTTCTTTATAATATACAAAGGGGTTCCTTACTTCTTTAGTATTCTTGTCCTTTGATTCAGCTCCGAGGGAGAAATTTATGAGGTATTTCCAACCTATGTAATCATTTAATCTTTCTCCTGATAATGTTTGTTGTTGTTGTTTGTTTGTTTGTTTGTTTTCTTTCAGTCAAGCATTCATCTAGATTGTGACTCCAGAATTCTAAGCAATGTGGAAGTGCCTAGACAATGTGATAATATACAATGACCATCCCAGGTATTATAAATTACAGGTTGTGGCTACTCACTTTTTCTGAGGAATCTGCAGATAAGCCTGTTTAACTCAAATCTGACATTTCAGAATAACTGAAGTATTTTTTGTTTCATTTTGGACTGCTTTTGTCAGCCAAGGAAGAAACTGAAGATGGTGCTACTGAACTGGAAACAGAAAAAAAAAATAAAAAATTAGACTATATAACTAAGAGTGCAGTGTATCAAATGCAATGTTAAAACTAAACAACAAACAAAAAGGGAAATTCAGATTAAACACTGGATCTGTAGGCTGTTCACAAACACTGTTTCATAAAAAATGGATCTGAAATTAGGAGTAGAATAGTGATTTATGACCTTGCTGTCTTGTGTGTTACAGAGACCTCCTTGAAAATGTCTTCAAAATGGGCTCTTCAAAGTGGACAATGAGAATACTTATGGTCCTAGAGTTAAAGAGAAACAGTGGTTCTCCTGATGTGTTTTGGTTGTGTGAAATGAGCATGTTTAATAAAACCAAACTGGTTATGCCTTGTGCCTCTACCTTGTCACTTTTTGAGCCTAAGGATGATCTCACTCACTAGCATTTTGCTAGAATACTTGGAATGTGCATAACAGCAAATATTATGGAGTGCTGAGATAAAAGCAGTGTCAAGTGGATTACCTTCTCCATCCTTACAGATTGTGGTGAAGGTTTACAATGGGGTCCTGTCAATTCAGGACCAACATGCAGGTGTTTTTCCAAGGTCCAAGCAGGTTAGCTATTTTAGCTAATTTTGTAACTGCCAGTTACTTTTTCCTTTATTGCTTCTGATGGTTATTATGTGGATCATCACAGCTTGCTTTCTTCTTCACCAGTAATGAATTGTCTAATCCTTGGCTAGCCTAATGCTTGGTTTGGGGATATTCAATGCCAATGCCTCTGCCCTACGCCTGCTTAATATATTATCAGGTCCCACAGGGATAAACAGACACTTTATCTTCCTGTATAAATCAACTCAAAACTCTTTGCTATTGCCTTAAGAGGAAAACATATTTCCAATGTAATGTTATGCAAAAACAAAAAACAAATCAATCAAACAAACTTTAGTTTGGTGGCCTGATAGATGCTCTGCAGCCATATTATGGTAGTCTAAACATTTTGGGCCAGTTACATTTTTGCAGTAAAAGCATCTTTGTGAGCAAAGAAGCTAACAATTACTACTATTACTCAAATGCTGTGTTAATTACTGTTTTTGTTTCAGTGCCCTTAAAAATCTTTCTCCCCAGCTTCTCACATCTCTGCAGTCTCAGTTAAACTTTAAACCTTCACTTCTTTTTGTTTCTAGTCTTTATATGCCTGTGTTTATTATTATTATTATTGTTTTTTGGCTTTCTTTTCCTTAACCCCAGAATAATAAAGTAAAATTAACAAGATAAGGCCAGCAGATGCACAAGCAAAAATCATCATGTCTCTGACATAGCTTTCAATACTAATTAAATTGGACTATCTCAAAAGATAATCCAGTCAGTTTCTGTGAGGGTGCATTCATTAGTATGTCTGCTGATGGCAGCACTTATAGCAGAGATCTTTGTAGGAGGAATTAGTTACTGTCAGTCTAAAGGCTCATTAGTGTTGACATGGGACTTCCCCCAAAAGGTATGTTTATTTTTTAATTAACAAGACATTCTTTAAGCCATATTGTTTTGGCTCACAATTTTTCCCAAATCCTGAGATGTTATTTTATAGCAGTAGTAGAGAACCATCTACAGTAATGCTTCTTGCAGATCTAAGGTTCCTTATTGCACATTTTTTTTAGTCTACCACACACAATAAAAAATGGTATTGAGCAGCTGGTACTGTTTTATTTCTTTGAAGCACCTCTTAAATTATTTTTTATTTCTATTTTTTATATGGTAACAAATGTGCAGCCAACTCCAGAAGAGGGACAGCAAAATAAAAAGAAGAAAAAAATTATTCTCCAAATGTCAAGTGGGAATCAGAGTGATGATAATTTAAGCTTCTAGAAGAGCCATACTACCAATATATCACATCCTATATTAAGGATGAGAAAATACACAGTTTTGATACATAGAAGAGTACAATAAAGATATTGTTACTAAAACATTCTAATATCTATTTAATGGTTTTCCTTAACAGCATATTATATTTTTATGTAAGACTTTTTTTTTTTTTTCAAGAAACAAAGAAGGAGCTGTATTTTAAGAACAAACCACAGTGACAAAAACAATTGTAATCACTGTATTAAGGCATTTTTTTTTTCCTCTTAAATTTTGCTTCCACCTGCTGGGCATTGAGAGGTATGCCACTGTGACAATAGCATCCTGCCAACAGCAACATTGCCAGTACTGTGCTGAATATCCAGACATGGTACCTGAGGCCAGGATAAAAAGACGTTTTTTTAACTTTTATAATACCATATACACTATATTATATACACTATATATAACTTTTATAATACTCTAACATTATAACTAATCAGTTGCAATTATAACTTTAAAAAGCTGATAAATAAGTGGCGAAGCTGCAATGCAGATGAATGATATCTACTCCTTACATGTAGAGTGTCCAGAAGGTTGTTGTAGAATTTCATTACAGTGCTTTCTCTTATGGATATAGGCATGTTGCAACGGTAGGAATGTGAGCAAAATGCTGTGCTGACTGACAGGCTTACGCTCACCTTCTACACACATCTGGTGCTGTCCAGAGCTATTCCTTTGATGCTAGGGCAATTGCTGGAGAAAACAAAAATATTTTTATTGAAGTATTTTTGTTTCACAGATCTTTTTCCAGTGATTTTGTTCCCTTTCTAAATTAGAGAGGGATTGATGTGCCATCTAGATTTTTGCTGGAGCAAAAAAACATCGGCACAAGTATTAATGACTGGGGATTTAACTCTACCTCCAGGTGGTATCGGTAGAATGCCTCTAGCCCACCACGAACCTGGAGCTTTACTCAGATACTTAATGTTTCTGCCTTGGAGCTCAGCATAATGCAGATCCTGAAAATGGTAGCTTCTTTTTCCTGTTCTGACAATTGGACCACGATGACTGAAATACAAATCCTATCAGCTTTTCTGAAAAAGAAATGGAAAATAACAGTAAATGACGGCACGAATATTACCAAATATATACGTATATATATATGCCATTTTATAAAATGGCTAATCCTTTTTTTGTTTTTCCCTATTTTTTTTCCTCAGCAAAGTTTTAGGAACCCAGCCCTATAAACTGCAAGCCCTCAAGCAAGTCGCTAACAGCGTGCAGTAGCAACGCAGAAAAAGTAGAAAACGACCAGAAACTGACTGAAATGACCTCCAGCTTCCCCTGCTCTATTTTTAGCAGGGAATTCCTGGAGGAGACCAAAGAGCACAGCACTGTGTGAGGCGAAACTGCCGTAAATAAAGGCTCCGGACCTCATCCGAGCCTCATGGTTTTGACGTCGTGATTTTACTAGTCTTCTTCCAGTCAGGTAAAATCGTTTATAGAACTCATCACAGTTTGCGTATTTTATTTTAGGGGCAAAACGAGCCCGACGCTTCACAGGCGGCCCCAAGCCAGCTCCCGCTAACCCCGCCACGGCGCTGAGCGCCGCCCTGACTGGAAAACTACACCTCCCAGGAGGCGTTGCGGCCAGATAGAACGAGCGCGGGCGCTCTCCTCGCGCGGTGCACGCTGGGACTTGGAGTCCCGGCCGTCCCGCCCTTCCACCGCGCTGCGCAGGGCTCCCCTCCCAGAGGCGCGCAGAAGCGCGGGAAACTCCGTCCTCCGCGCCCTGACGTCACGTAGCCAAGCCGGGGCGGCGCACCCGCAAGCGCGGAAGGGCACCTGCGAGCCGCGTTACCACGGCAACGGTGCGGATCCCTCCGCCGCGCCCGCCTCCCGCACTGTGGCGGCGCCTCCAAGATGGCGGCGGCGGCGGCCGTTTTGGCCGGGCTGTGAGGCCCCGCGGGCAGCGCCGCGCTCCGGAGCCCGCCGCTGCTGGAAGGCGACGCCCGCGGCCGGGACCGGAGCCGGAGCAGCGACCGAGCCCGGGGCCGCCGCCCCTCCGCCGCGGGGTGAGGCTGCGGGGCCAGGCGGGGGCCGCCCGCTCCGCTCCGCGCTGCCCGGCGGCGGGAGGAGGCCGCGGGGCGGGCCCCGGGCTGGCTGAGGGCACGGGGGGCTCTTACCGGGGTTTTTATAGCTGCTGGGTTCCGCTGTTAGCCTCTCTCCAGGCGAAGTTGCAAGCTGAAGGGTTTTTCTGGGGGGTGTTGCAGCGGGGGTGAGTGCTGTTGGGAAGACGTGCCGGCGGATCTGGTGCAGTTAAAAATACTGGAAAAAAAATAAATAAAAAATCTAAATTTGTATCTTTATTATTAAATCCTGTGATACTTCAGAGCAATTTTTATATTGCTGCAGCATGCACAAAATGTGTGTGATCCTAATCGCTCTGGCAGGTAAAAGTTTTGACCATAATCTGCCCTGTTACCTTATTTTTACTGTAGTAAATGTACTTGAGAGGATTTTATTATTATTATTATTATTTTCCTCAAGTTCCTGATAATTACTGTAAGGCAGCGTGCACACGCTCAAGCATGGCTTTTGTGCGGATTCCCTAATGTGCAAGGAGCTAAGATTGCGAGCGGGTTGCTGGATGCAGGAGTAGGACGATGGGAGGGCACCAGGGCTCTTAGAAGAGGATTTCATCCGGCTGGGGAAATGTAAAGGAAGGCAGACCACATTTTTTCTTAAAATTCACTTGGTGAAAGTAATCAGGTCGCTGTTATTTTTGAGCTGTATTTAGTAGAATCCTAAATTTAGTAGAATACTGAATGCTAATAAGTGTGCCTGGGGTTCTGATTTGAGAAAACTATTCCGAATATTGCATCTATGGTAGTGAACTTACTTCACAAGTGATTAGAAACTCTTAGAACAAGGGTAGGTGAAAATAGCTTTTGTGGAAATTTTCAATGAAATAAATGTAAACGTTTATTTGTATTATGTGAAGATAAATATTGCTGCTTCTTGGTTTTGCACGGAAGGTAGGAAAAATCGCCTTTGCTATAGTTTCGGTAGAATTATATAAGGGTATTACGAGGAAACGGCTTACTGAATTTGGCTGTGAACCCAGATGGTCTCCGAGCTTGTCAAGATGAACTCATTGTGCTTAGCGGCGTAGGTCAGGTTGGAGTGCCAGTGGAAATGTCGGGTCTTGCACAGCTGAACAGGCCTTCTGTAACTGGAGAAAGTGTTTATAAAACAGCTGTTGCTAAAATAAGCTAAATTGATAACTATGTTTTTGCTTTGAGTGCTTGTCAAATGTACCTGGAGTTGGTGGGAGAGTTTCTCTGTGAACTGTTTGTAGGATAGTTGCATTTCCACGTGTAAACAAACACGCTGTGGAAGGGCATCATGTTTTTATTTTCTAAATTAATCGGACTGTGTCCCTGGATGAAAGTGGCACAGAAGGTGTGTTTGTATAGATCTGTCTTGGTTTTGCTCTTACTGATGGCGTGGTTTTTATTTGCTTTCCCAGAGCCTACAGCTAGAGCTTATAGAGCCATATGACTAGCCAGACTGGGGAGCTGATCCACTTATCTCATCTGGGTTTTTTTTGCTTGTTTGGTTCGTTAGTTGGCTGGACTAGTTTATAGGTGGTACCCTCTGGTTGCTTGGACTTGTGAATGCTTGTGGTGGGACAAAGAAGGGATATGGATGGGTGTGCAAGCACACTGGGGCTCAGATCTGCCACTTTCCAAAGTAGCAGGCGGTAATTATATGGGTATTGTGGTTCTGATTGTGGCTGCAGAAGCTGCATTGCTCCTGCAGTGTGTTAGCGTGACTGAGGGTGATCCACTGCCAAGTAGAGAGGTGGTTGTGGTGGGGTGAGCATGCCTTGTAGATCCCATTTTCTAAATGATGTAGCAGTACTAAGGTGTGTTTGCATCCAAATCCCGCTTTGTGCAATTCTACCTACTGTTGTTAGCTGTACGGTGTGATTTTGGTGAAATACTATATATATAAATGACTTAGGTGTACTAGTGCAGCCTTTTAAATGTCAGCTTCCCCCCCACCTCCCATCCTGGAACTGATTATAAAGATGTTTCTTAGATGCTGCATAAAATTTTGAGTTTTAGGTGATTTCTTCAGCTGCATGCTGTGAAGTCTTGGTGTGAAAATTCCTACTAGATAGGATGTAGAAAAATGCTTAGAAATGAACAGTCAATTTTCTGTGTTTTTCAGTTAAAGATACAATGGCGATCATGGGCTAATACTGTAGTTAAGCCTTCCTGGAGAAAGTATTTACAAGACAGTTTCTCTTCTACCTCTGTAAAGATCGTTGTGTTGTAAAGCTGTTATGAGGAGCAAATTTGTAGTTGTGAGCAGTGGACCTGTGTGAGCGGTAGTTAGGATACACAGCTCTTGTTGCAGCCTGATGGTACATACAGCTATGTATTCTGCCTCCTGTTGAGCAGGGTAATCTAATTCTTGTGCTACGGAGGAATACTTTGTTTCTGACCTTTCAGCTTTAACAATTTTTAAAATTCCTGTTTGTGTCAAAACTAGTAGTGAATGTGAGAATTCCTAAGGTATAGGTTGCTTAATCTGCACAGAACAAGACAGTTAATGAGAACAGCAAAGCTCTAGGAAAACCATTTATTTACCTAGAAACTATTATGTAAGTGGCATGGCATTACCTGCTTAAATAACTTAACCTGTAGTAAAGAATATAACAAACTTCCTGTTGATGTGTGTTGTATCGACATGTCTTGCCTTCGGTGCTCTGTCAGCTTCTTAATATTGAAACAAATGCAGAACTTCGACATCCAGGAGGCGACTTTGGAGGTCGAGTATCGAATAGACACCACTCTGGACCTGAAAGTGCAGGCTTGATGAATTCCAGAGTGGTCTTTGCAAGCTCTCTGCAGTGTACTTTTAGAGGAATATTGAGATCCTCAAATATTGTTTGCTTCCTAAGAGCAGTGATTTAAAAGGAAAAGTAAAAGGGGTGTAAAAAAAAATACACACAAAGCTGAGCAAAATGCGTGCAAGCACATAAAACCAGCACTCCCTTCACACAGCTTCTTGATTAATTTTTAATGCCAGTATCTGTGTTCTTCTCACTGTTACATTTTTACGTACACGGGTTTTAGTTTCCTAAAACAAGTTTGTGTTTTCATTTTATTACAAATATGTAGTTGTCATCTCAAATTAGAGATCATAATGTAAAATATTCTATATGAACGGATTGTAATGTAGCCTATTCCTCTCAACTATTTCTTTTAGATTCTTTTTAGTGGGTGCTTATCATGGCAACGGGAGGTGGTCCATTTGAAGAAGGCATGAATGAGCAGGACTTGCCCAGCTGGAGCAATGAGAGCCTTGATGACAGGCTGAACAACACGGTATACTTCATCTTAGCTCTCGGTTGTCGTTTTATGCTGTATGTTAAAATTAGTAAGTAGATTCTGTTACGCAGGCAACAATGGAAAAAACTAAGTTTTTTCAGTACTTCTCAATTTCAAAAGTTCTAAACTGCTTAAGAGTCTTTGCCAAAGAAGAGATACAATTTTAGCTTTATTGTAAGCTAATTAAATGCATAGCAAGATGGTACAGGTTAAAAATTTCTAGACAAGCTATTCTGAATTTAAGCAATGGAAAAAATGATATTTTGTAATGTGACGTTTGCTCTAGGAATCTTAGTAGCAGCGCATGTTTTGGTATCACTCTTATTTTTAAAAGAGAAGCTAAATCCCTTTCTCTGAATTAAACATTTGCTATCCACACAGACAGAAAGTAAATATGACTACTACTTCCTTTCATTTCCTTTGCCTTAAGGACTGGGGAAGTCAACAGAAAAAAGCAAACAGATCATCAGAAAAAAACAAGAAGAAGCTTGATGGAGACACAGAAACGAGGCTTACTAATGATATATCTCCAGAATCTTCACCTGGAATGGGACGACGGAAGACCAGGACTCCTCATAGTTTTCCTCATGCACGATACATGACCCAGATGTCTGTTCCAGAGCAGGCTGAACTAGAAAGACTTAAGCAAAGAATAAACTTCAGTGATCTGGATCAGGTTTGTGTGAATACTAGCTTCCACTGTAAATGTGACTACAAAAATGAATAAAGAAAGCTTTCATAAGCAACTTAGATTTAAAAATAAATAAATCTCATGTTCTGTGGGAGCCAAATCACAGCTCCAGTTCTGAACTTGAGGAAACTGGAAAGTTGAAGACCATGGCTTTTCTATGCCTGAGGGTATGCCATCAGTCTTTACTTTGTTTGTCTCAATTATTAACAAATGTCTGTGTCCTTAAATGAGTATTTATTACTCATCATACTTGTCTGCCACTTGGAAATGTCTGTTATCTTATTTGAAAGTATGTTCTTAAAGTGACATAGTTTGTGATTCTGACCACTGCTATCCTTGTGCATTAAGCAGAAGAGCAGCATTAAGAATTGCTGCTCTGTAGCACAGCGAAAGGCACATCATGAATTCTTGAGCCATAACTGTTTCTTTGGGAATATTGGCATATTTAGCCTTCCCTTGTCCAAAGCAATGGGAAGTAAGGGATTATCTCACTGTCAACAGAGTGATAAATTTGTGCTAACAGTTTCAGAATAGAGGTTTGTTAATCTTTACTAAAGCTTGCTGTTAACTTGTTTGGGTTGTGAAGATTATCTTTCAAACGTGATTCATTGTTTTGACTTAGACTATAAAAACCAGGCAGAGCTGCTTCCAGAAATGTATGTTATTGGAACAAGTTGGTGTTCAGAAGTTTTTAAAGAAAAACTAAAGTATGAGATTATATTCTGCAAGTCTATGCTGTTCTTGTTTGGTTTTATGATTCTCTTAAATACCTGGAGAAGTAGGATGCCATTCACTATAGCAAAGGCGGAGGCCACAGCAAGGTTGAGGAGCTGAGCTTTGTGTGGGACTGCAGATCCCTTCCACTTCTCAGCTGTTCTGGGAGGGTGGGCTGCTTTCTGGAAACTATGACAGAGACCACTGGCATGGTCTTGATTAGTGAAACTAATCAGAGCTAAGAATATATTGGAGAAAAAATAAAGCAATTGTTCTCTGTTTTGTTTGTTTATAGAGAAGCATTGGAAGTGATTCTCAAGGCAGGGCAACGGCTGCTAACAACAAGCGTCAACTTAATGAAAACAAAAAACCATTCAACTTCTTGTCACTGCAGATAAACACTAACAAAAGCAAAGGCCCTGCGTCAGATTCCCAAAAAAAAGAAAGCGGGATACCATTGCAATGTAAAGAGTTGTTTGAAGCTGCTCTAAGTAAGGATTTCTTGCAGAATTGTCAACTCTCTCATCAAGAAGATGGAAGAGGAGAACCAGCTATGGATAGCAGCCAGGTACTTGCTTAACCTGTAAGGTCTACAGAATAAGCACTCTTCAAAAGGTTTTACTGACCCTATTACTTTTCAGGTGCATCTTTCTTAATTTCCAGTATAACTGTTGCAGTTAAACTTGTATTGGATGTACTTATTAGTACATACTGTTCTACAAGGCAACCTGAGGAAAAGATGAAACCAAGCTTAATGTATTGTCCATTAGACCTTACTGTCCGTTTATTACCATTTTTAAATAGTACTAATTTTCATCATAGAAGTTAGTTCTGTTATACAGTTTAAGGAAATAGTCTCATAGTTCAGTATTTTCATATGTTAGTAGTATTAGCTCAACTCTGTTAAGGCTATGTCAACAAGAAGCCCTGTGCTTCAGCACTTTATGCATGCATACATGTATATTCTCGTTATAAAGGCTTTTGACTTATAAGCACATTGCTGTAAGTGGTTAAATGATTGAAAGTACAGTATGCCACCCTATTGCTGCTACTTTACTGTTGCTGTCACCATGTTTTGTGCATTACAGACTTTACAGCTGTAGCTGAATGCATTCAGTAATTTCAGTGTCTTTGCAGATTGTGAGCAGACTAGTTCAAATTCGCGACTATATTGCTAAGGCCAGCTCCATGCGGGATGATCTTGTAGAGAAAAATGAAAGATCGGCCAATGTTGAGCGTTTATCACACCTTATAGATCACCTTAAAGAGCAGGAGAAATCCTATCTGAAATTTTTGCAAAAGATGCTTGTAAGTTTGAGAACATAATGTATTTGTTTCTGCACTGTAAGATTTGATTTTTATAAGGAGTTGACTGTTGCTGTTTTGATGGTGCTACTGGGGGTGTTGGTTTTTGAGATGTAGTACCTTCCATAATTCATTTTTACCACCCCATTTGCATAGCTCTTGATTTATGCCACTGAAATATTTCAGGCTAGAGAAAATGAGGAGGAGGATGTTCGGACTATAGATTCAGCTGTGAGATCTGGTTCTGTAGGTGAGAGCACATCGCTAAACATTGATGTGCAGTCTGAGGCTTCAGATACCATGGTAAGCTGCTTTTTAGTAATTTAGTAATTAAAGTGCTAGAAGTGAAGGCTCATGTGGGTTTTATTTTTTCCTCCTAATTGTTGTGACAGTGACACGATCTGCAATTCAAAAATACGAAATCCCCTAACCTTCTATTCAGGAGGTATACATGCACGTTGTGGGACTTCCTTCAATATGAATTTAAAAATCAATACTTCTGTCACAACAATATCTCTTGATAGTTTTTCTTTAATCTTTGTTCAAAGGAGATTGAAGGGTTAAATGTGTATTTCAGTGAAGGTATGCACGGAACTGATGTAGGAAGGAATAGTTTTCCATGCGACTTTCCATCTGTAAGTTTTTCTGTTGGTGGGAAAACTTACAGGTGTTGGCTAGGGATGAGAGGGTTATAAATGAGTGATCAGTGGGCCATTGGTCAAACAACTTCCTAGTCATGGTAGAAATACTGGCTGAACACAGAAGTTTGTTTTGTTTTGTTTTTTGAGAGAGATGGGCATCTGTTAGAAAATGAAATCCTGAAATGCACAGACCATCTTCTTTCCTATCTATAAAACCTCTGTATCACAAGCAGTTCTTGTAGTAGGCAAGTTAAACTGCTGTCCTATGTTCTGTCTTGCAATACTTCCAATGCACTGAGGAAAAATAATAGCTGGTGCTCTTGTACCCAGTTAGTACTCAGTGCTCTACAAATGGTAAGAACTGAAGTGCTTAGAAGTAAAGCAACCGTTAAGATCCTAAGGGATCTTTGTAATTACGTTCTGAAACATTTTTTGCTGCTATAAAAAAATACAACTACAGACATGGAATACATATATTTAACTTTATAAAATTTAATCTGAAAATGGAAAAAGACCAGATTTCAAGAGGTATTAATATAAACATGCATTTTTCTGCATCTTTGCAAAAGGAGTTCTAGTTTGCCATTTGGCTCTTCCTTTTGCAGCTGATTTCTCTTTATATGCAGTTTAAATATATGCAGAATGAATGCTGCTGCTCTTGTCAAGTTGATTGCTATGTGGAGTTTCATCGTTACACATTGTAAGAATGACTAAAAATATCTTTGCTTTTTAGTAGATTTTATTTGGTAGTAGTTTTCAGTATATGCCAAGATACAAGTGGGTTGATTTGCAGCTTAAAAATGCATGCTAAGCTGGAGTACAAAATCTAACATACTAATTGTTTAGCAAAGGAGGTGTCTTTGAGCTTTTATCCCTGCATTGAGGACAAACTGGGGAATTCAGCTTTACAAGAACAGGTTACAGACATTGGTGTTAGAGCAAGACCTAAAGAGAAAAGTGACACAGCTGCCCTGAATGACAGGGAGATCTGGCCTTGTACAATTAATAGCCAAGGACATGGATTGTCATCTAAGGTACACCTCAAAATATTATTTTAGCCTCAGAAACATGGTTTATGCATGCTGATTTTATTTTTGTCCCTGTTGACCTGCTTCGGATGTATTTGTTACCTATTGAATGTTTCCATTTGCCCAGCTTATCTGTATCTACCTGTCCTTTCACTGAACTCATTTTCTTTACCTCGAGTTGTTTTCTTTGTTTAACAGCATTCTCTTCTCAAGTGTCAATACTGGTAGAGAAAATAATACCTGTAACATCTAACTACATCAGCTGTACAGAAGGTGTTCTGACGGAGTGATAGATGACCCTTCCAAATTCTCTGTTCTCTTTCAAGGAAAGCATATTGTAAATTGGGCTTTCAGACGCTTGTCACAGTAATTTCAGAAATTTGGGGGGAAAAAATGAATCGGGGGGTTAGATGTCACTTGTTCCATGTTTTTTGTAATAGATTTTCATAAAAATCTCTGCTTGGAAGTTGAAGGTCAGAATGTCTTGGAGTCTAGAATTTGATATGTTTGTAGGTTTTCTACAGCTTTGTCTTCATTTCTGATTAAAAAAATAAAATAGGCATTTTTTATAAATCAAACATTTAAATGTTTTGTCAAGCTTATCATTTTAATCGTAGACCTAAACCTGAGAAGTTTGTTTTTTAATGAACACTGGCAAATCTGGTACTTCATGGATTAAAGCTTAGGTTACTAGTTAGGTGTGTGAGACTCAAGAGACCCAGAGTTTTTCCCAATCCTCCCTCCATTCCTTCCCTTGTTGATTTCATTGTGCCTCTACTCTGCTTTATACACTCAAAAACTTAGCAGGAAAGTTTAGTGCCAGTTGCAGCGCATGTTTTAGTGATGCTTCTCTGAGAAGCTGAGAATTCGAGATGTGTTCTCCCCTATCTGCTGGGAAGCTGTGTTCTGTGGTACCCAGAACATGTTAATAAAATACCTATTCTGACTTTCAGTGCTGAGTTTGTTTTGCATTTAGAGAATTTTGTATTTTAGGAACTCAGCACTATGTGGATAGATGATGCTTTTAAGACAGGAATTCATAAGTATTTGAAGAGAATATTGCTAAGGAAAAAGGCAAAATTTTCCATGTTTTTATCTGCATAGTGTAATAATCAAACTTAAACAGGAGCGGGATCTTTACCTGTGGGATGTCTCCCTGAAATATGTAATTTGCTGATAATTCCTGAAAAAAAAAAAGAGGCAAATTTCCAATTATTAATTAGGATAGTAAGAGGAAAGTAATTTTTTTCCTAATGTATTTTAACTGTACAACAGGCTTTCATTCCTTCAGTTTATTTCTATATGGTTGAAAATAGAGAGGGGTTTGTGCATGTCTTGTCTTGAAATTGGTTTGCCAAAGTCTGGGTGGGGTAGTTGAATAGCTGTTGCAAAAATGTAGCATGCAAAACTAAATACACACTATAGAATCATAGAATGGCTTGGGTTGGAAGCGAACCTTAAAGGTTATCTAACTCCAACCCCACTGCTGTAGGCAGGGAAGTAGGTTAGAGAAGAATAACTACGCAAAATTTTCTGCTTAAAATGTAGGGATTTTAGGTTAGTAAATCAATCTAGATCTTGTATTATATGTAACTCCATGATACCACGCCTTATGTTGCTTAGCTTTAGCAGTCTTATAAATGTATGTACTCTGTTGTGAATTTATGATTCAAAGGATGGAGGGATGCTTGGCTTAGTCTTTGGGACGTGCTAGGTGGCTGACGGGATTTCTAAAGAAAACTTTACCCCAGGAGTGGTAGGCATATCTTGGTGGTACAGTTTTCTTCCTGTTCAGTCTAAAATTCTTAGACTGAAAATGTTTCACCTTTCAGGTAGCCCATTTCACTTGCACCAGGCTGTTTGATTCTATTTAAGTCCTGCTTTTGAAAGCAGTGGTACTTTCCAAGTAAATTGTTATGGTTATGGCAGTGCTCTTCTGTATCTTTCAGGCCAGAGATCCTCAACAGGAAGCTAAGGAGGAGCTGGAAAACTTGAAGAAGCAGCATGATTTATTGAAAAGGATGCTACAACAGCAGGAACAATTGAAGGCTCTTCAAGGAAGACAAGCAGCTCTTCTTGCTTTGCAGCATAAAGCAGAGCAAGCGATTGCTGTCATGGATGATTCTGGTATGTGGAATGACAGTATCTGTCATAGCTATGGTAGTGTGCTGATTAAATCATTAAAGCTGCAATTGTGGAATACATTTTTTATAATCTTTAAAATCTTACTGCAAAGTCTCTATTTATGAAAAAAAGACTAATACTGTAAAATAATATGTCAATTAAAAAACATGCAGTTGATTTCTGTGGCTTACTTGTAAAATTCTAAATGTGTGTTGTTTTTCCCTAAGAACTGGTCTACCAGCTCAGATTAGAAGTCTGCCTCTTCTATCACTCCATATATCTTGGCCATAGGCAGTCTGAGGATTTTATTTTATTTTATTTTTCTTGTTTCTGTTTTTGTTTTGCTTTTTTTTTTAACGGGTGGTTGCTTGACAGTTTAATAGCCATTGATAGACAAAGGGTTTATTCAATAAAAGGAGGACATTGCTAAAGCAGTACATAAGCAAATACGGAACTAGAACTCTAAAATTCATTGCCCTGTGTATTTTGAGGTGGCTCTCACAATAGTGTACCGCCATTATGTTACAACCTTCAGTTGAAAAACATTCTTCTAATCAGTTTTCATACACGCCCAACTTTTTAAAAGCTATCTTTAGAACAGAGACTTCTCTGTTATGTTCTTAAAGGTTGCCAGCAGAGTTATGTTTTCTCAAACGCTCAATTCTGAAAGGTCATAGTTGTTGTAAGCGCCATTGATGTGTGAGTTATCTTATGTTGTTCTTTGTTGCGGGTTAGTCCTTTTAGCTTATAATAAGAAAATAATTTTTTTTTGCATATGATACCCTTCCTCCACGTCTCCACAAATCGTGTTTTTTGTTTTCCTTGCAAATGAGGTAGATCACAGTTGTGTGCAATCCTAGGGAATGATGTTTTTGTACTGAGTAACTTCATGTTCAGACCACGTTACTGTTCTTCTTGTTATTTATAAGATTATATGTTATTTATTATATTATTTATTTATTAGATTATATGTTATTTATTATACAAGATATATAAATACGTCTTGTTCTTTGTTCTTCTTGTTACCTCTTCCCCATAAAAGCTGTCATTAGGCTTCATTAGAGGGCTACGTGGAACAGCAGTTCTTATTACAGTTGGCTTTTGTATTCAGTATAACTTAATTTGTAGGGAATACAAGCATTGATATCTGTATTTTATGACAAGTCCAAGTTTCCGTGTTCTGATGAGCTCCTCTTTCTGTTCTCTTTTCCTGTTCTTGATTAGATACGCTATGGGACAGCAGGTAGAACTAGCTAGGAAAATTAGATTTTATTGTAGGAAGTGAAGCAGAGAAGTTGGCAGAGAGCTTGTAGAAAGCTACTACAGGAGCAAAAGTAGCAAGCTGCTTTAAAGGGATTTTCTTGCTTCTTTCTAAAATGGCTCCCAGTAACTGTTTTTCTCCTATGTGCTGTACTGCAGTAGATCTGTGGTGGAATCTTCTCTCTCCACTTTCCTCAGAATAAACAAAGCTCTATTCACAAAGTGGGTAGAAAATAGGATTGCTTATGATAAATTAGGACTTCGTTGTTGTTATTTTTATTTATGTAGTATTTCCAGTGATGTCACCCTTACTAAGTTTCTTACTGCTATTTGTGTTGACTTACTTAAAGCTGTAAAATATACCAGAATTGTAGGGCAGAAAATAGGTTCAAATTCAGTGTAGGGCAAAATAACTTGCTAAATGTTTTTGTATTTGAGAATAGCAGAACTTTATTGTGACCAGAGCAGATAATAAAGTCATGATCTATGGGGAAAAATAAATATTTACGCTTGGTTGTCTAATGAAGTATTGACTTATATCTGGAGAGAAAGGAGTTGTTTGAGCCTCTGAACTGTCAGTTCCATATCTTAGTACTGTTACAGCCTGAGCTTTCAAGGAGGAAAACATTTGTGCTTTTTTTTTTTCTGTAAAGGTTTTTCAAGGATGAAACCTTGAGACTTTGCAGCTGTAAAAGTTACGATTTAAATCAAGATGAAAGCTTGGTGTGCTGTTTAATATTTTAAGGAAGTAAATTAAATGCGATATGCTTTAATTTATCTTTACTGGGTAAAAGAAGTAATTTAATATTAGTAATTGTTTTTTACAAACAAAATGTTTCTATCAACCCGCAGCAATTTGGTTATATTTGTTTTGCTGACCTTTTTTTTGCAAAACAGAGTTCTAATTTATAGTCTTTTTTTCTATATCCTTTTCATGAAGGAGCTGTAAGTTGACTTGCAAGGGAAATAATCTTTCAAAGTTAAAGTTGTTGGGAAGGCCACAGCATTAAAAGTAAATGCTGCTGTTTTAAAAGGTAGAATATTGTAATGCTTGTTAAACCAGGCATTTTCATCAAATGGCCTTTTATTTCTTTGCTGTAAACAAGCACTAACGTTTTTCCTCCTTTATCTGCATGCCCAGTTGTAACAGAGACTACAGGTAGTGTTTCAGGAGTAAGTCTCACATCAGAACTGAATGAAGAATTAAATGACTTAATTCAACGCTTTCATAACCAGCTGCACGATTCTCAGGTCAGTTCTTGCATCGCGCTTTAAGTTCTACCGTTGTCTGTTTTTCTTACTATTTTGAACATTAATTAAAATGTTTGTCTTACATATTTGTGTTCATCTACTGGTGGAATAATTAGGGCTCTTCCAAATCTGAAAACTCAGCATCGTTGTGTTCCTAAGGGTTATCTAAGACTGATCTATCCTTTCTGTCTCACGGTTCTCCATGAAAGTCCAAAGAAATAATTTCAATACTGCTGTATAACGATAAATAAACTTAATACATAATTGGGATATCATGAGACTGTTTTCAGTATCATTTTCACTTTATTATAATGTTCTTTGTTCTGTTGTTGAGCCTAGCAAGCCTATAAGAGGGCTTTTAGTTTCTAACAATATATTTTGCTTTTTCGCGTGGTACTTTTGAATAAAACAAAGTTACTCTTTTTAGACACAGTCTGTGCCAGACAATAGAAGGCAAGCAGAAAGTCTTTCACTTACCAGAGAGATTTCACAAAGCCGAAACTCCTCAGTGTCAGAACACCTGTCAGATGAGAAGGCACAGCTTTTTAACAAGATGCGGATGTTGCAGGGTAAAAAGCAAAAAATGGATAAACTGTTAGGAGAACTTCACACACTTCGTGACCAACATCTAAATAACTCCTCTTGTAAGTAAACATAAGCAGAATTATCTCTCTTCAAAACTACAGTTGATTAAATACGTTTGTAAGGTGGTCTTTCAATTTGTGACTGGATAATGAATTGTCAATATAGTAGGTGATCAAGCTGTGATGGAGCAGTGTTATGTAACTGGTTTTTAATGCAGTAAAAGTTTCAGGCTTGATGGAGAGCTTGACAAGCACAAATGAGTGTTTTTGGTAGTAGCACTTACTGTAGCATTATTACAGTTGACTAGTGAGGTTGTGATGACTGGATTTTTTTCTTCAAGGCTTGTCAGTGATACTTCTGACTCCTGGAGCATCCCACATGAACTTTCTGTACTGTATCACAGTACAGAATTTATGTACTCTCTACTTCTGAGTACAGAGTTAAGAGCTCTATGGCAAGATCAGGTTTGATTTTTTTCTGCTGTTCAAGGAACTTCTCATCCACTAATCAATAGGAACTTGGATTACAGGTCACACCAGAGAAGCTCAGCTGTCTGAATGGATTAGATTTTTCTGTTTTGTTTCTTAGATGACTTTCCTATCCTTAAAGCCTTCATGTGGGCCTACTACTTGTTACAACTTTCTACTTCTATCTTCACATTTACCCTGGTGAAGCTTTGTTCTATAGCTAGAAATTACTGAGGGATGATACTGTGTAGTCTGATGAACATTAAGAAACGAGCATGCTCCTATAGAAGGGCAGACGGGTTTGATAGTTACATTACTGTAACCCTTTCTTCCTACATGCATTTAAATGAATGTATTTGGATATGATTTTAAGTAGCTGGACAAAGCAAACATCAGATCTTAAGGCCATTTCTAAAGCATATGGATACAAGAGCTTAAGAGTTTAAAAAAAAAAAAAAAAAGCTAGAAGTTTTTTATTATGTTGAAACACAAAAGCAATTCATCCACAAATTAGCCCTTAAAAGTAGTCCTAGGGCAGACTGACAGCGCGAAAGCTTCTGCTTTGAAGTTTGATACATAGCTAAAGAGAGCTGACTTAAGTATTGTTTACAGAAGCTGCCTGTTACTTTCTGATGGCGTTGCCTTTCATGAAACTTAAGACAGAAGTTCTTGTTCTTTTAAGAGAGGTGTTAACTGCTGCTTTGTATGTTGATATTTTCTGTAGTTACATTTGAAAATAATTTAGATGGGTGAGTTCCTTTTTGCAGGTTGTTCTTATGATATATATGTCTTTTCTGTAGTTTTTCCTGCTTCAGGTTCTCCTCAGAGGAGTATTGACCAAAGAAGTACAACTTCAGCTGCTTCTGCTCCTATAGGAGTGGTAACTGTTGTCAATGGTGAATCAAATAGTCTGGCATCTGCTCCCTATCCTCCTGATACCCTGGCTTCTCAGAATGAGAGTGAAGAGGATGACAACTTAAATCCAACAGAAAAGCTTCAGTAAAAGTTCTTTAATATTTTTTCCATAATCTGCTTCAGTGATTTTGAGTGTTAAGTTCTAGGTTGTTTATAGTAAATTCTGTGTTAAGAAACTTCATATTTTAATGTACCCGATTTAGTATCATGGACTACTTAGGTGGTCATGGATAGTAAAATGAGTGCTCAACTTTAAGCAGAAATTGCTTACAGCTAGGAAAATTACAGTAAATTTCAAGAACTATAAATATGTCTATGTATTTTTCATTGGTTTAGTTAATAAAACAAAACTTTTTTTTTTTTTCTCCTCAGGAAGCTAAATGAGGTTCGTAAGAGGCTGAATGAATTGCGTGAGTTAGTTCACTACTATGAACAAACATCTGATATGATGACAGATGCTGTGAATGAAAACACTAAGGAAGAGGAAGAAACAGAAGAGTCAGAAAGTGATTCTGAACATGGGGATCCACAGCCTGTTACAAATATTAGGTTATCATAATTTTTGTTCTAAAGCTTTGTAGGCAACTTGTTACAGTTATCCTGAAGCAATACAAGATTTTAATCAACCAGAAGCAATTAATTCTGTGGTTACGTTAACTTATTTACATTAATATTTACATTCACTTTTCCAAAATTTTAATTTGAAGTAGCTTTCTTGTATAGATTAGTAATAATCTTGTACTACAGCAAATGTAGGTTAATTTGTACATTTAGAAAATCATTATAAGGAATTAAAAAATCTGTAATCACTCTAGATTTAAGGGCTCAAATGTGTATGAAATTCCATTAGAAGATTAGCAGGCCTGGATCTAGAAAAATAGAATAGAAACAACCTGCAGGGTATAGATGCATTTGAGTGTGCACTGAGGATCTTCACTGTGCAGAAATAAATACTAATTTGGCTATTAATCATGTAAAGCTTTTGGTGAAGATGTTCACATTGAAATCCTCTTGTAAGCTGATGTTGTAAATGCAGCAGGGAGATGATTTGTAGTTGCTTCTGATTGTTTTTAAAACAATCTGTTGGAGAAATTCTGAACAGCAGGACTAATTTTAGAAGGGAATTTTAGGAGGGATTGACTTGTTTTTTTATTACAAAGGATCGGGAAAATAGGCACATTTTTATAAAAGCCAGTTAATAAAATGGCTGAAGTAAAATTCCATCAATGCCAGTTCTTAAAAAGCTAACATAAGTAATGCATTTTACCCTAGAAATCCTCAAGGAATCACTAGCTGGAGTGAAATAAATAGCAACTCAAACGTGCAATGTGGAACTAATAACAGAGATGGAAGACATCTTAATACAGACTGTGAAATAAATAACCGATCTGCTGCTAATATAAGGACTCTAAAAATGTCTTCTGCTCTAGGTATGTTCTATTTTTTTTTAATAATTTCAGTTTAGTTTTGATATCCACGTGATGTTTTGTGGGAGAACTATGTTTGAGCAAAATGTTAAGTCAGCAGTTCAGTAATATGTCATTAGTACTGTTTTGTTTCCTCCCATCTGCACACCTCCAGACTGCCATAATAGGGAGGATGACAAAGAGACTGACCTACCACAAGGTGAAGATGATGAAGTGGAAGAAGATAGAGCTAGTGAAGATTCCATACCTAGTCACAGAAGCAGCCTGGGTGATGCTGCAGATGCTGAGTTTGAGCAGAAGATTAATAGGCTCATAGCTGCAAAGCAGAAACTCAGGCAGTTACAAAATCTCGCTGCTATGGTGCAGGTACTTTTTAAATATAAATCCATGTACGAAAATATAACTTTTATTCATTATTTCACATAACATATGAGTTGGAATAAGGGAGAAACTCTTGCTTAGCTTACTATTTATAATATGCATTATTAGGCTGGGGAAGGGAGACACTGATTTGTCTGAGGTTGATGCTTCTCAATTTCAAATCTAATTTTCCTGAGGGGCACTA
The DNA here is from genome assembly GCF_964035555.1 of Netta rufina. Lineage (NCBI taxonomy): Eukaryota > Metazoa > Chordata > Aves > Anseriformes > Anatidae > Netta > Netta rufina. Next base: position 18,472,115 of record NC_140127.1, read on the forward strand.
AACTAAGACAAGAATGGCCTTAATAGTTAACTTTAGCACTGGATTATTAAAAACAAAACAAAACAAAAAGGCATCTTGTGTGTGTGTATATGTATATAAAGAGTATGGATCTACATTTTTAAGCTTCTAATGAATATTCATCAATTTTAGTTCTGGAATCCTAGGTTTTGCAGTGTTGTTTCATTTGGGAAAAATGAATTTTTTTGATTAAAATCTTCAGATGTATTTGAAGTGTTGCAACATGTTTGAGTGGGATTGGGGGGATATTTTTTTTTTTAAGACTCTCAAGGGCCAGCTGTGAATTAACTGTTTTAATTTAAATGTCTCGCTAATTTTCATGATTTATATTAAAAAGAGCTTTTCGCAAATCTAATGTCTCTATGGAGACCTTACATCTAAGCACAATCTAATTTTATGTCTGCACAGATTTGTATGAGAGACAGGGAAAGTTTTATGTGAGAACTCTAAAATCAATCTGAGTGAGAATGTTTTATAATAGCAATAGCAATAGTGTAGATAGTATATAGCTATTTCAAGATTATACTGCTGTCAGAAAATTCTGAGCATCTGCATTAGGCTTGTTTTTTTATGATCCCTACAGAGATGTTAGCTACATAGTGGTATGAATCAGAATTAGAGATAATACAACAGCGTTTAAAAAAATAGCAAGTCTTCAATCTTTCCCTCATATTTATGAGGTTTGCATCTTTGCAATCAGTAATAGTACTATAGGTTTGTGTGGCTGTGTCATGCTGGGAAAAAAAAAAAAAAGAAGCAGTGGCTATAGCTCTGTATTTTCAGATTTACTTGAGAGCTATGAATACAAAAATTCGCAAAAAAAAAACCAAAAAGGGGAATAGAGAACCATGATTTAAGGTATCTTTAAGTCAGGATGACATGAAGGTAACCTCTCTGTTTATCATTTGAACTAAAGGTAAAACTGTATAGACTATTTAGTTTAGAATAAAATAATTTAGTTTGACAAACTGAACTTTTTTTGTGTATCAATTTGAAAATAGTCTGACTACCTTTCTAACACCCTTTCAGGATGACGATCCAGAACCTCAAGCACCAGCTGCAAATGCATCTAATATGGGTGACTTGTTTTTGGGTGAGATGGAAGAGACAAAGCAACAACCAAATAATGTCCGAGCTAGTACCAATAAGATGCAAAAAGACGTAGGACTGAATGAAAAAGCAAGGTATATATTTGCTTGATGACAGTAGAATCGTGCTTTAAGTTATGTCTTGTCAAATAAAATGTGGGTAACTTAATTATACAGGGAGAAATTCTATGAAGCTAAACTTCAGCAGCAGCAACAGGAACTTAAGCAGTTACAAGAAGAAAGAAGAAAGCTGATAGAAATTCAAGAAAAAATTCAAGTGCTACAGAAAGCTTGTCCTGACCTTCAAGTAGGTAGAATTTCTTTGTTTCCTTAAGCTTATCAGCAGTGAAATGTACTTTTCAAACTGTTTTTTTTCCAAATATAATAATTGGATGAAAAAACTTACAGTTGGTACCAGTCATATTACATTTTATAAGAAGTTGGATTTCTAAAACTAAAAAAGAGCTCTAGTTATCTAGTTCCTTTGTAGGCTCTTGCTCAGTGATTGCTGTATCAAGCTCTTGTTTTGCTGCTGTTGGTCCTCAAAAGTTGCACAGCCTAATTTCAGGTCTTCAAAAGTGGAGAACCTTCTATTTTATTGTTAGACTGAAATTTGTCTATCTGCTGTACCTAGCTAGTCTCTGCGTTTTCAGTTCTGTCATTGCAGGTTCTGGTATTGTGAAACAGTTTTGTGTCTCATAAACGTGATCAAAATCTTGTACTTGCAGTTGTACTCCAAATGAATTGAACAGTACTGTACTGTTTTCATGTTCTTTGAAGATGGTTTTTCTATGAAATGAGCAGTAAATGGTCAATACTGTGCATCTACAGCATTATATAATGCTATATTACATAAAAAGAATTTTTGTTGCTTTCTCTTAAATAAGTATTTAAGGGGCTTTCAAATCAAGGTTCTCACTGAATACTAATTATGCTATTTCAAGAAGCCTGAAGTGTTTTGGGTGTTAACAGTGGATAAGTTTTTAGAAAGTTAGTCTTTTGCTTTCTCTTTCAGTTGTCAGCTGGCCTGGGTAACTGCCCAGCAAATAGGCAAACTTCACCAGCAGCCTCAACTCCAGCCATGAATGAGTGCAACATGGCTGGCAAGCCTTTACTTGACTTCGATGAATCTGTTCCAGTTGGCAATGAGGTATTTCATACTTGATATTTTTAGACTTAAAAAAGAGGGGATGCTTAAAAAGGAAAAAAGTTCTAGGTAGCTTGGACACATTTTTGAGTACTTTGTTTGGAGAGTAGAGTAGTAGCTAGTTTAATAAAGTGTGGAAAGAAGTAAATAATGACCTGAACTAGCAAAAGATCTTTGCCCAAAGGTAGCAGTTGTTGAATGTTAATGGGGAAGTTCAATGAATTTTAAATTTATGCTTTGAGCATTTGATAGGGCATATGACAGGCGAGTCATCTGTGAAGGAAATTATAGCAGTATTTGAAATTTACTGTATGTTTTGCATACTTTTTCCTCTCTTCCCCCAAAATTCATCTTAATTACAGATCTGGGTATTATCCTGTCTTTTGATCTGAAAATTATGGTAGTACGTGTGGATGTGGAGGAAGATACAAAGAATATTGTTTCCAGTGGGACTAGACATCAGAAACAATTATCTGAAAAATACCTTTTTTTAAGTGACGTTCTCTGACATCATCAGCATTCCTCGTAAATTTCACTTTAACAGCTTAGATGAGGCTGAATGAGAAACGCGTGTTCTGTTATCATTCAAAAAGCTGCACGTTGCTTCCTCAAAAGGAGGACTTCAGAATTTGTCTTCCAGATGAGCATTATAGGATAACTTGTCTCATGTTGTTTAAAAAAAAAAAAAAAAAAAAAAAGATCTGAGTTATTTTTTGTTCACACTTGAATGCCGTCCTTTTTATTGGAAACAGTTATGGTCTGAGATGAGAAGACATGAGATTCTGAGAGAAGAGTTGCGACGGAGAAGAAAGCAACTTGAAGCTTTAATGGCTGAACATCAGAGGAAGAGGGAGCTGGCAGAAACAATATCTACTGTTGCTGCCTCTGTTAAAAGTGAGGGATCAGAAGCTCAGCATACTCCACAGCAAAGCAGGACAGAAAAGTAAGAACATGAATCACTCTTTGCAACAGTCAGTGGGCGCTTCTGTTTAGCGAGGTTTCGGTCTTGAGGCATTTCTGATTTTTGTCTGAGCATTGTCAGAGCATGATATAATAGAGCAGTAAATGATTTGCTTGATTTCTAAAGTGACTGTTAGTTGGCAGCTTGCCCTGTTTGTGGGTTTTCCCAGCATATTCAATCTCCGTTGCTCACCAGAAGAGAGGAGAGAGAAATGTGTGCCAAATGCTCAGTTTCCTCATCTTTACACCACTTGCAGTGGTAGTAATTTTCCAGTTATTTTACTCAACACTATTGGAAGAATACCAGCTTCATCTGTGCTAGTGAGATAATGTTTAAATGATTTTAAATGATTTTTTTCCAGTTTGATTAATTGATAGACTTGTAATTGGCAAGAGATCATTTTAATATTTTGTCATAAATTGAGGAAATACTCCTCTCACAAACAGCCCTCTTTTTCCCAATATTTAGTAGGACAATGGCTACCTGGGGAGGCTCTACCCAGTGTGCACTAGATGAAGAGGATGGAGATGAAGATTATCTCTCTGATGGACTTGATCAGGCAGAGGAGGAGGAAGAAGATGCGTCAAGTTCGAATGACAGTTTCTCTGTTTATCCCAATAACCACGTACCAGAAAACATGTATTTTCTTAAAGAAAACAAGGATAGGTGAGTGGCATTGTTTGTTGGTCTGATGCTTGTCTGGGTGTATTTGGGAGGGGTGGAAGAAGCATTGCATCAAAAAGGCACCCTAGTGCAACCAAGTGGAATTTCTTCTTACTTGCTGCTGAGTTGTTTGCAGTGGCACTTTTGTCTTATCCTCTGTAGTTACAGAGGATAAGACAATGACTAACCTAGATTGGCTTCTGTTTCCACACTATTGTTGTCTGCCGTTCAGTTCTCTGGTTGTGTTGCATTGTATTTCCCTACATTGCCTTGTTATTTTAAGCACCATAGTGGAAGATAATCTGTATCAAAATTTTTGCTGTGATATTCTTCAGTCTTTTCAAAATAAAATATTCTCAGAATTAAAAAACAGTTCTTAAACTTTTGCTTCTGTTTTCTGGCTTTTGCAGCACTGAAAGCTATTTCTTAGCTATTTTTTAATTAACATGAACGTTTTTAACTCTTGCTTACCTGATTGATTTCATTAATAATCTGTGTGAGCTGTAATGAAAATGCCACATAAAAAGTAGTGTGCACTTTCAATTGCTTTCCTCTTTTTGATAACAAAATAACTGTAATGAATACTAATGTATAAGGCCTGTTTAGAAGCAATCAACATAATACAGTAAGATGTCAGAGGCACAGCTTCTATTTTCATCTGAGAATCTATGGTAAATCAATACTGGACAATACTAAAAAAAGATCCAGAAACATCCTCAGCAGTTGTGTTTGTTTTTGACAGTGGTGGCTGTTACTTTGTTTGTTTGTTTTTACAACTGCAATGTAATTCAAATAACAGAAGTGTCATTAAAGGGAAAGATTTGAAACGTCAGCTTCTGTACTCATTCTTCCTTTCTGCCCCATCCCTCCCTTAGGTGGAAAAATGTCCGTCCTTTTTCAGCAGATGGGAATTACCGTCCATTGTCTAAAACCAGGCAGCAGCAAAACGTCAGTATGCGACGTCAGGAGAACCTTCGGTGGATGTCTGAAGTTTCTTACGTGGAAGAAAAAGAACAATGGCAAGAACAGATCAATCAGTTGAAGAAACAACTTGAATTTAGTGTCAGCATTTGTCAGACCTTGATGCAGGACCAGCAGGTAGGCATGAAGAGTTAATTCACCATTCTGACTCTATTTTTTTTTATGAATTCTTTCCAGCAATAACTTCTGGCTTTGGTAACTCTGTCCCTGTCATGTATTTTATTTCCACAGGCACTCTCCTGTCTTCTACAGACTTTGCTTACAGGCCCTTACAGTATGATGCCCAATAATGTTGCATCTTCACAAGTACATCTTATCATGCATCAGTTAAACCAGTGTTATACTCAGCTGACTTGGCAGCAGAATAATGTTCAGAGGTTTGTCTGTATTTTGAAATACTTCAGTAATTTGTAATACTTTGTAATTTGAAATACTTCAGTAATAGAGAATAAGAGATTAGAGATAATGGTTAAATATGAGACTATTGAGCATCTGAATCAATGCAACCTGTTGAAATTATATACTTTTTTGAGTGTTCTAGTAGCTTTGAGATGGTTCTTTTTGAATAATCGTCAGTGAAGAGATGCAAATATTGACATCTTTACTGAAAACCTATTGCAATAGCTTTATTGGGCTTTTTGATATAAAATTGCTTCCTTGAATGTTGCTTTTATGGCTTCAGTTTTCGCTAGACTACCCAGCAGGATTATGAATTCTAATGGCTATAGAAAGATGGTGGGGAAAACTTGCTTTGCTTGGGGTTGTCAGTCAGAATTTTTACTAAATTATACTTGACTTGGACATGCTACTTTTACCTTTTGAAAAATGATCACGTTTTTAAACGTAACTATCAAGTTATGTCACTTCATGGCAGGAAATGTCAAGATCTTCATCCTTGCTTTGTATTTGATAAGTGACATGTATTTACTGTTTCTTTTGTGTAATACTTTAATGACAATTGCTTTAAGTATTTTTGCATCTTGCGTTGTTTCTATTTAATTTTCCTACTTATTTTTTTGTTGAGTGAATTTCTTGTCATTCTTGCAAGGATGTTTAACTGCTGTGGACATGACCACTAGTACAGAGCGATTGATTTTAAATTGTGCCTGTCACTCAGGATTAAGTAAGTTATTTTTTGACTAGCTAAATGAAGAAGCACTTCACGTGCATACTGAAAACATAGTTTACGCATATTAACTTGTGATGGTTATATGGGGCAGGTGAAATAATAAGAATCTGAGATTACTCAGTATAATTCAGTTTTCTTTTAGACTGACCATCAAAGGCAATCTTAGTGGTTCTTATGTCTAATGCTAGAGTTACTGTTGGGTCAAGGAATTTCAATTCAAGAACTCATCATATTATTATAGTTGAGCTCTGTAAGCATGGTTGCATTTTTAGTATGGTGTTGTCATTCCATAATGCAAGTATCCTATTGATTTATTTCGATCAAATTATTCTCTTGTGCTGTTTAAGCTTTGAGATGTTTTTTCCCCAAGTGCCTATTTTTTCTTGTTTTCAAGGTTGAAACAAATGTTAAACGATCTCATGCGCCAGCAAGAACAACAACAGTGTCAAGAGAAGCCTTCAAGAAAGGAGAGAGGCAGTAGTGCACCACCACCTCCATCACCTGTTTGCTGTCCGTTCAGCTTTCCTCCACAGCCTGTGAACCTGTTTAACATACCAGGATTTACCAATTTTTCTCCCTTTGTTCCAGGTGAGTATTACCACACGTGTGAAAAAGTGAATTTTAAAAATTTGTTGCCTCATTTAATTGAAACCTTAATGTGAACTTGCTGGAACTTTGTGGCTTCAAGTTCTTAAACGGTACTTGAATGAGCAGAAGTTTCTCACTTCTTGGTATTTCAGTACTTGTTATGGTTTGAAATACTTGTAAATAACGTGTTACTGTTGTTTGCATCAGATGTATAGAGTGTTGACTTGGATACAGTGTTCCAAATTTCATCACCAAATCTTTTACCACTGAATTTGAAATTGGAAAATAGGTATTTTACTGTGTTCTTTTTTTTAAAAAAAAAAAAAAAAAATTGCAGGTTTTTTAAAAAAAAACAAAACAAAACAAACAACAAAAAAAACTAATTCCTAAGTTGTCTTAAACAATAATGTGTTTTAGCTTTCTCAGAAAATGAGCATAAATACAGTTGGTAGCTTTCAGAGTCTCAGGTCTATTTTCTGTTTTAGCATATTTTAAATAATACAAAGTCTGCACAGAAGAGTAGTTATGTTCAATTTGCTACTGCTTTGAAGATTCTGAAGTTGAAATAAGTGTTATGTCATCTTTGACCCTGTGAATACTTGTACTGTTGGAATTTTTGTGTCAGTTTGGTCACTGAAGAACTGATAGTCTTCGTTCTCAGAACTCTGGTGTGGGTTGCTTTTGGAACTTGTAATTTTTACCTTTGCTTGTAGGTGTGAGTATTCTTAAAATACTTTTATCTGTACACTGATGGGATTGTAATGGCATGTGTGGCATCTAGTGATGTTTGGAACCTGCACTTAAGATAAGTCCTCATTTATGCAGCGTTTTCAGGATGAGAGAAGTTTTTGCTTACTTTTCTGCCGAATTTTTCATAGAATGATTTGGGTTGGAAGGGACCTTAAAGCCCACCCAGTCCCAAACTCCCACCAGACCAGGATGCCCAAGGCCCCATCCAGCCTGGCCTTGAGCACCTCCAAGGATGGGGCATCCACAGCTTCTCTGGACAAATTGTGCCGGTGCTCACTGACCAATTGGTTTGTTCCAAAATTTTATGGTGCTGTAGAATGTCTCAGATTTGCACAGACAAATGATGTAGTACCTTCTAACATTCTTGTTTACTTCGTAGGTATTAACTACGTTCCAGTGTTTCCTTCTGGATTTGGAGACTGTGCACACAATGGTTCCCCACACAGCAGTGAGCAGCAGCAACATCCTGTAGATCATAATGCTTCTGGGAAAACCGAGTATATGGCGTTCCCCAAACCTTTTGAAAGTAGTCCCTCTAACGGAGCAGAAAAAACAAGGTATCGATTGCAACAGTGCCACTTTCCTTTAAGTGGTCTCATCACTCCCCATTCCAGCCTCACAGGACTTAAGGGCATTCATCATTCTTTCAGGGAATATAATGAAAACAAGTGATTTACAAGACGAGCTTTAATTTTGCAGTTTCAAGGGGTTTTTGTGCATTTTTTTCAGTTTTTTTTTCCCCTGTATATTAGTTAATGTATCACTTTATGAATGTTTTAAGCTTTACTTCATCATTGGAATAGCTTTTGGATGCAAAAATAAGTGGAGGAAGACTTCTCTGTCTTGAACATGAGCAGTCTTGAAATGACAAGGGGAGATGAGTAAATTCAGTGGCTTTTTTTTTTATGCTACAGTAGTGAATGTTGTTTTAAGACTATTTTGTCCTATAATACTACTTGCATACAACATAAAGTGCATAACTATATTCAGGTTGAAATCAGTGAGAAATGTGAATTTCTTCAGATGTTGGTTTTCAGTTTGGTAGGGTTCTTGCTACTTTTTTTTTTTTTTTTTTTTTTTTTTTTTTTTTTTTTAAGTAGTGTTCGGTTGATGACTAGTAGCTAGGGCAGACAGCTTCTTCCATAATTCAAGTTATGTATTTGCTTGGTAATACCTGCTGAGAATATCTGAGAGATTATGTTGTAATATGTTGTACTGTTTGTTTCTTTTTGATGGAAGGAGTCACAGACAACCTGAAGAGGAAGTGGAAAAAAGATCGACTTGGCTTAATGATAGCCAAGAAATGAAAAAAGATGATCCATCTCACCTGAAAGCGGGTTTTCCAGTTTCAGTACAAAACGTTGCTTCTGGTCATAAAAATCAGTCTGATATGAGCAGGAGAAGAGACTTTGAGGAGGAGTCTTTGGAAAGTTTTAGTAGCATGCCTGATCCAGTAGACCCAACTACTGTGACAAAGACATTTAAATCCAGAAAAGCATCAGCGCAAGCAAGCTTGGCATCAAAAGATAAAACACCCAAATTGAAGAATAAGAGAAAGAGTTCTCAGCTGAAAGGCAGAATCAAAAATACTGGTAGGTTGTAAAATAATCTTGATTCATGTTGTGTTTGCCATGGTGTATGTGAACTCTACATTACAGAGAATTTATTCTCCATAAATGTTTTCTGTAATACGTTCTTGAAATAAATGTTACTGAACTAAGAATTGATTTCACATGCTTTCTGAGCATTTCAGTAAATGAAAAGCATAAATTATTGGGAACCATGATTTGAATGCACAGTGGATACAGATTTATTAAGATACGGAATAAGTGGCCTGGAGAATCTTCCTCTTCATTAGGTCTTCATGTTCAAATTGAACGACTTGATGAAAGAGGTACTTCAGTGAAATGCAGAATTAGCTGAATGTAGTTACTGAGAGGGACAGTATCACGCATAGTACTACTGCAGTCACTGAGGATTTAGTGCTGCTGTTTCACTTCAGTGAACAGAGGAAAACCTGAAACAACATTGGTGTTTTGCATCTTTGAGATTGTCCTTGAACCTATTTACAACAGTGATAAAACATTGTAAGCTTTTTTTAAATTCCCTTTCCATTCCCTCCCACAAGGTTATGAAAGTGCAAGCGCTTCTAGTGCGTGTGAACCCTGCAAAAGCAATAAAAGCAAACACTCTGAAGAGGTTGTTCATGCAAAGGTGTTCAGCAAAAGGAATCGGGAACAATTAGAAAAAATAATTAAATACAGTAGATCTACAGAAATGTCTTCAGGTATTGTTTTCTGAGTTTTAATAGTTATGGTCATGTGAACTTTGTATAAACGGTCTCCTTAGTTGCTAGTATATTATTTAAAATCAATGTATTATCACAAGACAATAATACACTTTAGCATGTGGATTTGGCTTTTTAATTTCTAAAGATTCTGTAAACAAAAGCATGTAACAGATGGGTATTGACTACTGTTGGGTGTTCTCTGTAGATTTGGTACTTGATTACAGCTTGTTTCTAATTTATTTTAATGTGAAACAAAAACCTAGTCAACCAAAAACCTCACTAATTTCCTGGTATTTCTATGGAAAGTGATAATTGCACAACAGATGCAACTTTCTTTAGCATTTTAATTACATCCTGTACTGCATGCATGTTTTCTTTCTGTCCATGCTTAAAGGAGCTCTATCAAATATCATTCAAATTAAATCTTATAACATTACATAATCCCTTACATTTTTGCCATCTGCACTGCTTTTCTTGCGTCTATATCATAAAAATATTCTTTTTTGTGTCTTCTTAGGTTCTGCCAGTACCTTGTTTTGTTTGAAAGATGCAGATATGTTAGTTGTTGCAGCACGATGTGCAGCTTTGTCAATGTAGCTGTGTCCACACTGAGAGCTGTTTATTAGTGTGTATATATAAAATAAACTCTTACCAGTTAAGTTTTCACAATAAGCAGCTTTGACGTGATTTGGATGATTAAGCAGTTTTCCTGCTGCTGTTTTGTATAGACCCTGTCTTTATTTCTGGTGCACATTTTTGTGTTTATCACTGTCTATCCCCACTTTCCTACAGCACATGCTAGGAGAATTCTGCAGCAGTCTAACAGAAATGCATGCATTGAAGTGCCAGGTAATGCATTCACTGCTTAGCTTCAACGATGTCCTCTTACTTTTTTTTTTTTTTTCCTCCTCTTAGCTTTGATCCTACAGCTCAGACTGTTTAGCAGATGTTCAAAACTAGGTGTTGCAGCACCTTCTTTATAAACGAGGCAAGAGAACTTGTAGTTTGCATGATACGTAACAACACATACTACTTTAAATTTTGGTTGTGGATAATGTTGATCATGTTCTTGGTCAGTCACAATTATGAGTGGAAAATACACAGGTAGACTCTACAACAAAAATGAATTTCAGTGGACATTTTTGGTATATGTAAAAGCTGCTATTATATTTTAGTTATGACAAAGGGAAGCAATTTCTAAGGGCTTATTGCAGGTTGAAAAAGCTTGCCTCTGCTTAAAAATTCTGGTAAACTATTTGCAGTAACAATAGCTGTATAACTGATAACTTCATTAACTTGAATACTAACAAATATGCATCTGTTAAACTCAGCTGAGTTGTTTTAAAATATAACTTTTTTTTTCCCATTCAACTCTTGTCCAAATATGTGTGTAATAATTTAGAAGTTGCAATATAAGGACAATCCCTTTAATTTTCAAGGGGTTAGTAGTCTTACTAGGAATCACATTGTCGTCTTGTGTCTATGTAATTGGGCTTAAGGGTAGGAGGTTTTATGTAAGCCTCGGTTATGTATGCGAATGTAGGATTTATGCTTGTGTGGGGAGGGGTGGCTGAATTCAGTCTAGAATCTCCTTCATGTTCTTGATTATCCCTTGCAAAAATAGAGAATATTTATATATGCTTGAGGCCTTTGGTTGTCTTGTTTTGTATATGTTAAAAGTTGATTTTCAGTATTGAATACCTGTTCTGAAAGCAACATTGTGTTGTGTGTAATGTTCTGTTTAATAAGGAATTCTTTATAAAAATATTTGATAGTAAGAACAAAACCTTTTCTACACGAATGTTTTATATTTTGTACCTAAAGGATCGAGTAATTATTTCAGCATGTTCAAATCTTTGTTGCCTTCAGGAGATGAATAAACTTTAAGAAAGCAGCTATGTAATGGAATCTACAGTGATTGAAGTCTAACTTGCTTATGTAACACAGTTTCCTTTCATTTGGATGTCAAGAACTTAATGAGTTCTGTTTTTTTCTCCTACAGAAACTGGTAGCGATCTTTCTATGTTTGAAGCTTTGCGGGACACAATTTATTCAGAAGTTGCAACTCTTATTTCTCAAAATGAGTCTCGTCCCCACTTTCTAATTGAACTTTTCCATGAGCTACAACTGTTAAACACAGATTACCTAAGACAAAGGGCTCTATACGCTTTACAGGTATGCACAGAATTTCGGATCTTATGTATGAATTGAACAAATCTAAATACTCTTTTTTTATACAGTATAGAGTTTATCTTTTCCAGGATATAGTGACAAGACATTTATCTGAGAACAATGAGAAAGGCAAATGTACAAAATCGCTGAATTCCGCAACATGGATAGCATCTAACTCTGAACTCACTCCCAGTGAAAGCCTTGCTTCTACAGATGATGTAAGTTTTAATTTCAAGTTCAGAAGCTCATTTACTGTCAGCTTTTCCTGTATTTTCAATTTACATGCATATTGGGTACAGAAATAATCACAGTAGTGGCTGAATTTGTCAAAAACTAATAAACATTCTAAAATTCTGAATGAAGGTATGCAAGAGAAGCTTCATGCAGAAGTGATTAGACATGGAAGGATTCTTTACACGGAAAATTAGTGATGTGATAGGGAGGAACAGAACACAGAGGGGATATGAAGGGAATAAATGTGATACTGATGCTCAAAAATAGCTAATACCCACCCTCATGTGAATAAAGTCAGGTGAGTACTGATCACACACACAAAGTTCTCAAGCAATTTTTGAATTTTTGTATTTAAGAAACTACTGATGCCTCTGCTTACCTTCTTATGTGTTTATAGTTAAGTATTTGGAGAAGAAAAAAAAAACATGCTAGAATTATCTGACTGGGGCAAAACCCTTGCTTTCAGGATACAAACCTGTTACACCGCCTGGTGACAATCCTTAATACCACAGCATGTGCCTGAAAAGAATTGCTCACTCATTCTCACATCTGTGAGAGTATGGTGCAGTTATGCTCTGTATTCAGCTGATCAATGTTTTTTAGGAAACTTTTGACAAGAACTTCCCTACAGAAGCATGCCAAGACTGTGAACCAAATGATGCAGACAATGGGAGTACTATGTCTACATCTTCTCATTTTGAACCCTTTGCCACAGATGACCTGGGTAAGAATGATGTGATTTACAACATTGCAAGTATTATTCCTTCATGTGCTCTCCAAAAATGCCTGCAATCGTGAACTCTTATATAGCGCACTTCTTTTTGATATAATATGTAACTACATGTTTTTTGTTACAAAACTTGGAGCAATTAGCCACTTGTGAAACACTTTGAGTTGATCAAAGTGTATGTTAAAAAAAAAATAAATATATAACCGCAATTATGTGTAAACTTAAAAACCTATGGCTTTGAACTAATTTGTGTCTGTTTACTTGTCTATCCATTTAAAACTTTATTTAGATTAAAAGGTGTTTTTATTCTAAATATAGGCAACACAGTGATTCACTTAGATCAAGCTTTGGCTAGGATGAGGGAATATGAGCGTATGAAAATTGAAGCTGAAAGTACCCTTGACTCTGAGGGCTGCTCTAGTAATTTTCAGGGTGCTACTGCTGCTAAATTAGAAGGTATGCACATATGTACATATTTTGCTTAGTTTTAGAAAATAATTATTCTAAATATCAAGAATAATTTAATTGGCTGACTTGCTTTCCTCTTCATTTATATTGAAAACTTAGCAAAGCTTCATAGAATCTTAACATACGTAAGCAAATTTTTGATTTACTTTAAAAGAAGAAAATGTATATCTTTGAAAATGATATTTCTCAAATAGTAATGTTGAATGACTTAGACGTGTGCTCTATTTTAACAAGGTCCAAGCACCAGTGAATGTCTTTCTGCACCACAGTCAAGTGAAGCTTCTGCTGTTCCATGTCCTCGCATAGATACTCAGCAGCTTGACCGGCAGATTAAAGCCATTATGAAAGAGGTCATTCCTTTTCTGAAGGTAAGAATTCTTTTCAGGAACATCTGAAGAATTAGCAGAATAAGACAAGCTCTACACTTGCATAGAAGAATATTGTTACTATTGAATTAGTAGAAAAGGTGAAAGCCTTTCCGTGTTTAAGACAATAAAAGTAGATTTCAACTAATAATACTTTTTTTACCATTCGAAAGCAAACTTATTTGCTTGCACTTTGTTGAACATGTGTGAATGTGTTTCAGTACTTGAAGAGTAGATCCAAAATAATAGATTTATTTTGTAATGGGTTTGTAAAAAATAACTTTAAGTTGTTATTAAGATAAGTTTACCATCAAATATCTTTCAAGTTTCCATTTTGTTTAAAATGGGTAGCACATCTTAGGAACAGCTGCCAATATGTACTAAGTTGCAGATACTGCTGAGAATGAAGTAAGGATTAAATACTCCACTGAAAGATTCTGTGGAGATTTTAATGGGAAGAAGAAATGGTAAAGTTTCTAGATTGCGTAAGGTTGGTGGACTTTGGTTTCAAGAACAGGGATTTCTTTGTTTGGAGCTGACTCGATCATATAGAAATGTTTGGAAGTGTATTTCTGAAGTATTTGCTCAGAAAAACTGAAAATTCTAACCGAACTGCTACATACGATTTAACTTGAGATATTTTTTGAAAAATAGTTGTTGTTGTTGATTAACATTAATTCTTCGTGCTTACAACTATCTTTAAAGTTCTGGAGAACTTGTGAACTTCTGTCTATACAGAAGAGAAATGTAATTCTTTAAAGAAGGAAGAATAATCACAGTTAATTCTTTGCAAGGTTAAGGAACAGAGAATGAGTTGTAAGATGAGCAGAGAATGTTGAGTTGTAAAATGCGTAAGTCATCTCCATTCAGTTCAACTTCCCTTTTATAATATGACCAGTGTGTAGGCTTAGGTTTGTGTGATAAGGTGCTTAGTTGGTATTAGTTGCAATTTTAAAAACTCTGTATGATTGACATGCCACCACCTCACTGCATGAGGGCTTCTGTTTTGTTTGCAGTTTTAAAGAAGCCTACAGCAGTAGGTATCTTACGGTACACTTTCATACACATGTAACACAGTAATACAGTTGTTCAAAGGGTACAAGATGACACATACATCCAGTATGTTAGTATGTATTGGACATGTAAGTGAGATAGTTCGTGTGTCATGGTGGATCAGTCATTAATGAGGTATGGTATCTGCTATAGTTGTGTTCCAGTTTAGTTTGTGAGGGAAGCTAGAACCTAAGCAATCTATTCCTGCAGTAAGATTCCTTGAGTGCATTTTTTTTTTTTTTTTTAATAAATTAATTTCAATATTTGAGATGAGGGCTGACTCTCTTTTAGTGGTAACTAAGCTCATCTTGTAACATTTAGGAACACATGGATGAAGTATGCTCTTCTCAATTGCTGACATCAGTAAGACGTATGGTCTTGACTCTTACACAACAGAATGATGAAAGTAAAGAATTTGTGAAGTTCTTTCATAAGCAACTCGGCAGTATACTTCAGGTTAGTAGCTTTTCAATATTGTTTTGCAATACTATATTGCAATTCGGATAATCAGCTAAAAGCAGATTCCCAAAAGCAGTATTTTACAACTCTGGTGATAGCCCTTGTGATTTTCTGAAAATCAGTAATTACTGTTTTCTTTTTTTCTACAAACATGAAGATTGAATCAGTAATTTGATAAGTTCTGTTTTATGGTACTAGAGATTCTACATGAAAGCTGTTTAACACACTAAATTTGTTTATAATAGTTTGTAATTTTATTTTTAATACTTAAGTAATTTTGAGAGTTAAGAATATGGCAAGTACTTAGTCTTTGAAGTTTGAAAGTTTGTTTCAAAAACAAGTATTTCTCTTCATAGGATTCACTGGCAAAATTTGCTGGTAGAAAACTAAAAGATTGTGGGGAAGATCTTCTTGTGGAGATTTCTGAGGTGTTATTTAATGAATTAGCCTTCTTTAAACTCATGCAAGACTTGGACAGCAACAGTATTTCTGTAAAGCAGAGGTGTAAAAGAAAAATAGAAACAACTGAAGAGATACAGTCTTATGCTAAAGAGGTTAGTTTTATTTATTTTTAATTTAACTTTTCTAAATTTCATAGATGTCTGTATTTCCTAAACTTGTTTGATTAACTTAGTTTTATATGTTGCATATATGGGTGGTGGTTGTGGTGTGGTTTTTCTGTGTGGTCATAATTTATTGATTCTCTGCTACAGATGTCTAGTTGTGTAGACTTTATAAATGGGAAATGTAATTTAATGGTTATATGTGCACGTCAGGCAGAATAGTCAAGTGATGAAATAATATTAATATCTGGGGCCATCAAGTAGTCAAGTATTTCGACATACAGGTGTCCTGGCTCGTCGTGTTTTCAGCTATTCCTACAGGTTTCCTTGTGGTAGCTTATTAAGGCACCATCTTTTTATAACACTGTTACAGCTAGGTATTCTTCAAACAGTTGGCTTGTTGGCATATGTACCATCTATGTCTTCCTGGCATTAGGGTAAAAAAAAAAAATATATGTACACATGTATCTTTGAAAATATGTGAGATTGTACTACGTATTCTGCTCTAACAATGCAGTTTTTAGTTGCTTTTGTCACCCTTTACAGTATTAAACATGTTTTGTGACTTTTTCTATTGCAATCCTGCAGTTTTTACAAACGTAACTTTTTTTTAGTAAGGCAAACTGCTTACAAACGAAATGCTAAAAGAGCTCTTGTTCGTATAACTCTTAACTTAATTGTGTATCTACCTCGGTGTTTCTTCTTGTGTAGTCCTTTCAGCTTTCTTTTAGAAATACAAATAGAAAAAAAAATAATCTATAAAGTCATTCATAGTTTAAAATGACAACAGAAGATACTGTGAATCTGTCCTCAACTATGAATTTGTGGTTTTAGCCATAGCATCAACTTAATTTCAGTATACCTCAACTTAGATGTGCCGGTACTGTAGCTAGTGTGAAACTGGCTCCTTTACAAGCGGCTCCACAGTCTAAGAGATGATCTGAATTGAGTGAGATTTGGATATGATTTCCTGTGTTATCTGAAGTGCGTCATTGGATCCTCTTACATAAAGGATTGGTTTATACCATGCCATAAGAATGCATGGAGCCAAATTAGATCTGCTGTTTTGTCTCATCTCCTGGTGGAAGTCAGTGAATTTGGGTTAAAGTTCAGTGTCTGTGTTGTTGCTGAGACATAAATTCAGATTCAGTGGGGGCTGAGGTGAGCCAGAACTGGTAGGTCCTGGATATTTTGTACAGATCATACAAATATCTCTATATAATCTTCTCATAGCTTTCAGATCCAGGATCCTGATACAGGCACATCTGATTTTACTCCATTTTGTGACTGTCTTGAGTTCAATAAACTAACTGGTTTTAGATTCCGTGCTGAAAAACACAGCTCTTTTCTTTGATTAGAGGTGGCATACCTAATTCTATAGGTTAAGTAAGATTCAACAACAGTCTAGAGAAATAGCCTGTGTACACATGCTTTTTAAAAGAAAAAGGTGTAGCATACTTCTTGCAATATTTTGCAACTCTAAAATTGTGAAGACATCTGTGCATGTATCTCATAGTCTAGAATTCCCCATGGCTTACCACAGTTAGCCAGATAGCAGTTCTTGGGAAGACTGCATTTCAGGCAGCCTTCCATGAAGCCTTAGTTTGGTTCAGTATTTCAAACTTATTTCAGTGTAGAATTGAAGACAGTTTGTGTTTCTTCTAGGCAAAAAAAGGTCTCCAGGTGGATGTTTGTTCATCTGCTGAAGATGTCGATGAGGACAAAGTATGTTTACGCTTCTCAACTGTCTTTATTCATCAGATAATTTCACAGATGATTTAGGCTTACTGTTTCCTATCATATAAATCCAGTAGCTGTAAGCTGCCCATTTCTTAGTGTTTATAAATTCATTAAACATCTTGGGTTTTTTTCCTATGTTATTTCTAGTGATTTACTTTATCAAAGTAAATTATAACTTCCCTTTGGTAATTTGAGTTGCCAGTCTGGAAAATAAGTATAAAAAAAGTCTTAATCAGTAAGTCGATGTTATCATATGCCTTCAGTAACATAACTTGGATATTGGTTCATTAGTTGTTCTGGTTTTTATTCCATTTACTACTGCAAAACCATTGTCAGTGTAAACACTGATGAATTTCTTACAAAACAGTATCTTGTTATCTTTCAACAAGTGCGGTAAGGTTAACAAAGACAGCATTAAACATACTTTTCTTATTTACTGGTGAACTATTATGTAAAGTCTAAAAAGAACAAAGTTCAGTCGTGTAACGTTCAACATGAAATGGAGTAATTTGTGATGCTTTATTTGCTTTAGCGTAGCAACTTTCTTTTCATTTTAGTATTTATTTTCTATGTTTGGAAAAAAAAAATTCCAAAGTCATCTTATTACCAGATTTGATCTTCGGCTCAAAGCACTGAGAATGCAGTCATTCTTTGAAAAATCAAATAATGAGGGCAGTAAATAAAGATGGTGCTCAGCTACTTTTAGTAGTGGATGTTTTATTTTGTAATGTTACTCAATTATTTTTCATCCTGAAGAGAAGACAGATGTTCTGCATTGGGGCACATAGTTGAGATCTTTGGAGTTGCTTCGTGTGCTTTCTGAGTTACTAAATGTTAGGAGCTGAAACATCCTTTTTTTTTTTTCCCTTTGTTTTGAAAACCATTAAAAATCATTGTGGTAGGGGAGAGGAGTTGTTTTTAAAATTTTGTTTTGTTTAGTTTGAAATGTTTGGGTTTTTCCAACCAAGAATAAGATATATGATGCACTAAAATAGTGTGAATGCTATCCTAGATATCATATGCATATGTATAGGTCTAGAGTCAGTGCTTTCTTCTAGGGTTTAGGGCATCTGTCATACTGCTTGGGAAGTGCAAGTGGGAATCTATATATTACTTGTTTTGATTGCTTTCATGTAGAAGAGTGCTGCAAGATTTGGAGTCAAACTCAGGGCTTTATCTTGGGTTCATATAGACTGAGCAGAAACTTCTCACTTAAGGTATTTAGCAAATCATTTAGCAGAGAAACTGTTGAGTAGCTCTTGTCAAAGAAATTCAAAGAAGCGTTAGGGAATACTCCTAATATCTACTAGAGGTCATTTAGGAGTGAAAAGAAACCACTAGACAGTAACAATGCAAGTGTTCTACACCTCCTCATGTTAATGAAGTACCTGACTGAAGGAAAAATGCTTAAAGCTAGAAAGTCAATGGATATGAGCCTTTTCAGATAATGAAATAATCAGTTATGGTGTCCTTTATGGATGATAGTCTGAATGATGTGTGATATCTCTTAGTAGGTTCTGAAATACCTTTGCAGCATTCATTTCAAGGCGTTACATCCTTCTTAAACGTTAGCTTTTAGCCTGCAGGTGTTTGATTTTGAGGTGGGGGGAAAAGGTGATTCTTTGCAGGAACCATAACTTAATCTGTAGATAAACAAACATGAAATCACACGATGTTCTTTGTTTTCCTAGGACAAGGATGAGACTGAAACTGTGAAACCAGCAGAGAGCTCAGAAATGTATGATGGTAATGAAGTTCCTGAGAGCATTAAGTCTGATGCTTCTGACCAAGAGGAAGATGAAGAAAGTGAGAGTGCCCCAGTGGCTATAAGTAAGTGCTTTTTATAGCTCATTAGTCAGTGCTTTCACCGTGGTCTTGACCAGCTAATTTTACAACAGAATTTTCATGAAGTGCTGCTTTGTAACATCTTCCTTCAAAGGCTTTCTAGTCAGGTCTTTTCCAGTGAAAGTTTTCCAGTATGGTATTTGCTAATACCTTGTCAAGGGTTAAACGTTCCGATAAGAGGAGCTTTTGCTCTTTCTAATTACTGCATATCGTAGAAGCACATGTTGGAAATGTATTCATAGCTTGCTAAGTTGCCTATCCTGTTTCAAACTTGAAGTTTCTCAAGCTTTGAGCTGAATAATGTGAAAGCTGCCAAAATTCTATGCAACTTTTCAGTTAGATGAATGTTTGAATATGCTTATTTTTCATATTTTTTAATAATCTTGCATGTTTTTTAATCAATTCTGTCCTGTTTGTCAAAAACCAACAACTCGTGTCTTGGTTTCCCCTACTTACATTCTTAACACCAATTTGTTTAATAAGTTAAATACTACTGTGTTGGTGTGAAATATTTTTTGATAATATGGCTCATGTGGAGCATACGAATAGTGGAAAATATGTCATCACTGGATTGTAATTTAAAGGAATGTTTTGACCTTAGAGTTGCAAGTGATGACTGCAGTAAATCCCTTAAAGGGATTTGGATTTTGCAGCCATCTTACTCTTTCAGATGCATCAGTAAGAGTTCTTACTGAGAAAATAACAGCAAGTTATAATAATATGTAGATCCAATATGAAGGCGGTTTTATGTTGATCTACATTTAGGCTTATCAAAAGCAGAAACCCAAGCTCTGACTAACTATGGCAGTGGAGAAGATGAGAATGAAGATGAAGAAATAGAATTTGAGGAAGGACCTGTTGATGTGCAGACATCACTACAAGCTAGCAGTGAAACAGCAACTGAAACTGAACAGGTATCACCAAAGTTGTAAACACAACACAAGAAAGCTAAGTCAGTGCATAACCTTTCAGAAAAATATATTGCAGCACACTTCATACTGATAAAGGTAGAGAAACAAAGCAAGAGATGAAATGAAACCAATGGTTGCTATATTTAAAAAAAAAAAAAAAGCTTACTACTCGTTGCCTGCCTGAATTTATTGCTGGCATACTTGATGCCAGCATGGATGCACACACACATGCATGTTTAAGTCTGCTGTTGCAGAGATAAAACATAAGCAATAGGAAAGGTAAACTATAAAAAAAAAAAAGTTTTACGCTGTTAACTTGTTCTTCTGTGCTTGCTGACATCAAGGTAATTATTGGGCATTAATTTGCAGAAGACATTGACGTTTGTATTTTAACATGTCTTTGATTTGTCTTTCCTTTTTACAAGGTATGTAATGTTTTTTCCAGAACAGTGGTGAAATGTTATTGGTTGTTATTGCTATTTCATTGTTAGCTTCCTTAAAAACACCTGGATGTGTGTGACCTGGTTTTGGAGACTTATTTGCTGACATGCAAAGAATTAACAAAATGGAGTTTTGAGTCTTTTGAAACTCTGGTTTACTCAAAGCTATTAACATTTAGGCAATTTATAGAGCATTTTGTGCCTTAAAAGCTAAAACATTAGGTATTTCCAGTGGAACCAGAATGTTTATTTGGGAACTACTGTAGGAAAAAAAAAATAATTAAAAAATTAAAATTACGTGTTCAGATAAAACACATTGTCGTGGTTCCGCTCGAGTGGGCAGCCGAGCTCCACCACAGCTGCTCTCTCACTCCCCCTCCTCAAAGAGGAATGGGGAGAAAATATGTGAAGAAAATATGCTCAAGGATTGAGATAAGGATGAGAAAATCACGCAATAATTATTGTAACAGGCAAAACAGACTCAGCATAAGAAGATAGTAAAATTTATTGCTTGTTACTAACAAGCTAGAGAAGTGAGAAACAAAGGAAAGAAACCAAAAGCACCTTCCACCCCCCCCCCCCCCCCCCCATCCACCCTCTTCCACCTCCTCCCCCCGAGCGGCGCGGGGGAATGGGGGTTATGGTCAGTCTACAGCGCTTCTTCTCTGCCGCTCCTTCTCTCGTCCTTCACTCACTCTCATCCCCTGTGCTGTGGGGTCCCACCCACGGGATGCAGTCCTTGATGAACTGATCCGGCGTGGGCTTCCCACAGGCAGCAGCTCTTTCAGAACTGCTCCAGATATGGGTCCGTACCACGGGGTCCATCCCTCAGGAGCAAACTGCTCCAGCCTGGCTCCCCCACGGGCAGCAGCTCCTGCCAGATCACCTGCTCCTGCGTGGTCTCCTCTCCACGGGCTACAGGTCCAGCCCGGAATCTGCTCCGGCAGGGGTCTTCCACAGGCGGCAGCCTCCGTCGGTGCAGGGCCACCTGCTCCACCGTGGTCTCCTCCACGGGCTGCAGCGTGGAACCCTGCTCCACTGTGGCACTCCATGGGCTGCAGGGGGACATCCTGCTTCACTATGGTCCTCACCACAGGCTGCAGGGGACTTCTGCTCCGGCGCCTGGAGCACCTCTCCCCCTCCCTCTACACTGACCTTGACATGTGCAAGGCTGTTCCTCACTCCTCTCACTCTCCCAGCTGCTGTGTGGCGCAGCGTTTTTTTCCCTGTCTTAAACATGCTCTCACAGAGGCGCAAAACAACATCGCTTATTGGCTCAGCTCTGGAAAATAGTGGGGCCCTTCCCAAACATGGGGCAGCTTCTAGATTTTTCTCACAGAAACCACCCCTATGGCCCCCTGCTACCAAAACCTTGCCACGTAAACCCACTACACACATGTATCAGTATTAATAGTTTCTTAAAGTGTGGTTGACCAACTGATTGAATTCTATTTCCAAGAGTAGAACTGAATATTTTTGTTTCATGCTAGTTAAGACAAAAACACTGAATAAGTGTACAATGTGGTTTTTAATTACCAAGGAAGAGTGAATTATGCAATAAGCTACAAAACTGGTTAGTAGAACTTCTTCTAATTAATTTTCACCTTTTCAATAGACTCCAAACCAAGAACTGAATAAAACAAAAGGCAGTGATACTATGTCATCCAAACAAGAATCTGCTAATGTAAAAGGTAAGACCAGTATGAATGGAGAGATTAACAATTCTATATGAATTGCATACTGTGAGAATTATCTGGGACAGTGATAATTGAGAGGATGATGACCAAACTTGCAAGAGTTTGTTGGGCTGTTTTTTCTCATGATACTGTCATTTGGCTTAATGCATCTGTGTTAATATAAATGTAGCAAATCTTTTAAAGAGGAAGCTTGAAATAATCTTATGTAGGTAGATGTGTTACAGTTTTTGATGTTTAACACTTAAATGAATTTCAGGTAATTGTTGCAGCCACTGACAATTGTAGCTATATAGTGTGTCTATTACAGGATTTTGTTTGGATTTGTCTAGTACATGTTTTTTTCCTGCTACTGCCATTTACTAGCAATTGAAATAATTTTATATTTTGAAGATTTATGCTGGGTTGTAACTGATTAAGAACTGAGAAATCATTTTCTGTGTCAAAACAGCCAACTGGTATGGATGTTATTTCTAGCTGTAATCTCTTGCTTTTTCTGTGTCCTTTTGTTGGAAATACTGGTTTGGGGTTTTATCTTTCTTAGACTAAAAGCAGAATTTGAATAGATTCAACATCAACACAAGAATGTGTCAAAATGTTAGGGGATTTGTTGTTCTAAATCTCCTTATACCTAGATGGTGTATTTAACAGTAAGCCTTACAGTTCTGGAGTTGGTTTTAAAAAATAAAAAATGCTTTATCAAGTCAGAAGTTTTTAAATCAGATACTGTCCTATGATAATTGCTGTTACCATAGCGTATGGCACTCTCTAAGTACAAATAACTCATGTTTTATTTCAATAAGTTGTGTGGGTCTGAGGGTCTAATTCACTTTCTCACTTTCATTGCTTATTTGTAGCTTTGAATCATAATTTGTTTAAGGAAAAAAAATATAATCTGTTTTTTATACACTCAGAATCTTTTACCATTCCTACCTAGTTAAAATGAAATTTTATGGTTTTAGGTGAACAAAATGAAGCTACACTTCTGCCTCATTACCTCAATGTCATGGAGAACACACCACCTTTAACAGTCAATGCCCCAGAATCATTTATAACAGCCAGTGTGAAAACAGAAGAAATGAGCTCATCGTTACCAGGGAATGAAACTCAAAAGCTAGATACAGCATGCGTGGTAAACAAGTCATCTGCTGGAAGTTCTGAAAGCTCCATGGCTGGCAGTCCTGATACAGAGTCACCTGTATTAGTGAATGAATATGTACGTATAATTCAGTTGGGATACATCTAAGAAAAATGAAAAGCTTTTTTTTATTTCAGTGTTATTTCTTGTTTCCAGTCTTGTTTAGTTGTCATCTGCAAATTTGATGTGGGCATTTCTTTTTGACGTACTGCTTAAAATGTTAAAAATTCTAGTTTTGGAGTGAAAATAAAACAGTGGCACTAAATGTCACTATTTTTATTAACAGGAAGCTGGTTCTGGAAATATAAGTCAAAAATCTGATGAGGATGACTTTGTGAAAGTTGAAGACTTGCCCCTTAAACTTGCAGTCTATTCAGAGGTACTTTGCTTTTTTTTGTTGTTATTTAGAAGTGCATGCTTTAAATGTCTTGATTATCATCAAGACAACAGTAAGAATTATCTAGAATTCTGAGTTTTGCTTTATCCGTTACAAAGGCAGATTTAATGAAGAAAATAGCATCGGAGGCCCAAACCAACAGTTTGTCTGACGAGTTACTGGATGGAGGTAGAGCCCAAGAGGAAGAACTAGTAGGAGATGCCCAAACTTTGAAAGAACCAGGTAGGGATTATTTTCTAAATCATCTCCACATATTGGGAAAACATCGTGAAATGGCCTTAGAATTTACATATCTTGTTGTCATTGGCTGAAGTAAGAAATCACAGTGGTACAGAAAGCATATCCTTTTATATGATCGTGCATTGGCAAATAATGCATTGATATGAAGGGTTTTGCCTTACATGTCCCTTCTGTATATTTCCAGTAGATTCTGTGCCTAAAACTCATAAAAATTAACATATAAAATGCACAGTGTAACTTCATGTTTTTAAAACTTATTAAAAGCATTTTTATTTTTTGTTATATAAGCTTGGGTTTAATATTTTAAGTTTTAATTGCTAGTATCTGATTGGTAGTATCTGAATGCTTAATAAAATCTGCTGACAGATTGCTCAGTGTTTGTAATAGGGAAGCTCTAGAGACTTCTTGGAAAAGTAAAATATCTCTTAAGAGAAAAGAAAATGTTTCTGATATAAACCATGCCATGAGGTAGAAAAAATTCTTTAGGGTGTGTGACAGTAATTAAAATTTCCATTGTTGCTTTCATGAAACTATTTCTGTAGCTCCAAAAACTTCATGGCAATGTATGTCAAAATTGCTTTTCTTGCAATGTGATACTGATGCCGTGACAATTTATGGTATCAGTCTTCTGATACATTGTTGGGCTCATAGTTCTTCAATGGAAAGTATGTGTATAAATGCATGAACTGAGTATTCCTATGGTAGGAGGCTTCTGCTTGTATAGCTAGTCCCAATTCTGCAAACAGTCTAAGCTGATGAAAACTTTTTACTACAGTTCTAATGACAGCATAGGACTTTCAAGATTAGTGTGATGGGAAAAAAAATCTTCCCTTCCATTTCATGCAGTGCCCATCATCACTCCTTTGTCATAGTTAAGGTAGCAAAAGTGTGTCATGTCAGTCTGGTGCATGGTGCAGAAATGGTCTGTATAAGAATGCATCGTCACAGAAAATCAGTAGCTAGCAACTAACACTTTCTTCATCTGTGTATGTGGGATATCTGTAGCTGTGTAAGTAGGCTCTCAAAGTACTTGTGCAGGAGAGGTGAGGATCAAATATTTCATCAAGGGTATAATAAATAATGGATACTTAGATGGAGATGAAGTGTGGTCAAGAGCTGTGTTCAATACCTTGTAGTTGCTAGCCAGTAATGAGTATGCTCTTATTTTACAGAAACTGTTGGAGTTCAAAGTGTGTGAAAATGATCCGAAGATACCCGCATATGTAAACTCCATGTATACAAATGCATATGGAAGATCACTACTTTCACAAATTCTGAAAGTGTATAAAAATGTAAAATAGTTTTTGACACTCTGCCTTTTAGGATAGGTATGCTAACTTCTGCCTGTGGCAGTTCAAACAGCTGGAACTGAATCCTCTTTTATTCAGTTTTGCTGCACTGTTCTTTTTCTGTCTTAATCTTTTTTATTTTTTATTGTGACTTGTTTAGTAATTTTAAAATTGTTCAGAATTGTAGTTTAAATAAAGTTTGGACTTGTCTGTAAATTTGTCTTTTGAAAAATTTTCCTCTTACTTATAAAAGGATATGCAGAGTTTGTTGTTGGAAGTTAACTGGCTTAAGTGTAGGCCTGCTTGTAGTACTTTGCTACTCCTGTTCAGAGAAATACTACTAATGTTCCTGGGATGAGAAATTCTCATCCCACAAAGTTTCTCCATCTACAACTAAGACTTGTAGGTACAGTATGTATCTCTACATTGCCTTAAAGCCTAAGTATAGCTGGCCTGTTAAATATATATATATATATATATTTAATGTATGCATATATATATATATATATATTCCTGTTCATGTCCTGTAGAATTAATCTTCCTCAGCACCATGGTCTGAGGTGAAGTAGATACCCTGTTTTTGTACTTAACTGCAGAAACCATCTGTTTTTCTACATTTCCACTTCTGCACTTTTCAACATGAAGGAGGATAAACTTGGCTGAAAATTTTTGTATCCTTTTGCATGTAATGTTGCAGCTGAATATCTGTAGCATTTGTTCCCAAAGTATTTGACTTGGTGATAGCTTTTCACATAGAAAGGAAGAAATTTAGGAAATAACAATTGAAGTTACTGTTAAAAACACAGGTAAAGTCAGCAACTAATGAAGTCTCGTAGCAAAAGCAGAATTAAGATAGGAGAAAAGTAGATTAGAAAACTAAACCAGAAGAAAAACTTTATTCTTTAATATTTCTGCTTGCATGCGAGTTTCTAACATTATTTCTAGCTTAGTTTTATGATATCACAGAATCACAGAACTGTAGGGGTTGGAAGGGACCTCAAAAGATCATCGTGTCCAACCCCCCTGCCAAAGCAGGTTCCTCAGAGCAGGCTGCCCAGGTAGGCGTCCAGACAGGCCTTTAATATCTCCAGAGAGGGAGATAATCAATATAGGAGATATAGCTTATTCAGTGTATCTGTTCCAACTTAGAGGTCCTGTTTATCTTAAATTAGGGCAAGGTTTTTCTCAAAATAGTTAAAAATAAATAAATAAATAAAAATAAAATCATAACTTCAGTTTCAGTTAGCTCTATAATATGACTATATGCTTAAGGAGACATTTTAGTGATAATCCTAAATACACCTGAAATAGCCTGAAGTCTGAATAGAATATTTAAATTTTATTTTTTGTTTTTGAGTCTCCCCAGGTTTTGAGAGTGGATTTTAAAATGGCAGGTTGGAGAAGAGAGGTATGATTGTAACAGCAACATTTACTTACTGTGCAGGCTTCAAACTCATGGTAATACTGTATGCAGAGGACAAGGGAAATACAGGTTTGTGTTGTCACAATATGAAAATGAAACAAAAATGAAAGCTTTTAATCATGAACTTAACACAGGAATCAGTAGACTTCAAAGAGGACATACATAGAACAAGAAGATCTGTGCCCTATTTAAGATTAAAATTTGGTTAATGTGTTAAACAAGCTTTAAACTCAAGGAACAGAATGAGCACAGATCATTCCAGGGCAAGAATTCAAGAATGCTGTACATGAACAATACCTTTTAATGGATTTGGCCTGCCTTTGGTGATCAAATTTTCACCAAAATGTGACATCCAGTAGTATTTGCTTAGATTCTGTAAAAATTATAAACGCTTAATGAGACCAAGGGATAGTGCAGCTGTGCCACTGGGTTTGCTTGGACAAGGAATCAAATTGCAGTTGAAGAAATATGCTTAAAATCCATTGTAACTTTGGAAATGAAACAATGGTTGGCAGTGTTAGATTAAAATTGCTATGAGAGTTAGTGTTGAAGCCTAAAATTACGCTCAAGGAACAGCTGTCTATTATAATATATGTCAAAATTAAAAAAGGAAGTCTAGACTTACTGAAGTATTGATTAAATATCATTCTGAACGAGACAAGGTAGAAAAAGGAGTGCTTATTCTAGATATATTCAACACCAGCACTGTACCTCACAATACTCTTAGAGAACTGAATACTGACCTTTGGTCATGCCAGTAGAAATGATGTTACTTTCAGGTTGTGGGTGTAGCAGGGAACAAGTCTTTAAAAGAGAAGTCTTTGTGCTCAGGATAGCTCTTTGCAGGGGATCTTGCTCTGACACCTTCAGGGACAATAAAGAAGCTTGGTATAACGCAGAAGTAAGGTCTCCAGTTGCAACTTCTGGATTAAATGCTCTGTTTTCAAATTTCACGGATGGAACTGAGGAACATTCCTTGTGGTTGAAGAAGCTGAAAATAGTAAAGACACTAAAAGTCATAGCATGGCTGGGGTTGGAAGGGACCTTAAAGGCCGTCTAGTTCCAAGCCCCTGCAATGAGCAGGGGCACCTCCCACCACATCAGGTCCCACAGGGCCCTATCCATGGTGGCCTTGAGCACCTCTGGGGATGGGACATCCACACCTTCTCTGGGCAGCCTGTGCCAGGGCCTCACCACCCTCTGAGTGAAGAATTTCTTCCTTACATCTAATCTAAATCTACCCTCTTACTCTAAAATCGTTACTCCTTATCCTATCACTACATGCCCTGATGGAGTCCCTCCTAAGCTTTCCTATAGGCCCTCTTTAGGCACTGGGAGGCCACTGTAAGGTCTCCCTGGAGCTTTCTCTTCTCCAGGTTGAACAACTCCAGCTCCCTCAGCCTGTCTTCACGAGAGAGGTGCTGCAGCCCCCTGATCTTCATAACACAGTGACAACCGTGGCAATGGGGAAGCTGAGGTGTTGAGGAAAGAAAGAGGTAACAGTAACCAAGCATAAGAAATAACAAGCCAACTTGTAACATTCTTAAAAATGCCATATCTTTATTGTATACTGATTACATATGTATGTGATGTGTATAACATTGCAGAGGGCTCTTGTATTATAGTGTCTGTTCTGTGAGCTGTAATTGGTTAAGGAAATCTTAGTTACAAAATGTCCATCTAAAATACACTTTTACAACTCCAAAATAACATCACATTTCTATACAGAAACAAGATTTTTTTGTCTTAGTTTTTGTTAGTAAGCTTGGGGGAAGGGTATAAAGTCTTCTGTCATGGTGGAGCGTTTTTTTAAGCATCTTAGCAAAAATTGAAATAGCTCTTATACTTGTTTCACTGCTCAAAGTGATGTGATGCTGGACTGCATGTCAAGCTAGCCCCCATTTAGCGAGTCATGTGAGACAGGAGAAAGATAATCAATATCAACTGCTTTCAAATGAGCTAAAGATACAACTTTTTTAATAGAAAAAATCTTCAACGTTGGTTGTGTTTCTCTATCATGAGAGTGACATATGAAGAGGGAAGCCTCTCACAATTCTCCCAACCTCTGACACTGTGTAAGTCTATGAATCTATGAATCTATCTACTTTCAGCATTCCTTTGTTCATATCACAGAATAGCTGAGGTTAAAAAGTAGTGCTGGAGACCAAATTGTCCAAGCCCCTTGCTCAAGGAGGGCCACCTACAGCCAGTTGCTCAGAACCACATCCAGACAGCTTTCAATTATCTGTTTGGCAGACTACAACTTCCAGGCCACCTGTTGCAGTGCTCATTCACCCTTATAGTAAAGAACTATTTCCTGATGTTCAGACAGAACCTATTGTACTTCGGTTCATAGCCATGTATTCCATTATTCTTTGCTAAAAGAGTAGATTTACCAAAGGAATTAAGGTGCATCTTCTATGTAGTCCAGTTCATAGAATCATTAAGGCTGGAGAAGCCCTCCAAGATCATCTGGTCCAACCACCCCCCTACCACTAATGTCACCCACCAAACCATGTCCCCAAGCACCAGGTCCAACCTCTCCTTGAACACCCCCAGGGACTCCACCACCTCTCTGGGCAACCCATCCCAATGCCTGACTACTTGGTCTGAGAAGAAATGTCTCCCCATTTCCAACCTAAACCTCTTCTGGTAGAACATTTTTTTCAGTGTTAGTAGAAATGATCTTGCTTAAAAAAAAATGGCAGAATATGAATGAGACACAGAAAGCAGACTCCTAAGCATAGCTTTCTGGTTGATAAACTGCTTGCTTATCAACCTGGACCAAAATTAATAGTGTAGTGCACCACTCAATATGGGCATGTTGGAAAAAATGGGGGAGGTAGCTGCTGGGGTGACTGACTCAATGGCTGTCTTGCAGGTCACACCTGCTCTACAGCCTTCAGTAAAGAAAAAAAAAAAGTCATCTGTGAAGTGGGAACAACCATTTTCCTGAAACTATTCAAGATTCTGAATTCCAGCGTACTCTTCATCACTTTAAGAACAGTTCTGTGAAGCAGTAAGTACAAAGTATTCAGATAATTAAGAAAGGTAATATACCAGAGCTGGTTCTCTTGTATAGCCAACAGAATTTAGTAGCAACTCTTTGCTTAGAGGAAGGGTGCTGTGTAACATCTGTTACAACAGTATATCTGTATGGTGAATGAGCCAAAAAAACAATAGGATGCACTGGTACAGAGCAAAACCAAATCGTGGTGGACTTCGATTCATATTTGCTACAGAACTATCTGCTACTTTTAGGAGAAAGGTGCAATAATTGATTTCTTAAGAGTTTGTGACATTGCTTTTGAAACTTTATTTTCAACAAATCATTGTATTCCATTGTGTCCTGGAATGATTCATGCTCCAAAACCCCTGGTTACAGCATTTGCACAGTCTATGCATTAAGACAACAGAAACCCCACAATAACTTGGGTTACTTTCTCTGCAATGCTAGTATTCTGAACTGTAGGTGGCTACTACAGGTAGCATTTAGTTGTGCTGTCTTGCATAACAGCACGGAATTCAAACAAAATTTAACCCATTTATGGTAAATTTAACACCAGAACTTAAACTATTTTTGTCTTAATTAAAAAGAAAACTTTCCTCACTCTACACATTTGCATATTCACTATAATAGTATTTATTCAAAGACAGACTGGAACATTTCTTGTCCTACCTTTATATAAGCTTCCCTCTCTTCATTTGTCATGAGAGATACAAGCTCTGGATTTTCACTAACTTCACTGTATGAGTAAGGCTGACCAGCTACCATTAAAACAGGATTTAGAGCTTCCTGTTCCTCCTCTTCAAAGTTGCTGCCTCCTACTTTTGTTAATGCTGTTCCTGAGTGCTTGGCATCTTCAGACTCACTAGTGTCGCTGCCTGATTCAGGTAGTTTGCTTTTGACAACAGGAGCGTAGTCTGTGCCAGACAGTGACTTGGATTCATGGATCAGAAGAGTCTTGATGATTTCATTCTCAGGGATAGTTCCTTTATTACTTTCTTCAGTTTCTTCAGAAGCACTTACTCCTAATACATAATACATTAGAGGTTTCAATAGTTTTATTGTTACAGACAGCCATCCTGTGAAAATATTTTTTCTACTTTTTTTTTTTAACCCCTTCCTTTAGAATTTTCTCAAGTGCAGGTGTTTCTGCTTTAGAAGTTAATAGCACTGGTACCACATGGTTAGAGCCAGAACATTTCAGGAGTGGGTGGCTAACTTGTGGCTTTAGGAACGCCATCTAAACCAGCCTAAAGAATAATTTTTCAGAAACTAGGTTTTGATAGACACTGGTCCAGAATTAAAGGCTTGTTCTGGATTTCTAAACTAAGCTCATTACATTTTCAATAGGAAATCTATATTTAATTGTAGTAAAGCTGCTGAATTTAATTATTTGCCAATGCTCAAAGCTTACCAGTAATATTGTTGGTGACTGTTGTTGCTCCTTCCACCGTGCTCTGTGACATCCAGACAGGTTGCTCTTCAGTTGCTTTTTCTCTCTTTTTCTTCTTGGGCTCAGAATCTTGGACATCAATAACTAAGTTTTGAGTATACATGTTGCCAAACGATGAACTTCTGGTGGCCCATTTTTCAGGTCTGCCACAGGGTTCCAGCATACTTGAACATGTCTTCTGATCAAAGCTGAACAAAATGTTATCCATTTTGGACAAATCATATACAAGCAAAACCCCCAGTTCCAAGTGAAAAAAAAAAAAAAAAAGTTAGCTGCTTAGCGTTAACAAATTCTCTCAATTTTAAAATTTTCATTCCCCGTCATCTCATAAGAGAGGCATGTGATTTTGAATCATTGATTTTTGTATAGTTTCTTCAGTAATGCATCTCTAGATGAAGCATACTATTAGAGCAGCACTACTTATGCACAGGAAGGGCTATGAACAATATTAGCCAAAGGAGAAGTCTGGAAAATTGTTCCTTGAAACAAAAAAAGGAACAAAAATAAGACTATAAATGCATAACGTAGAATAATTCAAGCAGTTAATAGTCAAGTACAGTAGCTACTGAAGAAAGCAAAGATTAGGTATTTCAAAAATTTTACAACAGGAAAGTTGTTGGGTGGTTTTGTTTTGAGTAGGAGATGGAGAGTTATGTTTATACCTTTCTGATAATTCTGGGATTTCTGTTGGCTGAGGCTCCAGCAAGTCATATGGCAGAACAGTATCTTCAGTCTCCCGCAGTAGTGCAAAGATAGGTTCCATCTGCTCATTGAATTTTGCTAGCAGGGTCCGAGCATCTCTCTTAGGAAGCGCTGAAGCATCTTCCTCTACCTCAGTATTGCAGTAAGTGCAGCGGAAAGTCTCTGCAATGGTGTCAGAATTGGAAATCACATTCATAGGATGCAGTAACATGCTAAATCCACAGCCTGGACAGGTTCCAAAATATTCTGACCTTCCTAGACTTTATGCATTTGTTCATATCATCCAAAGGAACTTGAGTTCAAGGTTTTTGTTTGTTTTTGAAGACAGCTATTCACATGCTTGCTATGCAAGAAAGAAATACCTATATTGAGGAAAAATGAAGTTGGCTAGATATGGAGCAACATTAGATAGTAAGTTGTTTTTTTGTTTTCCTCCTTTTCTGATCTCATGTTTTTCCATGCCACATAAATTGCAAGCATAAATAGCCTATGTTGGTTTTAGTGCAAAGTTTAAAGTTCAAAAAAGACTTGGTCAAAACACATGCTAAAACCTACATTTATGTCTCAAAATTAAAGTAACACATTCCATTAAAATGTGATCACCACTGAAACGTTTGCATTTCAGTAGCTTGTCACAGTCCCTGCACTGAGAGCAAAGCAATGGTTTGCTAACTGACTGTACACTAACTTGACCTTTGAAATTTCAAGTTAGTCATTGTAAAGTATTGTTCATTGTCCCTGGTTCTGCCTTCCTTTCTAGATGCTGTGACCCAGATGTTAGCACTGTAGCTGTAGAGTAATATATTGCAATATGATGCCATTTTAACTTATTTTGAAAGGGTGCTCTCTAGTTATTTTGATTTTAGAGAAGAGAATCCCCTGAGCTCTGATGCCTTGTCTTTTATGGATGCCTCATTTTGCCCTGCAAGGAGCCTGAAATTCTGTTTCGAGTACAGACAGCAGTGATAGGACACCTCTCCTCTGCTGCTGATCTGCACTATGTTTATTGCAGTAGGTGGCTGCAAACTGTTTTAACCATTTTATCCAACTTTTCCATCAGAGAGACTGAAGACACAAAGTTTAACAAATTCAGAACAGAATGAGTACAATTTTCATTTCCATGTGAGGAAATGGGACTCACAAGGTGGATGAGTAATTTTAACCCAGGTTAAATGTCTTGTTCCTAGAAAAGATGAGGCCTATATCAGATTCCCAACCCCACCTCTTACACTCAAGATTATTATTTCCTCTTGCTTGGCCTGTTCTACAAAGAGAGCTTTTCCTCTTACCCTCACCTCCCAGCTCCTCCTGTCCCAGGTGCTGCTCCCACCAGCAAAAAAAAAAAAAAGTATATCCTAACAAACCTACTTTCAATGCAAAGTTCCCACAGGAGCAAATTTTATGTTACCGTAGTTATTCTCAAGATTAGAGCAGATAAACACCTGTAAATACATCAAAGAGCTGATTGACTTCCAGATCCGTGTAGGTGCTGGAGCAAGATGGACATTTAAAAGAAGACCTGGTAGTCGAATCCCGTTCATCCGCTTCTATCTTCCGGCGTATGTGGTCCAGCTTGTATTTTATCACATCCACCAGCACCTTGTAATTGATGTAGTAGTAGTTGTGCCTTGTGCTCTTCCCGTTAGGGCCCGTCTCAACTCGCATGCGCACCTTCACAAACTTGTCTGCCTTGAGCGTGTTGAGAACAGTACGCAGCTGTTTGCGTTCGTACTTCAGCAGCGCTAACAAGTCATCCTCTTTCACGCAGGGGTGGCGGATCAGCACATCAAGGGCCAAGGAGTACTCAACTCCATAGAAGCCACGCACCGTGTATTTGGCCAGGCGCTTTAAGGCTGCTGGGACTTCGGTGATAATGCTTTGCTCTTCCATCAGGAGTTGAACCACTGCCAGAAAGAGAAGCGAGAAGGGTTGTACAACAAACAAGATGGATGTGAGGTGTAGTAAACCTTTCTTAGAGTTCACCATTTGCTGTGCTGCTCTTCTGCAGGAGAATAGGTTAATATAAAATCCTTAACTTGCACCTGGGGAAGGGGAGGTATCAATAGCTATCAAAGATTAGGTAATTCAGGTGGTTAAATGGAACAGGTGACTGCACCTCAAGTATTCACATCCTCCTGTGTAAAAACAACCAACCAAAAAAAAAAAAAAAAGCAGCTATCTAGGAAAATAGATTAAAGAGACTTCATAATAATCTTCACAGAAGACAATGTCTTCATGTGTAGACCTTCCTGAAGATACATATCCATTTTCAATCAAAGCCAGGCAAGTAAGATCTGAAGTGAACAGTATATGCCATAAAAATTACAGCTCAGGACACAAGTCAAGTAAAAAATCTTTAGTTTAATTCATAACAATGTGAAATGGATGTGATTACACCTTTTGTGACAAAAATTTCTTTTTTTATTTTTTCTATTTCTATTTCTTTTTTTTTTTCTCCTCTGTTGGCTGTGATGGTCAAGTGAAGGCCCAACTGGAGTACTTGGAGCTCCATCCTGTCTGTCACTGTGCTCACCCAGCACAATGTCCAAGGCTGAGCCTTGTTTTCCACCACACCCAATCATTGGGGAACATTTGCAGCAGAACATTTAGGTCCTTGGTACTCTTCTACTCTGTAGAAATAGAGCTTCTGGCAACAATCAATTCCTAATCCCATTAACTAGAACATAATTAATTTTAATCTCTCAAATCCAACTGTCCTAACCATTTCTTATTTGTAAGGAGTGGAGGGAGAAGAAAAAAAAAAATAAGGTAAGCTTCAGTGAAGTCACATCCCTATTCCCTTGTTTGAGGCACATTAAAACCCTACAGTAATTTTTGACATCAGGGCCTGTAGCCAGACTGCCTTGCAGAGAGGCTCGCAGCGTGCGGCTGAACAGTGCTGGTAGAGCTGCTGCTGGACCAGAGGGTGGGTAGGTGGGTGGTGGGACAGCACGTTATGGCATGGTAGGTTGCCAGTGGCATCCACCACTGAGGGGCACCATTCTCAAGCCCAGGGGATTGTGTGCTGCTACACAGAGCTTCCAGGTAGCCTTCAACAGAAATATGAGTTATGAAACAAACAAAACTATTTGCAGTAGCCTAGTGGTTAAGCCGTGATTAAACTTACATTATAGGGGATGCACCATCTTTCCAGTAAATCTGTATAATCCTGCTGGTCTGAGGCTAGAAACCCAGAAGGAAACAGCACCACCCTGACCTAAATTTCCCCACAGGAAGAGCTGGGGAGCACTGCAATAGGGTGCTCAGGGAGGAGATTGAATCTTCACCTGGAGAAGACCTGAGCAACCTGACCTGGCTTTGAGGCTAGCTGTTCCACAAGCAGGGGTTGGGCCAGATGGCATCCTGAGGTCTCATCCAACTTACATCTTCTGTTCCAAGAGTTAAGTTTAACCTTAGTAAGGAGAGAGACTTTGGCAATGTCAGTCAGTTCCCCCAGTAGTCCATAGACTGTAAGAAGAATGTTTTTATGTTTTTTCATAAGAACCTCAAGTATTTTTTTTCACTCTCTCTCCTCTTACATTCTTTCCTCTCCACTTACGTTCTTTCCCTTCTCTTTTGTTCTCATCCTCCAAAAAGGTTCAACTGACCAGCATATCTGACCCTCACATACTAGCAGGGCGGTGTATCTGAATACATGATAACACTCCCTCTTCGGGGTGTGTATACAGAGTACCCTCTCTCTCCCTCTTTCTAGCCTCACATTTTTTTCTTTCTGTGCAGTGGCATACATTCAGCAGGAAGGTGAGTGTCCTTGGCCACCCTCAGCTGTCTTTGAGTCTCCTCAGGCTGTGGAGAGCACTGAGCCCTTGCCTGTTGCTAGCTAATCCCCTACAGAAGGGGGCACTGTAACCTCCACTGTGTGCCCACCAGAAGGCAGCTATCTGCTATTTCTGGAACGAGGGCCAAAGAGAGGCAGCGGCAGCCTCAGCAGCTTCATGGGATACAGTACCAGTTGTGCAGTGCCCTGGGTGTATGAGTCTGGGCTAGCATCTCAGAAAGGACTGAGGTGCCCTCTGCACGGATTACTAATTTTGTTTTATTTTTTAAATAAAGGCCAACTAGATTGTGGCACTATAAAAGAAAAAAAAACCTTGTTTGCCTCTATTCCTTGACTAATGTGGGGCAGAACCATGACACTTAAAGGACTTCTCTTAGGAGCAGATCTCATGACTGTTTTTTCTTACCCTAAATCAAACAGAATTAAAATAACTTCAAAGGGAGCAGGATAAGTAGATAACATCATCAAAGAAGAAGTCAAACCTGAGCTGTAAGCTTGGTGTTTGCTGGCTTATGAATTCCTGTGACTCCTTATCCCAGACTTACATTAGGTACTTGAATCTGTAAAGCAAGCAGTACTCTGAAGTGCTAAAGAGTCTGCATTGCACTGAAGTGCTTCCAAACACCTTAATGTTAAAAGCTCTTCAAGTCTGGACTATTACAACCATATGAACTATTTAGGGGAAAAAAACACCACCAACCCCTCAAAAAACCAACCCCCCCACCAAACAAACCAACCAACAAAACAGCACACACACACACCAGAAAAACCACCACCAACCACATGTGATGTAAGTAATGTGAATATATACTAGGAAAAGAGTGAAAAGTTATTTTTCAATAAATTCATAAATTCACTGTTCATTTGCAATAGAAATTTAGATATGCAAACCTTTGATTGAATATAGAAGGAAGTGGCTTACCTATTTTATTTTTTTATTTTTACAAAAAATGTCAGAATTTGCCTGAAATAAACACCATGCATGGAGAACAGAAACCCATCAAGAAGCATTCTTTTAAGCTACAAAAGGACCCAAACTGTATTCATTTGGTATTAAAAGTTATTTAAAATCAGAACAGGTATGGGGAGAAGCAGCATTCTCTATAGTGTTTTGGTATATTTGAGGTTATATTCTCTAGTCCATTTTGCTGTGTTTCCCCATCTCATAACTCCAGCCTGGAGCCTTGCAGTTCAGGGGAACTGCTGTTTTTTAAATGCTGTTGTAGTCTTCCCTTCACAGGTAGTAGTTCTCCTTCACAGGCAGTAGTTCTCCTTTAGGAAGAACGTGAGACCAGCCTTGTCAGGGAAAGGAAAAAAAAGCAGCAGCAGCTCTCTACAGGCACAGAAAGGCTTTAAGCAGGAACCTACTCCAGATCTGAGCTGCAGTCTCCATTAAGAAGAAAGGTATTTTGCTGCTCATATAGACATTTTTTTTTCAATATTGACAAGGTATTTTACAAATAATGGTCTAGCTCCTACTTTTTCTGCTTTTGAAGTACTTATTTTTATGACGGTGGCAGCTCACTTTTCATAATGTTTGATGTTTTTAGTATTACTATTTTAGATGTCAGAGCAGCCCTTCTGGTTAATATGGAGCTATTAAAACTTTCATCTAGGAGAGAATATGAGAACTGCCTTTTGGACCATCCTTCTGCTTTAGGAAACCTACTCTGAGTTGCTCATTGTGTTCTCAAGCAATGATCAAAAGCAGAATTTCAAGTTAACAGACATCATACAGAGCAAGTTCTGTAGGGCCTATCTGAAGCCAGCTGCTGAATTAACGTATTACTTGAGTTGTCTGAGCCAACAAGCTATGCAAATCACTATTTTTATCACAGCTTATGCTTTAAATACGCTAAACTAGAAAGATTTATTAAAGCAGTCTTTTATCAGGCTTACTATAACCATATTATTTACAACTGAGTTTAAAATCTTATTGTTACCAGTCCTGTGTATACAGAAATCTTCAGGCTGCTGCCACAGAAGGATCACTCCTTTCTTAAAACAAGCTTAAGTATTTCCCAGCCTTTTCCTAGACCTATCTGTGATAAGCCCTAATTATCACCCACCTGGAGAAAGAGTCCCCAAATCACATTTCGTTAGGAACTGATTTAATTCTGCCTCATATGCATTGCATCATAATAAAGTTACAAATCTTATTGCTCAATGAAATACACCTTACACCTACAATAGACCAAGGCTGGAATTTTAAGTGACTGCAATCTCTGATTAGTGTTTTCATTAGCATGACTTTAGAGGACTAAAAGTAACATGGTAATTAGCTATTTTTTATTGTTGCAAAACAAAAATGTAGCATAGGTAATTTATATAATCTGTGTGTAGAAGCTTTCATAATCAAACAAACCTGGCAAATTGAACATTTTCAGAAAAAAAAAAAACAAAAACAACAACAACAACAACAACAACAAACAGATTTTTATCTAAGATTTTCTAGCTTTTACATTTTTGCATGTTCATCTTTTTAGGTGGTTTATGTCTTCAAAAGAAACAAAAATAATTTTTTCACTGTATTTCTCTAGATGATAAAATTATAGATCCTTTCATTTCCTTCTATGGGTGAGACAACTGTGGTTAAAAACAACACTAAAATAAGGCTGACAGATGCTGGACAGTCCAGGACTGAAGAGTGAATTCTCTTAGAACTTTAATCATCATATTTGACCTCAAATCTATGTCTTTCATGTATTTTTTTTTATATGTGCACAGTGGAGGTTGGTCCTATGTGGTACATGGTTTGTGTCATAACACGTATTGTACTTTTGTTGCTGGAGCTCTGATTTTCCAACTTGCTGGTGCATGGAGAGCCCCAGAAGTGCAGGAGTTTGTCTCCATTGGACAAGTTGTCTGGCTGGCGTCCATCAATGTGGCTAGCAGAAGGTAGTGCCTGTGAGAAATACTCTGTACCAGAAATGAAAATTCATAAATTATTAGCTGCAGCAAGAATTCAGATTTCAAAATAGTTCAAAGGTCTGAGCCTGTAGGAGACAGCAATTTAGAAATTGCTGGGGGAGCAGGTGACTGTAAAAAAAACCCTGAGATTAGCCCTGCTTCTGCCTGCAATTAATAGTATAAGAGGGGTCAGTTTCATGCCTTATGCTGCAAAAAATCCTACTCCTACTCTTTTTTGTTCCATTGAATAGGGAAACCATCTAGCTGATACAAGTGTAATCGGCATAAATTTTCAACTGCAAATCAAAAATGTTCACGTGGAACAGTTAAGCAGGTGTACCTCATTCCGTGTAGTGGTTCCTGAGCATGCTCCTTTGCTATG
This sequence comes from Netta rufina, assembly GCF_964035555.1. NCBI lineage: Eukaryota > Metazoa > Chordata > Aves > Anseriformes > Anatidae > Netta > Netta rufina. The sequence goes on from NC_140127.1 coordinate 18,511,144, forward strand.
ATGCTACATTATAAAATGCAAAGTTGCACGACTGCTTGCTGGTGCCTCTTGATTTTAGCCTGTGGGAAGGGTTGACAGTGCATAATGCCTGTGGGTTTCCTTGCTGAGTGTTTTTTACAGGGAAAGTGCCATGTAACCTCAGTGCTGTTATTCGTGTGACAGTCCTTGGCCGGCATGTGGAGGTGTGGAAACATCACAAGAAAACACGAAACAGCTTCCTAAATTAAGGTGTGTGATGGCCTGGCTGGTGGCGCTGCTTTCAGAAAGAGGAAGCCACAAGCACCTGAGCAAGCTGTGGCTGATAAGGAGAGGGCTGGTGGCTAAGGACAGTTAGCCTCCTCATGGCAAGGGTAAAGCTCTGCGTGGCAGGGGCATTGCTGAGCCCTGTGCCTGCCTGGATGGCAGCTGGGAGATCATTCTGCGTGGGCTCATGCTGTGCTGCCTGTGGCATGAACACTCAGAGTGAAAGCTGTAAGTAAAACTTAAAAAAAAAAGTGGTTTGAGCAAGTGTTTCTGCCTGCATGTAGCCCTGGCAGTGAGGACCGTGGGAAGCAGGATTCATGCTGTGAAGTTGTTGTGATGTTGTGCAATAAAGGCATTATTGAAAGTAGGAGCTCGAGACGGGGCTAGGCAAAGTCATCTGGCTTTGTTTCAAACCCATCTGGCTGGCTCTGAGGTTGAGCTTGAATGGCATGGGTGCTGCGCTGCGCTTGCAGGCTGCTTGAGGGAAAGGAGGCAGGGAGTCAGCCAAGTAGTCCTAGGTTGGGAGATATAAATAGGGAGCCTGGTCAGAGGCTGAAGGAGAAAATTCAATGTGTGGAGCAAAAGTGTGATTGAGATCCTCACAGAGCGCATGCAGGATGTTTGACTTGGCTATTGGCAGGGTGCAGATTGGTGCAAGCAGCCTTGTGGCACGTTGTGATGTGCACCTTGGGCAAGTGGGAGCTGTTGTAGGATGCTTTTTTGTCCTCTCTTGGTCCAATTCGTGCCCCTCTGCCTTTGTCCTGCAAGGCACATGGAAGCTACGTTCTGCTCTCTCCTATTTCTCTGTGCCAGCTGATAGCCAAACCTCCCTCCGTTTGCAGAATGCGACTGCTCGCCATCTACATACATTCGAGCTCTGTGAAATGTGAAGACTTCAGGGTTAAGTACGTAACCTGCTCCGCTGTACACGCAGGGCTATGGGTTGCACAATCGCCTCTCTCTTCCCCTGTGCTGCCCCTTTTGCAGCCTCTGCCTGTGCCACTGCAGCAGGCACTACTTCTCAACAGCGTGCAGCCCCGAGCCCTGTTTATTTTGTGAAACATCCAAAGCCTGCACTGAGATGATTTATCTTCTCATCTGTTTTCCTGTGGTGCTCTCCCCACATTACCTAATTCCTGATCCTTGAAGGGATGCAGGTGTTAAACTAAATCAGCTTTGAGGGCTACAGACCTCTGAGTAGTTTGTTACAGCCTTCCTGATAGCCAGAAAGACAGAGGCTGTCGTGCTTCCCAAACACAGCCCTTGGTGCCGCAGAGCGGGTGCTCTCCCAACCTGCTGGGTTGCCATTGCAGCATGGGGCAGAAATACAGGGAGAATTCACCTCTCTCTTAGATTTGTCTGTCTGCAACACCATCCCTTCTCTTGCAAAGCGTTATTTATTTACCGTCTTGAAAACCGGAACAAGGCATAAAGCCTTTCTGCTGTCCTCGATCATCACAGCCTGTCCCGGGCAGTGAATGAAGCAAGGGATTTCTGTAAGAGGAAGCTTGGGCTCAAGTAAAGGGGTGGTGTCCCTTCCAAAAAGGAAAGGGGGTGAGTGGCTGCCACGCTTGTTGACCTCTGGACAGGTTGCTTACAGCCTTGGTGTTCTTTTCATGTAATTTACCCTGCTCGTAAGTCCGAGGAATGGTTGCTTGTGGCACTATGTATTTTTAACTTCCAGGTTTTTTCTTAGAGTGTCAGTTTTAGATCTGCTGTCTCTCAGCAGGTAAATACATGAAAAACTGTGGTGGTGGCACACAGACTGGTGGGGGGGGGAGGTGCGTTTTGGTTGGGGTTTCAGATGACAACACAAAAATTCTTAGTTTTGGGAGCAGTGGGGTCAGTAAAGAAATATACTGTGGTCCTAGATCTTCATAGCCTGCCACCCTTACCTGTCTTCTGTTTTACTTCTCTTTCCTCTGTCATCTCCTGACATCTGGCTCCTGCTCCTCCCTCTTTGTCTCCCCTTCTCCATCCCAGTGGCGGCTCCTTTCTCCCACCTGCCTCGTACCGAAGGCGTGTGCCTGCTGCAGCAGCTGGATGTGTCTTTCTTGGGAGAGCAGTTTCCAGCCTTCCGTGGCTGTACACCTCTTGCAGGAATGCAGATGTAGCATTTCAGGAACTAAGCTGATGCAAATGAAACCTTTAAGTAGTTCTGTGTAACTGCTGGTGTGATTCGGGTGGTAGGTGTGGCCTGAGAAAGGGCCGTGGCTCACCTCAGCACCTCCAGGTACCGGATGGTCCGCTGTAAAAATAAGGTGGCATTCCAGCACTGTCACAGCTTGGTGCTGCTGATGGCTTTATTGTCCTACTATAGGCAATTTATTTTCTTCATTTAAATTTCTCAAAGAGAAGAACCGCTTTCATTGAAATATAAAGAGGGAAAAGCCTAGGAATTATTATTATTTTTTTTTTTTCTACATCAGGTGTCTGTGAAATGGAGAAAGCTTAGCAAGATCAGAAGAAAGCCAAAACCCTGCAAGTGGAAAGCCCTGAGCAAACCTAATGACTGGAGTTACCTTAAACACAGCACACCCGTCGGAGGCAGTCTTACTACTAGGATTCTCCTTACGCTCACGCATAACCCTTGAGCTAAGAGAACAAACTTTGCAAAACAAATTAGAGTGAGAGAGGTTGTCCTATATACGATTAATGTAATTCAGAGCTGATTCACTGTAGTGCAGAAAATGGCCTGAGCTCCTGGTACTCAGTATGTAAGCAGGCCAACTCCTTCATAATTAATTTCATCTCTTTTAAGTAACAGGGTGGGAGCAGACTAAGCTAAAAAGGATCTTGAAAAATTTGGATACTGCAAGATATAGTGCTCTGAACAACTGGTAGGCAGACTTAGAGGGAAGTAAGCATGGTCAGCTTGCTTCTTGGTCACAGATTTGGCCAACTTGCATGTTGTGTTTCCAGACTGTTCTGACAGTCACAGGGAGCTTTTTATAAAATACGTAAGTATCTGGAGATTTCTTCCCAAGGCAAACTGTGGTTTCTGCCACTGCTTTGATGGAGCATTATTCTTTCTGGCTAATCTTGTTCTGCTGGTGCAAAGGATGCAAGGTTTTGCTGCTTGGTGAGCTTGGGCGTTCCTCTCTCACCACCATTTCTGGTCCTCCAAAACCAGAACAGCTGATGAGCCTCAGCATTAGCAGGTCATTTGCCTGCTGTTAACCACTAAGGTGAAATCCAAGCTCTTTTGTTTGCATTTATTTTTTCTCCTTCCACCTGTAGGCTGAAGAGCTGTCTGGTTAAAGGTGGGACGGGTGTGCTGGGAAGGAGTGGGATTTTAGGGCTCTGGCCTCTGCTTAGAGGTCTCTGCTGCTCTGCCAGTGCCCTCCCCATCACGGCTGCTTGCTGCAACTTGTTTTCTATTGATCTTGCTCTTTCCTTGCAGCTATTTTCCATGACATCTGTGGGCACTGCTTTTGGAGTTCTGCTTCTGAACAGAGCCTTAACTTGTAACTGACTCAAAAACAAACTCAGTTTCACGTGTGTCCCAAAACCTTGGCTTGATTTGAGGTGAAAATTCCTTTCCTTCATTCTCCTGTTCTCACTTGCTGCCCATGTTTTGCTTTTTTGAGTGGGAGATGTCATTCTTTCTTCCCCTGAGATGGCACAATCTTCACTGTGTGGCTTTCTCAGATTTAGAAGTGAAAATTTTCTTGACAAACTGACATTTTTGCATTCAAATGCCAGTGTCCAAACAAATGCCTTGTTTCCTGTAACGCCTTATTTAATGAAGCACTGAATTAACTTTATTGTATTTACAGTAATGACAAAAATCTGCTGGAAGCTAAAATACTGAAGCTACTCCTCATAGAACTAGACTATGCAATAGCAGTTAAAAATAAATTTGTCTTGTTGCTTACATGATTTTTTTCTTTCTCTCTCAAAGCAGCCTGATATAATGGCCTAGTGGCTTGGACTGCTTCCTGCTCTCTGACAAAAGAAGTCTTGTGACTTTTCACATCAGACCTAGGAAAGCTGTGTGAGTCTCCTGTACTCTGAATGAAAGAGAAGCAGGAAACTGAGCAAATGCAAGTAAGGATTTCTAAGCAGAACCTTATTTAAACTTAAAAACAAACAGAACCTTGATGCTTTCAGCATCAACAGGTGATGGTTAAACCAATAAGCAGTTAATTGCACTAATCACTTTATACATTAAGGCAGACATAGCAAGACATACTTTTTTTTTTTTTTTTAATAGCATTGATTGTTTTTGTCAAAAGCAGATGTATTTATTGAGGCTCTGGATAGACCTCCACAAGATTTGGCTATGATTTTGCAATTGTAAAGCAATTTCCAGTGTGGAAAGGTAGATTCTCTTGCACAAGGGACATGCCAAAAGCACATTAGTTAATGGCTGTGAATAGTCTACATGGCCTTGCTCCATATACTCTAAAGTGGGACAGGGCTAATTAAGCAAGTAAACTTACCGCTTATTTTTAAATGGCAAAGTAATTTGATTATGCCTGTTAAGCAACTAATTCCAAATGAATCTGAACAAACCCCTACCAGATTAAGGTGTGAACTCAGCAGTATCGTGACTTCATGGTACTGACTGCAACATTTGACTTGATATTTTATATGAATCATCTGACCCAGAAACTCCATTTTACACCACGTGTTGTTTTTTTCCCCTAATCTAAAATGTGATTTTACCTTACAAAGGTTCAATATTCCAGAGTCAGACTGAAAATAGACTCTGGTAGTGCAGTCACGCTAACATGCTTCTGCTTGCTTATGTTAGCTGGGAAAAAAAATAGATACACAACTAGCATCACCCTTTTGTTTTTATGGTCAGTTTAAATAGTAGGATGCTGATTTCTGTATGGTGTTACTGTGCCACTGGTTTACATCCCTGATTTGCTTCTTGCTCTGCTACAACCATTTTTCCTAAGACCTAGGATGTTCTTTTTTTTTTTTTTTTTTTTTTTTTTTTCCAGCAAGAAGGCATGTTTCCTAACATAGCAGATGCTAAAGCTATTCGGCTAATTAGCATTACTTTCATCTCCACTTCTTCCGTTGTTGATGAAAGGAAAGCTTATTAGAACCGACGACTTTGCTGTTAGCTGGTAACCTGGTTCCTGAAACAAGGGATGACTAAAGGTTAGCTTTAAATACTTCCTTCAGAAAAGGAAACAATATTAAGTATAACTTAGCCAGCCAACTTGGATGAGAGGTGACTCACTATCTCAAATTTATGGGCAGTTTGTTTCGTCTTCTGTAGATTGCTTAGTGTTGGTTGCTAAATATATATATATATTTAGTAATATATAAAATACTAGACTTTTTAATAATTTGACTTCACTGTTTGGAACAGGAGACTACTATTATCCATTGTTCCAAGCTTCTGCAATACACTTTTACTGCTTTGAATATCTTGGTTATCAAGAATCCAGTCATAAGTGTATGTCATCAACTTCTGAACGCTGTAGGTAGGCAGAATGACTTATGCAAGATAGTCTGGAGATACCAAAGAGACACAGCAAACACTTACTTTATGCCAGTGGCAATTTTAAATTAATGGCTCTACTATCAAGTGGAATATGAATAGCATCTTTTTCCTAGGGTGGTTAAAGTGCTACCCGTGAACCAACATGTGTACAGGCCCCTATGCTTACTCTCCAGTGTTTCCTCTTTGTGTATTATAAAACAAGAGTTGGCATTGTGTTTTATAACTAGGCCCAGAAATGATCTACTGATGTAGATAAAAGTATTGCCTTCTACACTGTCTGCTTCCTAGGACATGAAGGTGCCTGCACTTCTCCCTGTTTCTGAAGGACCTGTGACATGTAATATACCCGACGACTTCCAATGAGGTATGAAATTGATGCACGTGTACTGTGGTCTAAGAAAGAAGTTCTTCAGAGTATGTATTGTATTAGTATTTATTTTTTTCTTAAACAACAGAAATCTGTATTAAAAATATATATCTGTTAACAGGCCAAGAAAGAGCTTCAGCTAGAGATCTACAAATCAGTGAACAGACGTTTTAGGCTCAGATCTAGTTTTAGATATTTCTGCAAGTGCTTGCTTCTGTGAATAGATATAAAATAACCTGTCAAGAAGTTGTAACAGGGCATTTTGGACATACCATCACACTAGACCAGAACAGTATCTGTTCATCCTGAGTGCTTAGGAAAGAATAACATAATATCATCACAGATGTCCTTTTAATACACAATTCTTTTCAAGCTTGGCAGGTGCCATTTTAACTCATTTGTGCTTTAGAAGTACTTCAATTAAAACAAACAAACAAAACAAAAAACACAAACAAAACCAAACAACCCCCCAACCAGACTATTGTCAAGACTGAAGAGATCTAGAGCTAACTGCTGAACTCCTTTTGCAGAAACAGCTGAAATCAAAACAGATATACATTTTTGTACGTTTCTTGCCAGCAGAACTGCTGAGCAGAAAGCAAGAAGGTCCAATGCAAGATGATAGGGTCTTCCACTGTTAGAAGCTCATTGATGTTTCTATAGAGCTATTAGATTGCTGAAGAAAGGGGTTAGGCTGAGGAATCTTTTTTTCCAGGAGTATTTTTTTCCTTGGAGGGCTTCCATTTCAGACAAGCAGCTTCCAACACAGGAAAGGTACAGGACTACCAAGGACTGCAGGGATCTGGGCATTCCCGCAGGTAAGTCTCTGTATGACCATTATACACCTCCATCAGTGTCGTGCACACCGTCAGCTAATAAACAGGTGGGAAGAAGGAAAAAAAGCCTCATTAGAGGAATTACTTAAAACAAAAAACAAAGGTACTAGCTGAACAGTTCAAATAAAATGTGCGCTTATCTTATTTAACTAATTGCGTAAGTCTAATCTCGAGATCTGTTCACCAAGTCAACAACATGTAAGTAGCTTGTTCGCAGCCAAGAATGCTGCCTCCACTGAATATAGTAACTTGTTGTTCAAAAAAAACCCAACCACCACCTCCTCACCACCTTAGTCTTTAAAAAAATATACACAAGAACAACAACAAAAAAGCACTAAAACCTCAAGTTCAAACTAAAATATCTTCTGTTGTAAGAAGAACGTGCCTGTAGTATGCCTAAGTGATGAGGTATGTTAACTTGTTCCATGTTGAATCTGAAGGCATATCATAGATTAATTCAGACTGGAAGGATTCTTTAGATGTCTGCATTGCAAACGCTACCTCAAACCAGGGCCAGCTATAAAGAAGTGGGCCAGGCTATGCAGGGCTTTAAAGCTGTAGGGCCTCTGGAAAACAGTTCTTTCGAAAGTAACTTGGATTTTTTGTTTGTACCTGCATATTTTCACCTAGCAACCCATTCACCCTCTCAAAATCCACCACTGAGCACTGTGAATATATACTAGGGGGAAGAAGCAGCAGAATTGAATTTAAAAGGTTGTATTCTCCTATTTCCCTTCTCATGCAGTGAAGGACAATGCACCTGAATCACACACATGCAGGAAACCTTCCTGTACAACTCCATGCCCCTTCTCCCTTTTGCTTTTTGCTCTGTCTTTCCAGTAGAGCTACTCTGTTCTCCTTACAATCTAGTTTTATTGGGCTCAGGATGAGCAAACCTTCAGCAAGCTTATTTTGAAAGGAAATTATCAAGTGGAAGTCTTGTGGGAGGCCATTAAAGGCTTTTAGAAGGTAGACCGGCTTTATTTTTAACATTTAAATTCTAGCTTCACTTTTAATACCTTAAACTTCATTTACAGTACAAATTTAGCCCTCCTACAACCTGTCAGTGTGGTAAAAACTGAATGTATCACTGTGACCTCCTCCTTAGAAATGCAGTACTTCCTGGTCTGTTGCCCCTTTCACCCCCCCTGCTCTAACCTTTCTGCAAAAATAGAAGCATTACCTTATTGAGGACAGGCTTTGTAGAGAGAACATCATAAATAGTTGGCAAGGAGATGTTCTGAAAGAAAGTAATACAGTGATGTTAATGGCTATTAACCTGTTACCTAACACTGTAAATGCTGTGAACTTTACTGTTTGTGACTGCTTACTTGGTAAGATAAACCTTTAAGAATACAGAAATACTGCAAAGACGTGTGCGGACTAGCTTTCAGTACTGCAGGGGAAAATTGAGTGGCAGTGGGAAAGTCAAAACACACTGTCAGGTAGCAAACTAGTGAAGTGAGGAAACACTTAAATGAGGAGATACTTTGAGTAATATTATCTCCTTGCATATGCAGCAGCAGAAAACGCTTGTAGGAAACCCACCTACAGTAAGAGAGAGCCTGCAACTAAAAACCAAACATGTGAAGAGCCACCTGGTACCGTATTATCCAGAAGTGTAGACAAATTGTCACAAAGCCATTAGCCACTTCTGTCATTACAGCTGTGCTTCCAAATGCCCTAGATATCAGATCAGTATAATAAGAGTTTCACAATAGCAAGGTTAGGTATTTGGAGGATGTTTACCTCTTGTGTTGTCTGGTTCAAGCACTTCATTGCAGGTGTTCTACGATTATCCAAGATCAGCGGAGGCTTCCAGCGATCATAGTTTGTTTCTAACACATACCATGTGCCCTTCTTTATATCAAGTCTGGAAAAGAAGTATACGTTTGTGTTTTGCTTCTGTTACTATACATTCAAAATACAAAACTGGAAGATTTTTTGGCTCACTACAGATATATTTCAGTGATGCTAAAGGACTGAGTTCTTACGCAACAAAAATCAAGACAAAAACCTGTGACAATTACTGGTGGAATCTGTCCTCTTCTGGAACGAGGAGTCAGGTATTAGGTCAAGCATACTCACTCCCAAATATCCAGAGCAGCTGTCCTGGAACGAGTTATCACACAGCCTTCTCCAGAATTTTTTCCACCCAGTATAAAGTAAGCAGGAGCCAGCAGTCTTGTTTTTGCCAGTTTGTCTTTTGCATCCTGGTAGCTACAAATAAAGTGGCGTTGGACTATTAAAGGTTATAAATGGTTCAAGTACTGAAGAAAGTTCACAGACAGGAAAAGTTTGGGTACACCTTTCTTCCCCTTTCATGTACTGCATGAGAGATTGTATCACAGTGAAGGAACGCATTTAAGTAAAGCCTCTCCACTGAGTTCATGGTTGCTGAGAGGTGTCCTTTGTCTGTTCTCTACATTAAAAATGAAGATGTGTTACAGCAGTGTTATATTGTAACTAAATCATTTACTACATGTGAGCTTTGTGGTGGATGTGTTTTGATGCAGAATGCTGTTACACATTCAAACACCAGTAGCTTCATAAGGGAAAAAAAAGTCCGAGAAAACAATTTTACAAGTCTTCCCCACCACCAGAGTACCAGCAAAACCAGAACTATTTAATGTGCAGGCTTCTAGGAAGGTATCAATATCATTAGATACTAAGCAGGTATCTACAGTATTCATGCCAGTCAGGAGCAAAACAGGGTAAAGCAGTAAAACGTTTACATGGAAAAAAGCAATACCTTGTAGCATTCTCTAGTACTGCTCTGGTAAGAAAGCCCATCCACATACCATCTCTTCTCCCAAGAAACCACTCAAAGATACCTGAAAAATAGCACTGGTTACAATATATTTTTCAAAAGTTTCACTTGTGCTATTCTAACTTCCCCAGCCTTTAAAATGAATCGTGTTTTATCCTACCCGTCTGGAATCTTATCGCTATTTGTGTGACTGTTAAAGGTAACTGCAATGTCTGAGGTCTGGAGGACTTGTACTGAAACAATGGAAGAATTACTCACCAGCTTAGCGTTACTCACCAACATAGCCACCATCCAGACTGAAACGCTCGTTCATTGTCAGAGTGAACAAATCCTGAAAAGCATTACACAAATCAGCCTCCATCTGTCACTAACCCATCGGTATCAGTAACAGACAAAAGGCAGTGTTGCAATTTACATGCCAATTGAGCTTCTGGTCCGTTAGACTATTCCCCACTGAGTAAAGAGCTGCAAGACCAACCCTATGTGGAGAAGAACCTCATTAGTATCTGCTTGAGGAAGTAGAAATGATCATTTGTCATTTCCTGACCTAGCATAGCATGTACATGTAGTTTGCTGGACTGCTAATCAAGTCGAGCCTCTGGCCGTTTTTCTCTTTTTCCATGTTGTATGACTGAATCACCACCTCCCCTTGCTGTACTTTCTTCTCAGAGCTCCAAGTACTGTTCTAGTTTGAAGGCAGAATTTTAAGCAGGGCCTATGCTACGTAAACCCTGCCACGTTGGTGCTGTTCATACGGGCATGCAGCTGCACATAATTCGTCGTGCACTACTTGCAACACACAATTCAGACTCACATCCCAGACCTCTCCCGATAGTGTTTCTTTCAGAGGAAAGTCGAATTCAGCCATATTGAAACATTTTCAGAATAGAAGCTTGTCAGTTTACTGAGATCAGAAGACAAGAATAAATTGATGCAATGCCAGTGCTCTACTACGAAAAGAGCCAACTGTAATAGAGGATAATGGCAGAGGACGTAGAAAGGAAGAGCTGCGGTAAGCCAAAGACCCTGCTCAAGTTCTCTGCTGCTGGTTTTTAAGGTCTAGATAAAACCCAGATTTAAGAAAAGAAGAAGAAAACAGCATTGCATTTTCCAAGAAGAATTAGAGAACTGAAACAGCACAAGTATGTGGTTTCACCTCTGGGATCACAGCACTGTCCTTCCATTTGCTAGTGAGAAACAACAACGGCTTCAGCGCTTTATAGTCACTCATTTGTATGTTCAGAATTCAACATATGTTTAGGGATTGTCCAAATGCATTCCATTTAGCCCAAATTCTTTTAGATGGAACAATGCAGCACTGTTTCCTTTCATCTTTCTTCAAATATCTATACTGTGTACTAAAGCAATTAAGAGCTCATTAATCAAAATATCCCAGTACATAGGATTAAAGTAGGAGATTTACATCTTAAAGGGAAGCTTGCAGCATTATTAACAAACTGACAGCCTCCCCCACCATACTTACTGGTTTGACTCCGGACACCATGCCAATATATCCTGCAAAATTTGTAGACCTAAATACTGTTTTGTTGTTTCTCTGGAAGTCCAAGTTTACCACTGTAGGCTTCAGTTCCCGAGTCAGAGTCCAGGAATTGTTTTTAACGTCCCACCTGTGGAAGATGGCACAAAAATTTGAAATTTTCCCTCCCCCAGTAGCTTTTAAAGCTTGTAATTACAAACCACGGGTTTCTTATGTGTGATGCCTGTGCTCTGATCTTACTCATACCAATAGACAGTATTGCTCAGTGGTTACCTGAGCAGCATGAGCAAGGGACAACCAGAAAGTCTAAATGCGTGGGCAGTCAATGAAGAGAACCAAGTTTTAGTGAGACCAACAGCACAAATACTACTCTGTATTAAACAGCACCATCAGTATAGCTGGTTTGTTTTAAGGTAATGATGATGGTAACTTCTCAATGATAATTTAATTCTATTCCTACTGCCAGGGGGAAGCCACTACAATACTGATTATGACACTGAGCCTGTTTTATTCTGAAAGCATACGTTGTTTGTGCTGCAGCAGAATGAACCAGTTCCCTCAAACTCTTTCATTTCAAAGGCAGAAAACAAATGCGTGCAATTGGATTTGTTCTACATGATGGGAAGACCCAATGACAGCTTGTAAGGTAAGCCAGAGCAATCTGTATGTGAGGAGGTAGTAAGGAATACTTAATAGACAATTACATTCTCTGGAAATAATCCAAGTTCTGGGAACAGCTTTGCAAAGTTGCCTTAATTTTCAGGGAGCACATTCCCAGTCCTTCTGGCACATGGGAGTAGTTGCACACAAGCCTATTAAGGGATAGGTGCAATCACAGTTGACGGTATCTGACTATTTGACAGGCAGCTGAGAAGTTTAATGAACTTGTAAATTCCACCTGAACATTAACAGTCATCTGAGTAAGTGACATTACAAAATATACTGTAATATAATAAAAGCATGCATGGGAATATGAATATACTCGGAAAACAAAATGAAATACTCAATTATGAAGTATGAAATGAGAACTAAAAGAGAATCCAATGCTGGTCATCAAGGTTTGTATGTCAATAAGTGATAAAACCAGATCCATGGAATATAAATCACCGACTTCTGAGCAGAAATGATGATAGAAAATGCCAGTGAAGCAGAGTACAGCAACTGTGGGGATAATTTGGAAACAGCAAACAAACAAACCCACCCTAAACCAACCCCCATTTCACTGCACACCCTAAAATTGATGCTTCTGTCCCATCACTTCACGAACAAGATACACCGTGCCTCTGAAATAAGGTTACACAGACTGTTCTTTGCTAGAGATATTTGAGATGGATTTAACTGGAGCTGAGAAAGCACTCAGTAACAACAAACAATTGTTTTTGCAAAGTCATTCCTTACAACTGCAAAGCAGCTTGACATGTGATCACAGAACAATCCTTTTGTTCATTTTAGCCTTTCTTCCACAACATGTAATGCAGACTTGCTTGTCACTGTTCCTAACAACATTCAATTATGCTCAAGGAAGGCATGTAGAAATCTGCTTGGCTGACTTTCTAATCTCTGTTTCTTTTTTAAACCCAAAAGATACAAGTTTATGTACTTACCCAAGGAAGAGTCCAAAATCCAAGTTTCTGGCATGATAAAGCTTCCCTTCAGTAAAATGAAAAAATAAGTAAATATATACATACAAACTTTCCTAAAGAAGAAGACAAATATCAGTTTAGAAAAAAGAGAAAACACACATCAGCAGGGAAAACACCACTGCATAGTTTGCCTTTTTTTAAGCACAGAACAACGGTTGTTTTTTCCTGTTTTACCCAGAGTAATGTTTTACCTAATAACTAAAATAATAACCTAATAACTGAAATCAACCAACTTTTAAAATCACTATCTAAGCCTTATATACGTTCCAAATTGTTAATCCAACAATAATACCTCCAGCTTTCTCTAAAAGTGAGACTTTTGTTAAGCCTTCTGAGAATCCTTCAGAAGTTTCCTAAATAGGAACAGATGCAGACAAGGGCTGCAGAACTGATTTAGAAAATGAAACCATCTCTTATTTTCACTCCTTCCTGCCATAGAACAAAACCAAAAGCACCATTCTAGGATACATTACCTGTTTTATCTTCTGCCACTATTGAGGTACACACGGTAAAAATTTCATAAAAGATGTTAAAAATAACAATTTCCCCTAGAAAAGAAGAAAAAGAATAATTTGAATCTTTTGCTAAAAAAAAATAAAATAGAAAAAAAAATACTGCAAAGTTCAGCATTCTATCCTATTTCTCTTAAGAATTTATTTAATCACATTTGATATTTAAAATGACCAATTCAGCTTCCTGACAGGCCAACAGAAGGATGAAAATCTCTTGGCCTTCTGCCTTCCCACACAGAAAGCTGACAGTCACTGCTACTTCCTACTCTGGAAACTTCAAAACAAGCTGTAAAATTCACTTTAAAGAAATAAGCTGCTATATGCACAAGTTCTCCCTTGCAAGAAATGGGCGTTTGGCTCATATACAAAGAAGCAGTGGGAGCAGGACTGTGAACCTTCTCTGTCTATATTCTGGAAGAATTCAGTGTCTGCTTCTTGCCTGGGATTACATTTCTTCTGCAGGGGGTGCAGAAGACAGGCAGGAACATGTGATAAGGATCTCAAAGGAGAGAAAGCACAGCATGAAAGCGAGCCTCGCCTTGGTACATCAACAGCAGATGCAGCTGAACAGGAAACCAAAGAGAACCAAAGAATCCCCCAGATTCCAGGTGCACAGAAGCCAGAACTCCCTCCAGTTCCCAAAGCTCAGGGGTGAGAAGTTACACAGAGAAGGCCCAGCCTGATGAAAGGGTTACGTGATTCATTGCCATTCCCTTCTAAAATACTGTTTTCACTTAGTATGGGATGGAATTTATTGCTTTATTCTACTTAATTAATAATTTATTTGCTAAAGTCACAGCTTGAATACAACTATATAGCAGATTGTTAAATATACTAGTTTTAAATGAGTCTAGATTCCTAGTTTTCCATTATGTTAACAAAACATTGAAGACTATTACCCAAAGGAACTCCAGATGAATTTGCAATCCCTTGGAGCTCTTCATTGAAAGGATACGGAAGTGTTTCGGTTAGGTGTGACTGAAAGGAAAAAATTTGTATGTTTGTGTAAGCAAAGGCTATTTGGTTATTTGAAACAAACCTCTCCCCATTCTTAGCACTATAAAAATAACTATTTAATTCTTCTGCAGTCTGTAGAACTTGAGGATGTTTGTAGAGCACTTGGAAGAAAAGTACATACTTATGGAAAGAAAATACTATTTACCAAAATATTGACAAGTGAGCAACGGAAATTAGCACAATATCTAATTATTGTTAGCAGCAATAGACAGCATTAGCAGGACAGCAATAACAGCATTAAACAGGACTCAACAAAAGAGTTCGACTGAAACTGAGCCTGAGGTTGTCAGTATTTAAGGGAATCTCTAACATTGGCATGACTACCCGTATATGGTAGCTTTATGTCAAAATAGTGTATATGCCCAGTATGATTAATTCAAACTTGAAAAGTTCTTGGAAAAATTAAAAGAGGTGGAGATAAGCATTTTAGGATTGATGGCTTCAGAGTAATTTAACTCTTCAAAATAACATTTTTGTTCTGAATAATCCAAGAGGAAAAATTATTACATATAAAGGTCTTTATTGCCAAAAATTAGTAGCATTTTAATTCCGGTAGTCAGAGCACACAGTCATAATAATTAAGCTGAAAGTACTTACTATTTTGTGATCCACTATGTCAACAATTTTGCCACTAGGAAAGAAGGTATTTGCTATATCTTTTATATTCTGGACTACAGTCTTCAACTAAAAAGAACAAAGGCTTTTATTGAATAGAAGATCTTGAGCATAACAATTGCTAGAATACTAACAAAACTCTTTCACATACTTTAACATCTTGTTAAAAAACATATATATTTATGAGCTCTTTGCTTAAGCATTTATATTTTTAAATCAAAAAAAAAAAGACTAGATAACTTCATTAGGAAAGTACAGTAGAAAAAGCTTTGTTTGCAAAATGAGAATGGCCACAATGACTAATCACCACACTATGGGATCTAACTCCAAAATGTATGGTAAAACCTTTCAGCATTTAAGATGCAACCTTAAGCTTCCAAAACCCACTTGTACAAATTGAAAACAAAAAAGTCTTCTTTATTGAAGACTTTTAAAATAAAAATCGTAAGTAGAATTTGTCTAACTTTCTGAGTTGAAAGGTCAAAGTCAACAGCAATACAACACATAGCAAAACCGTCAATAGCAATATAGCCCTAGCCTTTTTAGTGAAATTTAGTATTACTGAATTGCATTTTCAGCAACCTTCAGGAGAACAGCTATAGCCTGAAAAAGCCTCAAGTATTTTAAAGGTTATTTACCCTGTAAAAACCCCAGATCTGCAACTAACACCCCCTAAAAAGGGTGAGACATTCTTCATTGCCCTCCACCATTTCATCATCTCACCCCACGTTTTCAGAGAAGTGTGGATGCACAGAGAAAGGATTCTGTCTCAGTTTCGCTTCTGCTTACTGAGGCTGTTGCTTTGATACACTCCTCGCCTCGTGCTGTATTACTTCATGACTAAAGACCTTTTATAAATTAAAGTCTGCTTTATGTCGCACCATTTTCATTTTTCTGTGCCCCAACCATTAGTGCCCCTTGTTCAAGTGTTGAACAGAAGAAAGTTCAGTCAAGCAATTACCATATTCTAGAACCATTTTAAAAATAAAATAGAAATATTCTATTCTAAACTAGAATAAAAATAATAGAACAGTATTTCAGCACAGTATTTCTTACAACCTTTTCAATAATAAAAGGACACATGCCAGTCATAGAAGCTATGCTGAACGGTAAGCTCTGCTTTCATACCTCTGTCTTTTTGTCACGCATCAACTCATCCCATCTTTTGCTGGGAGGCAAATCAAGATTTATGATATATGTGGGTACATTTCCTTTGAACCTAAAAGAAAAGTGACAGCGCAGATTTATAGGAAGTTTGAAAATACATTTGACAAAACAAGTGCTTTTCACTTGTAACTGGTATTTTCTGTATCTGTAATGCGAACAAGTCTCAACAAAACATGAATTGCTGACGCTTGCAAATCTCTACTTTTCTGCAATTAGTTAGACAGGTCCAAACAGATTACTTACGTTGGTCCTGACGGAGGGTACGTTTTAGTCTTGCAGTCTTCTCCATACTGTGAAGACAGTAAAAGATTACTGCTTAGCTTCTTTGTTACAATATTTTATTGTTCTAGAAGACTTAGTTTTGATTTGGACCTTTAAGACGAAACAACTGATTTGATCTATAATGACTCAATAATAAAGGAAGTGAAAGTCTTGGGACTTTGGAAAAGGAGGAGAGGAGAATAAAAGAGGCAGTGGGCGAACTGCAACTTCCGTATGCTACCTGACTGAGCTTCAGGTCACCGGTCCAATGTAGCCCAAGACAAACCCAAGTTTACAACAAATGTACAAACCCATTTTTATGCAATGTGACTCAACCACATGACCATAAGAGCACTTGAAAAGCATTTTCTTCAGAAAAACTCAGGCATCTTGAGTCTTGGTATAGGCCAATTTGTTCTGTGTACTGAATTAGTTTCACTTTATAATGCCATTCATAAATATATTCAGTATTAAGCTTCACCTACATGGATATACACGCCAGCATTATTAAGGCATGTCTTACCCGCTGCAATACAAACAAATGCCTGTTAGTTGCATTTGGGCTTCAAACCAGCTGAGCACAGGCCGCATTTGCCCCCGGAGCTACTTAAGCACATCGGTGAGCTCCTGGGAGCTCAGCATGCCTTCCTTCTCCCCAGGAGGAGGGAAACGTACTTAGATGCCATTTGCTGCAAGTTCAGGCACAGGCTGCCAAAGCACAAGTGTTTGGGAGACAAAGGATAAATACAAACACATAGAGATCCTTCCCCCACTTCCTTGCTGATTTCCAAATTTAATATGGCTGTGGCGATTAGATTAGTAACGAGTCCTTGTAACATATT
Source organism: Netta rufina (assembly GCF_964035555.1). Classification (NCBI taxonomy): domain Eukaryota; kingdom Metazoa; phylum Chordata; class Aves; order Anseriformes; family Anatidae; genus Netta; species Netta rufina. The sequence continues at coordinate 18,528,382 of NC_140127.1, forward strand.
CCACAATAAAAACAGGCAGGATCTCCAGCAGCTGTGCATCCGCGTTCAATAAGCTCCCTAATGGCCACGTTAGGGCTAATCACACGGCCTGTGATCAATGCCATGATCTACAAAATGCACCAGCTGACACAGTGCCACCAACTTTAAGCACTGGCACAATTTGTTACAATGGGAAATGCAAATTTTAAAGTCACATCATTGCATTATCACAGCATTTTCTTTTTGTGTGGGTTCCAGGGGCTGGGAGAAAGTGCAAGGTGAAGGCTGGCTTTCCCACACATATGGCTAGCAGCTATGCCCTTCCTAGCCCTCAGTGCGGTGCAGTTACAGCCTCGGCATTGCTGGAACAAAAGTCAGCCCCAAGAACCCATTTAATTTTCAAAACGAGGAAGTTTCAAAACAAGGAGGGTGGGAGAAGATATCAGGTGACTAATTAGGCAACAAAAGTCAGAGGCTTCATGCAAAGACAAGCATATGACAGTATTAAAGCAACTGTCTTGGGAAATTTTCCGTCAATACTAAAATAAGTTAGAAAAAACTATGCCCCATATACATCCTGCAATGATTGCACAAATTTGGACCTTCTGGAGAAATCTGCTGTCAAAATCTGCTTCCTGACAGATAACGGCTACAACCAAAAATAATCCCAAAGGGTCCCTTTCACACCCAGCAGGTAGGCTCTCTTCAACGGGGAGGACAGGCTACAAGTCCTGGGAACAGGACTGGTGCCAGGTTAACAGGAACACACGCTCGTGTAAGGGATGAATTGCACATGAACACGTTTAGGTTGAGATTGTCACGTATTTAATGAACTTCAGCTTGGAAATCCTGCTTCCTGGAAAGGTTACTGACAGTTTTCTCTGTCAAGGAGTTTGTACTAAATACTGCTAGGATCTTTCCACCATACGAGTTCAGTTATCTGTCAGCACAGTCTGTGCTGACAACACAGAGCAAACAGTGGTGGCCAGGCAAACTGATTTCAGAGTGCTGTTCCAGGTACTAATTGTTATCTCATTCCTATCTCCCCTGAGATTTTAATCTTGTATATGATGCTATTTTTGTCCTCTGCAGTCCTCTGCAACCTAAGCCACAAAAGAGGTGAGGAAAGGAACAAAGGAAGAGTTAAAAGAGAGATATAGAGAACAGAGAAAATATCCCCTCCTTGTATCTCAGTAATTTTTGACTTCTTACCTGCCTATGTATAGAGCAAGCTAAACAAACAATACCCCTTCTACATCTCCCAAACCTGCAAGTGTTGCTTAAGACATCTGATGAAAGCCAAGATTATTAACAATTTTTTTACATAAACTATTATATGCTGGCAGACAAACAGCAATCTAAAAGGATCTCAAAACAAATCCAAAAAAAAAAAATATATATATATTTAAATAATTTTCTGCCAATGGACAGAAAATTGGTTTCTTTGTGTGATTTTTTTTCTCTTTAACAAGGTTATAAAAAGAGAAAGTCAACTTTTTAAAAACAGTTCAGTGTAACTGAGCTTCCTGCCTCGAGAGGCTGATGTCACAGCCAAACATTCGTGAGCTGGTGCAGTTTTCCTGGGTCTTCGTAAAGATCAAACACTCCCGCTGCTGCACTAGATTTCTAAGTTCCAGCACAAACCTAACTAGCTAGCTATTAACCTAGCTAAAACCTAACAACTATTTGTTGCTTGAGGGACTCTTTACCAGAAAAACCACCAGGCACTTTCTATCACCAGGACGGAATAAGCAGCTGTGAGGTTCGTGCTGCGTCAGCGAGATCCTCCCCTCTGCAGAGGCTTGACACTGGAAGAGCAACAACAAACACTGCCCAGGAGAAACACACGGAGCCTCCTAGCACCAAGGAGGGGATCACCTTTAGTTTCAGACTTCACAAGCTGCAGGTGGTCTCCCAGGAACAGCCAGCAGAAGCTCCCTAGCACAAGGAGGTCACTCTGAAATCGCTTTTCAAACATTGAACCTTCCTGTGAGGAATACAATTATTCTCGAAAGGTGATTAAATGATGTCTGTCCCTATTTTTATTATTAACAAAGTCACCTTTCGCTAGTAGATTGTGTATTTTCGTTATCTGATGTACAGCTGACTTTAGAATTTGTATGCACATAATGATACAAAAATGGATGCTTAGCAGCAAAAGACCAAAACGCTAAAAGAAAAAGCTGGCAGTGGGGGAGAAAGACAATGTGGCATGGGGAAGGATGGAAATAATAATTAAAAAAAAAAAGGAAATAATACAAAATAGTTTTGTTATGGCCTATTCTATGAACAAAGTAGAGTGGAGCAGAAACCAAACAGCTAAGAAACTAACAGAGTGAATTGCTGCCTGGAAAAACAACAACAACAACAAAACTACCTAATAACAGTTATTATTCACTGTAGTAAAGACAATTAATGCATGGTTTATAACCGCTGAGTTATTAAAACCTTGCCTGACTTCATTAATATAAATAGGTTGAATGTAGCTTGTCCTGTTTAAACAATGCCCTCGCTAAGACTTTCTTTATTGCCCTCAAAAACGTTTTTGACATAGACGTCATCTCGTCTCCTCCCTTAATATTCAGTGCTTCTTATCTTCTTATTTCAAAATAGTCATAAAACACTCTTCATGCTGTGAAATACTGTCCTGTAGTTAAAGGACACGACATTCAGTCTCTGTCAGACAAAATGCACTGTTCTATTCAGCATCTTTTGGTCCTTGAACCCTGTGGTCTAGAACATTTTCATCTCTGCTCCTTTCCCCTGGCAGGACAGTGCCGACATCCTGCCGTGCTGCAGCACTCCAGGTGATGTTCACCTTTCCGCACATGGAAGTTCAAAGTCCTCCGGCAGCACCGAAGACATGGGATCCAAGCCAATTTAAATCACGTTTTGGACAGAAAAAAAAAACAATCAGTGTGGCTGCAGAGACCTAACCGAAGCTAAAGGGAGTGAAAGTCTGTAGAAGTGCGATGTAATTCATGGTGTAATTCACAGCCTTTGGGTGGCGTGTTCTTTGTTAACAAAAAGACAAGAACCCGAGCAGCTGCATGGAGGACCAGGGAGTGTTGTTCATCCCTCAGTGACCGCAGCAGGCCAGCAGCTGCGGCACAAATCAAACACCGGAGCCTGAGGTCTGGCTGCCCAGCAGCACCACTTGCAGCCTGGACACCCCGTGGCTGCTGTGTAAGCGTGAGGATTTGCTGGGTGCGATGGGATACAGGAATGTGCTGGTAGCTGCCACCTTCCCCTCGAGGAAGAGGAGGAGATTTGGGAGCTGAGGAGGTGAAGGCGTGCTTCGGGAGTAAAAACCAGCAGGAAGCAAGAAGGGCTCTGCTCATGCACTGAGGACGGGGAAGCCAGCCCCATGCACACAAACCTGGCGTTGCCTCTGAAGGTGAAATACTTCGGGTAGTAAAAAAAAAAGAAAAAGTAGTAATAAAACCGGGAACCCAAACCCACCTGCTCTAAACTTCTCCTCTGGGATGAAACGACAGCAAGCGCACTAAGTAGGTTCAAAAGCGTATGTACTTGTAGCAAGCCCTTAATTTTCCTTTTGAAAAACGACATTTGGGCGTAGCACCGCGGCGTTTGTTCGACTTATTTACAGGAAATGCGCCGCAGCAACAACAAGGCGGGTGGCGAGCGCGTAAATTAAGCCCGATAAACACCAAAGCAAGCGACCACCACCGCCAGAGCGCTGCACCCAACACCTGTAACAACGAAGGAAAACGAAGGCGCCGCCGCCCCGTGCCCGTCCCTGTCCCCTCAGCAGCCCCGCCGGGCCTCGGCCGGGCCGCGCCGTGCCCTAGGACTCACCGGGTCCGGCGCTAGGACGAGCGGCGCCAGGACGAGCAGCGCAGCGGGCGGCAGCAGCGCCCGGCCCCAGCCCGCCGCCATCCTCCTCCTCCTCCTCCCTTGGCTTCTCCTTCCTTCGCTTCCCTTCCCCTTCCCGGCTGGGCTGGGAGCGCCGGTCATGTGCGGCGCCCCACATGACAACCGCCCGCCCCGCCCGCCCGGCCCGGCCCGGCCGTGAGGGGGCGGCGGCAGCCCCGGGACGGCGCCAGGCGGGGCCGAGCCCCCCCCCGTGCCTCAGCGGTGGGCTCTGGGCCCCCTGCCCCGGCTGTGCCGAGCCTTGGGAACCCCCCCCTCCTTCCTACCACCGCCCTTTTATTTTCGTTTTGGTAAAGCAGAGGCTTGACTTTCAGTCATGAGTTTAAAAAAAAAAACAAACCCACACACCCTCTTTCTGGTGTTAATTCCCCCTCCACTCCCTTTTCAAAGCTTTCCATGGGAAATGAGGTGCTTCCCCGACAGGCTCCACTCTCATTTTCAAGTAATGACAGCATTACCACCTTCCCTTCCTTGCCTTAGCTGCCCTGACCTGTTCGCATTCCAGCAGCAGCAGAAGTTTATTACCTGGAAATTTCTCAGAAACACAGTAAATCCAGTACCATAGAGTACTCTTCACTTGCTGCACTAGCTGAAAAGCAGGCAAGGAAGAATCTTGCAAACCAACAATGGAAAAACCCCGTAATGCATTTAACCAATTTTTTAAAAAAAATGTGTTAAAAAATGTGTTAAAAAATAAAACATGCCCTAAAACAACACCTGGGGTTCCAGGCACAAGAGCTGCAGAAGTGGCCAGCTGCACCACAGACCTGTCAGCAGCTGTGGCAAAGGGAAGCTGCTGGGAAAACATAATGCGAGGAAAACTTCTCCAGCAGTTCTGCTCAAGAAAACCTGAAATAAAGTTGTGTCTCTCAGGCAACGCTAAGACCAAACCTGTGGCACCAGTTTTCACTTTGTATAGACTGTGATGTTTAATTGCTCTCTGTGCTTGGGAGATTTTCAAGCAGGCAGTTTTTATGGTAATGGGAGATGCAAGGCAGTCGCCTTCTGCAGGAGGAAGAAGTTTCTTCTGCCTTGCCTGCTTAGGGATGCAGGAAAAATGCACCTGCAGCAGGGAGCCCTTCTACTACAATGAGAATCAGAGAGTATTAGATCCATCCCTCTACACATTGCCTATTATTTATTTGCTACTATAAATAAATGTTATATTTGTTCTAATATGAAGTACAAGTCAGCATCAGAGTAAAACGCATACTACAAACAGTTTACTATGAAAAGTATTATATTACTGTGAACAGGTGAGTGTATAATCTAAATGTTAGGAACAGACACTGGAAAAGAGTCCTGCATAAATATTAAAAACCCTCTAGGACCTCTGTGTTTTAGTTTACATCTCCTGCCTTATCTAGTGCCCAAATCAGGTTCTATACATTGTATCTTCCTATGCACAAAGAAAACAAGCAATACATTCTTTAATATTGTGATTTAATTGGCTATGCAATTAATTCTTATATGAAACAGAGTGGCAAAAAAAATAAAGTCCCTAGCAGATAGTTAATTGGAAGGTTGCACAGCATTGCAGAAACAGGAAAGGATAAAATAAATGCATTATAAGGTGTGAAAGCATTGGGCAAATGGAGGGTGTGCAACAGTGTGTAGGAAGAAATCAGCTCAAAACTTAAGCTTAGAATTGCACAAAACTTTAGGTGTCAAGCAGAAAAGCATTATATGCTCAAGGAAGAAGGTGTAGAACCAATCAAAGGATTTAAGAAAGAAGGAAAATTACAGAGTAACGCAATAAACTTGAGATTTTTTTTGACAGTGTCTTCCACAAATAGAAAATGAAGCAGTATATATAGGCCCCAGACTTTTTTTTTGGTTGAAAACAAATACCTGTAAGACAATTTTATATTTACTTGCAGGTACGTGAATATGTTATGGTCTGTGGTGATAAATAACCAGATTAAAACAGACCTGCTATTTTCTAAACACGCAGCACCTTTTGCTTAAATTTAATTTCTGGAGCACAGTTTAGATGCATTAGGAAATTTATCTTTTGGGCATTTTTAACTGCAGAAAAGCAGTCAGAACTTTGGGAAATTACAAATTCTGAAGAAAAAATACGTCATGGTCACATTACACATGCATGACTTACTTTTTTGAATTCTCTTTGTACTTTTGATTTAGTACTTTCACTGAAGAAGTTCAGAGTTTAAGGAACAGTTAACATACTTGATTGCCTGTGTTTTTCTGACTACAGCTATTCTGTCGGGTTCCTATCAGAACACCTGGTCTCCAGGATCCAGGTTACATCAGGTCCTCCATTTTGTTGGATAGGTTTCTTCCATTAGTTTTCATCAATTTAAGTCAGAAGAAAGTAGTTTGAGATGCATGATTTACTCATTAACTGTACTACCTGACAGCTGGTGTTACCTGGTAAATCTGGTTATTTACACACTTAGTGACGCTGTTAGTAGTACTTCATGTCCACCCTTCTACATTCTTTTATTCGTCTATCCTGTATCTACTTAGCAGATATATTCCTTTCTTTAGAAGTACAGACTGCACAAATTACTTCTTTCCTTTGTGTTTCAGTTGAAGCTTTCTGCTAACGCTGCTGCCAGGAGACCTCTGCCAGAAGACAGCATCACCAAGAACAATCCATGAATGCCTCCAACACAAAAATACACCAACACACTGCTTACAGCAAGAGTTTAAGACAGACTGATATTCACCATTTTGTTATACCTTTGATTTCACCAGCATTTCAGTGAATCCTCCCGATCTCTGCTTCTCCACTATCTTAAGCCTTTCAAGCCTTTCTTTCATTTTTCAGCAAGTACCCAATGTATCCTTAGTCCCAACAGGGAGGGCAACCCTGTTTCTGTGACAATACTCTTTCCACCCCAGCATTGCCAATCCATTGCTAAATCCAGTGTTCCTTCTTGTATTTGGGGAAAGTTTCATTTTATTTATTCTAAGATTTCTTTTCACTTCACATCTTCCTAGCTCTAAAACAAACATGCCTCTCAGTTCCATTTTTCCTTTACTATCACTTACAGCTACTTACAGTGCCTACACCTTGTATTTTCATATTTACATTGGTAAATATGACATGGAAAACTCCCTTCCATGGATAATTCCAAGGCTCTTCTTGAGATTCTGAATAGTCCTTTCAGCACCCTTTCCACCAGCATATCAGATGTCTGCTTCAAGCTGCATCTGAATAATCATTTTTGGAGTTCTGCCAGACAAAATTTTATTTAAAGTATGTATTTCTGAAAGGAAGAACAGATGCTGTAACATCAGCCTACTTCACCCATCAGCATTCATTTCAGATGCATTTCAGAACCATAGTGATTGTTGATCAGTGAAAACTGCCATGAGCTTCACAGTTAAGACCTGAGGTTATTCAAAGTCAAAATACATGGTGAAGGCCAACTAAAAAAGTCTGTCACAGCCACTTTATTTTTTGTATTATGTGCTTACCTAACAGCCCAATAAACAATTACTTTGGCACAGAGCCTGCTCCTAGTGGTGCTACCTCCTTCCCAGTGTTTTGGGGAACAGTTTTGGCAATAGGCCACTTCCAGGTCCAAGATATTGCAACAGTTGTACATTGGGTTATTTACATTGCCACACAGGGATATAGGACCTACAACCACAACTGCTTAAAGAGCCCTAATCCCTGGACCAAATGAGGAGCGCTAGGGAAAACTAATTACATTTTTTTCAGTGAAAGCACAACCCACAGCTACGATGCATTTTCACCCAAAAATTCCTTGGACTCTGGCCAGGAGCATTTGTCAGTAGTCATTTATTTCTAGCTTCCAGCCTTCTCCCTGCAAATTCAGTGTTTGCATTTAAGATTTTTTATACCTTGGTTATTGATGCATGAGAGAATTTTAATAAAATTCTGAGGATACCTGCAAAATTAGAATCAAAGATCAGTGGTGCTAATTAGTTTCTTTATGCAAACCTTCTACTGCTGAGTCTCACTACAAAACACTTCAGTATTCTTAGTGATTGCTTGCTTTGAAAGAACATGCAGTTAATAGAAACCAATAAGAAATAAAGATAATTTCCAGCCATTCCTGTTACGGTATGCTTATGCTATTACCTTGTATCTTATGATTAAAGATTAAGCTCCAATTTTTGTACTAAAACTAAAATTAGAATCTGTTAACACTTTAAAATGAATCATTGAACTCGATACTGCTAAAAAGGTACAGTGTTTGATCACTGTGTGATCATCCGATCACTACATTTTTGTTAATAGTAGGGCCTGAAATAAAAATAGTTAGATAAAGGATACCTATCACTGCACAATTACCCCAGTTGCACAAACTGTGGGGGGGGACGACATTTTTCATTTCTCAAGCTAAATTGGGAAGAATAGGCACTTAATTCCAAAATAGACATTCATACAAGGAACTACTCAATATGCCTATTCTTAGAAAAAAAATAGGCATCACATGAATGGGAGGTATAAATTGAATAAATTCCAATGACTTAGAGGAGAAAGCCCTGTGGCAAATCTCTGTACTCAGACCGGATAGAGCTGGTTATGGAAAATTTAAGAGAGTCCTCAGAGAAAGGTCTAAATTTTCATTTGCTTTTCTAGAAACACACATTGAAGAATCACTGCATTGCATATGAATTTGCCCAGCCCATGGATTTTTTTCTCCTTTTGGTTTCATATATCTGTATGGGTTATCTCCTTATTTATCCCTTGGCTAATCTCCCCCTACCAGCTATTGTTTTAATCTTGAAAATTCAAATCAGTTTAGATAATTACAATGCACCTGAACTCTCCATTCTTTTACTTAAGATCAAAATAAGACCCATTTAAATTGCCACTATTGCCTAGACTTTATTATCCTGTTCTCGTGCTTTTTGCAGACATCATTATCTTGCACTAGCTTATGGCTTTGTACTACTGCAGTTCAAACTGACAGCTAGGAGAGGTTTTATGGAGATAACTCAAATTATCATCATAAAAATCCTCAATATTATTACCAAGTCATCTTTATGAAGCAGATTACAGAAATGGAGAGAGTAAGTGATCTGAGGTAGTTCCTATGGAGATGTTTTTATTGAAAAACTTGGGAATCAGAACAGACACGGAAAACCATATTTTATACAAGATACTAGGAACATATATTACACTATGACCTTAAAATTTTTTTTTTTTTTTAAATTGAAGTCCATACTCTCAAGAAACCAGCCAGTTTGATTGAAATGAGTCTTCCCATCTTGTAAAATGCGCAGCCTGCTAACACAAGCCAGTCATTCCCTTTTCTTATGAGATACCCGCATTTCCATTTGTAATGGGGTTCTTGTGACTTGTTCACACTTCCACCATATGGATTACATCATTTCTCCATCAGACAGTGGGTCTGTTTTGAACACTGTTTAAAAAGAGACTGAATATTCTGGCCCCTACCTGATACTGCACAGGAAGGCTCCACAGACGTCCTACTCAGTTTCTGATATGATGTATTCTAAGACATCCATTTGCAATTGTTTCCTCTTGTTTGTTGAGGACAGTTATGCATTTCTTGATAGTTCAATGTGCTAACAATATTTTCCTTTTGAGCTTTATCACCATTCTAATCTGCCCTTTAATCACTGTAAGTTCAGGTTCATTTCATCAACCTCGGAAGATTCACTGGTAGAATAATTTGTCTTCAACTAAATAACTATCTTGCTATTCATTACTAGAAGGTGACACTAGTTCAATGCCTAATTATAGTTCTCAGGCAGTCCTTTAAAAATAATAAAATAAAAACATCAGCAAAATGCGTTTCGTAAAAAATAATTATAAAACACTTTACTTGTGTTTTCAATTTGACCATATAATCAAAGACGCAGAGGAAAACAGCCCAGCTGGTTGTCACTTGCAGTATCTGTCCGCTTTCACTTTTGCTCGCCTGTGTGGAAAGAGTAAGGAAACAAGACTTAGACTAAAACCAAAGGTGATTACATCTGAATGCTTTAGCTGCCTCAAAGTCTTAAACAGACACAGAAAGCAGTACTCTCAAACTTTACTTCAAAGCACACATAAAAGCCTAACAATACTCTGTTACTTTTTTATTTAAAGGAGCTACAGCTATAACAATGTGTAAAGTTAACATTGTCTTTCCTTTCTAATCAGGACCTGTGTTTTGTCAGATCACTCAGGGAGGGAATTCAACCTGAGTGACAGTTGAAACTGACACTCAGTCTGTGATCGCCATGGTGTGTTTTCACATCACAATAATACAGTATCATAAATCGTCTTCTGCATTTCACCCACTGAATTAACAACAAATATTTATACCATATAAGATATTTTAAAAGTTCAAGACAGTTTCTGTATTCTCAGCTTACAGGGAAAGATTTATTCCCACTAGGTAATGTGAAGACTAATTAAGAAATGCTATTTCTCTTTAAAATGCAGCTGTCTCCTTTCCAAAATGTTCTGGTACTGAAGGTGCTGAAAACATGAAAAAAATTTGTTTTTTAAAAGATTTATCCCTCACTTCCGCTGTACTCCACAAACTGAGCAAACTTCTTTATAGATGTCCAAAAGAATTCACTTCTGCTTAAATCCCAACCTGGGAAGTTCAGCCAAGGAAGTGAGAACTCAGAATAATAAAAAAACAGAAGAGGCAGAACACCAACCAAGGAAAAAATGTGCAACACCCACACCTATTCCCTGAAATCTAGCCATCTTTTGTACTCCAAATTCATTGCAATTCCATCTCCCAATAGCTTTTAAATCAGTGCATTATTTCTTAATGGAGTACCTGTCGAGCAGTGTTTCGTGGAAAGTGCCTTCTTTCCTGGCTTTTCTGAGGGCTTTTGTATCTTCTTTGCTTATTTTGAGCTTTTTGTCTTGAAAACTTTGGAATTTCTTTCTATAAAAGGGAAAAAGTGTAAGAAGTTAATTTCTTTAAAATTTTATGTTTCAGTAAAAACAACGGATAAGCAACTTAACTCCTGTTGTGCAACTGGCCTAATAAAATCCAATAAACCATCATACTATCAAGTAGTGCTATAAGACTTCCCTAGGTGAAACACACTCAGGCATTTTTGGCGTTAAGTAGGAACAACACCATACATAATTAACAGTGTGGTTACAAGTTCTGAAGAACTTCAGCTCCTTCTACTACTAGCATGACAAGTCAGGAGTGAAGGGGGATAGAGGACTCTGGAGTGAAGCTGAATAAGGGGAAAGACAGGCATTTTAGTTTTTTGGTCCATGTTTCTCACTACTTATGTCTATTTTATTAGTCAATAAGTTAATTTTCTACAAGTTGAGTCTGTTTTAACTGCAACAGTAACTGACAAGCAAGCTCCCTGTCTTGATTTTGACCCGTAAGCCTTCTCAGCCTATTTTGTGTCCTCATCCTGATAAGGTGGAAGAGAAAGTAAACAAAGAACTGCATGGGAGTTTAGCCCTTCCAAATAAAACCCTAAAGAAAAGAGGAAAAAAGGTATTTAAATCTGTTAAAAGGCTCTCAATTACATACACATAATTGATTTCACACTGTTTAACATTTCCTTTATCTTCTTGTGGGATGTCATCCTTCTTCTTAGTTTCTCTTTCAGCACAAGTTCGAATCTAGTCATCGAGAAGAAAAAAAACAGAAGTTGCACGTTAAAGAAGATAATATATCCTGCATAACTTAAAATCTGTGACTGTCATTCTGTTAGCACCTTTGAAAATGGTTAATTCACAACCAGAGAAAATAGCAGTAACAGCAAAAGCTGCCTGAAATATGAAAAAGGATTAAACATAGTCCTTAATACTACTCTAAGACAAAGCTGCTTTCATCTCAAAGAAGCACCATTACAGTTTATAGAGTAAGCAGGGCTAAAACACCTTTTAGAGAAACTGACTCCACAGCATTACTGCTCTGACTAGTACATGCTTCCCTGTTTGGAGAGGCATGCCTTCTGTTGGACATGAAAGACAAGATGGTCCTTCCACATCCTCTTACATAAGCAGCCTCCACACCTGCATCATTCTGGCTAACCTTTTTTTGTCCCTGGTTCTGTCAGATTTCGTCTCTCTTGTTGAGAGATAAGCTGTTGAGAACTATCCGCAGTATCACACAGAAGGTCTTACCCACCATTTCTTTAGTGAAACAAATACAGTAAACAGGAAAGTATCTTGTAATTGTAACCACAGAGTAACTGTACCATACAGATACTTAACTGTAGAAAACAGATTACCTTTATCATTTCTTCTTCCCCTGCTGTTTTGCTTTTGGCTTCTATATCTCCCTCTTCATTACATCTAATAAAACGGCTGTTTGCTGCTAGCAATGCCATCTTCTTCTGCAGAAAACAGTATCACATGATTAGAATAAGGAGTGTGTATATAAACATTGATTCATAACATTTACTTCATTCCTCAGAAAGCTCTGTAAATGTGTCCTGTTCTTTGACATATAGACACTTCAACAGCTAGCTAGTGGACTCCTTTGTTCTTAATTTGTATGTTAAACTGCAGTAACTTTAGGTACTTTAAAAACTTAAGAAGAAATACAGTAAATACATTGTAGGAGGGAAAAAAGAACACTAGAATTTACAATATGGAAGAGACTGTGAAAGGGCAACCAACAGTAAACATCTTATTGCCTGTCAATATAGGCTGCAAGTCAAAATACAGTTACATGTTGGGAATCTCAAGAGAGTTGTCTGAAGCAACTTACATCTTGAAAGACAGGTTCCCATTGCTCTCTTGATCCTATAGCATCTGAACGTCCAATAACAAGTCCATCTGAATTTATACCGAGGTATTTGCCATAACCAGACTTCAGAGCAATTCTCAAAGGGAAAATGAAGTGAAACAATTAAGAATGTTTTGAGAGAAAGCCATTCACAATATTCAACACACCACAAGCATATTTTTTTGGTATGCAATTTTTTTCCAAGAGAAAATTAAAACTTGTTCATACCAGAAACAAACAAAAAAAACAAATATTAAAACTTGAAATATTTTGTTACAGTAGTTACCTTGTATCAGACAACTTCACTGCTGTAAACTGTTCAGGAGGACTAGGGCCTTCATCACCTTAGGAATAAAATTTTCATTAGTTAGACATTAAGTATTATGCACACAGTATTTAAATTGTTAATACTGCAGTTTCAAACAAGCTGGAAAATTACGCAACAGCTTCTGCTAAATACTATGGAAAGCTACAATACTGCATTTCTTTAGAAATTCCTTTTGAACATTCACACTCTTAAAATAAAAAAGCAATGCAGGAGCTTATCTGCATTCATGTATTTGGTGTGCTTTAAATAATGCAAATGCAATCCTTGTGTCAAAAAAAACAAAACAAAACAAAAAAAACCAACACAGAAAACGTGATCTCCTTATAAAATTATTTTCTCCATACCAAGACATACTACGGTTCAGCTGTAGTAACCTAACTTACCCAAAAAGCTACTACTCTCTATCTCTCAAAACCCAAGTGAGATAATACTGTCATCATTGTTTTTATCTCACTCTGGAGATGAGGCACACTGTCAGGGTTTTGGAACAGTTCTTTTCTGACTGATGGTTCCGAGATTCAAATTCAGAGACAAGCTAATTATCTCCACCACCTTAGTAGCCCACTTGCACAGCAACAATACAAATACAGCACAATGAGGATACAGCAATACTCCTTGATGCTCATCTCCCTTGAGTTTCACTCTTCAATTGGCACCAGAAGCATTTTATAGAATTTAATAAAAGTTATACTGCTTTTTATTCAGTAAGTTGTATGGCCTTTAACAGGTGATCCTTTCCAATGCGGTTCAATTTATTATACACATAACACAGCAAGAAACTAAGTAAGTGAAACTGATTGGTAGTCATTAGGTTTCGGTCACGCTACAGCCAACTTTATTGCATTACATGTAATAACTGCCTTGAGCTGTAAAACAGTTTGCCTTAAAGTGATGCTACGTTCATGCTTTTCATTACTAAAACTATTTTTTCCAAGTTTCCTGAAACAAACCTTTATGCGGTGCTCCAAGTGTAAACAAACCATTATCAAGGGCATGGATGTAAGCTCCTTTATCCATTTCTATAGCTATAGTTCCTGTAATTTCACCAAAATTACTGACAGCCCACCAGTTTCCTAAAATACAAAACATCACAGTTAATGGAGTAATTACAACTTCTGATTACAGTGGTTCAAGAGATAGTAATCCAGTACCTACTCTGAGATTTGGCACTCTATAGATAGCAACAGGCTTCTAATTGCAGGCTCCTGCGCTCCATCCCCTCTTAGTGCTGTTAGGCCATGGAATGCATTGATCCATCCAGCAGAAGATATACCTTGCAAGAAAGATTCCTTCCCCCGTTCCCACCCCAAACCGCTTCCTCCAGTTTTGTGGTCACAGTCTATTACTAGTGTAATGATTTCTGTTGTGCTGGAGAACCTCTCATCTTGCTGCTGGATTAATTCATGAGCTGCATTCCTGAGACTTCAGATGTTCTGGACAATCAGTGTCAAATATTTTAGCCCCCCAGAATCCAAACTTAAAGGCTCACATGTATAAATTGGAATTATGACATCTGTATTTTTAAAGAGCAAAACTTTCTCCTGGTATAATCTTAGATATATTTTCTGCCTAAGATAATTATTTTAAAATTAATCAGAATGACGTCTTTTTTCAGCAAGTTGGTCCTGAGCAGAAATAATGTTCCCCTAACTTCATACAACATACAGAGCAAATAGGCTTGTCCTACAATGTCATGGCTTAGAGATCAGCATATGAAATTTCCAAAATCTCTTTCAGCACGTCTTTTTGTGACATTCCTTTGGTGTAAAATATAATAGTCCATTTTCTCATATATGGTATTTTGTTTTAACAGAAAAATAGGGATAACTCCCCTTGTACGGCTTTGGATTATGCCTGTGCACACATAACAGAAAGTGACATTTATCCCGTAACATGCACTGTTACGGTATATATCTGCATCTTTCAGGGCTTTATGGTTATTTCTTTATCTGTTTTTGTGAACTGTGATAAATCAAGCATACAGCAGTTCCAGAATGCAGCACTTAGCTAAGTTATCACTCAAGACCATACATACTTTGATCCTCCTCTTCCACAAATCAGGAAAAAATACCATTATATTTGGATACTGGTTCATGTTTGTCATCTTCAGTTTCAATTACTGATAGCAAGTTTGTAATGTGAATTCATCACAGTAATCACGACAAACTGAGAACAAGTAAACAAACCAACCAAGACTTTTCCTTTTTAGAGGGCTGAAGGTTTGAGTGAACTAAAGACCCCAGGCAAGAAGCAACTGCTGGCAGAGTAAGAGCAGGAAGTACAAGCACCCCATCTAGTGAACTTTCAAGTAACAGTAACACAAGATACATTATTTACATACAAATATAAACAAAAGTGTTACAGCACTAAATATAAGTCTCTCTACCTGAACCAAATGCTCTTGGGAAAAAAAAAAAACACACGAGTTACAAGCAGACAAGGAGCTTGAGGTTATGTAAACAAATAAGTGTGTTAAAAAGATAAATATGTGTAAAATTGATCCTACTGGTGTCAGAAATTCTGTCTGGTACCTAAGAAGGCATGACTTATAAACAGTGTGCTGTGACAAGTAGTTAGAAACCTGCTTTAAGCGCCCTACAAGCACCTCTTCAACTTGTGCTACCCCCTGCAGCTTCCCCACTGCCACACAGCTCCTGCAGGGCCGCTCACCGACGATATCAAGCTGCTCTTCCGCATCCTCCTCCCTTTTCCTTTTCTTCTCCTTGTGCTTCTTCTTGCTGCGAAAGGAGAGGCACAGAAGTGGGCACACGCCTCCCACCCAGACCCCCGCTCCGCCACAGCCCCCGAGGAGCGGGGCACCGGGGGCCGAGAGGCAGCGCACCCCAAAACCCTCACCCACCCGCAGCCCCTTTACAGCGACACCCCCCACCCCGTGCCGAAGCCGGTGGCGAGGCACCGAGCCGGCAGCCGAGGGCCAGGACGAGCCGTCCCCTCACCTCTTCTCCTTCGCCCCTTTGAGGACCAGCTTGGTGGACTTGACGCAGGAGTACTCCGCCATGTCGGACCCAGGGCAGGGCAGGCAGGGCCGGGCTGCGCATGCGCCCGGGGCTCAGCCCTCTGCCGCCGCCATGGCGCCGCTCGGCGGTTGGAAGCTGAGTCTGAGGGGGAAAGTGAAAGAATCAGCCCGCTTTCTCTTACACCAAAACAGACACCTTTAGCCCCACCTTCTTAACAGATACTATTCGCTCTCCTTTTGGGAATGACCTCAGGAACACACGTGTAATCAGGCTCCAAATTGCAGCAGTCGTTTTTAATTTACGTTTTATCACCCAGCCTATTGTTTCCACTTCACACCAAAAGAAGGGGTTTTGTGCCCCAAATGTTGTTTGCTTCTGATTAAACTGGTCAAGTGAAGGACACCACCTCTGTCAAATCTCACGGACGCATACCCAGGTGCTCACATTGTGTTATTTCCCTCTGACTTCTCATTTCATCACCTGCCGATGCTTACAAAGCTCCCACAAGTAAGTTCCTCCTGCAAGTAATAAATGTGGTTCAAGCAGTTATGTTAAGGTCTTTACAATCGCTGAAATCATGTCTGGGAGATAAAACTACATGTGTAACTTCTCTCAGTGAATGACCCAGGAGTTTGCTGATGACTGCAGATGTCTTCTGCAGATACCCTGATTGCATCCAGGACCCTGCGATTTCTCACAGAAATGCCTTTAATTTTTATCTATATGTCTAATGCGAGTAACCCCGCATTTTTGTCTGCAAGCTGTGTTGGAGTGGTTACATCTGCCATGTGAAATGAAGACAACAGTGTGTCTGTAATGGACTCTCAGGAGTTTTTGGCAGGTCTCCCATTTTGGAGCTTTGGGGAGAAGGAGGCTGGGAAGAGGCATGGGCTTGTCAGTAAAAGCAGTACTTGAATCAGGCTGCTGGTGCACGTAGATTCAAAATGCTTTTTTATTGTGTCCCTGGCGTACTGCCTTCCTGCTTGTGTCTTCACCTGCTGTGGTCTGTTACTGAAAGACACTCGTCTCTTTGGTCAGCATTTGGGAAGTGGGTAACTTGAAGCAGGGCACTACTGTAGTAAACAGTAGGTGACTTTATGGATTTATTGATTTCCCAGTCCCTGGAACGTGGATCTCTGTAATTAGGGCTTCAAGTAAAAACTGAAAAAGCAGAGACTACAGAAAGCTTCAGGCAATGATGGGCTCCTTGCTGACTGCTTCTGATTTCTTAATGGAGCTCAAATCAGGGAATTGTGTTTGCAAAGGCTTGTATCCAGTGAGGCTGTGAAGGTCCCACATGTCTTACCATGTGTGTGAAGGACCAGAGAACATCTGTATTTCCAATTACAAGACTGAGATACCTCGTTAAACTGCTAGCAACCCATCCATTGCTTTCAACCTCATCTTCGCATACATTCTGTTTCCAGTTTTCACCTTTCTAGAGATTATTGCCTGACTTCTAGAAACCTTTTGGCACTGTCATCTTAGAGTTTTACAATCAATAATAGAGTGGTTGTTACTTATTGTAAACAAACTTCCTTGGTTTTGGTGGTAGATAAAATGGCTTGTTCTCAGTCAAAACATATTTTCAGTATATCAATTTTTTGTACTACATACTCTTGTCTGCAGATGTTTGGAAACTAAATCAAGCTAGCATCAGCACAAAGAAATTTTAGAAAATATAATTTTATTTGGCTCATTTTATCATTAACTACTTTTTTTTTTTTTTTTTTTTTTACTGATTCTAAACAGGTATGTGTAAATTTTAGTAAAGTGAATAAGAAAAGTAAGAGAGCAATTTGTGTAGGAATTAGAAACAAGCACAGAAGAAGAGTGAAGCAAAAAGAATGCCTGTCAGCACGCCCGTTGCCCTGCTTTGACACTGCATGCTAACATGCTAAGTTGTTCTTAAGTGTTTTGGTTGTTCTGGGGTTTTATTCATTTATTTATTTAGGCCTTGATTCTGTGGAGAGAAAATCATCAGGGGGGTCCCTATTGTTTTCTTAGCTCTGGTTATTTAATCTGACAGCTTTATTTATGATTTACTACTTTTTGATTGCTTAACTGTGCAACCTTAGCATAAGGGGAGTATTTATATACTCTTGTCAAAGCAGGTCTGTATACATTGATTTGCCATTACCAACACTTCAAAAATCTTAAATACTTTCCTGGGAGGGAAGATGGGAGGGGAAAAAGGTAATATTTTAGCATCTTAGGAAGCAAAGATATCTTGCCCACTCGTGGTTAAGAGTATAAAGTTTTCGAAGTTCAACATTTTCAGTAGTTACCTAAGGCAATTGTCATTTTTCTTGTTAACGTTTAAAAAACAAAAGCAAGTCAAAGTGGTTTGTATTTTAAAATATGTGTTTATATGATAGGAGTGCATGAGATTTATACTTTGCTACTTGTCCACCAGATGCTGCTATAACCACAAAAATAAGTGCAGATTAAAAAAATCTAAAAAAAAAAAAAAAAAAAAAAAAAAAGAGTGGTTTTATTTTCATTACAGATCACCCTTACATATCCTGATCCCAGAAAGAATTACACACATACTTACATTTTTGCGCTGGGAATAGCCCCAGTGAGTTCAATTAAGCAACTCAATGTGTAAAGTGAAGCATGGCCATAAGCTTCCCTAGGATGAGGCCATATCAATTGTGTTTGCTGGTTTAATTTCCACGTTGTAAAGAGATGAAGGAACAGGCAGAGGGACAGAGGCCATAAACTTCTAATTTTAAATGAAAATTAGCCTCCTAAAGTATGAAATATACCTTCTTATTAACAGATACATTTTTATTTACAATTGACCTATTTTATTTTATTTTATTTATTTATTTATTATTATTTTTTTTTAATTTAGCAACTGCAGCAACAAACAGGCATCACTACCATATATACAGAAGACAGTGAAATCTTTTCCTGCAGAGCAAAGTGATGCCCTCAATCAGAAAACCGTATCTAAAATGGTGCTACTTTAGAAAAGCCATTTAAACTCTAATTTGCTAGTTAGTATTTTTGAAATTAAAACATTTCCAAAATGTGCTGGCTACAACTGTTTAAAAAAATAGAGCAGTCCATTTTCCTTATGGCAACGGAAATAAATGGAGCCTTTGTGTTTGCAAATGTAGAAAACAAATCACTTTTTTAATGACTGGATTTTTTCCTGCCAGCTTGGAATTTGCCGCATGTGCATTTTATTTTGAATGCCTAAAGAGTGAAATCATTTGCCATCTCTCATGCAGATGGGGCAGATTGGCTGAGGTGTCATTTGCAAAATGTGCACTTTCATCGTTTAAGTTTGAAGGGGATCATTACAAACAATGTTTCCTGTAGACACTATGGAAGTGCAGAGCTGAAACTGAGTGTCCATGGATGTAGCCTCGTGTCCTAAGAGCCTGAACCAAAACTTGGTCACGTTGGAGTTTTCTTCTGTCTTGTTTATTTATGTTAAGAGATAGAGAAATACCTTCCCAAAGCAAAGAAACTTGAATTAGCTCTCTTGGTAGCAGAGTTGACAAATAGTCTGTGTGCTTTTTCTTGCTTTCATTTATAAGTATGGGGCCCTTGTGAAATATCTAAGCTGCTGACTGATGTAACAGTGAAGATTGATCCAGTTTTGTTTACTCATTTACAGAAGGAGTGAAATCTGATGTGAGTTAGAACCAGAGCAACTACATTTTAATTTTTCCCAGTGGGACGAAGTACATACGCAGGAACGTTGCGGTGGTTTCTCATAATGTTCTGCAGCAGTTGTGTGAGAGTGTTGATGCATCCCCAGGACATGATGGTGCATATCACAGTGACATGACAGATGTATATAAAAAGCTAATTTGATTCTTGGCACTTCAAATCCTGCATGCTGAAAATGCTTTTATTATGGCTTCTCAATTTTAAATGTGACCCGAAATTACCTTTTTTAAAACCTAAAATGCTAGAGTTAGGTTTTTAGCACAGATGAATAAATATTTACAAAATGGCATTTCTACTACTCGTTTATAGTATACTAGTTGGAGCATTTGGAAAATAGGAAGGAGTTTTGAGCCTGTCAGGGGCGGGATGGAGCCCCAGTGCTCAGGGCCCCTGTGATGGTTGTGGCTTCTCCACTGCTGCTCTGCCTGATCCCTCTCTCCCTCACTTTCCTCCATTCTTGCTCTGTAAAATTATTGTGGCTATGTTTTTGCAGGTAGCCAGACCTTCCCAATGTCTGCTTCTCCAGATGTTGGGACCACTGCACTACAGCTTAGCAGTGGCAGACAGTGCACTCTCCAAAGTCCCTTTCTGTTGGACAGTGGGGAAATGAAAAGAGAAATAAACAGGAAACCTAGAATGTACAGTAATCTCACACAGGCACCAACTCTGTATGGCATTTACTTGGCCTACCATCTCCAGTGCCATATCATGTCTACTTTTTACACATTCTGGGATTCTTTTCCACTGGTTGCTCTGATTTTTATCCTGATTTACTAAGGAGGTTGTTTATGTATACGAATGCATTTCTCTCTCTGCCTGTTGGTCTCTGTTTCTGTGTCAATATTTCTGAACTGGTCAGTTGAGTTCTGCTTTAATGGATAAATGGAAGTCATGAAGATAATTAAACTCCAGTGAGTTCTGAAGGAGTTGTTAGGAAGAAGGCCTATAACTTCCCTGATGGATGGACAGGCTACAGTGTGAACTCCCATATTAGAGATGGGAGAGAACCCTCATATGGGAAAGAGTCTGTGAGGAAAAACTCCTTGTAAATCATGGGACACTAACGAGTGAAAAATCAAACTGCATTGCTTCCAGTGCTTAAGAAACAATTTATTGCTATACACTGTAATTCTGTTTTTTATGGGATGGAAATTTGATTCTGTAAGTTGAGTGTATTTGATATTTTTTTGGCGTTTCCTGACAAATAACTAGCCTGCTTGATGCAAGTGTAGTTGAAAGCCCATTCCTCAATCCACTGGTACTGTAGGTAGACTCACATATAAATTAAACATGACAGGATTTTGTGGCAAGTTACCTGCTTTGTGCTGTGTGTTCCCATGCAGACTTTTACCTCTCTGGAATGCACTTTTATTCTCGTCTCAAGTGAGCCTCCTTTCCCTTGTTATTTGTGGTTGAGTTTATTATGTCATTAGGAAAGCCCCAACGTCCATGGGGAAAGAAAATGAAGTGGGCAGTCTACATTTCATGTATACAGACTGTTGTTGTGGTTGTTCTCTTTTTTTCAGCCTATATATATATTTCATTTAATTTAAATGTCATTTCTATGTAGTGTTAATCGAATGCTTCAAAACAGATTTCTTCCTTTTTGTGTTTCTTTTGCCACCTAGTACGAAATAAACAGGTGGTTTTGCATGGGCTAGGAAGAGTTAAGGCAGCCTTCCATCAGCAGAGAGGTGGCTTACAGGGAGGTGTACCTCACCTTTCCCCGCTGGTCCCTTTTGCTGATGGTACAGCTTGTCTTTTGGCCCAGACCAAAAGATTTTTAGGGAAACAACCAGCCAGAGCTCTTGTATTTTTATTTTTTTTTCCTAAAACTGTTTCTTTTCTTTATTTTTTTTTCTTCAAGAGTATGTGACTTTCCTTCGGGCCATACATTTTTCTTACCCTGTGTCCTGTGAGACAGCATGGATGTCCTTTATAAATTCAATGGGGATATGAATTGGCAGAGCTTAAAAGGAGAACAAATCCTTGGCAGGGTGTTCGTTGTCAGTGCTGCCGTCCTCCCTGGCCATAGAACTGTGCACTTTTTCTTTGTAAATTATGTTTCCTCTCCCCCAGGATTACCAGATAATTTCTTTCTGTATATATATATATTTTTTTTTTCTAAAAGAACAAGCTCATTTACCCACTATGATTGTTTTCATTGCCCATTTGAATTTGAAGAGCTATTCTAAGTGATTTTCCTCTCTTATCCTCCATAGCTCCCGATTCCATGTAATTTGTCATGAATGCAGATGCACTTCCCCTAAAAGGCAATTTTATTAATGCAGTGGCGGTGAGTGTGTTTTAAAAATGCTTTTGTATGGACGTAGCAATTGTGGAGGTAGGAGGGAGACCTGTAGGCTATTGCATACAGAATAGGTGCAGGCTAGGCAAAGGTAGAGAAAGCTTTTTGCTCTGAAGGAAATTCTGAGCTGTTCATTCTCCCTGTCCACTCACTTCTTTGTGAATGTATAGGATTAAGTGATAGTGGTTCCAAATGTGTTTTATTTTCCTTCTTGGGCCAAATATAAAAGAGAAATAAACACACTTCTGCATATTTGTGGCAGCCTAACTCAGACTGTCATACTTGTTTTTCATCCAAAGAGCCTCCAAATTGTAACAATATTTATTAGGTTTTGAAGCAGTTGAAAGGCAATTTTAGAAATTTTTAAAAATATTTACCTTAATCAGGACCATTATCAATATCTAGCTGTTCTTTTGTTGTTAATTTTGCACGGATATCTAGTAAGTCTGGTTTGCCCTGCTTTTTGTGTTATGCTTTCTAAAAGCAGCACAAGCAGAACAAAACAGGTCCTGAGTTCGCACTCATCCTTCCTTTTTTCCATTAGGAAATAAAGTTTCTAAGCCATAACACAGTATATGGAAACTGTTTTGAGATGAGGCAGCCAGAGATGGCAGCATTCTCCGTTCTAATGCAGCTTGAATTTTTTTTTTTTTTTTTTTTTTGTTAAGCTTCAGTAATTTGAGTGAATGAGTAATGTCAGGCTTTTAACTTCCACCGAAAAAATACAACACAAAGCAGGGTTCCTGTCCTTCACGTTTATGAAGAAGACATAAAACCTGATTTTAAGAGTGTAAAACTTTGAAAGGCAGAACAAAAGGCAGCCACATGTATTGTTTTTTAAAAATACTGCTTTTATATGCCATTGCTGTGAGGTTTTTTTTGGTCTGACTAATGATTGTTGAGTGCTTTGAGTTGGCAACATCTGTTGGCTTGTGTCCTGTCACAGCAGGTAAGTGAGTGGGAGTTGAAATTGCTGATCTTCCCACATTGTGATCCTGAGAGAGAAGGAGAGAGAACATTTCAGCATGCATCACCTGCTTTCTGACTCTTTTCCCCACAACGTACCGTCAGATACATCAGTGTTTTGCTTACAGTCTACGTGCAGCACAAAATATTTTTTCCCAATTAAGCTTTGTTTTGCTGAAGGGGTCTCTCCTGCTCCTGAAAATCCCAAACCTAATTTACCAAAGATAAAAATAGCCCTTTTGCTGTCACAGCTTCATGAAACTATGTTGTGACAAGTCGTGACCTGGTTTAGATCATAAAATGTGAAGTCAGGGAGACTGGCTGAGGTGTTCAGTGCATCCCAGCGTACTGTCTGGCTGGAGCGGGGTCCCAGGGAGTAATCCAGTCAGAGTTCTCTGGCATGTGCAACAGATGTGGTGTAACTTATGCAATTAACTTCTTAATGGAGCACTGAGCCCTACCCATACTGTTTCTTGACATGTCTGGGAGTCTAGAGTCCCTAGGGGGGCTGTGTGTGAGGGTCTGCTGTAACCTGTCTGGAGCACTAGACCTGAAGGTCACCCAGGGCCTGCCTTGGATGCTTATTCTTGTGCAATGTGTGTCAGTCAGATCCGGTTGCGTTGTGCTCCAGGGGAATAATTTAGCACTGGTAGGGCCCTGTGTTGCCATTGTCTTTGCAAATGACCAAAATCTAGCTCAGGCTTCATCCCTGCCTGAGGTGTCTAGAATTACTGTATCTCAGAGGTATGAAATGTCTGGTTCATACCCATGGCTGGAGCTCCCAAGTGTCCAGCAGAAAGCCTCAAGCAGCCCAGCTAAAGGGGAATAATGTCCTGCCCAGGCCTCAGCAACAGGAGCGGGCAATGCACAGTCAGACATGTTGGCCACGTGCACCATAGCCACACACCTCATTGTCCCCTGGAGACAGGGACATTGCTCTGTCCTGAGCAAGGCAAATGGAAGGCGAGTGCAGCTGGCTCAAGTTAGAGCAAAGAAAAAGAGCGGCAGTTCATTTTTTTTTTCCCTCAGGAGTTGTGTGAAAGCCAGAGAATAGGCTTGTGTTGTTTAAATCGAGCAGCTTTGTTAGTCTAAAAATGATTTTGGTAGTCTCGTGGTGTGAGGCAAGAAGTGAGGCCTGCGAGCCAGGCTCCCCTGCTGTGCTGGGCTGTTGAGGCAGCACAGTTAGTAAGAAAGCAAGGCTTTTTGGCCAAGGAAGGTCCAGATCACCTATACCCATGCATGCAAATAGAGCATCCATCCACCAAATGATGGTGAAAACTCAACAAGGAAAAGCACGGAGGGATCTGTCAGGCTTCTGGATGCTGTATGGAACCCGCTCCCTTCCTTTATGTACCACTATTTCACTCCCCTGACCTGACGGCACCAGGCCTTTCCTCCCTCTGCTTCTGGGGGTGTGGGAGCTGGTAAATATGCTAAGACTGTTTGGAGGTGCCACTGTTTTCTCTTGTACACGTGGAGGCATACGACAGGACTCCCCAGACTTGCTGCCAGTGATAAGTGTTTTTGAAAGTGTGCCTAAAAAGCAGTTATGGCTTCAAATGTGATGCTAGACTGAGAAGCAGTCATCCATTTGGCCAGCTCTCCTCTCTCCAGCAAATACATGCATTTTAACAATGACTATCAAACTGACATTGTGTTGATCCTGGTTCTGTATCAGACTTCTAACAGGTTGAGTGCTTGGAGCATTTGACTGCTTTTGCACCTCACTCTGCCCTGCTGCTGAGCTTCAGAGTAAGTTAACTTTAAGCCTTGGTGCCAGTGATGCCCTTGCAGAAGGGCGCATCAGTGTGGGAGTGTGATTCAGATGAAAGCCATCAGGAGATGACCTTTATGTTTCCTGAGGGTACCTGTGAGTCCCCTGCTAGCAGAAGGAGAAAGAGCAGCTGGTGGCATCTGGCATTTCAAATGTCCTCTTTGATGTTGGTGACAGAGGGCTCGTTTTGGCCGGATGCACAATACTGCCTTATGCCTCTACAAAGCCTGTCCCTGCAGAGAGGCTAGGGAATAATTTTGGATGTGCTGGTGACATGGTTTTGGCTACTGCTGGGGTTGTGGCCTGCTCTTGGCATGAGGGATGCATTGCGGCCATCCTCTCAGGTGATGTCCGAAGGGTTAGATCCTCGGGGTCTTCTGTTTCTTCCCTTCGTCCTCCTGAAGGGTAATGAGATTCCTTGTGCCCTCCACAGGCTGCATGCTGTGTGGTGGCTTCATTCATCTGTGAAATAAACTCTAACCACGGCAGTTTTGCTTTTAATCTCTTCCAATCTCCCATGGAAGAGTTTTGAGTCCTCTTACAGACATCTTCCCCCACCCACTTTTCTTTTTCACATTAATTTGGCATGGCTTTTAAATGTTACAATCTGAGAAGTAAATCAGACAGTTTTCTCAATTGTGTGCCAGTTTTTAGAGCCTATGACGTGTCCATCTGGCTCAGAGACAGATTCCTAGTGCTGGGACCATGTAGTGCCTCAGGCTGTTTTCTTATAACCGTTAGATGGTACTATGATTTTCTTTCTGAGAGCCTGTGTACCATAAGATATGATGGACAGGTGGGGATGAAGGCAGTGTCAAAAGGAATCCACACCCAGCTCCATCTTGTGGGCGAGATACTGGCAGCACTTCCAGCGTACCAGTGAAAACAATGTGGATCGTGAGACAAAACCTTTCAACCTAAAGTAGAAACAAAAAAAATGAGAGTATGTGACTGGGTCAGTATTGCTTGTATTTATGAGTTGCCGCAAGCAGCAGAGAAGTATTCATGCAGACTCACATCTTCCCTTACTTAAAGGGAAGCTGTAAAGGCAAAGAAGTGTTTCATGAAGTGTTTTGAATGTTCATGCAGGGGAACACTGGTTCACCTAGTGTTTTATAAAATATAGAACTAGTTCTATAATATTTTATGCATCAGATCATGATTTAACAGGATAATGTGATTAGACCCATTTGTCTTTTCCTTTATTTCCCTGACTGCACAGAGAGGGTATGTATTCTGCAAAGTTCAGATCGAAAGCCTGCTTTGTAGCCTAGGTGGAACCCAAACCCTTGCTGAGCACGCAGTTTTTACTTTGCCACAGGTAGTGTGTGCGCGGTGGCTAGCGGGCTGATCGGTTTATAACTCCTAGGATCTTCCCTTACCTCTGCTAGAAGACCACTAACATCATTCTTCTTCTTCTTTTTCAGTGTTTTGCAAAGCAAAATAATGAATGGTGAATTAATAAAAGAACCCACAGTTTAACTGCTCTAAGGCAAAAAAAAAAAAAAAAAAAAAAGGCAATTTAAAACTATAAATTATTTATTTTTCTTAAAGCATTTTAGCTGCATCATCGTTCTGTGTTTTACTTGAAATATTATTTGGATCCCCTTCATGTGAAATGCTTTATTTGAAGCTTTTTCAGACTGTTAAATTAATAGATTAGTTTTAGTAGTGAACCAGTTGGAGTTAATCAATTGAGTACAACTGTACAGAGGCTCTGTAAGCTAGGCTGGATTTGAAGGGTTTAATTTTAATCATAGTCTGAGAGCTACAGCTGCTTCATGTTTGTTTAGTAATAGAGTTGATGAGCAGCTAATTTGAAAGGAAAGTGCAGACACAGGTGTGAAATTCCTCATGGGTATAAGAGAACTGGCTCTGGAGGCACCAAGTTGGTGCTGAACATATTGTGCTATGGTAAGCCAATGAGTTTTTCTTCAAATATTTCTAAAAGAGTACACTTGACTTAAATCCCTTGACCCAAACATTCTGCACCTTTTTACCATACCACTAATGTGATCACTCAATATGTCAGAGACTGGGATTTGCTCCCCTGCTCTGTCTAGTGTACGATTTGCATCTCCCAGTTCCAGGCCTTCAGGCCTAGCGGCAGCGCTGCTCTGAGCAGGCCTGTCCTGGGGGCAGGAGGGACGTAACTGCTGAGGACTGAACCCCCATTCTCTGGCACTTCCTACTCGCTGTGGTCTTTGATGTGAAATTGGGAAGGGCTCTGATTTGCGATCCTTTTCATGTTTGCTGTGATTGCGCTACTGCTGCTCTCACCGCTGCTGTGAATCACGGCATTGCCTTTAACAGCCATCTAGATAACTTTATGCGAGCAGTCTGGCTATTAAATTGTGGGAGCTGAGGAGATGCCACCTGATTTGCTCTGTTCCCTCTGCTACTAGATTGGTAAATTCTGGAAAATGTAGCTGTGGCAGCTGAAGGGGCTGCCCTCGCAGATACTGCCGACAGGGTTGGCCACTCTCTCAGCTGGGCTTTGGGTGCTGTCCATGGGCAGGGATTCCCTGAGAAGGCAGGACGTATGGGATGCAGGTGTCCTGCAGTTGCTATTGCAGTGTGGGCTTCTTTTGTGCAGCCAGCCTCAAAGCACCAATTTATGGCAGGCTAACATGGAGGAAAGATCTGGAGGAGATTCAAGAAAACTTCAGAAGTCTCAAATAGTTGTAGCAGGTTTTGACCAGGGTACATATATATAAACACTAGAGCTAGCTTTCTTCTGAAGTCTACGGACAAACATATATGTATTCTCCAAATTCTCACAGGAAGCATGAAAATATTATCTAAAACTGAGTCATTTTAATGATATCTGCATTTTCTTGATAAGATCACAGGCAGAAATACTGTGCAAAAAGGTGGCTCCAGTGTTGGAGGTTCAAAGCAATCACCAGACTGTGCAGATAATAAATCAGTTATCCGGCTTCTTTGAATTAATGAAAAATGAAGTCTTAAAACTTGTTTACTAATAATGAAGAATGTTACTGACATTTCTGTTAGGTAATTATATGTTAGTATCCATCTTTTATATATGGATGCAAAGATGAAGGTATTACAGCGGTGCCTATTTTGAGACTGTGGAAGTCAGTGACAAGGTGAGGAACTGATGCCAGCAATATTGATTTTAGCATTCTGTTGAAATAATCAGATGCGCTGTATCTCCCATTGCGAACTCATGCAGATCCTTGTGGAGTTCACCAGGCATTAATATTAATTCTATTTGAGATGAAGATGAATGAGGAGAGAGGCTTCCTTTCCCAATTTTAGGAACCTGAATTGCTGATACTTCTAATTAACCCAGTTAAAAAACAAAACAAAAACCAACAAACAAAAACCAACAACAAAAAAAAAAAACACAAAACCAAAACAAAACAAAAAACACCAAAACCCCCCACAAAAACAACTTTCTTCTGTGAAACAACATGTTAGGTAGTTTTCCAGGTGTGGTTTAACAAGGTGAATAATGGATTCCACAGGGTCTTCGTATTGTCCAACACAGACAGAAAAGGCAAAAAGTAATCCTTTCTGTCCTGCTCTCTTGATATTTAGGGTTGTTATGGTTGTTGTGCTGGCATATAAATGATTTCATGTTAAGAATTTCCTACATTTTACAAAGATGGAAAAACTGATTTGGCTAATGTTTTAGTTTCATGATGCCTGCCTTTCATAGAGAAAACAACCGTGTTGTGAAAGGCATTGCATGCAGTAGTAAGAAAAACATCCTGTGCCTGGGAGGCATTGTGAGCCACCAGAATCAATCCTAGAACCTTATCAACTACAAGTAAACAATAAAATGAAACCCATTTATCTGAACGGGCACTACAAGTGTGCGATATGAGGACTGCAAACTTAACCCTGTCAAAACCGGCACAGCAGCAGGAGAGTTTTTTTTTTTTCCTTCCAGATTATCTTTTATTTTTCTGTAGGATGCTAGGCTTGGGGTAGGGGGGCATGTGTCCTTGTGCACATATATCCGTGTAGTTGAACTTATAAGCCATCTTCTACTTGAAACAGGAAAATTATTTTTTAACAGCTTTATTTTTAAAGTTTTACAGAGCTAATGCATGAACATTAAAAATCATTGTTTTTCACGTGATTTCTGACTGCTAGTGTAAAACTCAAAAGCAGTCTTCGATGTCGTAAGCTTGTCAGTCTGACTTGCTTTACAGTGAGAAGGAAAGAGTAGATGGAGCCTGTGTATTTTTGAAAGAACATCTGAAAACCAGTTATGGTTTCAAATGTGATGCTAAACTGAGAAGCAGTCATCCATTCGATCAGTTCTGCTCACTCCAGCAGATACATACATAATAAAATAAGATATCAAATCTACCTTGTCTGTGTTCATCCCAGGTTTGTCTGTATCAGACTTTCTGCCTTGACTACAACTTCCAACAGGCTGACCAGCTGAGGATTTAACTGCTTTGGCACTGTACTCTGCTCTGTAAGTTTTAAGTCAGTTTTAAACTATCTGAAATTAGTTTCAAGTTAGTTTGGGTGTGACTTACAGTGATTGTGCCTCTACAAGGCCTCAGACACAGACTCAGCAGCGCAGGTGCTTTGCACTATGCTGCTGGTGGAGTCGCTGCTGGGCTAGAGATTCTGTAGGGTCTTGGAATTTTTGTTAGCCATGACTGCTACTACAGCTGGAACTGCTGGAGAGCTCGGGAGCTCAAATATGGAGAACACTTGTAAATTGCTAAATGTATTGGGAAAACTTAACCCAACTAAGGGGAAATACTTAGATGTTTAGCTGTCTGGGATAAGTGTCTGGGAGATGATTTAGAAATTATGAAAGAATATAGACTTGTGCATGTAAAGATAAAGAATACTCATTGCTCTAGCACCCCAGAACCAACTGCATATTTTCTAGATAAAAATAGTGATATTGAGGTGAGAGGGATAATGGAAAGCGAGCATGTAAACTGAAATGACTTTAAACAGACTAGAAATTCAAGTTACTAGTACACTCAAGTGTATTAATTCAAATTATTAGTATACTTGAGAAGGATTTCTGAGATAATCTCCATCCCAGAATTCTCAGAACTGTTGTGGTTCCACCTGGAAATATTTAAAACAAAGCAAAAGGGTCTTCCAGAGACCAGCAGAGTTACAAATAAAGAAGTATTTGAGAAGCAGACAAAAGTCCTCATGAAAACTGCAGGTCAGTTAAACTGACCACAATTGCCTTCAAGCCTATAGACAGAAATGCAGCTTGAAGACATGGAGTAAAATGGAATTAAAATGCTACAGTGGTTTTTGAAAGATAAATTACATGAAATTAACATTACTGCTTTCTTTTGATCTGGTGCCAGTTTTGCTAAACAAAGATGATGTATCAGATCTTATCTATTGGAATTTCATTATAGCATTTGACATAGTATCACCTAATAAATAATGGCTTAAGTTGGAGGAAAAAGGGGGGTGGAAATCATTAATTTGAAAAGAGCTGCTAATGTTTAAAATATAAAATGCCCAGTCTATCTATCAAGATAAATCCAGTAAAGAGAGAGAAGGATGAATATTACTGTGTGGTCCCTGAAGAGGCCTTACCTGGAGTACTGCGTGGTCACCCATATTAAAGAGAAAATGAAAACTGAACAAGTGCAAAGAATTGATTGCTATTAGAATAATGAGGAAGATGGAAGATGTCACGTCTCTTCATTTTTTTTTTTCTTATACTTGTTTAGCTTAGCAAGGTGAAGGCTGAAAGGGAATATTAGTTTTTCTATGAATATATTAGGAGGTAAGCAGAAAAGAAGAATTCTGTAAGGTAAGGTTATTTTTAGAATAGCTTGTGATAATAGGTAGTGGGCAGAAATAAATGCAAGTGGAAATTGGAACAGCTAGCTGCTTTTAGGATGGAGCTTGACAAGTTCCTAGAAGGCCTTGCTGGGTTGGGCACCTGAGTGTGGTGGTTTTACCCTGCCTGGCAGCCAAACTTCACCACAACTGTGCTCTCACTCCTCCTTCTCAGAAGAAGAGGGGGAGAAGGCAGTATGCTGGAATGAAAAAAGGCTCACGGGTTGAAGTAAGGATGATTTCCTTAAAAGGAAAAGAAAGAGGAGGAAATAAAAATGAGCAAAGTCTGCATGGAAGCAAAAAGGGAAGAAAAGCAATTATTCTCTATTTCCCATTAATGAGCCATGTTCAGCCGTGTCCCAGGAAGCAGGGCCTCAATACACACAGTGGTTGTTTGGGAGGACAGACATTTTCATAACGAGAGCCTCCCTCTCCTTCCCCTTCCCCACCTTTTATTGCTGAGTGTGACACCACATGGTATGGAACATCCCTTTGGTTGGTTAGGGTCAGCTGCCCTGGTGATATCCCCTCCCTGTGTGTTGCCCACCCCAATCTGCTGGCTCTAGGGGGCTTTGGGGAGTCCAGATGCTGTGCCAGCACTCCTCAGCAATAGCCAAAACACTGGTGTGACACCAATGCTGTTCTAGCCACATGTGCAGAGCATAACACAGCATGGGCTGCTGTGGGGAAAGTTAACTCCAGCCCAGGCAGACCTGGTACACCATAACAGTAAGGAAATGGATTTAATGACTCAGAGTAAAGCTCTGTCCCATTTGTATTCACATAAATGATTGTGATGGAAATTTTGACATAGAAATACCTCACTTTGTTCTCTAAAACAGTACGAGCAGACAGGTAGGCTTTGGGGCACTACTTGCTTGTTTTATTCTTTTCAGAATTTAATCAACTCTATCATTTTGATTTTGGCTCTGTGGTATAACATTTGACTTATTTAAAACGTGGAAAATAGGTATGGACATAACATTTGACTTATTTAAAAGGTGGAAAATGGGTATGGCAAAAACTTTCACGTTTTAACTGTGGTAGCTGTTATTTAAAAAGGCATATCTTACTGTGTAATGCATTTTGGATAGACAATGAGAAGATTTTCTGGTTTTGCTTCCTGGTTATAACCAAGTCATAAATACGTAGGATGAGAATTTGGTACAAATAAAACAGATTCTAAATTTTTTGATGCACATGAAAAAAAGTAGTGTAAATCCATAGATCATCTGTATTTGATTACTAAAAGATTTGGATGAAATTTCAGATGCTCACTGAATATTTTTTCCCCTGAAAGTAGGTAGTAAATGTTACAAAGATGGTTGATGATGCAATTGCATGTAATGTGTAATTGTAGGCAAAACTGCATGGGAAAAAATATTTGTCAAATGATGTAATCCAAGGTAAGTGATGAGAATGTTTCAATTCAAAGCATCTAACAAACAGAAGAATGTGGCGTGGTCAAGGAATACACAGGATGTGCCATTCTGAGGTGTTAATCGCTACTGTTCAATAGGAAAAGAAAGATCTGCAATGGTGAAGTATCCCAAAAAAGCCTGTCTGTAAAAGTACTTAAGGACCTGTGGTGGGGTGGCCTGGGTGAGCTACCAGACTGCCCCCCAGCCATAGTTTCACTCCCTCTTCTCTACAGTTTTGCTGATGGGCTTAGCTTTGGTTGGCAGCAGGGCTGTTTGGGAGCTGGCTGGATGGGGCTCTGTCCAGTTCCAGGAATAAGAGCCTGAAAATAAAATAAAGACAACTGAAGTACATAAGCATCCTTTCAAGAGTTCTCAGTATTGTTGGTGCTACCAATGTGAAAACCAAGAATTAAAATAATAAGCTGTTAATATGGTCTGCTGTCTTACACTTTGCCATCCTTTCCTAATTTCCATACTGGTAATGAAGCTCTGACACTTGCACTTGAAAATGTGATGGTAGAAGAGAATCTGTCATAAATTGAAATAGACCCTTTGACATCAAAGGAAATACACCAAACCAGAGTAGCTCAAGCAAAAGATGTTAATAACGCAATTCATAAAACATTAGTAGAAAAAGAAAGACAACAAAATACTCTCCCTGGCCCTTATTTCTACAAATCACTTTTGGCATTAATTCTTCTCCATTCTTTTCTTTCCTGCTCAAATTCACTAATTATAGGGGAATTTGTTTTGTTGGTTTGCTTGTACATAGGGAGTAGTTACGATGAGCTATTTTATGTAAAGCTGGCAGAAATAGGTTCACAATTTGTAGTCTCTTCTGGTCTGAGATCATCTCTCTATGTGGTACTGTAAGAGTGTGTGGCACTTAAATGTGTACCAATAATATTAAAATGAAGGACTTGAATCCTCTTCATTGCAATGCTGTTAGCTTGCAAATGAAGTTCCATACCCCTCCTGGTAAATTGCCTTTGAGATGGGGGAAAAGCTGAGATGACTGCAAGCATTCACACAAGCACGGTCTGGAACACATTTTCCCAAGCGTATTGCAGATTGAAAGAAGTTCTGTTTTCCTCCTCGAAATTCGTAGTTTGAAGAGAGTTGGTATTAGAAGTCATCTAAAACTAATACAGGCAAACAGTGAGGATTTCACACCTTCATTTTGATAAACACTGTTTAGTAAGTCAGTTATCATGCTTATGAATCCGAACAGTTTGAAACACATGTCTTTGGTCTCTTATCTATTTTAAGTAAACTCTTGTTTAAAAATTGCTCTGTGTGCAGCAGTGTAAAGTACACAACTTTAGAGTTAAAGGGAATAACTGGTATTCTCAGGAGGATTACCCCCAAAAGCTCTCTGAGCTTTCGGCTATCTTATGGCACATCTGTTTTTTCAGTCACAGGAATAAACTGAAATGTTTGGGTAACAGTTTATTTTTCAGAATGATTTGTGAACCTGAACTACAGAGTTCAAGTACCATTTTTATCTTTCACATTTTTCCTGTGCTTAGGTATCAAGCAAACAGAAATCACTGGTTACTTCTGTCTCTGACCTTCAGGTGAAAGAACTGGAGACATACATAGACATGTGTAAGGCTTTTAACAGATGTTTTAAAGCATTATTTTGGATTTTTTTTTTTTTTTTTTTAACATAGCAAATCTGTTTTCTCCAAGCTGAATAGTTAAGACAGAGGCATTTCCTTTGCTCTTTTATCAAGGTAGGTGGAAGTGATTAGAGCAAATTCTGTCATCAGTTCCTAGTATTATACTTTTATCTTCAGCCCCTAATAGGATGATCGTGTCAGCGCACACTCTGGGTCAGCCCTTGATCTCTTCAGGCAGCCCCAGGCCACCCATGTGCTCAGGGAGATGAGGTGAGGCAGAAAGGTTTTTTTAGGCTGAGGTAGCGTTTCTAATTGTGACATGTTTGTTATTTTTCCGAAATTTCCAGCCTTAGGAGTCATTACAATCTGAGCTTTAATTTCGAGTGAAATTTCTAGTCCCAGGAACGAAAATTAATATTAGCTTTTTTTCCCCTACTTTTCTGGGATCTGATCCCAATTTAATTCTCTATTTTGAAACTACTGCAGACCATATCAGAGGACCATAGTGCTCCCTGATAGATGGGATGCAGCTTTTCAGAGGTGAGGAATATGCCATATCTTCTGACTAAAAACTTAGATTGCTAGAGACGAAAGGACTTCTGTAGAAGTAAAGGCTGCTGAAAGAGAATATTTTGATAGTGGTGCTTTTTTTTTTTTTTTTTTTTGGTTTGGTTTTTGATGGATTCAGTGCATCTGGGAACAGATGATGCATTATATTGATGATGATAGAATGCAATTGGAGTGAAAATGCACAAAAAGTGGACTTCAGATATCACTTGCTAGCAGAGATGTCTCATAGCTACTCAGCAATATACTAATCGGTTTTGCTAGTTCTAGGAAAGTGATTGGCACTATACTGCCTCTTTTGTAGGATCAGGAGAAAAGGAGCTTTTATGGAAGTTGGGGTCTTTAGAATTAGAAAAATTTCTACCTTTGTTTAAAAAAAAATCAAAGTACTTTTGATCAAAGCACTGTAGTTAATTTAGCCTGAAACAATTCTCTTTCAGATTTTCATGCGATTAAGTTTTTGCAATTTTAAAAATTCCATTCTAATTCAGGGACGGTAATAACTCTGACATCCTCAAGCTTGAGAGGATGGGAAAACCATTTCATACTATATCTCTAGTAACTGAATTGTTCTTTTCACTTTTAAGAAGTGAGCTTACAGTGTCATAGGCAAAGACTCGAAGCTCTTGGGAAAGCAGCATGGCTCCTCTTGTGTTAAGAGGCACCTTGTGGAACTTAACAGGAAAAAAAGTGGTGGGATTTGTGCTTCTGATTTCAGTGGGAGGACAGAAGGCTGAAACAGACCTTATAATGTCAAAACAGAAGTTCCCTCAGTTTTGGAGGTAAGGAGATAATGCAGTTTTGGATGTAACAGCTGAGAGTAGTTCATGACAAGTAGGATGCTATGCACCCTATAGGGAAACACGTAGGGACAAGAGCAATTAAAGACAGGGATAACTGTTATGAATAGATTGACCAGGAGATCCGTCAAGAGTCGTGAAGAAATGTAGTGAGAAATGAGGAGACTGGGAAATGAAGCTATGGTAGCTGAGAAGTATGAAAATGGGGTAAGACTTTTGATGATTTGGTGCTTTGGTCCCATGCAAGAGGAGCTAGAAATACATATTCCGTACAGTTTTAACCTACAGTCACATCATGTTTCATGAGCATGAGTACTGGACTAGACAAGGAACATTGTTTGCATTTTTTTTTTTCTTCAGTGGGTGCCTAAGTCTTAAAAATAAATTGGGGAAAAATGAATTATTTTGGAATGTTGCTGAAAGCAATTAAAGACAGGAAAAGAAAGCCATAGAAAAAATGGAAAAGGAGCTTGTGCAAAGGGTTGTCTTTGGAATTGCATTTACAATACAAATTCTGCAGCTGACTACTGCTACTTTGCTTTTCTGCTAACCTACGGGTAATTTCTGTCAGAAAATTAAATGGGGAAGCATGGGCGTTTAGAAATAAATCACTTTCAAAGATTGAATGTTTGTACTCATCGGAAGTTGAGCAAATAGAGCATACATTTCCAAGTCAATTTTTTCGGGACGTGCATTCAGGTCGACATTAGTTACAGGCTGTTATTAATAGTCAAAAGCCAGCACTGTACAAAACACTTTAGCAAAAAAGGACAAAAAAGTTTTCTGAGGTACGTACTATGTACTTAGACAATATAGAGTGAAAGGATGCATTGCTCTGAGAAGCATAGTAAATGAAGCTGTGGGTATTGCTTTAGAAATTGAAGATTTACTTCAGATTTTTTCATCTTTTTTAATGTTGGTGCCTTTCATTTGTCTGCTAGTTCAGTCGTAGCTTCCTTGTATTCTAGAGTGTCATAAGGTGCAGAAAAGAGGGCAGATGTTTATGTGAGCATGTGAAAGATGAATACAAAGGAAGAGGTTTTATTTATTTTTTGTTGTTGTTGTTCATAACTTTCATCTAGTTGCAGCCAACTTTGTCAAACACACATAAATTTGCTACACTTCAGTATTCCTGGACCAATTTCAGCAAATCTGTTACAGGAGGTGATTTAAACAAATGGAGACGAGCAAGACACAGTAAACATGATAAAGATTCAGCTTTTCTTCTGAGTTCCTGATTTACAACCACTGCCAGCAGATACTTGTGTGATAAAGTGAGGAAGGTTCAGTCTTTAATAAAAGTGGTCCAGGACTCTGGAAGGGATGAGATTTCGTTTAAAGACTAAATATTTCAGTTCAGAGCTAATTCTTGCAATGAATCTGAGAAATTGTCTCTTGTTGATTTTCTATTTGATAAGGGTTTCTCTTTTGGCAATGAATTATCCTCAGAACAACCTTCCTTCAGTGCTGTGGCTATCCTTGGGAGCACAGTTAGAGCTTCTAAAATAAACAAATGCGGAATTTCTAAATCTTTGGTTACTTAAACACTGGCACTTTATTTTCTGCCAGGGATTTGGACAGTCCCATAGCATATGTAGCAGAGCAGCCCTGTCAGAGTTAAACATTGCCAACACTTGCTTAGGCTGGCGATTCCAGCTGTGTGCTTCAAAATGGAGCGTGCTGTGGGCCAAATACTGCTCGCTATGCTTGGTAATCAGCTCTGGGCCAACAGGCAGGAATCGATAAAAGGCTTTTCAGAGCTAAACGCATGAATTGCTGCATCTTGATCACCAAGCTACAATTCTGCGACCGGGGCCTGTATCGATGTCCTTGAATGTGGCTGATGTGCATCAGACACAGAAGGGCCTGCAAAATACACTCTCACCGCTCGTTCAGTAACAAGTATTCTAAACTGTTTGAATAATACAAACAGAATTTTGTCCATTGTTTACTTTTGTAGAACAATTTCAGTTAATCGATGTGAAAATTTCCCAGGGGCCTGTAATTAAGCCATTTGAGGAAGCTGCACAGGCGGTGAAATAGGGCACAGGAGGGCTGTGGACTCTGTACTTGTGCAGCCGAGTGTCTCTGAAAACAAAGAGGGCACACAGATGAGCTGTTAGGGTTGTGCCTGGTAGTTTGTGTAAGGCAACCTCATTTTTTCACCAGGGCATCATCTGTACAGCCTGGACCTTGGGATATGACAGTGTTAATAATGGAGTGCTACTGTAGAGCTTTGTCATTCACTTTGTTTGCACACCAGTTTGCCTTGTGGTAATTTGATCATTTGCTCATGATCTGTTTCTCTGTCAGAGAAGGAACAGCATCTGTGTAAAGGGCAGAGTTGTGGTTAAAGCTCACAGCTAGCTGTCTGTGCCTGTGAAGGCCTTCTCCCCTTTATCCCCACTGCTCCACATCTCCTTTTAGTACCTGGAAGAAATTCTGCTGCTCCAGGGTTGTGCAAAGGAGACTGAGCTTCATCCCCTGCGATCAGAGAAAGGCTATTCAGCCTATCCAAGTCTTTCAAAGATCTCTTAAAAGCAGCACTTGAGAAACCGAGCTAAAGTAGCAATTGCTGCCGAATCATTCATTTTCACAGCTGCCTACTGCTACACCCTGCTATTTTTTTCTTAGGTGTAATTTGCTGCTTGACTCGGGAAGAAAACAAAAGGCAAGTTGTGATGTTCAGCTTGAGGCTCTGCTTTTAGATGTGCAGTGCAGCAGCGCGTACGTGCCTGTCAGTCCATGCATACATCCACATCCAGGAAATGTATGCAGGGGATGGTTTGATACCAACTCTTTACCAGTCGAAGATTGCACATGAGAAGCGCCGAGGGGGAAACAGTTTTATTTACTGTATCCAGAGCAAAAGGGTCCTTTTCTGTGACTAACTCCTTTCCAAGCTGTGCTTGACTTGGAGAAGAAAAAAATCTCTGCTAAAGATGTAGCTAAATGGAAAAGGGCAAAGAGCAGGATGAGATCTACTGCTTGAAGTATACCGGGAGATAATGACTGAATGTCCAGTGCTTCTACTGGGTGTTTTTGGAGAAGTGGAAATTGTAAGGGGGACTGGTGTTGCTGCTGCATACAAGTGGAGCCCTTAGAGAGCTTTCTTTTCTGTGAACACATCAATAGTAGCTATAGTTTAAATAAGGATGTGCTTGCATGCAGAGAGGAGATGAAGCCATCTGTAGCATTTATTGCACTCAGAACATGTCCAAGGACTTTTGCTAGAAATTAGAAATATTAAGAATACTGCAGCACCAAAATCTTAACTGTCTTCACCTAAACAACTTCTTTTTTGTGTGTAAAAATTGTTTCAAACAAATTCTCAGTTTAAAAAAAAAAAAAGATTAGAAGGGAGGTCTATTGTAATTCCTGAACAACTTGGAATTGTTTTCTGGGAGGCTGTTATTGAAACAGGACAGAAAGTGTCTAGGGCACCAACTGTGAAAAGCAAGATGGAAGAAGGTCTGCCTAATAGGAAAGGAGAGAATACCGCGTGTATCGCGTGTGCATACAGTCACACTTGATTGAAAAATATTTCTGTAATTATTCAAACACTTATTCCTATAGCAGTGTAATTTTTAATATTTGTACTTATAGCATAGTACATATCAACATTCAGATGTGTAGAAACTAGAGAGCTGGCTTATTTTTTTATTTACTCCTGAGGCACTGTTACGTTCCTGAGTACCCTCTTAGAGGGATAAAGGAGGATTCTCAGCCAGACGTGTTCTGTTTTAGCAGAAGGATGTGTCTGAAATAGGACATGCTATGGCAGTGAAGGTGTCTTCGTGTCTTCCATAATCTGTACAGGTCCTTAAAAGTTCAGCCCTGCTAGTGCTTGTTAAAACAACTTTTTTTTTTCCTTTTTTTTTCTTTCATCTGGGTTAGGAATGTTTTGAAAGTTAGTAAATTCTTGCAAATTTTAGGAATGCCATATACAAAATGGACAAAACACTTTGTTCTTGATGCATCCTTTTATGATCTGTATGCATACTTATACTTTTTTTTTGTCCAGTTCCACTTCACCATTGAAATTTGATTTTCTGAGTCTACATCAATAGATGAGACTTGAAAACTGAAAGCACTGAGAGAGAAGGTCACTTGTTTATTTATGGGTCCAGTGTGAGGTAGAGCTTCTTAAATGTCACGGCGACCTTGTAACTTTGACCATAACGTAAAGCTTCATTTTCTTAACATTGAAGAGCTGTTCAGTTTTAAAGAGGCCATCTGCCTAGTTGTGCAGTAGGGAAGTGACTTCCATCGTTGTAGAGATGCTTCTTTTTCTGTAAAGTGAAGATAAACACCGGAATCCATTTCAGTTGCTCTGTATGGGGCCCATGTCTCAATAATGGTAATCTACTCTGTGAGCAATATATGTTATAAATAGCAAAATTTGCTGGTAAAACTGCAGTGATATAGTAGATAAAAATGTTACATAGGATCCATTTTCAATGAAGAGGGTAATAGGATATTGCAGAAGGGAAAAAAAATCCATGAACTACTTCTATTTCCCTGTAGTATTTATAGTTTTCAAAGCAATTTTCACCCTTGGCTTCTTGGCTTCTTCCTGACTGATTTGTGCTGTCTCCTGTATTTTGTTATTCTTCTCACTTGTTTATTCCCACTACTTTATGGGTGCGTAAGGACTGACAATACATGAGCGGGTGACAGAGGAGCAATGCAGCAGTGTGTAGGGAAAAAAAAATCAGATAAGAATTATGAGAGAGCTCAGCTTTTTATTGATATTTTCCTGTTCTGAGGCTTTAGTCCATCTGAAGAGGGACAGAGGCAGTATGCCTGTTAGAGTCAGAAATGCAATGTTCATGTTTATTTTTGTTTTATAGTCAGTCTTCATGTGTAGTGAATATGCCAGCAATCGCACAGCTTCACAAGCCCCTCTGATCTTTAGAAGTGGCAGGGTAATGCCACTAGGAATCAAAGCAATCTGTCTTTAAACTGCAGAGTTTAGTTTTATATGTCAGGGACATTTAAACACTTCTCTGTACTGTTTTTTTCTCCCGAAAAACAATGCAAACATCTAGATTTCTCATCTCTGACACTTTAAACAAGTCCAAAGCTGTTATCTGTCAACAGTTGTTAACAAGACCAATTATTCCCATAGTTATAATCTCTCCTTGTTTTCATTTTTTTCCTTCTATGCTGCCTCCTTCCCTTTTGCTGTACTTTTCCCTATCCCCCACTTTTCTCTTCTGTTTGTTTCAAACCACAGATAGGTCTGGGAGTATACATAGAAGGGAGTATTTTTCCTTTCTGTGGAAAAAATTCTGCTGAAGATTAAGGTTTGCATTTGGATGGGAGCTAATAGAAATGGGCTCGGTGTTATTTTTGCTAACAAGTTCAGCAGCAGAGCTGCAGAGATTATCCACCACCCTGTGCCTGGCCAGATGGGCTGTAGCTTTCTCTAGAGCAAGGCTATTTTGTTGGGCATTGGGGGCAGATTTATTTTTGGAATCATCCCCGTGGAAAAAAAAATTGCAAAAGCTAAAATGGATTCTAAGACCGTGAAGAGAAAGTGAAGAAAGTTTCAGATTTAGGTTAAACTTCCATTCTGTCTATTGATGTGCATGTGTATAGATACGGGGTTCTTGTCATTGTACTTCTGATAACTGTGGTTAATCTTTTTTCCGCAGCAGGTTTTTTAACGTAGTTACCAGCAGCTATGAGTGCCTGCTCGCTCTCTTCCCTGACAAGTATCAGAGCAACATAAAACAGAAAGCAGTAGCTGCTTTTGCCATTAGATCTGTATTGTAGGCAGCTCATCCAGTAATGCCAGGAAATGATTTAAGAAGGATGTTCAGGAGCTGAGTATCTAATTTCACTCTGAGTGCTCCCATATCATCACTATACCAGTGCGAATCCATAAGCAGAGGCAGAGATGACAAACAGATGTTTGAGGAAAATAACAGCTCAAACAGATGAAATAAAACCACAGGAGTGTAAGTAGCACAGTGGCACTGTGAAGATGCTGCACCATCTTTTCACCTTTGCACTGGATCTGTCTGATTTTGGTTCCAGCGAATGTTTTCCTCAGCATGGTTGGACATTTGGCTCAGTACTAGATGGCAAGGGTACCAAAGGCCCTGGCTGGCTGCTCCTGCTGCATTGTAGCGATCTTTTGTAGCTTGCAAGCATCTGTTGTCTGCGCTACACCTGATCGCAGGTGCTTCTGCTTCTGCCTCCTCCTTCTCCCAGGAATAAATATTTCTCCTGCTGGTGTAATGTGCATGGAGAGACAGAAGACCTATTCTCACACGGAGATAAGTTGGCTCCTTCAGCATTTTTTCACTGTCTTACAGTCTCATTGCAGTTCCTGTAAGTTATATCTCCTGGAGCTCAAAATCTCTAACCCCCTTGCCATCAATATGTTCTGTAAGAGACAGCAATTGAGATGGAGAATAGGTGCCTGCCTTCTCAGTTATGAAGAAAACAACTTTACAGTATTAGTTGAACTGACAAGTATTTACATACAGGATGCAGAAAACAAGACATCTTCATAAAGTTGCAGGAGAGACATTAGTTTCTCTGGGTTAGGTGCCATGGTGTCTGCAGTCTAATCTGATCTCCGAGATGAGCACTGGTTGTTGTTGTTTTTACCAAATTACAATGTTCTTTTCCATAGGAAATACATAATAATACGCTATAGTTTTTGCTGTTGTTCTGAGGTGATAGGTGCACACAAATCTGTACTTCTGGCCTCTTGGTCTCCACCCGATTAAAGAGATATTCTATATAGAGTATAGTATAACTAATGATAGATTTATTATGTAGCTTTCTACAGCAATATTTTTTACATGCCCAAACAAAGGAAATGGCAGAATGATGTAGAAACACTCAGTTCCCTTCACCTACAGGCTTTGTCCTCCATAGGATGCTGGGAGGAGCTTTGATGTCCTGGGAAAGATTATCATGCCAACAGCAGAAGGAGAATGGTATTAACCTCCTGTGGAGATGTCATTCTTTAGGTACTAATGAACTGCTTTCATATTATAATGCAAGTAACATATAGAAGTTTTCTGCTTTTGTAATAGCTATTTTAAGGTTTTCAACCTTTCTCGTCATATAAGACCTATTACAAACAATCTTCTGTGCATGTTGAAAAATAAACCTCTGTCTACAGAAACTGCTTCTCATGCACAATATGTAATCTGCTTTCTGTATTTTGAGAAATTTTGAAACAGTAGAGGCAGGAGCAGAGCAGAGGATCTAGTGCCCGTAGTGGAAACAGCGGATGAAAGCACTTGCTTTTTGAGCAAGAAGCAATTGGAGATTCCGTGTACGTTCATTTTGGATTTGGCCTGACAAGCCATGCCGTAGCTGTGGA
Source organism: Netta rufina (assembly GCF_964035555.1). Taxonomy (NCBI): domain Eukaryota; kingdom Metazoa; phylum Chordata; class Aves; order Anseriformes; family Anatidae; genus Netta; species Netta rufina. The sequence continues at coordinate 18,570,555 of NC_140127.1, forward strand.
TTGATGTCTCAGTGAAAGCCTGCTTGCTAATTCACTGACCCATGTCCCGTTCATCAGGCATGATGCTTAAATGATTGTCTAGATGAGGATTGTTAATGAGCCCCTGGGAGCTTGGCATTATTAACAAAAGAAGAGTAAGGACTGCTGATTGTCGACACAGTTGTAGTTGTAATATCTAATTAATATTTAAAAAATGCTACGGTTTGCTGGATTCGCCTCATGCCAAAAAATGATTAGCCTGGGAAAGTACAGCTTGTCTGATATCAAGCACAGAAAAGGAGGAAGACCAGACTGATGCTGTCTGAATCTTCTGATAGTTTACATACAATTTGATTGTTACAAGGTTTCTTTTGTGAACAAAAATGCTATGCTAAAATACAATGAAATGTAAGTGCAATAAAAACTCAAGATGTTTGGGAAAAGCATGCCAAATGGCTGTGAATATATGTAATGCTCCCTGACAAAATGAGCATGGGGAGTTACTGATACAAGGCCAGAGACACGGTTCAAGGGTCAGAGTACCAGCTTAGGACACAGGTTATCCCCCCATACCTAATTTCTTCATTTCTTCGTTGAAATTCTACCGTCTTTCACCTTGATTGTCATTTTCTCTAGAAGAATCTGCTTCTTTCCATTCCTGTCTTGTGCTATTCCTACTAATCATACAGGGACTTTTGGCAGGTATGCTGGAACCACCTTATGTAGGTTTTGCTGTATGTGCCCTGATTCTGTGGCATGTCCAGAGAGAGAATGATGGCAGATAACTGTGACAAATTCTTAGCCCTTCACTCAGTCTTCTACTGTGTGTGTGATTTACAAACATTAGTAAGGAGAAACTGTGAGAGCGACTTTCTCTTCCCTCAATACTGCAAGAAAATGAGTAGTGGAGAATTAATGAAACCTGGTGAAAGCTGCATTAGTTACCACTGACTCATTTGGAAAGAATATCCTCATGCTCACAAGGCTAGGAATTTGGTTTTGTTTGGTTCGTTCTTACCAGTACCACTACTATTATGATCTGTTGTGTTTTGGGGAGTGTTATTTCAAACTAAACCAGTGATACACTAAGGAAAACAATAAACCCTGTAAATTAATTTTTCCTAAATTAGTTTACAAGAGTTGCTGTAATGCTCTGTGAAGCTTGTAGTAATGCAGTGTACGTGTAGACAATTTTGGGGTCCATAAGCTTTGGTGGATCTTTTGTTGCTTTTACGAGGAACATGTTCATATGGTACATTAGTACATAATCTAGAGAAAAAAATCTTCAAAGATTGTGTACTTGGCAAAAGAAGTTTATCATCTTGAACTCACTCACTAGAAATGACCATTGCCACTGATAGTGAAGGAATAAAGCGCTGGTGTTTGTGATCGTTGCTTTTCTTTATCCTCTGGTGGCTTGCTGTGTGTCTGTAGAAGTGCTTCTTTCTCCAAACTGAGAGATTAAGGTTATAAACTAACCTGTGAGAGAAGCTGAAAAACATACTTTTTCCATGATTTCAGTGTTGTGAATGCTTCTAACCGCAACTTTTGTGGACACTTCTCAGTTTACATCTGGACTTGCACAGCTGTATAAATGAGTCTAACCTGATTTAATTGAGGTATGTAGGCTAACGGGGCTTTCCACCAGCACTGTATGTATGTCTGTGCAGTATGTCATTGTCACAGGTGTACTGAAATGACAGGAACCTGATGGAGTCACATCAATCAAATCTGACATTAATATTCTCTATTTTTAGAAGTACCTAAGCACGTGATTTTGGAAACCAGCACATTCATTCCTGTGTGAACCTGACCAGTACAGCCGTAGGAATACTGTTGTGATTTAATGCCAGTATATGTGACCCCGTGCTAAGCCAGAGGGACATGCTTACACCCAACGCCCACTGGTAGTTGCTGTGCTCTGTAATTCAACTCTGTAATTCAGTAACTTTTAAAAAACAGCTAAATAGTTACCACATGGTGGAAAATTAGCAATAGGGGACTCAAATTTTTGTGTGGTATTAAATCTGCACATGGAAAAAGTTAAATATCATCCTCAATGCTATCCATGTGTTTAGTCACATTGAATGAAATGCTTATAAAGCATGACATTATTTAATTTTTATAAGGTTTGCCACATCCAGTAAAATTTATTGCAGTTGCTTTGAAAAGCTTTGTGCAGGTGCCTTTTGAGCTGAGCTCACTCAAGTCAGGACATCACACACACTATGTGTAGTCAGTCACTGGATACGTAGTTTGGTATTTAAGTAATCCCATAGTAAATTGATTTTTAGTAATCCAATAGTTTGGTGGGATTGCATATATATATATAATTCAAATGCAGAAATATTGAAATATCTTCAAAAAAAAAAAAAAGTGTGACATGAGAATTTGCTGTGATGAAGAGTCTTTTGACATTGTGCGAGGGGGGGCTGTGGTTCTCTGTAAGAGTGGTCACATTTCCTTATTTATTTTTTCATCCCATAGTCCAGGGAAATAACTTCTGGAATAGCAGCATCTGCACAGGATTTTGTACTAGACTTTTAAAAGGGTAAGTAAAGTAAAAGGGTACTAGACTTTTGCTGATCTGAGTTTGCTGTTTTGCTGGTAAGTGCTAGTGCTGATACCTCAGATGTTCATATCAGGGGTAAAGAGAGAATTACTTCTTCTCTATCAGTTTTGAGAATTTAATTTGAACTTTCCTATTTGTCTTGGTTAAAACTATCTGGTAAATTGAAGTAATCTGCTGAGTGTCCAGGACTAGCATGGCATATTGATCTGAACCTTAAAATCTGTTTATTATTCCCTGGATGTGACTTACATCACTTTCATGAGTTACAATTAAAGTAAGATTCCAGATTTCTCCTGTCACTGATGTGATCGATCATTATATAAAATACAACCACCTAGCCTTATCACTACACAGTGGGAACTTTCCCTGATTTTCAGGGGTTGAGAGTGGTACTGTATACTTACATGTGAGTGTAGTTTAAGTACTTTTATTCCTAAGCAGTTTGGGAACAAATACGTTGTGAGTGGTGCTTCTGATGCCTCAAATTGAGTTGTACTGGGAGCCATATCTGTGACACTGTTTGTGTGAAAAAAACAAGAAAAATAACGGTACTTGCTAAAGGAATTTCTGAACACTACTGGCCCGGCTACAGCTGAATTCATGGCAGGACCCTTTGCAAAGCTGTCCAAGGTGGAGGAGAGTGATGTTCTTCTCCAGCCCCTGGCTGGCCACTCTTCCCTGCTGGTTGGCTAGAGCATGCTGAATATTCCAAGCCGGGTTATCAGGGAGGAAAGGGGAAAAAGACTTTCAGATAGCAGTAGGAAGGTAAATGAGAGTCAGAACTGACTGTGTAAAAAATCTTACTCGATTCTCAATCAATGTATTTTGCTCCAAACTACTGAAACAGTGGTTATCCTGTCTAGCCTCTTTTCGATCCTAAGTCTGAGGGCAGCTATTGATATTGCGTTAGAATTTTCTGCTTTGCTTGTGATAGTGAAGATGAACCATATGTTGCAAAGGAAGGCTGTGGCTATTTAAACAGATTATTATATGGTAGACTAGGTGTGAATTGGCAGCATATCAGTTGTATTGTGGCAGCTGTCTGTATGCCTTTCTTATATACCTGTAGCAAATGTAAGTAAATTTCTCCCCGTTGAAGGACAGGCAAGTTGTTTTACAATTGCTACAGGGAGCAAAAACTTTCCACTGGGGCACTTATTGCAGAATAGGTGATGAGATCCCAATTCATGCTTTAGCTGACATTTCAGCAATTTGCCTCTTTCTCTACTCCCTGACCTGTGCACTAGTCTCATCTTTGCCCTCGGAACTCGATCAATCTTTCCACTGACACCAGCGTACTTTTGGATCAGTTTTTTTCCCTATTATCTGCATTAGCTTGACCCCTTGCTGCCTTGAAAATTAAGTCTTATGATCATTTTCCATCAAGTTTTAGTAGCTCTGTATCTCCATAGCTCTTTGGCTGCTTGTAATACCATGCTTAAATTTTTTTTTCCTAATCCTTTCTCTGGTATTTACTTGTAATTCTTTTTCTCTCACTGCATATCCAAATCCTGGCAACCCTAGTAAAACAAAAATCTGAGTTGGCTAAAAGTCTTTAGAAACAATCAGGACAGATTTTTATGGTTCTCAGTGTATTAAGGAAGACGATTTGAGGTTTCAGAGGTACAGGTCAAGATACTGCATTATGATCAATCCCCCTTGCTGTTCTTGCAGGGATAATATCTTCCCAGGTCCTGCTTTTGGCTGGGACTGTTTAACCATAAATCAGGCAGGTGACAGGTTATCAAAGCCTTGAAAAGCTGCTAAATGTAACTACCTAAGTGTCAGTGTGGGTTTTTCTTTGTCTTTCAACCACAACACTTTTTATTCTGGTTCTTTAATGTAAAAAAAAAGAGCCAGAGCAGGAATTGTCAGCTGTACAGTGCAGCAACTGCACGTTTGAAGCTGGTTCTAAGATTTTTGTAATGCTTTCTGAAAGTCAAGCAACCAGGGATGACTTGAGAGCAAGGCTATGACAGCTGTTCTTCACAAGTCGTGTTTCTGCAGCGTACCAACCTTTTCACTCATTGCAGGCACACACGGAAGGTTATTTGCAGAGGAGTCTGAACAGAAGAGTAGAGATTTAGGGGCAATATTATTTAGACACTAGAGGACTACTTCAGTACTCATTTCTTTCTTGTTGTGAAAGAGTCCCCAGCTTAGATTTTCCCAGCTGAGACAAGGTTTTATGTCAAAACCTTGTAAGAACAAAACAAACAAACAAAACCCAAGTGCAAATAATTCTGCCCACCCACAGCCTTTTACTTAAAATAACAAAACCCAGAGATTTTTATTTATTTATTTTAATCAAGAGGTCCTTCATGCCTTGTCCCAAGAGGAAGAGGTGAGCTTAGGATATTCTGACACGTACGATGTAGAGAGAGAGATGATGACACTTGTTAAATACCATTACTTGGTGTTATAGCAATAAGCTAACTGTACTGTGCATGCTCATTACAAAAAGCAACTGAATACAAATGACTTTTAAAGTCCATCTCAGGAGCAAAAAGCATTAAAGTAGAAATCTACAAAATGCTTAGTATTTATTTTAAAATTAAGAGGAAGTGATTTTTCCTTAAAAAAGGACAGGCACTGATTTTGCCCAAATGTTCCTTTCCCATTGGAGTACTGGCACAGACCAGTTCTCCCATTCCTGACAAATGACACAAGAGGAGTGGCTGCAGTCCACAGAGAGAGCACTGGTTGTTGAGGATGGTGGAGGAATAGATCTGGTGGTGTTTTCAACGCTGCTGGGCTTATTAACATCTCTGAATTGTGTACCCCATGGAGGTTCACTGAACATCCATTTTCTTTCTTTGCCCTTGCAATCCATGGGTACTTGACTGAATGATGATCGTGGCAAGAATTCCTCTGAGAAGTTCCATGGCAAGCATTATGGAGGAAGGTGGACAAGATGGAGCTTTATAAATTCCATGTGAAACTTTGTCTTGCTGAAATCAGTGTTAAAAGATGATCACCTAGTGGGACTGGAATTTTGACTTGTGCATCTGGGCTCTTCAGATTTTAATTTTCATCCTCTTATGGGGGAAAAATGTTTTGTGAACCACCAGAGAGATCTTCATTTTTGTTTGAGCACATTGTAAAAACTTGACACTCCCAACCCAACCCAACTGTTTTCAATTGAGGAAAAAATGATATAGAGAGCGCTTGAAGGGTATGATCGCAAAGCCCTATTTCCTTAAGCTGTATCTTCTGGTTGGGTTATGTTTTGTAATTGTGGACTTTTGCTGACAGATAACAGACCCAGATAAATAAATAGGGAAAGAGTTAACCCCCCAAAATAAATATATATATATTTTTTTTCCTCCAGGGAGTTGCCAGTAACACTGAGGGGAGGGGAAAAAAATAAAGAAACAAAAACCTACAAGCTGAGGCAAAACTGTGTCTATACTGCCTAACACAATTGCTCTAAAATGAAGTACTTGTCTCCATGGTTTATCTCCTTTCAGCACCTGTAGGAGTATTTTACAATGTGACACCTGTTCTGCATAAAAGTAATGCAAAATTGATAACATTTCATTGTGCTTGTGCCCACTGAAATCTCTCCTGAGGTCTGGGGGGATTCCACTCCTTTTAACGGCTGCTTGGAGCTATAAAGCCGTATGCCTCGAGTAGTGCATGACTGCCTTCTTTGAACAGGATCTGGGTCTATAAAAAATTAAAATGATCATTTAGACAAGACATAATTAAGTGAACAGAACTAATGAAACACTGCAGGCTATCATCAAATATGAAATTGCAAATGCCCCCTGACGGGGACTTGCTCAATGTATGACTGCCCGAAAGCACTGGCCCCATCTTTTGAGAACATGCATTCATTTATTCTGTACTTCTTTGGATAACGGGACATCCACGATACCTTTACATATTTCATTAGCATACATTTCAAGCTCAGAGTTGTTCACCAAGGAATCAAAAGTGGAGTCATTTTAGGACAGACATGTTTTGTTCTGTAACTGAGTATCTTCTATATTACAGGGTATTGGAGAAGCTTTACTTTGAGTATGCAGCCAAGCTCCCTTTGTTCACGTCTTTTGCAGGAGAAAATTTTTGCTGTGCACTGTTGTGCACAAGCTGACATCTTGTGAAAAAGGACCACTTGAAAGTACTCATCTCACCCATGCTTCTTATGGAAATTAGTCTTCACTGGTACAGTAAAGCTCTGTTTCTGAGGAGACCCTGGAATAAGTAACTTTTAGATGATTCTGGGCTTTGCTCTGCTTGCATAAACTGTGCTATGTCGCAGTCAAGGTTTGTCAAGCATTGTGATAGCTAGGTTTTCCAGAGGGCTTAACTTAGAGTTTTTATGCTAATTTACACACAAAACTGAAAAATGAACTCAAAAGGGTAACAAATGCAAGCCTAAGCAATTTTCAGCTCACACAACCCCCTTCATAGCAGTGTGATTATTGCACACATCTGTTCATCTTTGGTAAAGTTGCTGCCATCCTCGTACTTCATTCATTTAACCAGTCTCATTGCTGTCAGACAAAGATTATTTAAAAAAAAATCTTTTGGGAGACATTTTGTTTGCATGCTCTGATTGTCAGTAGGAATGTGCAAAAGCATGGCACAGAGCAGGACAAGCTGAATGTGTCAGCTGACATGTGGCATTTTTACACGTGTAGAGCAATGCAGTGGGTGAATACATGAAGACGACCCAATTCATGTCACTCATCTTGTATCTGAATACAGCTGTTCCCAGAGGGCAATAGAATACCTAATGCTTGAGACCTATTAGGACCTTTTGTTTCCTGAGTGATAGTTAATAGAAAGTTAAGGTCATAACAGAGGCCATCCATCAACTATTCTATGAGTTGACCTACTATATATTTTAAAGTGTTCTTCTTTGTAGGCACCATGGAGGTCTGTATGAGGAAAGAATGGTACACAGGGCAAGAGGAGATACATAATTTTTTCAGTATAGAAGCAAAGTTACCTCTCAGTGCTCTGTAGTATAGTAGTTTCAAAAGCGGGGCAATAAAGTATGTTTTAATAGACGGAGAATGTTCTGCCGAGATAACTATAGTTTTCAGATGCATCTCTTGAGTGTTTTCTGATGGTCATTTTTATGCTGTCTTGGTGCAGTTGGAGCTATTCTACATTCCTTATTCAAGCAGGACTGACCTTCTACTTCTTTGTTAGGAAAAAAAAAAAAAAGGAAGGGCACAGATGTGCCAAAGCTCATTAGATTGTTTTTGCTTCCTTCTCTGCTGATGTTTTAGGAATCAGATCCACAGCTAGAAACTCTGTATGAAATCAGTTTTACAGATACCAATGGGAATTTGCATGTCATAAATAATAATAATAAAAATGTATTTAAATGAATAAATTGTCCTGTGTGATTTGGGAATCTCACCTCAGCTTTTTCAGGATGCTTAATATTTCTGTCTATCCATGTTTACATTGAACTTCTTTGGCTATATTGCACCCACCTACATTTCGGTGGATTACCTTTCTCCTGGGTTTCTAAGTATGAAACAATATATAACAGAGCATGGCTCTGTGCACTGCAGAGCAGGAAGCTGATGTGCAGTGTAGCAAGCTCTGTTAGCAGTGTATCTTCACAGTAGTCAGGTGTCAAGAAATTGATAGTTTACTTTTACTCTGAGAGAAAGGTAATGGGAGGGCTAGATGGTAGCATTGTATTTCAAGAGCAATATGCTCTCTCTAAAATCATACAGGTTATTGATTTAAAAGGAGGCGATGCAGTTAGGAGTCTAGCTGCTGGATTTTGCTTGTGCTAAAAGGATGTGGCTCTTTCCCTGCTGAACACAAACCTCCTGGTACCCCCATGGAAATAACGGTAATGTAGCAAAGAAGTTAATTATTTGTTTTCCAGTTACTGATATCAGTTGGCATTCCAAAACACTTTAGGAAACTCAGGGAAGAATCCCTCCTCCAAAGACGATCAAAGACCAAATTAGTGGAGACGTACGGTTGACTGAGATACTAATAAAGGTTTTCCTTTTATTTGAGTCTAAAGATGTCTGAGTACCTAAATTTAATGTAGACAGAAAGACAAAGATGGATCTAAAGACAAGAAAGAGTTGGGAGTATTGTGAATTTTAATATCTACCCAGATACGCAGGAAACTGAAAGCATATATGAGTAGAAACAGAGTTTCAATCATTTTAGCACTGATGTAGCTGAGGAGGAGAGAAGAAATTGTTCTTCCCGTGTTTTCCCCTGAGTGGCAGCAGGAAGCACTTAGTGTTCTTTGGGGAACAGACAGATGGATTTCGCAAGAGATTAGTCTAGAACAGCGCCTGTCAGAAACGTCAGTTATAGCTGCAGAAGGAACCAGCAAAAGGGAATCTGACACCAGCACAAAACAGAATTTCTGTCTTAGGATGTCAGGAAGTAGCAGGACGTCCTGTGCGATATTGGACTGGCAGGTTGGGTGCCTGGAACGGCCAGGGCAATTAAAATGTGAGCATGTTAGATCACTTCCTGCCCAGTCTCTGCTCTTGGGCCTGAATCATTTCCTAGACTATATGTGCTATATCCCCTGCTTTATTTTAGAGTATAGCTTCGCATTTTCCAGAGGCTCAGAGTATATTAGAGGTAACAAAAGCAATAAGTATTATTCTATTTTCTGTCCTTTGGAGTGTCATATATGTAGACGAGCACCAATGGACTGTCTCCCTGTATGATGACTTGGAAAATGTCTTTAATGGAAACGCGGTCTTTGACAAAAGGAGATTAGTTTTTCTCTTCCCCAAAATGCAAATCAAACTGTGAAAAAAGTCTGTCTGTCAATGTGCTTGCTTATCGGGCTCATTTGTCAGCTAGGAGCTAGCTAGGCTTAAAGAAAGAGATTTGTTGAAGTCAGGTGAAGAAACAGGAATGCAGACAATGTGAGGTTACAGAGATAGCTCTGGGAGTTGCTGTGCAGTTCACCTTGTTAGTGGGGCCATAAGGAAAGGCTGCAGAAAGAATGGGATGGTTAGAGTGACCATTTGATCAAAGAAATACAATGGCCCTGAGAAGACAGTGCTTGGCAGGGGCGATGACTGATTGTTTCAAAGCGGTTGGCAATCAGTCATATTTGAGCCAAGGACTATTCTTAAAGCAATCAGAAAAGAGTGCAGTGAGGCATATCTGTAAGAGTGCCTATCTGGTGAGAGTGCAGTCGTATCCAGTAAGGAGAGGGAGGAGTTCCCACTGACATTTAGCTTAGCTGGAAAAAGCAGCAGTGGAAAGTGAAGAGGTGTGAGGTGTTAAGAAGGATTTGTTAATGTCCAAGTATGGAAAATTTTCTTTTTTATTCTCTCCAAAAGCTGAACTGAAAAAGAAGAAAGAGGAGTGTGAAAAAGAAAGGTGATACAGGAGAGGGGCCCAGGAATGTCAGTGGATTAGAGGAGGTGGTAATGTCTTCAGTGTGTTTTCCCTTCTTACAAATAAGGTGTCTACAAGTGTCAGGCTTAACCTTTTGCACAAAACAGTTGTGACTTATAAAAATGGTAAAAAATGTGTTGCAATGATGATTCCACAGTGGTGGTTCATGATATTAAAACAAAATGTTGTAGAAATGAACGACAGCAGATATTAGCTGCATGTGTGCCAAACTGGCTTTTAAGGGTGTTCGGAAGGCAAAGACAAACACTAATCTCTCTTTCTTTTCAAGGCGCATGACCAATAGTGCAATGATTGTTGTTGAAAGGCTCACAAACAACGTCATTGCTACCAGAGCGGGGGAAGTTTTTTCTTCTTCACATTAAGGACACTGTATTTTATGCTTTGGTCTGCATATGAGGTCCGAAAAGAATAAATCACATAGCTTACAGTTGAATAATGGAAAGTTTGTTGACACTAAAGGGTAATTTATGCTCGAAAAAATTCTGTGCTTACGATATTTGCTTCTGTTGAACTTGTGATTTCAGTTGTAAATATTGCCATCTAGGTTCCAGAAATGACAGAGATGCAAACAACCAAAGAGAAAACAACTACACGTCCTCAAGATTTAGGATCAACCAAAGAATTTAGGCTTTGAACTTTTGTCTTGTCAAGCTGTCTAATAACTGCATTTGAAGCTAGATCAGGTATCTCTACACATCACTCTGTAGACGTGGCCTTAGAAGCAGGAAAGTCTTAAAATTTAAGGCTTAGAGCTTGTGGCATGTTTATGTCTACGTCAAACAGGAGTTATGAGCCATCATGAAAGTCTGTCTGTTTCTTAAAACAATTCCTCTTCTTCATTAAATGTGCTGGTATCGGTCGTGTAGTGAATCACTAATGTCAATAACCTTTATGGAGTTATTAAAGATAGATTAATGGCTTTGAATTCTGCATCAGATGACCGAGGTAATAGGACAGCCACATGAGCCACTGCTATCGCAAAGTGAAGAATGTGACAGTCTCCTTTTCGACGTGCTCATCAAAATACTAGCTGAATATTTCACGGAGTTTTGAACTGATACACAGCATTTTTTCCTCTCCTTTCCTGTATTACCTGCTTAAAAAAAATTTGAACTTTTCTTTGCAAGTCAGAGACCTTCCTGCTTAGGAAGTTTTCCCTGGTGTTCACTTAGTCTGTTTTATGAAGTGGGACTCCTTCTGCTCCTCTCCCTGTGCCAAATTTCCTGATTAGCATAGCTCCAAGTGCCAGGAAGAAAAACTTTCTGGGGCCTCATGTGGTTGGACAGGATCTCAAAAGTTATGTGTTAGAAAGTGTGGCTCTTCAGCAGCCCTTTAGATTCAGTAGAGAGGGGGATGTTACGGCAAGGCACTGCTTGAGTGCATTGGCCATTTCAGAGCCCCCTGTTCTGGCAGCTGTCCCGCAGCCCTCAGACTTGCTATTGTAGCTTGTGAATTGGGCTGAATGCAAGTTCTGTTCCTGGGGAACATTTGCCTTGTCATCCATGTGCCAAGCCTGAAGATTGCTGTGAAGAAAAGGGTTTGCCTGTTAGTGTCCTACTTAGGCTTGTAAATAAACAGAATGCCTCAAAAGAAAATGTATCAAAGCCTGAGTTTTGATGTAAAAAAAAACACCTGGTGGGTGGTGCACATATTCTTTACCACTTCTCCATCACCCATTCCCCTTCATTTAAAAAATAAATAAAAAAACTCTCAGATCAATCGAGTTTTTGAAAAGACATTTAGCAATGTTTATTACTGCCTTAAGCCAAAGCTGATGACTGTAAAAACATGAAAAGGAATAAAAATTAATGACTTTTGGCTTGATACTTGGTATGATCATCACTTGGTTTCTTGTGATTGTATGGAAAAAATACCAATGGTAAATTACACTGTATTTGTTAGAAAGGATGTGTAACATTTAAAATCTTCAAGATATCAAAATCTGGACTGTAAAACCTTTTTGCCACATAAGGTCTCGCACTATTCAGTGTACAACATGTTCCCATTACAGTTAGTTACGCTGCAGGAGCATCGAGCAGTATGGTGATTAGTTATCTGCTGCAGTACACAATGCCAAAGATGTGATCATATTGATCTCCACATGCTTCAATTGTAGAATATGATGTTCCTTCCTGAGCATGTAAATTCTTAGCTAGAATAAATTACAGCCAAATGCAAAATCACTCTCAGTTCGAGTGCTAGATTAATCATTGGAAAGGAAAAAAAAATCACAAAGAACAAATAAACTTCAAAGACATGGCAACTAGGGGACCTGGTGAAATTAGGAAATTGGGACAGCTGGATAGAAACAAAAGGGATGGAAGTTGCTTTGACACATTTCAGGTCAACTGTTAGAAAACTTTGGAAAGCAATCAAACTTTCCATTCTACAAACAATGTCTTGTTTGTATCTGTTTGTCTTGCATGTCTTGAAAACTGAAGTAAAACAGCAGAAGAGAAATTCAGTGACTATAAAATATGTATAAACACGTGCATATGTGGTAATATACATTGTGGATGAGAAATTCTTTTCTACAAGTAGCTTCATGATAAGCTAGCAAAGGCAATAAACCCGTACTGTGTTTCTTTTTAACTGATTCAGCCTCATCTGCTAATTTCCTTCCTCACTTACTGTATTTAAAGTGACAAACATGCTAAAAAAACAGGTATCAGAAAATACAATTTGAGGAGCCTGATTTGCACAACCTATCTTAGGAAATATGAAATTAATTACATTTTAATCCAGTGTAGTCAATCAGAGGGACATAGGGCTTGGTTCAATAAGGAACCAAAACATGTTAATTTTAAGCATGTGATTAATCCTTCTTTATATGCTTAAAGTTAAATGCTTTGCAGGTCACAGTCTAAGGAAACTAGTCTATGCAGCCAGAAATGGTGGAAAACACAAACAACAAAGCAATGAAGGGACTTGTTGCTTTCTCTAGTTTTCCCCTCACTATGACCTTTTAAACCTTTCCCCCTCCAAAGATGACCAAAAATAGAATTTTTATTAGAATATGCCATAAGCAAAGCCCCAAGCTTATGTAGTAACATAAGTAAAATCTTTGCCACACCTGTAGCCTTACTACTTATAAGCAAATACACAACAGAGTTTATATCAATTGTAATTATATTCATGATCATTAGAGAAGCTGTTATGTGTACTATTTGCATATTATGTACATTTTAAGAAGCAATTTGATAGTATATGATATTTTACTTAGGATTTTCATACTTCATACTCAAAAAAAAATTCAAGGGAGCAAGGCTACTTTAATATAGCCTGAGTCCTGCCCAGAATCACTTCAGAAGTAGCAGACTCATACACATATACTTTTAAAAGATAGAGAAGGGTAATGAATAGGATGATGACAGAGGGGTAGGGGAAAAAAAAAAAAAAAGTGAAGATGGAAATGTAAGAGGTCTAGATAAAGTAAGGTGGAATGAAAAGTCAATCGTAAAGGAAACTAAAGCAGTGAGTCCAAAATACTGGCACAAGGCCAGAATAAATGTCAGCTCAATTAAGGAAAGATGAACAGAAAAGATAGGACAGTGTTGCTCAAAATCTAAACCCTGGTGGCAGAACACTGGGATGACGTGCTTGGAGTGTTGATGAACCCTCAGAAAGTGTGGCCATGTTGGCAGAAGAAATGTAGAAGCTGGTCACATTGAATTCAATGGGCAAACCTCATGGGAATTTACTGTACATTTTATATATAAGATACAGACAAAGGTTTTATGCACAAGGCATAGTTTGCTGTTATGTTTTTATATGGCTAGTGTTGGGATTGGAATATCAATCTCTGAAATACCACAGAAAAGTGAAAGCTCTAATGGTTTTCAAGAAAATAATAAGACTAGTCATGGCATTTAATATATAACAAATCATAAAACATCTATTCTTTATGAAACTGGGTGAATGGATGCTTCAGAAATCAGTTCAAAGTAAACATTAGTTTACCATCTGTATCAAGCTACTGGATCAGAGAACAAGCATTACTTTGAGAAGTATAAGATGATCTTCATTTGGAAAAAGTTATGAGTATTGATTAGATGGGACCTAGAATAAAGAAGTAAAGGGACTCAGGCTATAGGAAAAGATAGTATATGGAAGTTTTTGTCTGGAAAAGGAAATTATACTACATGGTTAAAATTAATATGAAAAATAAACTTTCTAAGAGTTGAAAAGTGATACATTAATTAAATGCTTGATTCTAGCCTTCCGTCCTTTAGAAACGCTTGCAAATTACAGCTGTTTGATATGAATGCTACCAAGTTGCTGCTATTCTGAAAAAGCTCATGAGCTCCTTTGCTAAGGATCACTCAATTACTTGCAACTGTGACAGCTTCATACAGTGATTTTCCTAATGAAGCCATCAAAAAGTTTTTTTGAATTTCCTACACCCATAGATCCTCACACCATTAGCAGCCTAGATAGCAGCTTCTTTTAGTCAAGATACACAGATAAATTATTTCAATAAGTCTCTTAAGGAGCTGCTGTATTGGCGAATATGTGGTTTAGCAAACCCAAAGTTAATACAGCCTGAAGAGGGCAGTAAAGATAAAGCTTTATTTTTCTTACCTTTTCACTGTTGTACATTATGTTCTGAAAATGCATTACTGGCCAGTGCATATTCACAGCCTTTACACATTTCTGGAGCTATATTGCATAAAATATACTGTAAGGTCAATGAAATTCTTTGTTGGGATTTATCTGAGGATCTAACTCCTTCACATGACAGTGCAAAAGTGGAAGACATCCATCACTCATGTAAAGTAGCTTGCAGATAATGAATTGCATGAGCCAGTCTTGCTTCAGCTGGGATATCCCCCTAGAACAAAACAGCATTTGAGTTCTGCAAGTGGGTTAAAAGAATAATTTTGCAGATTGCCAAAAATTGAAATGCTATTTTCATATTTCGTCTTAACCATTTCAGAGAGGCCAAGCTCTCTGCAAAAAGAGACCAGTGGGATTTTGTAAGAGGAACAGAGTACTTTTTCCATTCATCTGTCACGGGAGGTTCCTGACAGCTAGGCTTAAATGGAGGCTTGGGTAATTTTCCTTGTGTTAAGAGGCAGGGAATTTTATGTGTTAAAAAATTATGTGTGTGTTGGGGGAACTGCAATTGCAGAACAGCAGTTATCAATAGTTCTGAATATTCAGTGTGTTTGTTTCTGACTAGGTGTTATGTTATTCCTCTGGAGCTTGCTGTTTGCTTTAAGCTCAGGAGATAACACACCTTTTTAAAGCTGAAAGAAATGGATGTGCCTGCTTGTTTTGTTTGTACGGATACACACACGTACACACATGGACACCATTATGAAACATTTTAAAAGATGTTTTGTATGTATAGATGTAGTGGGGTTGTGTGCATATATGTATCTATGCAGATAGAGTATACTACTTACACCCTCTAGGAAGTGTCCTGAGAAGTTTGGGCAATGCTGGAAGATTATTTTCAGCTTGGTTTTTCCTTTTAAAGATGACAGCTGACAGAAGATGCTGATTTGATAGATAGCTGTTACTCAAGGAAGTGGTGCTGAAGTGGATGATGTGCCAGTAGTAAACCAACATGACACCAGTATTAGGGATGAGAGGTGCAGGATCCTTAATGGTTTCTGACAGTATCCCAAACAAGTCTTACAGCTCCCAAAGGAAAGTAACAGCTCAGATTTTCCTCAGAGACCTTCTCTGGACAGCAGAACAAGGACTGGCTGTTAGCCTGGCCATTACTGAGCAGAGTTGTGGCAGTGCTGGAGAGGCTCTGTGGTGGCACAGTGGAGAAGGGAGGACAATAGGTGGGAAGGGGACAGCACTGAGAGCTGAGAAATGGGTGAATTTTCTCCTTGGCAGAGAATTCTGATTTTCCATTTCAAAATACAGGCTTAAAATTCAACACTGAAATCATTTAGTCTAAGACAATTTAACTAGTTTTTGTTTCTGTTGGTCTATTAAAACTTATATAAATATATTTAAATTTAAAATCTATTTTCTGAAATTACAAGAAAAAAATTGATTTTGGCAGAGACAGCATTTTCACTAATATGATTTTTTGACCGAAGCTCCCTATCCTGTAGGGTATTTCCCTATGAAATGTAGCTCAGTCATGTTCAAAGACACCAACAGATTTTGTATTTTTTTTCCTAACCTTTCCTAAGTGACAATCTTCCTCATCAGGTACTGACGCAGGCACTGAGCTGGTACGAGCTGTGGAGGAACTCCACCGAAATATAAGCATCAGCTGGCAGTGGAAGGAGACCAGCACTGTTAAGCACATTCAATTGTTTGCAATGGCTTCATCGTACTTTAGGTTTAGCACTGGAAAAATCATAAGGCAGGAGCTGAGCTATTCCTTTCTAGGCCAAGTTCAGTGAAACATTTAGCCATACGCTTCAGTTCATCCTTATTTAATAACGTAGTTAAGTAATGTGTTTAACTTCAGTCACATGCAGAAGTCCATCGCTTTCCAGGGCTTTTAAATTGAGCTTTCACTTGTACCCATATTAAAATGACTGAGTTGTCCACCTGCCAAGACCTAACTGAATGATATTTCTATTTTAAAATAAAGTATAAAGACATAGGAACCTCTCACCCTCTTTTGAGGAAGCACAGAATAACACTGGAATCATTTCTTCACGACCCAATGTTTCCACGTGCTGTATTTATTGGCTGTGCATTTCAGGTGCCAACAAACAGAAACAAGTGCAGATTTGCGTACGGTGTTTATAACATCCACATGCACCCTAGTTAGGAGTCAAACTTGTGTGAAAGAATGATCTTTCTTCCCATGATGGAGTGCTAAAATGTGTTTCAGTGAAAAGTCAGAAAAGATAGCACATGTCAAGCTGCTGGAAATGGAGTGGTTCCCCTGAATGAGCTGACGGGCAGATGTTTTCTGTGTTTAACCAGGTTTAACCTGGATGTTCCAGGTGGCCGCCTCGGTGTTCCTCCTGTATCACAGGTAGCGCTACGTGAGGAAGGGGTGCCTGGCAGTGGTGATGGTGCAAACACAGCCAAGTATAACCCTGGGCACATCGCCAAGCTGGTCCACATCCAATTACTCAAGATAACAACTTTTTGTCCTGAGTGATGCGAACCTGTTGACAATTTCTGTCCTTCAGTTCTGCTGTGTCCTTCAGTTCTGCCTCTATCCTCCTGGATGGCATCTGCTATAACGTGGATTAGTGCCAGACTGAAAATAAAGGCAGTTAGTTTTCTTTCTGGCTGAAATAATCTGCTCTTGATTATACTTGACTCCATCAAACTTTCATTGTAGTAATCTTACACTTACTGTATGCCTCGTCACAAAACACATCCCAGTCCTGTCATTTAGAGAGAAAATGCACCTATTTGAAGCATAGATAAAAAGCATATGGACGGTCAGGGATGTACTAGGTGCACTTACTGTTCTCTGTATAATGCTATGCTTTTCATCATTTGGATGTGAAGAAATCTCCATTCATTATTTTTACAGAAAATTATTTTGAAATGTTGTGAAATATATTTTTGCAGTTTTCATCTGGAAGTGTCCTCTCTTGTAAGAGTCCAAACACTGTTCTTTCATCCTTTTTTTGCCCCTCCATGCTCCCTTTGGTGTGATGTATTTCTAAGGGTTTCCATATCTTTTAATACTGCCTTATTAGGTGAAGGAACATCCTGTGCATGAAGTAACCTTTGCTTCTTCTCCTTTAGCCAGAAGTATCAGCCTGCCTTTCTAATTCCTTTGCTTGCTCAGGTCTTGCTGGGGTAAGCTTTAAGTCCTACCAATGTTCTTATATTTGATCCAAATTATTCTTCCTTTCCCAGTCAATTGAAATACAGAGAAGCCAAAACAAGAAATGTCAAACAACAATGTAGAGAACTAATTAATAAAATGAAGCAAAAGTTAAAGATGTGAAAGGATAAGATACACACAAAATTAAAAATCAAATAGTGTGATCTGAACAGCTTTTGAAAATATCTTAAGTTTTGATTCCTTTGGGAAAAAGACTTTTACAATAATAGATACTTAGATTTTATTAGACTTTTCTGCATCTAGACAAGTTTGCTTAGAGATGTTAGTAAAAACTCAGAGTGAGTATCTGTTCTTTATGTACCTTTCAAGAGCTTAACAGCAGTATTTTCTTGGCTCTTCAAAGCACCATCCTGCCATGAACCAAAGTGATGCGGGACCAATGCAGACTTCGGTCCCTTTTTGCATTGTTTCCTAGAAGACCAGACTTACAAACCAAGTCGGTGATTTGCTAAGTGTGCGCTGTGTTAGAAAGTGGACTTCAATGCCCTGCTAAGTTTTAAAATATGCCAGTAGCCATTCCCAGGATGTGGCAAAGCCCTATCAGACTTCAGAGCAGCTTTATTTAAGATTAAAAAATTATGAATTTTTGTAAGCTCTCCTATTAGGAGAGCAGTGCGTATTTATAGTACCCTCAGGTTCTGCACGATAAAAACGGCTAAACCTTTAGTCCTTTTAGTAGTTCACAGTTTTATTACAGAAGTTATTTTGTAGATTTTATGCTTAGAGCAAGGTCAGTGTATTGCACTGTATAAATTATTCTAAGTAATTGCTCGGTTATTTTATAGCTTAGTCACAGGATTTTTTTATTATTAAACATAGCCTTTTCTTTAAGGCCGGGAAGAGAAGGGCACTATAAATCACATGGCAGCTTGCCATTTGGGGTTTCAGCTTTACCTGTGATAAGGATTTAATAACAATCTGGCCCAGACACCAGTTCCCTCTCAATTACCTTTCCACATGGGCATTAGTTCACACTGTTTATTAAAAACTCCCCTTGTAGTTGCTTTAATGGAGTGTTTCAGATTAATGGCCCCTATGGAGTTTAACTTCATTGCACTTCATTAAAGCTAGATTGTACAAAAGGTTACTTCAATTAAATCCAGAACTCGACCTTAAATCTGTATGGATTTTTTAGAAAATCTGGTAAAATTGCTATGCCAATCCTTTGAGATTAGCGGGGCAACATCCTTCTTGGAGATGGAATTTCAAAATATGTTACATCTGCTTTGAGTTTGCTTGCAAATTAATATTCAGATTTCAGGATTAGAAGATGAAAGCAACTGAATGGTATCTGATCTATTAATGCATTGGCCGGGCAGTTTTGTTAGGAATGGGACAGCCTAGGGAAACTTGAGCACTTTTTCTAGCCTGTAAAGAATTTGCTGAATGTTTCACAAAACTTCTGTTAGGAAACAGCAATTTATTCGCACTGTGGGAGAAAATGCTTCTATAAACACACTCTTCATATTTTCTAAATTCGAACCCTACTTAATAACTGCCTAATACATGACCTCTTTTGCATGGGGAAGCTCTGAAGTGCAAAAATCTTTGGTATTCTGACTTTTCTGTCCTTTTGCCAGATGTCTTTGGAGCAGTGGGTATTAGGAGGGGTATCTGAGAGCGAGGTGGAAAATGCTGATGCAGAGCTTGGGAGGGAGGTTGCTCCATTCCCAGGCAGAGAGGGAACAGCGGAGGTTCTCCTAAAGGAGCAGATCAGGTCTCTAGTCTTTCTGAAAAAGACCATGGTGTTGACACCTTAGGAAACCAGATGGAGATATGTGTGTCTTCATATATTTTACAAATGTTATAATTTTTAATATTTTTTATATTTTTACTATGATGGACACCACATGCCCCAGCCTAGATCTGGCTCCTATTTTGTTAAAGATTATGCAAAGTGTAAAATGTTGTGAGATTGGCTTTACATAATTTACAGGCTGGTTAAAGACAGCGTGCAACAAGTGCAACAGGCAAGGAAGTTGCATAGACAGTATTTCTGATTAGTCCTTTTGGGAACAGGTCACCTAGCCCTTGTGAACTCATGCCGGGCAATTGGTATGGCCTTACAGTAATTTGGGATAGCGTACATCCCAAGGTCTACTGGGGGATAAATTAACGTATAAATGTTAAGTAATCTTCTGAAGATTTGTTCAAAAAGTCACTTGGCTCAATGAGCTGGCTAATGTATACTGAAGAAAATTTTCTGTTCTCTAACAATGTAAACCTGGAAATCCAGTCTACAACAGTCCTGTGTATACAGTGAGATCAATTCTGCATCTTTTTATTTTTTATTTTTTTAATATAGGTATGATCAGTCTGGGTTTTCTTGAGTGTATGGAGCATTAGGTGTTACTCTTATTGGTTTTCTGTTTGAAAAGTTTTTCCATTGCCACTAAGTTGTGTAATACGTCTCTAGTGTAGCATTATAGGTTATTTTTATACTACGAAAATTCATAGCTATTTTCTTAAAGGAGGTAATAATAAAAATGGATGTAGGGACAGAACAATTCAGAATTCTATTATGATTTAAATGGAAAAGTTCAGAGTTTTGATAGTTGTTTTTGTGCATATATATAGAAACAAGGAGACAACTTTGGCCTTGCTTAGGTTCATGCAGGCATCCTGAAATACTGGGATTAAACAAGGATCTGAATATTTAGTGTGAGGCATTCTGCATATCCTTTTAGATCTGACTCATTACAGTAAATATTAAGTATTAGAGATATCTCTTCATACAAATTTTCTGTTCTAATATCTTCTGTCATGTTCTGCAAGGCCTAAAATCCTATGTCCCTGGAAAGGAGAAGCATACTCGAGCTGCAAATTGTTGTTAGACATGGCCCTTAAATGTATCCCAGTTTCAAGAGATGGTATTGCCCAGGCTGCATCTGAAGTTAGGGGCTCAAGTGAATCTCAGTGTGGTAAGGGAAATAAAATCTTCAAGTGCCTCATGGTAACTCCTTGCACACCTCCTCCAGGACAGAGCTACATTCAAGGTGGCTTTTCAGGGAACAGCTGAGTGTCGGGGCAGCTGCTGTGCAATGCTGTGTGTGCTCCCATCCTGACATACTTTGTTTGGCTTAGTTTCCTTTTTGTTTCCAATATTATAAAACCAAGTGTATCTATTTGATCATCATTATCCTAAGTTATGTTGATGTGCAATGAGAATAAGGGCCAAAGTTTTCAAGCTAAACTCTGCAACTGTCATGTTGTAAGATGTTGTTCCAAGGAAATACAGTCATTTATTTACACATATTTTCAACATTTATACCATTGATTAGAAGACGGTATGCAGTTAATGTTTGGTTGCATTTATATTATATTTGGAGCAGGCAGAAGACATAATCTATTGTGAATAAACTCAAACACAGATTTCTTATAATCTGCTTCCATGGCTGTGCTAAGAAAAGGTTTTTATAGGAACAGTAAATCTGACCATCAAACTTTTCTCTTCTGGAATTTGCTATCAGTCTAGACCGTTT
Organism: Netta rufina; assembly: GCF_964035555.1. NCBI lineage: Eukaryota > Metazoa > Chordata > Aves > Anseriformes > Anatidae > Netta > Netta rufina. The sequence continues at coordinate 18,591,766 of NC_140127.1, forward strand.
CCACTTTACAGAGAGGTAGCATCTAGCAGAGAGGTGATACAGGCACATATTTTAAGCTTTCTGTTTCAAGATTATTAATATTTAGGATTTGCTTTCGAACCAGTCACAAACACCTTTTCTCCTTATGCTTTTGAGTAAATTCATGGAAATAAACAGAGGAGCTTTGGGCTTTAAATCTTTTTAAAGCGCTGAGAGATCTCTGGGTCATGACCTACAATTTGGGGTCACACCATTGTGGTTAGTGTTATGTACTTTTCCCTTTAATCTTAAAAGACAGAAACACAACAAATTGGCTTCCACTCCTCCCCTAGTAAAGTCCTCTCTAAGTCACCAAACTCTGTGCTGAGGAAATACAAACTATTTTTAATCAGGTAATGTAAAGAACCACTACTAAAACCCTAGATATACTTGCACCTTACAAACAAGCCAGCTGGGCTCAATGGTGGGCAGGGAGGACATTATAGTAATCTAAAAGCATAAATGGTATAGATACAGAAAAGAACAATATGGAAAAATTGGTTTCTTTCAGTACAGGGAGTAGCAGACATTCCATTAACAATGCAAAAAGGCAGACGATAGAAAGGAAAATAAGATTCTTTCACATGACCCATAGTTAGGTTTTGCAATGCATTAGAATAGGACATCATGAAGAAGAAATGGATTTAAAAGGAGATTACACAAACTTCTGGAAGAAAGATATTTGGAATGATGGTTGGATGAAACCTTCGGCTCATAAAATCCCAACAGTGATTGCTGGAAGGTAAAATTGTGCAATGGGGAAATTTTGTTCTGTAATTCCCCTTTTTATGCTCTTCTCCATGGCTTTTGCTACTGGCCAACCTTTGCCAAGACACAGTACTGCACTAGTTAACCTGAGGCTCTCAAACTCACTGTGAAACCAGGGCTTGGTTATGGTTGTGGAATGGATGGAGTTGAGATGATTTCAAAGATGGACTCCCTAGAGAACATAGCAGCATTTTTTTATTGTTGATCTTTCTGTGTGCTTGTTACCTTTACTGTGGTGTTGCTTCTTGCCTTATGCTTTGTTGTGATTACTTAAAGTGCTAAGGCTGAAGCAGTTATCACATGTAGGTGGTGAAATGACTGGTGTAGCAGCTGTCTCTTCAGCAGGACTGCAGCTTTGCCTCTGACTTGCTTCTGCCAGCTATCTGCCTTCCTGCTTGTCTCCATCTCTGCATGAAAGACGTCTGCCTTCAGCCGAATGCAAGCGTGTCAAAGGGAGGGCTGGTAAGAACTGGACCTGGTATGTCCTCTGCAAAATGGATCGATTACTGTCAGACTGGTCTGCAAACTAGGAAATTAATCTGTTAGGCTCAAACTGCAGCACACACAGCTCATGGCAGAATGAGAAATACATTTGTTTCACCTATAACTGATCAGAAATTGTTTATCAAATGGGAAATCTATCTTCACTCCCTGCTTGAATCATCAGAAACGCTGCATACTGTTCCAGTCCAACAAAGCTCTTAAGTGTATGCTTACCTCTAAATGCAGCCCGGGCCATTGCTGTAAATAGTACTGTTTATACACTTAGATCAGAAAGTAAGTAAATGTTTTGCTACTCGGGAACTAGAGTGCTTTGGCACATTGTGAGCTCTGATCTGTGAGCGTGTGTCTCTGACAAAGACTGAAACATTTTTCAAGTGTCTCAGAACACAACATCTTGCTTCTTTCAAAATGTCCATTAGGGCTCATCATATTGATACTCGCCTCACGATTCTGACTCCTCGCCGAATGCTATGTTAAATTCAAGGTCATGGTGGTAATCTTTAAAGTCCTTCACAGAATTGGTACACGTTACCTGGGAGAATCTCTCTTTGTGACTACAACCTCTCCTGACAGCTGTGTTCCTCAGGAATTATGAAGCTGTCAACCTCAAGGGTGAAGCCTGAGAGGGCAGAAGACAAGGCCTCCTCAGCAACACAGCCAAAGCTTTGGAAATCATTATCAGAATAGATAAGAATGACCACAAATCTCTCTGCCCTCTAGGCAAAGTATAAAACTCACTACAGCTTAGCTCCCATGGGCACAACTAAAGACAATAAAGAAGAGGGTGAAAAAAGAACAAGAAGAGAAAGAAGGGAGGATAAGAAAAAACAGCTCTCGCTTTGCTGTCTCAAAATAAAAGCCTTAGTTCTGATCTGGGGACAGTAACTGAGTATTTCAGATATTACAGAGAAGGCATACATAGTTATTAATCGGACATTTTTATTTTGTTTTAAATTGTAGAGCATAGGCATGCATTTGTGTGCTCCTAAGCTTATCTCAATTTCCTTTTAATGTAATGTTGGTACACTGTAAGTGTTTATACTAAAGTACATGCCAGAATGCCTATATAAGGCCAATAAATGATAAGCAGTCAGTTTTAATTATTAAAAATATGTTTTTTGGTAAATTGTTTAATAATAGATCAGATTGCAGTAGCAAACTGTCTTACGGTGCATAAAGGCCACACACTGATTCATCAGGATATGAATGTTTTATGTACTTGTAGGTAAGAAAAATATCAAAGCCACAAGCATCTTGTGATCTGTAAATGTTAAGACAGTTGACAGGTCCTTTACCTTTTCTCCATGTTTACCTGGGATTGCCTATCTTTGATTTTCTTTGATATGCATGGCTCTTACAGGTACAAATTGAAATTGAAGGTGTTTTTGTCCTTCACAGTGGAGTATTTCTAGTTTAAAAATATATAAAGTTCATGTTTTGTTTGCAGTAGTATTAATTACTTACTTAAATACAGTGAACTGGCTACAAGTCCACAGGTTAAATGGAGCTGTTTGTTGATTGAGGTGCCCTAGTCCCATTCGTGTTGACTAAGATATTTATTACTCAGAAAGCTCAGGCTTGTGTTTTCCCTCCAAAATGGGTTCTCATAGCATTAGGGTGAAAACAGGATCTGTAAAATTACGTACTTCTTGTTTTCCCATATTGATGTTCCAGACAGAATTTAAACCTTCTAGATTGACTCTTGGAGACGAGTTTTTGTCATGCTAGAAAAAGAGAAGGGGAAGGCTCGGTCCCACAGACATCGCTGCCAGAACCTCCTTCTGCTGTCCTGGGGATGGGTCTGCACTCAAATGCATTTACACCTCCATCCTTGCCCTGAGTTCAGATGTGTATAATTCATGCTTCTTTTCATTACAGCTGCCCAAAGGCTGCAGTTCTCCTTCAGCCTGAGCTCTTCTCTGGGAGCTGAAATGTGTCGATTCAGTTCGGTTCAGTTCTTACTGCCTAGATATGAAGTTCCATATGGTTATGGCATTCTGCAAAAACGCTAGCCCTAATATCCTAAATGGGCAGGTATATATTACAATATTTAAGTATTATAGCTGCACTTCTATGTGAAATAGTCAAATGCATGACTATGGTTGTCTCTATGAATAGTAAGCAAATGATACTTGCTACGCTCTTGATTACTATGAAGTGGGTCACTTCAAAATCATTTCTTGATTACAATATAACGCTGGTACAGCAATTATATCCTCAGCCGGGAAATAATGTTTGTGTTATTCTAGGTATTTTTGCATAAACTACTTGACATTTTGCATTTTCATTCTGTGCTAATGCTCATAAGTCTGTAATGCAACTGTACATCACAGACGGAGAAAAGGAAGCTTTAGATGTTACTGCTGTGAAAAGGGGACCCATAGAAATTCGGAAAAGTATCCATAAGTGGTATTATAATGCAAAAGAGATCCTATGACATTTATCTGCTGTGTATGGTAAAGTCTTCTGGATATAAGTACTCTGTATTTATTTTGCAATCAGACACCTGCTGACTGAAATCCACAACCTCTGTCCTCCCCAAAGGGGAACTGGTTCCTGAAACCAGACAGGAAGCCCTATATACCTAATTCTAAGCTATGCTATTGTAAGCTCTTAGCTTATATCAAACCTATGTTTCTGATGACTGTTCCCTGTCCTTAAGCACTGTTTCATTGAGATAAAGATACGCAAAGTGCCTCTTGCTGCTCTACTCCAGCTCTTTCCAGACATCACTGCTGCTGTAGACCTGCAGGTCATGCTTCTGCTTGGCAGCAGTAGCAGCACTGTCTGCTGTGGTTCAAGTATATTTGCCCTTCTGGCATTTCCTCAAAGGCTACGATGTAGCCCGTTGAGTCCAGTGAGAATGCTGCCTGTGACATTATTTGGCTCTTCGTTCATGCTGAATTTGATCCATTATTAAGCAATAACAGGTTAGCATTATAGATGTAAATACCTCTTTAGGAGCACAGAGTAATGCAAGTTCCCTGCCTGTTACGGTAAAACATAACAGATTCAATAAACTTTGTATATTTTTTTTCCTACAATAACTTTACCGTTGGCATTACAGCTTCTGGAGAAACTGGCTGCTATCTACTTTTATCTGCAGGCAAAACACCTGCTACTTGTAAGCAATTGTTTGTTAAATCACTTAGAAGATTGGCATTTGTTTTAAATGGCAATTAAACTATAGCATTAAGTCACATTTGTTTCTACTGTACTAAAAGTTCAATAACCTAGTGTACCTTGATATGTACCACATTTCATAGTCGCAAGCTACAGGTCAAATGTAAAGACACTGTAATAACAGGTAATAAAACACAGAAATGGCCTGGCCTGTCAAGGCGCAGACATGCAGAACAGTGCAGGACTGCTGGGCTTGGGGCTCTTGCATTTCTGTCAGCGCGTTTCAGCCTGGTAGGTGGAGGCATTAAAGGCAGAGCTGGCTGGATAGAGAAACAAAACATGGTTGTGACCTGCTGGCCGTTTGGCAGAAAGAAAAAGCATTCAGAATAGATGGTCTAAAGAGTATTTTTGACTGCTTTCAAAGGTGGTTAACAGAAGAAAATATACTTATGTATAAATAGCTTTGCAAGGCATAGGAAAAATTAGTCAAGCTGTTCACAAATAATGTCCATCCAGCTCCATTTTGGACTGCTAAAGTGATTAAAGCAATGCATTTTAGCTATGGAGAGAAAGTGACCTTTATTAGAATCACAGCTCCATACGTACCCTCTCATTTTCTATACCTCCTGAAAAGTAAAATGTCTCCTCCTCTAAAAATGCAGGAGTGCAACTTCCCTGAAATATATCACCTGTCTCAAAGGCTTGTGGTGCGGATTGCTGGATGTCAGGGGCTGTGAGAGGCACAGGAAGAGTTAAGTACTGAAGAGGAGATTGCTATGCTGCAGGCATCTTTCACAGCACTGGGTGAAATAAAGAAAGTTCAGGAAACAGACGTAGCTTCCAACAGAAAAACAATCAATTTTGGATCCATATATAACACAGCATATATATTATTGTACTAAAAGGCATCGTTCTTCCAGTCAATACTTTTATAAGAAATATGCTGTAAAACAGTTTCTAGATGAGGAGACAGTTTGTGAATTGGAGTGTTGCAACTAGTTGGGAATTTAAAGCATTTGTAAAATGCCGTTAGTGTTTTAGGATGTATTCGTTTTGATCAAAGAAGGTTTTGGGCTGACTCGCCATGTGGACACACATCTGTTAAATGTCAGCCAGTAGGCAGCCGTGTCTGATAACTCCAGGAAGAATCATTTTACATTCCACACAAGTCACAACTTGCATCATACTCAGCTTTCTCTTGCATAAGGGATTGCTCCTGGTAGGGCGTATATACTTGTGACAGCAGGGGCAGGAATGGTTGTGATGAGTATTGCTGTCAAATCATTATTCTGCTTACTTCCCTAAACAGAGGCATACAGCTCTAGCACCTGCTTGTCCTGTTCCTGTGAACAGCTGGGATCAATTGAAATACGTACTGACAACAAGACCTAGATTAATAATTGCTCCTGTTATAAACGTGGAGTTGTTGGCTTATCTTTTCCGAATGTGGTGTGGTGGAGCACAACCCCAGCAGCCTTACTGTAAGCACAGAAACAGAGCCCAGCACATGAAAATTGTTTTACTCGTGTTGGAGACTGGAACAGCAATGAATGAACAGTCCAGCAGCTGAGGCTTTCAAGGAGTAGCAAAATTGGTAAATTGGCCGTTATTTCTCCGTCACAATGATTAAATCAACTAAGATTAATTAGATATCTCATTTCCAATTACTTATGGTGGGGGGAGGCAGTTCTGGAGGTTCCTTGCACGTGTTTGCAGATGAATTACACTACACTGTGTGTAAATGCTTGTGTTTTCAGACACTGAGGGCAGACCTCTCTGCATATTAGGGGTAAATACAGGTCCTTTCTCATGGTACTGGGTCTGCTGAGTAGCAGTAAAACAGTGATGAAAATTCTACATCCCCCCCCCTTTTTCTTTTTAAGTTGCAGTTCTTTAAATTTTGTTGTGTAGCATCAGAACAAAGGCTTTTACAAACCTAACTGCAAAAAGGAAAGAGGAAAAGGGGACTGGGGAAAAGGGACAGAGAAGGTTGTAGCTGATTTTTTCTTTCAGGTTACTTTACCTGAGGCAATTTCTTGTCATGGCTCTGTTTATTAGTCTTCTTTCTTGTATATTTTTGCAAGCGAATTTTGTCTTCATTCAAATCTGCAGTGAAATAGTAATTCTCAGTGTCCTGTTTTTTTTTCTGTGTGAATCCATGGTGACTGGAAAAACTTGCTGCTGGTGAAGTACGTAATGATGCATGTGCACAGTAGTCACTAATAGATAGATGGGTGCTGCCACGGCAAGCAGCGTGGGCAGGATAGGGCAGCCTGTGTGTATTCTGGGGTTAACTGAAACCTTTCATTTCCACAAGCTATCCTTCAACATAATATTTTAAAGCAATTCTTTAAGGTAAGTTCAGCTTGTGCTTAGATATATGTCATTCTGCTTTTGAGATCTCCTACAGTTTGTTACATGAAAGGCAGTTGTGATACTTCTTTGTGTAGATTTACTTTGATTTTTTTCTCGTTAATAAAATAATTGACCAAACATCATGTTTACCGTTTTTTCCAGAGGAAATCACATGAATGCACTTTGGCAAGCATCTCTGCAGGATGTAAAGATTTTCTGTTATCCTTCGGGATTAGAACTCTGGATTTGTTCTTCCATGTGGTGAATGTTTTCCGCGCCACCTATGATGACTGATGTCAGACTCTATCAGGGTCACAGTTTTACTGTTTTCTGGGTCCAGGAAACTCATGGAGTCCACATGTTAGTCCAATCAAGAAGCACAGTGTTTTTATAGAGTCAGATAATTACCTCCTACAGTTCTGTTTTTACTGGCAGAAAGTAATTTTTAAACATTACCTGACCCCCCAATTCTGGTAGTTTTTAGGTTTTCCATCAAACCCAGCCTGTTCCCAATCCCTTCTGCATATAGTTAATTCCTCAGTTCTAATGACCCACATCTGTCATGGTGAATGTGACAGTAATTCAGAAGTGTTATAAGAGGCAGCAGTCACATTACAACTCGCTGAAGATAAAGGAACTGTTTCTAAAATTAGATAAATTACTTTGGTCCTTCACTGTAGGTAGCTGTATTTGGAAAATCTTCCTTTTTAACCCTTTGAAATTAAAACCATTTTCTCTTAGTTTGAGAGATCTCTTTGGCTACTAAGATTGTAGCTGACCGAGTTTGTAGGGCTTGCAGTGGAAAATAAGATACAAAGAAATGCTACTTGTTGGAAAAAGTGCATAAAATGTGAGATATGGTTAACCAGAGGTGGAGACAGACACACCAGTTTTGTTAGCTGGTTTGTACGTATATGCTAAGATACGTATTTTTTAACATTAAAAATTGTACCTGGGAATATTTTGCCTCAGAATGGAAGGAACATTTCCTCTACCAAAAACAGGGAAATGGTGGTGGTAGAAGAGACATGAAAAAGGTTCCCTTGCTTACCAACCCTTTCCATTTTAGACTGTATTAAGTTTAGATGGAGTACTTGCTGTCACTTTGTTGAACCTTATAAATAACAGAAGTTAGGAAACCATTGAAATATTGGATGGGAGAAATAGGGACTTGAGCAACACAGAAGAGATGGATTGAAAGTCTGCCTAAAGACATATTAAGCATCATGGCTGTTAATGAGAGATTTTCAGCTATAGATCCGTTTTGATTTGAGTAACAAAAAGCACTTAGAAGACCTATAACTTCTTGAGTAGCCCTCTGTTGTTCCCAGAGATACAGCTTTAGGCTATCACTGTGGATTTTGGGCAGTGAGACTGATGTCTGAAATGCCTAATTCTCCTCTTGCACAGATGCTGCTACATTGTCCTGATAGATATGTACCTCTTTCTGATTTAAACGGTTTGAGGTATAAGGGAGAGGAGAATGAGGCTCTGCGAACCCAGTAGACGTTCACCAGCAAGAGTACCGTGGTGCTCAGTGCAGCCCCAGGATTTCTGCATAGGTCACTGAATACTGCCATTGCGTATGCAAGGGAAGTTGAAGTGCAAATGTGGTAATGTTAAGTATCATTCACTGGGACCTTATTAAACTGTGCAGATGCTCAACCTTCCTTGCCAGAGAGCACTACCACTCTTTTCTCCCATCCTACAAAACAAAGCTATGAGGGTAATAACCTATTTTCTTCCCACCATCTCTCTAAAATATTTTAACAGGAAATGATTGTCAAGGGGTGAGATGAGGGTGATGGGAAAAAGCATAGTATGGAGTGTATTCATTCTTTATTAAATGCCTGTAGTGTCAGTGTTCATTTAGGCAGATATTTTATCTTCCACAGCAAGTTTCTCCAGTTTCTGCAAACCTTACTTTTATATTTAGAATGAAAGGGGAAAAAATGCCTCATCATTTATCAGACATTAAGTTTACAGTACACTAGGTTTGTCTTTTTCATGATACTGTCTGTCTTTACCAAACTTGCCTATTTTGCTAGATTCTGACCTGCAATAGTAATAGAGCAGATACACGTGGCATACACAACCCAACTCTGGCTTACTCTTTTTCTCCCAACTACATCAGATTTTTATTTTTTATTTTTTTTTATGCATTTGCTCATAGATTTGCTGAAGACTTAAGTTCTTGCTGGTACTGACACTACTTTATCCATTCTCTCAACAGGTGGATGAGGCTATAGGAAACAGGGATGTGGTTAGACATATAGTGTAATTTTGAAAAACAGAACTTCAATCTCATTAAGTCAAAGTTCCTTAGACTGTGTAAACAACTGGGACTGTATGTTTACAGATGTCAAGCACCCAAATCCCATCTGTTTGTGCCTCAGAGTCTAATTCAAAGTTGCATTACAAAACCTCTTCTCGTTTTTGTTAGCAAGTTGTGGACCAAAAGTCCATTGGCTGTTTTTACACTAAAATTTCCCAGAAGTCTGAAGTTTTGCTCCTCATCTTACCCAGTAACAGCCTGTGCTGCGTTGGTCCCTGAAATAAGCTTTCCTTCTCTATCATATGTGCTCTACTAATTGGGATTACTAGAGCAGACAGCAAAGAAGGGATGCAGCATCCTCCTTGCTTCATACAGTAGCTCAGTGCTTATAGCTTTTATTGATCAGATCCTGTCTTGTCAGACAGGATCAATTTCTTCTTCTGTCTTGAAAAGCATGAAGACAATTCAGGTACCTCTCCTGTCCCATAAATAGTTCTTAAAATCTGAGCTGATTTTTTTTTTTCAAATTGATATAATATTTTCTTCTCTTTATGAGCTAACACAAGAAGAGTTGATCACCATTTCATTTTACAACAACCTTCTAAGTATTGACAAATTTTCCTTTTCCTTTTTTTTTTTTTTTTTTTTTTTCCTAGAAGAAATTGAAGGAGGTCAATCTCTTTCAAGCTTTAGTCCCAGATAACAGTTTTTCTAAACTTGTTTGTATGTTTTTTGGTCTCCTTATGAATTGTTGTGTCCTTGTTAAAGTCAGTATCCAAGACAGGGCCATGTACTTTATATCTGAGGGTTCAAAGCAGTTAGTAAGGTGAAATAACTACCTCCATATTACATATAAAGTTCCAGTTAATGTATTTGAAGACGAATCTCACAATTTTACACTGTGTTTTTAATTTTTAACTCCATACTCAGCTTATGGTCAACTTGCCTTTTCACAGTACCTAAATTAGGCAGATATTTCCAACGTCATATTGGAAATTGGGGCATTAGATTTCTTCATGCTAAGAACAATGCTTCCCTCTGTCTTCATGGATTCCAGCTTCTAATTTTGAATAATTTTTGTAAGTGTTAAAAATTATCCTGGAAGTACAGCTGAATGAATTCGGAATGCTTGCAACGCTATTAAGCTTTGTTTTCTGCAAATTTTGTTTTCTGGTTTCCATAGTCTTCACACTTCATGTTGTTTATCATTCAGATCATCAATGAAAATTGACTAAAAATGTATTTATTTATTTATTTTTATTTTTCCCTCTTTGAAATTCTCTCTCATTTTGACATGGAACTGCATAAAACTAGCATTGTGAGTTTTTTCAACTAGTTATTCTCCCATGTTACAAAGAAATAATCCAGACCAGATTTCCATAGCATACTTATGAGATTGCCATAGAGAATATTACCAGAAAAAAAAAAAAAAAAAGTAATGTTAATGTTTATCACATCTATTGGATCTATTGGTTCCCTGTTATCCATTAGCTGGCAGCTCTGTCAAAGAAATAAATTATACTGGTTTGATACAACTTTTTTTCTTGACAAATCCATGTCATCTGTTTTTTATCATCTTATTATTCTTGAGGTGCTTATAAATTGCTCAGTAATACGTTCCAGAATCTTTCCAGGAATCAAATTTAGGCTGTGTCCAATTCACCAGTTCCTTCTTTCTCTCCTTCTTAAAGATAGTGCTGCAATTATCCTTCTTCAGTCCCCTGAGACTTCTTCTAGTCCACTGTGAATTTCAGAAAAATTCCTTGAAGTTTGAGGCTGTTTCATCTGGTTTACTGAGTCCTTAAGACTGAATTTAATCAAGCCTTGCAAACTACAAAATGTGTAATTTATGTAAATTTTCCTTAACTTATAATTTCCCTAATATAGACAACATTCCTGTTCACTTTTAAAATACATAGTTCCAATGCACTTTCTATGTAAAGAATAAAGCTATTTGGTATGTCAGCCTTTTCCTTATCAACTTGCCTGCTTTCCCTGTGAAACAGTTGACCTGTAATTTCCTTTGGTTCTGTATTTTACAATATTTATAGAATCTTTCCCTGCATCTAAGTTAGTCAATTGACATCTTGGCCTTTTGATTTCAGTCCTGTGCTTTATATTCTTCCTACATTTTATAGAGGTCTCTTTGACTTTCCATGTTTTTAAAGAGGTCTTGAATTAACCATTATAGTATTAATATTTTTTCTGCTTACTGAATTAGTTGGAAAATACTATTTTCATATATTGTCCTTCCCTGATTTCTATCAATCTGGTAATAGAGTGGGTGCAGTCCTTGTGAAACACAAAACACAGCTTTTACTTTAAATTTTACCATACAGGAATTTTGTTTAATCGCATTTGGAAACTTAAAGTCGTGAGGTCTGTTTTGAAGTGATAGATTCAAACTGTCTTCCACTTTCTCCCTTCAAAAACCTCAAATTAAATTTTGATTGGATTTGGACAATTTTTTTCCTCGTCTGCATTCTGTACACAATTTCTATATCAAAATCTTTGGCTGAAGTAATGATTAGCATGGCTTTGTCTGTGTTAGTAACGTAGGAACATATTTCCCACAGTCTGTAAAGCCATGTACTTGGCCTTGACACAGTATCTAGGATTCACCTGGATCCCAGCATGGTCTAAATTGTTCTTAGTTTGATTTTCTGTGGCTTGGGTTTTCTGTAATTACTTGTAGTTGTATTGCAGAGCTCAGTCAAGGTTTCTTAACAAGACAAACAGATTGAAATTTTCTGTCTCCAAAGATGAAGATTTTGTTTGGAGCAATTCCTCCTTGAGAAGCAGATGTAGCATAGTATTCTGTCTGAAGAAGCCATAAATCAGTGCCCTTCCCTTTCCTGCTGCCAGGCAATTCCCTTTTCATGGGGAATACAAAGGGTGAGGGGATTCTTCGTTGCTTATAGACATGAGGAATCCCCTCAAACACTTTGCTTGCACATGGTATCTACTGCCTTACATCCTGAACCTGGGAGGGCTCTATAGGAAGGACTGCAGACAAAATAAGTAGGAGGGCATTGTTTTATGTTCTTTGGCAATTTGTCATTCTAGGTAGCATTCAGCTTGGTATGTGCTTTGTTACCTTTGCTTAGTCAGAAACTTGCAGGTTATTTCTTTGTTACCTTAGATGTGCTGCAATAGAGTTCTGTGCAGAAATAACGACAGCTCAGAGTCAGCGAAGCATATGAGCACGAGTGTGACAGTTTATATTAAACAGGTGCTTTTCTGGACCCTTAATTTGTGCACTTGCCTTTTTGCAAACTGAGTTCATACCAACAAGTACTTATGCACGCTGCCATTTTCTAAATCAAATAACCCAACACTTCTCTTATTCTCACATTGAATTGCTTGGCTGGCTTTGAATACTACAGCTGATTTTTTTGTACATCTACTCTAGAAGTGTCCTGAGACTTCTTACTTTGAAAAAGTGCCATGCTTTTTATATTTGTTGTTGGGAAAATTTGATGTCATAAAATTGATATAGGCATCAACTAGCACATTTTAAATTTATGTTTCTAAAGATTTAATAGCAGATGGATTTTTTGGGGAGATAAGATGGTATTAATACATTTGTCTGTTCATTGAGATTCAGCAACTGCTAGAACAGTTATATTTTCTTGGACATGATGATAGATTTATTAGTTCACAGAGATTTTGCTTGCTCACATTAAAAGTAAATTTCAGACATTCTGTTTGGGAAGAATAGTTCAGTTCCTGGCTGGGTGGAAGATTGCTGTACATTTGAATAAAATGCAGGTCATGCAATTTGTAGCTAAAATCAAATGACTGTAGAGAAATCGTTAACTATCTGATTAAGTTAATTAATCATCTCATATGCTAATTAATGATCTCATATGCATTAAAAATAAAAGACATCTAAGAGTTGGTGCAGACCAGTTCCTTTTCTAAAATACTTTATTAGAAATAGCATTAGAAGAACTCTTAGGCATAAATGGATGTGGAAGAAAAGATCTGCCTGGGCAGAGCAGCTTGAAGAATTGAGGTCTGTACTTGAGAAATTCAAGTGGAGTATTGGTCTTGCTAATTCACTTCACCAAGTCCACAGATAGCCTGCTCAGACTGATAACCAACAAAACAAGAAAAAATCCCTGTCCTTGGATTCTTTTCTTACATTTGGCTAAAGTAAAGCAAAAACACCACAGTGTAAAAGTACTGAGAAGAATTGTGTCCATTCTATTTTTTGCCCACAGCTACTCATGCTGTTCGTAACAAATGAGGATGAAAACTCAGAAATAAGAAATATACTCTAGAAAGACTATGCAGCAAGGCAGATTGAGAAATGAGACTGTGGTAAGCAGCTGGATGTCCCAGCAGTATCAACAGGTTTTGTACTCATGTCAGCAATGCTGTGCATGTCCAATGTTGATGGATTTTGCTTTTGTAGTCAGTGGAGGTTGTCATTGCTGTTTTATGGAAGAAAAATTAGTTTCTTTGTATAACTGTCAGCCTAACATTTCTTGACACATCTATGATTTGCTTATACCGAGTATTAGAGGCTTTTCACGTTATATGTTGATATGCACTTTGTCTCTGTGCTTGGAATCTGCCAATTAACTGTCATTTTGCAGCATCTTCATCTTTGCATTTTGAACTGAAGGGAAGAACAAAAGGAAAGACACTAATAATACAATAACTATATGATTTAAATATGGGAAAACCATAAAAGAAAAGGGAGTAAGAGGCATTAAATATTTATGAACGCTTGCTTTTCACTGCTCATTCTGAGGTGAGTTCTTTCTTCTACATAAGTAGACTACATACTGTCCAAAAAGAATTTCACTTGCTGTTAGGTTCTGATTTTATTTTTTTTTAAGGAGTTGTTCAAAAATAACTGGGGTTTGCAAATTTTATACATTTAGGAAAGACTATGTAGTATGAGTAGTCTTTTTTTTTTTTTTAAAGAAACTTGCAGTAGAAAAAGAAGGTACAGATGTGCTATGCAGAATATGTAAACCACGTGGGTTACCCTGATTAACAAAGGAGCTCTATTAATTTACAAAACTTCAGATTTTCTTTACATGGTGCATAGCTTTCAAGCTGTTTCTCTATTTTGCTTACATTCTGTATGAGCTAAATTTGTACTATATTCATTGAGACCTGCAGGATCAGCTTTCAATCTCAAATTGTCCTTTGCTTATCCTGGTAAGAACTTGAACTCAATTTTTCCAACACATAATTTGAAGAGCAGATAAACAGATAGTTGCATAGGCTTTTATTCACCACAACTCATTGCGGTAGATGCAATTTTTATTAGGTAAGTATTCCAATTCATGGTAGCTAATGAAAAGTCTATATCCCATTGTTTAGAGACATAATCAGGAGTTTATAACTACAATAAATCTTTAATATACCAAAAACAAGTTAACAAACTTTGGAGGAAAGATTTTTAGAGGAAGGGAAAGATCTATATGCCCTTCACTTAGGATACCACCTAATTTATCTGAAAATTGTCCAAGCCTCTTTTTTTTTTTTTTTTTTTTTTTAAGTGTTGCGTTTCAGCCTTGCAGATTAGATGCAGGATTGTTTGAATGCAGATATTATATTGCATGACTCAATGGCCTAGCATTTTTCTGTCACGGCTGAGTCTCACCTTGCCCTCATTCTACGTCCCTACTTGCCATCATTTGAAGTCTTGTAGCCTTTCAGTCACCTCTTTACTTCTGCCCTTTCCAGTGTTTTCATAGCTTTAATCTTTCAAATCAAAACCGAAAAATGGTACTATACTTGTAGCAGCAGCAGCATGTGTTTTACACTACAGTGATAAAATGTTACTATTTAGCTACTGTTTGGGGAATTTCTTTTGTAGCACAGTCCTTTTGAGTATAAGCCTCTACTGGGAGGCAGAGCCCAAGCACTGCTGCAGCATTGCATCACCTTGTTTGCTGAGAGCTTCCACCTCAGCCAGTGCAGAAGATGGACAGAGAGAAGCAGTCGGACTACCCTGTGGCAATGGGTTTTGTATGTTATGGGGGGAAATAGAGGAAGGAAAAGCTTAGGTATCACTCACGTTACAAAGTCTGTACTTACTAGCTTCATCTTCAAGTTGTGTTCTGGGAGCTCCTGCTTAACTGACCTTTCAGAGCCTCTTCTGAAAGTAAATGCTATTCTTCTGTAATCAGATCTCAAATCTTAACCCATCTTCAGCTGCATGTGTGGGGGTCAGTTGAACTTACACATTTCCATTTAACACATAGTTGAGTATTACTGGGCTGACATGTCCCACTATGGCATTTGTAGTGCTGGGCCAAATTAGTAGTATTAACCTGTTATATTGTTCTAAGCATTGGGTTGCCTTATGTTGAAAAGAAGATGTGAAATGGCTTGCAGATGTTTTGACTTCATAACGAATATTTTAGGGAGCCGTAAAAAGAACTGGAATTTTATTTTGAAAGGAAATCAGATAACAGAAATTGAGATTTTAAAAAGTGAGCCTTTGTAAGAAAGAAGAGAAAATTTTGCCAATTCTATAACCAAGAGCTACATAAAAGATAGATAGATAGATGAATAGTTAAGTATTATTTAGTAGTATGCTGGAAAAAATGGCATACCTTTCTCTATCAAATCAGAAATAACTGCAGTAGAAAGAACCTAGAATATTTGTATGTTTTCCCCACTTCTTTTGATAAAGAGAGTAAGCGGCCTGAACAGGAAGAAAAAAAGAAAAAAAACACACACACAAAAAAAAATCTCATAAAAATATTTTCAATAAATACACTTTCTTTTGTCTTAATCTAGCTCTAGTTTTCTGTTTTGATGTCCCACTCTCTTCTGCTTAACACTTGATCTAGCTCTCTTTTGCCTCATTCATCCCTGTGCTTGTGTATGGTAATGCTCTCTCTTCCTCAGATGCCTGATTTTTTCTGACGTCCCTAATCTCTTTCAGATAGTCACTCCCAGGACCATATGACTTTTAATAATATACATTCACAGCATACATTTACTACTTTTCCAAGTGAAAGAAGTTGTCACTAAGCAAGAACATAATACAGTTTGTCAATTTTCAGTAGGGAAATCTTTTTCTTTTTTCCTCTGTAGATAATTTATGTCTGTTTAAGCTGTAATCTCTACCAGTGAAGTCTGCCTTCTACCTAATAATTTGTGTTGATGGGAATTGGTTGTTCTGAGTAGAATGCATATACCAGGTTTATAAGTCTGCTACCACGGTTGCTAGAGCAAGTAATAGAAACAGCAAGATTGAATTAGGACAGGATAAATCCTATAATTTTCAGAATTTTCAGTGTATTTTGGATTGATTTAACAGTGACAAAACTATTCTAGTAAAGAGAAATCTGCTGTGAAATTAAAAAGGATGCTTTTCCTGAATGTGACAACGCTGTATGAAAATGAACCCTGTGGAATAAGGTTGGAGTGTCAGTATTTCTTAGACATCCTTGTTTTTAGCAAATAGAGTCCACTCTTGTGCCATGTTTAACAACTGGGTTTACAAGGTCAAGAGCTATGTTATAAGGGTAATCATAAAATAAAAAGGAAAATCTTTCAGAATGGGAATGAAAAGTGCATTTTTTGGACCTCCATGGTCTATAGGAATTAAAAAATTCTCCATAGAAAAACAGTTCCATCTCCCTTCTGTTTTCTTGAAACTTTTTAGAGCTCCCTGGAATGGATAAAACTTGTGCAGAGCCCAGCAGAGCTCCTGGGCTGTGGTAGAGGTGAAGGCTTGGCTGCTGGTAACTCAGCTTGGTCCCGGGAGCTCAGGTTGCTGGGATCTTGGAGGCTTTCTGTGGGGCAAACAAGGCATCAGAAAACCATACAGATTTACAGAGCAGATTCACTCAGTCAGTTTGTCAAAAAAAGAGAAAAAAAAAAAAAAAAAAAAAAAAAGCTTATTTCTCTAAAGAAATTTTCCAGCAGAAAACTTTCTACTACCTTTACCTATGTACCTATGTGGGAATTGTCTTCCAATGCTGAAACAGGTAGACCAGATGTTATATCCTCAGCTGGCACATTCTTTCAGAGTGAAAGGAGAAAGAATATTCCTTCTCCCTTATTGTTTTTCTTCCTAAAAGTTGTAATCTTTACCACCTGCTACTCTTATTCAGCTGGAAGTAAGGCTGAGGGCACGTGAAAGAAGACAGTGTGTCCTACTTGAAAGAATGGCAAGATTAAGTTCTAATTTATTTATTTTTTTTTTCCTAGCCCCCTTTCAGGGACTAAATCCCCCTACTTTTGAATTATGTATGGGTGCCTCTGTTTCATAGCTCACTTTTTGAAGTTTTGTGTCCATTAACATAGAGTGAGACTGGCTTGAATGTCCTTATATTATCCTGGTTATAATTAACTTACTAATCTGCCAAATGAATATTTTTCTCATGGTGGTGGGTAGCTCTAGCTCAATACCCTTTATGGTTTAAAGCTTGCTCTGTCTTCTTTGTATTGGATGTACATACCGGTGACTGCTCAGGCTGAGATGAAGGAAATTTTAATTACCTTGAGGGAGTTAAGATTGCTTTCTCAAATGTAATAGGCTATCACTTAAACTGCATTATTAGCCTTTCCATTTTATTTTGCAGAAGGGTCAGCTGTGGTTTATAGAAGATATTCAGTTCTATATTACACCATTATTATCCAGACACACATTCTGCAGCCTGCATTCTGACTTTAAATTTTGGCAGCTGTTTTAGATTTTTTAATCATTATTTTATTATTGCTTGGTATTGCTGAGCTTGATTTTTTTCCTACAGCTTTTGTTGAATACAGAAGGTAATGCCTTTCAGCTTTTTCTTACTAACAGCTTTTTTTTTTTTTTTTTTTTCTCTCCAAATTCATGTTGTTCAAGCTGGCATTTCTTCCAGTGTTGGTGTTCAAGCTTATATCAGT
The DNA here is from genome assembly GCF_964035555.1 of Netta rufina. Lineage (NCBI taxonomy): Eukaryota > Metazoa > Chordata > Aves > Anseriformes > Anatidae > Netta > Netta rufina. Next base: position 18,609,683 of record NC_140127.1, read on the forward strand.
GAGAGCACAAACAAACACCAATTGTCTTTTCTTTCTTTCTTTCCTTTTTTTAAAGGGAAAATGAAAGGAAGAAAATAGTAGGTTTCTTGTCTGTGCTATTGTGTATGACAACAGAAAAAAAAAAAAAAAAACACAAAGATATAACACAACATAACAGGTATTTGAACAATACAAGCAGAAAAACAGTGAGTTTCTTTTAGCCACCAGGGAGCAATGAATTTGTGTGATTTGACTGCAGGTAGTATTTCTGATGTTGCTTCAGTTTGAAGAAAAAAATAGCCTGACTTGGATATGCTCAGAGTTTGAGGTTTTATGTCTTCCCACCCAAATGAGCTTAACCTTTTCTTGGATCAAACAGTACCAACCACAGACAGTTACAAACATGTTTTGAATAAATTAGTTCATAAACATTTTATTCCCCTCCCTTAATGGTGAGTGCTTCATAATGCACTGCCAAACACGATAAGATTTCTTATTTTATGGATCACTTTATCTGCAGTCTAGTAATTGTACTTTCCACGGCACACTATTTGTGTGAAGCACTGGTGACATTCAATGCCCAGTTAGACTGCAATGTGATTAATCCTCTGCACACCTTGCTTAAGGGCTTTATAACTCATATTCTCTTTTTTAACAATGGCAGGTATGAATTCAGCAGAGAATCTGAGTATGCAGTAAGTTTCTCTGCATCAAATTTTGAGCTGCTGAAATACACAATATGTTTTCTAAAGGTCTGGCTGCATAAGAATGAGCTGCAAATATTTTTCCATCTATCAGTGCCAACTCCTACTCCTGAGGATGCATGCATTTACACTGCTTTTGGAAAAAAATGGAAACAAACTGCATTATGTGATATGCAAACTCTTGATAAGCTTTTTCTTGTTGAAGGGTTAATTACAAAAAGCTTTATCAGGGGAGTACTTCAGAGCTATCTGTTCTATCAAGAGTTGCATGTGATAGTTATGAGTGGATTGCATATCAAACACTATTCTGGAGAGACAAACACGCTGGATTCTAGCTGGAGAATCCATCTCTGCTGTGAAGTGAAACAACTCCTCTTACCTTTTGAATTAGCCTGTGTAGTTTCTTGGCATTCAGAAGGAAAGATGTGTGTTTCTTATTTACCAAGACAACCTTTGTCTCAGGCTATGCAACAGATGGAGAAGGGAAAACATTTCTAACTATGCCAGTGTACAAAATGTCCACTGGGAAGGAAAAACATTGAAGAACATCACTTTGTAAACCAAGTTTAGAGCACTGACCTCTGCTTCGGTTCAGCTGGAAGACTCTGTTTACCAATTTATTATCACAAAAACAGAGATTTTTGATTTCTAGCTCTCAGGTATCTCTTACATGGTGTTTTACATTCCAACTGTTACTCTCTCTTCTTTACTTTTGTATCCTTCAGTCTTAGCTTATTGAAACCTATTCAAGATTCCCTACTTAGCAGGGAAGCTAGGATATATTTACCTCATTAAGACTCTTCTCCCAGGCTTCCCCTCTCCCTTGTGTGCTTGGGATGTATTGTCCTTCTGTCCCACTCTTCTCAGCTCTACAAGCAAGGATGTTTTGTTTCTGCTTTCTTTGTTAACTGGAAGGTTTTGTTTTGAAGTCACGGTCTGGTATGTATACTTGAATGCAAACATCAATAGCCTATTAATCCCAGGTGTAAATCAATTGAAATCAGTAGAGGTAGAGTGGTTTAACTTCAGCTCTTAATCCATGTTATTGGAATAATTTATTCTTTCTTTTACAGTTGGGAAGCCCTGCTGATTTCTGTTAGGCAACTGAGGGCAGAATTTATTACTTGAAGTCTTATTAGAGAGAGGTGCAGCTGAAATGAGTGAACTATCAACACTGGGCTGCAACTCAGCTGTCTCCTGGTGTGATAGCAGTACGAAGGTGGCTCAGCTTCTGTGTTCTGTGGCTGATGGCTGAGTCTGAGAAAGTGCTCAGGAAAATAGAAGTCACCACCATCTTGCTAACTCTTTTGTGTGTGCGGAAACCTGCCACTGCTGCTTCCACCAAAGGGTCAAATGGAGCATGAGGGGAGCGGGTGCTGCTGGCCATGCAGGAGGAGGCTGCAGGGACTGCCTCAATCCCTCCCATTCCCTGAGAGCAGCAGGAGCAGCAATCCTCTCTCTTCGGTGCACCCTTCTACATTTACAGGTTTGCGGCGTGTAAATACGTTATGTTACTGTGGAGCAGCTGATCTGTTTAACTTGTTTCCCACCTGGGTGATGATTTGTTTTGGGGTCCATATGAAGCCTGCAGCATTGGCTTAGTGGGGTGAATGTTGTGCCCACCATAGGTAGAGAGTGCTTTCCTCAGTTGCCTTTGAACTGATATTTTACTTTAGACATTTGATTCATATACCAGATTTATTTCCCTTAGTAGCATGTGTTAGGATGTATAAGAGCTGCTGACCTGTGACAGCTGTTGTATTTCTATGCCTTGCTGTCTTAAATAGGAGTATTCAGTTAGTGAATAGAAACTTACTGAAACCTGTAGGAAACTATTTGCTTTGTTGTAACTTATATCAATAAGCGAAGTTAACCTTGATGGCAATGAAATTATGGCAAACATAAACAAGATGTTTCCACTCAGGAAAACAAATATGTTACAGTAGTTTAACATTAGTGTTAACTTCTGTGATTCACAGGTAGCAATTAGTTTAACTGGCAATTAATAGAAAAAAAGTAAAACCAAAATCATTCAACACATCCAGTTTACTTAATGTAATAAAAATATACTGGCTTAATTGATCCTAAGCTGCTATAAGTAAAAACTAATGGCGTGACATGGAGTTTAACTATGGGCTTCAGGGAGTGATACTTTTTCATGTAATCAAATACAGCGAGATGCATATAAGTAAATTTCACTGTGGCAGGATAAATACCTATAAGGAATTAAGAGAGGGAAGTCTCCTTATTTTGAAAAATATAACCTCTAGCACCAAATTGCTAAATTAAACAGTTATGGAAAGAACTCAGTAGGGGATATTTTGTAACTTCTCCATTAAGTCATCAGTCAGGGAACACTCAAAATTTTGTTTGTATCACCTGATCAAAATTCTAGTATCTGTTTAATCTGGGATTTGATGATGTTCTGTGTGTCCTGACCTTCCTGTGATGCGTTTTTTGAAGTTTTGTAGTTCTACATAATAAGCACCAACTGTACCATGAAGCACATCTTAAAGAACTTTTGACAAATATTGGTTTTGTTTTCTGTTCTGTGAATAATAATATTTTTAACAGGGAAAAAAAGTGATGATTAGGCAAACATAACAGATTGAGGCAATCCAAAGCAGCCTGGGCTATGTTTTATCATGCAGCAGTAAGATGGCTACCAGAGGAAGTGGTTAGTTGCCGTTGATTTCATGTATGCATCATGAGATGTACTGACATTTTCAGGGACGTAAAGAAAGAGAAGCATGTGTTTATTGAAAATCATGTGGTACCTAGATAACTTCAGCAATTTTATTCATCCTCATGATTCAAGCACAAGTTGCTGTCAGAAAGAAAATGGAAAGAAATCCTCTGCTTTTTTTTTTTTTTTTCCTGTGGCTCATAACAAGCAAGTCAAAATTAAAAATAAACATATCATTAAACTCAAGTCACTTTGTTTTTTGTTAAGCTAACAAGAAATGTAAGTATCCTAAGTATTAATCAGATTCACAATTTAAATAAATGAAGCAGTGAGCCAGCAGTGTGATATTAGATTGAATCATCAGGTGGGCAATTTTGTCTGCTCAATATTGTGGTGAACCTGACTGCTTGGTAATGGCAAGAAATCATTTTTTTTAAACTGAAAATTAAGTTGCTTCCTTGTTGTTATATATGGAGTGGTAATTCGTGTCGAGAAAATGGTTGATATTAATAAAGAAGGGGGAGATTTGGGAGTGTGGCCATGGGGGTCAGAAAGCCCCGTGGTTGATGATAAGATTAGACTCTTAACGATGAGGCCATCAGGAATGTAAAAGAGTTTAGAGGGAACAAAGAAGGGTGATTCAGGAGACTCCATGCAGTCTTGGGTTGCTTGTTCTCCAGCCATGGAGAACATTCCAGGCATGGAAGTTTCTGGGTGTTTGCTGTTGTTGTTATAGGCAAAATTGTTTGACCAATGAAAAGTTGTTTTGAAAAGAACTGCTGTGGGAAGAAAGGTGTAAGAGGGGAGCCTGCCCTCAAGATAAAAAAAAAAAAAGGCAACACGATGAAGTTATGTCATCACTAAAGAAGCAGAAAAAAGGAATGAAAATGAACAGGCTAGCAGAACGGACACCAGGACGGGAGCAGGCACACTGATTGCCTCATGAAGATGGGTTTGGCCAAACTCAGCAAACAGCTCAGAGAAGCTCGTACAGAAAGTCGCTGGAAACGGGCGCACTGGAGCTGGAGAGAAGCTCGAGCTGAGAGAAGCTGACCTGTGCACACAACTGCCCCTCGCTTGTCAGTAGTTGTGCATTATGGGGAATCATACGACCTTAGGAACAAAGACTGTCCTGGTAACCTTACAGCTTATTCTCCTTATTAACAATCAGACAGTTTATGAGCCTGAAATATGGGACCAGATTGATATCAAGGTGTGGGACTCTGCAACTGAAAACTACAAGGTTGCAGTGGGATTGCTTGGCACCTGGTGAGCAATATCTGAGGCCTTAAAGAGCCCTGTGGAGCCACAGTCACAAACATGTGGTTTGCCAGACAGTGAGGGAGCTGCGGGCTCCTTTACTGATCCGACTGCTATGCCATGGGCTCCTCTGCTGCTACAGCCATCGAAGGCTTTTGCTGTTATGCCCCCTGTTGTCCTGAAAGTGCCTTTTGACCCAGGCCTATTGGCCTTGGGAAGGAGATGGATATGCTTTTCTTCAATCTGGGAAGAGTGGGATACATAAGGCCTGAAGACTGAGTTGCTTGACAACTTAAAGCGAGACATATTGTTCAAAAGGAATGGAAAATGGAGACTTGTTTGTAATTAAGAAAAGGAATGGAAAATGGAGACTTAAGTCATGGAACTTAAAAGATTGTTACCTTTTCTGATTGTACGTATGTATAGGTGTACTCAGGTTTAGTATGTAAAGCAATGTTCTGTATATTTAGAATGTTTGATGTTCGTGTGTGTGTGTTGGTGGAGTGTAGACTCCCCACACACCCAGCACTGTTTACTTGCCTTTTATACTTTTTATGAATATTCCTTTTATGACTATTACTGAATTCAGATTGAGTTGAGACTTCATTTATAACGTTGTTGTCTAAGATCTTTATGCCTGCCAAAAGAGTATGGCCAGGGCTCTGAAAGCAGTTTAGCTGGTGAGTTATCTTACTTGATGGGATGAACTCAGCAGAACTGTTTTAAAGGCCTGTTTTCTCCATGTCCAGCAGGTTTTGCTGTGGGGATGGTGAGACCTTCCTCACCAGAACTTTATGATCTTCAGTAAAATATTTTTTAAAACCAATTTATCTTTGCTGTAGGTAGGTATGGTTCGTATTGCTAGCACCACATCTCACCTGACAGGACTGTGGTACAGAGCACGCACATGCACCAGAGTGGGAAGTATTTGTCTTGGTGGGGATTTCCATGGTTATCCCCAAGGTTGCAGAGATGGGCATAAGCCAGCTCTTCCTGACTGCAAAAAAAAAAAAAAAAAAAAAAAAAGGAAGCACGGGAGAAAGTTACAAGGCAATGATATTCATTTTATCTTGGTACTGCATAGCATGTACTGTTTTCGTTCTGTGCAATATGTGTATTTTAAACATCCATTACTGTGTATGCTTCCACACACAGAAATGATAGTCTGCTATAGAATTTTCTGTCAAAATCTGCAAAAACTTAAAAAGCATTAGAGCTGTGAATGTTAGCATTGTAAAATGTTTCCAAATATTGTTATAAGTTTTATTCTTGTCACTGTGGCTAGTTTTCCATCTTATTGTTTCTCCGTTGAAAGTTTAGCTCTACCAAAAATTTTCAAAAGAGAAAGTCCAAGGTGGAGAATTGTTTCAGAAACAAGTTGGAAACATGCCCTTCCTAAAGGAGAAACCTTGAACTGACTGGATTAAAAAAAAATCAAGATTTAGAATTTGATGAGTTTTAAATGCTGTGCACTCACATCTGATCCATACGCTTTTTTTTTTTTTTTTTCTCTTCAAATAAGACAGCGCTAGTGATACGTATCTGTGATAGTAATTACAAATAAGATAAGGAATGGTTGCTCTGGATTAGGCTAGTGAACTGGCTAACCCAGAATTCTGTCTTTGAGAGCTGCCAAAGTAGGAGTGACAGATTATTAGGCACAAGTATGCAATGATAATTCCTAAAGCATAGCACCCAGCTTCCAGATGTTTGTGGCTGGGAGAGCTTTGTGAATAGGAGTTTGTAGCTTCGTTGCCACTTGTTTCACTATAATTTCTTACACTTAGTAGATTTCTCCTCTGTGAATTTATTTAGTTGCTTTTTGAACCCCTTTATATATAGTTTTCTCTACAATTCCCTATGGCAATTAATTTCATAGTCTGGTTATGAATTGTGATTTATTTATTTATTTATTTTTAATTTCAGAACCTGGTGAGTGCTTAACTGGTTTGAAGACTCATAGCTGCTTGGAATCTTCTGGATGTTAGCGTTCTGCCATGCCTAATGACCAAAGGTTCTGCTTACTCTCCAAAAGGTAATTAGTATTTTTGTTTCAACTGAGGCTAGCATAGCAGAGCTGTTATGAGCTGTTATGGTTTATTCAAGTTTCATCCATCCATCATAACACTTGCCTCTTTTATGTTGAAAGTAGTGCCAGATTAATAGACAACTTGGTTTTCCACTATACAATTCTGCAAATACTAACATTCATCTCTTAGGACATCAGGCCTGCCATACTGCCTGTTGTTCTGTTAGGTTGTTTGCCAGAGATCAGTCAAGAATTTTAGGAATAGTCAGATCTTTTTTTCTGTGGCCAAAACATCTTTTTATGTAATACGCTTTAGTGACTGATGTGATACTCAAAAGCAATCTATTGCAAAAATGTTTGGAATAGCACTAACACAAGATACTTTCATTTCTTTTTTTTTTTTTCCACCCAAAACCTAAAAAAAAAAAAATAATAAAAATAACACCCTATATTTTTCTTCTTTGGTTTGGTTACCTTTGGTAAATTCGTATGTATTTTCATACCAGAACTCTCCTGTATAAAATGTATGTAGAAGAGAGTAACTTTAAAGTTAGGTTCTTTTTTTTTTTTTTTTTTTTTTTCTGTAAGCTGCTAATGTGGCATTTAGTCTTGTTGAGATGAAGACATAAATTAACAGGTTGTTGTCATTTTAAACCAAGAACTGTTTGTGTGACGTTAAGTGAAGTCATTAAATTTGGCAGTTGCAGCCCTTTCAAGGCTAGGAGCTTCAGTTTTTCCAGATGGTGGTGACAATTCTTCTGTGCTCCAGTATGTTTTATTGCTTCATAGTGAATGTCTCTGTTCTGGGATTGGGTTCAGTCCTACTCCTGGAAAAGCTACATGTAGGATAAAGTTTCAGTCATAACTAAGGTAGTCTAAAATTGAGGGCTCTGCCAGGAGGGCCATAAATGCTGGATTCAATCTCTCTTGTGTTGCTAAATCCATAGAAGTGATTGGAGGGTTTCAGTTCAGATACTTCTTGTTCTTCAGCAAATCATAGATCTACTTTTGATATTGGATAAAATCTTGAATAGCTATCTAATGGAAGATAGCTATCTGATGAAAGCTTAGCCAGTTTTGAGATTTTTTTTTTTTTTTTTTCTCAGCATTTGTAAGTTTCTCTCCAAGTACAGGAATAGCAGTGCTTTTATCTTCATTTGTCATCCAACTTCAGCCAAAGGTTACCATTCCTAATTACCTGTTTCTCCAAGAAGCCAGTTAAAAAAAAAACAACAACTTTAGCTAAAATTGCAGCAAAACTTTCCTTACATTCCCTACGTGTTCTTCAATGGGTTAATGTAAGCTGAGGATACTGTGCATGCAGAGGTAACTTACCCCATCTGCAAGTTCTCCAGAGCATGTGTCCATGCATTGCTGAAAGTAGCTACGTGGATTTATAGGTTTGAATGGACTTACTCCTTAATTTGATCTCTCAAGAAGTTCTCATTCTTAGGTTGACTGTTTTTGAAGAGCAATGTGGGTCCTATGCATAGCTTTGATACAGGCTTCAAGACAAAACACAGATGATAAGGTAGATTACATAGCTGTGAGGGAATAAAGTCACCTTACATACAGTGTAGCATCAATTTGTAAAATCCCAAGTGAGCGCCCAATAGGAGGCTCTCGGCTTTTTATTCTAGACTGATTCTTTCAACCTTTCTGGTTGGAACCTCTACACTCTATATAAATAATATGTGTGTTGAAGTTCCTTCTCTCTTTTCTCACAGGTCTGTACACCCAGTCTCTCATAACGGCCTAATGAGGATCGAATTAAATTGTACAAAGTGTAAAAGCTCCAGTTGGAGATAAGGAGAATGACTGGGGAAACATTCACGTGGATAGAGAAGAGTACAGTCAAGTATTTTTACTTGTCTGTGCAATACCAAGGGAGCAGTAAAAGTGTCATCATCTAAGCTTAATTCAAACAGGAGTGAGTGGTCTGGGTTCCAACAGTACCTTAAAGAAATATCCTGTTTATGTTAATTTGTTGCACGTTTCAGAGAATGTCCTTTGGTCATTAATACTGTGACACTGACTCCAACATGCTTGGAGGCCAGTGCTTTGGAAGATGGGAATTGTAGAAACATGATGCTATGGAGCAGTTTCCTAACTTAATTAGGCAGTCCTAAGCTTTACTCCCGGTAAAGCTGTTTGCACTCTTGATAGTGTACTCGGGCCAATTCTGGTAAATTAGAAGTAGTGCATTTACTTTGCTTCTGTGCTATCTTGTGATTTCCTCAAGAGCACCCTTGCTGGTAGTTTCACTGACCTGTGTCTCATGTAGTGATTGCATAAAATTGTATATTACTTGCCATATGTATTCTCTTCCCCAACAGATTCTTTCTCCACCTTGTCACTCACAGCAGTGTGTAACTGCTCAAATAAGATCCCATCTGAAGCCTGAGCTCCTTGTGAGCAAGTCTTTATCACTGTATATTGTCATTTTGTAATCTCCACAGAAATCAGTGGAGGCATGTTTGTTTGAAACAAGGACAGGATGGTATCTCAAGTCAGAATCAACTTCCTTGAGACAGTTCTTTGTGTTTTAGATAAAACTTTGTTTGTTGTAGTTCTTGTGCTGCAATTAATAGCTAAAAATAAAGTTCGATTTTGTCACTTGTATTTAAGAACTTAAATACTCTCTGGTTTTGGCAAGCTTTGATCTATGTTTACCCTACAAATAAGCCAGAGGCTCACTCCTGGGCAAACTTCCCTGTTTCTGTTATTTCTGTTTCAGTGTACCCTTTTGAATCCAAATTTCCATTTGATAAACCAAGCTACTTATAGCTTATCTCCTTCTTTCTTAGGAAGTTGCCAATTTGCCTCTTATTTGAAAGTCCTTCTTTAAAATTGGTTCTGCTTTTCTGGAATAAGATAGCAGATTTTCCACAGGAGTTTGTTTTTTAATCCCTTCCCTGTTTTCCTGCAAGCATATTTCAGCAGCTTTAATTTGTCAGTAACCCACTTCTGAGTTGGCTCGTCTTTATTTGCTGAAATTTTCTTTTCTTTTGTTCTAGCATGAGAGTCGCTCCCTTTAATTATAATAATGTAGATAATTCTCAATCTGCCAACTCTTTTTGCTTTTCACTATTAAAACAATTTTTGAAAGGGGGTTGATTAAATACAGCTTTTTGTTGCAATTTAATTGTGACTATTCATACAACGATTATTTAAAAAAAAAAAAAAGTTCGTCTATTATAAAATTCTGCCTACTGCCATGTAAGGGCCCTCTTGAGGGTGTTTTCACCACTGCATCTCCATGGAGGCAGCAGGTGGGAGTGAGTTTATTGTACCCACTTGCTGTGAGTCAGCTCAATCTGAGACCCAGTAATTTATTTCAACACGGCATTAGGTCTGAGTTTAAGTCTTGTTGGGTGCAGAATATGTTAGTTTAGGCCCCAAATCTTGCTAACATTACTAACGAGCTTCTAGACTCTATCATCTCAGTGCCTAGAAGAGAACCTCCATCCAAGTGAAGTGAGGCAACTGCTTGCTCATGTTTTTGGAAGCGTACACAAATTCTCTCAGTAATAGGGTTTGTAGACCACGAACCTCTTCCTTTACAGCTTTTCCCAGAACAATCTGAGGCAATTTTTAGGTTATTATACTCTATAAAAATATAATCTTTGAAGTTTAGCCAGTCCTGGCTGGCTTAACAGACTGAATTTGCTCAGACCAAGATAATGTTAGAATCAGAATTTTATCAGACTTTATATCAAAATGCTTTATATTCTTCTTCAGAGTATGAGAAATACTCTGAATGTAGCATATTCTGCTCTCACACTTTTCTCCTTTGAACCTCTTTACTTGGCCTTTTATCTGTAAAGAAACAAAATCCAGCTGAATATGAACTTTTTTTTTTTTTTTTTTTTTTTAGTTCTATAAGTGTATTTAGCCATCCCATCATCCCATAAGAATCTCTTATACTTGACTAGAGTACTAGAGAAGTTGGCAGTTTTGAATTAAAAGCTATTGCTTGTGGTCTCTTTTCACCCAGAATAAGAATAATGTTTTGGCTTTTAGGAGTACAACCATCATTTTAGAAATCATTGAACATTTAAACTCCAGTTATTATTTGGTGCATTTTTTTCAGATTTTGGGAATCTTGCCCTTACACGTATAGCAGGACTGCTGGCTCAGTGGAAATATTCCCATTCATAATAATGGCATCAGAATCAATCCAATAGTAATTACTGAATTATCAAGTAATAAACTGGGAGATAAAAGTTCTTTTGCAGCAAAACTTTTTACCACTTCCTTGTAAGTAAGAGTATGTTACATATTAGTACATTATACAGTAAGTATGAAGTTTTCTGTCAGTAATAGAGTTATTCAGTTTGAGAGAACCCTTCGGGGATATGAATATCAGAATGCCACAAGAGTGGTGCTATTGGGGTGAGCCTTAAGATTTGTAATTTCTTAAGAATTTGGTGGCAAATGTTTGAGTATGTCAACTAGATTGTCAAAGTTTATTCCAATCTGTTTTCTATGTCACCTGGAGGGAGAGACAATGAAAATTTTATAACTTCAATATAGCAGAACTTTGCCTTCTAAGAGCTACTGCAGGTTCACGGTACCTGCCTGGAAGAAATCCACTGGATGTTTACCTGATAAAGATATCTCCTGGCAATTTTGTACACTGAGTATGATAGTTATGGTTATCAATAAACATGGAATACCATTATATCAAGCCTGCAATATATCTATATATTTTAAAATGAGTTAGCTTTTGAAACCACATCATGAATGCGTATGTTGAAGAATCAACGTTTGTGTGTCATCTTGAGCCCTAAAATTAGTCTTCCCTGTGTCCAGAACTTCTAGCAGACACGCTTCTATGGTTTGCTCGGCACTCACTAGGATCCTTCAGAGAGGGTTAACTGTCTTGCAGTGAAGGAGAGTGTTCTGCAGATAATAGAGATGTTTTATGCTATGTTTTCTGATTCCATATCTTTGGCAGATTGGTTTTAATTCTCTTGCAAAGCCCTGAATGGGCATGATTTAGCTACCTGGTAGAAGAAGTGGTAGTTTTGTAACTGGTAGTGACAGTAGATTGGAAGACTTGGATATTACACTGAGGTCTTTCATAATACCTTACTGATATCCTTCAGCTGATTTTTCTGATTCTCCAGTTTTCTTCATATAAGAAATGTAATTGTAGTTGATTCCTGGGTAAAGTCATCATCATCTGTAAATTGCTTTGAGATCTCTGGATAGGGAACATCCTAGAGCTACAATGTCCTTTTCTTGATAATTTAATTTGTATGGTTAATTTTAAAAAGCAAGATAAAACATAGCTTTTACAAGACTTCTTAGAGTAGGTAAGGAGAGACCTCCATATTTAATCACCGTTCCAGGATTGCTCTGTTTTTAAGAGCTTCACAGATGAAATTCATCAGTCTTTACAAGCATCTTAGAGCAATTGAGGTTCTGTGAGTGATGTTTCTCGAAGGCAGGCTTTTCAGTGCGAATCTGCAGATTTCACAAAGCCTTTTGTTGTCCTCGTGTCGAGGTCATGCAGCCTTCCTAAGTGACATGTAAAGAAATTCTGGCACATAACAAAATCAACATAATAGTTGTCTTTGATGCCTTTAGGCTGTTAGTAGTTGGGTATAATTTTACATAGCTGACAATTGTTCCATTGTGAAGTCTGTGAAGAATGCTTTTCTTCAATGCTTCTTCCTTCTTCTTAGCATTATTTTAAATCTTGAATTATTACAGATCGACCTGCATTTTTTCCTCCGTATAATCACTCATTCACCTATTGATATTGAAAAGCAGTCTATGTGGGTACTGAATAATTCGGTAGCTTCTGCTTTTTCTTGTATGATCAGGGAGAGGACATAGTTTTGGACAGTCACTGTATGTTCATCATTGAATCTTTTTATTTGAACCACAACCAGTTGGGGAAAAAAAAAGAAGTGTTCTTAGTTGGTGCCAGTGTTGATCTGTTCATTAGCTGGCAAAGTTGATGAATGAGTGGTCTCCGTCAAAGATGAGCATGCTACTCCGGCATAGGTTATAACCTGTGTTATTTGAGTGGCGGTTCAGCTTGCTGCTATAGTTCTAGAGCTGGATCAAAGCTAATAAAGAGTGTAATAAGGAAGGGTTATAGATATGCTAATGATCTCACTGATGTTTTTGGGCAGAGATAAAGAAAACCACAATTTTACTTTTATCAATTCTCACATATTAGACTGGCAGCTGAGTCACTTTTTCTTTAAACTGAGAATAAACAGTCTCTGTAAGTGCACTGTGAACCTTGTCAGATTTACAGTTTTAGCCTCAGTTGCCTAAAGACCAGCTCTTAAAAAAATGACTAATCCAGCAGTAATCCTCCAAAGCACTAGCTTTGTAGTGTCTCAATGGGACACATCTTACGTACAATTAATACCCTAAAGTCAAGGCTATGTTTTACAAGATAAGAGCACTTGCGACAAGTACATGTGTGACTTGCTATCTAGAATGCTCAGGGGACGATATATTTGTCCCCTGAAATGTGGGAAGGTTTGTAATAAATTGTTATAGCCACTTTTAACAGTCCTTACATGTACGTTGATTTGAATGCAATTATTTATACAGTGCTTTCAACAGGAAAAAATAAGGGTTGCTGTTACAGATCGACTGCATGATTAACTGACTAGACTTAGTTGGGAGCATTTTAGAAATTTTCTGTACCATTCAAATTTGATAACAGCTGTTCCAAGCTGTTATTTCTCCTTGTTGCCAAAACATTTCTATTAATGTGGTTAAAATGAACTACTGAGATAATACTTTGAGAGAAAAGAGTATGGTGGAACCACACTTGGTCTTAATTGTCTGCATTGGGTAATTTGCATTGTGAAACAAGAAAAGTGCCAGTTGTCACAGACTCAAGGAAAAACAGGTATGTGCCATTTCAATTATTGTTCCCAATTTGTAGAGGTTTATAATGATATTTACTGTGTGACATTCACATCTATTTCATGTTTGCAGTTTGAAAATAAATAGAATCCAATACAGCATCCTATTATAAGCACCATGGTGGATTTAAATAAAAAGGCAAAATAGTTTCCAGCATAATTACATTGGGTGTCATGGTATTAGAGTGGAAATGCTCTGTAGAATTTGAAGTAAGCAGGAGGAAATATGCCAAAAGTGCAGTAATTACAGAATACATATCTTAAAATCATCTACATTATTGGTGCTGAAAAGAATTGAAAATACTTTCAGCCCCTCTGGCACTGTGAGGCCCAGAATTACTAGCTAGTTAGTTTTCTTTAAAACCACTTGTACAAGAAATGGGATTAAGACATTGAGTTATTTTACTGTCATTACCACTGATGCTTTGTTCCACTTTTTCTTCATTAGAGGCAGAAGAGCAGTAACTTCTGTGTGTAAACTACAACATATAGAACATATAGGACACTGCCTGTGCCTATATATTCCAGAGAAATCTAAAACATATGAGATTGTATTTTTAAAGGTAGTGTAGGACATGACATTTCATATGTAAAGGAACATATTGAAAAAAATCCTAACTGAGCAGAGGTGCAATGAAAAATAGTTTGCTTTCACGCTGTTAAGGACCATTTATAGCAAATATTGACTTGAGACTGAATTTAGATTGCCTTGGCAAGCTTTCTCCTTGCACATCTTAGCTTCTGATAGCTGTATTTTGTACTTGTCTTTCTGATCAAAAAGCAAACTACAGGAAGCCCCTGAAATCTGGTTGTGTGGAACCAAATGGAACAACAGCAGTGAGAGATCCTCTGCAGCTTCGGGCTGTAGCAGTGTAGTTTTATCTTATTTATTTATTTATTATTATTTTATCTTCAGCCAGCTTCTCCCAAATAAGAATAAAATGGCACGTGCTTTCCCTGGGCCTTCATAGCTGTGTGGTGGGAGCAAATGGTGGGGTTGCAGCAACTTGCCTTATGTTCCATGTCAGGGGGAAATGCATTGTGCTAACGATGTAACCTTTGTCTATTTCTTTAAATCTCATCCTGTCTGCCTTTGTCCTCTCCACGCTGTCACTCTAATTCCCCTCCTGCATCCCTTTCCTCCTGTCTCTGCATTTCTTCCCCTGTGCTCTCTGTAGGTACTGCCAGTGGGAACACAACAATGTTTCTCAGGCCTAGCAAGGCAGTCCTAAGGAAGTCTGATTCAGTCTTTGAAGTTCCAGTATGAGCAGGTCTGATACTGTGGGAGGTCTCAAAAAAGCAGAGGAGGTGTATTTGTTGATGTGATAATTTGAGAGGCATCCAGTTACCAGCAAACAATTTTCCTTTTATTTCTAACATTCAGCCCAAAGATAACAAAGGCTTTCTGTAGCGTACCTTTTCTCTGCTTTCTCTAACAAGCAATTCATTGTAGGTTTAAAAGGAATGAAAATAGCTTTAATTAATTAGCATACCAAGCCCTTAACCGAAACTTTAAATCTCTCCAGTTGCTAAGGTTGTCACTGTTTTATAGCTCAACAGAGTTTGGAAGCAGTGGTTAAAACAATACAAAACACATAAAAAGTTAATTATAAAAAAGAATTAACAATTTTCTTTAATATAGTTAGTTTCACCTTTGCCTTCAGAAAGGCAATTAAGTGTCATAGTCACCTGCAATTACTGAAATCTATTTTTGTTTACTGGTTTGATCATTTTCAATTTAAACTACCTGTCAGAAAGGAGAAAAATAGAAGAAAGTGAGCAGCATTTTTAAATGTTCTGTTTAAACAATAGTGTGAATATTTGAATGCCCTGAAGATATATAATAGACCTTAAAAGGCACTGCATCATTTAGTATTAGTATTGGATTTATAGTCCATAGAAGAAGAAAGTTCCTCATTAAGAATGACAAATATCATCTTAGAATTGTAGAATCACTAGAATATAGAAATAGAACAGAGAATTTTGTCACATTTCCCTCATTTGTGTTTACCCTTCCTACATCCACCTTCTTCTTCCACAGAAATTTAGGGTAAAGCAGGCCTTTATCTAAAGCTATGAGTAAAAGATCCTTTCCTATTCATTAAAAATCAGCTAATCCTGAATTTTTGAATCTCCAGACATTCTAATGAAGTGCAACTTGGTCATCTTCCACGTTTGAGCTTTCCATGTCATAAAACCTAAAAAGCTTAAATTAGAATGTCTTCTACCAGGGGAAAAAAAGTAAAGTCTTTTGGAACCTGAACTTTCCTAGCTACCCATCTCTTGCTTGAATCTGGATTTAATCGCAATTCAAAGAAGCTTTGATGGTAAATGCTAACAGGTGTTTATTACTAAATAAGTCAGTAAAGTGTTAGGCAGCATCACTTTTTGATCCCGAAGTAGGAAATAAATGCCAAGACTGAATTAGTGAAGTTATCATGCTTCATCAGAGCAAGGGGAAGTTGTTTTGAATTTCCTGTCTGCAACTGTTTACCTCTCATACGAATAGAGTATTGGGTACATTTTAATGCTTGGAAGTACCATCATCATTCATTAGCTGTAATGGAGTCAGTCATCAAGCAATATAACCTAGACATACTTCCATGAGGTTGTGAACAAGCGGCTATATTGTGCTATTTAAAACATCCTGCCTTTCTGAAACTTCAAACCTATTCATTTCAAAAGCAATGAAAATGATGTCTCTGCTTTTCTCCCATCTGTTCCACGCAATAGATTTTTGAGTGCTGAATGCCACGAAGCCTGGGTAATTACCTGAAAGTCCTCAGCAACCAGCTAGTTGGTACTATTGGTGTCTTCTGCGGTGTTTTAAAGATTGCTTTTTTTCTGATGGGTGTGATGCCATGCTCAGATATTTGGGGACACACTGATATGTGCTAGGTGCTTTTTAAAAGTACACAAGACACACAAGTCTTGGATATGTTACCAGTGAGAACACAATTTGGTTTGTAGATTTTGATCTTCATTCTAATGCAGATTCTTCTATTTCATGGTTGGCCTTCTCACTTATTTGTGAAAGGGCTAGCAAGGAAAGTATCTCAGTGTCTGAGATACTTCCTCAGTATCTCAGGTAAGAAGTTTGAATTTTATTTTGATTCCAATTTAGAATGTAAATGTTACAGAGTCAAGAGGCTGAACATGTATTTGTGCTGGGGGACAAGCCTTCAGTGAGACAAAATTATCAACTACTGTTGAGTTGACTGGGCTTTCGTGGTGAACTTTTGAAAAGTACCTGAAGCACAGACCCTTTTAAATTACACCATATTGTGCTGCTGGGTATCCGAAGCCTGGTGGGGATTAAGCAGAGACAGGCTATGCTTGTGAGCCTATCCTGATACCATTCTGTACCAAATACATGTATGATTCATGGTCAGTGCACAGTGCAAATGCAACCTTATCCTAGAGGTTCACTTTACTGACAACTTAAATGGCAAAACATTTAAACTCATCCTGTGCTCTTCTTTATTGCCAGGCCTAGGATTTAGCTAACAGGTTTTCTCTACCCCACCTTCTATTTCTTCTGTCTCAGCTGCCTCTTTATGTTATAACTGGTGTTAATAGGCTATAATGCTAACAAGAAGCATGAATAGCTGACATGGATGACTGGCTTGCCAGAGAAGCTGTGCTGCTCTTTGTGAAGCCCTATAAATTCAGCGACTCCTGAAGTCCTGATGCAGGTTTTGAAACACATGTATGCATTGAGAAATGACATGTTATACTAGAATTCTTTTTAGTTTGGCGTATAGTCTTCCCTTTACTGCACTTGATGCTGTACTCCATAAAAGTAAATCTCTGGTGTTTGTATCTTGTATTATTGGCTAGATCTCTTGGCATCTCAGGAAGAAGCAACCATTGATTGGGGTGGAGATTTAAAGGATTTACATGCTTTGCCTTATACATGCTCCTATTAAATGTTGTGTCCAAAGCTTTTGTTTTTTATTGTTAGTGTTCAAAATAATAGAAAATCTGTTATTTTCATGGAAATGAAACTTTTGTTGCAGTACTCAAGCTGTTGGTATGCCAGCTCTTTATCCCTGAACTCTTGCTTTTTAAATATAAGTACTCTTCCATCTTTTTTCCCCTCTCCAAATAAATTACACTGGCTAGAGTGTTGTTTGTTAATCAGTTTCAAATTGTGCTGGCACCATGCCCTGTGAAACCCTGGCTACAGATTCTTGCACTGATACACTGGTGACAAGAAACCTGGCAGCTGGTTCTTTTCCAGGAATATATAGTCACATTATCTGATCACTTGCTCCTGTGGCTGTCTTCTACATGTAAACAAAGGGACGGATTTGAGTCTCAGCTACATCATTATACTCGGTAGGCATCAGATGAATTCTTTTGAACTCAGAAGCTGGTCACACCGTTAATTTTAATGGAAGAGGAACAGTCAGAAAAAATGCTTCTTCGGAAATAATCTTTGAACTGGGATTGTATATCTGCTGCAGATTTTAAAGTTTAGTGACAATTCCAGTATTAATTACGGGGAAAAAGAAGATTATCAGAAAACTGTGAACCCAATTATACCTTTATTCAGAGTTTTATCTTTGGATTAATTTATACTATTCAGCTGGCAGACATTTTGAAATATGGCTTTATGATTCTTCAGTATTTTAGTGTTTGATTCATCTTGAGTGAATATCAGAAATGCAGCTTTCACAAGAGGCTCAGAACAGGCTGAATTCATTAAATGGAACACTGAAAGTGAAATGAGCCACTCTTTGCTTCATATGGATTTAATCCGTACCTAAGGGGAAGTTCTAATTTTTGATATACATTCAAGAACTCTGCAACAAGGATGCTTGTCTGTTGAATATTCTTTATTCATTCTGCATGCAGAATTTATGTGTGATATCAAAGCCCAGCTTACATAATATAGGTAATAAATTGCAGTGCCAAACAGTTATGAGGCTACAACCCTTGGAGCAGATTTTGGGGCACATCATTTGTTTCAAAGCCCTATCTAAGCGCCTAAATAAATGATTGAATTTTCAGAGCTTCTGAGCAGACCTAATTTGCTTTGAAGTTATGGGAAACTGCAGAATGGTCTTGGCACATATGAACTGGCAAAGCTGAAGACAAAGCTAACATAATTTCTTGTCTTAATTCAATTCCTGAACCACAGGACTATCCTTTTGCTTCTACTAACCCACAGTCAGAACCAAACATGTTAGGTGGAAGTGCTGTACTTGAATAAATTAAAAATCAGAGGTATTTCACAATTCTGTTAGTGATGTTGACTGCTGTATGTTTTTGTACTTGGCTGTAATTTGCTCGCTTGTACGGCTGCTCTATGAATATCACTTTCTTTCTTCAAGAAGTCCCATTGACTTGTGATGAAGGGGCGCACAATGTGGGTTGTACCAGTTTGAATTAAGCAGTGTCATAGAACATAGATGTTAGAGGAGATAGAGATGAGTGATTTACAGCTACTTCATCAGTCTACTAAAGTGGTGTGGTTCCTGATAGAATACTTTCAGTACTTTGGGATGAGTAGCGGTACATGGCTCTTTTATAAAGATAATTCCATCATTTTGTGTGGAAGATATTTCGTTACTAATCTTATAGGCAGAAATTGATTGCAATCTGTTGAAATAACGAAATGAGCAAGAGGCACCCAAATTATTTTTTTAAATACATATTTACACAGAAGGTGAAAGGGCATTGATGATAACCAAATGCTGTTGTGAAATCTGTCTTTGTGAGTGGGATAGTGACCCATGAATGGCATTATCAAATGTTACTTTTCAAAAACGTCTTCATGAACTGTGACAAAAAACAGTGCTATTGTGTTACCTTTGTGGGTTCTGTCTATTTAGGGTTAATTTAGGGTTAGATGAATGTTACACTTTTAATCCTCCTGCCTACTATGGAGTAGAAAATTACACTGATACTTACAGCAAAGATAAATAATCTTTTTCTCTGGGTGGGTTACAAAAACACTGCACTAAAAGAATTTGTATTAGGGTTGTCATGTCCACGTTTGAAAAGTTAGGAAATGGCAAAGACCGCGGGTGCACATATGTGCATATTCTCTTTCTTAGTGCTGCCCACTCACTTTGCACAATCATATTGAGCATAAACATGAAGGGCTAAATCCAGCTCTCCTAAATGGTCAATATATGTTGACAAGGTTTAGGCACTTGAATACTGCTAGATCTTACAGGGCAATCAAGCTGCATTCATTCTAGCACTACTCAATCCAAAGTGCGTCGGGTTTGGCCTGGAAGTTCTCCAGTGCTCGAGCAACTGCAATGCTCAGAAACACCGTGTTGGGGAGGAAATGTGCCTGTTCCATACTAAAGTTCCATCCCCATCTGAGCTTAAGGGGACACTTGCCTAAATTCAGGTAATGCACTTTTGAAGATGAAAGCTAAGCATAGAAAATGGCTTTTGGATATTTGCAGCTCAAGAACCTGCATGTGTCACTGGCATGTGATTCCAGAAGGTAAATTCACAATTAAAGATGCAGAAGAAATATTGTGATGTGATGTAAAAATGCTGTGAAATCAGCATTTGTTTGGGATCAGCAGCAGGATGATTTTTAACTTGTACTACAACTTAAACAGTCCTCAAAAGACTGTCTATCATGCATATATCTTTTGAAAATGGAACTTAAGGTCTATGCTGATTACGTAGCTATATACATTTTAGATAAAAAAAAAACTTTTCTGAATGTAAAACACAAGTAAACCAGCCCAAATCTGTGTGATTGAATGAAACTAATGGGGACTTTCCTTATTACATGATTTCTGCAATAGTTCATAGAATCACAGAACAGCCTGAGTTGGAAGGGACTCACAAGGACCATCGTGTCCAACTCCTGGCCCCACACAGGACTACCCAAAAATCAGACTGTGTCTGAGGTCATTGTCCAAATGCTTCTTGAACATCAGCAGGCTCGGTGCCATGACCCTGGGGAGCCTGTCCCAGTGCGCGACCACCCTCTGGGTACAGAACCTTTCCTAACGCCCAGCCTGATGCCCCCATGCCCCGATGTGGCTTCGTGCTGTTCATATTACTTAGAGTAAAAAAAAAAAAAAAAAAAAAAAAAGTGCAAAGTAATGTCTAGCCAAGTTTCAAACAGCTTTATATATCTATATTTGTATATACGTATGTATCTTTATATCTATCTCCAGATAGATACGTGTGTGTGTGTGTATATACAATTATAATATATACACATATAAAATTCTGGCTTGCACATCATACATATATCAAAGGAAACTCCATGATATCTCAAACTGGACAACCAGAATCTGGGGGTTTGTCTCTGGTTACTTCATGTGTATTTGTTCCTGCTGGTGAACAATTTTTATTATTCTGTCTCTTGTTTTCTTACTCTTCCTGCCTTGCTGATACGATTTTCTGTTAATTTACTGCCCTTCTTCTCATATTCTGGAAAACTATGCTGCACTACTTTTCCCCTTAGCTAACCTAAGCTTCCATTTCGCATCTCTGATAGATTTTAATTGCTTCTGGTGATATCTGAGTTCATTCTACAAAGCTCCTTACAAGGGATATTAATTGCAATAAAAAATCCCAGTGTACCAGTTTGACATAGTAATCTATAATGCTTGAATGGCTTTATAACGAATACTGAAAATATGAATGCTGGCATGACCTACATGTGAGACAAAAGCTGTTCCCTTAGGGAATGGAGATAATTTGCTTTTGTCTCATACATTATGCATCTCCTTTTTTACACCCAATTTCCATGAATAAAAAAAAATATATATATATTTTTGTTTTGTGTCAGAGTTGTTGAAGTTGTGAGTGGAGCACTAGGCTCTGCTTGTTAGGATGTTAACATCCTACTAGGATATCTGCAGTCTCACTTTGTTTCCTATTACCTATTCTTTATTTCTTTTTTGTTCTTTGATAGTTCTCTCTGAGTAATGTTTTCTGTTTCCTCCTTTATTCTTTGGAGAGTGAATGCTGCTGATTCCTTTTTGTTGGGAAATGTTCTAACCAAAAAACATACTGTACGTGTTTCATTGGTGCAATTGTGTCAGTGGTTAATAATTAATCGTTATTATGCTAAAAAAGGAAACGTAATTTGTGTCTCACAGACCTCTCTAAAACTAATGGATTCCTTGACAGGCAAAGAACAGGGTTGGGCTCTTGTAAAAGCATTGTGTGGTCTCTCCAGACATTACAGGATTTATGGGCAGAGCTTTTAATTAAAGGAAGAGTTCAAGATACAATGGATATTCAGACATCTAAACAAGAACTTGTCTCTGCCACAACACTTAAAGAAATTGGCCCCTCATGAAAACTGAGTTGATAGTGATGGGTTTTTCAACTACTTCACAGTGAGGGTAAAATGATGTAGATTAACATGTGTTAATGTCCTTCCCTCTGATGTGTTACATATTGCTTTTCCTTTTTGAATTTGTAAAACTAAAGAAATTGGTGTGGGGTCTTTGAAGTTTATAAACCCCTAATTCTGCGTCCCCTGGTCTTCTCAGTAAAAGAGTATTATTTAGGATACATAGTAGAAAACTGCACAGTTTTCTAGGTAGGGACATGCCACTGCCTTCTGTATTAGAAGCATAAAATAGTACATTTCTTGTTTGTCTTTCTGAAGGTACCTATTTATTTAATAAAAACTTAGGCTGAGCTGCCTCCAAGTACAGCTCATTTATAATTTAAAACATCACCTATATCTCATCACCTAGGATACTGGTCTGAAAAACAAAATATTAGTTAACAATTTGATAAATTCTGCCTACAAATGATGCTCAGGTAACCAAACTCCTCCTGGATGTTTATGCAATTTACTACATGCTGTGTTTCATATTTCATGGACACTAATCTTTTTTAGATGATTTATGATGCATTTATGGTGTATTTGTTCTTAGGCTATTTCTTGTTCATCATTTTGCAGATCAGAATACCAGTATAGCTGGTGTATATAACTGTGGACTGAAAGTCATTGAGGATTTCATTGTTGGTCTAGTCTGTTTGACAATATTCATCTGGACATCTCATTTCCCTATTCTCATTTTTAAATGAATAGCTAAGTATTTTTTTCAACTGTCAGCAAAAAGAAGCATTTGTGTGAATAACAATATTTATAGCATCTAATTTACCACAGATGTATTGAGTTTGATCGTTATTCAAATCACAGCATGACATGTTTTATAGCAAAAAACCCAAATTGGTGTTTGTTATTACAGTGACACTGGCTAACACGAGTGCTTTAAATACTCTGCTTGTGTATTTACCAGGACATGAGTGAAAACACTGGATCATCAGCTTGCTGTGTGAAAACACAGAAGTGGCAACCTGACAGTGTGAGGAAAGAGCAAAATCAGCAGAGAGAGTGGCCTGCAAGGTTGTCAGACTCTGAGTAATGTTTGAACAAGTGTGAAGCAGGAATATTAGTAGGTGATGCATGTGATGTACGGGAGCCTTATGCCACTTATGGCGCGGAAATACCGCTCTTCTATCAGATGAATTACTGTGTGCATCTAAACCCTGAATATCATTCATCTGCACCGCACTGTGTTAACTGTGATGGGCTGTATTTCCTGCCTCAGAAATTCTCATGAATATTTTATAGTTTTTTTTTTTTTTTTAAACGCTGAAGTTCAGTTTTATTTTATTTTTTTTAATTCTTTTTTTTTTTTTTTTTTTAAGCATTGCCTGTTCTGGCTAGCTTTTATTTGGGATTATATAAGGAAAGTTAATAGGGGAGAACGGCAGCCACTCTTCCTCTTGTGAGACTAACTGCGGTACTTACGGTGGCTAAACACATTATACTAGAAAAAATCTTTCTTTAGGGGCTAATCCTGATTGGCAGTGGTGGTCTCTAACAAGGTGTTAAATGCTACAGATTCCTGCTAACGTCAGTGGGAATAGTATTTAAACTTTTAAATTGCACTGGATGCAGAAGATCTATAGTGTTTATGATCAGGAAGGCATATCACTGCTTTGTCCTTTTTACTGCAAAAAATGTGAAATTCTTATTGATGGATGTATTCTGCTCCCAAGGGTGTAGTTCCAGTGCTGTGGTGTTTTTTTAACATGTTCAAGAGTCTTGTTACTGCATGACCAGTCATTTTAACTGCGTGTTGCTGATGTATTTGCCTCTTTAGCTGTTGTGTATATCTGTTCCCCTGTGCTTTTTCACACTTCGTATTCTAGAACATCCTCTTTTCTTTTATGCCTAGCTAGCTCCCATTCTTATTAAAACTTGTCTTTGTCAACGTTATTACAAGTAATCTATAATCTAGGCCTCTCTTATTGCTCTTGGCAATTAAAACACAAAGGAAAATCAGAGTCCATAAAAAAAAAAAAGACACAAAACAAATGATATGATATACACACTTGACAAGCAATGACCTCTAAAGAAAAATATTCCCCCTATTATCTCTTGTCTTTTCTCATTCCCCACCATGACTGTTGTGATTATTCATGGTTATTATGACTTTCAAGTCCTTCAGCTCCTGTCTACATGAAAATAGATTTTCAAAGGCACAAGTAGAGGATACGCATCTAGTTCTTGAGCAAGAGATTGATTTCTGCTCCCTATGAGTACAAAAGCAGCATAAACATGTGCAACTCTTTCTCATTGTCAGAAGGGATTTCGCTGTTTTCAGACACTAAACTTCAAGAAGATTGCAGTGGGAGAGTATGGTTCCCCACTGTCTGTGATCAGGATCCTTTGTTAAAAGCGGTTTGTTACTGTAGCTTGCCTATAAATTTAGGTGATTTCTTTTATGTAGGCCCTGCTGACAGTGGTGTAAGGACAGGAACACAGTGTCTACCCATATACCTCTATTTGTATGAGATACTTCAACTATTTTTTTTTTTTTGTTGTTGCTGTACAGCAGTCTTAGGATTTCCTTAGTAAAATGCCTCATTCCAGTAAATCTAACTCTGAGAATAAACTCGAACATCTTGTTGATGATGGTTAACAGGGTTGTTTGGGATGTTATGAAGCAGTGCCAGATATGGAAGTTACAGTCCTGGGATTTATTTTGTCCAGCTCAGCTTGACTAGCCAAATAGCACTCAGTGCAGGAGATAGGAAGAGGGTTGGAGAGCTATGACTATGTAGTCCTAGCTTGGATCAGTGAGGGCTGGTTTGTTTCCCAGAATCAGCTGAAACAGTTTCCAATCTGCTTCTGCTCATCCTGTCGTCCCAGGATACTATCTTGGAAAGCCATGTCAATGAAGACAAAAATTTGCCTCATCAGTACCTTCTTTTCTCCAGACCTATAAAATGCAACTGGAAAGAACTATTAACTTTCAAACACAAAAATGTGAGCTTTAATTATTATGAGAAACTGGTCAAATGAGAAGAAATGCAGTGGACAGTTGCAGAACTGAATAACTGCCAACACCTTACCTTGAAATGATATTTCCTTTTAGAGGCATACATTTCCAGAAAGAATGACTGTAGTCATAAAAGTCGTACAGCAGGAGGCAGTAATAATCAGTAGGTGGAGTGGAGCTACGTTTTCAAAAAGCAGTCTTAGGGGCAGCACTCTGACTAGGTGTGCTTGAAGGTAGGCCACTGTATAGATTTGTAATGAAGTGTCAGGAGTAAACTATGTGATATCTGTCAGGAAAAGCTAAGAAGAGCTGGAAATAATTTGAAGTGTTTGAAGCTCTCTCAGGCTGCATCAGGAGTAATCAGGAGTAATCTGAAGCAGGATATTGCTGTTCTGTTGATGTCCTTTGTTCACCAGAGGGCATTTGTTCACGCTGGTTGGCAATAACTGAGAGAATTGTCTCATTGACCATGTCAGCATTGCACCTTTGAGTAATGCTTCACCTGCAGCACAAAATTTCTGATTACTAATTACTAATTACTAATGTCTTTATGCTGATTTTTCTTAAATATTTTAGAATTTTACCAACACAGTTAAAAAGGGAATGCTGTTATTAACATGATAACACCTGACAACTCAGTCATTATCAGCACTTACCACCTGATTAGGTGCTTATAGTCCAGAGGCAAAATTACAGGTCATTAAAGTTTTGATGAAAGTATGAGCTATATTGGTGGCCATTGGTTTGGAACCTGTTCCTGTTTGTGTTGCATTTGCTACTACACACATAGTGGTGCTGTAATTTATATTACTATAAATCCAGCAATGCAAAACTGTGTGTGTCATTTTTGTACTTGTTCACAGATGATCTATTACCTAAAAAGGGAATTATTGGATTTTTCTCCATGTCTAATACTTTGTATGAAGCAGAGTGCAGTTATGGATTTTTTGTGAACTTCTATCCAGTTCTGACTGAACGAAGAATGGAAAAAACAATTCCTGTGTAAAATACCTTGTACTGCCTTAATGTCAGTTGCAAGAAAATAAGAAAATAGCTGTTCTGAAAAGGGCAAAAACAGTTTTGTGTGAACATACAACCTCAATATACAATATTAAACTACTTTTACTGGTACATTTTAAATACAGTGAAACTTTGTTGGTATTATTATTATTATTTTCTGTCTATACAGCTTTGAAAGACATCCTTAATGCCCTGTTGGAAGGGTACAGAGTATAGGAGAGATGTATGCATAAATATACATACTGCAGAGTCTGCCTCAATAGGAGTGTGCATACCTGATACCATCGCTGCATTTCTGAAGCAGGATATTGCTGTTCTGTTGATGTCCTTTGTTCACCAGAGGGCATTTGTTCACGCTGGTTGGCAATAACTGAGAGAATTGTCTCATTGACCATGTCAGCATTGCACCTTTGAGTAATGCTTCACCTGCAGCACAAAAACATCCCCAGTCTTGGCAGGCTTGAAAAGGCTTGATCAGGGTGAGAGCATGCCCATTGGAAACTACTCAATTTCCCTTTAGGAACATTACTTGCCATATGTACACTTAATTTTGTCCTCCTAGCCGTAAGAGCCTTTGGAATCTGTATTTCTGGCTAAAAAGAAATTGCAATAGTTATATGTGGGAAGAATGTAAGGATATTGATACAAAACATCTAATAGTAAGGAGTCCTTAGTTAGTAGGAAGGAGTCCTTTCTACCTGGCATGTGACCTAAGAGTTGATGATGTGCCCAATTAGTTGACTGAAAGTGGCATATTTCCTCCTAGTCCTCAGGTAGCCACATAGCAGCTCCTCATGCCTGGGGAAGCTGGTGCTGAGAGCATAAACTATTCAGAGACAGACTAGTGCTCACCCAGGTGGTGAAGCTTGAAAAATGGAGTTCTTCAGAGGTGTTACATCAATTGAATTTAGACAGAGCGCTCCACATGCGTTCAAAGTACTTTTTCACACTAATTGGATACTCTTCAAAGGCTTAATTACCATTTTCAAATTATTTCGGTATTCTGGAAAGATACTGAAATGCTAATATCTTAGCAATCATATGCTTTTTTAGGTGAGGGTGGTGGTTAATACTGCACGTATAAAATAGGTGGAATTACTTCTTACAGATGTTAAAAGGAGTCAGAAGTAAAACCAGTTTGGAATATTACTGTCATTTCTGGTCGCCCCCAGTGTGATAGGATTTTGCTGTACTTTGACAGCACTATTGACACACACTGCTGTGTGTTTAGGGAGGATGTGAGAGGCAAGAACTTCGTTCAGGGGATGCGACTGCTCTTTTACAGTTTCAGTCACTGAAGAATGAACTGAAATCAGTAATAATAATAATATTAAACCTCTGTGCATGTGTGTATATTTTGGTGAGAGGAAGACATAATCTACTGACTGTCAATCTAGGCTATTTGAGGATTATTATGCCTATGCACTAGGCCTCTATGTAGAGGCGTAGCCTAGATGTCCCTGCAATTGCAGGCTCTGTTGGAGCTGGAAGACTTGGTTCTGTTATTTTAGCAGCACAGGGCTGGATATAGCTGCAGACCAGCTGGGCAATAGGACTGTGTAGTAGTGCCCTAAGAGAGGAAAGTGGAGGAAATTGTAACGATTTCAGGCCCTCTGTCCTTTGCTGATAAATCTGGCTGCAGGCTCCTCCACATCTGATACATGGTTTGCACCTAGCAGAAGAGGAGGGGCACATCAACGAATAGTTTTGCTTAGTGTAAATAGAGTATTTGTGTGTGGCTTTATGTGCTTCTCTGCTTTTGGATCTTAGAACACAGAATGGGAATCTGCTTTAATGGGCACTATATGCAGCTGAAATGGCCTGCAAATGCTGAAAGCTGGAGCCAGTCAGAAACGAGTAATTTGCAAATTACCTGGTGACAATTTTCACAGAAAACCAATCTCTTTCTGTTAAGAGGCCATCAGAATGATTTTTTCACCCAAATTGTGGACTATCCCCCTTTTTTGGGTTTTGGAAATAGGGTGATTTTTGTGCTCACATGCCTTGAGTAAGCTTAGAACTTTGAAAACTGTTGCACTTTTTGAAATATTTGGGAGACTGCAGAGTAGTCATACTGCCACAATGTAGTTAGACCATGATTTTGAATGCTGCAGCTGTTCATCCATTTTATTGACAAGTTTACCATGTGACTGGATATTGATTTCTTTATGTGTGTTTTTCAGGAATGTCTCTCTAGTTGCCATAGCAAAATGAGTTTTCAAACTTAAAAAATGCTGACAGCATCCTCAAAGTTTCTTTCTGGTAACCAAAACTCCTCTCTGATTAGTGTACAGCTATAAGCAGTTTTGATGAGATGTGCTTGTTGGTGGAATCCATTTGTTAAGGCATCTGTGTTTTTTTCCAAATGGAAGAGACAGGGGGCTTTTGGAAGGAGAAGAGGTAGTCCAGCAGATCCAGGCTGTTCCTTTTAGGGCTTCCCCAGGGCCAGCTAGTCCTTGATTGCTTTATTCCCACTGCATAGTGACTAACTCAATGGGTTGGTTATTCTGACCTTAAATGAAATTTCTTAGAAATAAAAAAATCAAATGTAAAGAAGTAAGTATGAGAGAAGGGATCTGAGTGTACAGAACTCCTACACAAAACAAAAGATTTGGTGCCTTAATCTTGCTGCAAGAGGCCATACTACAATACTTGTGCAATATTTCCTGATTCAGAACCTGTTAGTTTTATAGTTGGAATAAACATACCCTTGATATCAGTGAAAGTGATGAGCTCTTGCATAAAATGTATTCAGGAAATTCAGGTGTTTCATTAACTATTTTTAGCTATTTCATGACCTGACCTAATTAAAAAAAAAAATGCATATTTATCAAGCGTACTTTACAGACTGGGAAATAGTTGTCTAAATGTAAATATGTCTAGACCTCTTCAGTGTCAAATGAAAGTTATAGAACAGGAAGACCTGCAGGAACTGGTATTGCTGCAACCTGTTAAAAAGAATGGCTTCTCCCTGGGAACACCTTCTGCTGAATCAAGACTTTTTAATGAAGCTTCGGTTGCTTTAGCACAGGCTTCAGTAACACAACGTCATTCAGTGCCCAGTGGTTGGTGTACATGTGTGCAAGAGCTACACCTTGTCTGGTGTGCAGAGGGACCGTCCTGTTCAGAGCTGTCATGTAAGCAGAAGACTGTGGGTAGAAGTGGGAATATCGGCTTGCGGTTTTTCAGTAGTCAGGGAGAAGGAGGAGGAGGAGGACAGCATGCAACATGCCGCGGCAGATGTAGCCCATCACAGGAGATTTTGCTGCAAGATGGTAGAAGCTTATGCAAATAATGGAAACACTGAGAGAAGAAAAGAAAAGAGGAAAACAACAACAACAACAACAACAAAAAACAGAACACTTGTGTTGAAGCTCTCTTAACAGACTCTGCAGTACGCACAGTTTTGCTATAAATTATTGCATATTTCCTGAAAGAGTCTTCCTAAGTACATGAAATGACAGAGGATTTTTGGCTTTTTTTACTTGTATTTCCTGAGGTTTCCTTGGAGAGTTTATGTAGACTTTCTGCTGAGTTCACATCAGCATTTTTTTTTGCTAATTGTTCCTGATGGTTCTCCATATTGTGAACTTTTTAAGAGAAAAGTAACAGCAGATTGCCTTCCCTAGAGAGGAACAAAAAAGTCTGTTGAAGTGATCTAAAAAGAGAAAGGGGAGAAAATACTACTTAAAATAAATGTTTCCATTTCAGTGCATACTGAATGAGTGGTTAAAGACATCAAAGAACTTTCTAATTGAGCAAAAAGCCTCACTTCTTTCCCACTTTCTCTTTCTAACGTATGTGGATTTTTGCTAAAACTCAGTTGTTACTACGAAATTACTTACTGGAGAATCTATTTTTGCAGTGATGCTGATGTATGAACTATGCTTTGCATTGTTTAAGGCAGTTACTAGCTATGGCTTCTGCTAAACTCAGGTTAGTACCTTTTCTCCTTAATCTATGCTCACCCACCATATCTGTTACAACAATCTGTCATGATAGTTCTGATTTTTCTTTAGCAGGTTATCCTTCTTGTCACTTCTCTATGCTCCATCAAGCATAATGGAGTTGATAGACACCATTAAACTACAGAAAATATGAGCCATATATTCAGAAGTAAAAAGAAAATAGGGCTAGGCTTCTACTAAGGTCTGAAGGAGGATCGTCAAGTACTTTCTACAAAATTCTGCTAAAAGTCTGTACCTACTAACCCGTGCTGTGTTAATTCATGTCAATGAGATGTTTAGACAACATGTGGTTATGCACACTTTAGGAAAACAGCCTGACAATTACAACTGAGTAGGTGACTGTTGCTCCAGATGAAAGCTGCCCATGAGATGGAAGTGACCCTTTCACATCTGGCACCGAAAAGAATCCTTGTGATGCTTTTTAATAAATTACAAGTAGATACTAGAGTGATGAATTCAGGCCTCTGTATGCAAAATTTGTGAAGATCATTAATTAAGTTTCAGATAGCAGTGGGATTTTGGACTCCCCCCAATCTCTGCCTCGTTTCTTAGTGTTTTGAGCTCTGACAGCATGAGGTAGAATTTTTGGATCATCTTCCACAATCATAAGTTATCAAGAACCTCCTGACCTGGAGTTTTGATGCCATTCCTGTGGGCAAACAAGTTCCTTACTGAATCTAATCCTCCAGTACACGCTGCAGCTGTGGCATGTGCCACAGCTTCAGGGAACAGAGACTGTAGGAAGTGTGCTGCTGTGCAGATGGACCCCCAGCTGGATACAGAGCAAATTACCTAGACTCAGGGCGGGCAATGTAGAACACTATTATGCTTTCACTTCACTTTCACTGTATACATACTTTGATTTTTTTTTTTTTCTTTTTTCTTGTTGATTTTTTTTTCTTCCTAGTAGAAGTGATTTTCCTTATCAGTCTGTTGCACAGGACTTTTGCAGGTCTCCTCTGGACTTATTTTGCTGGTGAATTCAGAATTTTCTTCAATAGTTCTGACAAATCTTTCATGACCTCAAATGACAGACTAAGTCAAAGCTCACACAGGGCGCAGTCATGTACGTGTGTTAGTCTTTTGGAGAGCAACACTTGCATGTCTTTAATTCCTGCCAGAATCAGTAGAGATGTGTCTCCCTGTGATAGGGTGAGTTGTACTATTTTTCTCTGATGTGCCCATTGTTATGCCTCAAGAACAATTTTTCATAATCATGGTGTCAACTTACATTTTTATGCTGATGATATAGATATGGGTGTCTTTGAAACGTGACATTTGTGTCCTTTTTTTGTTTAGCAGGCATTAAATCATTAATATCTCAAAATCACATGCCTCTGAATACTGGCAAAATGGAGCTCCTAGTTGTCTGGTTTCTTAAATTTGCTGAAAAATGCCAGTCCTGTTTTTCTAACATCTGATGACCTCTAGTTCTACTTCAAACAGCTATCAAGCAGTCATTTTTGGTCAAGGATTGTTTCTTGTGGTTTTGTATGTATAAGAAGCTGCCTTTTATCATTGAAATCTTGCTACATTTTAGGTATTTCTCTCTATTATTGAGACAGAGGCACTTCTCGCTCCTGATTTATATATTTCATATTAGATAATTGGAATTCTTTGTGTCATTTCCAGAACCTTGAATATCCTGACTGCAAAAATTTTACTAACCTAACTCACTCAATATGTCAATGCATCAGCTCTTCTTAATTAGCAATGATTGCCTAACTGAGTTTAGATCGATTTTTTTTTTTTTTTTTTTCCAGCTATTTTTCACATCCAGGTCTTTTAAAAAATCTTTCAAATTGTATTTACAGTGCCATTTGCTGACATTATGCACAGTTTTGTTCTTCTTAGAGCTTCAACATATAAAATTAGCTGCCTCATTCCATTATGATATTCACAAATTTTATTAAAACTTTACTTTCTACATTTATGAGAATAATTTAGACAGGCTGGTTACTTGCAGAAGAAGGGCAAGAAGTGGAAGGATACTTTCTACCCTTGAATCAAGAGGGAGCGCCTGCTAGGAATATATATTAGTAGAAATGTTACAGTAATTAGACATTCTCCTCTCGTGAACTTCGCTGAGAAGCTCTCAGATTTTTGATTAAAATGAAATGAAACATTTCTACCTCTTTTCATACTAGTTCTCAGACATTTTCCCCCTCCCTGTTCCTCCCAAAAGCTTGTTTTCCTTATACCCTTGTACCTCCTTGTACTTTTTTTTTCCCTGGCTAGTTCACTTTCTCTTGGCATTTGTTCCCCAGGGCATAGATGCACTCTCTGGGCATGTACACTCAGAACCTTTTCAATAAAGCTTTCTTTGAGGCAACTTTACATCAGCAATGAGCAACATGGAAGCAAACTGAAAGGCAGTGATGGCAAGTTCAAAGATTGGTATTGGCACATGCTGGACGATGTGGGCTCATGGCTTCAGCTGGTGAGGAAACCTGTCCTGTCTGGTCTCCAGGTAGCAGAAGCTTCCCTCTTCCTCTGGCAGCATGTGTTAGAGCTAGCTGCAGAGTGGTTTAAAGTGAGGCCTGATAGTCCTTCATTCCTGCCAACCAGTGCAAGGCAGTAGTCTTTATATGCTAAACCTGAAATACGAAATCCTGTTTGTGTTAAAATGAATGACAGGAACTTCTACTGACTTTGCCAGAAGACTGTGCAGGGATTATTGTTCCTTCTGACCTTAGGGAATGCAAAACTGGATGCTGGAATAAAGAGAAAACACTTGTATACATTGTATGCCTTTCAGAGCCTTGAAAAGCCAGGGCTTACTGATGTTCTTTTAATTACTGGATGATGTTGTACAGGAGTGTGAATCTGAGGTTGTTGTAGCCCTGGTGGGAAAGATGCTTAGCCAGCTGAAAATGATTTGTATTGCAGTTTGAAAAGGCAGCATCAGAGCCAGCCTGGCTGTTGTTAAATCACTTTCTAAAGCTACTATTGTAAGGATCTGGCTGTTCGGCTACTGAAGAATCAGCCTGTAACCAGGGACTCGCTTTTATTTTTCTGCAACTGTCTCAGACAAACCTCTGTGATTTCCCTAGAGAAATCCTTTATGTTCATAGTGTTCACTCCAGGTGCCCAGCCATGGCAGCACACCTTACTTGCTCACAACAATTTACTGCACACGTCAGCAATGGCTTCACTGCTGTGGCTGAGATAATTTGTTCTTTCTCATGAAAGGAAAGCTGAGAATCAAGGATGGCGGAGCGAACCTCATTTTACACTCCAACTAAACCCCACAGGGAGTGGTTAATAGTATACAAGACTAAGTCTGATTAAAAACAAACAAACAAACTCCCCAAACACAATCCATATCAATTGTAATTTTTTTCCTCACAACGCCATCTATAAGCTATCTCACAGAAATAGTGTGATTCTCACAGGAAAGAAGAGGAAGAGATGGATTACTTCTTTTTGTTAGTAGCTTTTGTGATTCTCACTGTCTCCTGCAATAACAACAACGGTAATGATGGTGACAAATCCTAAGCTTTGAAAAGAGGTGGCTATGCTTCTGTGTACAGCGTGGTGACAGCTTTGAAGTAAAACATTTTCCTTGTGTTGAGATATTACATGGGCAATCTCTTTCTTGTCACTTTTCCTGCCTGGTCATTAATGGTATTTTGATGCTTGTTTTTTTTTTTCATAAGTGAGGCAATATCTAAACATATCAGGATATCTGCTTAAGTGCAGAAACATGCACAGAAAAAAGGGATTTCTGTCTTTACAAAAGTGTTTTTTTTTTTTTTTTTTTTTTTTTCTGTTTCTAGCTTCTGATTCAAATTTCTTTTAGCATGATGAACTCTGCTGTAGTAGAGCTGGTAGAAAATTAATATTTTTGAATTCCAAATGGTTCCTAATTTTTATACTATTTTTGTTATATACTGATTTTGTGGGGGATATACATATGAATTTATACATAAACCAAAATTTTTTCCAAATAATAAATAAGGTTAAAACTTATGTTAGACCCTGCAGCTCCCAAGTGGGCCCAGTAAAGCCAATTTACTCCTGCACTTTTCAGATTTTGTGGTAAACAGCCTGAAAGCTGGCTCTGGGCATGGGTAATCATAGACAGCTGGATTCCACATTCCTCCCAGCAATCCAGCTGGGTTATGGCCTGTAGCTTTTGACATGTTAAAGCACCAGACTGTAGTCCCTCTTGTCATCTGTGACAATCTGAGTCTATCTAGAGTGACTTTACCATGAGTCCCATGGAAAATAGAGAAGGATGCCAAATCTGAGACACTTCAGCTGAAAGTATTGGGCTCAGCAAAATAATGTTTTCTGGGCGAGTTTTAAGCTGGTCTTAGTGTTTTTTAAATTTGTTGAAGTTTGACCTCAATGTAAATAACTTAATGATATCTTCAAGAATCTTCTCCATATTCTTTGAAAGTGTGTTCAATGTGAATGTGCAGGGTAAAATTGAGGAAAAAAAAAAAACAACCTTTAAGTAGATACAGGCCCTCTAGTGGTGTTCATGGAGTTAGAAGTTTAGGAAACTGGAAGCCTAAAATGTACCACCTAGGTTACATATGGTGAAATTTGCTGGTCATACCCATTAGCACATAGTTCTTTGGAGTCCACGTTGTCCTCTGATTATTTATATTATGTAAAAAGA
Organism: Netta rufina; assembly: GCF_964035555.1. Classification (NCBI taxonomy): domain Eukaryota; kingdom Metazoa; phylum Chordata; class Aves; order Anseriformes; family Anatidae; genus Netta; species Netta rufina. The sequence continues at coordinate 18,644,167 of NC_140127.1, forward strand.
ACATTGTTAGTATTATCTACACACTATACCCATACATCCTTCTGCAAATTTTAGTTTATTTTTCAGTGTTATTAGCACTGCTAGTAAGTCCATAGTTCATGAGTCTGAAACTGGCTGTGCTCCTGTTCTCTAAATATAAAACCAACAAAAGTCTGTCTCCTCCAAAGATCTTGCAGTCTAGATGCAAGACAAATGTTGGCCAGTTATTTTAGTCCATCGACAGCCAACAGCCAGAGTTTAATGTTTTGTCATAGCCTGCAATAAACTGGCACTACTGCTGAAAGTAAACGTCGTACCTCCTCTTTGTCCCTTGTTGGATTGCTCTGTCATCTCTCTTGTACAGGCACAGTGGACAGTACAACAACTGATTAACAAATTAATGATTTAAATACTACTCAAAAAGGTTAAAAAGAGTGATAATTGGACCCGAGTCGCAGTTAGCTTCCATTTATAGTATTTTCTAATGAGATGCATGCTCAAAACCATTCTTTTATGTAGAGATAACAGACTGCTCTTCTGGGAAAGAATGACAATGTGATTAACCCCACAGTAGGGCTTTTCCATTTGATCACCTACATAAAGAATACCTTTCTTTCTACATTCGTTTTTTTTTTTTTTTTCTTTTTTTTTTTCTTTTTTTTCAAGCTATGATTCTGTTCTGTCCCCTCAAAGAGCTGCTGCCAGAGAAGAGTGCAAGCAATTAAGCTGTAGTAGAAAATTTGATTATACAAATGTAGTTCAAAGTTTGTATGCAGTTACAAAAGATTGGCAGTGTGTAGTGTGAGAAATGAATGCAGCTTCTTTTTCAGGATGAATAACTGAAAGTTTATATGGCTCCGTGGATGAAATGTTCCAATACAATCTGAAGCTGTCCCATCCTGCCTCCTTCCCATCTCCTCAGTTTGCTTGCCTGTTTTTTACTGAGTACCCTACAAAACTCTTCATGTCCAAGCTTCTGGAGAAGATGGTAGAAGGCTATAAAGTCACAAGTGGTATAGACATTTGAACAGGGTTGATTTTCTTCTTCATACAGGACCTGGAGGGGATGAAATTGTAACTGCAAGTGGCAGGTTCAAAGCAAACAAAAAGTGATTCTTCACACATTACATTGTAAAGCTGTAAAAGTTTATTGTCCCAGGATTTTGGGGATACTAAAGGGTTCAAAAATCGATTAGATGTGTTCATGGAAAGAAAACCCATGAAGGCTGTTGCCTGTGGCTCAGAAAGTCTGTAAGCCACAAATCATATAAATCAGAGAAATGTATTCTAGAGAACTGTTTTTGTATGCTTGTTCTGTCTTTACACTGCACTCTACATCTGCTACTGGCCTCTGTAAGAAGCAGGATACTGGGCTATATAAACTTGCCACGATGTTCATGCATCCTCAGAGAAAATTGGGTTTTGTCTGCTTTATTTCAGTTTTATACGTCTTTGAGATCCCTGCCTTCAGACAAGACTCAAACCACAAGCACTAGGTTATCCAACAAGGATTTCTAAATATCATTTCCATCATAGCTGAAACCAGAAGGAAACATAAATCTCAAGGGACAATTTTGCTGAATTCTTTCAGACCAAATTAAAACAACCAGCTTCCTCCCCAGCTCCCTGGCCTTCTGGAAATAACAAACCACTGAGGAAAGACAAGCATCTTCTCATTGGCACTTGAACGTTTATGCTTTTCCTTGCATGAAGATATTGGATCTTAGGCTACTTTCAGCTTGGGTGTTTTTGCAGGCTTTCTGTGGGTACATGTAGATTTAGCTATCTGTGTCCTTGCTTTCATTAAAACTGTTTTGTGCTAAGCACAGGTTTCCACTTCCATGTTGATGTGAAGTATTATCTTTACACTTTTGTAAAGAATCAATACTGTTTTATGTATCCTAGCCCTGTTACTCTGTGACTTTCTCTTTTCTCCAGATCTCATAGGCTTTACTTTCTCGATCTCCCTTTAAAAAAGGACAGACCTCGTTTCTGTTATCTCATTATAAGAAAGTCAGGAATATTGGATCCTGTTATGGCAGGAATTCTGTTCACGTGAAAGCTTCTGAATCTTCATAAAACAGGGTTATGGTCCTTAGTGACAACATTTTTCTCAGAACTTGTCAAACAGTTGAGTGATGTGAGTTGTAATAAAAGCAAATGCATGATTTTTAGGCAGTCTGACTAAAAGCTCTTCCTCCGGTAGCTGCTGAGGTTTCACTTTTTTTGGAGTTTGAGATGCACAGCCCTTTCTGCATTTGTATGACCAAGAGATCATTCAAAACTCTAATTCTTTTTTAGAGGCTAAAGCATATTTGTGGTTGACAAATTCCCACATCAAAGAGTTGCATGATTCAATGAAGAATGTCAGCATAGCATGTTGACCATGTGAATTGTTGAAAGGAGCCTTTTTAACTGCTGGGTCTTCACAGCTTTATGGCATAGTCTTGAAGAAATGCTTTAATCTCTCTGCCTCAGTGCCCGTTGGAATAGTAAAGGTTTTTTGTTGGTAATAATTGGAGAGCCCACAGCGATACATGCTGTGCATTCAGGCACAGAAACACAACTTTTGCTTTCACCTCTCATTGCAGGTTGCAGATTTTAGTATCTGAATTTCTCTCTTCATAAATTCTTTAAAAACATTTTTCTACAGCCAGGAGGAGTACTTGATAGAGACATGAATACCTGATTAGAAGTGGGTATTTTCACGGAGAATCGTTATTCTTGAATGTATTTCATTAAAAAAAAAAAAAAAAAAAAAAAAAAGACTAAAAGGTTTATTTTTGAAGGATTTCTGAAATTATATTAATTAAATGGGCCCCTCTCTGAGTTTTTCCTTTGGGGCAACAAAAATTGTTAGCCCTGATGGGGATCAGGACCACCGTCTCCTGGATTTTGTGTCATATTTTGACATCCTCATCTAGTTAGAGAGATAAGCATGATGGTACCTTCCATCTGCCTTACCCTTGAGAAAAAAAACACACACAACTAGCATGACATTTTTTTAATCTTGAAATTCATCCTGTTATTTGTGCTTACTGAGAGAATATGTAATGTTTCAGATGCACACATTTTCAAACATAGGCATATATAAAAGCTGTATGCCTTACATGTCACCTCACTGTAAACATGGAGACTGGTGCGTTCCACATCTGTTGTGCTTGAAGTACGTCTGCACAAGTATTCTAAGTTTGTTCAGAAAGCTGCTAGATCTTCTGCAGTGCTTGGGAACTGGGTTACTGCTAGTCTGCTGTCCAAACTGATAGGGTAAGTAGGTCTGCGGATGCCCATATGCTGTTATCTCAGATTCTCTGTAGTGTTGAGTGGAACTAAAGCACATGATCCCAGGTGAGAAATGGCAGTAATACCCAGAAGTAGCCACAAGACAAACTGGGAGCAGAGGAGTTCCAAAATATCAGGATGACTTTGCACAATGTGAACGTTTAAGAGATAATGTTACCCAACTTCACTCACAACACGTCTGTTCCTGAAATTGTTCTGGCATGTTACCTCCCAGGTAAACTCTGAAAGCAGCCCTGAAGAGCTAATTCTTAACCATGGTTGTTATTTGGTTTCTCTGGGAAGTCCGGGCCATATCTTCAGTGCTCACAATTTAAAAATAATATGAGAAGAAAGCTCTCATAAGGAAACATGTTGATGGGTTTTTGTTTGAAAATGTTATAAAAGCACTAATGAAAGTTAAATCTTTAAGTTAATAGAGCACAGAGGGAAGGGTGAAAAGCCAGCAACATTAAAAGCTAAAATACAGCTGAAAGAGAATGGAAAACACTTGAAGAAGTGAGGATTAGACAACTAGCTTTTTATTGTCTGTGAAAATATTTCATTTGGTATTTATGAGAATAGTTTAAATCATCCCTTCACCATATGGAGGGTTTATATGCATTAGACAAAAGAAGAAAAGGAAGGAGCCAGGGTTTTAGAAAAAGTAGCTAGTAAAGCACAGTATTATGTTCCTCTTGCTGAGATAAGAAGTTAGATTAAGAAGGTGTAAGCTAAATCATAACAGTACCTCCTTTACTGTACATTACCATGAGCACCACCTTATTGCTCCTATACTTTCCAACAGCTTACACAAACCACTATTAAAGGGTTAAACACTTCAGAGGGCTGTATTCATGACTATCTTGATGATGGGGGAACCATGGTCTGCCTGCTTTGAATAGTAAGAGATCTGATTCTTGCTTTCTTAAGCTGAGGCCTTTTGTCGACTATGACAGCTAAATTAGACACTTATATTAGCTCCTCAGTCCCTGCTCTACTGGGGAGCTGGGGCCATGATAAGATCAGGTTTTAGGTCTTACAGCAGGGAAAGTTGTTACAGTGAAAGGAATTTCATGGTAATTGCACATTAGGGATCTCAGCTGTCTGTTTTTGAATCTATGGAAAAAATGTTTTCACTTTGAATAACATTTTTTTAAGGACTCATCAAATGGACAAGAATCCCAAATGATAGATGGTTTATTCGGAATTGAAGCTGATGTTTTGAAAGCTAAAATAGTTTCCAATCTTTCTTAGTTGCACACAAAAGGCATACAAGTGTTGCCTGCTTCCTCCAACTTTTTTTTTTTTTTGTATTTTGATTTTAACCACTGAAGGAGTTAAAAGCTCATCAAATACTTTGTTTCTTCCAGAAGACTTTGAACAGTGTGGGAATTTATAGGATTACGATGCTCTCAGTAGAATTTTTGAATAAATTTATCAAGGAATTGATGATCCTTGATCAACGAATTTACAAATTTTCTATCTCTGACTTTTCAGTTTTGTCCTTTGGTTTAAGTCTTCAAAAGATCCGGTGTCATACCTCTGACCCTCAAAAGGGAAGATTGGATTTGATATGCCTGAAATCTCAAAAGAAAAACTGAAGGGAAAAAAAGGAAAAACATGACTCATCTTTTAATCTCTTTTAGGGATAAATCTTAAAATCCCCCAAATTATGAGTTAATATATAATCTAGAGGTGGATAGAAACTTTTCAATTCCTCTGGCTATAGGATCCCAATATGATAGAGCTATGTCATAAAATGACATTAATTGACACTGAGAAGTAGAAATCTCTTCTGAATAAAACGTAGATGGAAACCACTAACTCACCTCACACGAGCCTCCGAAAGATGAACCTTTCTTTTGACCTTCTCATTTGCAGTTTTATTCATTGATGAGGGTAAGACGTGTCCCAGTCTGCATACATCTGAACTTGCATGTAACTAATGTTTTATTACTAATTAGCTTGGTAATAGCTACAAGGTAATTCTTGGCTACTTTTGGTCATGAAGACTCGCATAGGATTGGAGAATTTCACAGGCAAAACTTGTTTTGCCAAAATCCCCAAAATCTTTTGGTATAAAACATAAAAATGGATCTGAAGAGAGCTTGTATTCAGAGACATAAAGATCGAATCTAATCTTTTGGGAAAAATATCTAGGCCATTTTCTAGCACATATTCCCTGTTGTTTTGTGGGATCACTCCTACAAAATCGAAGTGTCATGAGCACTGCTCAATTCAGAGGTAATGAAACCTTTTTTCTTTAATGTGTGCCAGCTAAAGAATTATCTTTTTTTGTTAATGGCTTCATCCAATCAAACTCTTAAGTAACATCCACCAACATCATTTTGACATAAAGATGACATTTGGCTAAACTGTTTTTAATTAATTGTAATAATCTTAAATTCAGACCTGCTCTATTTCTTAGTGATGTGCTGTCAAAATCAGTTTTATTTCTGTTTAACTGGTGTCTGCAAGCTGAAACGTATAACATCTTCACAAACTTTTATCACTTAAGGAATGCCAATGTTCATTTTTATTATCTATTCTTTGTGCCATGTGAGTTTTTTTTGTTTTTTATCTGAGTAATGTGGAATTGTTCATGATCAGAAAGACCTTGAAGGAAGAGAACTGCCTTCCTCTTTGACTTTTCTGCCAGTTAATCATGGACTAAAATTATTTCATCGATAGCTGAGAGCTGTTTGGCTAATATTAACAACAGATAATATACACAAAGCAATGATTGCATCTCATGGGGAAAAGCTTTCCTAAACAGGTTGCTTTAGCATCGTCATGACATCCAGTTGGTCACAATTTGCTAAGGCTACACATGAACAGTCAGATAGCCCTGACTGGGCTGGACTTTGAGGTCCACATGCACCTGATTTTTGAAGTGAATTACAGTTCATAAGATCCCTTGATTAGTGTTAACTTAAGTTTCACGTCTTGATTGTAGACCCCATTTTACAATAAAAATGATTGAAGTCCACGTGTCATGCAATCTATCAAGTGTTTGTATTTGGTAGAGTTCTGTTCAGGTGTGAGGACCTATTATATTCAGAACAAAGCGAAAGACTTCTTGTACATAGCAGCTTACATTTTAAGTGTTCATACAGACTGACAAAAATGAAACTACTCAAATAATTAGCCTAAAACCTGTGTTAGAAAATTCCTTTCCTTGAGAGTGTCCAGAAGAGAGAATGTGACAGTAAGCAGAGACTCGACATTTCCAGTACGATGGCACAAAAACTTTTTCCAAGTGCTTGTTAACAATGTATAAGTTCTGGAAAAAAATCATTAAAGTATCATAGCAACTTGTCACTGAAACCATTAATTATAGCACTAAGATAATGGATGCTATCGGATGGCAATATTCTTGGCAGTACATATTGATTAATTATCACCTTATAGTCCTCAGCGATGGTCATGTTTGTTATGATCAAATGTTAAGGTAAGTGACTATGGAATGACTGCAAAAAGTGAACATTTAGGAGAGAATGTTACCCAATATCAGATTAAATGTCAGATATTACTTCTCTGAGGACATATCCATGGTTATTTGGGGAATCTGTCCTTGAACAGAAAAACTTCAGATATACAAACAGCTTCTTTACCGCTTCAGCTACAGTAAATGAGCCTCTGTGATGACCAACCTACATGCTCTTCGCTATCAACTACTGGAAGTTCATGATGCTCTGATGGAATCCAGGTCATTGACCATGTTATTACCTAACTATAATAAAACCCAAAAGAGTGAGGAACTGAGTTGGTGTCAACCGGTACAGACATCTTGACTTTAGTGAAACTATGTCAGTCTATTTTTGGATGGGTGTGACTTAAGCCTTGCTCTGCTCCGTTCTCTGAAATTTCTTGCACATTTGTGGGGTGATGACCAAATACCATCATTTTAGATCTGGAGAACTTTATACACGTTGTTAATCTGTTAAACTGAGGTGACGTGTTCAAATTAAAAGAAACCTACCAGTTGAAAGGGTTTGCATAAGTAGGAGATTTTCTCAATAAATGTGGTCAAATTTGTATGAATTTAGAGAAGCCCAGGAGGTACAAGCAAAGCAGCTGGTATGATTTTGCAAAACAGAGCTTTGAAGAAGGTGAAGAGGGATGCCATTTATTATAGCAAGTTAACCTAGCAAAGTAATGGACCTGAAACATTTATTATTCTCCTGCAGCCATTATTTCCTGTTCAAATTGCCCAGAACATCGAATTGTTCTATGTGGAGTTAGGTGCAACAAAAACTCTCTTATGTATTGTAGAATACTGAATAACAGATTTGAGTCCTGCAACAATGAAATCCAAAGAAACATCACCAGGCCATAATTCTGAGGTACATTGGATGTTGTAAAGCTGCAGTAACAAGGTCAGTGATAGCACTTCAGTTTTTTGCTAAGTTTGTTGCAGTGGTAAAAATGTTTGTGTGTCCCCACAGAAAGTCCCATACAGTTGGCTACCATACGTAATGTTGGAGTTAATCTCTACCTCTGCTGTAATATGTCACACGTGCTAGTCGTCTGTGCAGGATAGACAAAGGCAGATTAATGCATTAGACTTGCTGTGCCAGTGTGATCAGCATTGAGTCTTCAATGAGAAAAGCTGAAAAAGGTTCAGTGTTTGTTTGCCATTACCCATACACGGCATTGTCCTTATTGTCTTCCATTCAAACAGTCTTAGCAGTAATTAGACACAGTATCTACTTCAGAGACTTTTCCAGTGATTGCTCTAAGTTCAATTAATTCCCCATATATATGAGTGCTACACTGTCTAAGTTGCCACTTAGAACAGTTTTCATATGTCAATATATATTACCATTTTCCCTCCAACCCTTTATTCTGTCTGGATCTCAGTTTTATCCCATCTTCCTGGACCAAATTAAACTAGAGATTTCTGCGTAATGGATGATCATTCTGTATATAGCTTTGGACTGCACTGTATAGGAAAAACAAACTGAACTATACTTTACTTGATTACTTGGATTTTTCTCTTTAGTCTCATAAGTCCATTCCAGAAACAGTGATAGTTTAACACGAATTTTGTAGTTTCATAAATCATTGAATTTGATATATAGTTTTTCATTATCAGTTGTGTTTACAACTTCTGGTCTTAGTTTTCTTACAGTTAATCGTAGATCATGTGAAATGCAGCTTAGTGAGGATTCAGTTGGCTTGATGTCTGCAGGGTAATTTCACATTTTTCTTACTCCTCTCTCTCACAGCTGCTGTTTTTTTTTTTTTTTTTTTTTTTTGACCCTTTCTTAAATACATTCTTCCAGAGGTGCCACCAGCATTGCTGATGGGCTCAGCTCTGGCCAGTGGTTGATGCATTTTGGAGCTCCTGAACTCCTCTCATAGATGCTGCCCCTGCAGCCCCTGCTACCAAAACCTTGCCCCGTAAACTAGTGCACTGAAAAAAGATAAATATTGAACAAAATGAATCCTAACATCTGGTAAAGAACATGCTATGGAGTAGGCCTGAGGAAAAAGTAGCTGAAGGAAAAGCTCTTATGTCTGATTTGGTGGATGTGGAATGTGGTGTAGAGCTAGGGTTGCTCTCTACTCAAGGTTTCAACAAGTTGAAAAGAAATAGCCACAGTGGGACTTTGAAGATAGAAGGAGACGAGAACTAGCCATAGTTGAAAGAGGCTGGCTGGAAGAGTTGAAGTGTTCATGTTTCACTGCAGAATTCTGCAGCTAGGAAGTGTATTTGAGGGAACGGAGTGTTATGGAAGGAGACTACCTTAAACCCTGAAAACACCAAAGGCTGAAAATAGCACAGAACTGATTTATTGGTTTGTCCATACGTGTACATCACTTGTGCTGCCTGAAGAATGATAGGCCCGAGACTTTTGCAGAGCAGGTGTACTTCAGGGATGCTTCTCTGAAAAAAAGTAAGGCTTCTGTCCACTAGCCTGAAACTCTGGAAAAAGCTCTGCTTTAGTAACAATACAGTATCAATTTTTATGAATTTCCAAACTTGAACTTGGAAGGACCTAGTGAAATCCTTTAGAAAGAGTAATTGACTTTTTGTTAGTTAGAGACCTAATTAATTTTTTGAAATAGATTTTTCTTACCATTTCTCTGTCTCACTGGGAATATGAAAAGGGTGCCAAATAACCCTTTGGCATCTGGGGTGAGCTGTACTTTTAAAGGTTGACTTGTAGTTCATTTCACTCATATTTTTACTCTTCAGTCACTTGAATATAACATCTGCCATTTTTGTGGATCAAAAGCTTTCTGTACCCTGAACTTTGTCTCTGTTGATTTTAATTGTTTTATGCTGCATTTTATGGTTCATGCCTAGAACACAGATGGTAGATATTTACCATATATATAAAATTATTATTATGCTGCTCACATCACATGCCAGGCGCCACTGATGTAGTAAAGAAGGAATGCCTTGATCTGCATAAATTTGTTGCATACATTTTCAGTATCTCTTTATATATTTTTTTTCTCACCCCTTATTCTCTTGTTTTGTACTATATTCTGCAATAAACCACCCTAGATACATGCTTTTCTGTCTGTTCATTAGCCCTTGATTAAATGTGTTACTTTGACCAGACAGTTCCATTGCCTAAGTGACCCTCTCTCAAGCAAATTGGGTTGATTCTATGTCTGGGTTGCTCCAGTACATCTGGAGCAGACACAACCTGATAGATGTCATCTTGCAAGTATGAATACTTTCAATCATAAAAATTTGGGCTTCATATAGTTTCAGAAAAAAGCTGTTGTAGTGTGTGTACTAACCCCATGGCTCAAGAAATCTGTTTGTGCTGCAGTCTGTATGTGTATCTGATATTTAGGTACACTGTATGATTTACTATCATGTACAAGCCTCTTCCTCTTATAGGCTTCGTTGCATTCCTCCAGTACCTTTCAGCTGCTGGCCATAACACATCTTCCTTCTTGAGTGCATGTTAACAAAAGTCATCTCTCATGGTAATAACTTCTTTGGATATGCACATCTGTCCAGTCAGATGTGGAGAGAGGCCAAACTACTGCAAATGCAGTCAGCCAAATATGTCATTGCTGGTGGTTTAAAGTAACTAAGTGGATTTAGATGAGAAAGGAAAACAAAACGAAAATGAAGGTCAGCCTATAGGTCCTCATTCATGGAGCTCATTTAATTCAGAGAGAACCTTTCCAAACAACTGATGCATCTTCTTGAATCCCCTTTCTCCAAGCATTCCACATCTTATTGGTGCTGTAACGTGATAGTATCACTGGAGTTATTAAAGCTCTATTCACCACCACAGCATAAGCCCTCGAAAAGCCACCAGTCACATAAAGTGTGCACTTTTGCAGTTGTTTTATTTGTGGGATTTCTTTTTTCAGTGTGCAGCTTTAGAGATATTAGAAAATATATTTAATCCATTCAGCTGGTAGTCTCTTGAGCTGCTATTCCTATTTTAGTGTTGCTACTTGGTTGATTTTTAAAGCATACTTTGTTCATGAAGCAGGACCAAAGAAAATGCTCTTGCTGTTTGAGTTTTCTGGCACTACAGAGCTAATATATCGTGTTGTTACGAGCAATAGAGACTCTTAATATGTGTTCGTATTTTGGAAAGATTGTAACTTGAATAGATTCTCATGGCCTAATTTTAAACTGGTTTATGCCACATGCTGTTCCATTGACTTGGCAGAATTCAGTCCACTAAATGCAATTATACATGTGTAACCAAAATAGATTTTTTTTTTCTCCTTATGTCCTATTTGTGCTCTCAGTTATTTGTGCATCCCTTGTATAGCCACACAAACGCAAAAATAAAATTACCATGAAAAAGTCTGTTATGTTTTAAGTGTGGCTACTGAATGCTACAACTACAACCTTTATGTGCCACATAACACACATATGTAGTTACTGTGTAAAGTTGTTGGTAAATTGTTGCAATACCTATGGGGGCCTACAGGAAAGCTGGGGAGAGAATCTCAGGGAGTGTAGTGACAGGACAAGGGGCGATGGGTTTAAATTACAGGAAGGTAGATTTAGATTAGACATAAGGAAAAAAATCTTTACAGTAAGGGTGGTGAGGCACTGGCACAGGTTGCCCAGTGAAGCTGTGGATGCCCCATAACTGGAGGTGTTCAAGGCCAGCTTGGATGAGGCCTTCGCCAATGTGATCCAGTGAGTGACATCCCTGCCTATGGCAGGGAGTTGGAGCTGGATGATCTTTAGGGTCCCTTCCAAGCCAAACCATTCTATGATTAACTTGCTTAAGCACAAATTTATGAAATAAAGCTTTCAACATTAAACAAATACAGAAGTACCAATTAGCAGAATGCTATGTTTTTCCACTGTGACAGTTTAGATCATGTGTCTTTGAATCTGAGAAAATTTTCACACTGAATGCACAAAAGTTGTTGTTTGTGCTAACTGATGTGTATGAGAGAATTAGCAACAGTCACTGAATAGCTTGATATTAAATTTAATTAGGAGTAGAGATAAATGGTCCACAATGTAAATTTCTTGGAATGAAAAACCATGATCTTTCAGTGATGATGGCAGCTAATAAGCATTTTACCATATAAGTAGTAGATAATAAGATATGGCCAAAAATAAACATAGGCAAAAAGTGGTGCTAACTTAAAACACAAACACAAGGCTCTTTGTTTTAGTATCATCAATGATCAGTGTTTTGACAACTCTATAGTGCTGCTATGCATTGCAAAAATCAAAGCAAGTACTTAATGAATCTCATTAAAAAACTAAAACAAAACAAAACAACAACAACAAAACAACATGTAGCCTATAGAGCTTCACTTTCATTTGTTACATGTTAATTCACATATCCAAAAAAAAAAAAAAAGCCATAGGTGATTTCTTAGAGGCATTTCAATGTGGTATAATTTTTATAGGGAAATTAAATCCATTTTTAAAAGTTCATTTTTATTGCTATTTACAGTCTATTTTAACTTAATTCATAATAGAAAACACAGTTTTGTGCATATACATAAAGTCATACTTTAAATAATTTATTTAACCTTGGTTTATTGGGAAATACATTTTATAACTTAAAGTATATATGAAAATTCAGAAAAAAATGGAACTAATATACAATTTCTGATGAGAAATACTTCATGTATCAGTACAGCAATAGCATTTTCATTATGTGTGTAAATTACATGCATAAATTATGCATGTAATTTTTTTTTTCCAAGGCTTTAGACATTTCCCTTCCTTGATTTGTCAGATTCTACAAGTTGCAGCACTGGCTATGCTAATTACTGGTTGATTTTTCCAGAATAAGTCCTTTGTAGAGGTTATCTCATATTTAAATTGCAATGATTGAATTATTAAGGAAATTCTATTTCAGGAAAGTCCCTTCTCTTTTGCTTTGTTACCTTGTCTTTCTTTTTCTTTTAAAGCAATGTTATTAGTTTTTACTCTATTGCCAATTTTTACTGCATTACTGTATTAATGGCAACTGATGCTACTTTTATAAGTTAATAATTGTCACAGTACAGTATTTTTCTGTGAAAGAGATCAAACAGATTCAGAAGCAGATGTAGGTTCATTCTTTTCTTGTTTCTGTTTCATCATGTAACAACTCAACAAAAGAAATAGGTCCAAAGAATATAAAAGTTGATTCTATGTTTGTTACTCATAAGATAGTCCATGCATCAAGTCATCTCTGTATAACTCCACTAACCTGCGTGAACTTGTCCCTCAAAGACCCCAGTGACCATTACTGGTTTGCTATTTAATTGACCAGCTTTGCTTTATTTTATTTCATGTAGATTCTTATTTATTTATTTGCCCACATTCTCTCATTAATACCTTCCAGTAATTTGTTAAGTGATGTGAGTTTTTTTTTTCTGTCATCCTCTCCATCTCTCCAATCCTTTGTTGGTAAAGCTTTTCGCTGTTGGTTGTTGTTTGATTTCATTTACAATACTTATCACTATAGCAAAGAAATACAGCTAGCATTTGTAGCATAATTTTTGGGAGTTATCTCCACCAGCTAAATAAAATCTGTTGGGTCCTATTTGCAGTAACTATGATATTTGTGGCAGCTGGGGGCACTTTGCACCCTGAAAAGTGAAGCCTCGAAGATGTAATGGGCAACAGTTAAAAAGACAGATGACCAATGTCTCCATGAGAGCAGATTTGTTTTAGTTTCTTGGAAACAAGTGAAGAAACGCATGAACTTCTGCAGAAGTGTGAGAAATTTCTGACCACTACCACTTGAAGTATTACCTCCAACTTTTCAGCTGTTATTGTAAAATACACATTTTTTCATTGTACATTTTACTTAAAAGCTCTTTGCAGAAATGTCTGTGTGAGGTTACTGTGAATGCAAAATCAGAACAAACTACATGACAAAAAAAGGAAAAGCTTCCTATATCTTTTGGAAGTTTTTTTTTCTTTATTTTTTTTCTTTATTTTTTGTTTTTTGTTTTTTTTTCTGGGATGTACAGTATGTGATGAAAGAAGTTAGATATCTCTTTCTGCTTCCCAAGATCTGTAAATAGCTTTCTTTCATGTAGGTGTTCAAAAAAATTAAATATATAAAACTAGAGTGGTATTCAGAAATATATTTTGTAGTGATGGTAGGATACTTAGGTTGTTACTTCACTAAGGACAAAAGTTAATTGAAGTTCACCTAAATCATGCTCCAAATAACTTTGGAAACTACTAATGGCCATAGGGTCATGGAATGATCAGGAATGAATGCCCTGCAAGAAGACATTTCTCCTAGGCTTTATTTGTTTTGTTAAAGATTAGTTGTGTTGATGGAGACCATTTTTTCCTTTTTTTTTTTTTCTTTTTTTTTTTCTTTTTTTTTTTTCTTTTTTTTTCCCCTAAACAAATTAACTTTGCAGTGGGAAAGATCCCACCTCTTTATTGCAGTCTGTCATCTACTCACCATCTAGAAAAGGTAGTCCTTATTTTTGAGGATGTGCAAATAATTTTAATACAGTTAAAAAGGAGAAAAACAAAATCGGGTACTCATGAAACCATTCAAATTCTGTTTGGAAGGAATATTTTTTTGTGTTCACTTTATATTATAGTGGTAAAACTGAGATTAAATATGTATATATTTTTCTGACTTCAAGAAAGAAATGCAGATTTTGAACTTGGAAAGTGAATGAAAAACCATGCACATCATTTTTCATTTCTACTTTGCCCAAAGATATAACAAAAATATAGTAGTGTTCTCACAAAATGGTTTAATGAACAAAAGGTTTTGAATTCCTATCTGATAACCATTTACAGATGGATGTACAAAGGCAATACTTCAAAATGTAAAAGATAATCAATGTGAATAAAAATTGGGCTTTGAATACTTTACTGCAATGTTATTACTTCCTCTGCATGGTGTGTTTCCAATTTGGAAAAATAAAAACCCAACTGTGAGCAGGAAAAAAATATATCCTTCAATAGTGACTCCATTTGTTGAGAAGATCTAATGGTTTTATTTTCATGCTTAATGCCTGTGAAGTTCCACAGACCATAATTTCTAAATCCATCAGGAATACCACTGTAGTACTGTTGCCCTCAAAACTATCTGTAATGGTTTGCTTTCTTTTGATTTGTAGAGTGACATGGCAACCAGGATTAACTTTCAGCCCTCCCCCTTCAAACATGTATATATTTTAGACCCCATTAAAAAAAATTAAAAGAGGAAGTTATAACTGTTAGATTAGATCATGTTTTTGAGTTCTGGACTCTTAAGATCTCTGCACCCAGGCTGTTAAAACTAGAAGATTGATACTTAATGATGTTTCTTGCCCTTTGTTCCCCCTGTCTAAGCTATAAAACAGATTTGACAACCTCCTTTAAAAAGTGCTTGAAGAAAAGGAGAAGACAAATGAGGGAAGGGAGGGAGAAAACAGATTCCAAAGAGAGGCTTTGGGATCTGAAGAGTTGGGGAATGATTCCTGAATTTGTCAAGTCCACAGAAGGTTTCATATCTAACTATATACCAATCTGCTGCTGTCAAAACACGTTTTCTATAGGTGGCATCTCTGAAATTAGTAAATACAGAATATAAAACATAATTTTAGACATGAGAAATCCTTAATAAAATGAGCAGTTTGTCCAAAATAATTGTTCTAAATTTAAATACAGGATTATAAATAATAATGTAAATACAGGATTTTATTTCTTCTATGTTTAAGATATGTATTAGCCTAATACATTCCAATTTATTGTTTAAACCTTATTTTAAATATTGGTTGTGGTTCAGAGAAGACTTAGGAAATAGATTACAGAATTGTTAGCACATGTTTTGTTGTGAGGGATGTAAAGAAATCACAAACATAGTGTCCTTAATTTTTCACAAAAGATGCTATGTATTGGAAGGCTCCCTGCTTTAGCAATGAAAGGTATGGTAGAACAAATTGCTAGAATTTGAAATGAGAAAAATTGAGAATAATCTAAATCCAGAGATTTTAGCAGAAATACCATGAGCCACTGTGCATTCTGTGCCACTGAAAATTCCAAGTCAGGGTGTTTTTTTTTTTTGTTGTTTGTTTTTTTTTTTTTCCCCTGAGATTTAATTCAAACACAGTTTTTGGACTTGAAACTGATATTAATTTGCGGAAGGTTGTGGTGTGCCATATGCAGGTCAAACTGAATGCTAACATGAGTTCTTCCTTCCCTTAAAATCTGTGATTTGGAGGGTTTTTTGCTTATATAGCTTCAGAGGAGGTATTTTCTGGGAAGTAAGAAAATAAAAGGCAAAGAGGAGAGAAGAAAGTGAAGGTGAATTAATTAATCTATTGAAATGACCTTTTCTCTTAAGCGTGTCCAGGTGGAAGAATAGATTAAGTGAAAACTTTTCAAATGGAAAGGCTTAGGTATCTGAGCAATCACTCTCCCAGTGTTGCAAAGCCTGTTATCTAAAAATGCTTAAATGTATTAACAGATTTTTTTTTTTCTACCTTTCCTATGTGAGACAGCACAGGGCTCAAGTCTGCTGTGAGACACATCTCTTTGAACAAGCTCCACTTTATTAAGATAACCTTGGAGTTGCCCAGCTGCTGCTAAGGTCTTATGTCTGCAAATCCCAGACTTGCTCATTTCCATCTTGCTTAGCTGCTTCTTTTTCTCTTTTTGGATCAGAAAGTAGTTCTAAATTGCTGTTATATTGGTCAGATTTTGTATTAATTCTAGACTCCTTAATCTTTTCACACATCCTATAGAGACCTAGTGTAGTGTTTCTAGGTAGAAATCTTCAAAATGTCATCAAGATACTAACTTTCTCTGGGTTACCTGTCAGGCACCAAAATATAACTTGGTTATCATCCAGTATCAAAAGCTGGATGTAGAAATAATCAAAGTAATGGACTAAAGGTACAGCATGGTTGATATCCATATATGCCTTTTTAAAATTAAAAGTGACTAGATGAATTTGGCCTCGATTAATTTACATCCCAGGGACAGCAGGCTTGAAAAAAAAAAGAGAGAACATTTTCTGTATTACTAGTGAATCATTATAATACCTTGTATAATACCTGGTTTAATAATTTTCAAGGGAACTTACTAATGATCTTGTGAAAGGAAAAAAAACCTCCCCATCCTTTTTATACTTCTCAGAGGTGTGTAAAACCTGGGCTACCTGAATGACATTTCAGCCTAACAAAGAACAGTAAAACTAAATCAATTCAAGAATGGAAAGGAAAAGATTTTCCATGTTCCTGACTGTCTGGTCATCAGTTTCCCTTCTGGCTGAGGAATAATTAATATATTAACAACTTTTAAGTTTCATCAAAGAAGAGAACCAGAAGGATGAAAGCGATCCCAGTAGTATCCCCACAGAGGAAAAAACAAAACAACTGCTGTGTGAGCTCAGTGCTTATTAGATGGCAGAAGCTTCACACATGACAATGACTTCTGAATGGCTCAGCTATTGGAAAAAATATCCTCAGAGTTCATCCCTTAGAAGGCATCAGAAATTCACTGCTTGGTTGAGTGTTCTCTTCTTTGCAGATTTTCTGACTTGAAATCAGATTGGAAATTCCCTTGGAGCTATGGCCTTCGTAATAGTGCCTTTCATGTGATTTTCTGATGTCTAGATCAGAAATGATGAGCTCATTCTGCATACTTAGTATAAATCAATTGAAACATCATGGAACAATTAAACAAAAATCCACTGGAGATGTAGCAGCATTACTCCTGCAGGTTTTGTAACAAGTACGTAAGAACTAATGTAAGAACCATAAACAACAGAATTTCTACAGTACCCCAGATCTGGTCTATGAACACTTGACAAATTCCTAATGATGCCCAGTCTGTGTGGGGCCTCCTTTAATGGCAGCTCTGTAAATTAGCCAGCAGTTAGTTTTTTTCCATGTTTCTGTTAAAATGATGTATGATTGGACAAAGACAAATCACAAGAATATGTAGGGAAAGAAGTCTAAGAAGGGGAGGCAAGAGGGAAGCCATGCAGCCTATAGCCCAATTTACTCCTCCTGGAAACATTCTCTTTGATAGTCTGCAAGTAGTTTTTACTGATTTAACTCTACTGAGTTAAAGGGTCAGCCAAAGGTGGAGTTTTAAACCCTTGTGTGAAAGAACTCTGGAAATATGTTGAGGAACGAACCTTAGCAATTGAATCTTACTCCTTAATGCCTTTCATATAAAGACCAAACAAATGCAACAAGCTCACAAAATCCGTTCATTTTATAGTTACAAATAGGACTGATTTTTTTTTTTTTTTCTATTTTCTCAGAGATGGC
Source organism: Netta rufina (assembly GCF_964035555.1). NCBI lineage: Eukaryota > Metazoa > Chordata > Aves > Anseriformes > Anatidae > Netta > Netta rufina. Next base: position 18,662,128 of record NC_140127.1, read on the forward strand.
ACCAAATTGAGAAGCTCTTTTGATGTATGTTTTAAGAATTCCAGGGCTCATCTCTTCTTGACTCAAATTTGTTTTTTGTGCTTCTACCAGTCTTTTTATTGGGAAAAATGAAAGCTTTTCCCCCTCTCGTCCTTAATGCAGACAAAGCCCTTTTATTAATTTTTTTTAAATTTAAACCAGCTGCAGTATTAATGTTCTAAATGACAACTGCTGCAGCAGTGGCTTTATACTGCAGGTTGTAGCAATATGTTAAAATGGTATTTTGTATGTTAGATCCAAAGGGACCCTGATGGCATATTGGATCAGAAGGCTTAAAATAAGACAAAAGACTCCTCCCCCTCAAAAAATCCTAGAGACAGAAAAGGAACAAAACCCACCCAAACAAACAAAACCCTAAACACACCTCTTTACCCCAGACACCCGACTCCATACAGATTTATGGGACTGTCCCAGAGGTCCAGGATGAATAATGTGTAGCATGTGCATAAGAATGATAGATGAAACAGTAATGGCTTATGTCTCTGTTAAATACAATGTTGTAAAAGCTGTGCCTAAATATGTTTGTTAGACAGGTCCTATTTCTTTTGCTTTCTTGCAGTTTCTAATATCCTGGGCAGATAAGGAAGGTGGTAACTTTGGAGGTTTTGGATTTAAAAAACCTGTAGTGCACAGCATACTTTAAAAAGTAGCAGTAAGACACTTTTAAATTTCAAAATACAGTTCAGAAACATTATGTTTCCTTATACCCTCCAGTTCTTAGTCCAAATGACTGAATTTCAGATTAAGAAAACAAAACAAAAACAAAACAAGACAAACAAACAAACAAAAAAAAAAACAAAAACAAACCAAACCAAAAAAAATGCAAAGCCCCCAGGAGTGTGAGTGGGAGATAAGGATCATAGTGAGTCACTCTGTAATATTCTAACTGAAAAGCAAAGTGACAGCTGCCTTGTCACAAAGGCGCCTTTGCATTTAAAAGTAAAGATTATATAGATAATACAGGAACAGTCTCCTTTCCACTCTGTATTCAGCTGACAGAGTTCTGTAAATGGTGAGAAACAATTTTGGGAAGGACGTAAAATTTTTGACATTCCTTTTCATTGCAGGTAAGATAAAAACTTGTAAAATTTTGAGTGGTGAAGTGAGTACAGAACAAATCATTTCAGGTTGATTTCATTTCAATTTCACCTCTTCACAATTGTAGTTGCATAAATTCCACTAAGTAACTTCAAATGGAAAGGCACTATCAAGTAGGACAATTGTAATATTTATTCCTGTAATGTGGGATGATTTGACACTGTTAGCACTGTTTATTTATTATTAAATGTTACTTGTATCTCATAATATTCTGCAGTAAGGAGGACAAACACAGATCACTTGGGGAACCAGGCAACTGGAAGAGTGTCTTTACCAGGAAAGTATGGCCGTCTGAACTAACTGGATATTCAGTATCTCTGAAAGGAATTCCTTAATCAGTATTGAGTCTCTGGCTTATTTTGACTATGTATTCTCAAGGTGCTGGTTCCTTTGTGTGGCATAAATGTTTCAGCATGATGGACTTGTGTTTGAATGCAGGTTGCATTACTGATGAGCTACTGAAAACATAGGTTTTCATAGCCTATTCTTTTGGAGAAGTGGAGCCATTCTAAGACCACGGGGACCTCAGGCTCTCAGTCAAGATATGGTATACCTGGGAATCTGAAAACACAAGCAGCAGACAGTTTTTAGCACTCTGGCATGGGACTTGAAGGCATAAAGATGGGCTCAAATGGGCTTGTACAACCTTATTATAAAAACACTTCAGAACAGTTGAGTCTTCTGGGTGTAAAACACTACAGGGGGCTGAGCTAGAGTAGCCATTTACTTGGTTTCCATGTAGAAGGATGGATAAATAACAAGAATGTTTTTTTCTTTCCTGAAGAATATGGAGAAAGACACCAAAAATTGTGTATTTTGAGACGAGCAATTTCTTTTCTATATGCAAAAGTGAAAATTCCATTTTTGTTTCTCCTGCTATTAGAACTGAGATTATTTCAGTGTCAGAGCTCTCTGCTAATGTAGCAACTTGATCAATTCTCTAATTCAATCTCAGTCCACCTATGCAGATTTTGATTTTGTGTTTGAGACCAATCTTCAAGAAAAAATACTCCTGATGTCATAAATAACAAGGCATGAGGTGCAGAAGTGTAGAACAGAGACATAACAGCAGTTTCTTATTTGTACATAAGAAATATAGAAAATGGTAGTGTTTTATGCTAGTTCCTCACAGTCCATATTGAATGATACTTTATGATGAGAAAGAGCTGCTGGAAATTTGTTAGTAGATTTTACTTGCTCAGTGTGGCCAAACCCATTTTTGCTCAAGATCAATGTAGGAAGACAATGCCAGCAGGCATTAAAATGTGACAGATGTGGAGAGTGAACCACCCACCAGACTTGCAGGCAACGGAATAATGCATACTGATATGTGTCACTGAACTTATCTACAAACTGAGATTGTGTAGTTTCTACAACAGGTTGTAAGTGTTTTGCAAATTAGATTTTTATAGTTTCATGCTCTGTATCAGTTTAGCTTGAAATTCAGTATTCCCTTTGCTTTCTCTTTTCTCCCCTGTAAACTGTTATCTCCCACACTTCTGAAGACCTGGGCTTCCTAGGAGAGCTCAATTACCTGCAGAGGCAGATGTGCTAAATGGCAATGCAAAGATCATTTGTCCAAGCAGATTTGAAAGCTGACATCTGATAGTACCTGCAGCACTGTCAAGAGATGAGCACTGTCAACAAGCTGTTAAAAATGACTTTTAATAGCTGAACAAAGTAGATGAAACATCAAGAAAATTTCCTCGTTCTTACTGATTGCCTAATTTAATTGGCACGGTTTTATTGAATTTTTTAATAGAACAAAATGAGATTTTAATGTAATCTCATTGAGGTTGGTTCTAATTAGACATATTAATTTATTATGACTTTCTTGGTTAGAAGAACTTAAACAACTCATTAATTTCTTTGGTATGAAGTTATTTTAGACAAAGTCCCAGAACCTTCCAGCTATGTGTAAATGCTTGGTTATATTCGTGGGTACTTAACTGTGAGCCTAAAAAAGACTGTGGGAAGACCAAATAACTCATTTGGCATATTCTGCTATAATTAAAACTCTAAGATGATGTAAAAGTATTGAAACTCTCTGAATTTTGTAGGTGCAATTCTGCAAGCTTTTTGGCCATTGATATGTCACTGGTATTAACTGTTGACTCCCCAGATCACCTGAATTTTGAGGTTGACAATACTGTATCAAGTAAAGTAGAGACATCTCACAATGCTCTGACATGCTGTACATGCATAAGTAACAAAGGAGGGAAGTTGGGCTTCAACCTCGTCTGAATCATTTTGCTCTGCCTATAACCAGCTGTAGATGTTGTGTAACACTGAGCTACACAGCTAAACTACACAGCTAAAGGAGGCTGTGTAGTTTTTGTGTAGGCTTTATATTCTTTTGGATCAGCTCCTGAAATGTAAAATAGCGTTAAGAGAGGGCTAATTTCCAGTTTCATAGAGACGTTGTCAGGATAATATGTTTAATAAGCCTGTGGGTATGCTAAATGTATGTGTCCTAATAAGATGTCACAGAATCACACAGAATCACAGAATTTCTAGGTTGGAAGAGACTTCAGCAGTGATCCGTTACATCTTCTTTTATCTGAATTTTAATTGTTTGATTTCTCAGGCTCACTTTGGTAAGAAAACTCTGCCCTCGTGATCCCCATTTCTCAAGTCAGATTTCATCCATAGTTGTTTGCAGAACATGTCCATAGATGTGTAAGACATAGAAAAATGGTAAGAATTCAGAGTTTTAGAAAGATTGTTCAATAACTCTTCAACTTGTTTTAGCTCTTTAAACAACTGCTCACAAAGGCATGAAATGCAGCTAATAAGAATCCTTCACTTGGCAGTAACATCTACAAGTGGTCACTGTGGACATGCTAGGAGTGTGTCTGGAATTCCAGTTTGGTGATGTTTTATTGCAGTGTACTAGCTGGTGTTTCTCTTTTTTGCTACTCATCTTTCTTGGGCTTGACTGAAAGCTGCCTCTCAGTCTTTAATAAGTATGATAAAACATTGGTCTTACAGAGTGTTGCTCTTGCTGCTACTTTCTTGCAGTGTTTGAAACATGATTTAGCCCTTATTTTTCCTTTTATTCTACCAGCAAAATAAGCCATGTAGGAGGATGACATGAAAAAGAGTTTGATAGGTAGAATTAGGAAAAAATCCTTATGGTTAGCTTGAGCTCCTCTTGCATGACACAGAGACACCTTTCTGCTAAATCAGACTTGACTGAACACTTGCAACAGGCTGTGAATGCCCTGATGTTTGACAGCTCCTGTTTCAGGTTTCCTACATGAGAGCATGATTCACTATCAACTGATCCACCCCTGAAATTGAATCTTAAAGCTTTCTGCAAGTTCTATGCTACACTCTCGTCATGCTGGAGGGAAATAAGTCTGTTGCTCATTCTGACTGTGAAATGAGCCAGTGCTATATGATTACCCTTCAGTTTGACTCTGGGAAGTAACTTGAACCTCATCAGATTATGAATTGTTTGGTTTCCCTCTGTAGGTGCACACTCACAGGCTTTCTGAAGTGTTGCTGTAATTGCTGATTTGTGTTGATTTTTCTTTTCATATAACACCATATGCTGCATTTGAGAGATGTGTTCCTAAGTTGTTTTCACACAGACTATGTCCAGATCACACACACACTTGTGTTGCTGCAATTTCCTCTGAAAGTCAGGAAAGCCTGTTAGAGTTGTGGACTCGTTAAAAGGCAAGCTTCTTGTGAAATTCAGTAGGCAGCCTGTGTAGCTTAAACAAAGGTGGAATAATATAACAAACGCGTAAATGAATTTGTGATAGTTTCACATTTGTGTCAGCTCACTCAGGGAAATAATAAAGTTTCTCCCCCAAAAAGGAATTAAAAAATGCTTTAGGTGAAATGTTTCCATTTTCATGGGGAAAAGCAAGTAGGAGAAAATAATTGCTTCCAAGAAAAAAATACATTAAAAAAACCTGCTAAACGGAAAAAAGTTGTCATAAATTTGCAGGAGGATGAGTGTTTATGGTGATAAGAATACCCCAAAAGAAAAGCAAGCATTAGAAACGAAGTCTTTGGAAATGAATTCAGCTCAAAGTTTTAAGTCAGTCTCAATCATTAGGATGAGATTCGTGTGGGCGACAGCTCACCACGTGTCTCTCTCTAATGGAGCTTTAGAGGAAAGTAAAGGACATGTCCAAGGCTAACTGCTGTCAGAGGTGGGATCTGGGGCTGGAGTTATAACCGTTCTGACAATACCTACATGCCTATATCTCTCCTGCCTCCTACCATTCTCTCTGTCATTGCTCAGACACAAGCTATTTTCTCTAAGTCAAGTCAATACCTAGGCCATTATCAAAACAACCTGATGAGACACGAAGACATTTTACAATACTTTTTCAAACTTAGAGAAATAAATTCAATAAAAGTGCCTCAAATCTTTTGGGAGAAGTGATTGTCCAATCATTTAAGCAACATGTTTGTTATGAAACCTCTGAACATGTCTCACTGGGGGCAGAAGGAGATATATTTGGTTATTGAGCTTTCTTTGCTTCAGAAATGTAATCGATACCTGTATAGGCAAAATGAAAGTATCCATTATTGTGAGATTTAATATGTAACCAGGGTGTGCATGATAGGGATAAGAGTATAATTACCAGGGGAAGTGAGTTTGATATGATTGCTATAAAAGCAGCAATAATTTCCTTTGCTTCGTGTTTTAGCTTTCTTAAATTCACAGAAGGATCATTGGATTCTTCCTGAGGTATAAATAAAAAAATCATTAAGCACAACTGGCTAAGTTCTTTTCAGTTATTTAACATAATTACCATGCTTTTTCCTTTTGAGTATGTCACAGTGGTGCAGGTAGAGATGGTGGGAAGAAATTCTGTTCCACTTGGGTACAATATTGCTGACCACCGGGATGACGTATGGGTGTGTTAAAGCGAACATAGTGCTCCTGCAGTTTACTTGTTAGGCTTGTTAAACCATAATATTTTGCAACGAAAAGAACTTTTTAGGCAGTTTATAGCTTGGCCTCCACCTCCCCAAACTCTTGTTATCTGCTGGTCTGATTCATCTTGCTGTCTTTTAATCTCTGGTAGCAGGAGATTTTGAAGACGTTTAACAAGATTTTCTTGCTGTTAAACTTTTGTTTGGGGAAACAGGATACAATTTTCACCTGACGTTTCATAGTGCCCTTCTAGTATGCAGGAATGCTTGGCAGGCCCAAGTTATGGGAATTTTGGCAAGGGAGTTCCTGAAAATCCAACTCACTCCAATGTCCTCATTTGTGGAACTGCTGAAAAACACAGTGCCAGTCTGAATCTCCTCTACAATATATGGCTGTAGAGTATACTGGGACTAATCTCTTCTTGTCCTTTTTCTAAAGAGAGCTTTTTCATGTATGTTCAGTGCAGTAAGGGAAAGAAAAGGCATTGTTGAGAATTTTTCTACTTTAAATCTCTTTTCATTCTAACAGGGAGTTAAAGCTGCAGCTTCTGAAATTCTCTATGAAAGATGTAACTGCTGTCTGTGGTTTGGCACGGATCACAAGGCTGATTGCTAGGGAGATAAAGGTCTTCGAGTGCTGGGGAGATAAGGAGTTGCATGAGCAATGCAGAAGGCAGACATTGAGGAGCTCCAGAAGCACCTTTCTGCATAAGTCTGTCATGTGGTTTGCAACAGAGCCTGTGGGGAGGCACATCTTGGGCATTTCCTATTACTTTCTTAGATGGATTGTGGTTCCAGGTGTATGTGGATTGGAGTAAAGGTGACTGAAGATATTCTCCATTCCCTGCACCCCCTTCACTTCCCTCAGTCCTATAGGGGCGATAGAATGATAGAATCATAGGGTCCTTGTCCGTGTACGTTGGAAAAGATCTTCAAGATCATCAAGTCCAGCCATCAACATGACCTACTGCGTCACATCACTAAATCGTGTCCCTTAGTGCCACATTCATCTGTCTCTTGAATTCCTCCAGGGATAGGATCTCCACCACTTCCATGGGCAGCCAGTTTGAATGCTTTCTTCTCTGTAAAAAAACTATTCCTAATGTCCACCCTAAACCTTCTCTGGCACAACTTGAGATCATTTCCCCATGTCCTATCTCTTGTCTCTTGAGAAAAGAGACTGACACCTTCCTTGTTGCAACCTTCTTTCAGGTAGTTGTAGGGAGCCTCCATTTCTCCAGCCTAAACAATCCCATTTTTTTAACCTCAGCCATTCCTTGTAAGTCTTGTTTTATAGTCCCTTCACCAAATGTCTTAGCTAAGGAAGGTCTATGGTGCAAGGCTACAGGTCTGGGGTTAGCTACAGCACATACTTGCCCTACAGGTTGAAGGCAGCATCGTCGTAGCAGTCTTCTTGCATTCAGGCAGTACAACATGGGTGCATTTTTATTCTACAAAGTTAAGCTCTTTCCCCAGACTGCCATTTTCTTTTCGTGGTGGGCATTAGTTATAAAGATAGTACTTTGTTCTTTGTTAATTTATTGTGATATTGTCCTGTGATACCTTAGGACCTCCTTCTTCATGAGTAAACCTGTTCATTTATGACTTCTAACATTTATGTCTTCTAAAAGGTATAGGAAGGGAATGCTTACAGTCTCCCATCACTTTGCCTTTTTGTGAATTTCATGAAGGTACTAATTTAGCAGTAGCAGTATAGCCATTCATGATGACGTTGTTTCTGGCAGTGGTGTTTTCTGGCAGGCGATAAAGGCTAAGACCGGTTATAAATCATCTCCTAAAAGTAAGAGAAGCCTTTTTATGCATAATATCTGGTTAGCTGTTTACTTCTTGGGAATGTATATGATGAAATACCTGTAGATACTGCATACCTACCAGCTAGTCTATAACTGTTACAGTATCTGATAAATTCAAGGGCATCTAATCCAAAATCACATTTGGTCTGAGTTTATTTTAGACATTTTTCAGAAGAAATGCAATCTTACTGCAAGATTTAAACAAATGACTTTCAGCTCCCAGAGAAGAATGTTGTTTTGCTTCTGAGAATCGCATATAATGAAAAGCAAAGCCTAATTGCATACTAATGTCACATTCTGAAATCCTGATTAAAAATCATACAAGTTTAGGCATAGGAAATGTGGACAAAAGGTGAACTTTTTGCTCATAGTCTTTATTATTCCTTATAGCAGATTTGTCATCTGTTAGATAATTTTGTATTCAGGGCTTTTCTAATGTTCAATTTATCAATGAGACTGGCACTGAATTCTTTTTTATTTTATCGCAAGTACCATCAGAGTAGAAGAGACGAGTCTTCTGTCATGGACTGACTACTGCAAGATCAAAATTCATGACTCTGTTCACTGTAATTTTTTTTTCTGAAATTTTTGTGTTCTCTCTTTCAGATCATATATATATATATATTAATATTTAAGCAGCTCTTTCAGAAGAAAGCAACCATATTTTCATCTTGCTTTTCTCTATAACCTCTGGCAGTCACTTAGCTCTTCTGTTCCTTGGTTTAATTGCATATAGAAAGTGAAGGTAATTACCCTCATTGAGAAATATTTTAAGAATTATCCTTTTACAAATAAAAAGTTTCAAGGGGTTAGTGGGGTGAATCAGAAGAGAGCCAGCCTGCTGATTAATGAAAGATCAAAAAACAACGCTGCTGGATGGCTAGCTATGCAAGCCTTCAGCTTGTGGTTTACTGAGCTTTGCAGTTTGAGCAGAAGATCATGAATATATTAAACTGTGAAAGGATTGCAAATTGTATCTGAAATATTCTTCTCAGCTTCTGTTGGAACTGGATATAAAGGATCTAATAAAAAGACTTCCATCTATGGTATTTTGTTTCTTTCAAAATGGGGACACTTCTGCTTTATGTTCATTCACCTCACATGGAACAAATGGGAGCCATAGTAAAACAATCTAAATTCATAATTTCCCCTTATTTTGTTTAAGTAATAGAGTGATTTAGTTGAATTAATTTAGTTTTGCATATTTAATTTGAAGTTATCAGCATGTATGAGGCTTTAAGATAGGCTTGTGTCAACTTGGCTGCCTGAGTTACTGGCAGAACTAGAGTAGAAGAGAAATTGAAAGCAATGATGCTTTAATTTGCTAAGCTGTAGCCTTTTGCCAGTTGTGTACCTGGGCAAAAAAAAGACACAATTTATGACTCTAAAGTGTTCTTAGAAAGTGAAGAGAGCTGCTGACTCTGCAGAAATAAGAGGCTTTTTAAACATATATTTAGTGCAGTTGTTAACAGATCGGCAAAATGTAAATGTAAATGATTGTTTTAATCCTCCTAAACATTTTCTTTGGCTGATCTCATGTATTTCATGCTAAAACTGATTTTAAACATGTATATAAGCAGTCATCTCCTTCCAGATCACTGCAACCAGTTTCTTCTGCAGGAAGAGGCAAATACAGCAAGGGCTAGAAGAAACTGGGTTAGATATTGATTTTTGACTCTGCCTTCTTTACTAATAATAAATCAAGAAGAAATGTGTGAAAAATTATACTTCTAAGTTGTTATGACGAAGAATTTGTGAGGACAGCACAAGAAGATAATTCCAGATTTTAAGGAGGACTCCCTTCCTCCCTTCTTGCCTCACCTCTCCTTTATGTAGAACAGCTGCTTTCAGCTAGCAGCCCAACCTCCTAAACTCTTCCCAAGATCATCAGTGTGGGGGGTAAGGGGAATATTTTGGGTGACATTTTGAAAATGTCACCCAAAAAATGTTTTTCTTGTTCTTGCAAAGTAGATACTGCCAGTATTTGATTGAATGCTTTTCCATTCTTCCTCCTAAACTTTTCAATGATAATATTTATTTAAAGTACTCCATGATGCCACAAAGCCATGAGAGATGAGATAGCTCTGCGGTGGTTCTAGGACTTTATCTGAGAGGACTTCTCGGGCTTTTCTAGTGACTGCTTACTGCTTAAGGTGCGCCTTTGTGAATGTGATTTGGAAGTGGAGTCACCAGAGGCTCGTGATCTGAGAAGTGAGGACAGACTTCAACCTCTCTCCATGTTTCCTAATATGTAATGAACCCTGCCCAGGAGAAGTCTAGCTAGAATATTTGACAGTTGACTGAACACTTACAATGCGTGGAGTTTGGCAATCTTATGGGCTTCCTCACAAAAAATACAAGTAGAAAGAGAAAAGCCTGCCTAATGTAAATCTACCTAGGTAGCCGCTAATGTTCAACGAGGTACAAATGGTCTGCTGGTGTTTTCTATTCTGCTTTCCAGAAAATTGAGAGTGACTTGTGGTTTGAGTCATAGCCAGAAATGAAAACCTTCTTCCCTGTGCTGCTGAGCACGTCTGTCATTTTTTTGGGGGGTCTCAACAAGAAAGTGCAGACAGGTCCATGCTGTATCTCAGATGTCTGAGGTAGAGTAATTGGTAAGGGGAGAGCTGGTGACAATTTGCTCTGCACTACACCAAGAAGAAGTGTAGCTGGCAGCAAAAGACTGCAGCCTTAAATATGTACTGACCGGGCTGAGAAAGAGAATGGCTTCTCATAGAGGCTTGCCCACTGCCCATTGACTAAAAGGGGAGGTTGTGTGCATCATACAGGCTGACCTACTGGCTGGTCCTTCTGATTTTGGTGGGTACTGTAATGCAGTGGGTACTTAGTTTGGGGGGGCTTATCTGGGTCAGGTTCTTTACCCTATATCTGCACCCCATATCTATGACCAGGTGCCTTTAGAGTTTGTATCAGTTTGTATTATGAAGAGTAGTGCAGCCTTATTTATTTATTTATTTATTTATTTTTAGCCAGTAATTGTGCTTTTAAAAGAATTCTGCACTAACCACCTCCCCATGGTGGAATAGTTAATCCTTTTGATCCTGAGCAGCAGTAATGACACCTTGCCTGTGTCTGAGACATTGATTGCTTGCACACAGAAATTAAGCAAGTTATAGAGTGACAAATGACACGTTTTAGTGTGGGTCTCCTGCTATATTTTTGGCCAGCAGTGCAAAATAGTCATTTACAAACTTTAAAAACACTCTCCAAAGCTGTATAAGGTAATAATAAGCATAGTTTTCTCAAAATACTTTTGGTTGAAATGTCGTTGATAATCCCACTAACAGTGAATTTGTAATAAAAAGTGATTGTTCTATACTGATGTTGAAATTACCACTTCACAAAATAACAAGAAGAAATTTGTCACTATGGTTGCTTATCTAAATATAGAAATCTGTTAACCTTGTGTTAGTATGTTGATTTGGTGTTTAGTGTATTGGAATATTTAAATACCCATTGTTCCTTTAGTGCTTAGTAACATTAATGCTACTATGATTTGTTCCTTGAAATGCATTCATTTTGCCTTATTTTTTAACCTGCACAAGGATTTACAGGATTTAGGTTGTACATTTTAGCAAAACAACCTGAAATTCATACTACCTCTGAAACATGCAGTAGGCAATTGGTGAATTTAAATTACTTTACCAGAACGTGTTTTATAATGTATCTACACTGATTTTGTTTAAAATTAATTCCATGAGGACTTCAACTTACAAGCCCCTGGCAGCTGCTATATTATCATCATTCATTTTTTCTCCTTTATTAATATAGTTACTATTTTAACATTTTAAGTTCATTAAAATGCAAGGTTAAATTGCCTGTTGATCACTGTGGTTGCTGTGCAAATAAACTTCCAGGTCTTTTCCCCATCCTTTCCCTCCTGCTCTCCACATCCAGCTCTGTGGACTCCATTTATCTGTTGTTTTGCTCTATTTTTCTGCCTAGCACAAAGGATGTTTTCCATGCCTAAACCAACTAAAAAGTTAATGTCTATGACTGGGAGACTGTACTGCAGTTTTGTTTGGTGGAGGAGGGTGTAGGAATGTTAATGCTTTCAATTTTGGGGCTAGATATGCAAAAAGAAGAATTGCTTTGTTTTAGTAATCTGATGGGTTAGGGAATAGAAAACCAAAGGAGTGTCCTAGCCAGTTGTCCGTGGACCCTTGGTTTGTGAAGGTTCCTTCAAGGAGCTGACAAAAGTTTTAAAAAATGTGTTTTTGGTTCACCCACCACATTCCCAGGTCTATAGCTGTCACTGTGAGGGTTGGATTTTAGGCCCCTAGGAGATGAATTTGGTGTTTTTAAAGCATTGCAGTGGTGTACCGTGTGAGTGGAAGCTTTCCATTTGCCACAGCCGTGCAGCCGTGCTGGGCTTTTAATGTTCATTTAAAGAGCAATTTAATGCTGACAGCATCAGATTTGATGCAAGCCGCCTATTTTGCTCTGGTTTAGGGAGGACGTGTGTGCCCTGAGTGCCTTCTTGCAGGGAAAGGGTGACGTGGCCTCGAGAACTGAAGCAAGCCAAGAAACTCGCCAAGGCATGGAGTGGAGCAGATGTGCCACTCGGTGTCCCACTGCAGACAGCCACACTTGGGCTGTGTTAGAATCATTACAAGGGCTTAGCTGGGAAGTCTGTGGCTTTTAATGCCATTTCATGGTAGTAAAACTTGGTGTCCCACCAGCTAAAAGAGTTGGAGTTTTAATAGAATAAGCATTTGATTAATGAAACAACGTGTACTGTACAGAAGAAATGATCATAAAAAGCTGCTTTTTAACTGCCTAAAGTACCTTTTGCAGCTTGGAACCTTTTATCACCTTGTAAATCGCCCCTTGAGATGAATAGTTGAAGTTAGACAAGGCACACTTCCATTACCAGCATATCCTCCTTCAGTTATTATTATAGAGCCTGGGCTTGCAGCTGCTTCAAAGCTGCCCTCCTCACCAACACATTTTTACATCTTGCTTTCATTATGCCAAGGGTGCATTCTGTGTTATTGCAGGGCCTTTGCTTTTAATAATCTTCTCGATGCAAACACTCAGACCTGAGGGAGGTCCACTATTTCTCCTTAGTGTCACGTTCCTGCTCTTGTAAAGTGGTGAACATTTTTATTATTTTTTTATTTTTTGCCATTTTTGTTTTATAGGTATTGTTCAAATGTATTAGTTAAGAAAGACTCAAACTTACTCGGGAGGAAAGGAAGATGCATAATAAAGCCTGTAACCTGAATATAGGAGAGAAAACAAAGTTATATCATTTTCATTACGAAGGATTGAAAACTTCTCATTGCTTTCAGTGGGAGTATAAGTAGGAAAATAAAAGACATGACCCTAACAACAAACAGATGGCATTCCCTTTTCTGTGATTTTGTACACTTTTGAAGTTGTAGAGGAACCGCATAAGCAGTCATGCTTTCAATTATTTTCCCCACTAAAAGAGGCAGACACAAAATTTATTTGTTCTTTCTGACTGATTACTCTTCCATTCCAGTCAGTGTGTCTGAGCTCTAAATTCTCTGCAGTGAAAGAAAGAGAAATAAACTGCAGAAACTTCTTGGCTTCAAAACCAAAGGAAATATTTGACTAAGTTTAAATTCTCCTTTTGTTAACCTCTCTCTTATTTTGCCCTTCTTAGGAATTAAAGTAGTGGCTGCAATGACAGGGCTTCAGTTTAGCCTAGATGAACACCCAGAAACTTTGCTTTTCTATAAGAGGCACCTCTCTCCAGAAAGAACTGAAGAGCCTTGCAATTTATTTTTCTTTGCTTTCTCCATCTTTATCCTTGCTGAGATACAAAATGAGCAGGCAGATTTAATCCTTTCCCTTCTCTGTAATTGTAACAAGTCTGTTATCTCATGTTGCTACTATCCCAAAAGTCTGACCTTAAGAATGGAGAATATGGTAAATCCCATAAAGGCTCTAAAATGGAAATATACCACAATGTCAGAGCAGTCAAAATTAAAATAGTATGTTCTCAGTACGGCTTCGAATAGCTGTTTTATTCATAGTACTGATAAGCTTAGAAACAAGAGTATTTTATGATTCCCTATACTTTTATGCAAGGGTCTCAAAGCACTTTACAGCTGTAAATTAAGAAACACTGCAGCTGCTGGTGAGGAAGGGAGTCACCATCTTGCAGACGGAGAAGTAAAAATATGGAGGGGGGAATTAACGTAACCCATAGCTAGAGGCAGAAGCAGGGAGACAAATGCGATTTTTGATTCATGTATCTGGATTCTAACAGCTCGACAGTCATCCCTTGCAACATGTATTTTCATGTAGTCTCCAAAAGCATTCTGCAACTACCTGTGCTCCGGTAAATCAGCAGTCATGGGAAAGGACATGAGTTATTTCTCTTGAGTTAGGTTCCTGACTCTGCTGTTGACTTGCTCAGTACCTGTGTCCTAACTTACCTCTGCGGTTTACTTATCTGGGTTAAAATCATGCACTGGTATCCTTGGAAGAAGTAGATACATACAAACAGGTTAGCTTCTCTACTGAAGAATATCTTGAGGGACGGAAGAAGCTAAATAGCTGATAGCTGTCACATCTCTGAATGCAGGCTCTTCTTCATCACGCTCCAGAACTGGTGATAAGAGCTGCTCCCTGTTACTTCAGAAACCAATGGGATTTTTTGTTTGGAAACTTTCATTGCCCCTTTCTTTCCTTCTTTCCTTCTTTCTTTCCTTCTTTCCTTCTTTCTTTCCTTCTTTCCTTCTTTCTTTCTTTCTTTCTTTCTTTCTTTCTTTCTTTCTTTCTTTCTTTCTTTCTTTCTTTCTTTCTTTCTTTCTTTCTTTCTTTCTTTCTTTCTTTCTTTCTTTCTTTCTTTCTTTCTTTCTTTCTTTCTTTCTTTCTTTCTTTCTTTCTTTCTTTCTTTCTTTCTTTCTTTCTTTCTTTCTTTCTTTCTTTCTTTCTTTCTTTCTTTCTTTCTTTCTTTCTTTCTTTCTTTCTTTCTTTCTTTCTTTCTTTCTTTCTTTCTTTCTTTCTTTCTTTCTTTCTTTCTTTCTTTCTTTTTTTCCAGAAACAGGATACACTGAGATAAGAAACAACTATGAATATACTATAGAGTTTATTTGTGAAAAATATTACTGGGAGCCTCTCTGCAGCATGTAGAGTGATATTCTTTTTTTGTGGGGGGACACTAGGGAGGATGTTAATCTGCATGTATTGATGTGTACTTATGTATTTTGTCTAGCTACTGTAGGCCTTCGCATGGCACTCTTCTCATCCTCATCTTAAAATGTCTAGATTAGGCCTGATGAATTGTGTCACTTCATTTCATAGAAAGAAAGACTTGAATGGCTTGCTCAGATAGCTTCATCCATGCTTTATGACTCCAATGTTAGATTATGCATCAGCTCCCCTCCTGCCTGGCATAGCTTACTTTTGGAAAGCTGCTTTATCTATAGGTCTTGGCCAGAAGAGTTAGATTCCATTTTCCCTCCTTTTGGTGAGTTTACCTTAGTTAAAGTCCCAGGGCAAAACCCTCAAGAAAATGTATTAACAGTCTGTATCAAGCATTATTTCCCACAGAATACAAAGAAAATTAGTTAAATCTGAATGGAACGACTATATCCCCTGTGCTTTATAGCATATATTATACTGCTCTTTCATCAAGCAGTGATTTAATAACCCAAGCAGACCTGTTCAGGATTTATGTCAGCCTTTTGTGTGAAGAGCCACTGAAAACTCCCCTTGCTTTCCTCTTTTCCTGTTCTATTAATGTGCAGGGTATTGCATCCTTGATCTTGGAAATATTTCCAAGAAAAGCAATGTAGCATAATTCTCTGTATGAGAATTATTTCTAGTTCTCAGTGAAACCTTACCATCCTAGTCAGCGATGGTTCCTAATTAGAAATAAAACAATCTGCTTCACTTTCATTAATTTTTCAATGCAGCGTTCTTGCTGTGTTCCTTATACGTAGTGCACCCTCTGAAGCTTTGTGTTTTGATGATGCCAAACACTATTTCAGTGAAATGCTTGCAAGTTTTTTCCGTAATGTAGCCCTATTCTTCAGGCTTCAAAAATAACTCCCCACATGCTTTTAGACACTACAGTAATCAGTTTGGGGTGTTAATGACATTGGTTTTAGAAAGGGTCCAAAGAGACAAATATCATGTATGGATGTAATAAGGCTGGATTTTTTTTAAAGAGAATTTTAATGATTTGATTATCTTCTAAGAGAATCGAGGAACAACTTCTGTGTTAAAGAAGCTTTCTGCTGGAAAAAAGTTTGCAGGATCAGAGGTAAGGAATGACTAATGCTGTTCGCAGATTCAGTGTGTCCCATTATCTGATGCTCTGCATGTGTCACAGAGAATTAAGATCTAAGTGATAGGTTTCCATTACAGTATTGCAAAAGATTTTTTAGTCATAGCATTTCTTTTCAAGGGAGTGAGAGTAAGCTGGCTAGACTGGGAGGTAAGGTACCTCTAATAACCCTTAAAAAAAAATAAAATCCTTTTCATCAAGTACAGAGCATGCTAAGGACATTTGGATTTCTATAGCTGAGCAACAGAAAGAATGAAAAGAGGTAAAGTAGTGGTATTATGGGACAGGAGAGGATTTCCCTGTTGCAGCTGGTAAGGTTGATATGAAAACACATGATAGTTGTAATCTAAAAAGCCAGTCTAGACATGACAAAATTCATGCACATCCAAAGTAGCAAGCCATTTGAACCTCAAGTGGAAGCCTTCCTATTGACTTTGGTGGCCAATGGAACAGCTGTTTTTTACCTTTTCCCCAGTTTCTTTAAATACCACCAGAAGAAACTAATTTTTTTGCCTCTCCGCAGAAAGAATTATTTTTGTTGCTTGGAACCAATGTGGAAAATATTGATCTCATAATTTAAGGACTAACAAGAATGAAGAGAAGCTTCCTCACTGAAAACCAGTATCTTTGGCCCCTGCTGGGTTCTCTGTGTCCTTTTTTGGGGCTTGCTCACTTCTTTCTGAAGCTGGTCCTACTTGCTGATTATTCTTATATGGGGTGCTTGGTTTTGTCTGTCTTTGTCTCTTTCTACTTGGCCCTTGTCTTTTCACCATACCCTATCTCAGCATTGTTTGCTGAGCACTTTAAAGAGCTGGGTATCAACTTTCAGAGGGGTTTCAACACCAGGCTGCTTTGAACATCTCAATTTGCAATGTATACTATAGATATACATTGTATAACACTTAAGGCAGTGGAATTATTGGCATATTTTGCCCTATTTATTCAGCAGAGACATATATTGAAGTTGCATGAATATGTTAAAATGCAAATACCTCTTCTTACCACTTCAGGATATTTGAATGATTTTTAATATAAATGTTCAGTAATGGTTGTGCAAAGCAAAAATATTATATATTCCATTTTTCTGAGAGTTTGTTTAAAAGCAGATTGCAGTAAACAACTAGCAGCCAGTGAAATAAATGCTGTGATTTCTTTAGCTTCTCTGAGAAAATGCATTGTCTTGCTAGCTGTCAGGTGTTGATTTCATGCCCTTCTCTGGCTTCTATAAAGAAAAATGGCAGAACCAATTTAAATTAAATTTTTTTTGGAAGGAAAAAATATGTATTGCGTTTGAGTTGATAGCTTATAGAATAGGTTGCAAGCTTATGGGATTCCAAGTACTTGAGTTGTAATGCCTGTAAAATAGGGAATTTGTAGTGGAAACAACTGTGGCACCAGAAATTCTGCAGTTGATATTGCTGGGTGCCGTAACTGAAACATGTAAGGTAATGTGAAAGTACTTTGAATTTGAAACTAAATTGTGTTTGAAATTCTGTTGTTGAAGTCTGACCGTATTCATGGAAATCACGGGTTGTGTATCGAGAGATCTTTTCTTCCCTTTTGCTCTTCTGGTATTTTAGGATGTTTCTTAGAGCTCGAAATGATTGCCCTAGCACACTGAATGCCTACAGAAAACCCAGACAAATGAACATCCAGTAGCTCTGGACTTGTAGCTTACTCATTAAAAAAAAGTCTCTGACAAATGCAGCTGTACCAAGGTTGTCTGCAGCAGATTTAATTTGATCTTTCAAGCAAGGATTAAAAATATTGTTCCTGTTCCAGTTAGAACATTACCACTTAAGTTTCAATACAAAAGGGGCTTTTTCATCATCCTGAAGCAAGCACCCTCAAACATTTTAAATGACAGCATTTTAGTATTTGCATTATCTTTTCCTGCTTGTGCATTTTTCACCAGTGACAGATGATAAGAGTTTATGTGAGGAAGGATCTGCAGTAATAGCAGGAAAAGTCTTCATGTTCCATATTCCTGGGGACTGCAGAAGATGGCTAGAATTTGCATTAAAAATTACTGCATTTTTTCCATAAGTGAGCGTTTTTGCATATCTGGCTGATTCTGCTCTTTTGCCAGGAGGTGTGCAGCATCAATCACGTTTTAACATTAAAGCCAAAGTAGCAGAGTTGTACAGCATTCTCCAAGTATTCACAGACATTAGGGTATGATTTTGCATGGATTAAAAGTAGATTTACAAAATCGTTGTATATCCATAAGCAGAATGTATTCCACAGATTGATTATATGAAAGAAAATGAGGTGACTGAGGCCAGACCCTAAACTTAACTGCTCCTCAGATTGCTGTGCTGACATCCGTGATGCTGTGCCAGCAGCAAATTCAGCCGTGGGCATGGTTTCATAACCGAGGTGCTCACACAATTATTAATACCTGCTTTGACAGCGGGGTCGCACGGTTCTGGCTGCCTGTGGGGCCCCTGCCTTCTGTGGCTCCGTGCCACTTTAGGTGGGCTGCTCAGACGGACAAAGTTTGAACTGGTTCATGGAGCATTCAGCAACACGGCGTCAGACTTGAAACTTGTTTGTGTTGGCTGGCATCCCTTTCCTGTGCAATCTGCCATGCTGGTGGGAAATGCATGGAAATGGGCAATCCCAATACGTTGGCTGTCTAAAACCTGCATGTTGCAGAGCACCACTATATTTCACTGAATTTATTAGGCATTACAATTCCAATATCTCAAGCCTGTGGAAAAGATGGTAGTGAGAGCCAAAATAGCACTGTGTGAAGATCGCTTTTTGAACATGAAATGATAATAATTTACTCCTGCCTAATTATAACAGATCGCTTTGTGTATGTGCTATAAAGTCAAGTCCCAATAATCAGGAGCAGTGCTGCAGAAGCATCAAATCTGGCAGAGGTGGCATCGGTGTGATTGTGTGGCTAAACTGTTGAGCCCACAGAGCTCTGTACGCACAAGCGGATGCTTGTATGCTCTTAACTTGTAAAGCCATGATCCAAAAACCATTGTATTCAATGAAAGAGCCCTTGTAGCCTTCTGTGAGCAGTTGAAGAGAGCACTCAATGTGTTTCTGATAAACTCTGTTCCTGCCAGAGGTGGCTATGACAAAGACTCACTGAAAAGACTTGTTGCCTGCCTAGACAGAAAGCTTTCTGTACACAAATTAAGGTCAACTGCCCGAAGTTGCTTGGCAGAAGTTCTGTCCAGAGTATTGTTCTGTGTGACTGGGACTGTGTCTACAGCAAATAGAACAATGCAATAGAGCAGGTCTGGAGAACAAAAGAATTGATCTTGAGGATCTGACATTTATGCTACATGCATTTTAGGAGCTTTAGGTGGAGCTAACTCAAGTGTGTCCTGTGGAATGGACTCCCATGGGTGGTGAGGGTGCCCTTGGTGTTCTTGGGGACTTCTGTCTCCTCATTCAGTTCACCTGAAAGGAGCCCAGGTGCTCCCTGAGATGCTGCTGTGATACAAACCGAAGTATGGTATGTGGGCGAGGTAGTGATGTGGGTGGGAAGCACGCTCCTGCTGGTGGAACACTTCTTTGGTGCATGCAGCATCCCCTCAATTTGACTTGTTGCTCAATTGAATGAGCCTCAAGATCAAAATAACTGATTAAAATGGCAGATAAAGCAAATAGCCACTTGATTGACAGATTGTGAAAAATTATGCAGAATGCTGAGAAAATCAGTTCTGTGATAGTTTCAGATTCTCTCAGGTAATGGAGAGTATTCATCTTATTAGAGGTACTGGCAACATGTGCTGTAGGTTCCCATTTAAATGAGAAATGTTGCCAAATGGGAATGCTCATTAAGGTATGCAAGCAACTGTAGTAACTGATAAAAAAAAAAAAAAAAAGGATCTGAGTCTCTGAGTCTGAGTTTATCTGGGTGTTGAGAAGTGCTTGGGAGAAATTTCATGGCTTCCTAATGTGAACAAGTGGGCTGAGACATGTTCAGTACTGAGCTCTCATGTGGAAGCGTCTGCGTTGGTCAGGCGTTTATTTGTCTTCCTCACCTAAAAAATATGAGCCCATTTCTCAGTTTCAATCTAATCTGAGAATAGCAGAGGTGTTTCAAAGATACCAAGTTCCTACAAGCTTTGTGAAAATGTGATGTTGGGTGGAAGAAAGAGATGCTGCTGATACGTGAGCTGGGGGAGGGCTGCAACTCAGCCCTCATTCAACACCAGAGGAAACCAGGAGCTGTTTTGACCTAGGACCTTACCAGGCATAGGAAAATCCAGCCAATTACAACAAAACAGTCATTGTTTGTTTTGTTAAACACAAAACGTTTCATTTACATTATGGGTTTTGCTTTCGTATTTCACTGTGAAAAACTCTGAAATTAAGAAGCTGGAATTGAGGCTTTGTAGTAACAAGTCACCACTCGGACATCTGTTCTCACTGATTTAAATGACAGCACGATTGCTGCATTTTACCGTCCTGTAATTTGTAGCCTATTTATTTTTGTGGTTCACTGAAGCACATACACAAGAGCAAGACAACTCAGTTACTGAGGCCATATGGAAAGCACTCTGCCCATACCCAGAGCTGTGGTATGTTGCACCTGAAATTTACAGTTGCTGACTTGCTGGGTGATGCTGTTGCAGGCTTGCTATTTCTTTCACCAACCCATAGCAGCAATGTTCTTTTGAAAAGAAGTGTTTAATGTTATCTGTGGTCACTTGACAGCTCTGCTCTGCATGAATCTCAGAGTCACTTTTAGGAACAGCGGGTTAGGTGTCTACATTTGCACAAGTTCCTGCATAGTGCCAGCCTTCCAGAGCTCCTGCAGTGCAAAGAGGTTTACTTTCTTCTTCAACACCAGGAGTTCCAGCCACCAGAACAGTTTCCTAAATTGATTTCATTTGGAAATGTCTTATTCAGGCTTCCTTAATTCCTTAACCTGACAATTGTTAGTTGCTTTTCCTCAGCAGTGAAAACATACATCTATCAAAAAATGTTCATATGGAAATAATCTTTAAGAATGACTTCTGTCTGGATTTAGGTTGCCTTTACAGCTCAATTTAATAAATACTGTGAGATGTCACCTTAGAAAGCTGAAAAGAACATCCCCTATAATAATATATGTGCCTACAAGGAGGTATAAAAAGTGTCTGCCCAGCTGGGGAAATAATACATTGGTAACAATGCAAGGCTCCTTGCTACACACATACCTGTGTATGTTCTGTCATAATACAGGGACAAATGAAGGGGATTTACCTCAGTTTGCTTTATAGGTGTACACTCTTCAGATCTCAAATATACCACTTGTTTATTGGAAGAAGTTATCATCTGTAAAGGAATTTGCTTTTTATTGCAAGTATTGTGAAAGTATTATAAAAAAGTATTGTAAAGTATTATAATTTCTGAACAAGCAGGTGGCTAGCACTATACTATACTTTAAGGTTTGCTTTATTTCTCTAAACTATCTTTCTCACCTGAATGTTATTACAAGGTCTTAACAGGTCTAGAAATATTAGGAAGTTACAGCACTGCCCAGGACTTAGAATTGGCCTGAGTTTAAATCACTTTGCATTGTGTGTCATAAGACTCTCAGTGACAGTAAACATCTCCTGGTCCTGATTCTGATCTGATTTATTCTGGTTTTGCACTAGCTCCCTGTCTTGAGTAGAATAACTTCTGGTTTATACCATTAGATGATCAGATTTAGGGCTTCTGTAGATTGTCTTAATTTAATGAAATTAAATGAATTGAAGCCAGTTCTGGCATGTGTTATCAGAATACTACATGCACAGTACTATTCTTTATTATAGAGTAAATTTTGTACCAACATGAAGGAATGCAGTTTCATTGGTTCTAGTGGAGAAATGTTGCTTAACCTGGAGTTTAATTTGGTTAATGTGGAAAGCAGTGTAAAGTTCCAGATACTTTATGGCCGTTAGAAATCCCTTCAGAAGCAGGGTGCATACATACAACTCAGTTGACTTAATGTTGTGTCAGTTGTGGAGAATAAAATGTATCCCACTGCTATCAGTTTTCAAGGTTTTGTGCATACAAGTAGTTCTACAGAAGGCAGTGGTACCATTTTTTTTTTTTTTTTTATTGAGGGCTTCAGATGTATCCCATTATGTTCTCAGTATGCCTTTGTTACAAGCAAGAATCATCATTTTCATTTTAGAGGGGAAAATTGAGAGAAAGACTACAACAATTTTCTGAAGAGCAGAAGTTTATTTGTGATTAACAAGAGACTCTTCTTGACCAAGTAGTATGAGAAGTTGCTAAACTTTCTCATTCATAGGCCCAATATGCTTTGAACATTAAATATTCTCTAAACATTGTCCACCATTTAGAAATATCAAGGCCATCTGTACATATAAAAAACCCAAGGACTCAATTGTACAACTTGCCATAAAGAAGATGTCTTTCCAGAACTCTGCCTTGGGTGATAGGACAATATCTGCACAGGATGTAATGACGCTTCTCCAGCACAGAGCAGAAGCTGTTTTATATACAGGCTACCACTACGACAGAAAGATAAACTAGGCAGGCTGACTCGTTTTTACTCTCCATTGGCAGCCATGGGGCAGAGTGCTAACCACTACTCTCAGGAAAATATGAACGTCTCAAATCCAGATGCTGCATTCTGTAAATCTCCACTAAAACAAGTGAGTTGTTCTTTAGTTGGAGAGGGAGAAAGACAGAGCGTAGATTTAAAATAGTTGAAACCTGACAGACTTGCTAGACACCTATTTATCTTTAATGTAGAGGATACATGTAAGCTGAGACAAACAAAGCACTTTCTCCTTCTGGTTCTAAAACTCATGGTGTTACCTATGTGAAGATACTTGTGCATACTTCATGTTTTATTCTGTTTTACGGGCTGGAGTATACTGGCCATACTATTCCTTTGGTCAGGTCACATGTCTGCAGAATGGATATTCCTAGATCTAATGTTGATTCACTGTCTCAGATCTTTCTATGCTTTATTTCTTCCTACATCTATGAAAGGAAGTTAATGGGATAAATTTTTTTTTTTTTTTTTTGAAGAGTTCTGAGAATGCTAAAAAATGGTATGTAGTGTAAGCAGTAAATACTCTGTTCTTATACCTACTGAATAGTCTCAAGTCTTGGAGCAGTCTTATTCAGACTTTGAGCAATGCAGCAAAACATTTTTTATTGTAAAACATGGTTTAAACTAACAGAGTCCCAGAGCGTTCAACACTTGGCCAACTATTCTATATAATTTTTAAAACAAGGGTTTAAAACAGCAGGATTATTTTGATCGTAACTTTTATATAAATTAAATATATCTTTTTAAGTCTGCAGAGGTTATTCATTTTTTTATGGACGGATAAAAAACTCCAGTCAGCACCTTACATGTGATTAAAATCCAAATGCTATACTCTAAAATCTTCAGTGAAACAATTGTGTTGTTCACTGGTTGAAGAGGGAGAAAGATAGAGCGTAGATTTAAAATAAAACTTGATTGACAGACATCTGTGATTTGAAGTCTCTTTCAATTAATTCAGATTTTTTTTTTACCTGCAAATGTAAATGATAGATAAACATGTTTTTATCACTGAATTTTGCTCAAGTCCTTTCTCAATGCATCAAACACTACTGTCTAAACAAGTCTGTCCCTATTAAAAGATAGATGCTAATCAAAGAATTCATAGAGAATCTTCTCTACTGCCAACTTTCACATAAAAAAGAAGGCATCAGAGATTTTTGCTTTCATTGTTGTCTTTGAAAGCTGTATTGGACTAGATAAAGTCCACAGTCACCCAGGGGTTATATTTTGAAGTTAATTTTATGGAATTTATGGTAGAAGATGTCTTGCCCTCCACACAGCCTCCCTGCCTATATGTTTATTTAAGAATTTCAGGTTTTCTTTTCAAAGACGCTCATTATGCCATGGCAAACACAAGCATCACAGATACATTACCTGAGGTTCAAGTATGAGCTGGTGGAAGAGCTGTGAAAAATTTCCAAGTCTAGTATATTCTGAATGTTGTGTAACTACATCAGATAATTATCATGGCATGCGTAATAGAATATTAGATCAATAAAGTCAAACCTGGAATAATTGCAGTGGTAAATCTACAACATTCTGATGTAATTATAAAAAAGCACTATCTCCCAAACTTATTTATAGTTTTTACCTGCAGTTTTGTGATTTAAAGAAAACCCAGTTCTAAGCAGATGTTTAAGTCAGTAGTTATTTCCATCGAGGACAATAATGCTGGTCAAAGGTAAAGGTGATGTTGGTACCAATGGAAAAGTCTTACCATGAGAATGATAATTCAAGGACAAAACCAAATGTGCTGACTAGATGTCCAGAATTTGATGTGCTTTTAGTGAATTATTTTGAACTGTCTTTGGATACATTAATGAATAGTTTTCCACATATTTTGCTTGAGTTTTTAAACTCATGTGCCACTTATTGTAATCCTGTTCTTCTCTGCCCACCCCTTGTCCCTCCTTACCCTGCATCCTTTGGTAAGTACTGCAGGGAGAGAGGGAACAGATGCAGAAGCATTATGTATTTTTGCATGAGAACAGTGATTTCTCTTAGCAAGCATAGATATGTAATAGCTTTCCAAAGCTTGGAGGCTCTGCTTGAGCTCTGATTATCATGCAGTGTCAATACTGAAAACAAATTTCATAAAAGCCTTTGCTGGCAAAAGGGTGGGAATTCTGTTTTGAGAGACGAAATGGATTCTGGTTGAAGGTTTTTTTTTTTTTTTTTTTTTTTTTCCCTTCTTGTAGCATCATGCTATTTTTGAATAAACTTGTCTTGGAAGCTATTCTATGCCTATGGCAGATTTTCTGTTCAAAACAATACAGCACTAACCAAGGTCTGTTCGATATCCTAATGGAAAGGATACTCACATAATACAAGAGAAAAAGAAATTTGAGTCCTCATCCTGTCTGGGCTAGATCAGCAGTGACCCTTGTTTTCTGCATTTTGTAGAAATGCCCTGACTGTCATGTTTGCATCTGTGGCATGATGATTGATGTAATTGAATGAAAACACGGATGGTCTCAGTTTCATGCAAAAAAGAGAATAGGAAAATCTCTGAGGTTGCAGAAAGCTCCCAGAACGCCCCCCAAGGCCTCCTGGCTGTGCAGGGAACTCCATGGGGTGGTGGTTACAACCCAAACCAACCCAAGTGATCAGCCCATGGAGCCCACTCATTTCCCATATTTACTGCAGTTGTTAAACCTCAGAAGTAGAAGGACCAAGAGAGCAAGAAAACCTGTGATACTGAAAAATGCTGAAATTCACAGGAATAGTGAAATCTTTGTTTTTCCCTTTCTTTCCTTTCTCCAAAGTCAGACAAAAAAAACCTCCTCTGTGTTTCTGAAAGGATGCTTACCCTACTCATTTATTAATCAGCCAGTCTGGAGATCTTTTCTGATTCCTTATGCTTTCCAGCATATAAACATACCCA